>NC_134460.1:161195122-162445122 GCF_047948215.1 Lycorma delicatula | reverse complement strand
TATACTGTACGCATAAGATGTTTCTGGCCAATCACTTTAGGTTGGATTTTATTAAAATATGCACCACCCTGACACTCAGTTGCATATCTTAAACGAGATTCAACCAAAGTCAAGTAAAGCATTTCTAGAACACAAATCGGGCAGAAATCCCGAAGACAATAAAACTGCCTCGCATAACGTAATAACGTAACATTTCATTCTTAATATATTTCTGGCTTCATATTTGCTTGGTAGAACAAAAATATTGTAATAAATACATTTTTAAGAAAACAAATACAAGTTACAGTATGTACACTATTTAATCGGTAGCTAAATTTGTAAAGATTGTTCGATAAAATTTTATAATTAAGTGCAAAATCTCAAGGTTTTAACTTTAAATATTTATAATTAAATTAGAGATATAATTAATTAATTATTTAAAAATTTAAATAAATCGTTTTAATTTACAGAAATTCTTTCGTAACCTTAAGTGAATATGCATAGTTATGTTATCAATTTAATAGTGTACATATATTTTTATTTCATAAAGAAAATACGCGTAATGAAATAGTTTATTATAAAGCGTTTAATTATTATCCAGTCTTTTTTCAAAGGAAGAATTATTTGCATCATTTAATGATAAGGTGATGACAAATTCCGATAATATTGCAAGCTTGCATGTATATGAGCATTGTACTCGGGTTGATAATAAAATAATATTATGATTAGCAGTTAATAAAATAAACACTGCTACATTAATTATAATTTCAATCTAATAAATAACTCGTTTAATAATTATTTATAAAAAAAACAATGCATTAAAATCAGTCACTGCAGATTACAAATATTCATTCGAGTTCATAAACACGGTTTGTTCTCCTACGTTCACACAAGTGCGTGTGCGCGCGCGCACCATACATACACAACACATTAAATTTTATCTTTATAGTCGACGAATAAAAGACCTATTGCAGGCACAGAGAACTAGCCCACTGGGCTGCGCTAGCGGTGAACTCGACATCGCAAATCAGCTGATTTCGAAGTCGAGAATTCTAAGGTTCAAAGCCTAGTAAAGGCAGTTACTTTTATACGGATTTGAATACTACATCGTGGATACCGGTGTTCTATGGTGGTTGGGTTTCAATTAACCACACATCTCAGGAATGGCCGACCTGAGATTGTACACGAAAACACTTCATTTACATTCATACATATCATCCTCTGAAGTAATACCTTACGGTGGTTCCGGAGGCTAAACAGAAAAAAAAGGTACAGAACGTTCAACTTAAAAGAGGCCCCATCACTTAGTTATAAATAATAGTTTATTGGCAAAAATTTACAAAAAGTTGAAAACGACGTCTAGACACTTGTCAACACGTCTGATCATGTTGCTGGCTGCTTTTGTCAGATGTATCCGGTCTATTTCCTGGATGGCGATGGTAAAATTGCCTTTAATTCCTGCAGGGTGTGTCGCTCCTATAAACAATTTCTTTTAAGTAACTCCACAGAAAGAAGTCTGGACCAGTCAGATCACAGGATCTTGGTGACTACAATTCTTTAGATATGATTTTTCTACCGAAAAAAATCCCTTAGCATCTCCGTAGTAGAACGAGCGGCATGACAAGCGGCGCTATCCTGTTGCAAGCGGCAATCACGCTCATATTCTTGCAGTAAGACTATAAACTGTTGGATAATTTCTTTGTAGGCAGCAGCATTCACAGTTTTTTCAAAAGAAAAGGCTCCTATTATTCGTCGCCTTGAAACCGTACACCGTACGTCTATATTTTGTGACTGTAGAGGAGATTCAAAGAAAATATGCGGGTTTTCAGTACTCTGGTCCGGTAATTCTGAATATTAACATACCCAACAAGGTGAAACTACGTTTTATCTGTGAAATAACTTGATCTAAAATGCCTATGTTGCCTGTAATGGTTCTTTCACGGTCGACATTAGTGAACACTTTTACCGTAAAGTCTTATTAGCTCATGGAGAACCTGCTTTCAATACGGATAACATTCTCCTCACTGCAGTGTGAGCTAATCTAATGAAATCTTCTTTTCCTGGTTTAGTCTCCACAAATATTTATGAAGAGATCTTGTAACTGCCGCTCAGTGGCGGCTCGTAGCTAAAATTAGTGGGGAAAAGTTTTTTCTGGGCCTTTTCAAGGCCACGGTTAAAGTTTTCTGTAAAATAAGAACGGAAAAAAAGGAATCAAATAGAATAGCTGGAAGCAGGATAATATTCTAAATCTACACTTTATCACATTTAAGAATATGGTAAGCACAAGACACGCGGAGTAGAAGAAAAACTACTTTCCACAAGCACGCCCGGGTGGGCACTGCGGTCAGTGCTCTCTCTCCCTCGCGCGCAGCTTCCTATGTGCGCATTTGCCAAACACCACGCCGCTGGAACTGGAAAGCGTACAGTTCTTAACAAATATTTTACCTATCTTTTTCATAAACTGGAGAATGGCTAATGGCATTAAGCTTAAGGATTATATATTATACAAGTAAAAAGAAACAATTAAAGAAAAAAGGTCTCATTATATTAAATGTTATCGATAACATCAAGTGGAAATAAGGGGTGCTGCAGTTCCACAGTGCCTATACGCGAGCCGCCACTGTCGCCGCTTGATTATCCTGCACGACCTGTGTGGGGCACTTTTCTGCTCTAACCAACGTGTTTCACATAATTTTTAGCTAACTTCTAAACAACGCTTTTCACTAGTGCTTCCTTTCAAATTTCTCCCTCAACCTTCGGTCCACACACATGAGATTTCGTCTCCAAATAAGTTTCCATCACGAATACACGTTCTTCAACAATCAACCGCATTTTAACAAACAACAATGCGCGATTACGCAATATTGGAAGTAAAAACGTAGTATAAAATGACTCTTGCAACGGTTTTTTAAAAAAAATTATAGTTTTAATGTTAATTGTGATAATTAAAATAAAATTGTTTTTTTTTTTTTTAAATAATTAATTAAAATGAGCGTCACATGTTATTATATTACTAAGATTAGTATTATTATTTTATTTCTAAGTAGGATTGCTAATGTTTCGATAGTTGATGTTTTCAGATCGAGTAGTAAGCTGCTTTCGGTTGATTTACAAAAGCTTGTTTATTTTTCCGGAGCATTATACATGCGTACTTGCGCGCGCGTGGCTATATGTGAAAAATAACTTATTTATCAATTCAGATCGGCGGAACTTTGATACAGGGTCATTCACGGGAACCGGATGTTTTTGAAGTGGGTTGTACTCGGACGTTCTTGGTGGGAGGGGCACGTGGCTGGTGTCTGACGTTTACTTCGTTCATAGCAATTACATTTTAGTCGTTGAGATGGAGCCGTGGACGCTAGGCCAACGCCTGTACGCGTATGACAGTTTTGTGCGAAATTACAAATCCGTAACTGCTGTTCAGCGAGATTTCCGCCGTCAGTTTAATATCCATCGTAATGCAAGCGTCCCTTCTTGTAGCACAATATTGCGACGGGTAAACAACCTTCGAACAAGCGGTTCAATATTGAAGAAAAAACCACCGGGTCCCCGACGAACTGCTAGCAGTCCGGAGAACATCGAACGAATAAGGGAAGCCATTGTCAGAAGCCCACGCCGCTCTATTCAGAGGCATTCAGCAGCGCTTCAAATGAGCACAAGTACGGTAAGACGAATTCTGCATACAGACCTGCATTTCCATCCTTACAAGATAGCCGTCGTGCAGCAGTTAAACGAGCAAGATTTCACGCAGCGATTACAATTTTGTCGACAAATGCTTACGATTTTTGAAGAAAATGAAAATTTGTTATTGTTAATGAGTGACGAAGCCTATTTTCATCCGAATGGCTTCGTCAACAAACAGAATTGCCGGTATCGGGCAGAAAGAAACCCGCATCGGCTTCACGAGAGACCACTTCATAGCCCAAAGGTGATTGTCTGGTGTACAATAGGAAAGGTCGGTGTTATCGGACCGTATTTTTTTGAAGAAAATGACGCTGCCGTAACTGTAACAGCTGATCGTTACATTGCGATGTTGAATACGTTTTTCATCCTGAGTTACGAAACCGGGGAATCGATTTTCAGAATGTGTTATTCTAGCAGGATGGAGCTACAGCGCACACAGCGAGGGCAACGATGGCTGTTCTCCGTAACTTGTTTCCGGGACGGATCGACATTCCTTGGCCCCCTCGGTCCCCCGACTTGAGTAGTTGTGATTTTTTTCTGCGGGGGTTTCTGAAATCGCGTGTGTACGGCAATAAACCGCGTACATTGGAGGACCTAAGATCGCAATTCGTCATCACGTCACTCAGATTGATGTAGACATGCTGCAAAGAATCGAGGCCGGTTACCGTGAAAGGCTACAACAATGTATTGCCCAAAATGGACATCACTTGCCGGACATAATTTTTCGTTCATGAGTAAGTAACAAGTGCTTTGATTTAACAAGTGTTTCAGTACCGATAAAACTTTTTTAAAGTAAATATTCAATTTTTTATGATTATTTTAAAAGCATCCGGTTCCCGTGAATGACCCTGTATTATCCGGTCGGTCCTTCGGTTGTTTTTATTGCAGACGAGTGATGTAACTTTTCATAAAGAACGCTGTCTCTGTAACAGGTGTAAACTAGACGATTATAAAAGTTAAATACCGAAGAAGAATTTTCACTTTATTATTTTCTATACTAAACTGATGGGGTAAATCTTTTCATTCAGCGGTATTTCAGTATTATATAGCAGATTACTGAATTTATCAGTTTCATTGTTAAACAGAATTATATACAGAATCGGGCGTGAAGGACACAATCCATTTTATGAAAATGTTAAAAATAAATTTAATTTAATTAAAAATAATAATTAACGACTGAAATCGATTGGCCTTTGAACAAGGTTCCGTAACCGCGTATTCTTATTTATTAAAATGCGGTTAACTTTTGAAGAACGTGTATTCGTGATGGAAATTTAATTATAGACGAAATTTCAAGCTGTATATCGGCGAAAGTTCAGGGAGAAATTTGAAAAGGAAGCCAGCGAAAAGTGCTATTCAGAAGTTAGTTAAAAAATTTCTGAAACAGGTTCAGCATTAGAGCAGAAACGCGCCCGACAGAGATCGGATAACGATGTACGTCGTACAGGACACTAATGTCACATTTACAGTATCTCCTAATAAATGTTAGCGGAGACTAAGCAGGGAAAAAACATTTTACCAGTTCAGCACACACTGCAGTGAGGAGAACGCTGAAATGTTACCCGGATCGAGTACGGGTTTCCTATGAGCTAATTGTGCTAAAAAGGTTCACTACTGTCAGCGGTTCTAGAACCTCATTAGAGACAACATCGGCATTTTAGAAAGAGTGTTTTTCAGACGTAAAGCGATCGGCGAGTATATTAATAGTCAGAACTACCGGGCCTGGGTTACTAAAAACCCGTTAATTTTCTTTGAATTTCCCCTACACCCACAAAAAATAGGTGTGAGGTTTTAAGGTAACTAATAATAGGAAGCTTGTTTTTTGCAAAAACAGTGTATGCTGCCGTCTACGAAGAAATTATCCTTCTTTCTTTTTCCCGTTTAGCCTCCGGTAATTACCTCTCAGGTAATACTCCAGAGAATGAATGAGGATGATATGTATGAGTGTAAATGAAGTATTGTCTTGTACAGTCTCAGTTCGACCGTTCCTGAGATGTGTGGTTAATTGAAACCCGACCGCCAAAGAACACCGGTATCCACGATCTAGTATTCAAATCCGTGTAAAAATAACTGACTTTACTAGCACTTGAACGCTGGAACTCTCGACTTCCAAATCATACGAAGAAATTCATAGCCTTACTAACAGTTCATAGCATAACTCAACAGTTCATAGCCTTACTGCAAGAGGGAGAGCGTGACTGCTCGTTACAACAGTTTGTACATAAATACATACTTCCTATATTTTGTGATGTTCGATTAGAGGAGGTCATGAAACGTCGAGACTTGGAAAAATCCCGAAACCCAAATTTTTGAGCGATCATTATACTTTTCCTTATAGTTTTAGTTACTGTAAATCCGGGAAAATAAAAAATAATGAAAAATAGAGTACTCTTACGAGTATAAAAACAGAAATGTTTTACCGGTGGAAAGAACGGGAAGTAACGAAATATATTTATAAATTTTCTACGAAAAACAGACATTTACAACATTAAAAATGTGTTTCAAAATAAATTATAACTCATTCTAGTTTATAATTATTCTTAATCAGTACACGAGCGATACTTAATCAGTATCGCTCGTGGAGTATAAATATATATAAAAATATAATATTTATACGGGTATAATTATATATCGCTCATGGAGTCCTAGGTTCAAGTCTTGAACAGCATATTTAAAAAAATAAATAAGTTACGAAAATCCTGTAATACACTTTATACCGTTAGTTTATTACAATCGTCAAAAAATTTACGAAAACATTTTCGTAGTTAATCGTTATCGAAAAAAAAGTATTTTAATCGGAATTTACGTTCTAAAATATAAGTTACAGCCGTTTAAAATTATTCCATTTAATTTATCCGAGGGAAGAAGAGGAAATAAATTATAGAAAAAGGAAAAAAATTGAAAAGAAAAAAGAATACAGACTAGAAAAAAGGTTATTGAAAATTATACGGGTCGACGAAGTACGAAACTAATATATTTTAAGTTTAGTAGAAAAGAAGACGTAGGCTTCTCGCAAACGCTTTGCTTTTTCCTGTTTAGCTTCCGGGAATTACAGTTTAGGTATTACTTCAGACGATATGTATGAATGTAAATGAAGTGTAGTCTTGTACAGTCTCAGTTCGACCATTCCTGAGATGTGTGATTAATTGAAACCCAACCGGCAAAAAACACCGGTATCCTCGACCTAATATTATAATCCGTACAAAAGTAACTGCCTTTACTGGGACTTGAACGCTGTAACTTTCGACTTTCAAATAAGCTGATTTGGGAAGACGCGTTTACCGCTAGACCAAGCCGGTGGGTCTCTCGCAAACGCTAGCCCGTTTATTGACACGTTCAGGTTTACAAATTTAGTAATAGAGACTTGTTAAGACGCTCAAATTATCGAGAGATAAAGTAAAAAGATGAAGATATTAAACTGAGCGTGTAGTAAATATATTGAGATTAAAAAATTAGCAGAGAACAGAAAACACCGATGAAAGCCGGCGATATATAACGATGCGATTTAATTCAAATAGGAATAGTAAATTTCAATACCTGATATAAATGCGATCCACGACCGGCTGATATTTCTTTTCTATCGTAAAACTGTATGTACTACTTATCATCCGTTACTTTAAAATTCGGTATCTTTTCTACGAAAAAAATGTAAGTAATAAATGTTGAAATTAAATACTGTATTTTTTAAACGTCGATTTAAGAAAACGCTTTGCTTTTTTATACGAGTACGATACACCAAAGGAAAGCTTAAAATAGGCCAAAACTAATATAAAAATAATATTCATACCAACAAGAATAATATTAGATAATATTTATAACAGGTTTACCTCGTTTTACGTGAACAGATGTTTTACCAAGTATCGCATTACATATTCCATTAAATACTACGTGAAACTTCAAAACAAATAATTTTTCATACGTAAAATTAATGTATATATTTACAAAAAATTATTAATATAATTCATAAAATACTTTAATTATAGAATACGTAAATTTATCGAACAAAAAAATGTATAAATATGAACCTTCACCCGATCACCGTAAAAAATAAACACGCCGTAAAGAAAAACAAAACGATTAACACGCGCGACGCGTTGCACACAACTAAACTGCATGCGGCAATGAGTGCGGGATCGGCCGGTAGTCGATGTATCTTGTCTATTTCAGGCGATCAGCTGACCCGTTTCGGTTACTGTCAGTCACTCCGTACCTCACTCTCTCCGCTACAACATACAGCAGCATTAAGTGTCTAACATAGCGAGCGACTAAAATGTCTTTCATATATTTCATAGCGTTCGATTAAAGGGACTCGTCTATTAATTTTATCGCTTTAATCTTTTAAAATTACAATTAAATAATTAAACGGCGGTACTCGCCCTCCCCGACAAATTAAATATTCTTCACTCGGTTTTACTTACCTTGGTTTTAATTTCATATGAGAGAAAAATATAATTTCTTAAGGAAAAAAATATTTTCAGTTACTATCGGACAAAATATAACTTGAAAGTTCAAGCGATAATATAAATAATTTATTCTGGTTGTTAATAATAATGCACAGATCGAGTCAGGAACGAATAACCCTATTCCACCGATAAAAAAGGAACTGCCCAGGATTAACCTGGACGGATCGACATCAAAAAATTAACAATTAATTATAAAATAAAAAATAGATACGATTAAATACCATATTAATTATTTAAATTATAAAGGTATGAAATAATATACGTAGAGGTAGTAAGTATAAAAAAGGTAGTTATACTGGAACACGTATTTATGACATGTTCAACGTGATGCAGAAAATTCAGGGTTCTTTTTTAATTTTTTAATTAGTATTATTTAAAATAAATTAAATATTTTTTTCTAAAAAAATGTTTAATTATATTTTAAACGGATTGGAGGAAGATTTTCTAAACGATTGGGTAATATATTTGCAATAAGATCCTCTCTAGTAAACCTAAGTATTGTTTAGAGTTCCGTTATCTGGTTTGATAAGAGGTAGATATTATTTTTTTTTAAACAACGCAAACATAAATCTTTAATTTTAATGAACATGTCGACCGGTAAATAATTACAGTTAAAATTAACTTATAGTCTAGCGTTATAGTTCATCTCGAAAAATAAGAAACTACGGATGGAAAATTTCACTTTAAGATTTATTAGTTGCTAGCAGACCCAATAATGCTTCGGTATTGCAAGATTTGAGTATATATCAAAATGATCATTACGGAACTTGACAAAATTTAATTTTTCCCCTTTCCCCTTTCCTTTTCCCATTTTCGTTTTTACCATATCCCCTTTCCATTTCCCCCATTTTTCTTTCTTTCCCTTATTTTCCTCTCTCTCTCTCTTTTCCTCTTTCCCCTTTTATTTTTTCTCCTTTCCCCATTTCCTTTTCCCGGTTTACCCCCTTTTTCTTATTCCCATTTTCCCCTTTTCCGATTTTTCCCTTTCTTTCTTTTTCCCCGCTTGTAAATCGGTCCAGTAGTTTTTTAGTCTATAGCGGACACACGAATCTGAAACACTGAAATTGAACCGTAAAATATTTAGTATAGCGTCTGTTGCTTTTACGTCCAACAGATATCGCTGTTTTTAAAAAAATCATGTTTTTACCTGTCACCGGTGTGACATCTTAAGTATATAAATAGTCGGTATTTATATATAAACACGCGATTATTTGAATTCAACGTTGCGTCAAAATTTCAAAGCAATCGGGGAAGAACTTTCGGAGATTTAAGATTTTAAACAAACGAATTTTTCATTTTTATTTGTACAGATTTCTACCCGAAATTTTTATAAAAATTTCTTGTTTTATTAAATTCTTTCTAACACAAGAAACCGCTTTATTTATCTCTTTCCCGAGTACGCCTTACACGGGTTATTATTATTTTTGAGAATGATCGATCGATACCATTTTCAGGAGCGGGTTGTCTCCTGTCTGGTTATTTTAACCTCTTCAAGGCAAAACATACCCGGTTATAAAATATTTTATAATAAAAACACGGTATCGATTTTCTTCAAAATCATGTTTCACGTCGCAATGTAGCTTTCATAATTTCCGTGAAACATTTCATCAAATAACCGTTGCAGGAGTAAAAAAAAAAGTCATAAAGAAACTTTCAGGATGAAATTTTTTGTATTTGTTATTATTATTTTCAAGTAGGAGTGAAAACAAAAAAAAGGTCCTACATTAAAGTTAACTACAGAGTTATTTAAAAATAAACCCTCAAAAGAACAACATATACACTGAGGCGTACATGCCCGATTTTTAATAAATTACAAAAAATTCTTATCTTTTAGTTCATTACACCTTTGATATTGTCGAACAATATTCTCTCTAAATCGGAGTTGATCATCATTTCATTTGTTTTTTGTTGCCGATTATTTAATCACTCTTTGGTTTGATATAATTCTTCTGTTCTTAATTTGTGTACACGTTCTCTAGTTTTCAAATTTTCTCTCTCTTTCTGTTCATCATCCGCTGTTAATCTTTTTATTCTTTCCTTGGTCTTAACGTTTTCTTTTTCTTTATATTTATCATCTTCTGTTAATGTTTTTATTCTTTCTTTGGTTTTAACATTTTTTTCTCTTTATATTTATCATCTTTTAATTTTTTTATTCTTCCCTTGTTCTTAACATCTTCCCCTTCGTATTCATACTCTTGTCGTTTTTTGAGATATCATGTATCTTACTTTTTCCTATATGACTGTTTCTTTTTCATATTTCATTATTCACCAAATAATCCCATAATAAAAACTGAATATTTTACACCGTAAGGTCAAAATTAACATTTGTAACCGGTATACATGAGTTCTCTAAACGGAATAATTTAATTATTATTAGCTTTTGTTTATACGACACACCAGAAATCTAACAAAATTTTTTTTTAACAGCAACTCACGAAGATACGAATAATACTGATCTAGTAATACGAGTAATAAAGGGACTTTTACTCTATTCTAATATTTAAGGTAAGATTGTTGAATTAATATTTGATATTAATAAAAACTAAAATTTCAACTATTGTGTAACTGTCCACTTTATTAAAGAATTGGAGGATCGTATCTAAATTTCAAATGAAATATGTTTAAATGAAATGCAGCAAAAAATGTGCATATGTAATTTAATAGGCGTACAACGAAGTCATGTGATGTCGACTAAGATTTTTTGTTTTACAATAATTTTCTCAAAAATTAAAAAAATTACTACAGAAACAGTCATTGTACCTGCTTTATTACATTTTAAACTCAAAAACTATCAAATTTATCTCTTAATATAATTTTCAGTAAAGCTTTATTTTAACCTTACAAACAAAGCGTTTCTAAATCCATGTTTTATGAATTTTTCACTTCAAAAACACGTCCTAAAATTCTTTCCGTTTCTTCGTTATATACTTTGTATATATATAATATTTCTCGAACAGCATAATTTAAAATGGATCGATTTATTCTTAAAAACAAATACGTATTGATATTTTAGTTTATTCATTATATTACGTATTTAAGAGATCGCGAAGTAATCGCAACTTATACGGTTTAAATATTCAAGTTTCCGGTTTAAAAAAAAAATTTAGCGCATAAATTAATTTTGTAATCATCGTAAATAATTATACGGGTCAGCGTTCACGAAATAATAAAAAAAAACCATAATTTTCTTACCGTCAATCCAAAGTACTTCTTTCTATTAAGTACTTTTTCTATCAAAGTTGAGATGAAAAAATTCAGTTCTTAACTCTGTTATCCGGCAAAATTTACGTACAGCTCATCATTTAAAAAAAAAACACGCAACTTTAATTACCGTCTTAAAAAAAATTCTATAGCTCATTTACAGTCGGAAACTATTGATTGATCGGTATAATATTCCGGCAGTTCCCGGATATCTAGTAAAACTTTGTCCATTCGGATCGATCAGGCAGCCGCAACCTTTGTCCGTGCCGAGATATACTGTTAATTAGAACGCGAAAATGAAGTAGTACCCGGAGATAATTCTAGGAGTTGTTTAATAACCCGCCGGGTTGGTCTAGTGGTGAACGCGTCTTCCCAAATCAGCTGATTTGGAATTCGAGAGTTCTAGCGTTCAAGTCCTAGTAAGTGCAGTTATTTTTGCACGGATTTGAATTCTACATCGTGGATACCGGTGTTCTTTGGCGGTCGGGTTTCAATTAACCACACATTTCAGGAACGGTCGAACTGAGAATGTACAAGACTACACTTCATTTACACTCATACATACCATCCTCTGAACGGTAATTACCGGAGGCTAAACAGGAAAAAGAAAAGGAGTTGTTTACTAAATCGTAATCTATCCGACCTGAGCCATCGGGCTTCAAATTATTTTCTTCTACACGACTTCGACGCATAATTTTAACGACGAAAAGGTTATATAACCTACCTCGTACAAATATTTTCATCGGTCAATTTACTAGCGAAACCGAGGATATTCTGCGGTGTCTGATCGCATTCTATTGTATTTATACATAAAATATCTTAATAAAGATTTACGTTAAAGATTTTTATAACAGAGCACGGGAATCGATCGCATCTTTGATACGGTCTTAAACATACCGTTGTTTTAATTCTATATTTATTAGATTTGCTTAATCGTCAAGGGTTTAGTATTTTTATATAATCGTAAGAGAAGGCTGCGCCATGAAGAAAACTTTTTTTCCCACGCTCTGAAATCACAGCTCGGGTTCTGTCCTCGGTTGAACTTTTTTTAAGTCTTTGGCTTAAGGCACACTTTTTTGCGTAAAAAAAAATAATTTTCCAGGCGAAGTAGTTATACAATACGCTATATAAGATAAACTACGCTAATCATTCGAATTTTATAAGTCAAAATTTCTAAGGATCTTGACGTTTCATGAGTTTTCTCTAAAAAAAAAAAAAAAATCTTAACGTTGAAAAAATTCTAAAGGATATATGTACGTGTTTTTTCGTTGATATCTCCAGTCTGTACGGACCGGTTTGAAAGAAATTTAACGTGTTGATTTTTATATATGGTAGTTTTACAATAATTTTCTCAAAAATTAAAAAATTACTACAAAAACAGTCATTGCACCTGTTTAATTACATTCTTAAAGTCAAAAACTTTCAATAAGGCTTTATTTTAACCTTAAAAACGAAGCTTTTCTAAATGCACGTTTTACGAATTTTTCCCACTAATTAATTAATTAATTTTTATAACGATCGGGAAAGGGACACAAAGCTACGGATCTCATGGGTTTCGCATCTCACAATTACACTCAAACGGTAGGTAAGTTTTTTAGATAATTTAATACCCCCTTACGTAGACGAGATACTATCTAATGTTTCGTCTTAATCAAACCCCATAGTGAGATGTAGGTAAAAAACATTTTTTTATTTTTTGACTTACAAGTCGCATTCTTCCACTAATTAGATGATTCGATAACGTTCGTATGTAACTTTGGCTATGTATTCGGGCAATTACATTCAGGAGTGTGGAATAGTAAGCGTAATTTTTTATGTCATTCAGACTGGATTAACCAATTTTTTAAATGACTTCTGAATCGTTGATGTTATTTAATTTTGGTTACAGTCAAAGGAATAAAAAAAAAAAACAAAGATCCTGCATCTTAAAAATTTTACACAAAATGTATAACATTTTAATGGTAGTTTTGCAACTTTTTAATTAATTTTTATGTTATTTTATATGAAAATAATATTACAATTTTAAAATATTATCTTACATTCAATAAAAGAATTTTCAAAACGGTACGTCAAATGAAACATTTTACCAAGAATTGGTAATTTGTTTACGTTGTTATATTATTTAATTTCTATTTCAATAACGCTATAAGTTATAATTTTTTTATTAGAAAAAAATAGATTCTTTAACAAAAAATGTTTTTAGAATAGTAGGTTTAAGAATTACAAGAGCGGTGTAAAATAAATCTACTCAGAATAAAAAAAAATCTAGGAACATTTAAATAGCACATACGGTAAAAGTATATAAGATAATACCATTTTGGTTTCAGAAAAAGCATCAGTACAAGAGAGACCATTCTGGTCTTCAAAATATTTTTTTTAAGGCAAGCTTAAAAAAGCTGAAGCCATTTTCGTGGCGTTTTTATATCTGTTGAAAGCATTTGATAAAGTAGATCAGAATAAAATTTTAATTTAAATATAGCGACAGAAAAGTTGTGAATAAGAAGTAGCTGTTACAAGATTATAAGATAAAGCTCCGATTCAGAAAGGGATGAGACGAAGATGTAATTAGTCCTTCGCCGCTTTTAAACAACTACGTAGAAGATATAAAGAAAATGACTAATTTTGGTAGCAGGGTAACTATTCCAGATAAAAAAATAAAAATTACGATCGATTATAAAATTATTCTTTTTCCAGAAACTAGAAATGAATTAGAAGAAATATCAAATACATAAGCAGTCAGTCCTCGACTTACGCGATTTTAGAGAAAAATAATAAATTTTAGTCGTTTAGTTTACACAAGGCGTTTACACTACCACGCATGCGCACAACTGAGTTACTCCCCCCACCACCATACTGGTGGGGGTTGTGCGCTTGCTCGTGCTACAATTCCACTTTCTTCTTTAGTCTGAAAAAAATTTCTTTCTTGGTAGTTTCGCGCTGTATTTTGTGTTTATTACAAAAATAAAACCCCAAATCATGTCGAAGAAACGTAAATGTGATTCCCGAATAAATGATAAAGACTTACCATTATTATGGAGACCAAAGTTGAAATTATAAAACAATTATGAAAAAGGTGATAAGGTAGCAAATATTGCTCGATTTTTTTAAATTAGTGTTTCTACAGTTAGAACAATTATAATTTACAGAGTTTAGAATAATGAATCGTGTAAAAAACTCAGTACCAATCCAGTCTACAATAATTACAAAGAAATGAGGAACATTAATAAAAACAATGCTGATTACATATGAATTGAAAATATGCAGCAACAACAAATTCCAATAAGCTTTATCCTCATACAGGAGAAAGCCTTAAGTCTTTTTCAGGATTTAAAGCGTAAAAATGGTGATAGCGCTGATAACTATACATTTACTGCAAGCTAAAGATGGTTTGAAAAGTTTAAAGGCCATTCTGAACTACACAACATCAAAATAATGGGTGAAGCTGCCAGTGCAGACAAAGAGGGAGCTAAAAAAATTATCAAGAGTAACAGAAATAATAAAGAGTGAGAATTACTTACCACAACAAATTTTTAATACGGATGAAACAGGCCTATATTGGAAAAAAAAGGCCAGATAAGTCATACATATCCCAACAAGAAAAATATTTGACGGGGTTTAAGGTCTCTAAAGATAGGTTAACATTTTTACTTGGTGGAAATGCTTCTGGAGATTGCAAAATCAAATTACTTCAAATACACCACAGTGAAATCCCAAGAGCCCTAAAGAATGTTACTAAAATATCATTACCTGTCATTTGGAAATCTAACCAAAGAGCATGGGTGACTCGAGAAATTTTTGAGGGCATCATTTTTTTCAAGACGTAAAAAAATATTGCTTTGTAAATAATCTACCATTTAAAATTTTGCTGTTAGTTGACAATCCAGCAGGACATCCGCCTTGTGATAATGAAAATATAAAAATAATATTTCTTCCTCCAAATATAACCTCTATTATTCAACCGATGGATCAAGGCGTAATACATACATTTAAAAAGTATTACCTACAAAATACATCAAGGCAAGCAGTTAGAGTTACTGATGGACAGTTAAAATTCCTAACCCAATTTTGGAAAGAGTACAACATTTATAAAGCTGTTCAAAATAGTGGTGATACCTGGAATGAAGTTGCAATATCTAACATGAGTAACGTACGGAATAAGCTCATCCCCCGATTGGTTGAGGAGAATAGTACACCGACTGAAGAAGTTGACGTAGTTATTCAAGATCTTGTTGAAATTACCAAAGAACTAAATTTAAATCTAGAGGAAGAGGATTTAATTAATTTGATTAACAGTCATTCAGCGGAAGTGAGCAACAATGTATTGATGGAGCTTGTGGAACATGTGAAAAAGAACATTTTTTTTTAGAAGAAGAGGACTTAATTGAACAACCCAAGCAGTTTGAAACTGTGAAGATGGGTGAATATTTAAATATAATCTGGGATGGATTAGCTGGTCTCAAAGCTCAAGACCCTTGATCCTGAACGATCTGCGAAAGTTACAAAAGCAGTGACCTTTGAGACTAAAACATATTTTTTACCCAAAATGCTAAATTTTGTGCTATCCTTGACTTACGCGATTTTTCATCTTATGCGAAAACCTTTGGAACCAATTAATCGTGTAACTTGAGGACTTACTGTACTGTATTTGTTAGAAGAGGAATTACCTTTCCAAATAACATTTAGTTTGAAAGTAGTAATAGTAGAACAAACATAATGAATTGTGATGGAACAGGATGGTAATGAGGGATTAAATACTATGAAAGAGAATATAATATACCAGAAGCAGGAGAATTTTGCTAATAAGTAAGATTACGAAGGATATACAAAGTACTGCAGAATTTAAAACAAAAATGATCGGCTCAAGCAAGGTAAACCTTCAAGCAAAAACAAAATTGCTAATGTCAAATATATACTTAGGAATTATAAAGAAATATTTCAGCATTTTAATGCTTTACGGTAGTGAAATATAGACTATGGAAATTCAGAAAAGAAAATAACAGACCCTTTAAAATGTGGTATATTACAAGATGACTTAAAAGTTAGGTCATTTGATAAAAAATGAAATGCGGTCGTAAATATTAGTAGGGCAGGAGAGAAAATTTTGACACAATCTTGTAGAGATCAATTAAGTTGGTGAGTCGTATACTAATTCATCTGGGTTTAATTAATTTGGTAATTACAGAGGAAGATAAAGATTGTTATACAGGAAACATATAATCAAGGATGTTAATAATAAATATGTTGAAGTTAAAAATTTAGCACAGAACAGAAGGAAGTGGAGAATAGCATCAAACCGATTGACTGGCTGATGGTGACTGGAAAAAACCTATTTGATGAGATCCACACACACAAATCAGTTGCTTAATGATGTCCTATGGGGAAGAGTTCTGAGAATTTAATTTTTTATTTTAAAACATTACACAATGTAATGTGCAATATTTTTACTTTCAATTATATAAAGCACTGGGTGTGTAAAAATTATTTAAATCTTTGAGCACATACAGGTGGCAACATAATAAAAGCATTCGAGGAAATGACCACCAAATTCTAAAGGAATTTGTTTCTTTAAATTTTAAGTAAGTGTTAGTAGTGGCGATTACTTCAACCATTAATGAAAATGAAGTGCTGTTGGTAGAAGGGTGGAATTTTGTTAGGAATTTACTACTCTGAAGCCGATCCTCATTTCTCTAGCTCAGCGATACAGTCTGATAAGCAAGTTTAAAATTGAATTAAATGGTCTGAAAATATCATTTTGCATTTTTTGCTGTGATGAGAAATCCTTGCGTAATTATGTAGAAGGAACTAAATCTAACTGGAAGGAAATCAGTTCGGGTAGGAACACAAAGAAAAGGGTGTTGGAAACTATTTTTGTGACTGGAAGAAGATTCATATCTTGAGATTTATTTCAGAGCTATTAAATAACCCTTTGCTTGACATCGACCATCCCTACCTTTGGCAGCAAAATGGTACCGTCTCTTCCAAAGCATATTGAGAATAGATTACCTTGATCAGAAGATGAGGAACGATTAAATAACTATTACATTCAATACCTTGCAATTTTTCATTTTGGGGAATCACCAAATTACAAATCCAACCGATATGAATCACCTCAATCTGTTGATCAAAAACAAGTTGATTTTACGAAAATGGACAAGACTTTATTGGAAATAAATTTACAATTTCATGGTGAAATTCTACCACTATAATGCTACATGGCTTAAGAGCAGAAGGACAACACTCTGCATTCAAACACATCACCTAATGCATACTAAACAAGTAAAAATAAAAAAACTTTTTTTATTAACTGTTTTCTCATTAGTAATAGGGGAAATTTACTTGAAATTGAGGACTGCACTTGCAAACAAATCCTTTCATCACTTCTGACAAATAAAAATCTGTACGCCAAGATCTAGGGAACTCTGTGACTAGATTGAAATTAGCTTATCCTGAAAACGTCATACAGAAAATTTGGTGAAATATATGAGGAGTGCCCCATCGCTCCATCTTGTTGAAAGTACACTCTAACATTCTTCTTCATGCAATTGGGCAATAAAAGGGTAAATGATTTCATCGCAATAATATTCTGAGGTTACCATGTTCTGGTAAAACTGAATGTTTATCCGCTAACAAGATATATGAATAGCAAACAAAATTCAAATTTTTTCTTCATATTCTCATGTCCTGAGGATTATTCACAGATCATACCTGACTGTTGACACGGCTCAATAAATGAATTCAGATTCGTCTGAAAAAAAAAATGTTACATCAAGAATATTTTCTCTTTTTTCTTTTATAAAATCAAAAAACCACTGGCAATACTCAACATGTTTAGGAAAATCAGTATTTTGTATATTATATTGTGCAGTAATTTAGTACAGATGTAGTTTTAAATGTTCAGTCAGTCCTCTATGCATATTACTCGTTGAGGTTTCTGCTTCTTGTGCCAATTTTCTGATAAGACTTTCTGCGAAATATCATCCAACCATTCCTTTAGCAGGATAGATGGTCTTCTGGATTCAGGCGTATCTTTGCCAGAACCGGTTTCTTGGAACTTATCGATCAAGTTTTGCACAGCATTGGAACATCAATATCTGGAAAACTTTGATGAAACATCCCCTTCACATATTCTGTGTACTCACCACCACGACAGAAATTTGCAACTAAAATAAATGTGAATTTCAATTCAAGCCATTGTCACACACTGGATACTAAAGGGGAAACAAGAACTTCAGTGGTTATGGAAGTAAAACGTATTGTCAACAATTAAACATGGAAATCAGCTGTTAGTTTCCCTGCTAATAATATAAAAAAACAAGTTAAATCATATTTTATTGATTGAGATCCAGATACTTTTGTTTAGGTACGGTTACATGTGTAACACTTGGCATAATAAATAAATAAGTACAAAATTCTATAACACATTATAATTTATTAACATGTAATATATGTACATATACATATATATACATTTTTATTAAATGTACCTTAAATTACATATCAAAATAATCTAGATTTGTTATTCAAAAAATTGTAAAATACTAATAAAGTATATTATAATTGTTATTCAATAAAATATAAATATAAAATATATATTTAATTTAATTATATTAAATAATTTCAAATTTTTAAAAAGCAAATTATATTTGAACACCATATAACAACAAAAATTGGGTAAGATACAATTTAAGCCCATGCATATGGCTGTAATGCATGTTTCTTAATATAACATATTATTTATTTAGTGCAAATTTACTTTACGATAGATGTAATTAAGAATCAATATAAATTCTCTATTAGCTCGTGAGTTCTGTTAGTCAATATTAAAGGAACCCTGCTCTTCACCTGTCACCCTACTAATTGAACACCAATTACACAAAGAAAACATAATTACTCGCGTTTCTCTTACAGATTCATTAGTCATTTGTTTATTTTTAGAATCAATTATTTTGTTATATCTATCACACCTGTATAATATTTATGGCCTGCCTACTTTCTTCATTTCATTGCTGAAGTAACAGTTATTTTCACGGAATGTATAATTATACATTGAATGTTTGCTCATCGTTTTATTAAAACATATTGTTGAATATATTTCTTAAATGTAATTATTATTAGTATCTGTTAGTATATCATACAGCGCTTAAATTTTTTTAAAGTTATTTGTGTAAATAGAACTTAAGAATCTGTTTAATGTATGCTTTTACCAACATTTAACAGTACTCTTTACTAAAACATTATTGTTAAAATAAGATTTATTATTTTAGGCCTGCTATAATTGAAAGAAAATGTCTAAAGTAAGAAAAGTAAATTGTTTAATGGGAAGTCTAAGGAAATAAAAAAAATGAATAAGTTACTTTAACATTATAAACGTTTTTAAAATTACTTTGTTTTCATTCGCGTATTTGTTTTATCCGTAGAAAAGATGTCTAAATATAAAAATAAATGTTATTATTCAATTTTCTATAAGGCCAATAATTAATCTGTTAATCTTTTGTTAGTTTTTACTAATTAATTTACATATCCATTACAAGCACGAGTCATTTCATTTTATATTATAATGATAGTAGCAAAAACGTGAAAAATGTACTTCGGTAAGAATACATCATAACAATATAAATAAAATTTGTCTGCAGAATAAATTTCTATAAGCTAATAACAAATTGATCTTTAACAACATTGAAAGGTCTAATTTATCAATGCGACAAGATCGCATCGTTCAGAGCTTATGGCGAGTAGATATATTGTATCTTAATTTTTATAACTATGAATAAAATAACATTTTAAGCGCTCTACTGAAATTTTTGGTTGCTGTGGACTACTGACAAACAACTTAGCGATGTTGTCAAGTATGGAAATGGTGAAACAATTTACTTTTTACACTAATGTTTTATAACGATTAAGGTAAATAAAAAAAAAGAACAAGGTTTCAGTAACTAAAAATTCAGAAACTCAACAGGGAAAAAATCATTAATATTAAAAATATCTATCAAGAAGTCGAGGAAAAAACTGTTACCAATTTTGATTGACTGTAGATTTCTAATGCACTAAAAATACCTAATATAAATAAAAAACTATCCAAAGAAAACTTACACAGAGCGCAAAAATGTAATGCTAACTTTTTTTTATTGATTATTAACATTAATGAAAATGTATTTTTATAATAACACTTAAGATTACTTTTTAAAATAACTTAACTCTTGTGCCCTATTCAGAATTAACTTAAATTTGTTTTAAATCAAGAACAAATTATATAAAATTCAGTACTTAAAAATACCTTGTTAACACTAAAAAAAATGATCGTTAAACAAAAAAATAAATAATTATACAGAAAAAATCATATGATAAAAGGTTTTAAATTAATTAGTTCAACTTACATCTCAGATTAAGAAAATTACTTAAAATCTCATTTAAACAATTTTTTTACTTTTATTATACTTATAAAGATTCTACATAACCACACTCACATATACAACCACTAATGCAAACGGTACAGGAAAAAATAAATAAAAATGTACACTAGAAAAAATAAATTTACAATTATACTACACAAGAAACTTATATAGCTACAAAAAAAAATTAACAAAATTTCAAATAAGAACAGTCAAGTTCAAATTTAATGAACTCCAATATATCACCAAATTTAAACAATTTTGGATACAGTTTCCATTTGGTTGGATATAAATAAAGACATTTTATTTTTTTGTTATAAAATCAAATAATACAATAAAAGCAACAAACAACATGAATGATGGAATTTAAAGTACTTTATATTCTGATGTACAATACCAAAGACAAAGTAATGAGAATCACATTGTCAACCTTTATGGCAGAGCAATAGCATCTCCGACTTTTATCCAGAAGATCTAATGTTTAAATCTTGGTCAGGTTTGTTATTTTTCATAAACTAAAAAAAATTCTATGATATAAACCTCCTAAACATAAACTGTGAGGAAATGTAGTGTGAATTAACCGTAAAAAAAAGATAGGTGATCGCATATAAGAAAAGAACTTAGAAGTAACAATATTTAAATATGTTTTAGATGCTATATAAAACTATCATGTTAATGTGATACGGCTATTCCATAATATACTTTTGACCAGATGTTATCAATAAACTAGTTACCACATCAATCTATAGTTCTATTAAATAAATAAATGCAAATTAGTATGTCAACAGTTGTCAGTCTGCCATCCATTAATGAATGCCAAATTGTTCACTGCTGCTAAAGGGGGTTTTGATGAGATACAGAACTCACTATGGTTGTTCCCAAAAATTAAGAAAAATTTTGTAGGCAGAACAATAAAGTCCAGCTAAGGGTCATCATATTTGTGCTAATTTTATAATAATTACATTACAAATAACAGATCACAAGCGATCGGTTTCAGAAATTTTAAGTGTAAAAATTTGTATAAGGAGAAAAAAGGGCAACAATCAATCATAACAATAATGAACTTATCTTTAACAAATCATGGGCATCAAACATGAAACCCAAATAAATACATGTATATTTTTATTTGAAACCCAAATAAGGTTAGAAGTTAATCGTGAATGCTGATGAAGCATTAGAGGTTAATCCTAAACACTGTCAGATGCTAACAAAGGGTATCATTTTGGATGATAATGTTTGGACTACTCCACAGGTTACACAAAGCTTAAACTGAGCAGTTTAAATGGGTGATTTTTTACCACCCTCCCAACAGTCTGAGCTGAATAGTTAACAAGTGAATTTATCTCTTTACCGCGACAAAGATGTTACATAGCACCCGGAATTTTAAAATCAAATCACCAAATCAGTTAATGACCAGTTCGATGTCCTGGCAACAAAGTTCTTTGATGATTGCAAAAGTCGGTATTGTAGTAACTTAAATGCACGAACATAGATGGCAATTATATGAAAATCTACTGCTGGCATCTGGATAACAAATATATATCATATATTTATTATCATTCGAATAATAAATCTTTTTAAATTTTATTTTTACCAGCTGATTGGATGAGAATTTTGGAATAGCGCCCATATAACTGAAACAGTCACAAAAACCGTATCGAATCCAGACTCAAAGCCAACCACAGTGAGAGAGACCACCGAAATCTGGAAACTCAGACAAAAACATCACAAAGAAAATTCACAAACTTCTCACAAGGATTTGGGTCACCGAGGAAATTCCACAGGAATGGAAGTGTGCATTGATCACAGAAGAAGGGTGACAGGGCAGACCCCAATAATTCTATCCAAGGCATAACTCAATAGACTAGAACCACAGGTAGATTCACAGTTATGAGAATAACAGGCAGGCTTCAGAAAAGGAAAATCATGTGTTGAACAGATCTGGAACTTGAGAACACCCTAGAAAGTTAGACAGACAAACAACACTGGTAACTTTTGTGGATGTTAGGAAAACATATGACTCCATAGACGGACAGGCGGCTCTCTTTGATACTTTAGAAGAATACAGAATAGATGGAAAAACAAAGGCACTAATGGGCACCACCTCCAAGATAAAATTCACGGAGGAAATCTCAGCACCATTCAAGATACAAACAGGAGTCAGACAAGAAGATGGACTTTCACCGCTGTTATTCAAAATGGTCTTGGACAAAATTATCAAACAGTGGGAAAAATATGTTAAGAAGATACCTCTGGGAAGAACACAAAATACCAAAACAATCATCAGATGCCTAGCATTTGCAGTTGACCTGGCTGTACTCAGCAACAATAGGCAGAAAGGATGAGAAACACTGGAACTCTTACAAGAAATTGCTTGCAAAAAAGGGTTACAAATATCATATAGGAAAACACAACCTATTAAGTATAACCTAAAAGACAAAATTGCTGATAATAATAAAAATGATGTAACATATAGCTTGAAATTCTGTACAACTACTTGAAATATTTGGTTAAGAAAAACTAGTTCTGTACCGATTCTGGAATTTCAATTGTCATAGGAATATTAAAATATTTAACCTTATAAAACTTTAAAATATACTTTCTATATAATTATAAAAGAATTAAGGTGCATAAATTACACAAATAAATACGGTAATGTAAATAAAGAAAATTCATATATGTTAAGTAAAGGAAGCAGTTGCTGTAAATAAATGATACTGTTACAGTAAATAGCTGTGTACAGTATATGTTATATAAAACCTTATAAAAAACAGCAACAATAAACAAGCAAAAAATGATTTACACTCGGATTTATTTATAAATTTCTATGAGCAATTAGAGATTAGCGGCCACTAACACAGACATTTGGAACGCATTCTTGGAACACCACATACTTTCTCACGGATTTGAAATGTAATGTTCTAAGTACATCATGACCTACAAACATAGTTTTAAAGTAGACATTCCAAACTCGTACACTTGGAACTGGAAATACTTGCTCCTTTGTTAATAAACGAAAATATTACACTTTACACATTCAAGTACACACTAAGGAATCTGTCTGGTTTAAAATATTAAATGTTTTGTGTGCAGTATTTTTATTACCTGTATTTAGCTTTCTTCAGTAGGTTTTTTTGTATAGTAATATATAAAGTTAAGTGATACCATGAGTTTATTAAGCGGTAAAAATAAAAGAGCATTTGCTATGGAAATGTTACAGTTAGATGGTGAACATCAACGACTTGTAAATCAAGAAAGATAAATGGTTAACAAACAAGCAAATTGTATGCATATTAACCGACTAAAAGAATTACAGGAAGATTTAAAAAATTACTTCAGACTGAACATGCTTTGATAATTCATTAAATTAAGTTGATTCATTTAAAAAAAGAAATCTCAATGTGAACATTCATTTCATACATTAATTATTCTAAAATTTCATTTCTTTCTTAAATTCCTTTAAAAAACTGCTGCGTTTAACCTGGATTTTTCCCAATAAAATTTTTATCTTCTTGATCATACACTTTTTTACATAACGCCATCAACTCTTCCTACATCGTCATTTTTAAATTATGATTCTTGCAATCTTTACCGTCTACTTTTCATAAACACGAATGACATCTGTAAAGTTCTATAAATTCCAAACAAAGAATCTACAAAAATCTAATCCAGTAAAATTTATTTTAATTTAATCTACTTTAATTCAGTATAGGATATCGATAACTGAATTTTTATATGAGATGCATATTATTTTTATTGAAATTAATCTTTTTAAGATTCACATTATTTCTCTGTACTGTTAAATTATATTATAATACACCACCTATTAATTTAATAAATAAAAGATTAATAATAGTTTTTACCTAAAATACAGTCACACAAATAAAATAATAAAAAAAAAGCTACTGATGTATGCGGTAAAAATAAATATAAAAAAAGCATATAAACTAAATAATAGTATTAGAAAATATATAAAAAATAACAATAAAAATAATACAGAAAGTGGAGTACACAAAATTAAATGCAATGAATGTAATATTATTTATATTAGTAAAACTAATAGATAATTTAAAAAAAATTGCAGAATATTACACAACTTACAAAAAGAAAAAAAGTAAAATCTAATGTAGCTGACCATATTTAAAATAAAAACATATTATTACTGATTAAAAAATAATTTAGAGATTTTAGATGTTTGTAATAACGATAAAAAAATGAATGAATATACTTGAGAAATATTAGATTTATAGATATAAACAAAAATATAATCCAAATCATATTTGAAGATGATGATTTAATTAAAAACATAATAAAAATACAATCTAATGATCGGCAATAATGACAATTAGAACAAAGGAAAATACAACGTTTTAAATATTATATCATTCTAGTACTGGACACCAGAATTTGTGTATTCATCTACAATAAATTTCAAAATTTTAAAAACATTTTTGACAAATTAACAAATCATAAATTTTAATATAATTATAAAATTTAATAACAGCTGAAGATGTGGGATCCCACAAATACAATTCTTGGAATTAATATGGTAAATTTAACTTATCTATTTACTGTGTTTTGATGGTTTACATTTTATTTAATATATATATATATATTTTTTTTTGCTGATGTGAAATAAATATTCCATCCACAAGGTCTTTTTTCAGATTTTTCTGATTAATGTTGGCCTTCCTGATCTGGATAAAGATGGACTGTTATGTGTGTAATAGAATACAACAATATTTTATAACAAACTTGATACACTACAAATACTGCAAGTTTGATTCAGTATAACAAATTAATTAATTATAATAAATTAATATATAAAAATAAATAAGGATGAATAAAACACATACAAATGAACTAATGTTAAAGAATATTTTGAGACTATAAAATCAGTAAGTGTTTATATGTTGCTATAAAAGAAAATTATGGTAAAATATCCTACAAATTAATAAAGAGTATTAGTAAACTAATCTTACATTAATAAAATAGAACAAAAACCCAAGAAATAGTAGTAATATAATAATAATTATTATTATTATTATGGCTAGAAGTCATGCCATTTTTAAACTGTGACTGTTAAGTTATGTATAAGTGGTTTTTCTGTATGTATCTGCAATGAATTTGTGTTAGTATGTTACAAGAAAATGTTAATAATATCTGTGAGTATTTTAATAAATTCTTTTGTAAAATAACATTTTTAACAAAACTAAGGTTTGTGATGAAGACCACATGGCAACATTAAAATCTGGTAGAAGTAAATTATAAACTGCTTTACTGGAAGATGTTATTAATGATGGTAATCATTAATTATTAGATCAAATTACATTATATTAACCAATTTAATATTAGTTATTAGACATTATTATTTACTAATTAGTAGTCATTTATAGTGAAATACAGTGGTTATAAAATTATAGGTTAATCTAGGCTTGTAACTTCCACCAGTTTAGGTAGGAACTTACCACGTGGATAAACATTGTACAGGTTAACAAAAGTGCGTCCGCCAGATTTGACAGCAAGCTAGTGTGACTCGTTAGTGAATCGATAAACTTACTTTTTTATAGCATTACATATTATTATTAATAATATTAATTATTTTCTTCCTTGATATCATCAGAGGATAACTGTATTGTTATTATTATTATTATTAATAATTAATTTAATTAAAACTTATTTCTTCTATAATCATCACTACTAAAACAACACGATTAGTTACCCCTTCAGTATGCCATCCAGTAAGGATATTTGCCGCTTTTGTCATCAGCCATTCTTTGGCAGGCAAAGTAATCTGAAGTGTAGAAATTGTAATGAGAGGCAACATGTTAAATGTTTATTGACATCTAAGACTCTGTGTAATGAAGATGTTAAGTTTTATCAGGATAATAAGGCCTACACATGTCAGGATTGCTTGTCAAGAAGAACTACTGTGAATGAAAATACTCTTGGTAGAGGTTCATAGGTAATTAACTCATAGAATTCTGATGATAAAGTATTTGATGGAGAAGACAAGGTTGCTGATAGCATTTGATGAGCTCCTTCAATTAAGATTATCTAGTTTTGTAGACTCAATTGGTGAGGTTGCTGCCCTGAGATGATCGCTGTTTGTGAGGAGAATGTTGGCTAAGAACGAGGTACAGCGCCTGACTAAGCTGTTTCTTTGTCATTTTCTGCTAGTAAAGTTGGTCATGGTGAATGCCGTCAAGGTAGCCAACAACATGGCGGTAGCGGAAAGGGGCCTGAGCCGGTTGTACCCAGGGTTCCTACAGTGGTTACGGAGAATCTTTCTCAGAACATTGTTAATGTTCCTGAGGTCTTGCAGTTGGTTGAGGCTGTGAGTGTTCCTCTCCCACAGGTGGTTGCCTCCTCCAAAGTTGACGATGAGGAGACTTGGAGCAAGGTTGTCAGGAAAAGATCAAAGGTTCATAAAGACAAGCCCGATGGAATAAAACCGGAAACATCAGCGCCTAGGAAGTCAGCCAAAAAGGTTATCTTTGGCAAAAGTGGGGCTAAACCCGATCTTGTTGCGGCAAAGAAGAAGGCATTGTTCGTTTCCTGCTTCCATACCTCGGTGACGCTGGATGTAGTGCATGGTATTGTTGAAGGACTTGGTCTTAGATTGGTTGAGGTTAGGCAACTAAAGACGAAACATACTTCTTACAACTCCTTCTATGTGCTGGTCAATAAAATTGACTTTGCCACTGTGAACTCCGCAGACTCTTGGCCCGATGGAGTGCTTATTTCTCCGTTCTATGGTTCGCCGAATGACCTCTTATTGGATACCAACAAAGCATCCGGGGATGGTGCATCATCTATTAAAAATGAGGCTTAAGGTATACTACCAGAATGTTCGTGGCCTTAGAACCGAGATGGAGGATTGTTTTGAGGCGGTAGCAGATAATTACTATGACGTCGTTGCTTTTTCTGAGACCTGACTTGGAGATACACATCTGGACAGTGACCTGTTTCCACAGGAATACTTTGTCTTCAGGGCAGACAGGAAATATTTTCCTGGCATTGTTGAGCGCAGCGGCGGAGTGTTACTGGCAGTAAAATGTACCT
Source organism: Lycorma delicatula (assembly GCF_047948215.1). NCBI lineage: Eukaryota > Metazoa > Arthropoda > Insecta > Hemiptera > Fulgoridae > Lycorma > Lycorma delicatula. Next base: position 162,417,341 of record NC_134460.1, on the reverse strand, counting down.
TCCAGGTGGTACGTAGATATGACCTTGAATTAACAAACGAATGTGTTTGGGTCGAAATACATCAAAAAGGTAGACCTTCTCTGTTAATAGGAATTCACTACTTTCCTCCCCAGTTTCCTGCTATCTTGTTTAGGTCCTACTTGGAGGAACTTCAGAGTAAGGTTGAAGCATTATCTAACAACTTTTTAATGATTGGCGATTTCAACTTGGCGGGTGTTAGTTGGCTGGATAGGTGCACCTCCAACACCACATTTTATGGGAAGCTAAAGACTGCTGTTCTATTTGAATTTTTAGATTTGATGTATTTGGAGCAAATTCGACAATGTGATGGTAACACTTTAGACTTAGTCATCACGAATCTTCAGTGCCGTATCCTCGATGAACATTGTCTAGAGATACTAAATAAAGATAGATTTCACCCTCCATTCTCGTTGTCTATTGATGGTATATCATATTGTAGGCAAGAGGTTAAGTTTTTTATTTTCCTTCAGGGGATTACTTGGGTCTTTACCACCAGTTCCATTCGGAGAATTTTAACAGATAATTTCGACAATATTGACGATGCTGCTGATGGACTAAATGAGACTTCAATGAAGTGTATTCAAGATAATATTCCACAAAGGCGACCGAAGTTGAGGGGTTACCCAACTTGGTTCTCTAGAGGTTTAATCTCAACGCTTCGTGAGAAACCAAAGGCTCATGCATCTCACGAAAAATATGATCTTTCCATGTATTATGACGAATTTAAAAGGTTGAGAGCCAAATCGAAACGGTTGTTAAAACACGACAGGCAAAGACACGGCATTTTGACTGAAAGTTATTTAAGGTATCAACCTAAAAGATTCTGGAAGTACGTTTGTAACAATAGGGCACCGGAGAATTCTGTTGCGGCTGTGATGGTGGATGATCGTTTATGTACTGATCCTCAACTTATCACTCAAAAGATTGGTGAATACTTCCAGTCTGTTTGTCAACCTGCTGTTGCTGGTCAATATGTCATCTCAGATGTTGATATGATGGAGCCACCCATTCCTGTTTTTTCGGCTGATGACGTCTCCAGAGCCATTAATCGTCTTAATGGAAAATCAGCAGCTGGGATCGATAACATACCACCTTTCATTATAAAAGGATTATCTGTTATTTTGTCTCCCATACTGGGCGATTTATTCAATTTAAGTTTGAGGATTGGGTATTTTCCCAGAACATGGAAAAAAGCTAGGGTCACCTCCATACCTAAAAAGGAGAATGATTCCAATATCAAGAACTTTCGTCCCATTTCTGTGTTAGGAGTGTTGCCGAAGGTATTTGAGATTTTACTCTGTGAGGTCTTCCGATCATACATCGAACCTAATGTTGCTGTGGAGCAGCATGGATTTTTATTAGGTAGGTCAACTACCTCGAACCTTTGTACCCTTCTGAATACCGTAGGTCCAGCAGTAGAAGGCCAGGGACAGGTAGATGTAGTATACCTGGACTTCCAGAAAGCTTTCGATATGGTTCCACATAATCCTCTATCAAATAAAATGGAAAAAATGGGTTTTCCCTCTTCGCTGGTTAAGTGGACCAATTCTTACCTTATGGACCGTTGCTTCAGAGTGTGTTTTGGTGGCTCCATGTCTGATGAATTTCAAATTGGTTCTGATGTTCCTCAAGGATCGAACCTTGGTCCACTCCTTTTTTTGATTTTCATCAATGACATTATGAAGCGTATTAGTTGTTCTGTTCTAATGTTCGCTGATGACATCAAGATCTATAGGAGGATTTCTTCGGATGCAGATCATCTGCTACTGCAGAAAGCATTGAACGAGGCTTGGTTGTGGTCTGTTGAGAATAGTTTTCCTTTGAATCTTGAAAAGACGAAGGTGATGACTTTCACAAGAAAGACAAATTGGTCTCGTCATGTTTATTTCTTAGACAACTCTCGCATTGAGCGAGTTGAGGAGATAAAGGCCTAGGGGTTCTTTTTGACACAAAGCTTTCCTTTATACGTCATATTGAAGCCATCACCTCATTGACAAGAAGAAATTTGGGAGTTGTGAGATGGCTTTGTCGTCATTTTATATTGATAAGCACATGGCTATTGCTGTATAAAAAACTTGTTCGTCCTCTTGTTGAGTATTGTACTGTCATTTGGAACAGGGATCGTGGTTTCACTAATGATATGATTGAAAGCGTCCAGAAGAAACTGCTTTGGGCGTTGAGATGCAGGTTTCCTGGTCAATTTGATACCACTTTCTACACTACTCACTCAATGTGGACATTTGAAGCTAAAGAAACTGGAAGATCGGCGAACTGCTTTCGATTTGAAGTTTGCTGCAGATCTCCTCCATGGTACTTTGCCGGAATGTCGTGAATTACAACTGCGAGTGCCATTTCAGAACATCAGGAGCTTTAGGCCCAACTTCATTAGAAGAGTTTCTGAGTGTTCTCCAGTATTTAGATGCTTTGGTCTGGCAAACAGTTTCGCTGATCTATTAGATCTTTTTTCTCGTCCATCTATTGATAACATACATCGAGCTATAGTTAGTGACACTAACTAGGTTATGCTAGATGGTGTATATGCATGTATATATATATATATATATGTTTGTATCCATTTTCATTCTTATATCAGTGTCTTAACTATTAACCTTTTCCATTTAATTCACCTTCTGAAATAATATTATTTTAACTTTATATTAGTTAAAATAGTTTTATTCAGAATTATTTTTTTTCTGCTTATAGAAATTATTTACTGCTTAATAATAATCACAATTAATTAATACTCTGGTTTTATTCTTTTTTATTATTTTGTAATTCTTACTGTTTTAAAATATATTATTATAAAATTATGTTCTGATTTTGTATATTATAAATTCTGAATTGTGTTTTTTAACTGTAAAATACTAAATTGTTATTCTTTGTAATTGCAGTTATTATTACTGGATAATGTGATAGATATCAGTTATTATTAAAATTGTTTTGGACCATTTTATTAATATTATTTTATGATTATGCACAGACTCATAACTTGCATTTGTTAACATATATATGTAAATTTGCTATTTCTTTATAAAATGGTAAAGGTGATGGTCTGATTTTCTTGCCGCAAGTTCGTTTCTTGAACGAAATTAATGTATTTTTGTAAACTTTTTGTGAATAGTGACTTAGACTTTAATTATTATTTCCATTGTTGTAAATTTATAATTTATTATTAGTATTGTATTTTGATATTTATGTATTTAAATATTGTATTTTCAATTTATATGTAAATTGTTACTTATAACTGTTTTAAAGATATTGTAACTATTGTATATATTTTTATGTAATACTGTGCAACATATGAAGGCTTTGTAAAGCTGTTCTGTTGCACATAAAACAAAATAAATAAATTATTAAAATTGTTTTGGACTATTTTATTAATATTATTTTTATGATTATGCACAAATTCATAATGTGCATTTATTATTATATATATGTAAATTTGTAAGAAGGTAAAGGCGGTGGTCTGATTTTCTTGCCACAAGTTCGTTTCTTGAATTATGTATTTTTTGTGAATTGTGACTTGAAATTCTAATTATTATTTTTATTATTGTGAATTTATAATTTATTAGTATTGTATTCCAAGATTTATGTATTAAAATATTGTATTTTTAATTTATATGTGAATTGTTGACTTATAACTGTTGTAAGGAAATTGTAATTAATGTATGTGTTTTTATGTAATATTGTGCAACATACAAAGGTTTTATAAAGCTGTTCTGTTGCACGAAAAAAAAAAGTTACGAATTATAAAAAGAACGAAAAGCACGAATTATAAAAGTTTTTATAATTTCACTTGCAGGGTTAAATTCATTTTCCAATTGACAAAATATTTACATTTATAACATAAAACAAATTAATGCACATAAAGCACTAGACTTCTTTTTTTGCTAAGATTACATACAGTAAAACCTATATAAACTATAATGATAAAACTAACCCTAAAGGAAAAAAATTCATCCGTGCCAAAGATCATGGAAGATACCATATGTAAAACGATAACTCAATAAAGAAAGAAAATTTTATTTTTATGGTTTTCCAAAACACTTATTTGATTGAAACAAAAAGTATTTTATTAATTTACAAAAGAAAATGAAATATATTATACTTTCGAAAAACTTTATCAGTTAACTCTTTAAATCCAACATTCGAAAGAACCTGAACAGTATATGACTAGCAATCAGTCCTATTCTCACTTATACATGGACTAGCAAAAATATTAAAACAATTACAAGTTATAGTTTCAAGCTATAATAATTTAGTCAGTCGTTTTGTTATACATAAGAGAATAATACATTTCTGTTTGTAACTTTGTGGTAATACTGTAGCACAGTAATCTTATTCTTTCTATTAAATTTTTAGCTAATTTATATAAATAATACATTTGTGCACAAACATATACTTATATGCGAAAATTTCAATCCTAGTTATTCAAACAATGTATCAAGTTAAGATACGGTAAAAATTTTGAAATTCATACAAAATCATAATAAAAATTTATAAAAAGAGGATAGTAAATCACTGTTCCAAGTTAAGTTCCAAGTTAATTTTTTTAAAATCATTACCATCAACCTGAACTCCAACGGCTCTTGAGATTTTACTACGCAAGTTCTGATATAAAAAAAGAGACGAAAATAAAATAAAATTATTTCATGGGTATGAGGAAGGGAAATGTTACATATATTCATTTATTAATAAAGGACTATTATTTTTTTTAGGCAGATAGATCGCTTTTATATATATAAAGCAAAATCAGGTAAGCTTCGAATTAAGGACTATATGAACTTATAATCAAAACTGAAGAGGTAAACAAAATAGGGTACGGACTGAATACTGGATGAATACGGTCAGGTAAAAAATTTTACCTTCTATGTTCGAGTACAATATTTTTAAAAAGGACGTACAAAAATATTTTTAAATAACCATTAAAAAACTGTAAACATATTAAAAACAAAATGTTAAATTTCCCAATAAGCAATGTTAATATTATGCATTATTGAAGTAAGTTTAAGTCTGAATGGGATAGAGGTTTTACTGTACATGTATGCATTTAATACAGTTCATAACTAAAATAATAAAAAATGTTTGATCTTTCTCTTAAATATTGTAAACAAAATAAATAAATAAAACAAAAATTAGATATACAAATTAATGGCAACACATTCAAAGCATACATATATTATATATATATATATAAATAATAACATTAGTAACTGTAAGAAATATAAAAACAAAATCGTCTTAACATAATTTTAATAAATACTACTATAATATTATTTTTGGAATTATTGAACATCAAGTAAATATTATACAGTTTGGTAAGGCAAACAGTAGTATACAGAAAGGAATGGTATACAAAAATACAATTTACACTAATTATTTTGACAAATATGAAATAAATAAATAATAATATGATAAAAATAAATCTGTCACCATATAATACAAAAAAAAAAAAAAAAAATACAAAATTTGTTGGATTAAAAGAAAAATGAAATTATAAAACTAATACAACTATGGGAGTGATATTTTATATACATATACATTAATAGAAAAAAATTTGGTCTGCAAAGAAATAATAAAAGAAGTGGAACTCAAGTGGAATGTAAGGAAAAAAGATAGATTTAAAGAAAACTACTCCATAAAAACTATGTATTTGTATTCAAAGGAACAAAAGAATTTGTAAAATTGTTTTGGTAATCTTACTGTTTACAGATTGGCACTTATAATCTTTTATATTAACTTTAAGGTAATATCTAAATAGCAGGGTAAGGATATTATTCCTTCTAAGCATGAGGACTCATGTAGAATTACATTAAATGAATTCTAAGAAATAACTTGTTATTCAATGCTGTGTTAGCAAATTTTGTATTTTGTTCAGCATTCCCTTTAACCATTTTGTCCCTTGTAAGCATGCTAGTATAAAAAAAAATTAAAGCGATGATTAAAGGTAAAACGAGCAAGACCTTCTACTTCAGAGAAGTAGATGTTTGTTATGAACCCACTATGGATCAGAATAAAGATTACTTATCCAGCATATTACTTATAGTAGCACATACACTTAAGAATTTCTCCCTCAGAATTCAATTGCAAGACATATTCTATATCGGTTAAGATTACAGTATTTTGGTCAACCTTGTATTATTTAAGTTTCAAATCTGATATTGAATAAGAAATTTACCACCTGTATTTACTGAAGAAAGTGAAGCCTAATGAAAAATCAATGAAATACTTAAAAACATTATTCTCATACTATATGCACATATCGCATAAATCACAAATAAATTACATTTCCATTTGTTTAAGAAAAAAATTGTAAAACGTGGTGCTCTGTTAACATGTAAGTACCTTTTTCTTTTTCACTTATATAGAAAATGATGATCAAATAAGTCATAGAAAATGCAGACAGGTAAAAGAGAGAGCTATTTTTAAAGGGACGTAGAAAAATACTGAAAATTATAGTTTGTCTCACGAAAAAGTGCAGCAAATAAAAAATATAAATTCAGCATGTATGAGTAATATCTCAGTAGTTTAGACTGAATCATTCTGTCATTTCCACATGCAATTATTGCTTTATGCATATAATAATCCACTGTAAGCTATCACTTCTCTAGCACCATGATGTGCCGATGATAAGCAATTAAAAATTTTGTTGAGTCTTTGCTTTATGTTTAATAATGATGAACTCATTTGTAATGCTTCACAAAATTATTCAGTTCGGTGAAAGAAAGTATTTCGATCTAAGTAATCGTGTTATTTTATACGATACAATCCAGTTTTATACTTAATTTTTATAACAATTTTAATCAGTGTTATTTTCATTAATTTTAATTTATCTTGTGTTTTGCCGATTGGGTTTTAGCAATGAATGATTCTGTTATGAAACATAAACTGGGAAAACCCTTATGTAGCTCAAAAAAAAAAAAAAAAAATCAGCAATTTATATATAACCTTAAAGCAAGATAATCCTGCAACTGCAGTCAGAGACATTGCTCGGAAAGCATACTTGCTTTCCAAGCAATGTACAAAAGTTGTTAGGGAAAGAACAATTTTTAATATAATAAAGAAGCACAAAATTGATGGTAAACATGTTAGCCCCAAAACGACTCAAAAGCATGCAAAAACAATTGAAAAGTAGGATGACTTCACTAAAACCGCTAGCAGAAAAAAAGTTCATACCTTTTAATTTCAATAATAAGTTTCCTAATGTGCTAAATATATTAAATTCTGTGAATACTGATTTTGAACTACCAAATTTTTTTATAAGTTTTAAGACTGTTTCTCAACATAGAAATCATAGAGTTCTTAGCGGAAAATATAATAGTAATTATTATCTTAATAATAAAAATTTTTACATTAGATTGTGTTTTAAAATCAATGAATTTTCATTTCAAGTCCCGAAAAAATAATTCTTTATTTATTGATTATTAATTTTTATTATTATCTAGATGAAACTTGAATAAACACAGGACATGTGCAGGAAAAGGTATCAGTGGATAAAGAAATAAAGAGCGCAAAAGATGCTTTTATGAAAGGTTTATCAAATGGGCTGAAAACACGCAGGAAGGGAAGATGGGTTTTTGAACGGTGGTTTATGGGTATTCCAGATTTTCCCAAGAGTACCATGATGAAATGAGTGGTGACAATTTTGTGCAGTGGTTTAAAAAAATTTACTGAAATTGTTGTTGTAGGATCTATCATAGTAATGGATAATGCACTGTACTGATTGTCTGAAAACTGAAAAAATTCCAAACACTTCAACCCAAAAATCAGAAATTGCCAAATGATTAAAATTGCACACGCTGAAAACATGTTAAAAATAGAACTTTTAAAAATAGTAAAAAAGTTAAACAGAAATAAAATCATTATCAAGTAGATGAAATCAAAAAATTGCCGTGTATCTTCATCCATACCACTAAAATTTTAACCCGACATAATTGATAGGGGCACAAATTAAAGGCTACAGTGGAAGTAATAACACGACATAAGTTAAGCGATGTAAAAAATCATTGGTAGAAGGTGTTAATAAAGTATAAGTAAACTCTTGGAAAAATCGCATTCAACAAGTAATTGAAGTAGAAAAAAGCACAGGTAGCGAGCAGATAATCTTGTGTGAAAATATTTTTGAACATATAGTGATAAATTTAAGAAATGATGACAGTAGTTCAACAGACAGTAGCTTATCAGGTATTGAAAAAATACATTGATGTAACAAATAATTTTTCTGTATTACTTGGTGAAATTTTATAACAGCGGCGGTAACATACTTTCTTAAAATTTTTATTTTTCAGGTAAATATATCATTTTATTACAATTTTCTAATATTTTTATTACTAGTTATTTTTACTTCATTTTTATGTTAAAAGTAAGAAGTATATTTGTCAGATGGATTGCACTAAATTAGAATCCCCATACTGTTAGGTTTTGGTTTACTGCATGCTTTGGTGAGACAAATTATAGGGTCAATTAGTGTTTGAAAAAAAACATGATTTTCATGTTACAGAGAAAATAGTAATTTTACAATAATAAAATGTGCTATTTCAATCATCTTTGTCATTTTTCTATCGATAATGAAATATAGTAAAAGGAAATCAATACGCAAATGAATTAACTTTATCAAATAACTAAAACAAAAATATAATTAATACAAATTTAAAACAAAAAGCACTATTTTAATCACATAACTTCATAAAACTCAGGTAAATTCTTACAATGTAACAGTACTCCTTTTCTTAATTCTATGTACACATCGCATACAAATATAAACAATATGTAACATGTGTGTGCACACACACAAACAAAACAAAAAAATTCAATTTTTTGCGGTTAAAACAAGAATCTTCAATATTATGTAAACAGCCATCTTAAACATTTTTATCAGTACAATTTTTTCAAATTTTTATTAATAATTGAAATGTTGATTCTTTACCAAACATTTTTTCATACAAAAACATTAAAATTATATTACAATAATAAAATCGAAAAACTCAGGTTAAAAATTCACAACAGATTTTATTAATAATTATCAGACTAATAAATAAATAAATAAATAAAAAAAGTGATCGCTGTAAAAAATATATGGTTTGAAATATACTCTAATTCTAAAAATTAATAAATATAAAAAATACTTTAGTAATTAACAGCAAGCAAGCTCTCTTAAAAGTAATAAAATAATACTCTAATAAAAAATTACAATGAAACAAGTATCCCTAAATATAGAAAATTGGAGGAACATATTATAGGCTACATAAATAATTTATAATTATTTAACTTTGGTCTTATTTTAATACAATGGTCGTTGTTCAATATATAATTTTTAAAGACTCTTAAAGATATTTTCAATAATAAAATATATTATATTGTCAATTGTAAGACAGCTATTTAAGCTGACATTTGTAGTTAGTCTAATATACAGTCTAGGCTAGTGAAATAATGTAAGTAAGCTTACTTATCTGAAGGCATAATAGTTTTTTTTCTAACAGCAACAATATAACAAGCAGGAATTATCTACTTATTAAAATAATTATGCTCTTGAGTTAATTGTTTAAATACTGAAGTCTGATAGTCTTGCTTTGAATATTATTTCATACTTATGCATTTATAATTCGACTCTAAAGATCTTTGTAGTTAGTGAAGTAAAAGCAAATTCTGTGATCTCTGAAAAATGAAACAGAATTGTTTTATGCATTAATAACAATAAAACTTTGAAGCTTGGTTACATTGATCACATAAGGTGGTAAAATAATTTTTTGTGGTATTTTTTTCTTTTTAATAAATATCATGAAAAGCAATATAAATTTTTAAATTGGCGCTGGAAAAAATAGAACTGATATTAATTACTAGGTCTTTGCAATTTTAGCAAATAATGAAAAAGAATTAATATTCATTCAAATTAATATTTTAAAAGAAAATGCACACAAAACAGGATCACAAACAAAGATTTAAAAAACTGAATTATTCACTAATTTTTAAAACCCAACAGGTAAAGAATAATTGTGTAAGACTGTGAATTACAATGTCAGAAATGTAGATGAAATCTTACATGTGGTCCGTAGTTTGTCCTAAAAAAAAAATCAATTTGGTTATCAAGGGATAAAGAGTTTTCCTGAAGAAAACAACATATTTTAAATATAAAGTTTGATGAAGAGAATTTTCAATTATTTGGAAAAATATAACTTCATTAATCTATTTTTGTAGTAATCATTTCAAAGTAATCCATATCAGATAAAATAAACGATTACTGTTTAATCTTCAAAACATTTCTAAAATGCACTTTACAGTACAAATTTCTTTTCAGTGGTTTCAAAAATTGTCATTTCATGGTTTCTCATTCTTAGAAAGAGAAAAAAAATTACATCAAGCCATTTCTTGTAAACAAGGACAAGAAACAGGATGATTACATTGTTATTTTTAACAAAATTTTCCTGTTGATAAATAACATGAGAGTTTGTGTGCTATCATAGAGTGATTTCCAAAAACAGTCCTTCCACAAATCTGTTTTTTTTTAGATAGCTTCACATAAACAACATTAAATACTCAAATACTACTCTTCACTGATGTTAATACCATTACAGAATTAGTGTCATAAAAATTCACAGAACAGTCAAGAAAAAAGTAGGAAGAATTTATATGCATGTTAGAACTTCAGATACTTTTTTCAGTCTCGATTCATTTGGGATCTTCTGTTTTGAGGATTGGCCTCACGGTCAGAACATTAATAATTCTTTTCACATGGACCACAGGGGGGTTACAAAATTTGTCAACTACTTTTCTAATAGTGATATCATGATTTTCTGTGACTTTTCTTCAATTTATACTTTTTCATCATACACTGATGTCTCAGTCTTCCAAATGTGTTGTCAACTTAACTGAATTCCACGATGGAAGTCTTGGTACTTTGTATTATGTATTTTACATAAACTTTTAGTGTAATTCTTTGTGCCTAAATTTTAAAAACTACAAATTTACCTTACAATGCAATGAACATAACAAAACATTCTTACAGCTTACTTCCAATTTGATGGTCTCAACTGTTGTGTTCTATATAACATAACAAATTGACAGGACGTTAATGTTGACATAATTTTACAATATATCACGACCAACTGTTATATTTTAAGCAAATAACATGACTTTTTTAAATTTTACAAGTGAAGTTTTAATTAATGGTATAAATAGGATGAATATGAGAGTTCCTGAAGATGGAATTTAATTCCGAAAGCGCATGAATGTGTCGAATTCAATCACTGGTAAGCAGTTTTTTGTATATTAACTATATACCAACAGGCCATGCTTAACAAAATTATTACTATAATTTAGCTCACTTTAAAAACTAATTTAAAAAAACTGTTAAATAAAATTTATCACAACTAAACATAAAAAATGAAGCAATAAATATCATATAAATTATCTTGAAATTTTATTAGCCAACAAATAAAAAAAATATTCAAAGCCGTAATCACCTGAGTCTGTTATGTACCATAACTGAAAAGTTGCAAGCAATCAGCCATGAATCACAAATTACTCCCCTAAAAACAGCAAAGCCATTTTCACGAATAACTAATAAATAGCACGTCAGGCTCATAAGGAAAATTAAAGAGTAAAACAGTTTCCTTTTTTCATACAGATTACACTGAATATAGTGCTGATTCTTATCAGCATGCTAAATGATATTGAGCCTCATAAGTGACACTTTCACTTGTTCACAACTCAAAGAAAATAATTATTACCGATGCCCCTTATATCTCTGGTCTTTTATATGCATCAGGCCGTAGGAATGATTGGGAATGTAAAGCAACAAATTTACATATTTCTTTTTACTGAAGAGAAAAAAAACAGATTTTAATATTGTAGAAAGGAGAAGGGTTGTGTTCAAAATAAACCAGTATCACATATCGCTGATTAGTAATGTTTTTAAAAACACAATTAAGTATTAATGTAAATGTAAAAATTACATTACCTACTTAAAATGGAAAAGTTGTATTTTGTATGCAATAAGGCATAATTCGACCATGACTGCAACGATCATCTGAACTAAATCTTATAACGATATGAAATAAACCGACAACAGCTACTGTTATACCAAACAAAGCTAGGCCAAATGCTGGTAATTTCCTTTTACAAAATACAGATCCTTCTTCTAATTTTAAATAACTAGCAGCAGGCAAAATAAATGCAAGCGGAACAGCTGATAAAACACCCTGAAATTAAAAAAAAATTAAATTGTTTTTAAACAAAATACATTACTGATAAAACAAATATTATTTTTTTACTTTAATGCTTATTTTACTGATTTTATGATTTTGAGTAATCAGGCTTTAGCAGTATTTTCACAGCCGGACACTCTTCTCAACATTTACCAAAAAGAGGGGAAATGTAATACAGTAATTTTTAGCGAGTAAAGAATGACAGCACACCTGAACGGTTTTTAAACCTGGAACCTTCAGATGAAAGATGAAGAAATAATGTGAAAACATATAACTTTTGCTTGTTTGGGCTACTCTAACTTTGATATTTTCCTCGCTTCACCATTTTAAAAATTTCTCAAACTACAAACCACTTCATCTTCTTATATATCATATTCCTTCAATTTAATATTTACTTGTTTTCTTTTCTACCACATTATAACTAATTACTTGGTGTTTTCTTATTTATTTTTATAAATAAAATCTCTCATGTATATTTTTAACAAACATTAAATGAATAATTTATAAGAGCAGATACTTTTTTATCCATGGAGTAATATACCTACTCGTTCCTAAACAGGTAAGTGTGTATACATACTTATCCACTTATACTGTAATCCAAGTAGATTACTGTACAATATATACAGAGAATTATTATACACCGATTAGAATACAATATTTATTTATTAATGAATCCTTAAATATTTTTATTTAGTTTTTACTCAGCTAAATTTTTCAATCGATTCTTTCACTGCTTTTACAATTTAGAAGCGATGAGAAAACAGAACTTCCTTTCTGGATCCGTCACCCTAACGTGAATTATTTCAATATCCCCTGTAGTTATAAGCCCTACCAGTGGTTGTGGTATATGATCAGTTCAACAATAATCTAACTGCTTGTAATCGGTTCGAATCTAAAAAGCAGACTCACCATTATAATTAGACAGCTCAGCTTTAGTTTTCAGAGTTTTGTCTTTCAAGAAGTAATGTTTGATTATCACACAAAATTCTCTTTTGTCCATTTTTCTCAAATTGCAATACTTGATTGACTCAGATGAGTGCCATCAAAAGAATTAGGAATGTATCTGACCAAAAGTCGGTGTTTGTTCCTAGTGGATATATGGGAAACTAAGAATGACCTCAACAGTGTACTGTGCGTGTCATCTCTTGATTTTACAGACTTATCATCACAATAACTCTTAAATCATAAGACAAATAAAAAAATTGTATATTTATGCAGGCAAAGAAATCCAAAACAAAAATGATATAAAACATAACTAATACTCATATCTTATAAAAAGTATGTTATATAAAATGCTGCATCCTTATGATTTTTCTAAAAGCTTATGATTTTTTCTTATTCTTTTTTATTTTATTCTTTTTAATAACATAAAGTTAATCATTACCATTTTATAAATGCAAAGCACCATTATCAACTTATATCCAACTCTCACCAATATAAAAATATTTTTCACATAAAATTATAGGAGAGGGAAATAATCAATTGATTAATAATTAATTAAATATTAATAATTAATATTTTTGTTTTTAAGTAATTAATTAATTAATTAAATTAATAAAATCAATTAATGATCAATAATCTGTTAATTGATTAAATCCAGTTAATCAATTAACTGGATAATTTAATAAATTAAAAACATTCTGTTATTTAATTTCCTTCCATATGAAGGTAAGAGTAAGTAGTTAATCAAACCAGTTTCAAAAAAATAAAGTGAATGCTCTGTATATGAATATAAATACTAATAAATTAATTCTTTCAAGTATCAATAATAAAAATAAAAAAATTTAAGTGATTACATTTAATTCAAGGACAACACCAAGACAATCAGTAGCTACAGATAAAATATACGTTATTGAAATAATTGTGAGTGTAACAGCATAATGACGAACAGATGAATCGGCAATATTAACAATTTGATCGATAACAGCTCGAGTCACCATACATTCAATCGGGTAAGTTAATAATATAGTAGCGCTAAATGCAATACGTGCTGCGTTCATCAGATCATCATCCCAACAATAATTTTCCAATAAATCGCCTGAAATAAAAATTAAAGTACAGTCAATAATTATGTTAATCAATTGATAATAATTATCTACAGAAGCTGGTTAAGAATTATAACTGATTTTAAACATAATTTAATTATGAACTTTTTATCTGATGGTAAAATTATGTAAAACAATAACCAAAAATCTAATTACTAAAATAATCGTAAAACTGTTTTTCTTTGAAGCCCCTTAATAAAACTATGAGCTGATTTTATGAAATATTATTATGCTTACATATATTCCTGTGTTAAATATAATGTCTCCCTCTTAAGGCTCCCTCAAAAATTAGAACAAGATTTTAAGATATAAAAATCATTGTTTGTCAGGTTTTACTTACGAAAAATGAACCCTTAGAAATTGTCTAGATCGATATTTAATAAATAAAAAAAAAACTTTCTTAAAAAATCTAAAAAAATGGATTGGTTACCCAGTAAATATAAATAGAAGATAATTTTGTTTTCAACAAAATAATGTGTATAACGTTGTCTATTTTCACAAGACCACAATGAAAAGCATGGGGCGCAACCTCAGTTTATTTTACACCTTAACTAAAGTTAACGTGTAAAATAAACGTAACTAACCTCAGTTTAAACTGAGGTTATTCAAAGAGTTAAAATAAAATTCTAAGAGTTAAATAAATAAAATTCAGGTTCATCCAAAGAGATTTACCAGATATTGTATACTGAAACTATCATCTCTATTTTGCATTAAAACCTTTAGTCGTATTTAAAGAATTTAAGTACATATTGAATATGAAAGCACGCCCATGCTTTTCATTGTGGTCTGGCGAAAATAGACAACATTATACATATCATTTTTTTGAAAACAAAATATCTTCTATTTGTGTTTACTGAGTAGTCCACTTTTTAGATTTAAAAAGCATGTTTTTAAAAATTTTTTATTTACTTACACCTTTTATTAGTATGATGTTTAAATATTTAAATACTATCACAAATGCTACCTAGATCGATGCAAAATGCAGGTATTATGGTAGTTACAGAATATCTTGAAAAGTTGAATATAATATGGGAGTTTTTAATATGCTATTCAAGGGTGTTAGAAGTGTTACTTTGGTTGATCGACTACATCGATGTTCATCCCAAAAACCTACTGCGCATGTGGACTACTCCTCTCCACCTTCTGCACATGAGCAAGTGGTAACCGTGGAATAAAAAAACTGTTCTCTGTGAATAAAAGTGAACTAAAGAAAAGCATGTAAAAATTAAATACGTCAACTTATTCTTTGGTTTATATTTGTGAAAATGCAATCTTTAATAAAAAGAACATCAAACGGACATCATGCCAATGGGTGAATGGTTCTAAGTGGTGAGTGTTGGATGATGTCCTCTGGGCAACTGGATGAATAGTTGTATGTAGCTCTAGCCTCTGTGCGCATGGGCTCTGTAGAGGTGGTCCCGTATATCCTCAGGAATTGTGGAACCAAAATTACTAGTCCTGATTTAAATCCTATGATGGTTGGTGGTCTATTTGAAAAAACAACCACTTGATGTCTTGTGAAAAGACATCACTCAGCGTTGTCTGAGGATAAGAAAAGTATTGAAGAGAATGGTTTAAATGGTGACGCATCTCATCTGCAGTATAAAAATATTATAAGATTTGTAGTTCTTCAAATCAATCAAGAAGGAGGCTCCATTCAAAAGATCTCACCTTTCCTGATAAATGAAGTGATAATGGGTTCAAGTGTTCACTGAAAAAACGTCAGGAAGTTAAGGTATGGATCGATACTGGTCAAGATGTTTAGTGATGAACAGAGCCGATTACTCTTGCATATCAACAAAATGGGTAATTTCAGCATAAAGGCGATATACCACAAATCCTTGAATACCAGCCGAGGAGTAATCTTTTGCCAGTTGTTCTGGAAATTGAAGTTAGTGAGATCGTCGATGAATTTTGTCCCCAAGGTGTTGTAGAGGTGAAATGAAGCATGAAACATCAGAGCAGATTGGAGGAATCTACTCCCCTTCTTATACTAACGTTTAAACTTCCTGTACCACTGGAGAAAATAAGTGTAGGTTACATGTCTATTCAAGTACAACCATTCATTCCCAACCCAATCCTTGGCGATATTTCCAGAGTCAAAGGTATGGCCACACTACAACTTCTTGCTTGAACACTGCTATATGGGACTCTGACTGCCAAGAGGAAGAAAAGTGTGTTAAATGGGGGGGGGGGGTCACAATCAGCTTGTTCACAAGATTGCCCAACTTTTAACGAAGTAAAGGCAATAATCAAAATTTGTACCAAGCAGAAGCTGTCTTTTCTGATCACAAGAAGAGAGTATTAAAAAAAAACTGAAAACTTATGCCATTTAATAAGCTCCCTATTAAGAAGCCCACACAAACACCTCCTCTGTGTTGTCGTCCGCAACTTTCCATTTTTCAAAATCTCCCCCACCAACCTCATATACTGGCGGGTACGATTGAAGAATCACCCAACTCCAGGGCATCAGAGGTTATTAAAATTAAAAATTCTAATAAGAAAAACCGAATCACCTACGATTAATTTTATACATATATGTAATTCTAACAGTTACCTTCATTTATGAACATTATCCAGTGGAACGTTTGAGGTCTTCGGTCCCACATTAAAGATGTTACAGTGTGATGCGTGCACAAAAACCTGCAATAATATGCTTCCAAGAAATGCACCTTCAGCAACAAAATGCAGTAACACTCACGGTCTATTTCTGTGAGAGATCGACTATCTTGTAGACAATAGAGGGAACGGTGGGATTGCTATCTTCATGCAGGATGGGCTGTCAGCTACAAGGTACCACTAGCTACTCTCATCCCTGCAGTCGCTATAAAAATCTCTTTTCCTTTCAAATAGTACATCTGCAATGTGTATCTCTCACTGAACTCCGAATTCAATGCGCTTGATGTACAAAATCTTCTAATCCAAATTGCACGTCCATCGTTAGTAGTAGGAGACTTTAATGCCCATCATATTTCATGCGGCTCAACAGTCTGTTCCTCTTGAAGAAATATCAGAAGCAGAGCGAGACAAGATTTGGATCTCTGCCTGCTGAATGATGGATCATAAATGTCGGTCATTATTGACAGGTATTTTGTCCATCATCAACCTCTCGTTATGCTTACCAAGTTTACTACCTTGTCTTAATTTGTCTGTTTGTGATGACTTTTACAGCAGTAACCGTAAATGATTTATTTTTGATTTTGGTGCTGACTGCTTGGTGAACAAAAGACCACAGAAATGGATTGTTGAAAGAGAAAATTGGAATGGTTATCATAAACTCTGTGTCAAGTAGCATCATCCTGGAAAAATGAAGCGATCCAAGGAACTGAATTAAGTGTCATCTTGTTACTATACCCATCAACAGTATTACTAAACACGTGCAGCCACCTGTTTCATGTTCTCTATTTGTTGATGATTTTGCTACACGTATCAAAACCACATATATCATAGCCACAACTACTACAGCTACAGAATATTATATCTTCCCTTGAAGCTTGATCCAAAGTCACTGACTTCACTCTCACCTGAGAAAACAAAATGTGTTGTCTTTTCTTGCCTACGAGATCCTTTTATTCCACCTATCCTTCTCAACAGAGAGCCAACTGCTATCTCTCCTGACATTAAAATTTTTAGTTTGCTTTTTAGCGGGTAAAACATAAAACAGTTAAAAGCGAGATGTTTAAAAATGAGTCCTTGGCAACACCAAATAGGGAGCTGACCGATCATGTATGTTGCACTTTTATTATTCTTTAGTTTTGTGTCATCTGGATTACGGTTGCATTGCCTACTCTTCAGCGCATCATTCCGTGCTTAAAATGCTGGTTGTTGTACGACACACTTTTCTTTGTCTTGCCGTATCTTTAGGTGACTTTAGATCACGCCCTATTGCAAGCATACTTGTTAAATGCACTGAGCTATCACTTTGGTATAGACAGAACCAGCTACTAGCACCTTACTCTGTCCGACTTAAAGGACAACCAAATCGGCTGGTTTTTAAAGCAGTCCTTGCAAATTCTGATTTACAATGATATGAAAACTACTGTTATACAGCACCAATGGGTATTCGTACCTTGCATTAACTGTACCTTTTAAAGTTTGATAGACCTTCCAGTTTCCCAACTTATACTTGTTCATATCCTCCATGGAGACTCAAGTGTTGTCAGTGCCCCCTCTGGCAAATATGACAGAGAGGCGGCAACGCTACCTTTTTAATCTTTAAAATAGGCTTTTTCAACTCCGTTCTTTCAAATTCATTTTCTTAAATAAAAAAGAATGATTTTGGATATGTGATTTGCGTTAAGTATCCTGAAAAAAAATGTAATCTTATGTGCAAAACAGTTTTTTGATTAGCATTCTTGTTTTTTTATTAGAGCGTATCAAAGTCCCACAGTTAATACTCTAAAAACATTCAGACTTCAGACTTGTGAGTGGTCCAACCGATCGGCCGATACAATAGTGCTCGCAAATAATAACTTCAATAATATATATATTAGGTATAATATACAGCAGCATGTATATATAAGGTTATATCTTCAATCAAGGGGTGCTATTTTAAATGATGTGCATTATATTAAAAAATGGAAATATGATTTAAAGTATTATTTTATTTTTCTTAAAAAAACTACCTCAGAAAATTGTTTAAAATATTTACTCCTATTACTAGGAATAACTAGCCTGTATTGCAACAAACCTTATTTATGAACCATTATTTACTTAAGTTATATTATTTTAATACTATAATTCTTGTTAAATTTTATCAATGTACCTTTATATACATTTCAGTAAGCAGAAATACTAAAATTTTGTAATTTAATATCGATGGAAGCTTATTTACCAAAAGTTATAAAACGGTATTAAATCCTGCACTCCTAGCCGATTTATTTTCCAGTTTTTGGAAAAAATACCAATTACCAAATATTTCAGTGATTATTGCATTGTCCCTTAAATATCTAGTTCTACAATTTGTGTGTATTAAATAATACTCAAATTTGTTATTTTAATTTCATGTTTTTCCATTAATTATTATTTATCACATTTTATTCTTGCTATTAAATTTAATTTATTCTCAGTTTCACAAAAGTATGACCGGAATTTGAACCTTTTGAAGAAAGACCTAAATGTAGCCAATTCAATAGCAGATGTTGACTAATAACAATAATTTATTAGAAGTATAATATTTTCACTACATAGTGGATTAAACTTTCATTCGACAATTTGCCTACAACATACAGTTTCTTTTTCATTTCAATATAAGATATTTTTATTAATTCGAAATGAAATTCTATGGACAATTCCATCTTCAACTTTATGCAAAAAATGAAATCAAAACATATTATATCTGACTTAAACTTTCATTCGACCATTTTCCTACTACGTGAAGTTTCTTTTATATTTCAATATAAGACATTTTTTCTGTATGTAACTCTTCGCCTAAACATAATTATGTTGAACTAATTTTATTTTGCAAACTATTTATGTACTAGATCTCAACAAAACAGTTGTGATAAACAAAATGCATCACAACCTATTTTTAAATAATATTCCTAATAGTGTTTCGTATTTTACTGAATTCATCCTGTAGAATTCGTTGTAGGATAAAAACAATATGTCTTGTATTAAAATGGAATCCCTATCGAAAAATGCAAACAACTAAGTAACCCGCATCGTTACTCAAATTTTCAATCGAAAACCGTACCACGGTTAAAGTCCTGTGTGTTACCATGGTCAAAGTGTCATGTGTTTTTTTGGAGGGGATATCAGTAATGCACGATAATAGTGCACGACTATTATCAACTGAATTGGGATCAGACATGGAGTCAAAATAATAGTAAAACTCAAGTTGTACAGACACAAATCTAGAAGTACACTACACTCACATTCCAGTAATCTTTAAAATAAGTATTATATCAACTTTAAATAACATTAGAGTAAATAATAAATAACAGAAACACAAAAATTGAACACGAGAACAAAAGAGTGACCATATGACAAGGGTTTTAATAGAACTGAGAAGACGTACAAGTTGAACTCATCAAGGGTAATTTTTTTATAAATTTATAAAATTTTATTTTATTATAAAAAAAATATTATAGAAACATATTATTTTCTATAAAAAAAAAAATAATAATAAAAAAAAATGAGCCATTAGTGAAGGATTTGGAAAGTTTTATACAAATATTTAATTTTTATAAAATAATAATTATTATTAAACAGTCTTTTTTAAAACTATAAAATGTTGAAAATATAATATTAGCTAGCTTACCTTGAACAAAACTGTTAAATGTAGCATAACCAGTTACACCAAACAGTACAGATACAATAAAACTAGTGAAAACAGAATAATGGGTTACTTTATCCCATCTAGTTTGATCAGCTGCTTCAATAGAACTATAGAGTAAGAATACATTATGGTGGCACATAAATGCTGAAATCACAATAAACATCATAAAAATTAATAAAATAAAAATAAGTCTTATAATAGCATTATAAATAACAGTTTGTGAGCACTATACTAACTAAAAAAAAAAAAAAAAAAACAGCTTTTAGATTAAATTTACAACTTCAGCCTTATTAATAAGCTGGCAATACGAGCAGTAATCTTCAACTGTTTTCTTTTTATCATTAATTTTTCTGTTTCACATGATAGTAATTTTACTACAGACCTCATCAACTTGACTCTAGATCCTCTGGTTTTGTCTAACCTCATTTATGCTTTTCACAAGAAATAATAGCACTTAAAAACTTGTTTAAAGACATAATTTAATAAAAAAAAATATATATGCATTTTATATAAAGGCAAAACCTGATACATAAATACAGTGGTGGCAAAGATATTTATAAACTATGCCTATAACAATTCTTATTCAAGATTCAGAATTTTCCAAAAGAAATCCTGTTTTAGGGTAGCTCAATAATAGCTACAAGAAAAAGCAATATGTTACAGTATTTATTTAAGTTATTTAAGCCAGTTAATGTAGTCATACAAATCAATGTGTCACTCCCATCCTGGGTAAGTGTATCATGATATCGTGAAGAATTGTGAATAATATGAAGGTCTATTGCCAGGAGAAGGGTTTGGAAGCTTTAAAGTGCTCTTTTGGGTGAGGTTATTAGATTTTTTAATTTTGTGTTCCCTTGATACCCAAAAAGAGAAAATATAAACACCAGTTCATCTTTTCCTATTAATCATAACCTTCCTTTTTATTAGGTCCCTTACCTCGACACCGTTATGCAGGCTTTAGAGGTCCATTGTATCCAATGCTAAGATATAAGGATATTTTTTTTTTATACCTGTTTTCTCGATGCTAATGTAGTTTAAGATCTGATTTCTTCTACGATAATTTTTCAATAATCTATGTCTCCACATCAGATACTTTAATTTTGGGAAGCTAAACAATATTAGTACTAAATACAACAATTAAGTACAGAAAATCTTTAAAAATGACTGCACCCACCCTATGATAGACATGGGTCGGTTTCAAAATCTGGACATAAGTTAAAAAAATATAGACAAATGAAATGAAATTCCTACAGAATATTTAGATAAATAATAAGTAAGGTAGTAGTATATACTAGGGATTAAGGATTAAGGATTAGGGATATTAGGGATTAAGAATGAATAGGGCAAAGTGGAATGAGATATCCATATATCTAAATAAAAAAACTGGGGAAAAAGAGTAGCTGAAAGAGTCTTCATTGGGGGGGAAAATCATGAGACATGGTGAAAAATTAAGAAGAAATGGCAAAGAATGTGCCTGAAGATGTTACAGGAAGAGAATAGGATAACAACATGATTTAGAATGAACAAATAAGTTTCAGAAATTAATGAAAGCTGCTGATCTATCTCTGGGATTAACTGGAAGAGCATAATGATGATAACACTGAACAGAAGCTCTGAATGAATAAACATTAAAGTAACACTAATCAGAATCCTTAAAGTAAACCGGTTGTAGAACCTGATATGTACAGGTGATTCCAAATTACTGGCAATCTCTTGGGAGATGATTCTACAGCCAAAAATAAGAAAAAATTTTCAAATAAACATAGGCAAAAGACAGTTTATTACGGAGTTTTGGCTTGTGAAACATTTAGCCTGCTTTCTGTTCCCTGTGTGAAATTATACCGAACTAAAATTTCTGAGGTACAAATACTCAGTTAAGTTTTAAGAAAAATTGGAGTAAAACACAAAAAGGTTTTGTAGAAAATACATTTATTTAGGTTTGGAATAAAATAACTTTATTAATTTATCAATAAACAAATAAAAATTTCTAATAACTCTATAGAGAAGTTAATCCTCAGAAAATTGATGTAAATAACTTTATTAAAATTAAATAAAAATTTCAGAAGTTCAAACTTTAATCAGAAACAAAACACACAAACTAGATTGTAAAAGTGATACGATTTTAAACAGAACAATTTACATACATATGCTAAAAATAAATTTGAAAAAGTTCCTTCTAAAACGTATTAAAAATTTTTATTTTTTTGTAGGTTGGCAATAACAGCTCATCAACAATTAAGTTTAGCGTCTAGCATTTGAATATTCATTTGCATGATGTTTGTGCTGTTGTTGTTTGGTCGGTCATTCACAATGGGTGATACCAAAAATTTGTTTTCATTTGGAGAGTTGAAGGACATATTGTTAATTAATGGCAAAGTAAATAAAAATGGATTGGCTGCTACGTATGAATACCAGGAAAATTATCCAGATTGAAGAATACTGGATTGTAAAACATTTGAAGCTTTGGTAAGGTGAGTTCGAGAAACAGGTATGAGTATGAGAAACAGGTAACCATTCAATGCTGGTTGTGAGAAATGACAACGCTGAAGAAGCAATATTGAATGCAGTACGATCATCTTCCACCTCAATCACCAGAAGGCTGTCACATCGCTTTGATGTTTCACAATCAACTGTGTGGCAAATGTTACAGGAGCAACAATTATACTGACTCCACACAACACGTGTGTGTATAAGAGTTAGTACCACCTGATTTTGATAAACAGATAAAATTCAGTCTATGATCAATTACAAAATGTGAACATTCATTTTTCCTAAGTAATATTCTAATTACTGATGAATCTTTTTTTACAAGAAATGGTATTATAAATGATCAAAACACTCACACTTGGACCCACGAGACTGCTACAAATCATTTTCAACGCACTTTTTTGTTTATTATGCGGTATGGTCTTTTTGGTGATAATCTCAAAGCCCCTTTTTTCTTACCACCAAGGCTCAATGGAGAGCAGTGCTTACATTTTCTACAAACAAATCTGATGAAACTCTTGGAAGATATTCCGCTTGCAGATAGTGCAGATGTAGTTTTTCAATGATGGCACACCTGCTCATTACTGTCATGATGTGATGAATTATTTAAAAAAGACATTTAGTAAGTAGTGGATTGGTCAAAATGAACCAGTAAAATGGCTATCTCAATCTCCCGATCTCACGCCAGCAGACGTTTTCCTTTGGGGTTGGATGAAATCGTTAATCTACTCCAACTCCACTTCCAGCACACAAGAACTGAGACATCATATAATAGAAGCTGGAGCTACTAATAGGAATAATAATGATACTGTTAGATGTGCTTGGCTAGCATGGATTCGCTGAGCTGAACTATGCACTGAACAGAATGGCGGCCACCTTAAGCGACTGCTTTGAAAAAATGTTTGCCGCTCTATCTAGTAACCGTTTTGATATTTAATAATTTTTATAAAAAAACAAAATATGTGATTTTTATTTTCTTAAATCAATTTTTTATTCATTTCTTTCTATTAGTGATAAGTTTTCTATTTGTTTTCATTTACATTATGTTGTTCAAACATTGATGAAAATTGTTCCGTTTAAAATCGTATCGCTTTTCCGATCCAGTTTGCATGTTTTGTTTCTAATTAAAGTTGAACATAATTATCCACTCCACAGAGGGAGCAGAAAGAAGGGATAAATGTTTAACGACCTGAAACTCACTAAGAAACTGTTTTCTGACCTATGTTTACGCAAACTTTTTTTCTTATTTTTGGCGATAGAATCATTTTCCCTAGATTGTTGTGCAATTTAGAATCACCCTTTATAATGCTCTATCTAAATCCATTTTCTACGTACGAACTTACAAAAATTATGATTTTTTCATACATCACAAACTTGTAGGGCCTGTCACCTAGTTAGCAAATCATCACTGTTAATAAGATGATGCATTTGTCTATTTATACTGTAATAGTGTAAAAAGATAATGTTATTAAAAGCAAAACACTTGAAAGTAAGCCTTTAATTAAAAGACTAATTATGGAAGACGTTATAAGAGATAATCACAAAATAAAAACTAACAGAACCACTATATCCATTAGAGAGTAATAAATTTTGTGAAATTACTTATTATTTACTTGCTTCAGTTTTGTAATGTGTTAATTAAAAGTTTTGATATTAGAGAGGAAGGCGAAAAAAGATCATTAGTAGCAAATTAATAACACAGAGAAGATAATCATGGCTTGTATCTCCCCTTCCAAGAAACTTTTATAAATCTACAATGCATTCTATTCATTATTCATGAGAATAATACTATCAATCTAAGTTGTGTAAACTTACTAATTAAAAATTGATATAATTTCCTAACACAAAATCCTACTTCCAATTCTTTAATCATTTTTACTCATTTGTTAAGATCATGTCAAAAAAGCATTTCTGGAGGGATTAGAATTAGATGCTTTATAACATTTTATATAATTAAGGACAAAAGAGAAGACATTCTAAAACTGTTACTATTATAATGAAATTTATAGCTATTTATCTTAATTAATATGCATACCATTTTATGCAACTGTAAATTGGATATGAATTAAATTGTGAACACATTCTTAGTTTTCTCCAGTTCGATCAATACATACTTCAATAATAATTAATTTTTATTTAAAAATAATCTATTTATTTCAGTTTTAGAGTTAAATATTTTATAAATTTATTTATTCCAGACTACTGCATTAACTAATACTAAAAAGAGTATATTAAGATTTGATGCAAATAAAAATTACCAATTTGTTACTCAGCTTTTATAGATTTTACAAAAAAATTAAAGTTAATCCTTCCATAATGATTAAAATTTACAAATATCTTTACTCTTATTTGTATTATTTTGCTTTTATTAAAACAAATTTAAATATATTAAACCTTATGCTAAAAGTATTGTGTTCTAAGTCATCATAAAATATCAATAAAAAGTATCCTACTATATTTTTTCTGAAAAATATGAGGAGCTGAAATGCAATGCATTCACTCATAACTCGCAAATGAAACAAATATGGAATAAAAGTCCATTCTATTTGCTATAAAAATGTATATTTATTTTTCTACATGGTCACCATTTACAGCTGCACATTTCTCCCAACATGAACCAGTTTTTTCATTCCTTCAATGAAGAATGTTAGTAGTTTTTCCTTGAACCAAGACCTAACATTGCATTCTTCAGTTAATCATCAGCCATATGAAATTAATACCCTTAATATCTCTTTTAAATTATGAAAAGATATGGAAAATCAAAGGGCATCATATCCAGTGAATAGGGTAAGTAGGATGGTGTGAAATAAATTAAAATTTCACTTTTTACCTTGGTAGTTGCACATGGTGAGTGTGGCCGAACATTATCATGTTGCAAAATTATCGGCTCTGTGGGTGATCAAACACAACATGTCTCCTAAGGTATTTTAATATCTTAGTGTATCACACATAAGTTACCCAGCTTCCAAATAGTTGATCATGTACACGTCTTTGGAATCCCAAAACACAAGATTTTTTTTGAAAGAAGAGTTTTGATTCTTGAAACACAAGAATTTTTTTTGATTATTTAAGTCATCTCCCTAGTCATGATAATATTTCACAAGTTGCTCACAACATTTCTTTTTTTGTTTTTTTTTTTCTGCGATTTTAGGTGGCAACTACTGCAAATTGATTTTACAGTAGCCCAGTTGTACAATACTGTGTCATACTCATTCTTTTGATATGCCTGTCTGGGTGGCAATGCGTTGTACGATGAACAGTCATTTTTAAATGATTCATCCACCTCCATCAGTCACAAAAATCAGGTGATCACTGTGAGATTCATCCTCATTATTCGCTTTATCAGCTTCTGTTGCACAAAATTTTATTGCCCGCTTACTCACAATAGTTCAATCAATAGTTTCATCAATAGTTTCATCATCTTTTAAACGATGATGAATGACCCTAGCGTTCACTTTTTCTGCTGTTAAAAATTCAATTACTGCAGGTTGTTATAGACGCGTTGATATAGCAGGCATATTTGACACCATAACAATAGTGACAGATAGAAAAACAGAGGATATAGGTCAATGAGTTTTGGAATGTTAGTAGTAGGAGAATTAAACTCCAAGATGACAGCACCAGTCACTTTTTGTGACATTTGTTCTATTGTTACGATCTAGTGTGTATTACATTTCAGATGCCTGCGGTAAAACTTGGCAGAGTACAGCACCACTACCAAGTATGTGTGCATGATTTTTATAACCAAACAGAGTGCATCAATTTTCCAGCAACCACCGAGTTTTGTTGGTGGTTACTTGTTTATGTGACAGGTGCCAATCTTGGGTAAATATATATAATGGCCCAGAAACCAAACTCAATCCAGAATAAGTCACTACCATCTCTGAGGCCAAAGAAATCAAGACAAGCGAGTAAAGTGAATGTAATTTCCACAATAATAATAGTGGTAACACATAATAGTGTTATGTATTGTTCCATATAATAATGTATGGTTCCGCTATCAATGAATGTTACAGATTAAAAAAATATATATATACTAAAAATGAAAAATATCTGTAACATTCCTCGATCAAAATGATAATTTTTACATTTTTGTGAGATCATCCATGAAATGAACATAATAGTAATAACTTATACGTTTTATTTTTTATATAAACTTCCACTTTAATTAAAATACTACATGTGTAAAATAATAGCTGTTTACAGAACATAAGGAAATAAAATAGTTTTATAAATTATGCATTAATATTTACCAAAAGCCATTATTCCAATAGCTGGAATAATACCCCAATTGAATGCTTGCCAAGAATTAATTCCATGAAAAGGTCTGTAAGTAAACAATAACTAATTAATAAGAAAAAAATTATAAATATGCTAAAAAATATATTATCTTAACTAAAAACTGTTGATTTATGTCTTCACTTGCTACATTTTTATTCCCAGTCTTAATCTGATATTAATAATAATTATTAAAAAAAATATTTTTAAAGGTTTTTTTCAATTTTGGCTAACTATGGACCATGTTTAACATTTTTCTTAGCATCTTTCTCTATCTTTCAAGTCACTACTACTTTTTAAATCTTTCACTGAAGTCTATTAGTATAACTTTTTATTAGAGCTTCTTGTTCATAGAAACCCCTACTTTCTAAGATTTATTTAAAATTTTTCTTGATTGATTCCCAACATTCTAAGTCTGGAATTTCTATTCCTCTTTAAGTTTTTTTTTAAATTTATATGTTTAGTTTTTCTTCCTAGATAAAAGAGGAGGAGGATCTTCTTAGGGATTCTATTTATCAATCAATCTTAAATATGACCTTCAAAAACCAATCTCTGCTCGTACATTATTTCTATTATTTACTTAAATTTCTGGTATAGGATTTAGTGAGGGTGGAATTGATATATATTGTGTTATCTTTTTAATAACAAATAATCTCCTTTTTTATTTGGATTTTTTTTAAAAGGGCCAAGTTGATCATTTTTAAACTGAATACTTTATGTAATAAATAACATTTATATTATTTTATAAATATTTAATTTTATTAAAAAAAAAAATTAATACTGAATATTTTAACGCAATAAATCCACCTTACCTCAAAAATGTTTTTAAACCATTCAGACATGTTTTAAGTTTAATCAAAACAAAAATACAAATCTATGTACAATGCTATATTTTAGATAATTAAAGATATACAAACAAAAATGTATATTAAAAATCAAATAAATATTTGCTTAAAAAGGCAAGTACAATCTGAAAGAAGTTCAGATACATCAATAAAAAGTTTATTCAAACACCCAAAATGATAAAAATGGACCACCCTGTTATTTAAAAAACATAATACTTTTAAAATTTACTCTTATTTAATATTCAATAAGATTTAAAACAAAAATTACATTACCAAAATAGAAAATAAATTCGTTAATAGAGAAAACATTTTATTTTAACTTTGTTTTGATCTGTATATTATTTTCTTTAAACTTTCTTAAAGTATAAATGCAAACCAACATATACTGTATATAATACAAATGCTCAAACAAATAGATTTGGTAGAAAAGCTAATATGAGTTTCAAAATAGTGAGTTTGTGATTAGCAATGAAAACTCCACACATAAATATCAACTCTGTTTTTATGATCTCTTGTCGCTCCAAAGATCACATTTTCAACTTGATCTGTGTCTTTCATAAATAAATAACAATCGTAACTATACAGAAAAACACAAAATAATACGTAAATAATTTTTTTTCAGAATAATTTAAATAAATTGTATCAAAAGATATCAAAGCGTGCTAAAAGCTGCAAAATTTATGCTTTATAGACCTAAACTTATTTCCTCACGAGTGAGTTTTATCAGAAACAAAAGTGAGTTTATTCTTAACATACAATATTTTATTTTAAGATTAATTAAATATTTTTTGTAATTAAAACACATCTAAACTAAGTATCTAAAAATATTTTAGATGCAGAGCTCTCAATAATGATAGTAACTGTAGAAAATTAAAATAAGATTTATTCTTCAAAACAAATAAAGATTTTACACGAGTACATTCTTGAACTTTTTTAATATAGCCCTCTGAAACTTACTTTTTGGATAACATCTCATATAAAATTTTAATAACTTATATAAGTATCATTTACAACATTTATAAAATAGTAAGATTAAACTGTTTGCATATTAGCTATTTCTTTTAACCTTCTAAGAATTATAAGCTTACTTGTTTTAACACTAGTAAATATTCTGATTTAGCATGCGGGTGAATTTGTGTTAAAAATTCTACTCATACAAATTGCAAAATAGATACAAAATCTTATCTTGAAACAGCTAGTGAAGAATGCTGCACATACATTTTAATAAATTACAAAAAATTCCTGAAATGTTCTCTGGAATGTCATACAAGCCATTTAACCAAGAAATCTTACATAAATAAAAATTTAAAATCTTAATGTGAATTTATCCTAAAAGAGAAAAACCCATTACTTCCATTTATTACATGCAATTTTTAACGTCAAAGCGTGTCAAGTGAAAAGTAAAGCTGCACTGACTTTTCTTAAAACCTGCATCACATACCAAATGCAGTTAAATTGAATTATTAAAAAAAAATTTGATTATGTCATACTCAAAAATTAATCGTCTTATTCCAAAAACATTACAAACGGTTCCTGGTTCTTCCTTAAGCTGAAAATGGAATTTTTATTGACATAACTGAAAAAGTTTTACACATGTGCGCGTGCGCACACACACACACACACACATATGTGTGTGTAAAAAAATAATTAAGATTTGATCAATACAAATATATAATTAATATTAATCCTTAAACATGTAACTTGTTAAGTTGGTTGATTTTAAGATCTCAGGTTTATTCCCCTGAAATACATCTTAATTTTCAAAAATATATCTTTAGTTCCACTTATAAAAAATGTTTTCTTTTTCTATAAAATCACAAGCATGATTACTGAATGTATCTGTACTGTAATCCTGAACTTACATTAGTTTCTAATGTAAAGTTAATGACTTAATCAGTTAACCTAACTGACTATTTTACAATGTTTTAAGACCGAAATCTAATTTTTTTTCTTTTTTTAGCTTTGTTTTTAGTACACAAAACCAATCTTTGTTTTTAGCTCATATTTCAAAATTAAAAAAAAAATTCTCACATAGAAAAATGTTCAATATGATGCAATCATACTTTGTAAGTAGTATGAGGTATACTGAAATGAATTTATACAATTAAATTTTTGTTTTTAATCAAAATTAGATTTTTTGTTTTTAAATTATTTTTACATATTAGAATTTGATTGTAAAAATTGATACTGTTAACATCTTTGTCTGCTTAACTTTACCAAAAAAAGAAATTAATGGAAAATAAAATTTGGAGAATAACTATTTTACAGAAAAGTTACTTTTCCATCTGATTAATAGTTTAGGCTTTACAAAATTTTGAAAATATTAAAAAAATTTTTTTATCAATAACTTGTACAACTTTCACTAGGAAAAAATATGTTAATATAAAGAGAATAAAATTTTTTACAATAAAGATGCAACTCCATTATTAAAACTACAAAATTTTAGAAACAACATTTGTAGCCATCTATAAAACTGTACAGCGTAGCATCAATGCTAATATGTAATACTGTATATTAGCATATCATGTACAACTTGCATATAGTCAACAGTGTTGTTTCTCAGTAATTTATGATTAAAAATAGAATTATGTGTTTCAGTTTTCAAATGTATCTTTTGTATTCTTTTAAACATTAATAAAAGTCTTTTCACATTTTCTAAAATAAACCTATTACTAGCAGATGTTTTTTTTTCTGTTAAAGATCGCTAAGAACTTCCTAGCTTAGTGATTTTTATTTCTGTTAAGCCACGGATAGGTTTAAAATGTATAAAAATAAACTTAAAATAAAAAAAATAAATATAAATGTATCAATACATACGTAACACGGTGGCTGAATGTAAAAAGACGTATAATAATTGCAACTAAGATAAATACTACAAAAAATAAAGATATTAAAGAAGCACGAGCCAGTTTTGCCATATCTCTGAATAAACATAATGGTATAGTAATAAATACTGTCGCTAAAAACACAACAAAATCTCTGCGTGCTAATAAAGACCACGGTTTCAGATTAAATATTCTAATTAGAACCTTAGTTACTGTATCGCCAACAACAACATTATAACTGACCATAGCTGAAACAAATGAAAACAATTAATTACATTTTTAAAATGACAGAATTAATACGTATTACAAATAAACCTAAGGGCAAAAATAAACCTATAACTATAAGAATCAATACATAATTACGGAAACCTAATTTTTCAGTCAAAACTACACAAATCAATGATCTGAAACATCAAAGATAATTATGAAATGGTGAAACACCAGTATTCTCAAATTTTTTTCATCAACTCTTTCAATCGATCATCTGTTATTACAGATGGCCAGCTGCTATGATCATCATGAACGTTCATTCGACCTCAAAATGAACAGCACCTCCGACTTATTTTAGCATCGATCATAACATTCAGCATGTTTTTTTAGTCATGGATAACCTATGAAGTCGTTAGACAAATTACAAAACCTCAAGAATTTCTTAATGAGAACTGCAGTATAGTACGATACGCATCTCCTCATGGGTTATTACACTGCCTGATTTTAAGCCAACATTTACGGCCTATACAAAGCAAAGGGAGATGTACTGTGCTGTTCCTTGTAATTTAGCAGGTTATTTATAAAACTCATTAAAAGGAGTAGACTAGGAATTGCAATCCGGTATAACTTGTTTCTATTCAAGTAGTTGAAATACCATCATACCGTAAACCGATACCGAGGATCAATACCATATCAAAGGCCATTAACCTTTGAAAAACACGCTTCTATTGATTCAAAGATAGTTGTGGATACATATTTTTCATAGGAAAAATATAATTTTTTTTTATAGGGAAGTCTTGCTTTTAATTTTTCTAAAATACACAGACTGGTATAGGAATTTGAAGGGACTGACCGGTTCCTTCATAATTGAGAAATTTC
Organism: Lycorma delicatula; assembly: GCF_047948215.1. NCBI lineage: Eukaryota > Metazoa > Arthropoda > Insecta > Hemiptera > Fulgoridae > Lycorma > Lycorma delicatula. Next base: position 162,385,268 of record NC_134460.1, on the reverse strand, counting down.
TTTATGAAAAGCTGTTATAGAGCTTACACTAAACAACATTTAAGAGCAAGAGATATAAGCAGATGCTGCATATACTTACCGATAAATGGATAAGTAAACTGTAGAAACGTCAATAAATAAAAACCAGGATTACCAAATGCAGCTTGCATTAAACCTTGATATGAAAATGAAGAACTGATGTGAGCCGATCTTACCATTAATATTAATGAATAATCGGTAACTAATGCTATAAAACCAAGTAACAATAGGCCAAAACCAAAACCAGCCTGTTTAAGTGCATACGGTATTCCTGTTAAAACATAAAACAAAATTAAACACCTGAATTAAAAGTAAATAATTTGTAAGTGTCAAACAAAAGAAACTGATGAAATGATTCTGAATGATCTGGGCATTTGCAAAAACCTTAAAATTTGGCCCTTCTCTAGGTGATAAAGTTGGGAATTATCATAACTATTACTTTACTTACTTTCTTATAAAAAGAGAAAGAAAAACATTTTAATAATCACATTTGAAATACATAAAAAATTATTTAAAATTAAAAAAGTCTGTTTTAAAGTATCCTTACTTTTTTGGTTCTAACTTACCAGTTTTCTTAATTATTGCAGGAGTAGAAATTTCATTTTTTCAAAATAATCAATTTATATTTATCTTGGCTTGTAAAATAAAAAAAAGTCCGCAAAGTGTTGTAGAACTTTCTCAGCTTCACCCTTCACAATACCTTTAATTCAAATATATCATTGGGCTTTTAAATGTTATTGATATTTTTATTTAAAATTGATCAAAAAAATTATGAAATAATTAATGTAATTAGATAACAAATTTAGTAAGTGGATTTTACAGAATGTTCCTAGAGGTTCTGGCAATATTTCACTAATCGGTACAAATGTGGCAATATTACCTCTTGTAAAAATTATTAACTCTTATATATTTATTTCCCTTATAAGCAACATTTCAATTAAATCTTGTGCATTAATATAACATTTGTTTAACATTATAAGAAAAGTAATAGATGTGAAATATTTATACCATCTTACCCACTTATCTTTAGGGGGTGCATATTGAAAACATATTCAGTCTCTCAATTTTATACCTGTTTCACGCATAATTTATGCGTTCTGCTTTAACACCTTTTTTTGGGCTTGATGGTACCACCACCACCACACAAGTTTGAGGCTTGGGCATGGGATATGGAAAAATGAAATTTCTGTAGCGTATGAAAAATGTCATGCACAACTGGGATTCGAACCCAGGATTTCAGTCATATTACAGCTGCTTATCGGTCGATTTGAATACACGAGATGTTATTTTATTTACAGTAAGACTTAACAATTTATCTAATAAAACTAGTATTTACAGAGGTATTAATGATTAAAAAATCTTAATCGCTGAGATTAAAAGATGTTGGTACATATATACAAAATTTCATTAAAATATCCTGGTCCCTTCTTAAGATATTAATTTTTATTGAAAAAATACAAAATAGCAAACAGAGGGAAAATAAAGCAAGATGGGGCAATTGTCTGCATTATTTTTTGTTTACTTTGATTCCCTGAATCAGCCCCTTACGTTTGGCCAACATAGGAGGTGTAAAGGCAGAAATGTCTTACAATTAAAATTTTGGGACAATTTTGATGGAAAGAAGCAGCCTATTGTTCCTTCTCCATGCAACACACCACCATATCCTAGTTAATTATACTCAGATATAGATAATTTCTTCCTTTTTTTTCTTTCACTTTCCCAGCTATAGCTATAAGGCTGAGGTCTCCAAAGTGAGGTACGTGTACCCCAGGGGATACGCAAAGTGATACTTGGGGGTATGTCAAAGAAGTAGTATAAATAATAATTTGATTTTTGACTAGATACACCCACCCATACACAGGATTCATTTCAATCACTCCAGTTTACGAGTTTTCTCGTAAACTGTGCACAATACAAAGTAAAGTAAAATTTTCTGCTCTTTTCATAGGTGGGGTCAAAAATAGGTCATTCCAATTGAAAATAATCATGTTAACCTTGAAATAAGGTCAAGGTCAAATCCAATGTCACCACGAGTTACCCTCCTCTTTAATCTGAGTAACTTTTGTTTAGGTAATTTTTTTGTTATGCGTAGTTTATGAGAAAATTGTCTGCTGGAGTGATTAAAATAAAACACCTCTCACACACACACTCACACTCACTCTCTCTCTCTCTCTCTCTCTCTCTTTCTATATATATATATATATATATATATGGGATAAAACTTGTACTACAAAAAAGTTAGGAGATCGCTGCTGAAATAATATAAATATAAAAACATTGCTTCAGAATTTTTGTCTTTTTTTTGGGAATGCTGGCATTTCATCCTGAGATCTAAAAACATAAAAAAGTAGAAATAAAAAATTATAAAAATTTCCAGATGTACATGTGTAAGTGAATCGGTCATTCTTTTTCTGTTTAGCCTGCAGAACCACCGTAAGGTATTATTTCAGAGGACGAATGAAGATGATATGTATGAATGTAAATGAGGTGTGTAGTTTTGTACAGTCTCAGGCTGCCCGTTCTTGAGATGTTTGGTTAATTGAAACCCAACCACCAAAGAAAACCGTTACCCACAATCTAGAATTGTTCTGCAGTTTGATTAATAACTCCAGACTGTTCAAATATAAATTCTTCAGAAATGGCAAAAAAAATTTCTATGTTTCACCGGTAGCATTAAATTTTAGAAAATATTAAAGGAAGGTAGTTTTACCACTTTGAATTTTTGACTTTTATAATGGTTGTAGAGAATAGAGCTTTAGTTTGATGAAAATACTTATAAAGAAATTTAAAATTCTAAAGTTTTAAATAAACAAGATTTAGGGGAGGGGGATATTCTACATTATTTTTACGTAGTTTTCATCTTAACTTGAAATCTCATCGATCAAAAAATTTGAATTTTGGCTGCTGTATATATCCCAGTCTCAGCCTGAATTTTTATCCCATCATCCAGGGGGCATGATTGTAACCGTATGTATTTTTACCCCTCGTTGAGATGTAGGCCAAACTTAAAGGATTTGGGACATCAAAGTTCACATGGAACATTTTTATCGTTTCTTTTTCCATCCATCTGCCATTTTGTGTTTTCTGATAAAAGTTTATATCTTAATTACTAATTGAGATATTTGAATAAAATCTGGTGTATATGTACCGAATGTCTTTTACAAAATAAATATCTGAAAATTTTACCTTGGAAAATTAAAAAACAGCAGCCATTAAAATTCTTTAATCATCGATTAATAATAGTTGGAGATTGGAATGCAAGCATTGGAGAAGGCAAGGAAGGAAATATAGTGGGTGAATACGGGCTGGGCAAAAGGAATGAAAGAGGGGACCGACTTATAGAGTTTTGCACGAAGTATAATTTAGTAATTGCCAACACCCAATTTAAAAATCATAATAGAAGAATATACACTTGGAAAAAGCCAGGCGATACTGCAAGGTATCAGATAGATTATATCATGGTTAAGCAAAGATTTAGAAATCAACTCGTTGACTGCAAAACTTACCCTGGAGCAGACATTGATAGCGACCATAATTTGGTGATAATGAAATGTAGATTGGGGTTTAAAAACCTGAAGAAAAGATGTCAGATGAATCGGTGGAATTTAGAGAAGCTTGAGGAAGAGGAGGTAAAGAAGATTTTTGAGGAGGACATCGCAAGAGGTCTGAGTAAAAAAGATAAGGTAGAAAATGTAGAAGAAGAATGGGAGAATGTTAAAAAGGAAATTCTTAAATCAGCAGAAGCAAACTTAGGCAGAATAAAGAGAACTGGTAGAAAACCTTGGGTTTCAGACGATATATTGCAGCTGATGGATGAACGTAGAAAATATAAGAATGCTAGTGATGAAGAAAGTAAAAGGAACTATCGGCAATTAAGAAATGCTATAAACAGGAAGTGCAAACTGGCGAAAGAAGAGTGGATTAAAGAAAAGTGTTCAGAAGTGGAAAGAGAAATGAACATTGGTAAAATAGACGGAGCATACAGGAAAGTTAAGGAAAATTTTGGGGGACATAAATTAAAATCTAATAATGTGTTAAACAAAGATGGTACACCAATATATAATACGAAAGGTAAAGTCGATAGATGGGTGGAATATATTGAAGAGTTATACGGAGGAAATGAATTAGAAAATGGTGTTATAGAGGAAGAAGAGGAAGTTGAGGAGGATGAAATGGGAGAAACAATACTGAGATCTGAATTTAAGAGAGCATTAAAAGATTTAAATGGCAGAAAAGCTCCTGGAATAGACGGAATACCTGTAGAACTACTGCGCAGTGCAGGTGAGGAAGCGATTGATAGATTATACAAACTGGTGTGTAATATTTATGAAAATGGGGAATTTCCAACAGACTTCAAAAAAAGTGTTATAGTTATGATACCAAAGAAAGCAGGGGCAGATAAATGTGAAGAATACAGAACAATTAGTTTAACTAGTCATGCATCAAAAATCTTAACTAGAATTTTATACAGAAGAATTGAGAGGAGAGTGGAAGAAGTGTTAGGAGAAGACCAATTTGGTTTCAGGAAAAGTATAGGGACAAGGGAAGCAATTTTAGGCCTCAGATTAATAGTAGAAGGAAGATTAAAGAAAAACAAACCAACATACTTGGCGTTTATAGACCTAGAAAAGGCTTTCGATAACGTAGACTGGAATAAAATGTTCAGCATTTTAAAAAAATTAGGGTTCAAATACAGAGATAGAAGAACAATTGCTAACATGTACAGGAACCAAACAGCAACAATAACAATTGAAGAACATAAGAAAGAAGCCCTAATAAGAAAGGGAGTCCGACAAGGATGTTCCCTATCGCCGTTACTTTTTAATCTTTACATGGAACTAGCAGTTAATGAGGTTAAAGAACAATTTAGATTCGGAGTAACAGTACAAGGTGAAAAGATAAAGATGCTACGATTTGCTGATGATATAGTAATTCTAGCCGAGAGTAAAAAGGATTTAGAAGAAACAATGAACGGTATAGATGAAGTCCTACACAAAAACTATCGCATGAAAATAAACAAGAACAAAACAAAAGTAATGAAATGTAGTAGAAATAACAAAGATGGACCACTGAATGTGAAAATGGGAGGAGAAAAGATTATGGAGGTAGAAGAATTTTGTTATTTGGGAAGTAAAATTACTAAAGATGGACGAAGCAGGAGCGATATAAAATGCCGAATAGCACAAGCTAAACGAGCCTTCAGTAAGAAATATAATTTGTTTACATCAAAAATGAATTTAAATGTCAGGAAAAGATTTTTGAAAGTGTATGTTTGGAGTGTCGCTTTATATGGAAGTGAAACTTGGACAATCGGAGTATCTGAGAAAAAAAGATTAGAAGCTTTTGAAATGTGGTGCTATAGGAGAATGTTAAAAATCAGATGGGTGGATAAAGTGACAAATGAAGAGGTATTGCGGCAAATAGGTGAAGAAAGTAGCATTTGGAAAAATATAGCTAAAAGAAGAGACAGACTTATAGGCCACATACTAAGGCATCCTGGAATAGTCGCTTTAATATTGGAAGGACAGGTAGAAGGGAAAAATTGTGTAGGCAGGCCACGTTTGGAGTATGTAAAACAAATTGTTGGGGATGTAGGATGTAGAGGGTATACTGAAATGAAACGACTAGCTCTAGATAGGGAATCTTGGAGAGCTGCATCAAACCAGTCAAATGACTGAAGACAAAAAAAAAAAAAAAAAAAATCATCGATCGTAAATATTATTTTTTTATAAATTACATTTTATGTTTCTTAATGAAAAAAATGACATCATTTGTTCAAATTGGTTGATAAACAAGTAATACATAGATTTATTGTTTAAGTGTATTAAAAACATTACGTGGGAAAACAGTAAAACAAACAAAATTACCGCATAATTTCAAGCATCCACCCCTCTTAACAAACAGGTACGTAAGGCAGTTTTAGTAATTAACACAGTAGTACAATTTTTACAATAAAAAAAAATCATTTGATCAAGAGGGTCATCTGATACCCAAATTTTTTTACTAAGATTTTGACTTTTTTTCTCAATTATAATTTTAATTCCGCATAACTTTTAAGGTAAAATTATTTGGTCAAAATGGTGAAATTAGATCCAAAATTTTTTTTTACCTAACATTTTGTTCAAAAAATTACCTACAAAAAATGTTTAATACACACATTCATTTGAAGTCTAACAGATTTTTTATTGACACCAAAGTCGATTATCCAGATGCTATTGCTTTTCTTGTTCTAAAATTTGTGTAGGAGTTTATCAGTGTTTTTGCTACGTATTTTATTGTGTGCGATTCACTCTAGAACTCTTTTGTGAAAGTTTAATATTGTTCAGTCTGTATATAAATAAATATTCTATTCTGATCGGTACATTACAACACAATATATAAATTATATTGGGAATGAGTAGATATGCTACTCTACGGATAAAAAACGTAACTGTCCTAACATCTGTATGGATGGAGTGAGGAAGCCAGATCCATATAACCCAACATCAAAAATGATTAGGGGTTATTATTTTGATCAGAACAGCATCACAAAGTGCATAATAAATTATAAAGTAAAAATAGATGTGATTTAAGTCCAAATTAATTATTTTAAATATAACACACACACACACACACACACACACACATATATATATATATATATATATACATATATATATGTTATATTTTAAATATAGCATATTGTTGAAATAATATCAACAAAAATACAAGAAAGTTACTAAACATGAAAATAGCTGCTAAATAAATCACAATCAGTAAATGTTAATGAAAATTATTCGAGCACATATAAATCCATATAAAGTGCAGAAAATTCAGGTTTTTTTAAAGTTTTTAATTAAAAACATTATTGAAAAAAATTCATTATCGATTGATATTTAGAAATTATCAATAGAATATTGTTTCTGTAAAAGAAAACATTTTAATTGTTTTTTAGTTAGATCGGTTGAAAAACTTTTTAAATAGTTCAATAATTAATGAAAAATGGCAATACAAACATAATAAGCCCTTTCTTGTAAGCCAAGGTATTGTGTTGAGTAATATGAAGATAATTTTGTCGTCGGTTTTGATCGAGGGGGGATATTGCTACTTTCCAATAAGCGACTATTCTTCTTAGCAAACATCGCATATTCATAAATATAAGAAAACATTGATAAGTTAACGCATTTAAATATCAATCTACAGTAGTTTTTTGACTGCTACTGTAAAATTCTCAAGTCCTTTAAGCAATTGCCTTTACATATTCCTTTAGATATCTTTATATAAAGGTAAGTTGTGTTTTAAGTAAAGAAAGTAACAGTGAATGTTCCAGATTTTGAGGCGTATCATTAATAAACAATAAGAAGAGCAAAGGGCCTGAGGACAGTTCTCTGTGACACTTTGCTCAGAAATTTTATATCGTATGAGCAATTAGAAGAATTGTTTACGATGAGAAAATCAATTACGATAGATATGTTTTCAGTAGATTTTGAATGCGTGTCAATGAATGGAAAGAATGATGTCATCTGTATATGTATACTAATAGATTATTTTGTATTTGTTATTATTTACAAGGACTTTTTAAAAATGTAAAAATATTTCAGCTAATACACCTAATACATTAAATAAGTAACAAGAGCTATAATAACAATAATAATAAATTATGTTTACCAATTACTCCGCTTCCAAGGATAGAATTAATGTAATTAAAACTAGCAAACTCTAACCCAGTAGTTTTATTCGGCTTTTCCTCCTTAAAAGAAAAAAAAAATTATTCTTCAACATGTAGGCATTAATTTAACATATTACTAAAATGATAAAATAAAATTAAATGCACTACAAATTACAATTAGTAAATGTATACATAAACAATTGCAACAAATGAAGTACTACAACTAAAAATATTGAAATTAAGTGTGAAATGAAAAAAAATTATATCACTTATTTGACACATTTCTCCATTTCTTTCTATTCCATTTAATCTTTTTACCCAAAAATATTTGTTACATCTTACAACCTCAATTACCTGCTTCACGTAATCTAATCTTTGTCTCTCCTTATAGTTTTTAATCTCTTTCCTCATTATCTAACCATGGATTAAAACACATTTAAACTGATATAATTCTTTTACAATACCTCTGTTCACAAATTTTTCTTAAAACTCACCAATTTTCATTTTGAATTCATCGACGTTATTTATAAATTCTATTATTTTCTTTACTGGTTTTTCCACTGACCATATTTTATCGATATAAAGTTTAACTTCTTGTGTTGAGAAATTCTTTAAAGGCGGGAAACCTGTGATTTAACAATTTCTCATTCCGTAGTCTTAAAGTATTATAATCCAATTTAGATGTTACAAATTGGACTACAATAAATTCATATGTATGAATGCATGAGGAAGTTGCATCGCTTCAAGTGAATTTACATGTGACGATATTTTGTTAATAAAATTAGACAAAGTATCTACAGATTCTCTTTTTATGGAATCTGACTAACATAGAATGAAAATGATTACATCAATAAAAAATTTTACTTAAAAATATTATTTAAATCAATCACTTGAGATTGGTAACAGGCATAATTTATGCAGGTCTTGCCTGCCATGACGAATCATAATTAGACAGATTGATAAGAATTTGTTTGCGGTAGTGGTAGTACATCACTATAACCAATGTAACTTTGTTCTTTGTTTGAAATTTTTTATTTTGGCCTTAAATCTTGATAAAGATTACGTTTATTATTACTATCAATATTATTATTTTTAATACTATTTTGATAATCAGGATTCTGTTGTTCTTGAAAATAAGGTAACGCATTTAAATCTATATTAATGTTAAGATTTGTTTTTTATACACATGATTGCTTTATTGTGAATTGAAGGTTTTCAATGGCACCTGTAGGTTTTTTGTAAAGTCAAATCGTTATTTTTTAGGGGTTATAAAAAGAAATTTCCTTTTCTTTTTATACAAAAAAGTATTCCCTTTTTTATACAAAATTCTTTCCTAATTTTAAAATCAAAACTTGATATAATGACATCTATCTCTTCCATTTTGCTTTTGTCATCTTCCATACAACTACATCAAATCTTAAGAATTTTATTACATAAATAACAAAATGCTTCAACATTAGGATTACGCATTCACATTGCAATGTAAGGTTTATCCTTATCCCCTTTTCTGTCATATTTCTCATAACTTTTGTTTAATTACCATCATTTCCTCTCAAATAGAAGCGATGTAAAAATAATTTTTTTTCAAAAGAAAAAGACATATACAGATTTGTTGCTTTACACTATTTGCCCGGTCTCTCTTACTACTATTATACTTGTAAAGCACCTGGTAGTAAAAATCAGAATTGCTTCCTCTGAGTTATGATGACTAATACAGCCGGTTTCTACAGTAAACGATGGGGAAACCGCTTTCCTTATACGCCTGACATGGATTATGTTGTTATAAATGGTTTTACTATTTTCTGATGTGATTTGTGTATTATGTCAGTTAGTTATCAATCAATTTAATTATGCATGGTTCCAACATCTATTTTCAATCCTAAATTCTCAGTGGGGTAAAAATACAAAAAAAAAGATATTTGGAATCTTACTTATTCCAAATATCGGATAAAAAAAATCATTAGCAATATTAACCCGTATTTTCTCTCCTGATATAGTTTCTACAGAATTTTTTTCAGGTTTACAGCTGTTTCTATTTGTAAATCAGAAAAACAATAAGAATAGACTTCATTCTTGTTCACTCTTTTCTAAATTGAAGCTTGCCTTGCCTTTTTTTCTTCTATTTGTATCATAGTTTCACAACTTGTACAAAGAATCTAGACAATACGTTCGTTCTTTTTAATTCGATCCAATTTGTATCAAATTTAAAACATTCTATACAAACAATATATTTATTTAAACAGTAAACAGAAATAAATATATTAACTAATAAAACATTGTTAAAGATAAACAACAAATTTATAGGTAATTTAAAATTAGACCATTGTTAACACACAATAAAAAAAACTATTTATAAATTAATAAAATAGAACAAATAAATAACACACACACACACACACATACGTGTGTGTTGAATAATAATAACATTTTCAGACCACCCGACAATTTTATATAATTTTTTTAAAATTTAACTTAATATCTGTATTAACTTAAACCTTTTATCTATAAATAACCTGTTCTGCAGAATAAAGATAAATTTATTTGATAAATAACTTTTTTTCTATGGCTATATTATAACATTCAAATGATGTGGCTGGAACCTGTATAATAATGAGGGTTATTATGATACAGGTGATCAACTGATCAAAAGCCTACTACTATTTTCAGCCACTGACCAATCAGAAGCGAGTATTGTTTAACATATCAGCTGTTTTTTTTACTTTAATTTTAATCTGATTTCTAAATGAACTGAAGGTTTGCTCTTGTCTTTGTCAACCAAACTGTTGTTTGGCTTTGGTGGAATGGGTGAGTGGGGTTTGTTGTACTATCTAACCAGATAACATCATCTGATTACTAACAACATGATTCATTTCTATTTAAATTCATACACATTAACGATTTTGTTGTTACAGTTTAAATGTGAAGTAGTGCGTGCTGTGTAAAATTAATCTGTTTATACTCATCTATATTTTGGTTTTTCTTGTGTTGAGTGCATTATCCGGCATAAAATATCTTTGCACGTGTATTTTAATATTAATGAATATTTATTTTCTTGCATACTTTTAGTGTTCTGTGAACAATTACGGAGGGTTTTACGTTAAAACTTAAGAGAGGGAAAACTCTCTTTAGTCAAGCTCGGGAAATTATATGGAACATTAATCAGTTTTTAGAAAGAGAGGCCAAACAGTTCCAAGAACAAGCGGTTCCAAGCATACCATTTATTATTTCTCTGAAAAAGTGTATAGAGAAAACCAGTCCTGGCCAAAACCCCTGGTGTGGGGTTTTGGCCAGGACTGTTAAAAGTATTAGAAAGGAAAAAATGGGATGTCGGAGGGTAAATGCTTGTTTCAAATCCCCCAAAAATATAAACAGGAAATCAGACTTACTAATTTAGATGGTTTTGGTACATGTTTGCTCAGGCGAATTGTTTACGATTTTTATTAGCAAGAAAAGTACTTCCTACAGCTAAACGTGCTTATAATAAACCGAAAGAGGATATTAGTATTCAGGGTGATGTATGGAGCATCAGGAAAATTTTGAAATCCTCAGGATTTCAAAGGAGAAAAACAAAAAATAACAGAAATATTCTCATCGAAAATTATGAAATATGAGAACAAAGAATACTTTATTTAAGATGTATTAAACGTTAGAGAAGAAATCGTCCCGCTGTTTGTGCAGATGAAACGTACATTTTATCTTCTCATATCTCAAACAAAATGTGGTCGGACAATTTTGATCAGAGCATACATCGTCCTATATCAAAAGGAGACCAAGCGATAATCGTGCACGGTGGCGGTGAGATGGGATTCATAAACAAATCTCTGATGATATAGAAAAGTAGAACAAGTGGGGATTATCATGACAAAGTGAACTTCAAAAATTTCATGAAACGGGTGGAAAGCAAACTCTGTTCAAATCTAAACCTGTGATCAGTTGTGGTACTGATAAAGCGGCGTAACGATAAGGCACCTACTACAAAATCTGAGAAATTGGAAATTGTAACTTGGTTACAGGAGAAGCATACACCATTTCATCCTAAAATGCTTAGACCGGAACTTTATAAACTAGTTAAGCTGCACAAGCAAAGGCATAAGACGTACATTTTGGAACGCCACATCACCTGGATATGAACCCCATTGAAATGATATGGGCAAACGTAAAAGGAAATGTGGCATAAAGAAACGTCACGTTCAAGTTAAATGCCGCGATTACGCTGTATGAAGAAAAAATTACTAATATAACAGAGAAAGACTGGTCACCAAAGTGAAAATGTGAAAAAACTAGAAGATGAGTACTTGGAGAAAGAATATTTAGCTGACATTGAAGAAAAGTCTGTTATCAATTTGCGAAAAAATAGTAATGAGACAGCGGTTATTCATTTACAAGCGAAGATAATTTTGGCGACGAAGATTTAGCGACACCTTTTGGGTAACAGTTTCTCCATTACGGTAAGTTAAAAATAAATACAGCAAGTTCGGAAAGTTGCTGTACACTGGAATTATGGAAGTGTAATGATGAAACTTTGTTAATTATTACTTTGTATTTTTATTTCGTTATTTTATAGAAACGGATATGACAATAACCGGAATAGTTTATTTTAAGGTATAGAAAATGACCTCCTCCAACATTAATACAACACTGTACACATTTCAATTGGTTTTCAAATACTTTAACCAGCTGATGTACTGAAATGTCTCGTACGTATGCCGTCTCGTAATTGCGGTTTTTAGTTCGTCAAGAGTGCGTGATCTGTTGCGATACAGTGCTTGCTTGGTCGCCCTCCCCCTTCATGGAGAGTAATCTGGGAATCAGATCGAGCGATCGTGCAAGGTACAAACCCCTCGAAACGATTCGTTCACCAAAGACATTTATAAAAAAAAGTCACCGACCTGTTAGCTGTGTGCGTTGTGGCGCCATCTTGTTCGAACTAACTGTGACTGATATTATCTTCTGTTAACCGATTATGCTGTTAAAACAGCATAATAACGATCACTATTAATTGTATTTTCCAAAAAGACTGGACCTTAAATGCGCTTTTTACTCGCACCGACCCCCCAACTCCAATTTTGGCTTCGTATCAAAATTGTTCCTGTAATTCATGAGGGGTTAGTTGTCGATCACAGTCGTGCATTTTGCGAACTAATATATCCTTCCAGATGAAACTACGCTTCATTTGTAAAAAAAAAACCCGTAATATCGAGGATACCTACGGAATTTTGGTAAATAAAACGTTTAATCCAGTGACAATAATTTGGTTTTTGGCATGATCTGTAGGTTTCGGTTCTTTTCTTACAGCTTTATGTGCGGTAGCAAGTCCGATATCTTGCTACTGTGCTAGCTTACGCATTGACTTTGATAGATTTTTATACCATCCGAAATACCAAGCAGCTTCTGTTCGTGTAGTTTAGATGGTCTTCCACTTCGATCAGCGTCTTCAACAGAGACGGTTGCCCGAAATTTTTCGATACGAGTTCGAACTGCATCGCTGTGAAAAACAGGAGTATTTGGAAACGTTTTAGAAAATTTGTGCTTCATTAAATCGGTATACTTGTCACCTTCACGAAAGACTTGTTCAACGAGAAAAATAAGTTCCTCTACCGAAAGAACCATTTCGTTTCTCGCAACTACCGATTCCGACAAAAACGAAACAACACGAAACTAAGCGGGTGCAATCACAACTCATCGGCTGACGTCTTGGTTTGCTATTGAGTAATGCCCAACAAATCCAGAAGGCAACCAACCTAACGCCGAAAGAACAACATACGCCACATAATTCTAACGCATACTGCACAGCGACTTTCGGAACGCACTGCATTTTTATGTTAATAGCATTTATCTGTAGTTAAAGTAAATACGTGAAATAAAAACAAGGTAAAAAAATAAATAATATATATTAAAACGCGGGTTAATAAATTTAAATCGTGCATAATAACGAATAAAACATTGGAAATAAAAAAAATTAATAAGAACAGGCGACGAATGTTTTTTGTACGACTAGTATACTAGACACAGCAGTTGGCGAGGGGCAAAACTATCAGCTCATGTACTGTAGCAGTTGGCAAGCAGAGGTTAATTTGAAAGTACAACAAGTAACTAAGTTTCTATACACTACTTATCCTTTCTTTCGTTAATCGGATTCTAAGGAAGAAATGTCTTTAACACCGATCGTTAATAAAGAAATGGCAGAACTTACGACTAATAACCTGTCTAACTAATAATTACCTGATACAAAACTAATAATCTGTTAACAGTGGTATCTGTTTTCTGTGGCAATAACAGATTATTGCCACAAAAATATATAAAGTGTTTTTTAAAAAATTAAAAAAAATATATTCCGTAAACAATGTGTTCTATCGTTGATTTAAATCAATAAATCCAGTATCTTCTCGCTGTGGAAAAAATACGGTGGGAAATTCTCTATAATGGCCATTAATGCACTCTTGAGAGGAACTTACTTCCCAGTCGTGCATTAATGGTTATCATTAAAGGGTCACTGCATAATATACTACTTGAAGTTAATATAGTTAAAAATTAAAAAGGTGAAAATTAGAAAGTAAATAGCCTAACGACTAACAAAACTGAAAAATTTTCCACGATGTTCCTTAACAAGAGATAACTCAACGATTTTTCAAAAACCAACCTTAACCAACAACAACCTAATTTTAATTTAATTGAAAATTGTAAAAATCTGTTAGCAGAAATCAAATGTTTATTAAAACATTATTATATAAATTTATTCTAAAAGTTAAAAATATAAATTACAATAAAAAAATAAACCTAAAAAATACGTTTGGCTTACGGTTCTATTCTTCATCATTTATTTATCATTTTTATTCTTTAACAAAATCGTTTATTTTAATTTGAACTTAGATTCTTTGCATCTTCTAAGGCAAAGAACTGTATGTTATGTCGTTTCCCAGTTAAACTCACAGTCTTCCTTCGTATTTTATTCATTAGATAATATTTTCTACTTATTCAACAAGAAGCTGACACTTTATAACAGCCGCTGATATATGATAACGGTTTTGTAACGAGTGGAAAGCAAATTATCTGGCAGTCCAATCCGGACCCCTCCAGATGAAAGGGGGATACGTTACCGCGTAGCACAGGCAGAGAGAGATACACTGCCAAAGATATCGGCGTTTAATCAGAGATACGTCTTTATTTTAAACAATGATTTCGTCTTCACGATGGAAAATTTTGAATCCAGTACCTTGTCCAAGTTCTAAGGTTCAAATCCTAGTAAAGGCGGTTAATTTTATACGGATTTGAATACTAGGTCGTAGATACCGGTGTTCTTTGGTGGTTGGGTTTCAATTAACCACACATCTCAGTAATGGTCAAACTGAGACTGTACAAGACCACACTTCATTTACATTCGAACGTATCATCCTCTGAAGTAATACCAGAACGGAACGCAAGGATGGCGGTAGTTTATTATTTTCTCTCTACTAATCGCAGAGTCCGGACGAATGTCCCTCGATGCTGTGTCTTTCGTTTATAACATTATTGTTTAACGGCGGTGATAATCGTTTTGTTTTGTTTACGGAAGGAATTGGTATTTGCGTTCCGATCTTTTAGACCGGCGAGAGATTGTTGACAGTAGTTCATCGTGGGAGACTAGCGCACATGAGCTTCCGGCGTGATTCCAGTTCAATCCGTCCCGTGAAGTCCTTTCGGTGATAGCGCCTTTCGGCCTAACAGGAATACGGTTTTCGGGGGCCCTAGTGTTTGGAGGAAGCAATGCGCACCCCTTTTCGAAGGAAGTCGCATGGGCTGGCCGAGACGTAATTGTAAGTATTAGGAAAAGGACGGTGAGTGTTTGGTGAGGTGAAGTTAGGAGACTTTCTTCCCTCGGGCTGTCTTCGGTTAACACTTAACGTGGTTCCGGAGGCTGTACAGAAAAAAGAGAGAGTACCTTGTCTGATACGTTCTATTAAATGTTCCTTTAAGACGTTTTCAGTTCTGGATCTATTCTGACGTGAAATAAAAGAAATATCGTACCTTTTTTTCTATAATAATACCAATGTTTAAAAATGGAGTGTTATTTTAGTAAATTTTGTATTTAAACGTATTTCAACGATATCATTTTATACAATACAGTTTTAAAATTTACAAACGATATTTGTTAGCGTTACTTTGTCGTGCGATGTTTACAATCGGTGAAATAGTGTAAGCCGAAACAATTTAGTCTTAAAAATTTGCTTAGTTCTTAAGTAAAAAATAGGCGAAATGAAACACAGCCTTTTATTTTTACGTACAGTTAAGGTTAAAATAACACAAACACTCAAACACTGCGTATTTTTCTTTGTTTAACGGTTGAATATACAAATGTTTAATTAAAACACAGTATCTGCTCTATTTTAATGATAAAATATCTATATAATTCCCCTAACAATAGTAATAAAGTAGAATTCAACAGGAAGTTATTAAAAAAGTAGTTATTGAACAGGAAGTTCTGTTTCGTTAACCTATGTAGGTGGCTGGTTTATTTTTAATAAAAATATTTTGATACTTTAAAATAAAACATATTATTTACCTGAAATAATTGCTGAGTGTCATGTCCATTTCCACTGTCACTTGGTGATTCCACACTCTAAAAAAAAAAAATACACCAAAATGAAATTATATTGTAATGAAATTTGAAATAAAAATGAAAATGTAACGATACAAAACCGAGCCGCAGACATCTAATTAATAAAATACTATAGTTTGCTAGCAAACAGATTGAATTTACTAACGACTAGTAAAGTTACCCCGTGTAACAATTTTGCTTAGTAAAAAAGTATTATTTTTTTCACTAGCCAAAATGATTGATTTGTAAGTTAAAATTCTCGTAGGTTTGTAGTATAATTCATTCTAGCAATTTAATTTCGATTTTACATTTTAGTTTTTTAGGTGCAAAAAAAAATGTTCGGATGAAAATTTACTTAACTCATTTTATCAACTAGTACACGTTTTTACCATTACATAATGAAAAAAATAAATTTTATGTTTTAACAATAACGATTTCAACTAATTCAAACGAAACTATCGATCGATTATCTATCTGTTTTTATTTAGAAATTTACAATCGACACACAGTACTCAGGAATGTAAACGAAAACATTAATTTACTTGTATAAACGGTAAGCGTTTTAAAATATAAATAAACATTTTTGTTTTACGAATAAACATACACAGATATCATTAACCGAACGCAAAGTAAAAATATACACTGATAATAAAGAAACATTCTTAGTTAAGTATTTAAATAATGTCATTCTAAATAAAGAGTAACTTTGAAGGATCGATAGAAATTAAGGCAAAATTTCAATCGAATAGCATAATAAAATATAAAATTATACGCTAAAAAAAAAGTACGAAACAGAACCGGTTAAACTTTGTATCGGTACAAAAAAAGTAATAAATAATATGAAATATATACCGATGTAAACTTTTGAATAAGCAAAACAGATAAGATCAATACGAAAAAAATATAAAAGAACTCGACAGAAGGACATCGGGTCTGTAAAAAGAAATTTACGTTTATTTTAAATAAATTGGTGGGAAGTTATTTTAAACAGGTCAGTAATACTTGGAAGAGGAAATGAGAAAGTGATCGGACCAGGTACGAACGGTTAAGGGATAGTGCAAGACTAAAAAGAAAGAAAAATTTAAACAGAAGGAATTAACAAGTAAGATTACGGAATTTTACGGTTAACGAAGGCAAAAGAGATGAATAATTAATTAGGTAAATAACACGTTAATTAAGTTTACATAAGTAAGATATGTAGTCTACACTGATAATAATCAGTTATTTCTTTAAACATTTAATGCGGTCACTACATGACTTCCTTGTAAGAATATTAAATTACATATATACATTTTTAAAAGTATCTAAATTTTTTTTCACTAATCACTTCTGATTTTTTTTCATAATTTTACATCCTTGTTCGAAGTAAAGAAAGTATTGTGATCGCGAAAAATCTCGGTTTTCAGATTTCAACGAAAATATCCATTTTGACTGGTTTTGGCGCATAACTTATGTATCTCGCATAACTCGAAAACGATTAGTCGTAGGATGTTGAAATTTTGGATGTACGACTGTTGTAACATCTAGTTGTATACCTCCCCTTTTTATTGCAATCGACAGGAACAAAAGTGTCCAAAAAAATGAATTTTGGACTTTTTCATAACTGCATTAATAAGCCCTCATTGAAAAATGTTTATGGATATATCATAAGCGGTAGTTATTTTCATCGGTTCCAGAGTTATAGCCAAATTAAATTTTAATTAATGAAATATTTGGATCTTACAAGGGGAAGGCACATCGGTTCGAATCCGACTTCATCTCCTTTTTTAATTTAAATATATTGATTTATTAATAATTATTTACCTGTAATTTAAAAAAAAAAATTGTACAATAAATAATAATTCAATAATAACAATAAAAAAAATATGAGAAGCTATTAATGAAATAAAACTTTATGTACTTTTCATTTAAAAATAATGTGTATATTAATTTAATAGGCGTAAAAGGAAGTCATGTGATGCCCAAATCAGATTATTTATTGTTGTTATTGAATTATTATTTACTGTAAAAAATTTTACAATCACAGGTTAATAATTATTAATAAATCAGTATATTAAAATTAAAAAAAAAGTGAAAAGAAAGAAGTTGATTTGAATTGATGTGCCTCCCCTTGTAAGATCCAAATATTTCATTAATTAAAATTTAATTTGGCTATAACTCTAGAACCGATGAAAATAACTACCGCTTATGATATATCGTTGAAAATTTCTTAACGAGGGCTTATTATTGCACTTCAAAAGTCAAAAATCCAAATTTATTTTGATTTAGGGCTTTTTTGGACATTTTTGGTCAAGTCGATTGCAATCGAAAGGGGAGATGCACAATTAGATGTTGCAACAGTCCTAAATCCAAAATTTCAAAACATCCTACAGCTAATCGTTTTTAAATTATGCGAGATACATAGGTACAGACGTCATGCCGTAACTAGTCAAAACGGATTCAGGGATGACCAAAATGGATATATCCGTTGAAATCTGATAACCAACATTTTTGCGATCTTCGTACTTAAACTTTACTTCGTACAAGGAAGTAATAAAAAATTCTAGTAGTTTGATTGAATAATTAGTAATTTTATTATTATTATTATTACGATGACGTTTATTATATTTATACATAATTTCTTTAACGTTACATAATCAAGTACTTATGCACATTAACTGCTTTTATACAGTTTAAAGATCGATATAAAATTATGAAATACAAACAGAACATAAAACATATTTTCACGAGAGCAAAGAAATACAAATTAAAAATTTACCTTTATTTTATAAAATTAGTATGTAAAGAAAAAAAGGATATTAGCTATAACATACATGGCGGCCTCCGTTGCGCGAGTAGTAGCGTTTTGGCCTTTCATCCGGAGGTCCCGGGTTCGAATCCCGGTCAGGTATGGCATTTTCACACGCGCTACAAATCATTCATCTCATCATCTGAAGCGATTCCTAAAGGTGAACCCAAAGGTTAAAAAAATTCAATAAGCTATCCAGTCAGATGTGTTTTTTTAAATTTATTAATCGATAGGGTCAAACGAAAGTATTACTGCGCATAGATACATCCCATTTGTAATACAGTTTGTTGTACATTAAAAAAAAAAGTTTTTAATGTTTTAAATGTTTTTAGAACAAACTGTATTACAAAAGTTTTACTACGTACTTCTATCCAATAATTATACTGGTCGATAACTGTATCCATTTCAAAAAAAAAATTGAAGAACTATCAGGTCCGAAAACTTGCATGTTCCTCCTCAAATATGTCTGATGAGATTCATTAGCGCAATCGATTTGATCGAGCACAGTCATTTTTTTCTAAATCTACATATTAAAATTAACCACAAGACACTGCAAGGTAATAACCTAGTTCTAAATCAAAGTTAAAAGACTGCTTGTAAAATAAAAAAGTGTGAAATTAAAATTAACAAATATCCTGATTGTTAATTAACTTCATATAAACGATCTAATTATAGGAAAGTTTTTTTTAAATATTATTTTGAAAAAACGATACATCAAAGAAATCGTACGTTACAGAATACATTATAGAACCCGGGAAGATTTCTGTTCCTCTACCAGGCGTGTCCCCAGGTAGCGGATCGAGGAAGGCTCTATAGATATGTAGGGTAGATGGGAAATAAAATACCATCCGCGGACCAAAACAGAAATCAAAAACCAAACGCATCTGTTCCCGTAGCGGGCGGCATTTTGATCAGCGTCTATTTGAAAATTCTAGAAGTTAAAACTAGTCTTAATGATGTTTACTTCTTGCACGGCAGTTATTGTCGAATTAACTTCAACGATACGCAAAAAGGTCTTTTTCAAAGAAGAAATCCGCAAGCAGAAAAAATCCACCGTATCTCTAAAAATACGCGATCTTGGATTTTGCGGCGCAGGATTTGAAAGAGAAGAACGAATCGGAGCTTTCTGGAAGCTTAACTTCAAAACTCAAACTTTCTTTAGCATCCTAAATTTTAATTCTCTTTTAAAAACAGGAAAACTGATGGCGCTAATAAAAATTCTAAATAAATTTCAAATTAAAATTTGCGCTGTACAAGAAACTAAATTTAATAATGAAAATAATATTGTTTATAAAAACTTCAAAATCCTAAAAGGAAAACCCGCAGAAATAATTAAGTCTACCACTAACCTTCTAACGTTTGGTAAAGATTTTACAGTGAAACAATCTTATGAAAACAACATTATAGGATTTAACCTCGAATAGAATCTCAATCCTTACAATTATGTAATAAATGAGAAAATTTTATTAACTGCCGCGCAGCAATAAACCGTGATAACATTAGAAACAAGGAAAAAATGGAAAACGTTTGGCATCAGATAGAACATGAAATCTCTAAATTAAACTCTGAACATATTAAAATCCTCCTGGTTTAATTAATGCGCAAATTGGAAAAGAAAAAGTTGTTAATCGGGGAAACATCCAACTCGTAAAAATACAAATGTAAATGGAAAACGATTAACAGATTTGGCAAAAATTTAAATCAAAATTAATGTCTACACGTTTATGAAAATATTCAAGAAAATTAAAGACGTGGAAATCCCCTAACCCCTTGTTAGAAGAGTTTCAAAGAGACCGTGTAGCAATTTCAGAAAATAACATTCGAAAAATTCTTAATGTAAAAGTTAGATTTTGATTCGGTATGTTATCTACGCAAATGAAATTCAAATCCCTGCCAAAATCTAACTAAAAAAAAACAGAAGAATAATATAAGAAATATAAAATAGAAGTGAAGATCGATAAAATTTTTATTTAAAGTATCTGAAAAGACACTTCCTAAAGTGAAAAGAAAGAAAAATGTTTGGTAGAATGAAACCTGTGAACAAATTTTTAAAGAAAAAGGCTATGGAAAGAATTCAACTCAAACCCTAACAAAATTAACACGGAAAGGTGGAATAAAATTAAAAAAGAGACGCCTAAAACGATTCAAAATGAGAAAAGAAAATACGGTAATGAACGATTAAACATCATTACAGGAAAACTTTCAAAAGATCAACTCTCGAGATTTCTACAAGACTTTCAAATTTAAAATAAACGGATAACAACCGCTTTGTAAAAATTTTCAGAATTAAAAACTAGAACCGATAATGAACACGGAAGAAAATCTTTAAGAAGCTGTAGAAAAATACTTTGAAAACCTACTCGACTGTTTGGATCCATCAAAAAACTTTAAATTTAAAAAAAAAGAACAAAGTACACTTTGCAACAACCAGACAAAAAAAGGTTAAGGAAGTAAACAAAATTAAAAAAAAAACAACAAAGCAAGCGAAGAAGACAGCAGCATTATTGTAGAGATGTTTAAATTTGGTACTGATACTTTAGGGGAAAACTAAAAACTATTTAAAGATATCTGGGTTGCTGAGAAAATACCAGATGACTGCAAGGATGTGCTGATACATCTGCTTCTTAAAAAGGGAGAAAAGGCAGATTTGAATAACTATGGAGGGATCTTCCTTTACTCGATACCGTACAAAATTCTAAACAAAGTTCTATTAAATCGAATTCGATTAGAAGAGTATCAGTACGGTTTTTGACTAGCAAGAAGTTGTGCCGAACAAATTTTCAGTCTTAAAACAATTCTACAGTACCGTAAAGTTAAAAACCAAAATTTATTAGCGATTTTTGTCGACTTTAGAAAAGCTTACGAGTCTATTTATAGTGAATCACTTTTACAAGAATTTGAAGTCGATCAAAAAACTGTAAATATTAAACAAGCATTAAAAAAAAAAACATTTTCTAAAGTAAAATTTCTAGGAGCAGTTTCTGATCCTTTTGAAATTAAAACTGGTACGACAGGGAGATAGTCTCTCCTCAATACTGTTTAATTATGCTTTGAAAAAGGTTATAAGAGAGCGGATCAAGAAGCTTATACGGTTAAATATGTATGATTCTGTAAAATTGGTATTAAAAATAAATCTCTGTGGAAGTAATCTCTCCTAATGTTCTAAAAGAAGAAAACACGAAAGCAAGAGTACATAAAATGGTGAAAGCCTACCGGGACAAATTTATTATAAAAAATCAACATCGGGGAATGCTAGATTTAGGCACAACAGTAATTTTACCTGCATCATCATATGGATTTGAATGCTAGTAATTTCTTTACAAAAAGAATCGAAAAGCGTAAGAAAGATAATAAGAAAAACTGAAGGTCAGATTTTAGAGGAAGGAAATTTAGGAAAGAAGATTTTTAAAAAAACGGGACAGAATCGAACATCTTTTGAGAAAAAGAAGATTGAAATTTTACAGTTATCTGTATACAATGGAAAAAAGTAAATTAACAAAACAGATATTTAACTTTTTACTTCCTTGCACGAAGTAAAGTTGTGATTGCAAAACATTTCGTTTTACATAATTTAATGGAAATATCCATTTTGAACATCCCTGAATCCATTTAGACTAGTTCTGGCATGATGTCTGTAAATGCATATGTATGTATGTATGTACATATGTATCTCGCATAACTCAAAAAAGATTAACCGTAGAATGTTGAAATTTTGGATTTAGGACTGCTGTCCTAAATCCAAAATTTTCTTAACTGCAGTAATAAGCTCTCACTGAGAGCTTTTCAACGATATATCGTAAGCGGTACTTATTTTCACCGGTTGCAGAGTTACAGCAAAATGAAATTTTAGTTAATGAAATATTTGGATCTTACAGGGGGAGGCACATCAATTCAAATCAACTTCTTTCTTTTCACTTTTTTTTTTAATTTTAATATATTGATATATTATAATTATTAACCTCTGATTGTAAAAAAAAAATTACGATGAATTAATAATTCAATAACAAAAAAAAAATATCAGAAGTTTTTAATGAAATCAAGTTTTATGTACTTTTCATTTAAAAAAGTACTTAAATGTAATTTAATAGGCTTACAAGGAAGTTATGTGTTGTCCGCATCATATTTTTTGAAAATAAGAAAATTAAAATGAAACGATTTCAAGAAGTCAAGAAGGCTTTTAAGCTTAACAGGTTAAGAGATCAAAAGAACATATACTGGACAGATCTTTTTTCAGAACGTTGACTTCAAAAGCTCAGTTTCCAGAAAAAAAAAACAACTTTTACCGTCATGAACAGTAGAAAGAATAAATTATCACCAAGAATGATTAAATATTGGTAGGGCAGGAAATTGAATGCTATTCATTGCGATCCGTAGATGGTCCAAACGAAAAAAATAATGCTGTTCCAAAAGCCTACACACATATTTTTGAAATTAATTTTTTTAAATTTATTTCATACTCGATTAATAATTTCAAAAAATGTTGGAGATTTTTGGTTTCAAAAGAAATGTTATTTACCATTTACAATTCTGGTTTTTCTATATACAGTGTCATTAACTTGAAACTGAATCGTCAAAAATTTAATTCATAAAATCTGTCAAAGCTGTTATGATATTACAGGGTCTAGAATAAATACTCTTACACATCACCCTTCCTTTGGTATAAATTGATAAATTTACAGATGTCATTGTTAAAGTTGAACAAAAAATTCTCCAAGGCAATTCGATAATGTAATTTGAAAACTGTTGAGTTCAGTTTAACAAAAAAAAAAAACTATGATAAATCTGGTAGTTTTAAAATAACATGTATGATTTGTAGTTAATAAAAGAGAAGAAATATAAAAAAAAAACTACAAATTACTTGTAAATTTACTAGTAAAATTTAAACACAAAAACACATGTACTTTATATATATATATATATATACGTATGTATGTATGTATGCATGCATGTGTGCGCGCACACATGCATGCACACACAATGTGCATAATAATGTACTAATTTTTTTTTTAATGTTTAGTATTCTTATAGAAATCTCTGCTTCATCAGAATCTATAAATTGAAATTAATCTAACAAAAATATATAGTTAATAATTAAAAATATGTACAGACACATTTAACCTAAATTTCCTCAAATACAATCTGATGAAGGAGATCTAAACAAAAGCAGTAAACATAAAAAAAAAATAAATCAATATGAGGCAAAATTTAATTTTTATAAATAATTATAATATTCTGCTGGTAACGTGCAATTTCCTTGATTAAACAGATACGCAAATTATTATTTGTAAATATGATTAAACAATCCCCTATTCAACAGTTTAATAGACCACGGAAGAAATAAATCCTAATATTAAATTACCCGATACAAATATTGTAAGATTAAAAAATTATAGGTACATAAGAAAGAATAAATAAATAAATACATAATAACTGTATCTAGTTAGCACTAGATTTTGCCAAGATCAATTCAGTTTCAGTTATGTCTAGATGGTACCGGACAGAGCAACAAATCCAGTATGAGTGAGTACTGGATATGATTCAAACCAGAGTAGGAAGGAGTAGGGATGATACATTTGTAATGAGAATCGAGCCAACACTAGTGAAATTATTGTGAGAATAATCTGATGTAAAAACTATCATACAAACCGTACAGCATATTTAAATACAACGTAAGAAAAAATAAGGATTCCTAGAGTTAATAAAATAAAATTAACTAAAGAATGCATTTAACCAAAAAATTTGAATTTTATTTAATAAATAATTTTACTTATTTTTATTTTGAATTTTGTTTAATATGATAAAATTAAACAGCATGAAAAAATTACAAAAAAAAAAACAAAAAAAAAACTAGATGTCTATAATTTACATAATATGATTAACATATATATATATATATATATATATATACTGTATAACTACTAATAAAAAAGTTTAGTAACAAAATTTGGGGTTCGATTTGACTCACAAGTACTGAAGTCCATAAAACCCAAACAAAAAAGTCAAATAGGAAAAAAAACAAAACAGTAACATAATATATACACATATGAACATTTTTGATTTTTTGCAATTATATCCTTAATACTGCATAATAAAGTGACTGAGACCTCCCTTTTAAAAAAAAAAAAAAAGTTCCTATGCTGTTTACATTAATGTAGTAGATATAGGCTAGATTTTTAATTTTGAAAATTATAATTTAAAATAAATTTATATTTTAAATACGTGTTCCATTTCAACTCCCTTGTTTTTTGGAGATTAAACATTTATTTATTGAAATAATTATTTATTTCAATAAGTTAACCTGATTTGCCACAAATATTCTTCACCAAGGCTAAAAAATTATAATTTACTTAAAAAAATACCATCATGCCCCTTTGTCTGATGGGGTCAAGTCGGGACAAAGCTGCTACATATAAATACAAAACAAAATATTTGTGCTACACGTGAGTTGAATTTCAACTATTTTTTTTGTCAACAGGTTTTTGAGGCGAGGCAGAAACCGCTCAGAAATAATGTTAAATATCTCCACCCCCTAAATTCGATCAACTAAACTTCAAAATTTTAAATAACTTAATAAATACCTTCATTGTACCATAGCTAATCTACAACCCTACAAAAAAATCCCCTTCCATAAAATTTTACCCCACCACACAATGTTTAATTTTGTCCAAAATTTAACGTCAAAATGCCTCATATATAAAAGTTTTTTTGGACCTATTTTCAAAGAATATATATCGAGCCGATCCAGAGATAGTGGTCACAACACTCTTTTTTTTTCTTCAGTCATCTGACTGGTTTGATGCAGCTCTCCAAAATTCCCTATCTAGTGACAATAGTTTCATTTTGGTATATCCCCTAACTCCTACATCACTAAAAATTTGTTTTACATATTCCAAACGTTGCCTGCCTCCACATTTTTTCCCAGCTACCTGTCCCTCCAATATCAAAGCGACTATTCCAGGATGCCTTAATATGTGGCCTATAAATCCGTCTCTTCTTTTAACTATACTTTTCCAAATGCTTCTTTCTTCATCAATTTGCTGCAACACCTCTCCACTTACCACTTTAACCACCCATCTGATTTTTATTATTCTCCTAAAGCACCGCATTTGAAAAGCTAATCTTTTCTTCTCAGATACTCTGATCATCCAAGTTTCACTTCTATATAAAGCAACGCTCCAAACATATACTTTCAAAAATGTTTTCCTGACGTTAAATTACTTTTTTATGTAAGCAAATTATATTTCTGACTGAAAGCTCATTTTGCCTGGGCTATTCAGCATTTTATATTACTCCTGCTTCGTCCATCTTTAGTATTTCTACTTCCCAAATAACAAAATTCTTTTACCTCCATAATCTTTTCTCTTCCTATTTTTATATTCAGTGGTCCATCTATATTATTTCTACTACATTTCATTAGTTTCGTTTTGTTCTTGTTTATATTCACGCGGTACTTCTTACGTAAGGACCTCATCCATGCCAATCACTGTTTCTACTAAATCTCTTTTACTCTCGGCTAGAACTACTATATCATCAGCAAATCATAGTATCTTTATCTTTTCACCTTGCACTGTTACTCCACATCTAAATTCTTCTTTAACAACATTAACTGCTAGTTCTATGTAAAGATTAAAAAGTAACGGGGATAGGGAACACCCTTGTCAGACTCCCTTTTTTTATTACAGCTTCTTTCTTATGTTTTTCGATTATTGTTTGGTTCCTGTAAATGTTAGCGATTGTTCTATCTCTATCATTGAACCCTAAATTTTTTAAAATGCAGAACATTTTATTCCAGTCTACGTTACCAGATGTCTTTTTTAAGTTTGTCATGCATGTTAGATTGTTTTTCTTTAATCTTCCTTCTACTATTAATCAGAGCGCTAAAGTCGCTTCCCTTGTGCTTATAATTTTGCTGAAACCAGATTGGTATTCTCCTAATACACAATTCTTCTGTACAGAATTGTAGTTAACATTTTTGATGTGTGAGTAGTTAAGATAATTTTTCTGTATTCTTCATATTTATCTGCTCCTGATTTTTTTGGTATCGTGACAATAACACTCATTTTGAAGTCTGACGGAACTTCCCCTTTTTTGTAAATATTACACACCGGTTATCGCTTCATCACCTGCACTGTGCATCAATTCTGCAGGTATCCCAACTATCCCAGCAGCCTTTCTGCCATTCAAATCTTTTAATGCTCTATTAAATTCAGATCTCAGTAGTATTGTATCTTTCTTTTCATCCTCTTTGTCTTCTTCTTCTTCTTACTCTGTAACCACCAGTTCCTAATTCATTTCCTCCGTATAATTCTTCAATATATTCCACCCACCTATCAAACTTTTCAGAAATACACTTATAAGTACATAATTTTTCATCAGTTTCTACAAATTTTTTTCCCTGTTTTTTTAGTAAGGGGTGTAATCTTGAAATGTCAACAATTGCAAAAATCTTGATACCCAAAATTTAGGCTGATCGTTTTACTTTTCCTTTATAATTGTACTGCTACATTTACAGACCTATAACTAGGAAAATAGGTATTGGAAAATTTAACGTCAATATCTTATGTCACTTTTCTGACCAAAATATTTACTGCTATAATCTATCATATAGATTATAGCAAGAATCTGAATTAATATTTAATAGTATATACAAATTTTTTTTTTCAAATCTTTTGGGGTTTCAAATCTTAAAAAACCAATGGGAAGACTCTTCTGGTTGGTTGCAGCCTGGGAATTGTGTATAACAACATAATAAATTATATTGTATATTCACGACTAATTTTATCATGTAGAACTCCAGAAATTTCAAAATTTTACTTGCAAAGTTTTTAAAATTCTCTATCTAGTTAACTTTTTTTTTGTAAATCATTAAAAAAAATGTTTTTCAGAGCGGGACGGTAAATTGATTTTTTTTTATAGAAGATATTTTGACCAAAGTAAATCACAAAAGACATTTTTACCAGGGTTTTTTTGTGTGGCGGGTCAGAGCTCACACAAAATATATATATATGTAGATACTCTTAGGAAAATTGTAGGAAATAAATTTTATGGAATTCATTTCATTTTTAATTGGTTTTTCAAGAAAGGGCAGACACACTTTTTTTAAACCTATAATTTCATTTGAAATCTCTTGCATAAACTGAAAAGTTCATTCTCCAAGTTTTGTTAATTCCGGTAAGTCCATGATCAAGAGACAGCTAAATTGAAATAATTGCCTTTTGGTACAATTTTATAAAAAATACAAAGTATCTTGAAAAAAATGTACTCTTGGCAATATTTTAACAAAACAGCACTTATAAAGGCTACTCAGATGAAGGAAGGTCACTGTGAAAAAATGTATCCTTTCTCACAACAAATGTAAGGAAATAAAATGTTCACTAGATATTTTTAATATATTCAGAATGGATAGCTTAATTTTGATATACTAAAAATCAAAATAAGATTCAGAACACCTTCTAAATTTAACTTGTAAGAACCATATAACTATCTTTTCCATTCAGTTAAAGGCAGGCCACATATTCCTGTATCTGTTCACAGATTCAAAATATCCACGTACATTAAATGATAAAAAAGGCAACATGCTTTTTATTATGTCATAAATCCCTAATTATGTAGGTAACCAGATAAATAAAATAACAAGATAAAATAAAACTTTTTCAAAGTTCAATAAAGAATCTACTGTGATCAGATCAGCAGTTCTTGAAATAAAGCTAGACATTGATACATGCATACATACAGATAATCGTTGTTTGATAAATATGACAACTAAAAACATTATCACATGCAAACACTTAAAAAAATAATGTACACATATGTTTTTCTTTTACAACATATAATTTTCAGCAAGTAAAGAGTTGAAATCAGTTATGCGAGATGACAGTCTAAGCGAGATGTTTTCATGTCAGTCTGTGAAATCAGTCTAAGTAAGACATTATGATGCGAGTTCTATGAGAGTGCTACGATAGAGGAATTATTATGCAAGTTTGACGTGATTAAGGTGTCACAAGTAATTGCAGTACAAGAAAACAAGAAATGGTTTGGTGAGTTACTGTAAGACTATAATTGAAAGAGATAATGCACTAAATTTCATTCGTAAATTCTCACAGTAATTATATTTGTGAAGAGCAAATTTGTAGTAACTTTATACAGTAAAACCTCCTCAAAACGGAATCTGGCAGGACCGAGTAGGATTCCGTTTTGATGAGTTTTCAGTCTTGCCGAGTTTTTTTTAAATCGAGCTAATTTATCGTTATGAATTACACAATTAATTAACACTAATTAGTGTTATGAATTACACAAATGTAAAATGAAGTCAGAGAAGGATAAACGTTTGGAATAATCCGGAAATTATACTGCATACAGAGAACATTAACCACCAATTTTCAAAAAATTATTCAGTTACACTAAAAGAAGGTTTTTTTATTTTTATAAGTAGTAACTTTTAATTTAAAAGTTACTTTTAATTAGAAAAAATATACTTAGCATAAAAACACAAGAAGATCTAACACTAATTCTAAAATAAAATCATTTTCTAAAATAGTCAAGTACAGTTTTCCGTTTCAATTATATACTCTTGGAACTTTCGTTTTCAATAATATTTCTAGCGGTTAACATATTCTGTCGCAATTCATCGCTGTTTATACGAATCGCGAATTCTCCCAGCCGCGCGACAATACCCAATGCTTCTCCGAAACTGTTAATTTTGTTTTCTCTGTCTTCTTCTGAACTTTCGTTAACGTTGCTAGTTTCAGACAAAATAATTTCGACCCACCGGGTTGGTCTAGTGGTGAACGCGTCTTCCCAAATCAGCTGATTTGGAAGTCGAGAGTTCCAGCGTTCAAGTCCTAGTAAAGCCAGATATTTTTACACGGACTTGAATACTAGATCGTGGATATCGGTGTTCTTTGGCGGTTGGGTTTCAATTAACCACACATCTCAGAAACGGTCGAAATGAGAATGTACAACTACACTTCATTTACACCCGTACATATCATCCTCTGAAGTATTATCTGAGAGGTAGTTACCGGAGGCTAAACAGGAAAAGAAAGAAAAGACAAAATCATTTCATGTAGTCTGAAATCCTTCTTCGATCACCAAATCACTATCAATACCCACGTTGTCTTCAGCATGGACCGATGTTTGACCGCTTTCCTGCAACATAAATTTAACTTCACGCAATATTGTTGTATTGCGCAAAGTACATGAATCGGGGACATAATTATTATCGGTTTCCGTTCAGAAATCAGCTTCTTTAAACGCATTTTTAACACGCTTATTTGTAATTTGTTAGTGCGATGAAGAGAGCCGCCTAAGTGCATCCAGAACAATAATTTTATGCGTCAATTCTTAAACGGATGAACATGAATCCATATTGGCGACTAGCGACTGCAGAAAGTGTTTTCGATAATGAATTTTTATGTTTTTAATAACCGCCTGATCCACCGGTTGAGTTACACTAGTTGTGTTTGGAGGAAAGAACACAAGTTTTATGTTAGAATAATTTCCATGAGAATGACACGACGGATTATCTAAAAACAGTAGAATATTTCTATCTTCACTAACCATTTTTTCATTTAAATTATGTAGCCATTTTTCCATATGTTAGACGACGTCATCCAAGACTTTTCATTTGCGTACCATTCCAGTGGTAACTGAACGAAACTTTTGAAACAGCGTGGCTTCCCCGATTTACCTATCACCGATGGTTTAACTAGCGTGCCATCCTCAAAACCGCACACCAGAACAGTCGGTCTTTCTTCATTTTTGAAACACATTGTTTTGTTCGGTAAACTCGAACAGATAAACCGGTTTCATCGCAATTACCGAAATTTTTTGGTTCGTAAGCTGCAATTATTTCTTTAATTTTATTTTTCCAGTCGATAACTATTTCTTTGTTTACATATTTAGCCTCACCTGAAATTTGATTGTAAGAAACAGAAGCCTCATACGAAATTTTTCTACCCATCCATTAGAAGCGCTAAATGTAGGAAATCCTAACTTAGCTGCAATTTCTTTCGCCTGTTGTTGCAGGATAGGCCCCGAAATAGGAAGATTTTTTTTTGATCTTGCTTGTACGAATCATTTAAATAAAATTGAGTTTATTTCTTAATTTTTGTTTATAGTCTGCCGTCTACAATTAGCATTCCTTTCACCTTTCAACCATTCTTCCTTGATTTTAATCCTTATTTTTTAAAATGCCGTAAATTTGTGTTTTTCCACAACTTCTTAAACGTTCGTTTTAGAAATTAAATTAATAACTTGCATTTTGTCCTTTAAACGTAAAGTATTGTTTGTCGGCATAATTATGATCAAAATTTTAAACGAAGAAAAACTCGCGTAACTAAAATAAGTATCTTTTTTAAAGTGTTAGATCAAACTAAAAATATAGGCACGTATGTACTGTATTTAAACGTTCAACAGATAACTAACAGAACCCGTCGGGTTGGTCTAGTGGTCAACGCGCCTTCCCAAATCAGCTGATTTGGAAGTCGAAAGTTCCAGCGTTCAAGTCCTACACGGATTTTAATACTAGATCGTGAATACCGGTGTTCTTTGGTGGTCGGGTTTCAATTAACCACACATACAGAAATGGTCGACCTGAGACTGTACAAGACTACACTTCATTTACACTCATACATATCATCCTCATTCATCCTCTGAAGTATTATCTGAACGGTAGTTACCGGAGGCAAAAAAGAAAAAGATAACTAACAGAACGGGAAACTATAACAATTTACTTCTACGACAAAATGAAAACTATACTGCTGCGTACCACGGTGTTCGAGGCACTGAATGATATTACTCTCAGAACTGTACACCGATTGTTTACATAAGTTGTCGCCCGCTATCAAATTTTATTTCTGACCATCGGCTTATATGTCGGAAATTTAGGGCCAAGAATGTGACGGCTTATAATGCAAATGGACTCGTCCAACATCTGAACATCGCGGCGACGCAGTAGAACACTACCGATAGTAACAACAATGCAATCATAACGTTCAGTGTATCGCTAGAGACAAGATGGTGTTTTCGCTAGAGGAACGTGTTTTCATTGTCGAGTCGTACTTCAGTACGAAATCAGCGGTTGCAGTGCAAGATTTGTTTCGCCATAAGTACCCAGATAAACCGGCTCCTAACAAAACATCAGTATTAAGGTTAGCAAAATTTAGAGAGACCGGTTCTGTTAATAACAAGGAACACAAAAGATCTGCGTCGGTGTTGAATACAGATAGTCAATGAAATCAAAGACCGATTACTCGCCTCGCCAAATAAATCGATCAGACGTTTGTCTGCTGAAATTAATTTGTCTAAATCAACTGTTTATCGGACGACCAAACGATTACAATTACGACCTTATCGCATTCAAACGGTTCATCGACGTCTTGAGCCCGACAAAGAAAAACGGCTACAATAACCGTTGTCAACGGTTCCGTCGATTTCTGCGTAAGGGAATTAATGTTATGGAAACGTTATTTTTCTCAGGTGAAGCACTGTTTCATTTGGATGGCTACGTAAACAGCCAAAACGGTAGAATTTGGAACGCTGAAAATCCCCACGTTTATCACGAAAAACAATTACACCCGCAGAAGTCGAGTGTGTGGTGCGCGATATCGCGGAAGAAAATAATCGGTCCTATTTTTTTCGAGTACACCATTAATGTTGAACGATATCAGGATATTATATTTCAGTTCATCGCACTCTTGGAAGAGGAAGACAGACACACTGCCGGCTACAACATGACGGTGCGACATCGCACTACGCAGGTTCAACTTCTGATTTCGTCGAGCAATTCTTTGGTAATCGTGTTATCGGCCGAGGCTTGTGGCCACCAAGATCTCCAGATTTGACTGCGGCGGATTTTTTTCTACGGGGTTACCTCAAAGAAAAAGCCTACGGCGACAAACCACGAACACTTGAACGATTGAAAGTCAATATTGAACAAGCTGTATTAAATATCCGGCCACAAACTTTGAAAAAAGTTGCAAGAAACGCTGTAAAAAGAATTGAAGCTTGTATTCAAGAAGATGGCGGCCACTTCCAACATTTACTCTAAATGTAAGGTAATGGATAGTAATAATAAAAATTACATTTACATTTACACATGTCTGTTTATTATTTCAATGCCTACCGATATAAGGTTGGGTTGCGTTTTATATGTGACACACTGTATATAATACTCGTACAGTTAGAACAACATCGCACAAAATAAAATTAAAATTACGTTACATATTTAAAACGATTAAATTATTAAAAAAATTTCAAGGTCGTTTTTATAGAGAACCATTATTTCGATATACGAAAGGGTAAAAAAGAAAAATGAGAGAAAGAATGAAATAAGAAAAAAAAAACGATAAAAAGATTGTTGAGGGGACTAAAATGAGAAAATTCATTTTACTCATTTTGCTATATACCTCACAAACTACCCACCCAGCCGGCAACCACCCACTACTCTCCTACTGCATGTAATATCTGTAATGAGAATTCCTCATATAGCCGTCTTTCTCGATCTTCTCAAATTCACGCTTCCCTCCGCTCTCGTCTTCCATGAAACTACCTACCACCCTACATACTGTAGTCCTTGAATCCTTTATACCGCAGTCTCTTACCCTTAAAACACACGTAAACAACATACACATGCGCACACGTTTATTCATAAATGGACACTTACAGTCATCTACATACGTCAAGTATTCGATTTACATTTAATTTGTAACCGGCAAAAGCATTACACAGCAGTCTACAACAAACGCTAATTACGCAATCATTTTTCCCATTATTTTACCGTCACATTTACACCGAATGTAGAAAACTGAAAAAATAAATTACAGCGTATACAAATTTAAAGCATTTTAACCAATTAAATACATATTTCATTATCATTTAAAATAATTCAAATTTAATACCGGCACTTTTTAATGATTGCCATTAAAAATTAACTGTTTCATAAAATTAAATACTCTTACTAAACAAGAAATACCTTACAATCTTGAAGGTATTTTCAGCGTTGGTTCTCTATCCAATTCCAAACGATAGAAAGTAGTTAATTATTAATATATTAATAATATATATTATATAATATATATATTATATATATATATATATATATATATATATATATATATATATATATATATAATATATATATATATATAGAGAGAGAGAGAGAGAGAGATAGAGAGAAACATAAAAGTTTATTCCTGATAATATTAATAAAATATTTAATAATAAGTAGTTAACTTATGAACATTGATAATTGTTAATAAAGAAACTTGGTTTTGCTAGTAAATTCCACATAATACTGTTTTATTTTATACCGTTTTAATTTTTATGTTCTAATATAAACAATTAAATTTATTGACATCAAATTAAAAATGACTATCAACAACCAAATAACCCTTATTAATTTGGTACTAGCTTCAAAAAAAGTTAAAACTGAAAAAAATTTTTCTTGGTATTACACATATACTTACTAATTTATTTACATTTTTAAATTGTATTTTTATTTAAAATACGGATAGGCGAACAAAAAATTCCTGCCGGTATGAGAAAAGTTGTTTGCAAGAAACTTGTTTGTTGTCTTGTTAAAAATAAAAACAACGAAGAGAATTGATATAAAGAGACCGCTATTAAATATGAGCTACGGTTGTATGAAATAAAAGAATGCATATTTTTCTACCGAAAGTTTTTGAATCTTCACAAAAATAATTTGAATACTAGAATGTTAGCAGTTTATGTATAAACAGTTTATAAATCGATTAAACCTCTAATAAGAACGTACTCTGTGACTCTCTGTTCTGTTTCGCCTTCCAGAGGGAAGTCGATGCCTACAAGAAGGGGAATGTGTCATTCGTTTCAATTTCTGGTGACTATATCATTCCGTGACCCCTGAAACACTGGATTCCAATATTTTAAAGTCGGCGTAGGTATAACTTAACGGACCTAAAGAGCATTGTACGTATGCAGAACGTTGTAGACACTGAAATTCAAAAATGTTCTGTAACCGGTAAACATGAAAAATACTTTCGAACTGTCACCGTAGACGTGTAATTTTATGTTTAAACTCTTTGGCATTTACATATTTATGAAACCGCCTGCTTGATTTTATTTTACATATATCGTACGATCGAGTCCATAATTTACGCGTAATTTAAGTACTTTCTGACATTTAAATGTATCATCGATTCGATAATATCTGCCAGGAGTCTTTAATAGTACGGGAATCTCTACGAAAGGGATACATATGAGAATGCAGATAACACATGCAAGTCTACACGATTACCCTCGCTGTACGTCAAGGTTAATTATTTTACCGTTTTTTAATTCTCTCCACGATTCTACAACGTTCTGCATATGTACAATGCTCTTTAGGTTAAGTTATACCTACGCCGACTTTAAAATATTGGAATCCAGTATTTCAGGTGTCACGGAATAATATAGTCACCAGAAATTGAAACGAATGACACATTCCCCTTCTTGTAGGCATCGAAGTCCCTCTGGAAGGAGAAACAGAACAGAGAGTCACAGAGTATGTTCTTGTTGGAAGTTTATTCGATTTATAAATTTGTTTCTTGATTTCCAGACAAATCAAGACGGGATTTGAGTAAGCAGAGAATTGTAGGACAAAATTGTGTATCAACACTTGTTTTGACGGTACGAGAATAGTACTTTGATATTTAAAAGGCTCGATCAAATAATAATCAGAGAGTGCATAATCTCATTGAAGTTAGACATGGGAGTAGTTTTTGGATGAAATCTTCAGTGCTAGAGAAAGCCGCAGGAATCGTGCTTCCATGAATCTGTTAATTTGATAGTTGAGAGAGTTGTAAATTACAGTAGGTGGTTGAGATCGGAAGAAGTCTTATACGAAGGTAAAATAGTGTAAATACAGTGATGAAAATCTGTACACGGGCATTTGCATCGGTAGCATCCTGACAAGAGGCCAAACTGATGACTGTGACGTGTTATCGGGTTTAGAGGATGAAAAACGCAACATCTGCCCAAAGTCATCACGGCTAGGAATGGACGGGACGGTGTGGCTAACCGGATCGTCACAAAGCGTCTTCTTCTACGGGGTCAGAATGCTGCGATATCGATATCCAAGTCTCTTTCATATAAACGTTCGATAATATTAAGCGACCGATAAAGCAAGCAAATGTAAGAAAGGGATTTATTTTTGACAGAGAATTCTTCCAAGTAATACGTAAAAACTTGTACCGAAAGGATAACCGGATAGTTTAGCTTGTGTACAATATTCAAAATAATGAAAAGATATTTCGCTAGATTTCAAAATACGTATACATACCTGCAATTACTAGTAATGTCTGAGTTCACAAATACTAATATCATTAATACAAAAACTACACGACATTTAAAATACGTAATTATCCCAGTTATTAGACAAAGGCCGGTTTCCTTTTCCTCTGCGTAAAAATAAATTTCTATAGCGTGATCTATTATACTGTATGAAAAATAATATGAAATTAATAACCTCTGCCGTACACTATACGATGTAATCTTATTTAATTTATTACTCGGCCACAAGAATGTACACGTGAAAAAACAAAACTGTTGCAACACCAAACATCCTGCAACATTGTTGTTGCACTAAATCCGATCGGAGAATATTAGCATCATGCACACATTAAAATTAGAATAAGAGTTAGATACTACCTTGTATTTGAATTTGTATCGTCGTAGAACAGTTGTAGTAACAACTCTTGTAACATATACGATCACACAAACCCTATACATTTGTGCAAACGGTTGCAATGCATTCTCAAAGATTCTAAATTTGTATTTATCATTTAAAAGGGCAAACTAAGAAATTTTCACAGCTACAATATCACAATTTTCATTAATTTATATTTATTTTTATTAATTTTTTCTTACGGATAAAAAATAATAAGAATATATAATATATTCTAAACGTTATAAAAATATTAAATAAATAGTCACTTTTACCTTGCTCATAACGATTTTAATAACCGATAAAATTAAATAATAGGTAAAATATATTATAGGTAAAATTTTACGTTTGACTGAAAGTTATAATTTGCTTACAACTAGTTCTTGTTTGATGATTCATCAAAATGATGTCACCGATTCAAATAGCATAATTCTTAACAGTATCTAATTAAAATCTAAATGCGAACAGCATAATCAGAATTATTATGATTTACATAATTTTTAAATTAAAACCGTAAGAATGAAACAAATGAATTATATTACACGTAAAAGTTTTAATAAACCAGGAAGATAATTTTGATGCGCAAATTACGTAGGGCACAGATAAGTAATTCTTATAAAATATTACACTTCTGTTAATGAAATTTAAAATATCAAGTCTTTATCAGTTTAATTAATGCTTACCCGGTACCTACTTAGGGACAAATTTTATTTACTAGATAGATTAAATTAATAAAATTTCAATTTTCAGAACCGTAAAATAAATATTTTATACGTAATATACATCTTTCATGCGTAATATATTTTATGGATCGATGAATTAACAAGTTGCTTTATATATTTACACTCTTCATGTATTTACTTTCATATCATTTATATTTTAAATTATAAACCCGGTCTTTAATCGCTTCTATTTTTTACTTTATAATTAACCGTGTGTTTTTTTATTCTGGACTGATCGAGGTTTTACCACGGTTTCTCTTGATCTACCCAGACAAATCCTGAGACGGTGCTTTTGTTTATCAGTAGAGTAACATACCTACCTGTTCCTGACGTAATATGTATAATGCAGTATTACGTATCGATCAGAATAAATGATTTATTTATTTGAACATGCGTGAATCATTTCAATTAAACTTTATGAAATTATTTAACTAGACGTAACAGTTTACAGAAATTTTAACAATACTACCATTTCTTAATTTTAAATATTTATCTCTGGGCCACCCCCCCTCTCGATGAATAACTTTCTGCTTTTGCTCGTTCATGATATAAGGTCAGTTCCCTTTCAGATAATATACGGTATCCAGAGGAAACACTGGACGGTTCAAATTATACCAAATCTAATATAATAATGACGATTAATTAATTATTAATTGATTTGTCGACCACTCGATTTCTTGTGAAAGAATTAATCAGTAAAATAAATAAAATAATGATTAAAATGATTATACAGTAATGCGACTCTTGGTCGACTATTTTTTTTTCTGAAAATCATTTTATAACATGTGAACATCATTTTACAGCATGTGAATGCATTTTTTGAAAGGATGTTTAAAGGACTGTAATACGAGGGTTATTTTTTTCAAGGTCCGATCGATCACGAAATTAAAACCACCGTGAAAATAAATAAAAAATTTATTTGTAACCAGTGCTTACATAGTCACGCTATAACTCTACATAGTCGCCACTCCGATTTAGACATTTATCGTAGCGCGGTACCAACTTTCCGATACCCTCGTCATAGAACGGAGCCGTCTGTGTTTTCAGCCGTGTTTCTACGCCGGTCTGCAGCTCGATGTCTGTGCCAAAGTGTTGTCCTTCTAGCCGGCGTTTCATGTGAGCAAAAGAGGTGAAAATCGGATGGAGCAAAGTCCGGACTGTACGGTGGGTGATCAAACACTTCCCGACGAAAACGCTGCAGGAGCTTCTTTTTTACAGCTGCAGTGTGCGGCCGAGCATTGTCGTGGAGAAAGACAATGCCTGATGACAACATTCCTCTCCGCTTATTCTGAATCGCCCTTCGTAGACGTTGAAGAGTCACGCAGTATGAGGCTGCAGTGATGGTCGTGCCGCGTTCCATGAATTCCACCAATAGAACTCCATTCCGGCCCCAGAACACAGTAGCCATACGCTTTCTGTTGGAGAAGGTTCGCTTGAACTTCTTTGTTTTACTGGAAGAATGAGAATGCATCCGCTGTTTGGATTGTTCTTTTGTTTCTTCGGTTTCGAAATGGACCCGTGTCTCGTACCCTGTGACAATTTTGTTCAAAAAATCTTCACCTTCATTGCGGTAGCGCTGGATAAACGTTAGGGAGGCGTCCATTCTCATTGTTTTGTGATGGTCGGACAGCATCGTGGGAA
Organism: Lycorma delicatula; assembly: GCF_047948215.1. Classification (NCBI taxonomy): domain Eukaryota; kingdom Metazoa; phylum Arthropoda; class Insecta; order Hemiptera; family Fulgoridae; genus Lycorma; species Lycorma delicatula. The sequence continues at coordinate 162,346,193 of NC_134460.1, read as the reverse complement.
CCCATCTCGCACACAGTTTGCGGTACTGAAGTCTCTCACTCAGAACGGTGTAGAGAGCTGACCTTGAAATTTCAGGAAACGAATCGCTCAATACAGAAATTTTGAACCGACGATTTTCTCGAATCGCCTCATCCACTCGCTCAACCAGATCATCGGTTGACACTCGCTTTCTTCCCTGACCGCCTGCATCATGAATATCTGTACGTCCTGCTCTAAAGTTCCTGCACCATTGTCGCACTTTGCCGTCAGTCATTGAAGTTTCACCATACACATTACCTATTCGTCGATGAATTTCAGCCGCATTACACCCCTCAGCCTGAAGAAATCGAATTACCGCACGCACTTCACACTCGGCGGAAGATGCTATTGTTGTAGATATGTTTACGTGCTAGCTGCGTGTTCAGAACTAAACGAAGTGACGCGGCGTGATTGAAGGCCATACTAGAGACACTGCGCAACACATATACGCAAAGGCACATCCGATTTTTGCGCGGGTTTTTATTTCGCGACCGATCGGACCTTGAAAAAAATAACCCTCGTAATATCAAAAGAACATATTACAATTTTTGTAAAAATGTAATGCAAATTGTAGTCTTCTCAATAAAATTTAATTAGTAATGGTGTAAGTTTTCGTAACAAAACATATTTACAAGCTGCAATGTGCAAAGTTTTTAAAAACGTCTTCAGGTTGTCAAACGATGTAATAATACGCCTTCATAACACGGCGCGTTATGAATTGACCTCGTTTAAGTGAATCGATGTACTCGAAGATTATTTATGTCTTTTGCTGCAAGATCCTTTGCTACCGATTTAAATTGCGATTCCACTTTCATTTTTAATAATACACCGCACGATCTTTATATTATTTGAATTAGATATTCAAATAATATTCAATTGAGGTCAATTCACTTAATATACATCCAATTACCCCAAACAGTTAACTCACTCTGATTCTCAGCAGGAGATTTTACTATTTATACATACATATTGTATCAGTTAATATTATATCTGTCAAGATTTGGACTTTAAACAGTGAAGACTTGTAACGAGTACCGGTTTTAACCGAGCTCATTCACATATTCCCAGCGTTTGTATACAGTGCAATTGATCTACAAGAATTAAAATTTTAAGTTCAAATTTAATATTTTTTTCACGTTTCAATCTGTTTATTTTTGTTTATCTATTATTCCGACTTTATTTTTAAATATTTGGGTACTTTGATTGTTTTCAACATTTTACGTTCTTATTTCTTCTATCGCCTTCCATTTCAAGCGTTAATTTTTGTTATTATTTAGTATATTATAAAATGGAATATTCAAAGTAAGTAAGGTTCCTGACCTGAGGGAGAGATATTCTAAACTTGTTTGCTCATTAACCGGGGAAAAGTATTCGTTACATTATTGGAAATCACCGATGCCCTTGATAAGGTAGATCAGGGCGAAAGTGATTCTTAACATTCAGATATGTTGTCTCTTGACGCGACAGGTTTAGTATTTTATTCTTTGAAACAACCAACAGATCGTGAATGTTTGGTACGATGATGTCTCATTGTTTTTTACGGATCCAAATGCGAGTTTTACACATCAAATGTATACAGCAGAAGGGTTGTATTTAAATTCAGACGGAAAAGCAACGCTAGATGAAGGCTTGTCATGGGAAATTCTGAGGAAGGATTTTTTTTTATACGCTAGAGGAATCCTCCATTTCTGTCTTTGAAACTGCTCTTTCCTCTTAAAATCTTTTAATAAAATCACAAAAACTACTCGGTCTAAAAAGTAAAAGAAATTTTCACAATAATAATATATATTTTTTTGGCTGCAGGAATATTCATGACTTTTTTCTTAATAAAAGTTACAATCACGACAAAATTCTCAACATTAACATTCAGCGCTAAAAAAATAAAACTAAACAAGTTGAAATATTTATTTGAAACTACATCAGATTTTACACATCGGCTTACCGATAAGATCATTTTAGGTTTAGATAATTTTAAGTCTGCTCAAGATTTTTAATAAATCGCACCTAAAAATGAAGGTATTTATTTTTTTTAAATTTCGTTTCTAATGAAATTATTACTTTCTTATTGGAAAGTTGAAATTACGGTGTATCTTGGAAAAAATTAATCTGGAATGATGTGAAAATCAATATCCTAAAGTTTATTTTGACAATTTATAAATCTCGTTTTGGTTGTTTTGAAACCTTCCTAAATAACTTTTTTTTTGAACTTCCATAAAATTCAATATGCGAATCGACATATCAGTCATTATGGCCGCACAGAAAGCTCTCACAAAAATTCAGTTACGAGAAAAATTAATTCAAAAAGAGAACGCCAATTTTAATAAAACCGCATTGAAATCGGTCAATTTAAAAAGTTACGGATACAAAGAAATGCAGATTCTGCTCGAAAAAAAATCCGCTCTGGCAGTCAAGTATAAAAAAAAATATACGACGATAATCGAATATCTAATTCAAATAATACAAAGATTGTGCGGTGTATTACTAAAAATGAAAGTGGAATCGCAATTTAAATCGGTAGCAAAAGACTTACATAATCTTTTCGAGTACATCGATTCACTTAAATGAGGTAAATCGCCTTGAATATTTTTGTTCGTGAAAAAATATTTTTATTTTCCGAAGAATATCCAAAAAGCTGAAACTTATAATTTGACAAAGAGTAAATGTTCAATCGATATTAAAAATTCCTGTCACTATTTTAAAATAAATCGTAGATGAAATAATTATTATCTTTCAAAATATTTAATAAACGGACCTTTAACCGGTGAGATATTTCCCAAAAGCCTTAAGTCTTCAGTCTGTATTCGACTAAATCTGTACTTGATTTACAAAATTACAGGTCGATTTCATTATTCCGTACTTTCTAAGGAATTCAAAAATATTAGGATAGATTATAATCTAGATTTAAATACGGATAAAACCATTGCACCGTGCTTCTTGGGCAGATGTAGCGTTGCTGGTTGTATGGATAGAATTCCCACTAATGATAACCGCAGTATTGTATTTGCTTACAGAATGAAATTTTTGGGTATTTTATTAGACGGCAGGTTCAAGTGGAATGATCAAATTGATTTCACTTGTAACAAAATTAGGTGTAATGTTTTCGTCTGAAGCGGCTTAAATAAAACTCGACACGTAATTATATATTTATTACGCCTACATATAAATTCTCGTATAAAGTATAATGTCATTTCTTGTAAAAAAGTTAGAACGGGTTTTTAAGATGCAAAAATGTTTTATAAGATCCAAAAGTACGAATCGTGAATCGTGTAGACCTGTATTTAGACGATTAAATACATTAACTTGTTCTTAATATTTATATGATACTAGCTCTACCCGCCACGCTTCGCTGTGGCACATTGTGGTTGCACGGATGAGAAATGAGAAACAAAACAAAGCATACGATTCATAGAAGTTTAATTTTGCAATACTTGTGGATATACAATATTTTTTTGTTTTTCCACTGTCTGCGTAGATATACAGGCTATCTGGTTTGCCGACTCGGAAACACGCAACATACAGTTGCCCGTGTGAGAAGCAATCCGCATCTAAATCTAAACCACACGATTCTAAAGATTGACCTTGAGCTTTATCGATTGTGATTGCAAATGCCAATCGAACTGGGAATTGCAATCTTTTAAATTAAAATGGTGTATCGGTCGGGATTACGGGTATTCGAGGAATGAGGACATCTTCACCTTTGAAAGGCCCCGTTAAAATCGTTGCTTCCACTACGTTATTCATCAATATCTTAACTGCAAGTCGCGTGCCGTTGCAGTTTTGGCAGATTAATATTCCGCAACAGGATAATTGTCATTTTTGATCGAACCGTTGCTAGAATCAATCTAATGAAGAATGTTTTCCCAGTTCCTCCTGGCGCATCCAAGAAGAAGGACCCCCCAACTCCATCATTTATCATTTGCGTTATGCGATCATAATTGCCTTTTTGTTCACGCGCTAATTTGGGAATGTTTGATCGGACATATGACTGAAGATCACCGATGTTGTAACTCTGTTCACGGCGTAAATCCACATCAAATGAAGCAGTCGCAGATCGGGTAGGTGCTGGCATTTCCGATCGACTAAGAACTTTATTTGCAATAGCTAAGCACTTGTCTTCAATATTTATCGACGCTTCGTTGTAAATGCCTTCTGTAAATTCCATTGTTATATTGGTATTTTCTAGGCGTACTCTATGCAAAATATCCTCAGCCATATGCGATCGATATCTTTCCCGTAACTCTGTGGGAGATGAAGGGAAGCAAATGCGCGAATAATGCGCGAATTTGGTTTGGATGTGCAGTGTTGCACGCGTCATTAATACATATATCCCGCTGTTGGTCGTTTTCTAATAAATTCGGAGCTTGGTGAAAGGCGCAGCTCAATCACGACACGATCACGCAAAAGTACCTCGATTAAAGTGAATATTTAATTTAGATTGTATAATAATCTGAATCGGATGCAAGTGGATACGTTTTTTTTTTTTTTTTTTTAATATACAATGTAATTGGGAACAGGTATTGTTTCAAATGTGACTGCGGTTGTCGTTAGCTAGTATGGCGAGTGTTCCCCTCGCTTCAGGCAGATGGCACGGTCACTGGTACACAGCTGACCGTTATAAAAACTGTTTTCTCGCGGTCGCGGGTATGTGACTGATGCGAAAAATAGATAAAAACAATCTTTGATGCGGGTTATATATCGTGCTAAAATTTGAGCTCAATCGGTGCAGAACATTTTGAGTTCTTAAAGCGTACACAAACGAACTTAACATTTTTATATATAAAGATTTGTGGGCTGCGAAAAAACACATCATTTTAAATGCTTACAAAAGCAGAGTAATGCTTACAAATTACAGAATAATCAAACGGCGTTGATTTCAGATGTTAATAAACTGCTAACGTAAGTAGAAGTTGTGCTGCTTCAGTATACAACGTGATTCTCGAGTATGAATCTACTAATGAATTACGGTCTCCAAAGAAAACAAAACCCCGCAGGTCGATTGAGAAAAAGGTGAGATTTTGATAAAAACGCGATTCGTAAAAAAATTACACGAATTTGAATTATTTAGAAATAGTTTAGCGGTGTATTATGTCCTTTGGAAGAGAATTCGGTTATTGTCTTCGACAACGCTTCTTATCATTAAACGAAAAGAATTCCAGCCGTGTTATAGAAAAACAATGATATCAAAATGCGGCTTAGTTCAAAAAGAATAATTTTTGAAGAGGTTTAAGTTAATGTTCAATCATCGCAAAGGGTTTCGCGTATTAAAAGTAGTTATAGTCCGTATAAAATTGGTTTGACACAAAGCCATATTGGTAAGTCGTGTTTTTATTCGGTTCCTAACGAATATTTTTGCCGGCCTCCGTGGCGCGAGTGGTAACGTTTCGGACTTTAATCCGGTGGTTCCGAGTTGGAATTCCGGTCAGGCATGGCATTTTTATACGCTATAAATCATTCATATCATCATCTGAAGCAATGCATAACGGTGGTTTCGGAGGTTAGAAAAAAAAAAAAACGAAACTTAGTTGTGTGGTTTCAGTGTTACTATTTGTGAATTTTGTTCTTTGCTTTTACATAGCAAAGAACGCTAAATGACCAAAAAACGATTGTTTGGTCATATATATGTAAAAAAACAACCTATCAAAGGATTTTTTAGTCATTATGTAGGGATATTATTTTCTGTGTATTTGGTTATTTCGACTTTTTTTGTTTGCCTAGTCTTAAGTCTATCTGGGCTATAAGAAAGTCGGGTGTTTTAATTATGTGTCAGGTGTTTTAAAAGATGACCAAGAAATCATCCTTCTTGGTGCCTTTTCTTTTTGTTTTGGTGTTTTTTTTGTTTTTTTAAAATAAAATACAGATGTTTTAGCTGTTAAATATAATTCAAAGAAATTTGTTACTTAATCAGTTGTGATTTTGTTTATATTGGCAACGGCCATACGGGCTCTTTGTGATTGGTCGTTGTGTTTGACAGCGGCCATCTTGCATTGATCTGATTGGTTTTCCTTTGTTTACATTTCCATCTGATTTATTAGCCTCTTATTTATTAAAAAACTGTACAAATTAAAAATAGATGAATACAATCTTTGATGCGGGTGATATATCGTGCTAAAATTTGAGCTCAATCGGTGCAGAACATTTTGAGTTTTTGAAGCCGTACACAAACGAACTTAACATTTTTATATATATAGATAATACAGGCGATTACAAATGAAATATACACTTTCGATATGTTATTAAAAATTTATTTTTTAAGAGTTGAGATGATTACTTACATGATTATACAGAAGAAGTTTTTTAAGTTTTTAAGTCAACGGTATAAACAGCATTTGTGATGCGTTTTAAACCGTGTTTCTTCTTTGGATGATCAATCCATCGTCTGGGAAGGTATTCATCCCAATAATTTCTGACATTTTACACAAAAATGAAGCTGTCATCTTCCTCGAGTTGAGGCATTAGCCATTTACTTAACATGTGCAGATAAATTACTCTGGTTACCGTCACTTCGTGAAAAAATAACAGCCCGTACACCCTTTCATAAGCTACAGCCCCAAACACGTTCACTTTAGGGGAATCGCTTATATGTTGTAAACTTTCTCTTCGGTTTTCTGTACCCCGTATTCTTACATTACGACTATTAACTTTTCCGTTAATGTCAAACGTACATTCATTACAGAAAATTAGGCGATGAAAAAAGCCATCTCATTTTCAACACGTTCCTACAACTTCACACAAAAATGTTTACGTAACACTTTATCGACATTTAGACTTTTTACTAACTGTAATTTATAAGGCGTCATTTTCAAACGTTTCCACAGAGTCGGTTGAGGAATTTGCGATTTTAAACTCGCTGATCTAATCGATTTGCCCGGGTTACATTGATAAACATCACAAACACGATCGATTTGTTCTTCTGAAACAGGAGGTCTTCCAGTAGTAGATTGATTTTCTTGTCGGTGGTAATTTACCATATTTTGTTTTGAGTGTCTGCACGACAATAACAGAGTTTGTTTTGACAATTCGAGCACACGAAGCACAAAAAGCTTTCTCTACTGTAGTAGCAGCCATCTTCCAGACTGGTAACATGATACATCAATCAGACTGACATTAGCAACAGAGCAGATACAACACATAAACTTTAAAAAACTCCCTGTAAAACCATATAATTTACTGTATTCACATACACCGGTTTAATTTTGTATAAGCTATTGAAAGCGTATAAAAATTTGTCTGGCGATAAAACTACCGACTAAAAATTAATATCTTTAATTAAAAGAAAATAATAAAAAAAAAAATCTTTCTGATAGTTTTGCAATCTCACTTAAATATTTAGCGTTTTATTTAGACACTAACTAAAAAAAAAAAAAAAAAAAAAAAAATTATTATATAAAAATTAATTTTTTTTTTTTTTTTTAAATTTTCTAAAAATAATTTGTATGTCTTATTGGACAATTAAGAGTCTTAATAAAACGGTAAATGTATAAATTATTATTAAACATTATAAATAGAAACCTTTATTCCATTATCATACGTTATACGATCTCTTCCACGTAAATTTTTAATTTCTAAATGGCGTTTCTTTTTAAACGCCTATAATTTTTAATATTTTTTCGATCTTTTTTTTTCACACCTTCCATTATATTTTTTATTACGCTTACGAATAAAATCACGTTTAAAATATAATATCATTCCTTGGGACTAAATCACAAAAATCAGACAATCAAACAAGTTTTCATATTTAGGAATTACGTACACCTATTAAATAAAAACTTCTAACTTACCCGTAGATATATATTTATGAATGCACTAGTTTAAAAAAAATTAAACAGTCAGTTATTCCTAAAGGAAATAATAAACACGTTTACCAAATAAGGCAATTGAAGTGCTGTGTTACCGTGAACTCAGCATACGAGAAAGGATCTTATTACGCTTCAGTTTCATTATTAATAAATTATTATGGAGAGGCCTCTTTTCAAATAAACTACATACGTGTATGCGCTCGAATAATTTTCATTATTTTTCTCTTCAGTAATTTGACCGGTTTGATGCAGCTCTCCAAGATTTCCTATCTAGTGCCAGTCGTTTCATTTCGGTAGAGTACACTCTACATCTTTACAGTGTACCTACATCGGTACACTCTACATCCTTAACAATTTGTTTTACATATTCCAAAAGTTGCCTGTCTGTATAATTTCTCCCATCTAGATGTCCCTATAATATCAAAGCGACTATTCCAGGATGCCTTAATATGCGGGCTATAAGTCTCTCTTCATTTAACTAGATTTTTCCAAATGCTTCTTTCTACATCAATTTGCCGCAACACCTCTTCATTTGTCACTTTATCCACCCACCTGCATTTAAATTAATTTTTAATGTAAGGAAATTATATTTCTGACTGAAAGCTCGTTTTGCCTGTGCTATTCGGCATTTTATATCGCTCCTGCTTCGTCCATCTTTAGTAATTCTACTTCTCAAATAACAAAATTCTTCTACCTCCATAGTCTTTTCTCCTCCTATTTTCACATTCAGCGGTCCATCTTTGTTATTTCTACTATATTTCATTACTTTCGTTTTGTTCTTGTTTATGTTTATGCGGTAGTTCTTGCGTAGGACTTCATCTATGCCGTTCATTGTTTCTTCTAAATCCTTTTTACTCTCGGCTAGAATTACTATATCATCAGCAAATCGTAGCATCTTTATCTTTTCACCTTGTGCTGTTACTCCGTATCTAAATTGTTCTTTAACACCATTAACTGCTAGTTCTATGTAAAGATTAAAAAGTATCGGGGATAGGGAACATCCTTGTCGGACTCCCCTTCTTATTAGGACTTGTTTCTTATGTTCGTCGGTTATTACTGTTGCGGTTTGGATCCTGTAAATGTTAGCAATTGTTCTACTATCTCTATACTTGAACCGTAAATTTTTTAAAATGTAGAACATTTTATTATAGTTTACGTTATCAAATGTCTTTATTAAGTCCATAAGTACTATGTATGTTGGTTTATTTTTCTTTAATCCTTATCCTTATTCTTAAAGTATATCGATAGGCCAAAATGTTGGGTATCGCAGTTTTTGCAAACATCGACTTTCAAAACCTTCTTATTACAAACATCATAAAAAAAACGTTATAGAAATATTCGGAAGTTACAAGGAGAAATTTCGACCCTTTTTTTTATTAATATTGCCGGCATTAATACTTCGACATAAATTCTTCGAAAACGGCTCAAAAAGTTTCAGTATACGAAACACTGATAATATTAAATTTTGAAAAAAATTAACAAAGGGCGGGCGACAGGTAGTTTTCCCCGTTTTTGATTTTTGATTTTTAGTACAGTGCTCGTAGAAAATTAAATTTTAGTGCGACGAAAGTAGTTATTACATCATTTTAAATTTCAAAGTTTTAATTCGATGTGATCGATTGTGATTGTGATCGACAAATACTCAAAATTATTTAAACAGTTTTTTCCTCGTATCTTGAAAACTCCAAGAACAAAATAATTTAAGTCTGTCACAAATATTTGCTACACATATTTCAGCTTTGCCCTATTTTACGACCGTATCGGAGAAGGGGATATCACGGTTTATTTTCTTGATATTTATTTTATTTTTAATGGAACCGATTTATTTTGTTTTTTTAGTAAATAATAATTTATTTTTTATCTTTGCTGAATAACACTGAACAGAATCTGGCTACGTTATCGAAGTAAATAGTTACTCGATTAAATAAACTTTTAACCCCAAAAAACAAGTGAGCAGAATGGGACTTAACATATCGATGTTTTAATCTATAATTCGCAAAATCGTAAAGCCCACTAACTGAATGTATTATTGTAGATGACATGGGAACAACTTTAAAAGTAAGCATTTCCAAAAGATCCGGCCTAAGAAATAAAAATTTGTTTTTCATTTTTTTATAATTTCTGATAATTGATCTCTTTTTCAGTTTGTGGCTGTCATTAACAATAATATACGAGATGTTTTGTAAGAGGGACAAACCGCATCCAATTTTTTTTAAATTTCCGGCTACAGCGATATATGTTGCTATAATAGTTATATAGCTATAACGGGAAAATATATAGATCGGTTAAAAAAAGATCTAAAAAATTGGTCTTTTTAAGTTTTGTGTCAGAAGGGGCAAGATCAGGACTATAAGGAGGACGAGCCGGTACTTCAAAGTTGCGTTTCTGAAGCGTTTCAGCAGTGTCGGCAGCAGTATGTGGATAGGCATTGTCGTGCAACAACACAACACCTTTCGACAGCAGTCCTCGGCGTTTGCTTCGAATTGCAGGCTTCAGCTTGGCAGTAAGCATCCTCTTCTGTGCTATCACTATCTTCGTCAGTAGATATAATATGTTCCTTCTAGCGCAGTAACCAATCAGAGATCAGCATTCAGATCACGTGACTTAAGCCGTGCACACTCTATTTTAGAGAAAAAGTTACATATATGCAGCATTTACAGGCAAAATTCACATATTTCGCACTCTTTTGCAAACACCATTTTCTCATTAATGGTTCTAATAATTATTATCTACATTATTATTAAATAATTAATTATCTAATTAACTAATAATTAGTACAGGCGTCAAAGGAAAATACACGATTACGTTACCATCTCGTATATGAACATTTTATACCGCTCGCAATCAAATACAAACTAATACAATATAGAAGCGATTTAGCGAGCATACGATATGCAGCATGATTCGTACTGCTGCATACACAGATTGGCTTTTTCTCCATCCTACAGTATAGGGCCGAATCCGGTACACAGATAAAGTGTCCCTGCGGCAGCTGTTGACCGCAGGCGATCGTCGAAAGATTCGACCCGTTCCCTAGCCGCCTGAAAAAAAAAAATTATTTTCAATTTTCTTCAGACCTGCCGACCCGGAAAGAGCCGACACCTATGCGACGGTAGAGTTTGCAACTTCAATCAATATCATCATAAACAACTTACTTAAGCCGTGCACACTCTATTGTAGAAAAAAGTTACATATCATGCAGCATCTGTGACGCGAATTCTTTCACAATTTTAGAAAAGGCGTTTAAAAAAAATTTAATCACATATTATTATAAAAAATGGAAACAAAACAAATAAAGATATTTATTTATTTTTAAACAGTAAAAGAAATTACGTTCTCAACATCTTAAAATCACACGTAACAACAGACGCTGTAAAATTAAAAATATATTGTTGGAATGTACATATGAAAAAAGTCGGGGCGACCAAATAGATAATCGAGACATTGCTTTTAAAACTAAAAATACACCCATATATAATTGTAATGATTTAGATCGTATAGCCGAAGCGTTTGAAAAACTATTAGCTGAAGAATCCGAATTTCAAGGTAAAGGCAGCAGTTGGTCTTTAATCAGTATCGACAGTTTAATGTTGCGTATAAATAAATTTAAACCGTTACGCGGTTCTTCATATATAGATTTACCCGATAGAATAAAACAAAAAAAGGCCGAGATTAATGTTAACAATGATGATGTTTACTGCTTTAAATGGGCTATTTTATCGAAACATGTAACCAGTCGTGACCCACAACGCTTAGGTAAACGTTATACTGTTGATTCAAAAAGTACATATGACTAGCATTTTAAAGTTTCCAGTTGAGATAAAAGATGTTAAAAAATTTGAATCCACCAACAATGTTTCAATAAATGTATATACGGTGACAGATGATGATGAAATTAGACCTTTAAAAGTTTGCCAAACCATTGAAAAACAAAATTTTGATTTATTGTATTTAAAGAAAAATGATGTTGCACACTATTGCTACATAAACGATTTTTCACAACTGGTTAGGTCTCAATTAACGAAACACAGATCCAAAATAGATGTATCCAAACGTTGTTTTACATTCTATTATAAAGATGGAAATAGTGAAGATAGAATGAAAGCCCATTTAAAACGGTATATGCACAATGAACCGGCACATATAAAAACACCAAAACCAGGTGAAAATATAATGAAATTTAAAAGGTACGAAAATCAGTTTCCAAAGCCTGTTGTAGCATACGTCGATTTTGAATGTACTTTAAATCCGACGCCGATTCATCCAACGTATACAAAATCATATAGTTATACGACCCATGTGCACGAACCGATGAGTTACTGTTTGTATTTCGTTTGTCACGAATCGGTTATCGATAAAATAAAACTAGTCCTCCCACAAGAACCTGTGCTTTATAGAGGCGAAAAAGCGGCTGAAAATTTCATAAATGTTGTATCCTATCTCGCGAATCAAGTTGCGGATGAAATGATACAAGTTGCAATGACACCTCTTTCCGTCGATGAACAAAGAAAATTCGACAACGCTAAGCGATGTGAAATGTGTAATGCAGGATTCGGTTTAGATTGCAAAAAAGCTCGCGATCATTGTCACTTAACCGGTCGTTATCGAGTCGCGTTATGCAATAGCTGCAATTTACGCAGACAAGCACAAAATACGATACCGATATTCATTCACAATTTAACCGGTTACGACTCGGATTATAGGACATTATAAGACAGCTGTCATTATAAGACAGCTGGATTACGATAGAGAGGATATAAACATCATACCTAAAACCACCGAAAAATATACAATGTTTACGAAACGGATGTCTGACGTTTTAAGCGTAAAATTCGTAACTTTTCAGTTTATGGCCTCGAGTTTGGAAAAATTAGCGTCCAATTTACCAAAGCAATCATTTAACCACGTCGAACAACACTTTGCAGCTGACAATTTACCAATGGTCACGAAAAAGGGCGTGTACCCTTCGATTAGTGATCCAAATTGGATGAAACACAGCTACCGTCAAGAGAAAAATTTTATTGCTCCCTCACCGATTCGCATATTACCGACGATGAATATGAACACGCGAAAATAGTGTGGACCATTTTAAATGTAAAACATTGGGCGAATACAGCGATGTATATTTAAAATGCGATGTGCTGTTGTTGGCTGACGTTTTTGAGAATTTCAGATCCCTATGCCTACGAGAATACCGCCTTGATGCCGCGCACTATATTTCAGCACGCGGTTTAGCTTTCGACGCCGTGCTATATAAAACCGGCGTTGAATTGGAACGGTTCACAGACGTCGAAATGTACATGTTTATCGAATCGGGCATCACAGGCGGCATTTCAACGTGTGTGCAAAAACACGCTGTGGCAAATAATAAATACCTCGAAAACTACAACCCCGACGCCCCCAGTAAATATATAGCTTACGTTGATGCCAATAACTTATACGGGTTCAGTATGAGTAAGCCTTTACCATACGGCAACTTTAAATGGGTGGATAAAGAGCATTTATATAGAATTTTAGATTCTATAATGAATCATCCTAACGATGCGGATACAGGCTACATATTCGAAGTCGATGTAACGTATCCGACAAACTTGCACGAACATCATAACGTTGCCGTTTCTGCCGGTGTCGGAAGCACCGCCCGGTTCAAACTGTAGAAAATTATTGACCACTCGACGATAAAACAAACTACGTCTGCCACTATGTAGTGCTCAAGCAGGCTATAGCGAACGGGTTGATTGTCAAAACAAGTGCGCAATATATTGTCCTTTGATCAGAAAGCGTGGCTCAAGAGCTATATAGATTTGAATACTGAAAACCGAAAAAGAGCCGCAAACGATTTCGAAAAAGATTTTTTCAAACTGATGAACAATTCGGTGTTCGGTAAAAGTATGGAAAACGTGAGAAACTACAAGAATTTTAAACTGTTGGTCGACGAAATCAAAGTGAGAAATTTAATCGCGAAATCAACCTTTATAGACAGGATAATATTCAAAGAGTCTTTAGTCGGCGTACAAATGGCCAAAGATACGGTGCATTTAAATAAACCGATTTATGTGGGCTTTACGATATTGGATCACAGTAAAACCGTAATGAACGATTTTCATTACAACGTTATGAAGCCAAAATACGGATTGAAAATCTCTCTATTGTACATGGATACTGATATCATCTACGACATTGAAACCGATGATTTTTACGCCGACATGCGAAGTGATGATCTGTTTCAGCATTTCGATACGTCAGATTATCCGAAAGACCATCCGAATTATTCTGTGAAAAATAAAAAAGTACTAGGCAAATTTAAAGACGAAGTAAACGGTAATCAAATCGTTGAATTTATCGGATTGAGATTGAAAATGTACACATTTAAAACAGCAAACGAAAAAAGCAAAAGGTGTAAAAAAAACATAGTCCAAAAAAGTATTACGTTTGACGATTATAAAGCATGTCTTGACGATTCAGATTTTGAAACTTACAAGACTATGACGCTCTTCAGAACGAGAAAATATACTGTAAACACTGTAGTTACGAATAAATTAGCGCTGTTGAACTACGATGACAAACTTGTGGCCACAGATAACATCAATACGCTGGCTTGGGGTCATTACAATATGCCGTTAGAATTGAAGCGTTTATATGGAAAAAATAAAAACTAGTCTACGTCCATTTTATTATCACAATCGATTTTGTTAATTAGTTTAGTTTTTTAATATACGTTAATTTAAATTCCTTACAAATACTGCAACTTGATCGTACTTTATTTTTTTCAACAACGACGCAATTACGCGACAGAGTTCTTAATCTACATTTCATACAAAACGAATACATTACATCTCCTCTAAAATATGTACATCTTAATAAGGAGCGTGTACAACTTAATATGGAGCGTCAATACTGCATGTAAATTCTATGTCATGATAACTGTGTCCATTATTCATTTTCTTTAATCCGTTATATTCTATATAAAGTTCTTCATTTTTATTGATTTCATCCAAATCCGATTCTGTAAGATTATTAAATCTTTGTGGTAAACATATTTTCCCGAATCCTTCAATTGACGCAATAATCGATTTACCGTTTTTAGTATTCATAAACTCCATCTTTTCAATTCTGTATTCCTTATTACAGGTCAATTAACTGATATGTTTAATAGTATTGCTATAATTTAAGCTATTCAATTTATAAGATATTAGACATTTTTATGATTCTATATATAAAAGTAATGAAACCTAAAATTAGTATTTTATTGATGTTAAAAAATATTTGTTTAAATATGAAATGAGTTTGTTACGAACAGATAAAAGACAACTATTTGGTGATTATCAATACAAATACCAGTTTTTTTGGCTTAAATACATTATTATTTATGTTATTTTTTCTTCTTTTAAGTACGGACACGTCTATTAAAGCTATTTTAGCGAAAGAACTCCAAAAGCCAGCCAGACGCAATTATCCAACCAGAAAAACGGAATTAAAAGTCTAAATGACTTGGTCCAAGCAGACATAGTCGAAATAATACCGTATTCACGACAAAACAACAGCTACAAGTACTTGTTGATGGTTATCGATTGTTTTAGTAAGTTTGCATACGCTATACCGTTAAAGAAGAAGACGGGTGTAAAAGTCGCAGTTACTTTGCATCCAATATTCGCAAATCACAAGATGAAACATTTTCAAACAGATCAGGGGAAAGAATTTTATAATCCGCAAGTTAAAGCCCTTTTGAAACAGTACAACATAAATCACTATTCTACATATTCAGATAAAAAAGCCGCCATAGTTGAACGTTTTAATAGGAAGCTAAAGACGAAAATGTTTACCAAATTTACAGAACACGGGAACTATAAATGGATTGATATGTTACAAAATCTCGTCGAAGAATACAATAATACGGTGCATTCGGCTACATAATTTAAACCGAAAGATGTAAATAAAAAATACAACAGGAAACCGAATATTGTAAAGATTAAATTTTCATGTCGACGATCCGGTTCGTATAAGCAAACATAAAAAGATATTCGACAAGGGTTATTTGGCCAATTGGACGAATGAAATATTCAAAATACACACTGTTCACTCAGAATCTCGACCCGTAACCTATGAGTTGATCGATTCTAGAAATAAAATTCTAAAAGGTCGTTTTTATCAACACGAATTGCAGAAAACAAAACACAAAGACATATATCAAATTGAGAAAATTCTCAAACGAAAAGGCAACAAAGCCTACGTAAAATGGTTAGGTTTTGATAAATCTTACAATTCATGGATAGATTTGAATGATGTTGTGTAGCACTAATTTTTTATTGATAATCACTTTATCAATTTATATAGATTCCCATTATGATGACAGAATTGATTGTTTCAGTCGTGTGGATGTATTATTTTTACTTTTTACTATTATTAATACTCTATTATAAAAATTGCGAATAGTTATTTGAAAAATCATTGGATATTTTAAATATAGTGAGAGATGAAGCTTCGAAATAAAAAAATTATCTGTGAAGATTGTTACTTTAAAAGTAATGATGAGTACGATTATATTCCTTCAACATTTAAGTTTGAATATTCACTACTTTTAGATGAGTATGTGTATAGTCAAATATAGGTAGAATCTAGAATTAAATTTGCACTTGATTCGTTGTATTATATTATTAAATATTTAGATAATTATTGCGAAGCAATATATTTGAAGATAGATTATCACACTCATCATAAAAGCATCACTGTTTTAGATAAAGATTATTTATATGATGTAGACATGTAGAAAAGATTTCACAATGATTTATCAAAAATTAATCGTAACTTTTTACTATTAGTCACTGGAATTGATATAAGTTTAACTTATGAATAATTTATTAGTTTAAATGTATTTTTTTAAGTACAAGAGAGATATGAAGGAAGTGCAACAGAAAAAAAAATTCCCATCATGAACGTAATGAAGGGAAACGGATTCAAAAAACGAAGTGGCACGGTTCCCTCTTTCCAAACACTATCAGATGTATTGCATGCGGCCCATCGAATTGTGGTAAAACAAATGTTGTTTTCAATCTTTTAGTTCAAGAAAACGGAGTACGCTTTCAGAACTTGTACATTTTCTCTAAATCCCTCCACCAACCGCTACATAGAATGTTATCAAACCTGATAATGTTGAATCCAGAATTGGTTTACTATGAATACAGTGAAAACGATCAGGTTCCACAACCGGAAGTGATTCAACCCCATTCGATAATGGTATTCAATGATGCAATCAAACAAAAGCGAAACAATATCGGTGATTATATTTCGAGAGGTCGTCACAATAAAATTGATTGCTTCTATCTGGCGCAAACGTATTAGAAAATACCAAACCAACTCTTGCGGGACAATTGCAATTTTCTAATTCTGTTCAGACAAGACTGTTTAAATTTACTACACATTTACGATGAACACGTAAACGTCGACATGTCCTTCGACGATTTTAAATCTTTATGCGAACATGTTTGGAACGCGAATCGGTATGGTTTTCTAGTTATCGATAAAGGAAGCGATAAAAATAAGGGTCGCTATCGGAACGGTATGGATAAATTTATCATCATCGATTGAACGCAGCGATGCTATATTGAACACACCGTCGAACGCAGCGTTGAACGCAAATAGATTATTTGTTTCAATTTTTTATTTTTTTATATATAGAACAATGTATAAGAAAGAGAAACAAATGGTGGAAATTGATAGACTGAATAAAGATTTTAAACGTAAACACGCGGCTTTCGTGTTGGGTTTAGCCGAAGAAGAAGGTTTAATCACTAAACGTTTCAAACCGATAATCGAACCGATCCAAGAAATTAGAGAAAAAATAACTAAACCAAAACCGCCTCCTCCACCTCCGACCGATGGAGAAATTGATATAGATAGAGTAGGACGCGAATTGGGTGATAGACTGATGAGTAAGTTAGAGAGACATCAAGAGAGATGTGAAGAGAGTTTGTTGGAACAAGATTTAGAACTTTCAGATGATGAAGATGTAGCTTCTTCTACCATGTTATTTGAAAAAACAACTCTACCATGCGAACAAACTCAAACTGCGTATCAAGGTCGCGAAGAACCTGTTAAATTTATAGATATTTTGCCAGACACTCCATCTACACAAATTTCTGAGACGCAAGAAACAATTACAAGTGAAGATTATTCAGAAGCTGTAAAACCGTACATACAAATGTTGAAGACTGGTCCAAAAGTACTAGATCATGTATACGGTGTGGAATATGATAAAAATACAGATACGGCTACATTGGGCGATATTAAAATTGAATTTGTCGGTGATAAAATGCATTTGGAAGATGATATATTCGGCCACACCGGGCGTCCTCGAGTTGTTCAAAAATCCAGATCTGACAAAAGTTCACACGGCAGATATGCAAACTTATGGGGAAATGTTGAAGCGTACCGGTGCTCACTTGACGGACTCCGGCGCAGTAAAAATGAATAAATCTTCCAAATACAACGAAGTCATCGGAAACCTGTTCCCTTCAAACAGACCCGTCATATCAATTTTCCCATATAAAACACCATCGACATCGTTCAGCGGCACCGGGTTGTTGCACGCGCAACTCAATTATAATCCGGTCTATTTATATTGGCACGATCCAAACGATCTGGTAGCTAGATTGCATACTCTCGTAGGCGAATATGACGCCGGAAACAAGGGCGTTTCTAACGAACTGATATCCATAATTAAAGAATTGAAACAAGTTGAATTTGAAGAATAGATTATTTGTTTTTAATTTTTATTTTTGCAAATATAGAAATGTCACGATTAAAATCAGGTCGTAATGGACGTCGAACAGCGGGAAAATGAGGGCCTCCCGGGGAAGGTTTTTCATTGACTGGTGTTGGAAATTATGATATAAATCACCATAGATTGTGCAACGTGTCCGATCCTATCGGTGATTTGGATGCGGTGAATTTGAAACATACCAAACAAATGTCGTCGGGTTTCCCCATCACAACTGATGGAAATTACGATATAAAAAATCATAGGTTGTGTAACGTGACCGATCCTATCGATGATGCGGACGCGTTGAATCTGCGTCGAACCAAAAGTATGTTTGATGAATACACAATCAATCTCTATGAAAAGTTTATAGGTTTGGAAAGATTAAATGCATACGATGTGGTTATTAGAAAATACATAGAGGATAAGGTGGAAACGCTTGCTAACGATACTTTACAATTTATAAATGATGAAAACATCAAGCTTAAAACAAAAGTTGATAGATATATAGATGATGCGATAGACAGCCATTAAGGAAATTTCGGAAGCGATTTATAAAAACAATGATGCCATAAAAATAAATTTGGTTCGTCATGATGAATATGTATTTGAATGAAAAAATAATTTTTTATATATAGCGATATGAAGGTGAAAAAGAAAAATATTTCCAAGAAAAAAGGGGGACGCGGTACAATCGGGTCAGTAATCAACAAGGCTGTAGATTTATTCCCGTTTGAAGCTCATATTCCAGGTTATAATTATTGTGGTCCGGGCACGAACTTGGATAAGAGGTTGAAGCGTGGTGATAGAGACATAAATAAATTAGATGAGGCGTGTAAACCGCAGGATATAGCTTATTCGAAATATTCAGATAATAAAACAAGATCTCAAGTCGAGAAAGCGCTTGCCGAACGGGCGTGGGAACGTGTGCTCGCGCTGGATAGCAGTTTGACTGAAAGAACGGCCGCCTACGCAGTAACTAACGCGATGAAACTTAAATCCAAATTTGGCGGTAGACTGAGATTGAAGAAAGGCGGCGGTACGGCTAAGAAAAAAAAATCGATTCAATACCAAATCGCGCTTTGTACGATCACGAAATGATTGAATACGCGAAACAATTGAAAATTCCACACTTCCGCGGTGTTTTTATGTTGGACGCTTTACCGAAAAAGATTTGGAAAAATGAATGCTCGAAAGTGAA
The DNA here is from genome assembly GCF_047948215.1 of Lycorma delicatula. NCBI lineage: Eukaryota > Metazoa > Arthropoda > Insecta > Hemiptera > Fulgoridae > Lycorma > Lycorma delicatula. The sequence goes on along the minus strand of NC_134460.1, from coordinate 162,326,422 downwards.
TTTAGACACCTCAAAGGGTCGCGGTACGCAATGGGTTTGCTTCCGAAAAATCGACAAAAACGTAGATTATTTTGATAGCATAGGCGATGCGCATCCGCCTCCAGAACTGATGAATTATTTCAGAAACTCCAACGTAACGTACATTATGACAGATAAAAAACCGACGACGATGTGCGATTTGCGGTCGAATATGTTTAGAATTTTTATCCGAATAAATTATACGTTTTTTGTTTTTTATTTTTTCTAAATAGATATGTCGTGTCTATTATGGATTAATGGTAACAGTTCGTTGATTAAAAAATCATTTTTTCCGCCGATCGACCTTTCAAAAGGTCAATACGAATTGGGTCTCAAATGGTTGATGACCGCCAACACTATCCCGAACGTCGAGGAAAACAAAAATAATAAATTTTGTTTTGCTTTGGAAAAGGATGTAAAAAAAAAAAATAATTACGTGTGACAAAAAAACAAAACATAACAATACCAACAGGTAGTTATGAAATTGAAGATATCAGTAACTATATATAGAATAAAATGAATAAAATTAATCAAACCATCACATTGCAAGCAAACCCAAATACGTTACAGTGTGAAATTAAAAGCACTGTATGGATAGACTTTTCGGATACATATTGCAGTAACGGCAGTCTGTTGGGCTACGGGCCGAGAGTTCTGAAAGCGAATACGACGCATCTTTCGGATCAAATAATAAATATCGCTCCTGTGAATGTAGTACGCGTGAAATGTAACATTATTTCGGGCATTTATAGAAATGAAAATCAAGACCGCATTTTATATGAGTTTCTGCTGAGTGTAGATCCGGGCGATATGATTGAAGAATATCCCCCTTATATTGAATTTCTACCGGTAGATTTGAGAACAATTTACGATTTAGTTATATCGTTGACCGACGAAAATGATAATTTATTGAATTTGCGCGGCATACGAGTAAACACGATGTTAGTTTTGAAAGAATCAAGGACCCATCGAAAATTCTGAATAGAATATTGTAATTTGGATTTTAATTTTTGTTATTTTATATAGACATGCCGCTAGTATTTGAAAGTGATGATGAAATTGATGTTAAAAAACGTTACAAATTGACCGAAGAAAGCGTTTAAAAATTAAAATCTTTAGGTTTTGAAATCGTCGACGGGAAACTTAAAAGCACCATTACGTTATTGAAATAAAAAATTAAACTTTGTCTATAGAGATGAATTATTTAACAGTTAATAAAGTAGCGCGTTCAGATGGGTCTCTAACATATAATCAATTTTACAATCATTATTCTTTAGCGAATAAAATCGAAAAGGAGATTAAAATCCCTATAAATCAACCGGACGTGTATACCGTTTCGGGTGAAAGTTATTTGATTGTTTCCGGCGAACTCGTCGGAACAGCCGGAAAAAAATCGACTACTTCAGAATTAGTTAATTTTGGTGTGGCCTTCTTATTCCAGGATATACGATATCTTATTAACGCGCAAGAAGTAGCTTCGGTGAGAAATGTAGGCGTGACAACGGTTATGAAAAACGCTCTTTCAATGACAAATTTTATGTTGACATCTGCCGAAATAGCGGGATGGATTAGTGGAAAAAATAAAGTCGATTTAGATAAAAATGGTAATTTCAATTTATGCGTACCATTATCGATGCTGTTGGGTTTCGCCGAAGACTATAAAATAATAATCATAAACAACAGACAGGAATTGGTGTTGAGACGTTTTGATAGCGATGCAAACGCGATACGCGCTACGATTCCCGACCAAAAATCTAAGATAGAATTAACAGACATCGTGTGGGTTGTCCCATACCTCAAGGTAGCATCCGAATATGAATTGGAATTAGCTAAAATAAGAGATCAAAATAAAGAAGTGCGTATGGCATTCAGAGCGTGGCATCTTCATGAAAATACAGCGGTTCCTCAAACGAATTCTTTTATATGGAATGTGACAACGTTGTCGCAAATAGATAAATCGCGCTATGTTGTTGTAGGTTTTCAAACCGATAGGAAAGATAAAGCCATGAAGGACGCGTCAGAATTCGATTCGTATAACGTTAATATAAAAATATTTGTGTAATGATTAATTCGAATAAATATCCATATGAAGATTTACAGGGAATCAAGCATTGATGTATAGAATGTTTATTAATTTTCAAAAATCATATTATAAAAATATAGATTCGCCGTACAAGTTTTCCGATTACAAAACCAAATATCCTTTATATGTGATCGACTGCTCGCGTCAAAATGAATCCGTAAAGATTGGTGTAATCGATCTGAAGATTAAAGTTGAAGCGGAAGAGAATTTTAAACCAAATACAGTAGCATATTGTTTATTGATATACGATAATGTAATCGCGTATTCTCCGCTGACGGGTAAAGTGATAAAGCAAGAATTATAAGTGAAAGGTCGAAGATATATATTGTTTTGTTACCATCAATAGATTATTAGTTTTGTATTACTTATTTTACGCGAACAAAGGTGAATGCACCAGACGAGGGAATCCCCATGATGTCATGCACACGCTTTATTATGTTATTTATATGAATGACTTACATTTATATACATTTCTGCCGTTTAATCGGTATTTTGCAACATCTCACAAAGGACTGAAGGAACATATACAATAAATAAATATATAATTTTTTTCCCTCAGTAGATTATTAGTTTTGTATTATTTATTTTCTAAATATAGACATTTCAGATGGAAGTTTTTAAAATTAAGAAATTGAATAATTTCGTTGATTTCCCTAAATATGCTACCGAACAAAGCGCCGGTTTAGATTTAGTTTCAACGATCGATACGATTTTAAAACCGGGGGAAATAAAAATAATCGCGACCGGCATTGCTGTATCGCTGCCTAAAAAGTATGAAGCGCAAATAAGACCTAGATCGGGAATGGCGATGAGCTGTGGCATTACAGTTGTGAATTCACCAGGCACGGTCGATGCTGATTATCGCGGTGAAATTAAAATCGGTCTTATAAATTTGGTTGATAAAGAATTTACCGTGCAAAGGGGGATGAGAATCGCACAATTGGTAATATCGAAATACAAACGCATATCGTGGACGGAAAGCGAAACATTAGATGGAACCGAACGTAATGATAAGGGCTTTGGTTCGACTGGTCTGAGACAATAATCTGTTACTTAATTCGTATGAATGACCTACGCACAGATAAATTTATCATCAAGGCCGCGATGTTAGATAATTTAACATTAACAACGAATATAATGTTTATTTATATAAAACGATGAATACATTTTATTTTTTCGTTACATTCCACGTATATGAAATTGTTTTTGCAAATGTTGTTCAGTAACGAATCATTAATGAGAAAATTGTGATTGCAAAAGAGCGCGAAATATGTGAATGTTGCCTGTAAATGCTGTTTTGCTAAACCGCTTCGATATTGTATTAGTTTGTATTTGATTGCGAGCGGTATAAAATGTACATATACGAGATGGTAACGTAATCGTGTATTCTCCATTGACGCCTCTACTAATTATTAGTTAATTAGATAATTAAATAATTATTAGCTAATTATTAGAATCATTAATGAGAAAATGGTGTTTGCAAAAGAGTGCGAATTTTTGCAAAGAGTGATTTTTGCCTGTAAATGCTGCACGATATGTAACTTTTTTCTAAAACAGAGTGTGCACGGTTTAAGTCACGTGATCAGAATGCTGCTCTCTGATTGGTTACTGCGCTAGAAGGAACAATCTATAACTACTTTCGTCATTAATTTGTATAACAAAATTTTCCATTATGTTTTCAATTAGTCCGTCATTTTTCCAATATTCTGTTTCCACATTCTCTAGCCTTTCACAGAAAATTCCCCGATCTTCTTTCTAAATGGATGAAATTGCTTCAGGTGTTTTAGTTATCAGCGTAGTTACTCAGATTTCCCCAACTTTTTCATTTCTTATTAATCTTTTTATTTTAGCCCAAATAAATTCTATTGGATATAATTCACCCATGTACGGCGGAAGCCGTAGCACTGTGTGACTTTTAATTTCATAATTTCATCTACACGTTAGGTCTTCTCTTTTTGTGGCGATCAATTAATGACGATAATTCGAACTTCGTTGAATGGAACATTGTTGCTAGCCAACCAGTTATTTAATTCATTTTTTGTCGCGTATTTTGTAGATGCCTTGTTTAGCTGAACGGTACGATAAGGCGCGCTGTCTATAACAACGACACAATTGTTTGGCAGGTTAGGTATTAATTTTTCTTGCAGCCACTATTCAAAATTTTCGGCATTCATGTGGCCATGAAAATCCCCAGACGCTTTTCCTGCCTAAAAAACAAGTTCTACTCCGGTTATGAAGCCATTTTTTTTGTGCCGGCGTGAACAACAATTAGTCTGTTTGCAGAACTATGATTTGCAGTTATGCCCACGACTTCATTGTTTTGCCGGCATTTTCCAAACGTAAGGTTGTTGTCCACCCGCGTTTCGTCGATGTAGATAATAGTTCTTCCGAGTTCTCTTTGACATTTAATGGACTGGAGATAGCGAGCGCGACAGTTCACAATATCTGGTCTTTTTATCAAAATCTTTCTCATACTTTAACACTTTTTCAATTTGAACCCCAGTTTTTTCAAAATTCTTCTGAGTGTATGCATACTCCGAGAAAAATTAATCGCTCCACCAACAGCCGACCACAATTTTTGTGCTGTTAGAACTACTTTTTTGTTTGTGTAGAAATCTACAATTAAATTACGTATTACGTTTCTATCGAATTCATCGACGGATGACGATGTTGTCTGATGTTTTGGTGTCTTTTTCCTAGGAGTTGTAAGAACACTTTCTCTTGCTTCTAAACTTCCTTCCGTATCTTAGATATGATTCGCTCGTGAACTCCAGTGTATGTCGATGCTCTCAGATTTCTTTTCTGAATGGAATGCTTCACTTTTACCCTCGCTATATTTCCTCATCGCACTTATTTATAACTCTACGAATTATTTCTCGGCCTTCACTATGTACTGTTTGTTCTCGTTTCAGTTTGGAACTCATTTTTTTAGAAAGTAATACTTTAAAGAATTGCTAGTAATGAAAAAACTTATTTTTGTAGCTATTAACTAATATATTTATACAAACATTAATAAAAATATACAATAAAACTTTACTATTTAAGAAAAAATAAAATTTTTAAACAACGCTATGCAGAACCAGCAGTTTCCTTATTGACCGGCAGTTATACACCTTATAAAACATCTCGACAATTAGAACGCTTCCTAACGAATGAACGAAGTAACAATACGTGTAATAATACGGAAGCTGAAATAACAAGGTACTTGCAACTGCAAACACAATGTTTTTGTTCGAACTAGTAAGAGTACCGTCGCTATAGAAACCACATCAAGGACAGTAAATGCCCCTCCGCCCAGCTAAAGCCGAAACTCGCACTCTCATTTGCAACCAACAGTACGTGTATGTATGCTGGTCTGTATTTGGTCTTATAACTGTGGACCCCGGTGACCGATTTCCTTCACGACAAGGAAGGCAAAGAATGTATTAAATCTTTGGAAAAATTGTAAAAAGGGGTGGGGGTGTTTTAGTCCAAACGTTTTTCAAATCTTTACCGATGTACTTTAGCAAAAGGTTTTTCTTATAAAAGTTGAAATTTTTTATCAAGTTCACAAATACCACGTTACCACATCGGGGAGAACCGTCTCGGTCGCGCCGGCGAAGGACAACCGACGCCGACCCGACACTGCGGGGCTCTGGAGGCCACCACTGCCACGCTGTAGTGGGGATCCAACTGCCGCTGAGGAAAAGCCCGGTTGGACTTCAATGGACGAGCCGCAACTCCCCGACTTCGCCGGAGACCAGCTTCCGGACCCAACAGCTCTTCTCAGAGCTAACGCAAGAAACGGTCCCCTTTTCAGGGCCACCACGAGGTTACGAACCGTCGAAGCCAATCGACGACAAAAACGTACCTTATGGTAGCCCTGAAAAGGGTTACCATTAGGTTAGTAAGTGCCACGTACCGTCGGAGCCATTCGGCGACAACCAAAACGTTTATTTAATATTCACCCCTTTCCCAAAAAAATGAATAAATGCTTTTCCTTTTTGAACTGTATCTAGCTTTAGAAAAGGAGTCGAGTGTTTTTTAGAAAAGGAGTTTATTTTCTATATCTCATCTATATTTTCTGCATCGATAGGCTTTCAATCCACTATAAGAATTGTTGGTCCATCCCGTTCCAGTGGTCTGCGGTAACAAAAAATATTTAATTAATTTTTTTTTTTTTAATTTAAATTCATGTCGCAAATTACCCGCCGCATTTAAAATGTAAAAAATCTCAATTTTCTGATAGTCTTTAGCATTTCTAGGAAAAAATAGACAAAAAATTTCACCCCTTCCTAGAGAATTACAACTGTGCTTATTCAAAATTACGGCTGTATCTTTTGTATTTTTTAAACGATTATAAAAGTTACTTTTTTAATATATTATCACCACTTCGGGATTATTTTCATAAAAATGAATTTTAACCGAATGCTTCCCCTCGAATACGAAAGTCCCTCAAATTAAATTTTTCTTTTTGGCTTCTTTTAAGCTAAATCTTAGCTTCAAAGCCGGCAATGAATTGCGTACCTTTACCGGATACGCCGGTCAAGTTATGCGATTTAATGTCTGTTTTTTGTTATTGAACGTTTTAATATTTTTCATAACTGAACTCTAAATTTTGTATTAATATTTAAAAAAAACGCTATGGCTTATTTGAAATAAAAATGTCAAGAGCAAAGTCGGAAAAGTTATGCGTACCTGTGCCTGGTTCTTTTTTATTATCCGCTTACCTGATGTGATTTATGTAATTTATATTATGTATCCCGACCGGTAAAAAATATCTATTTATAGAAATCGCGGACTTATCGAATAACAATAAGCTGTTAATTCCCGAGTAAAACAATTTTTTTTCCTTATTAACAAGATAAAACTATTGATTATAACAAAGGACATATACGAAATAAAAACGAAAGGGCGCAATATTTATATAAGTGCAAATAAAAGTTATTAATGAAATTAATTAAGATTTATAACTACATTCTATTAAAATATTACACGGGTAAAAATGCAGAAACAATTTTTTATTTACAGACAGTGTAGTTATTAACGGTGGATTAAACAAGAGGATTCGGTTGAGAAAGTAAGAAAGCCAAACGGAATGAAGATACAATTACGCGATATCAGTTCCGATATAGATGTATCGACCGGAAAACTATAGCGACTTAACATCAAGTCCTGCTCTTGCTACACGCTCATAAATCAAAACAAATGAAAACGTCTGATTCCTCGATCGTATACGGCAAATTTATTGTATAAATTTAAAAAAGAAAGGAAATATTCAGCGACAAGAATATTTGCATAATTTATTTCGTATTAACAAGGAATATTTTTAAAATCTAGCCAACATTTTATCGATGATGATGAAAATCCTTAATGTAATAACGTTTTGTTTTAATTTTACACTACGTGTTATGCGTTATAAACGATGTACTTATTACATTCGTACACGAAAAGACGTAAAAAAAAAACTTAGTTAAAGCCATAATTAATTAAAAAAATTAAAATAATAATGTAAAAATGTAATAATATGTAAAACATAATTTTTTACCATTAAAAACGATTTATTAGATGAAGCTTTGATATGTTTCGATAAGAATTTTTTTATTATAATTGTACAAATATTATAAACATTTCGGCAGTTATTTAATATCGCAAGTATTTAATACCGCAGCGCATTACTGTGCTGCGGTATTGTCGCCGCAACACAGCTGTAACAGTATGTTGTTATCGCTTCAACATGCCGATAAGGTATAGTACTGTAATATGTATTTGAATAATCGAAAACGATCAAACAAATTTTTTTTTAAATTACCGGTATTAGCCTCATATATACCAGGGTCGTTGAAATGCAGCGCACACCGAAAACTAACGGGAGAACAAAACGTTGAAGCGACAGGTGCTGCCATCTTTTACCTTACTACAAATTGATCCACGCTCTATAATTTTCTATCGGTCGCCATCGCTATCGTTGTAGAGTCGAGTACGTCTGAAAAAACAAGCGTCTAAAAAAAAAAACCTGCGACGATTGAGTTATTAAAAGCGGAAAAAGTGAAGGTCGATGACATTCGTCGCCGCCTAAATCCCGTTTACGATGATGAGACTGTGGATCGAAATACTGCGATGGGCAGGCGATAAAAGATTTCGCCCATCAGAAGTCGATAAAGCGAATATCGAGAACGAACCTCGCAACGGTCGACCGGTTTCTGTGACCGATGAGAAGCACCTCAAGGTGGAAACATTTCCTTTTACGAGGTGTTTTAACACATTCTACTCGTAAAATGCCTTAAGAGATGCGCATGTCGTGTTCAACGATCCGCTAGCCGATAATTCTGCAATACGATAAAGAAACCGCCGAGGCTCTTGTTAAGTTGAAATTTGAAAATATTCAACGCCTATCGTACTCCCCGGATTTAGGCCCTAAAATAGTCAATTATTTCTACAATTAAAAGAAGGATATTAAGGGTATCGATTTCACCAAGGATGATGAACAGAAGGACGCAGAGAGTTTATGGAACGAGGAAAGAACGTCAGCATTCTTCAAGAAGGGAAAGAGAAAACCGCTTCACCGTCGGAAGAAATACGTAACTGTAAACGATGACTAAATAAATGTAACTTTCTGTAGTAAATAAATGTTCTTTTATACCACATTTGTTTCATTTTGACTATCTTTTTCCATTTGCTAGTAACCGTGCATTAGATCCTCGTGAGGATTTATACATATATACCTTAAGAACTGTATTAATTCTTAAAAAAATTTTGTATTCGTTTTTTTTTTTTTTTATTTTAACGCAGATAAACAATTATTTTTTGATTACGAGCAAATATTAATTACCGATAAAAAGTAATACGTTTATCGACAACAATCTCCCGCCACAAGGGTATGCAATGTAATTCAAACATTTAAAAAAATTTAAATACCTAAATACATAATTTTAGATTCGGAGTAACAGTAAAGGTGTAAAGATATGCTACGATTTGCTGATATGTAGTAATTCTAGCCGAGAGTGAAAAGGATTTAGAAGAAACAATGAACGACGTGGATGAAATTCTACGCAAGAACTACCGCATGAAAATAAACAAGAACAAAACAAAAGTAATGAAATGCAGTAGAAATAATGTAGATGGACCAGTGAATATAAAAATAGGGAGAGAAAAGATTACGGAAGTAGAAGAATTTTGTTATTTTGATATATTTGGTAATTACTAAAGATGGACGAAGCAGGAGCGATATAAAATGCCGAATAGCACAAGCTAAACGAGCCTTCAATAAGAAATATAATTTGTTTACATCAAAAATTAATTTAAACGTCAGGAAAAGATTTTTGAAAGTATATGTTTGGAGCGTAGCTTTATATGGAAGTGAAACTTGGACGATCGGGGTACCAGAGAAGAAAAGATTAGAAGCTTTTGAAATGCGGTGCTATAGGAGAATGTTAAAAATCAGACCGGTGGATAAATGATAAATGAAGAAATGTTGCGGCAAATTGATGAAGAAAGAAGCATTTTGAAATGTATAGTTAAAATAAGAGACGGATTTATAGGCCACACATTAAGGCATCCTGGAATAGGCGCTTTGATATTGGAGGGACAGGTAGAAGGGAAAAATTGTGCAGGCAGACAACGTTTGGAATATGTAAAACAAATTGTTAGGGATGTAGGCTGTTGGGGGTATACCGAAATGAAACGACTAGCATTAGCATTAGATAGGGAATCTTGGAGAGCTGCATCAAACCAGTCAAATGAGTGAAGACAAGAAAAAAAACAACATTATTTTAATTAATTTGATGTCGATCGACAAACATATCGTTACAATAAAATCTTTGGTACAGTAATCCCGATTGAAATAGCAGAATTTTTACTTCCTTGTACGAAGTAAAGGAAGTATTGTGATCGCGAAAATTTCGTTCTTCAGATTTCATTTCCTTTTTTCTTTAATTTTTTAAGTTTTTTTTTACTTTCATTTACAAAGAAAAGGAAGTATTGTGATCCCGAAACATTTCGGTTTTCATATTTCAACGGAAATATCCATTTTGACTGGTTTCGGCGTGACGTCTGTATGTACATATGTGTGCGTAGGTATCTATCTCGCATAACTCAAAAACGATTAGCTGTAGGATGTTGAAATCTTAGATTTAGTACTATTGTAACATCTAGTTGTATATCTCCCTTTTTGGTTACAACCGAAATTAAAATTAAAATTCTAATTAATTACAAATTTGGATCTTAAAGGGAAGGCACATCGATTCGAATCAGAGTTCATCTCTGTCTTTTGTTTTTTCTTAATTTTTTTTTTTAATTTAAATATATAGATTTAATAATTATCAAACCGTGATTATAAAATGAGTTTTACATTAAATAATAATTCAATGATAATAAAAAAAAAATATGAAAAAAGTTTTTTGTGAAATAAAATTTAATGTACTTTTAAAAATGTGTAAATGTAATTTAATAGACATCACATATGTGCATGTGTAATAGATTTGAAGTAACATCTGATTATTTAATATTAATTGAAAATTATAATTTAGAATCTTATTATTTTTGGATTTTCTAGTTTAATTTCCGTTTAATTTTTTCTACATTAAAGTTAACTACAGAGCGACTGAAAAATAGAACTTCACAAGAACATATACACTGAGGCATACATATCCGATCTTTAATAAAATGAAAAAAAAATTTATCTTTTAGTTCATTACTCCTCTGATCTTGTCGGACTATATTCTCCCTAAGTCGGAGTTGATTATCATTTCTTTTTTGTTGCCGATCATTTAATCGCTCTTTGGTTTGATACAATTCTTCTGATCTTAATTTGTGTGTACGTTCTCTAGTTTTCAAAATTTCTCTTTATATTCATCATCCTCTCTTAATCTTTTTTATTCTTTCCTTGGTCTTAACGTTTTCTTTATATTTACCATCTTGTCGTTTTTTGTGATATTTTTCTTCATGTTATCTACTTTTTCCTATATGATTATTTCTTTTTAATTTTTGATTATTCATCAAATAATCCAATAATAAAAAGGCTGAATATTTTACACCGTAAGGTCAAAATTAAATTTGTAACCGGTATACAGGAGTTCACTAAACGGAATAAATTTGTTTATACGACGCGCCAGAAATCTGAAACTTTTGTTAATCAGCGACTCACGAGGATACGAGTAATACTGATCTAGTAATACGAGTAAATAAAGGAACTTTTACTCTATCCTAATATTTCATAAGATTGTCGAATTAATAACCGTACAAATATTTGATGTTAATAAAAACTAATATTTGAGCAATTACGTAACTGTCCGCTTTATTAAAGAACCGGAGGATCGTATTTCATTTTCAAATGAAATAAATTTAAATGAAGTGCAGAAACAAGGTGTGTACGTACTTTAATACGGGTACAAGGTCATGCGGTGTCCAAATCAGATTTTTAAATCTAGCATCGTGCCTTTTTAATCTATATTGTACGTACTTAAGTTACAAAAATGTCGCGTGCATGTATACATTGCATTTATAAGAGAAAATCGCAAATATGCTTTAAAAGATCAAATTTCTTATTAAAACTACAAATAAAGTTTTAAAGCGGGAATAATTTAAACCTGAATGAACACAGCAAACCTAACTTTACTGTTCTTTTGCTAAAGTAAAAACGTAAAATTTCTAATCCCATCTCTTTATTTATAGGATGCTTCCTTCGACACGATTTAAATTTTACTTGAGCCCACCCATCTTTATTTACTTCTCTAAATGTTCAATAAATGAAGTAAAACTTACGGTTGAAAAAGAGCGAGAAACGATCAAGACATTTCCACGATCATCGGTATAAAGTTTACGTTAATAATTAAAAAGAAAAACCGACCGGATTCATAACTATAGATCAATAAAAAAAAAATAAATAAATAAAACGACGAGGGCAAACAATGAATCAGGATTTATCGATATCGAGTATCTATATTAACTCTATACCACATCTTGACATACATGGCTCGAGGAGTACGAGAAGAGAATCGCTAATGGCTACTCATAGTAATTAAGCGAGTCGTGTATATATTTCAGGAATTAAGTGTGGGATACAGTTTCAGTCGTTTCGACGTAATACAAATTAATCACGAGGGACTAGTTTCACGCAAATATATTAGATTGTTGTAAACCACATATCCGATATATTTATAAACAAAAACCGTCGCCGTAAATTTTTAAAATAATCGTAGAATATAAATAATTTTATTTTGAATGAAATAGATTTTTATCAAAACTGTTATTATCCTACTCTTTTTTTCTTAAAAGTTGCCATTTTAGTTTATTAAGAACTAATAAAAAAAACTGACAACAAAGTTGTTATACTTTCCCGACATCGATTTATTCTCTTAAAATTGAAAAATAATTATATGCGAAAAAAAATTACCTAACATGTAATACTGGGGGCGGAGGGGGTTATTTACGATGAAGTTTTATTGTAAAATTCACATTATCTGTTTAAATAAAGCAAAAAAAATTTAAAATCCAAAAAAACGGTATATGTTGCTGCTTCTTCACCTCTATAATCACCTTCCAAGTTAATCTTTTCTTTTTTTTTTGTAAATTTACTATGTTAATTGGAAAAAAACTAAAAAAAATTCAACTGAAAATTGTACAACCGATAAAAGTTACCTAAGATTTCTTTTTTAGGAGTAGGGGTGAAATATGATGAAATTTTATCGTAATATCATTACTAAAAAGTTCATTATTTAAAGTTTGAATATTAATAAAATTTTGAAAAATTAAAAAAAATCGATATATCTAAACTTTGTTCGGCTCCCTCATCCCCGATATTGAGACCAAATTTTTGTTTGGGGGTGTCGCTCGCATTATTACTATTTCTAGGAAGAAGTTAAAAATAATTTCGGTTAAAAATTATGCAAAAATGAAAATAGTTTTTCGATTTGTGGGGAAGGAGGAATTTAGACAATTTTTTTTTTTAATAATACGATAAACACGCACGCATGTACTGACCTTAATATAAACTGGAGTTTTGTTTGCATAAGTTTGAGAAAATTGACCCAAAAAATCCCTGGAGATACTTACTTCAAAATTTTACCGACCGATTGCTCCGTAGACACGAGTCTCTGTACAAAATTTAATCCGATCGTAAGTTATTAAGCTTCAAACACGCAAATACACGTATCTACGAACATTTCCACCCACGTTTTTATTTTTTGGGGTTCCTGAATCATGAAACGTCGAGAAATGCAAAAAAAAAACCATACCCCATTTTTTTACTATTACCGTAGTTTCCTTCGAGTTATGATGCCGGAAAAGTGAAAATATTGTTATTTACCATAAAAAAAAACATATTTTCTGATTATTAGAAAAAAAGTTGGAAATATACCGACCGTAATTATGGAGGTCTATTTATCTACAAACAAAATAGTATATACATTTTTTTTTTTTTTGCTAATATTTTAGTCGATAAAAGAAATTCAAGTTAAAAAAACAAAGTTCTACAAAAATTGTATTTTATAAACACAATTTTTCACAAAAATACATACATACTAATTTACAACACTAATTCATAACTATTTAAAAAAGTAATGTTAAAAAAAAAAAAATTATATAACGTACAACTCATATGTACATAAACGCGTAGTTTATCAAACTTTGATCGATTGCAGTATTTCTTTGTTCGGTAGATGACGGTACGCTTTCTTTTCCGTAAAGTTATAACACCGTATTCTATTATAAAAGATACTACAACCGAATTAAATATATATAAGTCATCTGAGTTATTTGAATTAAAATATATAAGTCAAGGGAAAATTAATAAAGCGGGACAAAAAACAGTGACTTGTTAATTTGCACGTAATCTTTTCATTTAGTTTGTTGAAATATTACACCTAAATTAAAATTTTTACCGTTAAAAATTATCAAGGAAACTACAGCTATCTTAATTTTATAAATACGTATTTAAAAGAATTAAAATACAAATCAATATTTACAGAAAACCTGACTTATTATTTGGCAATCTTCTATAAAAACAATTAACAGGCGCGTGCAATCATTCACACACAATTTACAGGAATACTTTCTTTATCCTTTCTTTTTCCTGTTTAGCCTCCCGTAACTACCGTTTAGATAATACTTCAGAGGATGAATGAGGATGATATGTATGAGTGTGAATGAAGTGTAGTCTTGTACATTCTCAGTTCGACCGTACCTGAGATGTGTGGTTAATTGAAACCCGACCGCCAAAGAACACCGGTATCCACGATCTAGTATTCAAGTCCGTGTAAAAATAGCTGGCTTTACTAGGACTTGAACGCTGTAACTCTCGACTTCCAAATCGGCCGGTTTGGGAAGACGCATTCACCACTAGAGCAAGCCGGTGGGTTATGGGAATACTAGCGTCAGTTTTTACGGTACAAAATCAAACCGTTTAGTTTGTATAAGCAAACACCACTACCTATCTAAAAACAAATACAGATACCTACTAAAAATATCAGTACCTGGTTTAAAAACCATTAACTTCACTTGCACGGTGAAAATTGTTATTTTCCATTTAAGACCAAATATTTCAATATAGAACCGAATGATTTTACGGGATCCGGGAAAAACTTTTAGAAGTTTTTAAATAAAATTATATAACATATACTTTACGCTTTTATGTTTAAAGAGAGCAGAATAAAATAATTTCTCGTTGACTTCTTCTCTAAGTCTACATGGATGCGTTATATCGAAGTGCATATTAACATATCCTTTTATGCCACAAATAATATACGTTATATACAATCCCTAAAATAAATTTCAAGGAAAACGTGTCAATAATTTACAAAAGATTAATTTGATATGCTGACAAAAAATATTTACACGAAGTGGAAAACTCGATTACTTTCAAACGGTTTTGTAATCGACCAGGGTTGTCGCTAAATAAAGGTCATTTTGTATGGAAATTAGGAAACGCCACACAAAAAGTTTTATTCAATAAGGATGATGTTTTCTAAACGAGTGTTTTTCTGTACGGATTCACAACATATTGCGGGAAGTTAGTGCGTCCTTGGTGGGGTCCGGCAAAATTACATACTTCATCCTCTGTGGAATGCAAATTACAGTATGCAGTTTAACGGTAATCAGCGATGCCTGCAGGCCCCTTAGAACTATGTTCGATTCATTACAAAAAAAACAATAAACAGAGCTTGTAATATAACATTGATTTAAATATAAATATACCAGGTTTAGATTCAGGGAGGCCGTGCTTTACGATAAGCATCTAAGCCATTAATATGGCTTTTTCTGTAAACTCTGACGAAACAGATCGCCTGGGAGTTCTACAAGTAAAATCATTACCCAAATAAGTTGTAAAAGAATGGTCTGCGAAACCTGCAAGGAGGCAACCTTTACGATAGTTTTTGAAATAATTTCAATAGAACTTATCCGAGGGAAAAGCGATGAAGATACGGTATGAAAGGTCGAGGAAGAGGATTGTCAGTATGTGGAGGGTCTGCTTCTCATGAAAGTGGTTTACCATTCGTGGTTTTTTTTCATAAAATTAACACGCTTTAATATAATCATATGTTGAAATTTCCAGCATAAGTTTAATTATACTTGCACACTATAACAGAAGACTCTCATTCCCAAAATTAGCGACACTTGGAAATGAAGACTGATCTAAGTCTGAGTTACACCAACAATTTTAGTTGAAAATATCCAGAGGATTTTGATATAATAGCTGTTCTACAAATAGATTTTAAATTTAAACTTTTTTTTTAAAGAAACTGTCTGGTGAAATTAATCTCATATCCGTCTAGATACATAACTTCTGATTAAAGATGTCCATATAGGTATAGATATTATTTACTTAATGTGCACAATATGTTTTTTGTAATCGGTCAATGTGACACTGTTTTTATTTCATTTCTGTTTTGTCCTTAATATTTTAATTTGACCTTATTATTACATTCTATGTATTTAAAGATGCGTACATTCATCTTTGTCTTCCTCTGAAATTTTACCTTCAACATGACTTTCTAATACCGTATTAAATAAATCTGGTTGTCAGGCCCATCAGTTTACTTCAACTTAAGTTTCCCTCATAAACTTCTCTCCTCTCCTATTTGCATTAAGACTACTTTATTTTAAATTTTTCAACGTAATTTTGTAAAGGTTGTTTCCTTTCCATTTTCTATTTGTCCAAATTTTTTCAACAGGTTTTTAAAATTTTTATATCTACAGTTAATATTAGCAAACTTCTTTTTTTTTCCAAGATAGCTTTCTTTGCACGGGCTAGTCTGTATCCCTGTCTGTCATACTGTATGAATTTTTTACTCCTATCTGTTTTCAATTTTAATTTCCCTCTAGTAATGAACCCATCTCGATCAGAACTTTTTTAACTCGCTTTTAGTTTCTACCAAAAGAAAAATGTTATTATCAAATTTTAATATATTTTTTCTCTTTGGATAGCTGTATTCTCAAATTTGTCTTTCAATTCTTGTACTTCTTCTTCTGTATACAATCTAAAGTGCAACCGGGCACGATTACATCCCATCTCGTCTCTCTCATTCTTTCTGATCTTACCATTCTTCATGTTCTACTTTTATAATTACTATCCGATTCTTGTACAAATTATACATTATTTTTCTTTCCCTAAATTTAAGTCAAAATTTTCTAATTACTTTAAAGGGTTGGGGAAAAAGTCTCTGTATTTTAATGCAAAAGGTTTTTTTTAATATTTCAAATTAAGTTTATTAAACCAAAGATAAACTATTTTGATTGATCATCTTTTACCATTTTTGAGGTAAAATCATAATCAGATTGTTGTAGAACTTCTTGTTTTCCAGATGAAAAACTGCGATAAGTGATTTTCACAGGCCTCTTTTGAGGCCAACTTTATACCATTAAAGAGAGTTCTTCAGAAACTAAAACAAATGGTAGTATGATGGTGAAAGGTAGGGATTATATGGTGGAAGTATCCAAACTCTTTCAATTTTTGATGGATCACAAAAAGGTGTGGAGTCTGGCACTATTGTGATAAAAGGCAACAAATTTCATACTGATCAATTAATTGCTTTATCTCAAATGCTTGGCACAATCTTTCCACTTGTTGACAGTAGATGTTAGAATCAATTATTTGACCAGGCGATAGCAGCTCATAATGAACAATTTACGCGCGCGCGCAAACACACACAAAACCATCGCATGCAATAACTTTTAAATAAATAAACTAACAATCATAACCTTTCTAAAAATTCTCAGTAATGTCACCTTTCAAAACCACCCAAGTGTTGCCAAATTTGATTAGTATTATCAAAGTTAGGTGATCATACAGCCATCTTCTTCTTCTTTTGTTTTCAATCCTAGAATTGGTTTGTAGCTGATCTCCATAAGTCCCTTCAATTCCATGTAAGTTCCACAATCCATATCACCCATAATCTGATAGATGTACCTCAACAGCCTACCTCTAGCATTTCTCCCTTCCACAGTACCTTCTATTATTGTTTTAATTAACCCGACCCATCTTAACAAATGGCCAACCCATTTGTCTCTTCTTTGCTTTAAAATATTTAATAGATAAGGCTTTGCCATATAGACCCTCCTTCAATATCTCCTCACTGGACACTCCATCCAGCCGTAGAACTTTTATCAATCAGTGGTAGCACCGCATTTCAAAAGATTCATCCCTCCTAAAGTATGAAGATTTTTTCCCCAACCCCAATACTTATACATATAAAATAAATAGGCTATAAATAGCACTTTACATGGTTAATCGATTTAAGTGTTTGAACATTAATAATAAAATTAAAATTTTAGGGAGGGGAATATTTAACCTGGAAAAAGAATCTTCAAGTCTTGGTTAAATATATCTATAAAATATCCTCCGAGTTTACCCAACTATGAAAAGGTATTGCAATGTCATCTGAAGGCTTTATTTTTTAATTTTCTTCTTTTTTTAAGCATATATTAATCAAATGTAACATTTTGAAACATGTTTCATCATAAGATCAAATTATCATGAAAGCTGTAACGATATTAAAACTACAATAAACATTAATCATTAAACAAATTATGTCCAATACACAAATAAACGTTATAAAACAAACAGACAATATTGGTTTGCGCCTCAGCAATGCCAAAAGGAATCCAATCTATCATTATTTGAATCAAAATATACAAAGGGCTATATTGTATAATGAATTGGGTTTGAAATATAATTGGTCATTTAATGATTGATTCCAATTATTTGTATCTTACAAGTTTTGGTTTCAAACCATGTGGTTGTTTCAATTTATTTTCCTTTATTACACATAAGTAGAATTTAAAATTAGCCTAAAAATCAGCAGACTGTGATTATTTTTTAAAATACTCCTTAATAAGGCGACTTTGTAAAGTTTCTTATAAGTATGCTGAGACAACTGGAAGTTACAAATATCATATGTGTGTGTGTGTGTGTGAGCGCGTGAAAGAAGCCTGATTTCCATAAGAGAAGAGACCACTATCAAGTAAAACAACCTTAAACATTATTTGAACATTCATTAATGTAAAGACTACCCTGAATTCTATAATTTTTTTTTTGGAAAGTTCAATAGTAATAACTACACAATTTAGTAACTGTATGTATCAAATAATTATATTAAACTTTATTTAAACCTTATTTTTTGTTTTTTCCCCAAAATAATAACTTTAATTTATTACTTATTAACTTATCTATATGTGTATATAACATATAGATAAGCTTTTCCATTAAATTTATAAATTAAAACTGTAATTTTATATGTAATATTGCATAAAGAAAAATTATTATACAATTAAAAAATAATAATACAGCTTATAAAAACATCATGTAGGCTTTTTATTACTTCTGATAAATATTAATAAAATATAAATTTAAATAAATGTGGACACAAAAAAATCTATAAAATAAAACAATAATTCTGTATGACTGTTTAACAACTTACAAGCATTAAAATGGTTAATATTCAGTGATAAAATTCGAGTTTTAAAATGATTAGGTGAATATGGAAAAAAAACTATTACACTATGAAAAATTGTATCACACATCAAAAATTAACAAATACAATAATAAATATAACACTACAGTACAACAAAAAATATTCATCTTCTTGGATAATAAAGACCACAGATACATAATGTAAAATAAATTATACATCGTAAAATATTAAATATAACGTATTCCTGCATTCATTTAATTAAGATATGTGAGATATATGTAAGATTCATATTACATTATATTGTGTATACAAAAAAAGTATGTACGTTAAAATTAACCAAATATAGCGTGCAACATAAAACAGTTCACGGTTTTTATACCAAAACATAGTATTTTAAGGCTAAAATATTCCACAAATGAAGATGAAAAAATAAAACTTTCTGCATACATCGATTGGTTATTTTCAAAGTAATTTGAACCAACCCCCTCAAACTACCCGTAAACAAAGATGATTGAAGCTTTGTTGATTACGTAATGATATTATATAATTAATTCCAACATATGTTATTACGGTAGTATACATTACGGAGCTCATCGAGCACATTTTGAAATATCCGGGAGCGTAATGTCATAATAAATCAATAAATTAAATATTTCAAAATACCTGTTGCTCCAATACGGCTTTATGTAAATCAAGAATGTAGCTTTTTTCATTTGGAGACGGTTTTTGAGGCTCAGACATTTCAAATATTATTGTTAATTAGTACAATTCACACTGAGCATGACAATTTTGCACAAAGTACTCTTTCCATCTGGGCTAGAAATTTTCATTTAAGCAGCCACCCACGCAGCACACCGAGAACTGTCAAATACATCGTGAACGAGACCGTAGGCAATTCGCGTATCTGCGGTTTGTAGTGATGACTGTATTCGAATGGCAGAGTAAACATTGCAATTCCATTCATAATTTTAAAAAAATAAATCATCATTTTCGATTTATAAACAAATATTAAATGCCAGTGTAAATATTTTTTTTTTATTAAATAAAAAAAAGTTATGTCGAATGAGGATTTAAAAAATTATATTACACATTAATATTTTTTTTAATGCGAAAAATAATAAAGAAGTTAACAGTTTAAGAGTTGAAAAAGAAATAAACTGGTTGCTAAACACCACTGGAACATAATTTTTATCAAATTTTTAATGTCTTCAATATTCATATTTTAATTGTTCTCTTTCAGAGACTGGACATATTATAACAACGATATAACTGAGTCATACGTTGTGTAAGTAAAAAATAATAATAAAAATGGCTGACCCCGAGCTTGAAGAATTACGAAAGAAGAGGTTAGCTGAATTACAGTCTTCTTACAGTGTAAGTTTTTGATCAATTAATTATTTGTGTTTTTTATGTAAAAAGAATTGTCATGTTTATAAAAAAATTGTACTCTTACGTATTAAAAGTTGAATTTTTCTCGTCCTAATTAAACGTGTTCCATGTGGGAGTAAGTGTATGAACAGAATTTAAAAGTAAACATTGTGGCAAATTTGAAAATTTTGTAAATGTGACATAACAGAAGTAAATTTTCTTCACTAATGAGGTAATTTTAATTTTTTTAAATCCCCTTTATAATCGAAAATTGCTTTAATATGATAAATATCTTTGCTACCTGTATTTTTTCTTTGTGGTTATTAAAAAAGCCTTCACAGATATTTCATGGAATTAATAAAAATTTTATATAAATTATCCCTGGCTTCATTTACTAATCCACATTAATTGTTAATGTAGATATATGCAAAATTAATTTAGTAGACAGAATATTAAGAAAAGAATTTTTCCACATTACAAATTTATTCTAGTAAAAAGATAGTATAAAATTATCACTTTGCTTAATCTCATCCTTTCTTATGAATGAATAGAAACATGTATGATGTTGTTTAAGGTGTGAATTAAAAAAATTATAAAAAAGAACGGTAAATGTTCTTTTTTGTGAGTACTATTTGTTTATAATTATGGCATTTCTGATTGTATCCATTTGTATAGGGAGGTCCTGGTGGTCCACAAAATGAAAAAGCAATTGAGGAACGTAAGAGAGAGACTGAAGATCTAAAAAATTCAATTTTGTCACAAGTACTGGATCAGTCAGCGAGAGCACGGTGTAAGATTTTATTCTTTTGATTTTATTTAAAATAATACTGTTATTTTAAGTAGGGTGGAAGTGGAATATAAACAGACTAATTTGACATTTTTTGAGGTTTTAAGCTTGAAATTTATTTTAAGATTACTTATAATATTTAAGCATATAAATAGTAAATATGCACATGTTGATGTTTAGATTTACCTTCTGATGAGAATGCTCATGTAAAATTTATATCCTTACTTCAAGATGTAGAACACAGAGTGCATTAGGAAGTTTTGCAGTCCTTTGCCTTTTTTATTGTCTGTTAATAGCAAAACAGATATTTGATATTTTGATATTTGATATTTTCCCACCATTTGTTTTTACAGAAAACAATATTACTGTGTTGATGAATTTTTAAATAATACTAATTAAAAACGAAAAAAAAGAGCTGTATCCCATTCAATCTCTACATAAATTTGTGCCCAAAATACGAGTCATTTTCAATAGCAGCTGCTAAAATGTAGTTTATTTTATATTTAATTCATTTACCTTAGCATTATTTTTTTGAATTTGTATTTAAATAATAAATATGGACTTCAGAAACATTTTTTTTTATTATTTTTATTATTTGCCTTATATTAACATGAGCTATAATACATTTTATGTTCTGACCAGAATAAAATTTATTTATTACAGTAATTATTTGTTTGTATAATAAATTGTAATTCTCTGTTGTTTATATTTTCATTTCAAATTTATTATAGAAGCTAAGAGCAATCAACGATATACTGTCATAACAGAAACTACTACTTCACTAGCTACAAAGTCCCTATTTAGGTCAGCAGTCAACAGTGTAGGATTAATTTTGCTTTTATTAGTAAGTTTCTTGAATAGCTAGTTTTCTAAACTTTTTCAATGTTTTATAAATGGTACCCAAACCAAAACTATTCTCATTAGCATTTTGTCTAGAATCATGAATGCTTGCTGAGAACTAGTAACTTTTTTTATATGCGTTTGAGGAGATCTTTTACAGCATAAACCTACAAAAATAAATTACATGCACAGGAACAAACTATGGTGCTATTAATAACGTAACTTGAATTATAGTAATTATATTATTCATAAAATGAATAATTCAATATCATGGGAGTCTGGTTGCAGGCCAGAAGTGTTCATAATAACACTTATATTTCCTTCACCCAAATTAATTTGTTTGGTATAGTAAGCCAGGATTTTTTCCACTACAGGACTGCACGGCTTAAACTTTTTTCAATAATGAAATGAGTTATTTATTTAGATTAAAAATCAATGTTGTTATTAATAAGTTGTGTATAATATGTATGTTTAACATTAATTAGATGAGCAAAGCGAGCATATGCTACGTTTGGTTAGGTTTTGTTGAAATTTCCACTGACCGGGTTGATCTAGTGGTGAATGCGTCATCCTAGATCAGCTGATTTGGAAGTCAAGAGTTCCAGCATTCAAGTCCTAGTAAAGTCAGTTATTTTTACACAGATTTGAATTCTAGATTGTGGATACCAGTGTTCTTTGGTGGTTGGGTTTCATTTAGCCACACATCTTAGGAATGGTCGAACTGAGACTGTACAAGATTCCACTTATTTACATTCATACATATCATCCTCATTCATCTTCTGAAGTATTATCTAAAAGGTAATTACCGGAGGCTAAACAGGAAAAAGAAAGAAGAAAAGGTTTTGTTGACATGATTTGTCAGTACATGGAATCAACATAATTTATCCAAACATAACCTTCGCTCACTAATCATGACTAATTAACAATAATGTCTTGATTATTTAAATAAATTCAGTAATTACTGTTATATAATTATTTTAATACCTGACTTTTATAAAAAAATGTTTAAGCTGTGTGGTCCAGTAGTGGAAAATATCCATAAGACCAAATGGTTACTATATCTGGAGCTTAATTATTAATCATAATACTAAATAGAATAATATGATGATAATGAAAAAAATGTATTTGTTTTAGTGAACACTTTAATGCTCGGTAAGCCAGAGAAAGGACATATGGTTGAAAATATGTTATTAAGAATGGCTCAGACTGGACAGATAATGGGTAAATTAGGTGAAAATGAACTAATTAATATATTACAAAGTATCAACCAACAGACTACTAAAACCACTACTGTTAAGGTAAATTAGAAAACAAAATTATGATTTTTTTTTGTGAGTTTTTGTATATATTTATGTAACGGTCTCTAAAAAAATTCTTCATGCAGGGTTTTTAATATTGGTAACAGGCAACCACTAATAATCTCTTTTTTAATAAATTTAAATAAACTTATTCGCAATTCATATGCCATAGGTAAAATTTCATTATCTCTTCCATATAAATCTCGGTCAACTTTTCATTACTTATGAATACATATGACCACTCCATGTACTATGTTTTAGCACCATGGTGTCTTTTGTTATTTCATCTAGTGCTTCTGAAGCTTTCTGCATTCTGTGTTTGTATGTGAAGTAACAATAAAATTAAAGCAGTATTTTTTGCTTCAAACTGTGTCATGTGCAAATTCATAGTTGTAAAACAACCTTTCTGCTATTTTGCAAAAATCATCAGTCATCCCAACAAGTAAAGGTTAAGTATCTCTCAACTTGTATGAGATACTTTGATTTAGAAGTATCTTTATCTTTGTTTTATGTGACTGATTCCTTACAAGAATTTCAGTAGCAGAATCTATACCCCTGTTGGGCCTGGATCATTTGGTCATTAAACTTCATTTATTTTCAATAATATGTATTAATGCCTAATTATAATTTCTTAACGATAGATGTTTTTTGTAA
Organism: Lycorma delicatula; assembly: GCF_047948215.1. Lineage (NCBI taxonomy): Eukaryota > Metazoa > Arthropoda > Insecta > Hemiptera > Fulgoridae > Lycorma > Lycorma delicatula. Next base: position 162,302,488 of record NC_134460.1, on the reverse strand, counting down.
TATATGAAAAACATCATGCATAACTAAGAATGTCAATCTAAAGAAAAAAAGTAGCTTTTTATTTTCATGTAATAACCAGTTAAGTCTATTAAATATTTGTTCAAATGAATCAGCTCACCAGGCTGATCTACTGGTTAACTGGTGTACTTTGCTGATTGGGATACAATTAACCACATGTCTCAGGAATGTTCGGTCTGAGTCTGTACAAAGTACACCTCAGTCACATAAGCTGTACAAGACTACACCTCATTTACATATCATCCTCGTCGAGTTGAGGGGTTGCTTATTGTTTCCTTGATGATCAGATTGCAACATACACAGGGAAAGAAAAAATAATAAAATTTAATAGCAGTAGTATAGTAATGGTTTTTTAAATGAATATATTTTTTTTACAGCTTATTCTTCTTGTTAATCTTTTTCTAATTTTTATAATTAAGAAAAAAATAACTACAGTAATTATCAATTTGAGCGAAAATATTTCAAGATATTGATAAAAAAATAGTAATTAATGTGATAATTGTAAAGTATGATATATTGAATAAATTGGTCAAGAAAATGTTTAAAAATAGTAGTAATAAAACCTGAGAATAGAAAAAAGCCTGGAGAAAGGAAAATTTTCACCAAAATTTTAAAAGTATGAGAGCAGGCCGAAAGTAATGAGACAGCAGCTGTAATTAGAAAAAAAAAACTTTATTCTAAATCTCCCTTAAGTGCAGCGCACTGCTTCCAATGCTCTATCCGGTTAAAAACAAAATTCAGGCAATCTTTCAACAGTTCTTGCATTTTTCACCTCCACAGTTTTTCTGATCTCTAGATTCATCTCAAATTTTCATCCTTTCAGGTCCTTCTTCACCTCTGGGAACTGTTACATTTCACGTAGAACTAGATCTGAGCTGTATTGTGGGTGAAGAACCATCCTAACTTTTCTCCATTAAAAATCTGAGGGACATAGGGGTACACATTATCTGTAATTTGAGAGGAAATTACTATTTAGTGTGTTGCGGTGGTACCTTATGAGCTAGCCAATCAAAACATATACAATCGCTAACCGTTAACACATTCTGTTCTTCAGTTTTTCAGGCCATTTACCTTTTAAGCAAGTAAGCATTATCTTCAGCACATTGATGTACCAGAGAGTATTTACAGTTGCCTCTGTAGATACCTGATGTGGGTAAATGATTCCTTCATGATCAAAAAAGATGATCATCATGACTGTGCTCTGCATGCAGCTTTCGCTTTTTCTGAGGTGGTAAAAAACTTTGTCTATGTTTTATCTCAGGATCATAGTGGAACATCCATAACTCATCAATGTTTACTGCATTATACAAAAAGTATGTTCCTACCTTCTTGTAGTGAGCCAACAATTCTTTGCAGACGAATACATGATACTGTATTTGGTCAGGCGTTAAAAGCCGCAGAACCTAACAACATCTAATGCATTTCATTTGCATCTGCTTGCTCAGAATATTGTGTGTACTGCTTTGAGATGTGTAGCAGTTTCTCCAACTGCCACGCACTGACAATCTTCATAACACAGCAAATGATGATGCTTGCTGTGTTTGCCATAAGGCCGTTAATCAGCATGCTTGATCAATCCGCTCCCACCATGTCTTCCGCTCTCTCTCATTGTACCAAAAATTAGACATGGTTATAAAAACATGATACACATTCTTCATTGAATGCTTCTTTCAACAATTTGTACGTTTCAAAAGTAAATATTTTTAGATACAAAACTGAATTGTGTAATACTTGATATTTACTTCATTGATAAGAGATTACCTGACGCTCTTCATGCAAACCATCACTTACATACACTTAACTACAACAGCCAACTTTAAATTCACATGGGAAGTGGACAACACATCCAATTACTTGTATGCACGCAGAACAGCCACTTATTGCACTATAATTTTTCCTTTGAAAATCAGTCTCATTACTTTTTGTACTGTCCTCATATTTTCAAATAATTTTAACATGTAACTGAAAAATAGGTAGAGAAAATTGAAAAATAATAACTTACAGGATATTCATAAAGTTGCTTAACCCTGTTATAGAAAACTTAAATCTTATTTGTAAGATTGGTGTCAAATTTGGGTTCCGTGTGAATTTATGAACACTTTGTGTAAGTATTATAATATTAAAAATAAAAAGAGTAAAAAAAAATGTTATTCTCAAAGATGTAGTGAAATCATCATTAAGACATTAGAAACTCTTCAAACAAAACCAATTGCAAAATCTAAATTGAAAATTGAACAATGAATTGTATAATCAAGTAAGAACTATACAAGAAAAACAGGAACATATACCCAACTGCACCATTTAATCTGAAGATATTTAATATCTTACTAATGCACTGCTTAATAATTTAATTATTTGAAATATCAATTTAAACAATTTGAGATTATGATCACTTTTACAAGTAGTATAGATGTTTAAATACATACTGTTCAGTATACTGTACTAATAGCAAATGTTTTCACTTGTGAATGCAGCAGCGTTTTTACAATTTCTTTAGTAATCTATAGTTTTTTTTTTTTTAGTTTTATACATTTATCTATTTCAATCCTAAATATATAATGAAAATCTATTGAAAAAAAAATTAATTCATCAATTACTTACAGACTGCATTAGAATGTAATAAATTAAAAAGTGAAATCTTGTTTTTATGATCCAATTAAGAAAATTTATTTATTTACTTTTACAATAACAACAGGCTGACATCTTATTACAGCTACTTATGAATGATAATAAATTTTTGTAGCATTTAAAAAAATTCCATACCTCTGAATGAAAGGCAGAAATGCTATACTTCATTATAAAGATTGACATTACTAGATACCAAGATGCTCTTTATATTGAGGAGAAACTTTCAAAAATTATAGTATTTATAATTTTATTAAATCAATTTTATTCAGATGATTATGATGTCTGAATCAAAAATAAATAAGAAAATTTAGATGTTCTCAATAGTTTTTTTTATTCGAGACATAGCCTTGAATAATATCATGTAATATTATCTTATTTATGACAAAAAAAAATTACGTTTGAAAAAATTAATTTTTCTGAAATACTCGAGAGGTTCTGATAAAAAGCCTGTGTAAATATTATGAACAAATATTAAAGTACAAGGTCTGTTCAGAAAATAACCGAACTTTATTTTTTAATTTTTATTATTAATTTTCCAAATTATTGGTCCTTGTCCCCTTCAAAGTACTCCTCTCCCCTATTTACACACTTTTCCCAGCAATGTTTCCACTTTGTGAAGCAGTCCTGGATAACCTCACTTGAAGACGCCTTTAAGGTACGTAAAGATTTGCTTTACTGTCAACAATAGTCTCAAAACGGCATCCTTTCATTACTGAGTTTAATTTCAGAAGTAAAAAATCACAAGGAGTCAGGTCTAGTGACTAGGGTGACTGAGGGAGGACAGTCACCTGATTTTTGGCACAAAATTGATGAATTGACAAAGCTGAGTGTGCGGGTGCATTGTCATGGTGAAAGAACCTTGAGTTGTCTTGCTACAACTCTAGTCCATTTTTGTGCATTTTTTCACATAACTGTTATAAAATGCCTTGAGAGTACGCACGGTTCAATGTTTTACCTTGAAAGAATTCAAAAGCACAATTCCATTAAAATCGATAAAAACAGAGAGCATCCATCTCTTTGACACTGGATCGAGACTTGATATGTTAACCCGGCTTTTGTCTCCCATTATGATCGTTTGCATGAATGTTTCATTGTCATTGGCCTTGTTCAAGAAGTTGCCAACAAACGTCCCACTTGATGTTCTTTCTGCTGTTTGGTCATCAAACGAGGAGCAAACTGCCGCAACTCGATGCATGTTCAATTTTTCAGTCAAAATGTCATGGCATGATCCAATTGAGATGCTAACCTCTTCTGCAAGTTCTCTGACAGTCAGTCTGCAATTTGCATCCACCAGATCGCTGTTTTTCTGAACGCGGGTGTCATCAGTTGAAGGCCTTCCTGGTCAAGGGTCATCTTTAATAGACTGATGACTACTTTTAAATCGTGAAAACCATTCATAACACTGCGTACAACCCAGAGCATCACCTACCTCCATAAGCTTGTTTCAGAATTTGAAATGTTTCTGTGAAGTTTTTCCCAGTTTTATGCAAAACTTTACATTGTATCGTCGCTCCCAAAAATTGCACATTACAAAAATGGCTACTAACACTTAAACATATTGCACTCAAATAACAATAACATGAAAACTAAACGAGATATCAACAATCCAAGAACATATGGTTATAGAGGATGTTATACGGAACACAATGCTGCCACTAAGTATCTCCATTGCACATCACTAAATATCTCCATTGCATGTAATTAAAAATGTTTGGTTATTTTCTGAACAGACTTTGTATTAATACACGGTATGAAGTGTTCAATCTTAACAGAAACTATAATACAGCATTGTTTTTCTTATGTTGATTTTTAAATTTAGTCCATTTAATTTAGTTTAGACAATGATATTATTTCTCTATCTTTCCTTTAATTTTTCTGGATATTACTTCCTGATACAGTTAAACTGCTGTAATTTTATTTAAAACCTTACATGTTCTGCTGAAGGTCATAATATTTTTATAACGAATATTAATAAATATGAGGTGTTCCAAAAGAGACCAAACTTGCGCAATAAAAAGCTTATTTATGTATTCTAACTTTATACAGGCTTATCCCTGTTGTTGACAATACTTCACTCCCAGTGTTTCTTAAATATTCTGAAATGCATTTTTGAGGATAGCATGTGGCTATAGTGTTAAATTTTCCTCAATCTTGTTTATGATTTGAAAATTACATCCTTTCAAGGTTATCTTTAATTGGGGAAACAAGAAAATGTCTGTGGGACTGACTTAGAAGAGTAAAATAAGTGAACCAAAAGTTGTCTCATGCTTGGGTAGATAAGTGATGTATAAACTGGGGGTGTTGCCATACTGCAATCTCAAACTGTGGTTTTCTCACAGCCTAGGCCTCTGCCTATGTACAGTGTCCCCCAAATCCTGTAGATTTTCCTTGTAGTAGAACTTGGCTTAGATCATTATGAATCCATTTTATATAGTCAAACATTAAGTTCTCATTTAAAAAACCATCATCTCCTTCGTGTTTCACAGGTTCATCTTTTGGGGCTTTATTTTTTCAGGATGATCCTTTCCTCACCCATTGCAATGTTTGTGTTTTGGTTTCCACATCTTAGCCATATATTTAAGACTATCGCTTGTTACAATGTTTTTTTAAGTTTTCATTAGCACCGTCACAAAGATCTTGAATGATGTTAACTCGACTTTTTCTATTTAGTCGGCAAGAATCTCACAGAGATGCAGTCTATATTAGGTTTTTCCATTAAAACTGCTTGGTATGATTCTTTGCTGATGTCGACTTCATCAGCAACCTCAGGTGGTTAGCAAGGACCTTCACAAACTAATACGGTAATATTATCATTGTTGATGTAGAAGTTTGTCTGGGTCTGGAATTTTTATTCGCCATGTCTATGCTCTTTAAAATGATTGAACTATTTATATCGCTGATTTTTTCATACAGTCTTCCCCAAATGCTTACTGAAACATTTTAAATATCTCTGTGAAAGTTTTAAGTTTTAAGTTTAAAGAAAATTTTACAAAAACATGTTCTTTAAGATTATTCTTTTTTTTTGTAAGACGTCCAGTAAGAGATTAGCGCATGTGTATAACTGTTGTAATTTGAAAACAAATGACAGTATCATGAGAAGTTGTCACTATTGCTTTCTTATAATATTATTATTATTATTTCAGTTTGATAGACGGAGGGCAGCATTAGATGATTCTGATGACGATTTGTAGCAATCTTTTTATTACACTGCAAATTGAAGATCTGCAACAGTCAGTGATTAAAGAGATTTTATTTTATAAAAAAATATGCATGCAGTTAAGAAGTAGGCTTTTTGCACAAGTACAGAGTTATTTCAAAATTCATGTAATAAAATATATCAAACAATAACATGAATAAAGAAGTGAATTGTCTTGATTTTTTAACCGTTAAACATTACCCATAATTATTTAATTTAAAACACTTTTCCTTGTTTTTAATTTTCTTTATGTAAATAGTTAATCATTATCATAATCTACATACAAAACTAATTGTATTAACATTAATATTAAAAAAATATGAAATTTATTGCTAAATATTTTGTTTATTCATTTTCTCACTTTCCACTATTATTATATGTATTATTTATGATTTTAATAGTTTATTTATGGCTGTGATATAAAAAAATTATTGTAATAAGTGGGATAATATTTGTTAACGTGTAATTTTTTTTATTTACAAATAAAACTTCAAGCTTTATTGTTTTATTATGTTTATTTTGAGTGTATTTATGAACGCAGAATCTTAAATTCCGTTTGAAAACTTACATAAAAAATTACAGAAATAATTTTTCAGTCTTAAAATTTTCAAAAGCTTTATGTGAACTATTTTATATGAATAAAACATTGAAAAGTCTACATTATCTCCTTACAGCAAAGTTCTCAGATAAGGGGCATAAAGATGTAAAGGCTACACGAAAAAAGATTATTTATTTAAGAGGTATTCCATTTCAATTCAACAAATGATCAGTGCAGCACTATATTTGATTTTGGCATATGATAACTAGCCATCTTTTAGTGGCCAAAAAAAATATTTTTATATATAACATTTTTTTTTTAGTAATAGAGTATTTTCTAACTTGCCAACAGGTAAACAGCCATTTTCATCACTTTTCCCATGAGCTGTAGCATTCTTATTTTACATCATACTGAGGTCAAAAAGGGTGTTTTGGAAAGAGTAAAGATGTAACTTTATCTTAGTTTACTCAAAATTCATTTTGTTACATAACCAAATCTTGTAATGTTTACTGAAGTTAATTAAAAAAATTTTTGGCCTGAAATAAGTAATGAAGGACTTAGGGTAACAGGTTTGTTTTTTACCTTTAACTCTTAGGAACTAGTAGTACTTATAAAAAAATGGATTGTTACCAAGTGTCCATTAAAAAAAATGCCACCAAATCGTACGATTTTGAAAATGTCTCATTTTTGGGGCCCAAAAACCACATGTGGGACAGGTGGTAAAAATCTGAAATGTTTACTGCAGTAAGTACTTTTTATATACTTTAAAATTTATTTTGTTAGTCAAAGGGGTTGATGAGTAATGACGCCAACAAAACCACTTAAAACACCGTCCTTCTAATATAAACATATCCAATAATACTGATATGTATTTTTTTCAGATTATAAAAATTACAACTAAACTCAGAATGAATAAATTGATAATAAATAGTCAATTACAGAATGATAAATAACAATTAAAAAATGATGAACAATTAAAATACATTAAGTAAGAAATTGTTCAATTCACTTTTACCTTATTTTACTCCTGCTAATGGAAGTTATGAATAAATCTTGCACTTTTTGATAACAAACTTAACTTATGCTCTTGCCATTTTTTTTATTGAGTAGAACTGATAAGTCCTCATTCATCTTTGATGTAATGTTGTGTCTTCTTCCAGTAGTTGATAGAAAGAACTCTGAAAGCGTGAGAATCTTTAAAATATTTTCCAGTTGAACCCATGTTTCTTATCCCTCAAACTTCTTCAGATTCTTGACTGAAGTACCGGGACCCTGCAGATGGAAAAAGTGTATTCGATATTCCCCTTCATTTTCATATATTTTGACTTCGGCTGACCACCATTTGCCATCGTGTACACAGCAGGCATAATTTTTATATTGTGGCTTTGGTAAACTTATGAAGCAATCAGAAACATTAATGTCCTTGTGTACCAAACTAATATAAATGTTTCTGATTCAGAGGTCGCCCAGACTTTCAGAATACTGACTTGTTGGAACATAACTGTAAAAGGTTCTTGTTTCTTGGACTGTTGTGATTACCTGATAATAAGAACTGAGGTATTTTTCAGTTTAAAGTTGAACATCTTTATTAGAGCAGAAAATAAATGTTACATTTTTAAAATTGTCTTTGGAATAATTGTGCATTTCAGAATGTGTAACAATTTGATTGTTGACTGGCCTTTGAAGGTTTGCTTTAGTCACAGTTCTTTTTACATTTCCACCAATACCATCACATGGTCCTTTTCCACGAGGCAAAAAAATGTCATTCAGCTGCGATTTCAAAATCATCTTGATTGTGGCACAAACTTGTGGTAACTATTTTTACTTTATTTATATAACTTGCTTTAGGAAGTAGAAAAACGATATAGTATTGTGCTTCAAGTACTCATTAATTACATAGTAGCTTTGGCTTTGTAATTTTCCTTCTTTTTTTAAATATATGAGAAATGGATGTACTGTGGCATAAGTTTTTGACCAGTGATATGACTGGACTTCATCCTGTATCACAAAAGGAAAATTTTGAGAGACGTCTCCCATTATAATACATTCACCCTCCAACAAGTTTTTCTTTTTAATGTTGAGGAAATTAGCTTGTTTCTTTGCATCAAAATGATGCCTTTATAGATTATTTAAATTTTCAGTAAGTTTATCTAAATACTCTTGAAAAGGAATTTGAGTAGTTATTTCACAACGGTCAACAGAAACCCACTGTTTGAAGATAATTTCATTCATAATCAAAATCATCCCAGCTTTCTTGCAGTAATCTCAGCACTTCATTAGTGCCTGGACATTATTCACACTGTGACAGCATGCACGTCTCATTTTCTATATCGCATACCGTGGTTGAAAGGAAAATTATATAATCAAATCTCATTTTTAGAGCAGATAACATGAGTTTTACATTTTGATGGATGACACACACAGAGTGAATACCTGACACCCACCAGCCAGAACACAAAATTTAGGTCTTAAATCAGCAAATTTTGAAACACCAATTTTTAGATGATATTTTTCTTTGAAGACTACAATTCGTTTAAGTTACATAAGTCATTTTTGAATATTAATTTTCTTCCCGTCACCTTACAGAGACACAATCCTTCTTGCCTGGCACCATTCGGCTGTGCTCAATCTGGAAAAAATCTTGGACACATTTAATAAAATTTTTATTAATTATATGACTGGATTTCTTTTTGTCGATTTGTGGCAAAATTCCACTTGTTTTAACTAACACATGAAATTTTTTAATGATCCAGGTGTCATTAAATGTAGTGATTAATTCTTCATATTCCCTACCTAAATCAGCACAATTTTGTGGTACTAAACTGGTTTCTTTCGTAGAAATATTTAAATCAAAGGACTTGTTTAATTTACTGGAACTGACTCGGCTATTTTTGTAACTTTAATTTTTAAGATTGGTCCCTTTGCACTGCTTTAAAATTTTTGAACCCTAACGAGGGAAATGCTAAGTGCCTAACAAGCTTTATTCACAGACTACTATAACACATTGAGGCTCAAATATATCTTGACATTCCAGTTTGTTTTCTGCATTATCTTGTGGTTTTTGTATTTTTTAAAAGTATTTTGTACACAGTGCTGTGCCTGACATTAATTTTAAATTTGGATTGCTTGTTGAAAACATCAAAAGAGATTTCTTAACCGGTTTAATACAACAGGTAAATGGGTCGGAGCAACTTTTCCTATTAATATGAAAATATAAATCTAAATATTCAGTTTTATGAAAAGTACAGATATTTTTTGTTTCAGCACACCCACTTAAAGATATCAATATAAAATGGAAGGGTTCTTACAATAACAATACAGTTAGTATAAATTATAAAACTACCAATTGCACCTCACTTTGTCTTATCCCAGGTTCTCTATAGCTAAAATAAAAATTTCTCTAAAATTAAAAATAAAAGATAACGCATAAAAGTGAAGTGCACTGCTAATATAATTACCTAACCACAGAGTTAACACTAACATTCAGGATTACGCAAACATTCATGTTCATGCATGTCTATTCTATCTCATTACAGACATATAAATATATTTTGTATAGTAAGCATACATTATTATCTGAAAAAATACATGCTGTGAATTTTTTGGATACATTGTTCGTCGTTAGAAGGAACGTTGTTTTTAGTGGTTTTGATAGCTTCATTACTCGTCTACACCTTTCAATAACAAAATAAATTTAATATGATTTAAATTTAATATGATTTGGCAGCCATTTTTTTAAATGAAGGACACTCGGTAACAGTCCAGTTATTTTTTTATAAGTGCTACTAGTACCTAAGAGTTAAAGGTAAAAAATAGGCCTGTTACCCTAAGCCCTTCATTATTTATTTTGGGCCAAAAATTTGAAAAAAAAAAATTTGTAAATGTAACTTCAGTAAACATTACAAGATTTTATTATGTAACAAAATGAACTTTGAGTACATTAAGAAAAAGTTCTGTCTACTCTTTCCAAATAGCCCTTCTTGACCTCAGTATGATGTAAAATAATGTAAAATAAGAATGCTACAGCTCATGGAAAAATGACGAAAATGGCTGTTTACCTGTTGACAAGTTAGAAAATAGTTTACTCAAAAAAAATTTTTTTTTAATAAAAAAATAGTTTTTGGCTATTACAAGGTGTGGATAGTTATTGTATACCAAATATCATCAAAACCAAAATTAGTGATGCAACAAAATTTTTGAAAATTTTTAATTAAAATGGAATACCCCTTAAAAAATGTTACAACCATTCTACTAATTTTCCTGTTTTATTTTGAAATCAGTTACAAATAGATGTTTGGAAATTTAGCAACATCATTGATGACTAATCTGAATGTGGCTGTTGTAAAAGATAATGTAACTTTTACTACTTTTATTATAAATTCTTCCCTTATGCATAACTTATAACTTCATTTATAAGTTATTAGTGATATAAAAAAAAGGAAGAGATTCAAATAGCATTTTCAAAGACTTGCTCCTACAGATAGATGATTAAAATATAATTTTTTTTTTTAAATAAGAATTTTATTTTTTAATTACATAAGCAATATATCCTTTTAAAATAATTTATTACTTAAAAACTGAGGGAAAATGTTCTTCTGTTTATAAATAAAATTTATAGATAATTTATAGAAAATAATTTTTTTTGATAGAACTATAAGTTAATTCTTTTTTTTTTAATGCTAAATATAATCTGTCATGTTTATTGAATCATTTTTGGCATGAGTCTAGTAACAGATTCTTTAGTGCTTTCGTAGAACTGCCCTAAATCATAACCTCTCACAGGGTAAATCATATTCTTTGTAAATCCACTAAAAAATATTAACAGTGTGAAATCTGGATTCAGGCGATAGTTAGGAAATAGGGCTTCTCTAAAGATCTAACAATTAGGACAAGATATAACCATTAAAAAAACTGAGTGAGCTAGATTGTTTGTAGCTGTGATATATTTCTTTAACTAAATCCACATGAAAGTTGCAATTTCACTTTTTAGGTTGAATCCAATTCTACAGTTATGCCAATTCATACGACTGCTGACACAAAATGTTGCCTTAGAAGATGACTGATATCTTACGGCATTATTCTGTTAACTTGATATCTCTTCTTTAGCGCAAAGCTTTCCAGATTTACACTTTTCTATGCAAACTATTTCTTAAACTTTTAAAAGAATGCAGTTATAACAGCCATTAATACGAGGTCTGTAAATAAAGTAATGAGACCAGTTTTTTTGGCAGCCAAAGTGGCAACACCGTAAAGTTATTAGTAAACATATGGTTTTATGAACAGCTGATTTATATTAGGTATTAATATTTTTAGTCTATTGTTGCCACGTGAGACGTAAACAAACTTTTCATGAAAAGAATTTTTGTTGTGCATTACAAAAATGAGTGATACTAATTATGAGCAACATTGTGTAATCAAGTTTTGTGTTATTTCAAAATTGATTGGAGATGACGCTCTGTTACAAGCCCAAGTTTTTAGGTGGTTTAAAGCATTTTCAGATGGCCGAGAATCAATTGCAGATGATCCACGCTCTGGAAAACTGTAGCGTCAAAAAGTGATGACAATGTTGAGCGAATTGGAGACGATACAGTACGACAGATGATTAACTATCAGAATAACTGGAGAACAATTGAATATGAACCATACCACAATCCATCAAATTTTATCAAACAAATGGAAAAGATTTGTGCAAAATTGGTTCCAAAAAACCTCACTGTTAAATACAGAAGTGTGCTGCGATCTTCTAGGGCAAATTGAAACTGATCCTGATTTTCTAAAAAATGTTATTACTGATGATAAATTTTCGGTATTTGAGTACAATCCAGAAACAAAAGGAGTACGTCAGAGAGCAAGGAGTGGCGTGGCATACTTCAAACTCACCATATCCCAAAAAAGCAAAAATCAGCAAATCAAAACCACGCTAATTTGTTTCTTTGATAGTAATGGCACTGTCCATAAGGAGTTTTTGCCTACAGGACAGACTGTAAATCAATTTGTTTACCGAGAAATTCTTGTAAGACTGGTGGAAAAGAGTTGCCCGCGTGAAACCAGCCATTAGACAACTGGATGCTGCATTATGACAATGCACCAAATTAATGAGTTTTTGGCAAAGAAAAACATTCCTGTAGTTCCTCAACCACCTTATTCACCTGACTTTGGTCTCTGCAACTTTTTCCTGATCCAGACTTTAAAAAAATGTAAACTGGACCATCTGAAGGATATTCTGATTTTTGAGTTCTAACACTGCTGTGGGAAAACAGCTTTTTGAAGGTGATCCATATATAATTAATTGGATTGTAAATAAAAAAATTACAATCCAAGAGTATACTATATAGAGTATAAAAGTTATTACAATATTGAATTCTGTGATTATGTTCACAGAGATCCTACATTAACCCAAAAATATTTTACATCATAGTAAGTGGAAATATATATAGAGTAAAATTTGTAATTAAAATAAAGATCTTATTCTACTAATTTTGGTTGTAATATTACATTACTTAAATTTAGGAACAAAAAAAAATTTCTAAGAAAAATGAAGTTTTAGATAATTCATTAAGATTATTTTATTAACAGTATTGCATCAGATAGATAAATAAATAGACATAAAACAAGAACTAAAATTTATTCTGATATATATACAAATGTACAAGTTAATGGAATGGAAGCGTTAATAAAAGTTATTACAATTGTATTTAAACTTAAAAATAATTTACAATACGCGTTTCAGGAAATATGAAATGAATGTAATGTACTGTTCAGAATTGAAGATATTGTGAAATTGTTTTTAGCGATGTCTTTTTTTAATAACTCAAAATTTGTATTCCATTACTTTATTCCTTCTTCTCGTGGGTTTCATCTGAAAACAGAAATACAAAATATTTAGTTAATTTAAAAATAAAAGTATTTTTAATATTATCTGTAATTTCACTGACGTAATGCATTTTTCATTCCTTACCTGTCCGAGTCTTTTATAATCTCAATATATATAAATGTTGCATGATTCTCAACATACATAAAATGTTGCATGATGTGTAATCTTGCTGTCACCTCTCTCTCTCTCTCTCTCTCTCTCTCTAATGAATGTTAATTAATCTATATATATATATATATATATATATACTCAAATATAGCAATAGCGAAGCATTGCTGGGTCTGCTGGTACATCAATATTATAAAAACACAATTTTTTTTTAAATTTTCATTCGTGTTTTTTTTAAAAGATTACCTTTAAGAAATTTTTAAAATCTAACTGCTACTTAAATAGTTATAAAATTACAGAACTTTACTTCTGCTGTATCTGTGAAATTCTGTATAAAAAAAAAAAATGATTGGTTAGTAATAAAATTTACCTTCTTCATCGTCATCTTCATCAGCATCCATGATATCAGCACAGCATATAGAATAACAGATAAGACTCAGGAATCCTAATGGTAGTCCGAACAGAACCGATGTCAATACTGGGTTACCTTTCCACATTTCACTTAATGATGAACGAGCCTCAAAATATGAACGATACATACGAACTAACATCGTGTTACCACCATATGACTAAAAAAAAATAAAAATAAATATCATTACCTCTTTATAAATAAAATATCAAACAAAAATTTAGATATAAATTTTACATTTAATCACAAAAATCTTTATAAAGGATTCCTGTCCTGCATTAAATAGTGAATTTCACTCCTCACATATGACGTCTGAAACACTTAAAATTTCTAAGGGAGAACCATTTTGAAAATAAAATGATCTGAAGGGTAAACACAACCATTAAAACTGGTTTCTGTAGACTTCTGAAATTAATCCTTATATCACAAGCAAGCCAATATTGGAAAGTAGAAAATGCACAATCATTTTTGTGGGTTTATAATTGCAATAACTTTATTGTAGAAAAACATTAACATTGTATTTGTCAGAATTCTTATTTAAATCAAGAAATACATATTTATTTAATATATAACAAAAACATATTAGGTAATCAATAGTTCATACAGTAGCATGCAAATTAATCCAAACACAGATGTTATTTAATAAAAATTAACTTTATTTAGAAAAACCATCCATACCTGTACAATTTGTGAATATCTAATAATTAATATGTCCTCTATTCTTAATCACTTCACATACACAATCTGGCATCAATTCAACAAATTTACCTCACATTTTTTTTATTTCATCCTAAAACCGTACCAATAATATAACATGAGTCAATAATATACCCATAATAGTCAATTTTTGTGGTACTATTCATTTTTTAGAGTCATTTTTTGACAATTGCCTAAAAAGTTTCAATTTGATTTAAGTTTGGGAAATTGTCTGGCCATGAGAACACTTTAATTTTTGTTTTTCAAAAAATCTTTATCTTTCCAATTTTTTGGCAGTATTGCCTGGCATAATTTTTTTTTGGGACACTCTGTTGCCTTGTAGGAATTTGTTTTAAAGTTGTGTCACAACCCCTTTCCTTTAGAAAATTGAAATATCCATTACTTTTCAACATTCCATCCGCTACAAGTAATAAACAAGGGCCTTTAAATGTGAAACAACACCAAAAAAAATTTTCTGGGAATGTTTAACTGATTGTTGGATATGAGCCAGTGATGCATTTTTAATACATGGAACCTTTTTGCTCCTGAATATAAATATGTAACTCATCTCAAAATAAACATTTTTTCTTTGGAACTGTTAACATGTGCTTTGGCCCAAAAGAACCTTTTTTTGCACATTGTTGAGGTTAAAAGCTAGCTGGTTTTTAGCTGGCCAACAAACTTTCCATCCAGCTGCAAGAAGTCAGCGTCTGACAGTTGTCATGAGTAAATCTGTTCCATTGGCTGTTAATTCTCGATTTAAGTTCACAGTAGATAATTTTGGATCAAGTTTACTTTTTATCACTAATAACTGAAATTGTGTTGGGAGTATTTTGTCTTTTATGCTCAGATTTTAATTTCCTTTGAGGTATATAGGAACCAATTTCTTTAAATTGTTTTAAAATAGCATTCACTGTCTCTAGTCCAGCACCACATTCAGAAGCTATCTTTCCTTGTATCATAACTGGTATGCTCTGAAAAAAAAAGTTTTCAAATGTTTTCTTAGATTTATGTCCATTATTGTATATCCAAAACACAACAAAAAACATGAAAATATGATTTTGTAATACAAAATCTGATGTGAACACCACATGACTTCCTTGTATGCCTATAAATATTAAATGACATATACACATTTTTTGCTGCACTTCATTTAAAATTATTTAATCTGAAAGTGAGATACAATCCTCCAATTGTTACTTATTCACGAGAATGAGTACTTATCTTGCAGACAGTTTACACATTGTAAATATTCTTGTAAAATATGATACAGCTGTTCATGTGATCTACCCATTGTCTTAAAGAAAAAATGTCATTTTTCAACTGTCTAGTATTGGCTAGTTATGATGTGACAATTAATGATTGTACACGTGTAGATATGGTAACACTTCACCTGGTCAAGTAGTAGCGATGGTTTGTAACTACAGCCAGTATCTATGAAGAAATTAGATTCCCTCCACGAAAATTCTAGTGTTCAACTCTGAAAAATACATGAGTAACGGGCATTAACATATTCTAATTAAATATCTTCCTAATTCAATAAAACTGCTGATAATAAAAGCGATAAACAACTGCACCATTCACATGACCACAAAATTGGCAAACTATTTCTTTTAATTGTTATATTTAATAAATTTGGTTTGATATTTGTGATTAAAACACAGTAGTAAATTACTCATTTATACAAAATAGATTAATATTCAACAACTTACTGGAGCCGACTGATTTAGTATGGATTCTAAAAATAACTGAACAGCATCAGGGGTTAATCTATGTGGCTCATCATCAGGCAAATGGTGATGATTCGTTGTGGAATTTAGAACTAACAAATACGGCAGCGGTAATTCTGTCATCGCTATAGAATTTGCCAATTCAGGACTACCAACCCATCCAAACTGAAACCATCTGTAAAAAAAATGATGAACATTAATAGCTTGTTGATACTGAATAATTGTATTTAACATGATTACCAAATTTCTGTTTTATATTGTGCTTAGCGATATAAAACAATTTTGACTAAGTCTTGAAAAATCTGAATTATTTATACTACAATAAATTTAAAAAAAAAACTAGTTTCATTCTAGGGATTAATTAAAAAAAATATTAGAAAAAATCTGTCGAACTCTCAAAATTTTTTGGGTTTAAAAAATAAAAAAATGTGTTAGAATATCTAACTGCAATCCCAATAAGAACGTAGTCAATTAGACATTAAAAGCATTACTTCTTTAAAAACAAAGTTTTTCTTTAAAACAACATTATTTTAAGGATAAACCAGAGTAATATGTACCACATACAAAATAACCTGCCTCACTGGCTGGCAAAGAAAGAAAGGGTCAAAGTATTCTCAAACAAAAGATATAAAGAAGTGAAGAAAATAGTGGTAATCTTAAAATCCAATTCAATCCAAAATTATATAGTTTGACAAACAGTTGCCAGAACAGTGATATCTTTCTTTATAGCTTCACCTTGATGAATTTTATGACAGTATGATTTATGCACACAAAAGCACTTATACCCTTAAAATGTGAGCAGATTGAGCTTATAAAGCCTGAGTGCTTATGGCTGTTTTCTCCATTATAAAATAAATTAATAGAACTTATTCATACATAGATTTGTAAGAAGTAATGTGTTATAAGATTCTCTTGATGAAGGATACCCGTAAAAAGAAATAAGTAAAATGTATTTTTTAAATAATCCCAAATGCAAGAGATATGTCTACAAATTTACTAATGCACATTCAATTTACCCTCGCATGTGAAAAAAGTTTGGTTATTCCATCAACTGCAACATGTCCACGATATTAATAGTGACCAGACCAATATAGTGTTGATATTGTAGGTAAGTAAACATTTATCTTTACTAGACTTATTTACAATAAAAGAAGTATTACTTTTGGATTTTCTCCATGGACATCATAAAATGCTGCATTTTATTGCCAGCTTTAAAAAATAAAATGCTGTGAATACTGCCAACAAAAGCTTTATTGTTCAAGGTGGTATATCAACTTGGCTATTTTCTATGTCGGGTTTTCTTTTTGCTGTGATGCATGTCCAAAAGCTGTATTCACAGCTTTGTAGCTTTCACTTTGTCCAAAAGCTGTATTCACAGCTTTTGGACAAAGTGAAAGCCACCTACAGCAACAAAAGGCTCTGTCACCTAATCACCGATGCGATTCTCTATGACAATACCTCACACAACATTTAGAACTTGGCATAAACTGCACCCTGAAATTTATAAGGAAACCTTACAATATATCTCATACAGTCCAAATTTACTTCTCAGCAATTTCTTTTTGTTTGGGCCATTGAAGAAGGCACAGGAAGAACATCGATTCCAAAGTGAAAATGAAGTAGAGGAGTTCATGCAAAAATTGCCACATGTTCTTTAATGTTATATGAAGAAGGGATTCATAAGCTGCCAACACGGAAAAATTATATAGATCTTAGGGGATACATGAAAAAACTGTATTTTGAATTTTTATTCTGTACTAATAAATATTAACAACAAAAGTACGGTCTTATTTAACTGATCCTTCTAATTTCAAATTAATAACAGTCTCTAATCATTCACTGAATGATTACATAATTAGGAAAATTTTATGATTTTTCTCAATCTGCCTGTCTGCAAGAGGTATATATAAGTTGAATGCAATCTGATATGAGACATCGCATATCAAACTGAATAACAAAAATTTTCGCTAGAGAAAAAGAGAGTGATGATGTGGTTGCTTCTTCATTCAACAAGCCATATATACTACTCTAAATAAACATTCCAAGCCCAATTACATGCTGCACTATCACATGAATACACAGTAAGAATATTTGGTTAAGTACAGCAATGCAACTACACATCTAGTTACCTCAGCTGCTTTACATGCATCACAGCCAAAAGAAAACCCGACATAGAAAATAGCCAAGTTGACATACCACCTTGAACAAAAAATTTTAATTTAAAAAAATTTTTTAAAGTAATAAATTTTAATTCTAGTTAAAGATTTACAATAACTAGAATTAAAATTTAATACTGAATCAAATACTAAGAAATTTCTCACATGCTTCAATAAAAAAACAGTTTCAATCCAATATATAAAGTGGAGTTTTAATTTACATAAGAACCTCTCATATTAATATTTAATACTATAAATCTTTCTTACTGAAAAAAATAGTGAACATTTTGGTTGATTGAACATCGATTCTAAAAATTAAAAAATTAAAATTAATCATTAAATGAGTAAAGATAAAAATCTACTTTTAAAACATATGCTTCGTATTTTAGTTAAATTATTATAATTACCTGTGGAATTTATCTCTATTTCTCATTATGACGGATTTAATCATATCTCGAAACCTAAACAAATATAACCAGAAACTAAATTAAAAAGCACGTAATAAAAAAAATTAAATATGCGTAAAAATAATATATCTACATCATGTAATTCCAAATGTTAGATTTACTCGTAAAACAATAAAAAATATTAAGTAGGTTAATTTATTTTATCTTATTAACACAAAATAAATCTATTATGATTCAATACATTATTTAGTACAGTTTCTCAACACCTCAAAGTCCCTGGAGTATTACTTTGAAAAACTAATCTCAACACTTGGGAAGTTATATATAGTATCATATGCATCTCTTTTCAGCTATAATTTCAATTTTGTGATTCAGGATTAGATGAAAAAAAAATTTGATGTATATAATACACAACCTGTACAGCGTGTCTGTAAAATAATAGTGGGGTTTTAAATGTTTATAGCTTAAGAAAAAAGCATTATAGAAAGATGAAATGTATGTTAAATGAAAGAGAAACACTTCAAGTTTATGTGTGTAAAAGCTAGCGCATGCGCGTTGTGTTTCCAGTACACACAGCAGCACATGTTCATTAGTCGTCATGTTTGCAGTGCAGACGAATGTTTAATGATGTTGTGCTTGCTATGTTTAAGTCAGTTACATGTGTTAGGCGATGATGACAATCACGTAAAATGACATTCGGCGACGGGACAAACAACTCAAAGAAACAGGCAGCCTACTGAAACAAACACATTCAGGATGACTATCAGTGTCTGATGATGCGAACAAGTTTCTCATGTAACTTGAAATCCAAATGGAAATGTTCTAGACAGATGAGCATTTCTAAAACAACTATTCACAATATGGTGGTTATGTTTCACTGCATACAAAATTCAGGTGTTACAATTTTAGGATAGTTTCATATTTCTGGACAGGTACACAGGCGTGACAGTGAATGTGTTGTGCACTATTGGATGAGACGAGTTATTAACCCTTTCTTTTTTGCTGAAAAAACAATAACGGGGAACTTCTTGGATATGTCAGAAGGGTATGTGGCACCCCAAATATCAGAGAGTTCCAGTTAGACAGAGCTCCTCCACAGTTTGCTGCAATTGTGCAGGATTTTCTTAACAAAACATTTCCTAGCGATGAATCGAACAAGAAGGGTAGATTGTCTGGCCCCCCACGGTCTCCAGACCTTATGCCCATGGATTTCTATTTTTGGGGTTATGAAAAAAAAACAAGTGTATTCCATTCAGTTTGAAATCTGGACAGTTTAAAAGTAAGGATCACTAAAGCTGTTTCTTCTATCTTGCCAGATGTTCTCTGCCATGTGGTAATAGATTTAATATTGTCTTGATGTCTGCAGGGCGACTAAGGAAGCACACATTGAAATCTACTGAACAGCTAAGAAACTTGGAGTGTTCTTTTTCATTTAATATATAGTTCATCTCTCCACAAAGCTTTGTTCAAAAGCTATAACCACACCATTTTTTTATACACATGTTTTATTTGTTCCAAAAACTGATTATAGCTATTACCTGGAAAGCAGCAAAATACTAAAAATGCACTATCTAAAAACACCTGAAATTAGACAAGTAGAATGGGAATAGATCAGTTATAAAGCACAGCCCATAATGTTTACAAAATGTTTTTATCATTTTACACATGCATTCAAATCAAAATAAGTTGATGAGAGGGTAGCTATAATCAGTTAACTGCTTGCAATTGTGACTAAATAAATAAGCTTAAAATTAGGAAACAATTTTATTCTTTAATATTATATGAGACTCTCAGTGAACTGAAAAACATTTTTAACTAATGTCTATATTTATACAGATATTACACATGCCAGATAGATATTATCTCTGAACAGTAAGCTCAGATGTTCTTTCATTGTGTTCTGTATTTCTAGAATTTTGTAGAATATGAAAAATTCCAAGCCTAATTAGGATTCAAACTGAGAACCATAATAATAAATTTAACAATAATAAAAACTTAAGAAAAAAATATAAGTATAGTACTTACTCTATCATTTCAATAGGTACTTCTTGCAATTTATTTTCATTTACAACAGCAAGAACAAGATACTTGTTTGTTTGTAACACCTATAACATACAAGAAAAAACCAAGTAAATATTAAAAGTATTTTGTTTTTGTTGAACTAATATTCTATAAACTCTTTCAAGTAATCTAAGCAAAAAATAAATATTCAAAATAAATTAATAGAAAAATAATTATGAAAAAGACATAATTTATTCATAAAATGGTTCATTTACCTTTTTTTTATTTGAACAGTTTTCTTCTTTTTATCCACAGCACTTTCAAAATATCTAATGCTTCATCAGGTAAATAAAACGACGTTTAATCAATTAGTTATTTCCAAATTGATAAGCAGAAGTCTTTCTACTTCTCAAATGGCTGTCTAGTCTTTCCTCAGCCACAAATTAAAATTTTAATCAATTAAACTTATTTTTTTTATTCACCAGATGAAACAATATGTACTACAAAAGTGCTTATAATAAAAAATAATTATCAAGTAAACAAAAGTTACTGAAATTTTTGACTAATTAATATCAATACCCTGACATGACATGTCGGAAATGGAATCGACAAGAAAAGAAACTGAGAAAAAATGTAAACAATTAAATGCAAACTGAGAAAAATGTATAAACAATAACAAAGAAGAGTGATGGAAGAATTAGTAATAAATAGTGAAAAATTAGTAATAAAAAGAATTCTGGAAAAACAAAATTATAGTCTGAGTAATGAGTGTGTTTTGAAACCATTATACTTGAATGATAAAGAGGACGAATCACCCTGCTTTTACTAAGGAAAACCACTAGGCCTGGGATTATAAATAGTGCTAAGGACTAGAGGTACACAGTAACAGTCAGAGTGTACTTATGAAGAGCGTGTAATGAGTGTACTCCGTCTTGCGATTAAAGTGCAACAGGGTTCTGTTTGGAGATTTAGTGCGAGTTGCTGTTTTGTGGTTTCACTGTGAACAGGAGATAAGTTCATTATTTATCGTTAAAATTATAACCTACTTTTTGTAATATAATATAAGTAAATAATCAATCCTATAGTGTTTATTATTATCAATTTTTTAATTGTAATCTCACTGCCATAATCACTTCTTACTTTTGTATTTATTTTCATTAATTTTTATAAATTTCATAGGAGAATTAGAATTATTATTGATGACATACAATTTACTTATTTTGTAAATAAGATACTAGTTTGAATAGATTATATTTCTATAAGAATTTTAAATGTGCATAACCTCTCAATATCCTTGTCAAATCAATAGCTTGGGATACTGGGATCAGGAATTTTCTTATTTTCAGTTCTTATACTAACTTTTTTCTTCAATCTCCATAAACACAATCTTTCTTTTTGTTGAACTTAATTGGATATTCTTCAAAATTAATGCTGAATTTTTGTATCTTCATCACAATTTCCTTTTAATTTAACTTGAACAATCTATAAACCACTTCATATTCTCTATGTAAAAAAAAAAATCAAAATATTTGTTTTATGAAAATGTCAGTGTAATGAAAATGTTTTATGAAATATTTGTTTTATAAATTAAAATGTCAGGCTCTTGTGGACAGACCTGCCACTGGATTCCTTGCGGCTGATGCAGTAGAGGTCACACTACAAGGGGCCTCACTCCAATGGGGTGAGGAACTGGCCATCAGGGAGGTGCAGAAGCAGCTTTCCAAAATCATGGACACGTCAGATATGATTATGCTGGGTCTCAAAGTTCTATTCGACAAGTCAGGCTTTATGTTACTTTTTATTACTTCCTCTGAAGTAATACCATACGGTGGTTCCAAAGGCTAAACAGGAAAAAAATAAAAAAGTGCACATTGTGCAAGACCAGCAAAAGCACAGACAACATGCTGCCAAGTCATTTCACAAGACCTTAAAGAAAAAGATTGCTGGAGCTGATGTAACCTTCAGAGGGAACACCGATAATAAATCCTTCATCCACGTGAAGGAGATGATGAGACCACGACCTGAAATGTGAAAGAGGGTGTCTTGCGAGACCTTGAGGGCAAAGTCTCAGTGTCACCAGATGGGAGGAAGAATCAAAGTGCTTCAGATGCTAGGATACAGGCCACCTTGCCTCTAAGTGCAAAGGCTCTGACTGCTTGACGCTTTGTTTCAACTATGGCAAGGTCTGAGTGCAAAGAAGCACGAAGTGCGCACCCACCCTGCAAAGATACCAGCCACAGGACTGGTAATAAATAATGCCATAAAAATAGGAAATGAAAGTCCTCCAAAGCAATTCAAACAGGAGGAGCTGGGAGGTCTACGACTTGGTCTCACAGATCGCAAGATGTGAAAAGCTGCCTTTAGGCCATGCAGTGATCCAACTATAGTACTGGTCATTGAGAGGCAATAAGTCTGTGATGCTGACAGCAGCACCGCCATTACCGAAGTCTCTGGTGCCTTGCCAGTAATTCGCTACGGCAGCAGCCCAGGTATACCTAGTTAGAGACTTTGACAGCACTGTTGTTTAGTTGCTATATCTTGCTGAACCCGCAAAGAGCTTTGGCTCTGGTTAGGAATAGGCTTATTTCTAAGGTAATGGAATTTAAGGTAATGTTCTCTGCCACGGCTCAGGGTTTTGAGGGACTACCTTCTAAGTCAATTGGAGTAAAGGAAATAGTAACAGTTCCTACTGGAATTTCTAGACCTCTGGACACTCAATGGAAAAATACGCAGAGTTTTTGAAGGATTAGCATGAGGCAGCCAGAGACTATCTTACTGAATAAGCCGAAGGATTTGGCAAAAACGGCCAAGAAATAAGAAACGATTTGCAGGTTGTTCTTCATAAGAGGTCCAGCCTGAAGATAAGAAATATATGGGAGACTCAGAGGAGATTGGCTGTCATCACTGATAACAAAGACACTGTTTTAGGTTATCTCAAGAGTATTTAAAGGCTGAAAAAGTAGAGGAATGGGTCGATTCTAAACGTAAATGGCAACCAAGAGTTATTGTCTATGACATGGATTGTCGTCTCTCTGACGATGAGTTTATGACTTTGGTCAGAAAGCAAAATACCTATTTGGATGAGGTGACTTTTCAGGGTGTATGTTGGTTCCTGTTTAAGACAGGTAACATGAGGCAGAGTGTTACCATGCAGTGTTGGAGAAGGGACCTGGCCTTCTACAGAAGTTTGTTTCTGGAGGCAGGTTGTGAACTTCTCGTCTTGTAGGGTGAAGAAATATATAAATGTCCAGGGTTGATATAAGTAATGTCGTTATGGCCACAGGGCGAAGTTCTGCCAGTTTCTGTCACTATCTGCTCATTGTGGAGAGGAAGGGCACAAGCGAGAGGATTGTCCCAAGAAGAACAAGACATCGATTTGTGTCAAATATAAGAAGCTGCGCTAAGAGCATAAGTACTCTGTGGATGGTAGGATTGTGGGTCTTATTTGAGAGCTGTCGAGATGTACTTCAGTTCGTTATATGGTTAATTTTGGGCAGCTGAATGCTCAGAGTGCTTACATTGCACAGATTGAATTAGGTGAGGATGTAGATATTAGGAATTTGGATGAGATTCTTTTGCAGGATCATCTTTATGTTGTAGTGTATGATCTACCTGGTTTTAGAGGGTGGCAGAAATTTCTGTGTTGTCCTGCTAGTATGTGTGCAAGAAACATCTGGATTGTGTTTTTGTTCAGCAGCTCTCTAATTTTCACCATGTTGTTGTGAAGCTGGTAATTGGGGACATGCAACTTTATGTTGTAAGTTTGTATTTTCAATATAGGGACCCTGTTGAGCATCATTTTAGAGAAATGGAACAGGATTGTCCGGTTTGTTGGTGGCTGCCCTATTCTGATCAGTGCAGACATTAATGCAAAATCTTTGTGGTGGCACAATACTTTGACGGTTGAGAAAGGGAGCTGATGGTGGAGTTTCATTGTACAACATGGTCTCAAGGTTTATTGATTTGGGTGAGTTGCCAACCTTCGCAGGAATGACAGGGGGTAGAAGGTTGTTTTCTGGCATAAAATAGATGTGACAGTTGGAGAGAATATTCCCGGCACTGTTTGTTGATGGACAGTAGCTGACCATTCCAGTGATCACTGTTTGAGTTTCAGATAGTGAATGTCCACAGCGAGGTATACCAGTGTAATGTTCCCATTCAGCAGGGGCGTTTCCTGTACAGGAGGGCAGACTGGCAAAAATTTTTCAATATATTATCAGCCAGACATTGTGTCTTGAACCGGATTTTGGAAGTTATGGATTTGGAGGAGTTGGCAGAAGGGCTTTCTGTTGCTTGTGGATGCTGCGAACACTCTATCCCCCGTAGTTCTGGTGGAAGAAAATTGGAGAAAGGGAAGGATAAAATAGATAGGGTATGTTTTCATTAGAAGCTTATTAAATTTGTGTATTTGTTTCTTGATTTTTGAGTTAATCAAGAAGATTTTGACTCGATCAAGTAATAGATCTCAGCATGTACT
This sequence comes from Lycorma delicatula, assembly GCF_047948215.1. Classification (NCBI taxonomy): domain Eukaryota; kingdom Metazoa; phylum Arthropoda; class Insecta; order Hemiptera; family Fulgoridae; genus Lycorma; species Lycorma delicatula. The sequence continues at coordinate 162,277,250 of NC_134460.1, read as the reverse complement.
CTAATTAAAGTTAGAGAGTTTTATATGAAACCTTCAGTTTTTGAGGAAGGCATGGAGATCATGCTTGGTGAATCAATTACTTTGATAGTTGAGGATTGTAAGATATGGTTGGTGGTCGTGGTTGGAAGAGGCCATAAAAAAGGTGTTACACTAAGTTGTGTAAATACACTGATGGAAATGTCTGTCGAGATATTTGCATCAGTGACATCCTGAAAGAGACCAAACTGATGACTGTGATGTGTTCACTGGTTTAGAGGATCTAAAAGATGACTTCTGGTAAAGCCCATCAGGATTAGGAATGCAGATGTGGTGTGGTGACCAAAATTGTCACAAAGAAGGTATCTTCTCTTATGGGGGTCAGGTAGTCCACCCTATTCCTGTAGTGAAATACTTCAGGGTGTGGATAGACAAGAATGTCATGTTTCAGAGGCACTTAATAGTGTTAGTTAAAACTGAGAAAACAGCTGCCGCTTCGGTTGGATAATGACGAACATCAGCGGTCTCTGCACATCGAAGTGGAGGATCTTGTCTCAGGTAATGTTCTTAAAAGTATTGTATGGAGCACCAGTCTGGTCCATCACGCTGGAGAGGAGGAGGGCCTGTGCAATTCTTAATCAGCTGCACAGGGATGTCTCTCTTAGGGTATGCTGTGGGTGCAGGACCATCTCAGGCTGATGCTGCCGGTATAGTGGCCAGACTTGCGCCCCTGGATCTCCACATCCGGAAAAAGGAGGAGATGTACAGGAGAGTGGGTGAGGTGGGTACCAAGGCATTGCTTGTCCACATATGGCAAGAAAGATGGGATCAGTGAATGAATGACAGATGGAGCTATAGACTAATCCCAGATCTCCAGAGATGACTGTCTGAAAACATGAAGGAGTTGGCCCAGTTTCTTACTGGTCACCATGGTGCAAGTAGTAGCATCTCAGCCTTTCATCCAGGGGTCCCAGGTTTAAATCCCATTCAGGCATGGCATTTTCACACCAAAAAATTGTAATTTCATCTCATCCTCTGAAGCAATACCTAAAAATGGTCCCAGAGGCTAAAAAACTTCCTTACCGATCATGGATATTTCAAGGCATACATATGCGCATGGAAATTGAGATGTGGAATGAAATTATTGCAGGGGTGGAGGAGTATACCGCAGAACACATGGTATTCATGTGCAATCGGTTCCTGCAGCATTGGGAAGCATGTAAGAGAGAATTCGGTGCGCTTACCCCAGAGAACATCATTGACTATGCTACACAGACTGAACGATGATCCTGGCTCACAGTGTCCATGATGTTGGTTATAAATATCCGAACAAAGTTGGCGGAAGATGTCCAGGAGTGAATTACTACCTCTGTATCTCCCTTGAAAAGAGGTTAATAAAAATCCGCAGGATTCTGAAAAATTTGAGGCATGAGGCCAGCCATGAAGCTGTGGATGTAGACAAGATGCTGTGGATGCTGTGATATTACCATAAGGTGGGTCCAGCATCCCATGTTGTAGAGGGGAAAGAGTTTTAGTGGGTAGTCCCACATTACTATGGCGTACGAGACCACATGGTGTCTATAAAAGGCACCATCTGATAATGAGAAAAAAAAAATCTAAATTTTGTAAACAAAATCTATCACTAAGTATATTTACTTTTTAATAAAATGTACGATGTATGAAGTCTGAATATATTTTCTTTTTAGAACAGTTGCGAGTTAAAACTTGGAGTTTAGTAAGGTAATATAGCACCACTGTGCTATAAGTCTTGCTTCACATTCAAAATGTTAATTAATTTTCCCGAGTTATTAATAAAATCACATAAATGCTTTAGTAGTATTATGATTATTTGTTTATTTTCTATCTACATTGAGGCCTGAAGTACACAATCTGCATGTGTGTGGTGTATATAAATGCGCAACACACACCTTCAACCAGTTGGTGCAATCCACCGGATGGACAACAATTATACATAACTTTTAAAAATAGCTATCACAAGATAAGAACATTAATCATTAGTTATGCCTGTCATTAATTTCATATTGTTAGTTATTATTTTGTAATTATAAATATTTTAGGTCTACAGCAATGTAAACAATGAACTGTTATTGAAAAATTTATACTAATTTCAAATTTCTACTTTTACAATATTCATATTATTTGTTACTTGAGGATAGAATAAAAAATGTTCCTTCTGTATGTTAGTGCAAGTATTTGAATTGCAATTTGTATTGCTATCTATATAAACAACAGCAATACTTTATAGCTATTTATAGATTTACGATAAAAGTTAAATTATAATATTTCTGATACTATTTTAAAAATGATTACTTGCTCTTATGTGAAACTTCATCGTTATTTTAACTATGGCGTTGTTAATTTCTTCTGATAGAAGTTATTTTGAGCAAGGTTGTTTTTTTCATTGATTTGATTTAAATAAGTATCATACTGAAATTTATGACTCATTTGCTTTATTACAATACTACCAATACAGGTTTTGTTTATAAATGTTTTTAAGTGTGGTGAAATTTAGTAATTATAGCTGAAAGTCCTTCTCGTTGTATAGTTAAACACAGAAAAGGTAAAATATTGGGAAATGGTGGAAAAGACAGTTCTTAATGTTTTCAATAAATTTCACAAAAAATACGCTACTTTAGAAATTAAACTAGTAGAAGCATTTAAATCTGAATTCACGGATGTATCCATTTCAAGTATTGTGAGATTGTGAGCCGAGAAGAAAAAATATGGGGTAGTGTACATGTCAAAAGAGAAAAGAAAATGTTCCAACCCCTTCTATGTCAGTTTTACAATTTCAGTAAAAATTCTGTTGGACCCAAAGTCCACATTTTCTTTCTTATAAATGAATTGCCCATACTCAATAAGGTACTTTCAGATGTTAAAAGTGAACTGAATTTACCAAAAATCAGTCAGGCTAGTTTACATAAACATATTTTATCAATGGGTTTGCAGGAAAAAATAGAAATAATTTTACACTGATAAGTTGAAATAAATATCTGGGGAAGGAAATATTTGAAACAAATTAAAGAGTTTAGAAAAATGGGAGAAAATATTTTTTATCTGGATGAAATTTAAGTTTGAAGATTAGTGTAAGACCACATTAAATATCATTAATCCATCTTAAAATTCATGTTACAAAAAAAAAATAAATAATATGACGTGTAGTTATTAAATAACAAGACTAATACTGCTATAGAAGAACTGTGTATATGCCAAATTCATACGACCGACAGCTTTCAGTTTCAATTGTTGCCACTTCAGTTTCTGTAGACATATTACTCTGGCCGTGGCCTTCGTTTGAATAACATCTGTTTTCTGTTTTGCCGAAAAAATGATAAGTGTTTTATTAGAGCAAAGAACTGTCATGAAATTTCATATGAAACTTGGTAAAACCGCCACTGAAACTTATCTTTTATTAAAAAAAAAAGTATATGGCAATGAATGTTTATCACGTGTGCGGGTTTTTGATTGGTTTAAGCTCAAAAACCAATCAACCTAAAGCAATTCCAAGATAACCAAGAAGATGTTGATGATGATGTTCACCCGGGTCGCCCGTCCACATCAAAAATGGATAAAAATATTGAAAAAATTGGTAATCTGACCATCGGTTAACGTGTGATTGCTGAAACTGTAGGAATTGACAAAGAATGTGTAAGGTAAATTTTATATAACAATTTTAACATGCAAAGAGTGTGCATGAAAATGGTGCCTAAAATTCTCACAGTTGAACAAAAAGAAGCTCGTGAAAATGTTTGTTCTGACTTTGAATGCCATTGAAAATGACCCAAACTTCTTGGAAAGAGTGCTAACAAGTGATGAATCATGGCTTTTCACTTATGGTCCAGAAACTAAGCATTAATCCATGCATTGGAAGGCCTCAACTTTACAGAGAGCTAAAAAAGCTCGAATGAGCAAATCAAAATTCTAAGCGACGATGATTGTATATTTTTTTATATATTCAATTTTTTTTTTATATTCATGGGATTATGTACCTTCACTGAGTTGTTGAAGGTCAAACTATTAATCAACATTACTACCTTGGGGTCCTTGCTCAACTCTGTGAAAAAATAAGAAAAAAACAACTTGAATTGTAGAAAAATTCATGGGTTCTTCATCAGGACAACACACCAGCTCATGCTGCATTGGTTGTCAAGATGTTTTCAGCCAAGTATAACATCCCAGTGTTAGACCATCTACCTTATTTGCCTCACCTGGCACCACGTGACTTTTATCTGTTCCCCAAGGTCAAATCTGCATTAAAAGGAACAAGATTTCAGATCAATGAAGCTGTGAAAGAAAAAGCGGCACATGTCATGAAACAGCTCACAGAAGAAGACTTCCAGCACAGTTTTGAACAATGGAAAATTCACATGGAGCATTGTAGGGATAGAGGAGGGATGTATATTGAAGGTTATAATAACTAAATATGTATAAATTTAAAATAAAATATTTTATAGCATTAATCTCATTATTTAATAGCCACACCTTGTATATAAAATCGGAAATCAACTATTACCAAGGATAACATGGAAAGTCATACAGCTTCACGGATATATATTGATAAGGTTTCTTTATGAAAGTAAGGTTCAACTAATTTAAAATCACTGTAAAATTTGATAACATAACAAAACGTCAAATGCATAACACCAAAGGTTGGTTTATATTAGCATTGTAATAAAAATCTGTATAGAATAATATAAGATATACCTGATGAATATTTCCTCTAGTAACTTTAACAAAAGTATTAAAACGTTCACTGTTGACCCATTCAGTGAGACTTGAGTTGAGTTCCAACCAACCCTTTTCATCAACTGAAACAAGCAGATAAAAAATATTCATAACTTTAGTAAAAAATTTACATAATCTAATATGAAGTTTTAGCCGATTGAACTTGCTATGAAGAGCCCGCATCAATTGAATACGCCATATTAGTGAAGCATATGAGATATTAAGCTCACTTTTTTTGTGAACATTATACACCTTATACAAGTGTACATAGATGTCATTACAAAACATTACTACCACCATAGCTTTACGCCTACTCTCTGATTTGTTTGCACAAAAAGTGAATCGCAAACAAACTTTCAGCTCATAAATTCCTTAATTCTGATCATGAGAAATTTAATCATTCCCACAGTAGTATGAGCATAGTCACATAAATTGTATACCAAATAACAGTAATTTTAATTATATTATCAATGAATGTCCACTAAGTATTTTTTGACATTCATTAAACTGTAAGTAAAATAAAACATACTGGAAGTAGAACTTTTGGCTATTTTTCACAAAAATGAATAATTATTCATTATTTGGTGTGAATGAATTAAAATAGCACATAAAAATCCAATGTTCATAAAAAAAAGGAATATCTAAAAAAAAAGTAAAATAGGTTAAGTTAAATAAAAAATTGGCATAATAATATTAGTTACTTTTCTATGCGATTAACAGATTTGTTCAACTCCTAATAAACTTCTGAATATCTTTCAAGTAGAAAATCTCCAATAAAGAAATTTTTTATTCTGATTAGTACATAATATAGATCATGTAAGGAATGAATATATAAGACACTCCAAGGTTAAGAAAAGTATCTGCTCTAGCATTTACTCGGATGGATCAAAAGAAACCGCGGTTAAACCTTGATCACAAAATACACATTAATTATAGAACTGGATGTGATTAAAGTCAATTTTAATATTTAAAATACACACACAAAATAATGTTAACATAAACACATGAAGATATTAATTATAAAAAATAGCAACAATTCACAATTCAAATAATTCACAAAATCATTTGAGCATACATTTTTTTTTTGTTAGAAGTTGAAAGACACAGAAAATTCATGGCTTTTAAAATTTTGTAATATAATTTAGAAATTTAACATTACCGTTTCAATTTAATTTAATTTATTTTCATAATAATGTTTCTAAAAGAAAATCTTTTAAATATATGGTTTGTAAAAGTGACTGTTATTTTTTAAGAATAAGTAACCGTTTTTTAAGTAAATGTAAATAACACATTTTTAATTTTCTAAATATGGTCAACATGATTTATTTTTATAGGTGTCAATAATGCGGAAATATGGAAGGTAAATTGAATGCTTTATTGAGATGGTAAAAATTTTAAAAATGGAAAAATTGTTCTAAAAACTGGCAAATGGTCATGTCTGTAGATAATTTTTCCTAAAACCAGCTAAAGGTTTGTCAATACATAATTCTTTACATGAAATATTAGAATTGTATTTTTTATAATCTTTTCAAATACTTTAGAAAACTATTCTTAAGGAGGGGACTAACAATGGAAGTTTTACGGCAGCTGGAAAATACTCAGTTGGTGAAAGACTCTTTAATTAAATTTATAGGAGGAATAAACAGTATCTATAACTTTTAAGCAGTAATTTCATCTGTACCCACTCAACGTTTATTCTTAAAGTTTAAAATACAAACATTAACAACAAAACCAAAAATACCAATTCATTACCAAAATTATTCAAGGTGGATGGCTTTGTTTGAAATGGATCAATATTACTGTTACTTTAATTATTAAATTATTTTACTCCTACGAATAGGGGATAGATAATGAAGCTGAGTCCTTTTGTATTTTTAGTGAAGCAAGATGATCTGTTTATTTTCAAATCTACTTTCATTTTTAATAATTCTCTACATATTTTTAGATTTATTGTTTAAATTAGGTATTACATACAATATCATAATATAACTTTTTGTATTATCGATAACTTCACCATAAATCTTTTTATAATTTTTCAAATAATTAAGGAGTTATTAGACAAATTATATTCATGCAAAAATGGGCTGTCAGATCATTATCTGCAGCCCATAAGTATGAATCGTGTACATCAATATTTAAATATCAAATACGTCAATCTATCCTTATTCATATTTATGAATGTGTAATCTTAACTAAAAAGAATGGTCACTTAATCTTAAAAAATAACAATACCTATTTTTACCAAATCAGACAACAGAAATATTTTCATATAATTCCACACAATACTTCAGCTTAGGAGAAAAGGCCTCATTATACTTCTGTAGCCATTTTTAATAAATTTCAAAACCATTTGAAAAATCTTTCTGACAGTTTACTTAAAATCCAATTAAATTTTTTTTTATGGAAATTATTACTCTGTTGATGAATTTTTGAATAATACTAATTAAAAATAAAAATTATCAGCATCCTGTTCAACATGCACATAAATATGTCCTCAAAATAATTTTTAATAGAGGCTTCTGAAATGTGAATTATTTTGTAGTAATTTTTTAAATTTCATTTATTTTCCATAACATTATTTAATGCGTATTTAAATTATTCAGGTTTTTGACCTGACAAAATTGAATAAAACAGCTTTCAGAATAATATCTCCCAGTAGGTTTCATAATATCAAACGTAAAACAGAAAATTTGTCTACAAACATGTTTTTTTGTGTTTGTAAAACAAAAACTTTGTTAAATGATTAATAAATATGTAAAATTTATTATCAAAACTTGTATAGAATTTAAATATGAGAAAATTCATACAAAATAACCAAATAAAAACAAATACAAGTTTAAGAAATTTGATCTATACTAACACATTCTGTACGAAAACTTTAAATGTTATCAACTACTGAAAATGAAGTCAACATAAACGATACAATGTTAAAAATATTAAAATGTAACTGATACATTTAAAAAGTTTACAGTGAATTTTCAAAAATCTTTTCTTCTACTTCAGTACATTTGGCCCTGAGAAAGGTGTCATTTACTAACACTCGGACTGCATTGAGTAGTCTCTATGATGGTTTCATCTGTATCGGCATCATGATTAGCAGAATGGTCGCAGTGAATACTAATGCTGAGAAGTGTACCCATTTCTCCTAGCATATGGAATGTTCCACTAAATGTTTTAGGAATTGGAACTCTGCAGTTAGGCAAATGTCTGATATTCTGCAGCAGCAGCAGTTGCAGTTCCATCACATATCCCAAAGATAAATAACATATTATCTAATATGATATTTATCTTGATCATATTTATTTACGACTGAGGAATATCTATTCCTCAGTCGTAAATAACAAAGGCACTGCTGCAGTAAGATACCAATTAAAACACACACACTTAAATTATTCTGTACTCGCAAAAATTCACAGCAGTAATGCAGAATACGTAATGCACTGATAACACAACATATAATGTATTGTTGGCCAGCTGATTTCTGCTTTACTGGCAAATAATAATTCTTCAAATTTCCAATTTGTGAATTTGAGAGCGATACATAAATCTTATTGTCTTAATAATATGATTCAGCATGCGACACCAGCGGGATCGGATATATTTGTAATAGCTCCACTTACAGTCTATAACAGCAGTTGTTTAGTTATTAATTAAAAGTTTTCTTGAATTACATAGGTTTTGTCATTTTGGTTTGGTTAATATTTTAGTGGTTAAAGTTAATCTTTATTATTAAATTTTAGGATTGTGGTTTTTGGATGGCTTATAGCCTATCTATATGACTAGTTTGAGTGAATGGTTTATTTCTTTAAATCACTCCCCTGTATCTGAACTATCTATGTGTTATTTCGTTTATGATTTTGTTTTGCAGTTTGATAATTTGTGATATTTATTTTTAATTTTTTTTGATATTATAGTTGTATAGTTTGTTGTTAGAGTAGACATTTTGTTTTCGTTGTCTGCCATTAGTTACTTTGTTTACAACGATTTTGATTGGTTTATTTTGTTGTTTGCGATTGGTAAGTTTTTATTTATATTGTTTTGGATTATTTATTTTGTTTATTTCTTTGTGTTGTATTTTGAGAAGAAAACATGCATTGTAAAAATTTTTCATTGAAATTTTGGTTAATTTGATCTACTCATAAATATGAGTAGCTCGGTTGAGTCTGCTAGGAGACGACAAAATCGTATTAAAGCGGATCGAGTTATAGCATCTCAGAAAGCAGCAGATGAAAGGAGGAGGTTGATAAGGGATGCAAAGGCTAGAGAGGCTGAGGAAAAATAGCAAAAAGAGGCACAGTTAAAATCGCAACGGGGGCTGAGGAGAAGTTGCAAAAAGATGCACAATTGAAATTGCAACACAGGAGGCTCAAAAAGCTCGTCTGAGATCGGTCGTGAAAGCTGCTGAGGGTGATAGTAGTGATGGCTTTAACAGCGACATTGTAAGTGTAGCTAATGCAGCAAATGGGTCAAGAGGAAACAACAGCGGCAAAAACCAGAATGAGATTGTCAAAGAAGGGGATTTCTGATTTTTTCTCGACTTGTGTAAAACAGTCATAAGCCTAGGAAGGCAAAGATTATTGGGCTGACATTTGCTGATGGTGAAAAGGCACAACAGATTGCAGGGGTTTATTGAAGGGTTTAAAGCTGGAATGGCTGAGCGGGCTAAGACCGATTCACCACAATCCACTAAGAAGCTGGCCTCTGATGTCATTCGAACAATGGTGTCAAAGCTAAATATTTTGTTAATAGGCAAACCAATTGGTGTCACTTCTGTGGCTTTTAAGGGTGACGTGGTGGATAAGTTAGAGGCTAGGAAGAAAGGTTTCAGGATTGCGAGCATCGGAGATACACCTAAAGGAGTTAAGATCATGGCAAATGATAACGAGATGGAATGTAGCATCAAGTGTAATGAGCGGATTAGTCAATATCTCATTAAGACGATGGCCACCAAGTTGTTGAGACCACATATGAGTGTGTATGATGCTTATCAAGAATTGGGGGAAGAGGTATTTTTGGAAGCAGTAAGGGAACTCACAATATTCTACACAAGAGTTCGCAACCATGATTAAGGTGGTTTTCCGAGCCGGTAGGAAAGTAAACAGCACAGCTGCAAGCAGAGAAGCAGCTACGAGCTGCTTTTGCTTCAAAAGGTCGAGTTTTCATAGATTTTACATCCTGCAAGATCAAGAATTATTTGAATGTAACATGGTGTTTTAGGTGCTGTGGATTGGAGCATGTGGCAAGAACTTGTTCTGTCAAAGAGCTTTGTTTGCATTGCAGCAAGGAGCGCCACTATGTCAAGGGTTGCTCAGTATGGAAGGATGGGGCTTCTCCTTTCTGTGTTAATTGTTCATGTGTTGGGAAGCCAGCGCAGCATAATTGTAAGTCAGATGAATGTCCAACATATAAGCGTGCGCGGGAGATGTTGAGCAATCGAATTGATTTTTAGATGCAGACATTCCAGTGAGAAATGGTAAGGGGTTTTTGGTATTCTTTTGGTTTATTATTATTGGCTTTTAGGTCATTGTTTATGTTCTTTGTTTGTTTTAAATTTTTCTTTGTTTTATGGTTTTTCTTTAGTGTTGTTGTTGGTGTATGTTTTTGTTTTCGTGACTTTGATGTTTTTGTTTTTGGAATAGTTGTTTTGTTTTAGTGTTGTTTATGTTTTTGTTGAGATTGGTATTACTGTTTTTGTAATAGTTGTTGATGGTGTTATTGCTTTGTCTTCTAAGTTATTTTGTTTGTAGTGTTTTTATTTATGTCAAGTGCTTTAGTTTCGTTTATGCTTTACATTTTGTGTTTTGGTTAGTATTGGGTTCTGATATTTATTATTCTTTGTATTGATTTTTCTTGTTAGTGTGTTCAGTTATCATTTATGTTTTGGTTGGCTTTGTTTTCTCTTAGATGTTGTGTTTTTTGTTATTTTCTGAGTTTTTCTTTACGATTAATTCTGTTTCTGTGATTTTGGCTCAAGTTGCTGTTTTGTCTCTGGATTATTTTGTTGATTGTTTTAGTTCAGTTATAAAGTTTTGTTGTTATTTTGGTTACACTGTTGTTTGTTTTTTATTAATGTTAATGTTACATTATTATTTGAGTTCTTCTTTTTTATGCTTAGTTCCATTTCTGTTGGTGTTATGTGTTGGGTTAACCTTTAGGATTGGTTCATGATGATTTCAGCTTGATCGGTGTAGTCTTGTTTAAAATTATATTTTGTTAGGGTTTGGTATTGTAGGATCCGTAAGGCATTTTTAACCCGATGGGAATGTCAAATGTGGCATTCACATAAATGGCATCTTGACTGTCGCTGGACTGCAATATGTCTTGAAGTTTTGAAGATGACCTCTGCTAAAGCCCCTAATGACTAGGTATGGAGGGGGTGGCATGACAATTGGATTCATCACGTAGCGGGTGCCTTCCCATCACGGTCAATAACATTAGTACATTTTATTCTATTTTTATCTTTAATACAACACTATTTTTGTATCATTGCTTTGTAGGAAAGCAAACATGCTTTGCACATTTAATCCCTTCGTTTTCATATAGTAAGTATTATTAATATAATCAAATTTCTTGAACTTGTATTTTTTTTATACAGCTATATTACAAGAATTTTCTTAGAATTAAATTCTCTACTAGTATTGATAAATTTTATGAATTTATTATTTAAAAAAGTTTTTGTATTGCAGACATAAAAAAAATGTGTTTGTACATAACAATTTTTTCTACTATTCAATTTTTTTCTATTATTTTTTTTTTCTATTCTTCAATTTTTTCACTATTGGAGATATGATTCCGGAATCTATTTTATTCAATTTTGTCAGTTTAAAAACCACAAGAAACCATCAAGTTTAGCCCTTATTTAGGTTCCTAGAATTTAAGTTTGGTTTTATTTCACTTTTTGCCCAGGAATCAGGATGAAATGTTTCATTAGCTATAATTAGATAATGGAGCATTTCCGGACTCATGTTTATATGAACTTTTTCATTATTTTCAGTATTAGAATAAGCTCAAAACGTGCTGGCAGTACTATGTGAATCACTCTGTATTTATATCTCATAGTGAAGTGATCTATATAATTTAATACTACATACAGATTGAAGTAAAGGATTTTTATTTATTTTTTTTTTATTCAGAAATTTCACAGAAATTCTTTAGAGCACAGGAATAATCTATTAGCATTCCCTTAAATAAACAAGTCCATAATAGAATCTTGCGCAACTCAGAAACTATTAAGATTAATCCTAATGTTATGACATGCTAAAAAAGAATGGATTCGTCGAGCAAAATCTTGAATTGAACAAAAGGTGAGCCACTTCAAGCAACTTTGAAGATGATTAATAATGCCTTCACTAATCATTTTTCCATTGTTTTCAAAGTTAAATTACATTTTATGTTAAAACTGTTTCCAACCCATGAACAAAATTAGTTATTTCATTATGTTAAAATTTTTTTCACAATTCAGTCTGTTTTGTTTTTTTAATAAACTTAAATTTCAATATTCTGTACTAAGTTTTTGTTAAGTAATTTACATAAATCTTTTCATAATTAAATTTTCTACTTTCTAATTGAAAAAAAAAAATACAACTTAATTAACAGTTTAGCAGTTTTCTTACATTAAACCCAAAAACATTTTATTTTTAATGCCCAATTTTTGTGTTTTACCACACATCTTTAAAACTAATGAAGGTACAGTTCTGGGACCCATTTTTTTAATACTTTCATCAAAAACAAATATGTTCTTAATTTACCTTCCCAGAATTTCAGGAAGTCTTCATTTCCCCAGGGAAACCGAAATCCGGGTGAAATCTTTCTTTCACTAGCTGTAACTTGCTAACGAAGTGTTTTTGTGCATATGTTTATATGAACTTTTTTCTTTTTTTAGCTACAGTATCAGCTCCTGAGAGACTGCCATATAGTTCTGAATCAACCTGTATATTATGAAATATTCTTTATTAATAAACATAGTTACAGATATGTGTATGTATAATAAAGTTGATAAAAATATATTTCATGTGAAATCTGTCACTTATTTTCAGATAGTTTCTTAATAGCAGGTTAATATTCCGAATTCTTAGTTTAACACATTTCACATTCAATCTATTTCCAAGTTTATTCCTGTTATAGATTTTATAAAGTGCATTGAGGAAAACAATTTTTCACACGAATATATGGTCATACAAATATATGGCCAAACGTCATTAAAAGAGCAAGTTTCTTCATTGATATAAAATTGTCTGGTAAAGAATCCTATATTTTTAATATCATATTTTCAATTTTTAGTGTGGGACTGTTATTACCTGCACTAATTTTAGAAATTTTTTCTTCTACTTTGGAAATAAAGTTTTCAATTTTATTTTTCCACACTATGGTGCTTTGAACTTCAGCTAATTCCATTTCTAAATCATGAATACCTAGCTAAATAAATTCAGTTAACTCCATTGTTTTAAATTCCATTTTGTATGGATATAAAATAAAGTGAAATGTATTTTAATTTTATACTGATTAAATCTCTCCTGAAAAGCTTGTTTTATTTCCTGTATAATGATTAAATATTCATCTATTGAATTTTCTTCAATGTCAAGCGTATTTTCAAAAATTATTGTGTTTCTGTAATTGAGGAAAATATTTCATGATTTTCATTTCCAAATCTTTAGTGAAGATGACAAGTCTCATCATAAATATTTTCAAACATCATTAATACAATTTACCCAATTCCCTGAAGTTTTTTATTCGGTTCATTGAAATGCTGAGTGATACAAGAACATTAAAGTTATAAGAACCAATCAAGTTATAAGAATCATTTAACCAATCTATATTTGAAAATTTGCCATAACTATTCTTTTTCTCATTCAAAATGAGCTCATTTATTCTAATAAATTGACAAACAGATTAAGAACTTGACCACACCTGAGCCATCGAACACTGTTGTACGTTAAAATCCCAGAATATTGGCACTCAATTTCTTCTAATAATTGTGCAAATTCTTGTTTATTAAGACCTGTTGCGTTTATAAAATTGATGACTAAATATTATGCAATGAAATTCAAACAGAGAAGGTCTAATATTTTGCTTAAGTTGCTGAATAAAACCAATATTTTTTCCCCACCATATTGCGTGCACTGTCAGTTGTTACAGAAAAATTTTCTGTAAGTCAATATCCATTTCTTTAAATGAATTATCAAATTCTTAAAAAAGTCAAGATCAGTACAATTCCCTTTCAACATTATTATTTTCATTAACTCTTCTTTCATTATGTTGCCTGATTTATACTGAGCAACAACTGCTAGTTGTGTTTCACCATAATTACTCTCATCTAAAGCAATTGAATATATTTCTACATACTTTAAAGTCACTTTGTATTTGCAAAGAAATATTTTTTCCTAATTCTATTACTCGATCTTTAATTGTATTGTGACTTACTGAAAACTCATTTATATAGTTTATCTTTGGAATCAATAAAGTTTTAAAAAACTGGTTTGTGAATGATTTTGTTTTTTCTTCTGTAAAAAATATTCTCTCCTTTCTTCATCTGCTGAGAAGCCGAAATCTGAATGCAACTTAAGCAAAATGTCTTTTTACACTGTATGCACGTTAAATGACTTTTTCATTACAAATTAGACACAAAGTCATTTTATTTTTTTTATCACATCATATTTATCAAACCATTCTGTTTTATGGTCTAGAACTTGTATCGTTTGTTTTTATTTTTTTAACTGCCAACATAGTGCAGAGCTACAACTAAAAATATTTATATTTAGAATACAATAATTTTAGAAGAAATTTCTTATTAATGAACTTGATGTACACACATATGTAGATGAGAAAATTTAATATTAAAAAAATAATAAAGTTGAATTATTAAACATCTTGATCCTATAGGGGAAGACACCCTCCCTTTATGTGGCAGTTTTGGTCGCCACACCACTCCCTCCGTACCTAGCTTTTATGAGCTTTACTGCATCTTCAGAACCTCAGCAAAAGGCATCTCTCAGCCTAGTTCTTACCTCAGTCAGGATGCCACCAAAGTGAATAATACCACGTGTGATATTCCCATCGGTGTACTATGAGGAAATGAACTGAATTAAAACAAAACACATCTATGTTGACTCTTCAACAAGACTGACTGAGATGACTTGAGAATGATTTGTGTTTTGAAAATGTTTTTGTAATTGAGGAAAATATTTCATGTGCAACGGGTCAATTATTAAACAGTTCTAGATGCATACTCCAAGGCTGTTGATTAGTTCACACTGCGAACTGGTACATCCCTGTTCTAAGATGCAATGAATATATGTGCCATATTTATAACTGACTGTCATGAATCATACAAAGTGCAATGATGGAGAAAATCAGTTAGCCAACATCCACTTGGAAATATTTATTTTTATGAATTTGACATTAGATATTTACAATTTAACTTTTTAATATTTTTGATTATCTGTTCTCACTTTTATTATTATTATCTTTTATGATCAGATAGGATCATTTTAGTCAGTCCATTATCTAAGTCTCTTCAATGGGACTGTTTGGGCCTTGCGTCCTTCCAGTACCTTTTCATACACTCTAATCTTTGTGCCCTTTCTAGTGTTGAAAATGTTCGTGTTGTGAGTTTTTTCTTGTGAGTGTGAAGCGAGTGTTTTTGTTTTTCTTGTTTAATTTTATTTTATCTGTGGTGTCTTCTGGTGTAAGGCCAATTTCCTTCAGATCCTCTCTTTTTTCTCTGATCCATTTGCATCCTGTCTTGGTGTTTTCCAAGTTGAGATTGTACCGTACTAGATGTTTCAGAAGTCTTGATTCTTGCATCCTTATATGTCCAAAGAATTCTAGTCTCCTCTTATAGACGGTAGCAGTGATGGCTTCTAACTCTTTGCACACGAATTTGTCGGGCACAATCCACCACTGCCATTGTTTTTAGTACTTTTTATTGATGCAGGTTCTTCCAATTCTTTGTTCGATTTTTTGGAGCCTGTCTGTCTTTGATTGTTCGTTCAGGTGGAAGAATTTTTCTGCTGCATAAGTGGCTTCTGGTTTTATAACTGTATTGCAGTGACTTATTTTTGCATTTATTGATAGGCATTTTTTATTTTAGTGTACCAGGTTCATTTCTGAGCTTTAGCTGATTTGTTTCTTCTTTTTTGTATCAAGGTTTTTCATTCAGATTGTTTGTTATTACTTTGAAGTATTTAAAATCGGGTTAATATTTTTATTTTATAGTGATTATGTTTACTTCTTTTGATCTTGTTGATTTTTGGGAGCATGATTTCTTATTTTCTGAATGATATTTTGAGGCCAATTTTATTTGCAATGTTTTGAAGTTCTAATATCTGTGATTTAGCTTCATTGATCTTGTTCTCTCAATTATGATATAAAATATTAGTTTATAAAAATCAATGTGTGGTTCATTTGAAAGCCTTCATAGGTCAATGTCTGACCCCTGGGTCATAGGTTTGTCACTATTGGTTTAAGGGAAAGGGATGGATGGTGATTAACAGACCACAAAGGACCAGGACACAAGTCAGGAAATCAGGCATCATTTCCCACAAAGAAAGCAATTCTACACAGACCATCTTAAATATAACAAAAATTATTTCTCTAAATCCTAAAGAGCCCCTTTAAGCTTCCTTAAAGAAAAAAAGGTTTTGCTTAAGGAACCCTGAGCCTTATGCAAGGCTACGGCCTATTCCAGAATTGTTCTTATAGCTATAGCACCTTATAGGTGTATATTATAATTGCAAAGAAAGTATGTAACTAAATTATACTAATGTTTAAGCCAGATCCCCACTGAAGAGCTGATATTGATAATATAATGCCTAAATCTTTATTTTCTGGTTCACTGATAGCAGCTCGTAACAGCTGTTAACTATTAATGTTTCACCTTTATGATCAACATAGCCAAAACTGGACTTTCCATACCTGGGATTAGTCATTATCAACTTTTCTACAGAAATGTTAGTTTGGAATTTTTTGCTGCAAAGATAATGTTACCCATTAAATTCCGCTATCCCTCAATGGTTATTATTTATGTCAGAAATTAATATACTTTGTCTTCATAACGTTTCAAATATCTTTCCTCATATTTCCAAAAAATTCTGTTAGAAAGTATATTTAATTTAGAATTTTTCACAGATGATCTGCATGAACAATTCAAAGAAAAGGACTTTCTCTCATTGTATATAGTTTGAAGTAAATTTTTTTTTTTAGTCTATTTAATTCACATTTTTAACTAAAATTTTAAATATGCTTAAGGTCGGTCTACCACAATAAAAATTATTATAGGTGATCGTCTAAATTTATAAATCATTCATCAATAATAATAATGATAAATTCATTTTAATAATATATAAAATTTTAACTATAGGTGTGGATTTAATCGATGAAAGTATATTAAGTAGGGGAGTAAAAGTATCTATCGCTTTCAATTATATCCAGGTTGTTTTAAAAATAAAAATGTTTTAATTCAATTAGCTTGATACCGTAATTGTAATTATAATTTTTAATAAAATGTGAACTAAATCATATCTAACTTAATAACATTTATTAATACTTATACGAGGGTTATCTTTTTTCAAGGTCCGACCGGTCACGAAATTAAAACCACAGTGAAAATAAAAAATTTTTTATTTGTAACAAGTACTTATATAGTTGCGGTATTTCTCTACATAGTCGCCACTTTGATTTAGACATCTGTCGTAGCGTGGTACCAACTTTCCAATACCCTCATCATAGAACAGAGCTGCCTGTGTTTTCAGCCATGTTTCTACGCTGGTGTGCAGCTCGATGTCTATGCCAAAATGTTGTCCTCCTAGCCAGCATTTCATGTGAGCAAAAAGGTGAAAATCAGATGGAGCCAAGTCCGAGCTGTATGGTGGGTGATCAAACACTTCCCAATGAAAACGCTGCAGGAACTTCTTTGTTACAGCTCCAGTGTGCGGCCGAGGCATTGTCGTGGAGAAAGACAATGCCTGATGACAACATTCCTCTCTGCTTATTCTGAATTGCCCTTCGTAGACGTTGAAGAGTCACACAGTATGAGACTGCAGTGATGCTCGTGCCACGTTCCATTAATTCCACCAAGAGAACTCCATTCCGGTCCCAGAACACAGTAGCCATACACTTTCTGTTGGAGAAGGTTAGCTTGAACTTCTTTGGTTTACTGGGAGAATGAGAATGCATCCACTGTTTGGATTGTTCTTTTGTTTCTTCAGTTTCGAAATGGATCAATGTCTCGTCCCCTGTGACAATTTTGTTCAAAAAATCTTCTCCTTTATTGTGGTAGCGCTGACGAAACGTTAGGGAGGCGTCCATTCTCATTGTTTTGTGATAGTCAGACAGCATCTTGGGAACCCATCTCGCACACAGTTTGCAGTACTGAATTCTCTCACTCACAATGGTGTAGAGAGCTGACCTTGAAATTTCAGGAAACTAATCACTCAATACAGAAATTGTGAACCGACAATTTTCTCGAATTGTTACATCCACTCGCTCAACAAGATCATCGGTTGACACTTGCTTCCTTCCGTGACTGCCTGCATCATGAACATCTGTATGTCCTGCCCTAAAGTTCCTGCACCATTGTTGCAATTTGCTGTCACTCATTGAAGTTTCACCATACACATTACTTATTCATCTATGAATTTCAGCTGCATTACACCCCTCAGCATGAAGAAATCAAATTACCGCACGCACTACACACTTGGCGGGAGATGCTATTGTTGTAGACATGTTTACGTGCTAGCTGCGTGTTCAGAACTAAACAAAGTAACGTGGCATGATTGAAGGCCATACTAGAGACGCTGCGCAATACATATGCGCAAAGGTTCATCCAATTTTTGCACAGGTTTTTATTTCGTGACCGATCAGACCTTGCAAAAAAATAACCCTCGTATTTTTCCACTTAAGTAAAAAAAATTGACATACCATCAAAGAAATAATGAGAATTTTCTTTGTATACTAAAACTGCAGGAGGATCTTTCAGCCAAACATGCTGTAAAAAAAGAAAACAGATATATTTTAAATGATAAAATAAGAAAAAGATGAAAAAAATACTAGTTATTTTATAAGCTTTAAAAAAAGGAATGGATATGCACTTTTCTAGATTTAACAACATAACACAATTAGTTATATAATACATAACACTAATTTATTAGTTATTTAATAATTTGGAGGATTATTATTAATAACATTATGATTTTTACTGTAGTTTCTCAAAATTTTCTTTTTCAATTTATACAATTACAACTGTACTATATTCAACAATTCTGAAACCTAAACTTGGACAGAGTCCCAACTTTAAAAAACGAGATGTTCATTTCTTCTTCTCTGACAGATGCAAAGAAAATAATACAAAAAAAAATAAGAATAGTTTCATAAAATGGATAATCTGACTAGGACAAACAGGATCTTGTGAATTAGCAAGAACACATATTATCTCAATAAATATTAATAACATATTAAAATATTATATATTAAATAGAATTAATCAGTAAATATTACTTAAGCTTAAGTTGAGGATAAATATCTCAGAAATATTAAGTCTTAATTTTCATACAGTATACATAAAAAATTAGCTTTGATTTTTCATATGCTACAAAAACTGCATTTCCATATCCCATGCAAAAGCTTTCAAGCTTATATCATGAAAAAAAATGTATTCAATGTCTATTTTTAAAATTTTCAACACTTCATCTGACACTTTTTTAACTGTTTAAAATTAGGACACTAACTATTTTACTAATATTATAAAGATAAAGCAACATTGTTTCTGAGGTTCAATTGTGTACCATTATCTTATCAATATAGATATGTTATGCAGCACAGTGTTCACCCCAACTTTTAAATAGCAATTATTAGTCCACTGTCAATCATGGCTTCATGTTCCAATTACAATCCCTCTTTTGCTCGTCACAAGTGCAAACTCAATTTGTTTAATTTAATTCTCATTACGGATGGTGAAAGCAAATCAGATAAATATTTGAATGAACATAATAAGGTAATACTGATGGCATGTAAATGTTCAGAGTGTAATAATGATATGGCCCTAAATAAAATCTGTTGTAATAACAATTATAAACAATAAGTGTAAAAAATATTGAAACGCTGCAGTATTAATTTTGCAATTATAAAGTTGAAAAGCCAGGAAAAAGGTAAACAGTTTTATAGTTTTGGGTGCTTTCATCTCCTCTGTGACAGGATTTCATCTCAAACAAGCTCAAAATATTTAGCGTTGATTTTAAGGATATTACGGATTTAAGTCAATGTTTACGTTTTATTTATAACATTTTTCAGTATTATTAGATCTCAATTTCAATAATCTAATACTACAGGAAACTATGTGCTGTAACAGGTTATCAGAGAGCCTGATGTCTCTTTGGATGAATAATGGCGTAAGTTACAAAATATTGATTTTTGGATCTTTAAAAGTATTTTAAATCTATAGTAAACTGAGCACTAGGAAGTAATATTATGAATATTAACAAAATTAAACTTGGCATCCTAACAGTAAATAATAACCTTTTTTTTTTTAAATATTATTTAGAGGAATGATTCTGAAGGTCTTCTTTGGCTGGTAATGACAAGCAAAATCTATAACCAAGGGATTATGTATTAGCATGCAGGCTTTTCATACAGGAAGTACAAAGCTTGAGGCCTGGCAAACTGATTACAGGTTAACACTAACGGCCCCTCGATACCATCCTCTGGCCAACTTTCAGGTGTTAGGTTCTAATTTATAAAACATTCTGGCCTAATAACCCAGCATGCAACAAGATACAGTTGTACCCTGTAAAGGAACAAGCAGACACCTACAAGTCCTGAATCAACAAAGCTCCACAGAGACTTCCAGAATACCATACAAATCGGTCAATACATATAATACAATTATTTAATTGTAGGTATAATCTGAAAATCATTGTCTTACATGCATATGTATTTGTCTTACAAATATATTGAGAATGTAAAAATAATCTGTATGTTCATTATCCTACGAGTACAAGATTAAATAAATAATATGCCAAGGGTGAACGTGGCTTTGGATTGTGTTATTTCCATAAAGCCCCATCGGGATAAAATTTTTATAAGCGGAAAAAAAAATTATGTATAATCTTATTGTCATTTAAGTTTATTTAGATAAATCGAAGGAGATATCTTCTTCAGTATTTGAAAGACTAATACAGTGTATAATGATTTTTTTTCAAAATTATTTTTAAATAATCATACAATATCAAACTGGTAAATTAGATAAATTTTACAATTTCCCCCTTTCTACATTACTGTTGGGTAAAAATTATTTATTAAATACATATGTTTCAAATATATCATAAAATATGTATATAATAAACTCATTATAAACATAAAATGCTATAATGTTTATTTAATATTAAAATATTTTTGTTAATAACATTAAGTAAAACATAATTATTTTCATAAAAAAAAAACAAAGATGTATATATAACAACTATATATATTTAGGAATATGAATGCAAAATAAAAATTCAATAACTCAGTTAAAAACAAAGTACAAGAGCAGAACAAGTTTTCAGGAATCTTTTTATTTTATATTTTTATATCTTTGTTCAGTAACAAAGCCTATAGGTCTATTTTGTTATGGCCATAACAAAGTAAGTTGTAGGCAACCTGACATGAGATACAAGTTACTGCCAAAACTAACATAATGATTCTCAAGACAACAAAAACCCCAAGCTAGGTTTACTAAGGAAAGCGAAGAGTGATGTGGTTTCCCATCGTCTTGTTCACAGAATCAAACGTGCAGCGGTAGATCACCACGCCCTGCCCATCAAAATAGAAGAGATACTCAATTGTAAAAGTGACACTTTCACTCTGTTCAACACAGAACTGGCAGTATAATGAACACCATTACTCTTAAAGAAAATAATTCTGACTATATCTCAGGTGCTTTGCATGAATCACAGTCGCAGTAAAGTTTGAGACAAATAGTACAAAACAACAAACAATCAACAATCATACCCCTTCTGTATAGAAAGAATACATCTTAAAAGTATATGATATGTCTTACTAGCAAAAATCAGATGATTGTGACAGGCAGGTAAAACATCATGCATGGTAGAGTTTGAAAGTAACTCAGAAATGAAATATCAAATTTTCATAAACTATTCACAGAAGTTTTACCTAATCTGTTTTTAATTTGTTAATTGTATTTGAACATGTTTTAGAAAATTTATCCTAGAGATTTTTTAAGATTGCTAAGATATCTGTTTTTAAAAGGTTGTTTTAAATTGCAAAGATCGTACTTTGGATGATTATCACTTTCGTTCACAAAACTTATTACCACCGTTTCAAATTTTGAAACATTAGTAATCATAGTGTTTTTAAATCAATCTACTAAATTTCAAATCGCTTAATTTTTATACTTTTCCACTTTTTATGAAGATATAATAAAAATTAATGGTGATACGGGACATACTGGGTTGATTTCATTAAAATTCTTTATTATAAATTAATTATTAAAGAGAGGTTAGGATGAGCAGATTTTTTTTATTACAATTATTTTTATATATTATTCTACAGTAAATATGACAGGGAGGGGTTCGATAGTGCCAGATTATTTTTGAGGAACTAACTTTTACAGATGCTAGAAGGCTTTTCTATTTTTCAGATGTAAAATTAAGCAGACTTGTCTTTTATTTGATCGATTTATTTTTATAGCTGAAAGTATATGGGTTAATTACTATCTATTGATTAAATACTTTCATTTAACCTTTACACTTTTAGTAAACATAAAAATTTCAAACCATGACTCAAACTACATGATTTATCTCATTAGAAGAAAAAAAAAAATTAATGGATTTATGAAACTATATGTATATCTGTTGCTTGAATTTGCCTTAATTTATTCCTAAAACTAAATCTGCAATGATCGTGTTTGTTAATTTCATCAGTCAAATGACCTTAAGGATCAAGTTTCAACAAAGATTAGTTTGGGAATCTTAAAAACTAGCATTTTACAAAAAAATTATGCTTATTTAGATGCTGTGGCATTGAGATGGCAGATCAATTAGTTAAAAAGATATGTGAAAACAGTTCTATGAGCCATGTGATAGAATTAAGACCCTTATTTAGAAATGAGCACTGTACAGAATATATATAAAGTGATCCTGAGGTGTCAAAACATGGTATTCTTTTTAAATAAAATGAACTGCAAAGTAATTGAACTATAATTGTGATATTCAGTGTGAAGGATCCTACAAAAATACTGTCAGATATATTAGTTAATGACTTTATGAGGCTTAAGTGAGAACTGTAAGCTGCAGAAGTAGGAATATACTTTTCTGTATATTCCCACCTTTTCTGGTAAGAATGAGTTTCAGCAGAGCTATTCAACCTTTAAGTTATGTTTTTAAATAAATTACTTATTGGAACAAAAATTTTTGAAAATGTATCTTTTCCATATGCATAAATAAATACACTTCTTCAAGATTTTAGTAAAATATGTATTTTAACATATATTACAATGCCAAAATTTTGGTAAAAAATCTTTTTGTAATTAACCAAATAATATAATGTAATAGAATTTGTTGCAAACCACAATAAGTTTGAAGGGAAAGTAATTGACATCAGAGAAGGAAGAAAGAATAAAGGAGAAGTGGCACAGATAGTACTCTACTATATACAAACATTGATCTGAACTGCTACTTATCAAATTCAAATCATAATGTTTTAATTCTTGATCTCATCACTGCTTATTTTGTCACCGCTTATATTTAAATCACTATCATCGCTATCACTATTTACATTAATAAAGACAATTTCAGTGCTTTATCAATTGCAGGTTCCCGAGGCAAATAAGATGTTTCTATTTTCTTGACGTGGTCGCACCTTGATTTCCATTCAGCATTTGTAACTGAATTTGCTTGTTCAATTAATGCAACAGCATCATCTAATTTAAAATTAACTTTTTTTTTACGACCAATAGTAGTGATAAAAGAGTAATGCATTCACCTTAATCAATCTGAAAATTATAAATTGCTTCACAAATGACACTTTTATCACAATTATCCATGGACATTTTACTTTTTTTGGTGTTACAATTTTTTTTTAGGAGTGCTAAAGCCTTTATTGGGCTTAGTTTTTGTTTCATTTTTTGAATTTTTTGAACACTACAGAGTGTGAAATTCCTATACTTGGGCGACACAATTCTGAACTTGTTTATGCAAGATCGGTCAATCTTTTGCCTACTTTGTCATAAAGTAAAAAAATTAAACATGACTTCTCTCATCTTTTTTTTTCCTGTTTAGCCTCCGGTAATTACCTTTAAGATAATGCTTCAGAGGATGAATGAGGATGATATGTATGAGTGTAAATGAAATGTAGTCTTGTACAGTCTCGGTTCGACCATTCCTGAGATGTGTGGTTAATTGAAACCCAACCGCCAAAGAACACCGGTATCCACGATCTAGTATTCAAATCCATGTAAAAATAACTGACTTTACTAGGACTTGACGTCTCTCATCTGGTTAGAGAATAAGTTTACGGCCCCCAATTTGTTTCTTGTACACCCCACTACTTTCACCTTCCATGATTAATAAAGTGGAATTATAATACTATCCTACGTTAAACTTATTGTAAACTAAACAAACAGAAACCGTAAAAATTTAAAAATTGTAACAACGCTGATAATTTTCATAAAAAAAACACAACATGATGTTTTCACAAAACTAATATAACATACTCACACAAAGACAGTAACAAACACATTACAACAGCGAAGAAGCAACTTAACAAACGCATACCACCCACTGCTGAAAATATATTGTCTCTAAGGAAATGCTTCACGGACAAACTTATTGTAGTTTGCAACTAGCTCTAAAATACTTCTCAATATTTGAAAAATAGTCACATATTTTTCTGCACCAATCGCATTTGTTATAATAAATTTTAATTAATAATAAGTATACATACTTTACTAGCAATTTCTGGTGGTACTGAATAAAAAAATCCATGCGGTTGAAATCTTTCAGCAACTTCACTGTATGTCGTCTGTAACATACAACATAACATATAGTTTTGCTAAATTAAATAGCAGTGGAAATAGACTTTTTTTTAAAGGAATAATTCTTTAACATATATTTATAATTAATATTTATTACTTAAGTTATCAATTTATTGATTTTAGTTAAATCAACTATAATAGAATAGTGTAATGCAATACAGTATTAGCAAAACCCAATAATAATCATTTAAAAGTAAGGATTAAGAGCAGCAGTAACATAGTCTGGGAATGTTAAAAGAAGGAGGAAAGACAGAATAATACTGAGATATTTAACTGTTAGAAAATGAGATGAGATGAAGAGAAAAAGCATGAAAAACGGCCAGTCACATTTAAATGGGATGATATTATATGTTGGAAAGGAAATGGTGCATTCATAAATTTCTGGTAATACCCCTACTACTGGCATAAGCAGCTATATATACAGGGTGGAAATCACTAATTGATAGGAGATCTAAATCCCGATAAACGCAACATGTAATAACAAAATTATATTATATACCTAAGTACCTACACATAATTACTGTCTTAAAGATTTCATTGAATAATAAAAAAAATGTGGTTTGATCAAATCCATTTTAATTTGTTATAGAGATAGGGGAACCGGTGTAACATTATTCTTCTGGAAAAAGTTAAACAATACCTAGAGACGGTTTGTTCATATTTAATTATATTGAAAATCAGAGAAGTTATTATCACTTGAAAATCAAACTAAAATAGCATAATACTCTATAGATAAATGAAAAAATAATTTTAATATTTTTTAAAGAAAAAGCTGAAAAAGAAAATCCCATACAATTATATCAAACCAAGAATGTTGCAAATATAAGAACATGAGAATATTTCATGTAAGAGGGCAGATGTCGTAGCTGCAACATTAGTAAACAGGAATGCTAAGAGCTCCTGTCAATATAGATTTCAATGGTAAATATTCTGAATTCTGACAAAAATAAAATTAATTTAATAATTTAAAAAGTTACATATCAGCCGCATGGCCATTTAAATACAGCTGATTCTGAACGCTAGTTTGAATTTTCAAGAGAATACCACATAATATACAAAATCAAAGTAAATGTGATGGAGTAGTATGCAATGATTATTCAAGAAGCATATCAGTACACAACTGGATGATGTATATGAAATCAACTTATCACTGCTGGACTTCTACACAAAAGATGAGTCACCAACAATTAGAAGAAACTGATTATTATTAGAGATACAGCAAGATGCACTTTCTTTTATTTTCTATCCTTGCTACAAATAAGTAAATGAAAAAACTTTCAGGCAAGGGTAAAATTTATATTACATTAAACTATTTTTTTAAATTTAATGTAGAACAGGAAACATTTTTTAAAAATTACCCAAAGCGGTCCTTCATAGCTTCCAACATAAGCAAAAAATAAAGGATTTGTAGCTTTTAAATTTTCAAGGCTTTCAGGTCTTGTTATTTGTTGTACTGGAGGTCCGCTCACTCGTATTGCAAAACTGATAATTTCTTCCTTAGTTCTGTCACCACGAAATGTATATTGTTGTGTATCTCCTTTTAAACTGTAATGAAATCAAATTAAAAAAAAAACATTTTTATATACATATCTTGTTACTACAAAAAAATGGTAAAATCAAATTATTCATTTGACTTAGAAAAAAATTTTGTTTAGTGTTTGTGGAAAAAAAAATATTGAAAATATATTTTATTTAATACAAAAATGTAAATTAAATTCAAAAGGATGCTTATATGTGGTGTTTTTATTAACATAACAGAAAAATAGTGCATACTAAATAACTTATGACTATTTTGCTCCATCTAAAAAAAAAAGATCACATAAAGAGAGCACAATCTCTACACATATTTGAAAAAATACAAAGTATTTTTAAATTATGTTGTAATTTAATGATGGAAAAATATCTTTAAACTATTTACAATTCAATACGACTGCTTCATTCAACATTATTAGACTGATGAGTGATTTCTTCTAGAAAGACAATATACGGCTCAATGTAAGCAGAGAATCATATAATAACAGAAAATATCTGAAATAATTTTATTAAGAATTGACTATTCTTTGTAGAATTCATAATGCCACTGTAGCATGGAAATAATTAAAGCCTACTACACTCATTATATAAAAGAAAAACAATTTATGCAGATTACATGTTAAAAAAGATACCAGCTTAAATACAAAATACAAATGATGATGCACTCAAAATAAGTGATTGCAGCTCATTTAGTACAAGTACTTCAATAGAGTTTCAGGAGGTGAACAAATTGATACCAAAAGTATGAATAATAAATTTAAAAAAAAAGAAAGGAAAATGATGTGAAGAAATAAAGAGAATATGGTTCATTTTGAATGAGTTTAATTTTGAAATAGTGTGCAAATCGAAATGTTATTTTTGAACCAGCCTTCAGAAATTAATTTGTAACTGTACAACAACATTTTTATTTTACTTATTATTTGTTAAATTTTAATAACCTTTAAATGTGATTCCAGTCATTTCAAATGGTTAAAAGCTATTAGAACATGTTTTAAAGGTTACAACAAACCATTTTTTATTAATTTTTATTTTTTAATAAAACTGATTTTTTCACACAATATATTTGTCTGGTGTTATGTGATATTACTTAGTCAACACCATGTCAAAAGCAAAAATAAAAATTAAGAAACATTTTTAAAAATATTTTTCATTTCTTTATTTTATGCTAAGATTAATGCTAGGATTAAATATAAAAAAAATCAAAGGGTTGGATAACTTTCCTGGGTTTACTATCGAAAGAATTTTACTTCAAAGACACCATATGGTTTTTAAATAAAGGGTGGGTGGGGTATATAACACACGTCAAATAGTAATCCACCTTCCCCTTAACTCAGGCACAAGAAAGGTGCTTATCATTTTAATGTAAAGCTCAGCATTATCAGCAACAGTACACCATTTTAATCAAAGAAAGGACCAATGATGTAATTCTTCCCAAATGTGAACCAAACTGTAACTTTTGGGCAGTGCAGTGGTTTTTGGTGGATTTCTTGGGGATTCTCAGCAGCCAAATAGCGACAATTTTGTTTGTTAACTGCACCATTGGGGTGAAAATGAGCTTCATAACTTATCAACAAGACTTTTTTTTTTTTTGTCTTCAGTCATTTGACTGGTTTGATGCAGCTCTCCAAGATTCCCTATCTAGTGCTAGTCGTTTCATTTCAGTATACCCTCTACATCCTACATCCCCAACAATTTGTTTTACATACTCCAAACGTGGCCTGCCTACACAATTTTTCCCTTCTACCTGTCCTTCCAATATTAAAGCGACTATTCCAGGATGCCTTAGTATGTGGCCTATAAGTCATCAACAAGACAATGTTTTCATTTTCCTCAAAAAGTGACAACATAGTGCATGTAAAATTCAATCACTGAGGATAATTGTTTCTTTCCCTTCCAGCACAACCACTAACTTGTATGGGTAAAAATGTAGTTCTTCATGTAAAATATACCTCACCGAGCAACTGCTGATTTGAAATTCCGCAGCATGTCTCCGAGCAGAGCAACCTGGACTTTGTGGCAATACTGTTCAACCTTTTCCGTATTTTCCAGTTCTCCAGAAAATATATGGAGCATCTGGTGATCTGTTTTTCTCCAACGAGCATCTTGAATGGACATTATTAACCCAACATAATATTGTGCATTGTGTTATGAGTCATTGGGAACAGTCATTTCAGTGGATGTTAAATTTGGTCAAAACTCGCATTGAACCGTGGTCACCGATTCAGCAATCTTCACAAAACACGTCATACAAAAACATTTTGTTCTAACCTCTATGGCTCCATTATGCCAACTTAAAGTAAAATCTATGAACAAGGAAATGAAATGCCCCTACTCACAATGTTTTCCCACTTCTACTGGTCGAATACTAGCTGCTACAAAATCATTCTACTCCTCTACCTCTCCCTGTATTAATAACTTAATTAATATTCAGAGCAAAATTGTAGAAAAAAATAAAAGGTTCAGCAAAAATTTGGTTCCCAACTAACCACTTGATCAAGTATCAGAAATTATAAAAAAAACTCCAAAAAAATGAATAACCTGTTGTATGATTCTTTTATAAGAAAACATTTTAAATAGATTTTGTGCTTTAATATAGAATCTTTTAAATGATGTTACAAGAAAACTAATAAACTGCAAAATTATACCACTCAATTTATATAAGTGCCTTAACTGCTTGACATCATCAGACTGGAGATTATGCAGTCTTACAATTTTGTGCCTGCTTTCACACATAATTTTTGTGATCGGCCTAAATGATTTCAGCCATTTCTCAACTCACCACAAGCTCATACCAATGTGGATTAATATACCTATCTGCTTAATATACCATTGTGGATTTTTTTGACCAAGAGAGCAATTTTTAAGTGTCCTGAGCATTCATCTTAAATGAATGAAAAACCAAATTTAAATTCGGCAACCCACTTTTTTACCATCAAAAACAGTGGTGAAGAATCCTTAAAGTGGAATGTAGCTTTTTTTGTATATCTGTTGTGGTTAAAGCTTTAAAAAACAAACGAGTTTTATTCTTATAAAGAACTTTGGATAAAATTATAACAAAATAATATCTTTATTGTTATAAATGTGTAACCATTATAAATTTTGACCAAATTAGGCTCATAGGGCTTAATTAAGTTGGTTACTTTATTTGTATTTTATACATTTTTTATTAAATCGACAAGACAATTTTAAAATGCAAGGTTAAATGGATTTATTCAAAGACCGATTGTGGATAATCCCCCATGATTAACTTTTTATTGTATTCTTTCTAAAAATAAAATTTTAATCACAGTTTGTGATTACATGTGCTGTTAGTAACATTTTTTTGATGTGTTGAGTTATTGTAACTGGTTTTTTTTTGTAAAACTCAAGATAGCAATCTTAGGATGTAATTTATCAAGCAGCATAGTCTTAGTACATTGTTTTGCAAATCCCAAGAATAGTAAGTTCATATATTTTATTCTTTAAAAATATTTTTTTAAAGTTAAATTTTTATTTTTGTAAATAATTTAAATTTAATTTAGTTCAGAAGCTTACAAAATGGCACCCGAACAGGGATCAGAAGCTTACAAATGGATAAATAAGAAGTTCAAGCTGTTGCTCTTGATAAATGCTGTAGTTATTTGGTCATACTTGCGCATCACCATGTAAAGCTGAAAACCTTCTGAAAGACCCTTGTACAGGTGGATGGGAAGTCCCTTTACACTGTAATAAATCCAGCTTAATCAGGCTCCACTTTTGACAATTCTCACAGTGGATATTACTCATTGCTGCTGGAAAAGGTGGGGAGGTTTTGCCATGGTGAATATCGTCCAGTGTATCCATTCATGGTTGGATGACCTTAGTCATAGTCGAGTGTGAAATGATTTTTTTTCTTTTTTCTTTTTAGGGCGAAAAACGATTGGTCGTTATCATCGCCCGGAAAATAAATAGATAAATAAAAGTAATTAAAACTTAAAACTACTAACACAGGAAGCAAAATCCGGAATGGGTGTAAAAGGCCCATTCTCAGATAACAAAAACACTAACATGTAACTTAAAACTACGTTAAAAACTATCATATTACAACTAAATAAAACTTAAAACTAAAAAAAGAGATAAAACTTACAACTAATATCACAACCGAATTTAAAAAACATAAAAAAAAAACAACAAAATATGAATATATATATATATTAAAAAAATTCCGATAGGGAGTGTAAAAGGCTCGCTATTCGGATAACAAAAACAATACATAGGAGTAGGGTAATTAAATTTTTTGTATTAACCCTATACTACGCAAAAACAGAAACATCCGGTTTAAAACCTCTTTATCATTACACAAGATACCACGGATGTTTCTGGGTAGTTTAAATTTATGACGCAATGCCGCATAACATATGCAGTCCACGAGTATGTGGCACACAGTCACGCGGCAGTTGCATCGTGCGCATAGCGGTGGTTGTCCTCTTGTAAACAGGTACTCGTGTGTGACTCTCGTGTGTCCTATCCGCAATCGACAGAGAACTACTTCCTCACGCCGGGGTTTTCTGTATGAGGAGTTCCATGGTAACACAGAATCTTTAATCTGACGGAGTTTATTATCAACGGTAGCTGTCCAATCACCTTGCCACCTTGTTCTTAATAATTGTTTTACATAGTTAATGAAATCAGAAGTAGCAACTCGGGTGGTGAAAGGAGGCTGGTTACATGCTTCTTTGGCAGCGGAATCTGCATGTTCATTACCTGGAATCCCTACGTGGCTAGGGACCCAGCAAAAACTTAATTCTGTGTTGCGATTATTCAACTCAGCGATTGCGTTGTAAATTTCAATGACGATAGGATGATTGGGATAAAAGTTTTTTAAGGCTTGGAGAGCACTACACGAGTCACTGCAAATAAGAATTTTTCTATATTTAGGGTTAATGATGTTTAGAGCCTTATTTATAGCGTATAGTTCAGCGGTAAACACACTCGTAACACCGGGTAGACCAAACATATAAGTTCTCTCATTAACAACAAATGCACACCCAACTGTATCATTTTGTTTCGATCCATCAGTGTATACAACCGCGTCTGGTTTCATCTTGGAGAGAACACACTGAAACATTTGGTGAAAGACAATAGATGGTGTTGATTGTTTATTGTATGTGGTCAGGTCAAAATTAAAATTTATAAGGTTTATTCTCCACGGAGGATATGAGCAAGGATATATAGGAAAGAATGACGGTTTGTCAACATTTATATGCTGCAGCAGACGCCAGGTACGGATACCTACCGGTGCAGTACGACGTGGATGGTCCTCATACTTTCTTAGATTAGGATTTCTAAAGACCGACTCAAGAGCCGGGTGATTTGGTTGTCCTCTGAGACGAGCAAAATACGATAATAAAAGCTGGTCTCGTCTATCCCAAAGTGATGGTTCACCACAGTCTACAAGTAAGCTTGTGACAGGACTAGATCTAAACGCGCCTGTGGCAAGCCGAAGGAAAGCATGATGTACACTATCCAGCATTTTAAGCACGGTTTGACGAGCTGATGAGTAGGCCACACAACCGTAATCTAAACGGGAGCGAACAAAGGAATAGTAAAAACGTATCATACATGATCTATCGGCTCCCCAGTTGGTGTTAGTAAGGACTCGCATCATATCTAGAATTTTGGAACATTTTGTTTTCAATTCTTTTAAATGTTTGACCCAAGTAAGACGGCTATCAAAAAATAAACCTAAAAACTTGACGTAATTAGAGATAATAGTCTCACCGTTCAGAAAAATTTGCGGAATAGAGGGGTTTCGTAGCCGAGAAAAAACTACACATTTTGTTTTTTCGGATGAAAATGTGAAACCCGTAATCCTGGACCAAGCTACAAGGTGATATATAGTGTTCTGCAGTAGTCTCTCTGCTGTAGGTGCCGAACGGCTTGCAATGTAGATAGCAAAGTCGTCAGCAAATAGAGAGCATGAGACAGGAGCCTGAACACATTTGGTAATATCATTTATGGCTACAGAAAATAAGGTGGCACTTAATACACTACCTTGGGGCACTCCATTCTCCAAGATGACACTATCTGAGAGCGAATCATCCACACGAACACGAGCCGTTCGGTGATTTAAGAATCCCCGGATAAAAGCAAGCATATTGCCCTTGATTCCCCATTTTTGGAGAGTGTTAAGAATACCACGTCGCCAGGCTGTGTCATACGCCTTTTTTATATCGAAGAAGATAGCGACGAGGTGCTGCCGATTTAGGAAAGCGTTTTGTATGGCTGTTTCTAGTGACACTAAATGGTCAATAGAAGATCGTCCTTGTCGAAAACCACACTGTTCTGGAGATAGAAAGCCATGTTTCTCCAAGTACCATGTAAGTCAGCGGTTTACCATTATCTCCATTATTTTACACAAAACGCTTGTTAATGAAATAGGGCGGTAGCTTGAGGGGTTCGTTTGGTCTTTACCAGGTTTTAGTATTGGTATAATAAATGCTTCTGACCAGCCGGGAAGACTTGTTCGGAGAATAAACCATTGAAAATATTCAAAAGTTGCGAAATGATGGCCAATACAAGTGGGTTCATCAAAGAGCATTTGTTAGCTTGTGCGCGAGTCCATGAACATCCATATGCTGGTAAGGCATTGGAGAACATTATGAATGATTTCTTTGAGTTTTGGGAAATTGTCATTATAATGGCAAATGTTACTGACATGGGAGAAGAAGACTTTTGCATCAAGAAAATGTTCTTGATGTACCACGCAGTGGGGCAATCGAGTTGAGACATGTGCTGCTGTGGAGGCATCAATTCAACAATCACCAATGAAATCAATTTGCAAACATTCAGTGGAGTTAGAATTTCGTGATTGATAATGTGAGACCAAATTTGAAAGTTAAAAACGTTTTCATTTAGCTACAATTAATGAGTCGAATGAAATGACCTTGATAAACATATTTATACATGATAATTATTGTTTGAATGCTTTCCGAAAGCAATAAAAAAAATGTCATGTTCTCAGATAAGTGTGCGATTTATCAACGCTCTTGAAACTGAAATGATTTTTCTGGGTGAAGACAATCCTCATTTTTCTGAGGAACCTAAACATCATCCACCTCATGTTACAGGGTCATTCACGGGAACCGGATGTTTTTGAAGTGGGTTGTACTCGGTTGTTCGTGGTGGGAGGGGCACGTGGATGGTGTCTGACGTTTCCTTTGTTCATAGCATTTACATTTTAGTCGTCGAGATGGAGCCGTGGACTCTAGACCACCGCCTGTACGCGTATGACAGATTTGTGCGAAATTACGAATCCGTAACTGCTGTTCAACGAGATTTCCGCCGCCAGTTTAATATCCATCGTAATGCAAGTGTCCCTTCTCGTAACACAATATTGCAATGGGTAAACAACCTTCGAACAAGCGGTTCAATATTGAAGAAAAAACCACCGGGTCCCCGACGAACTGCTAGCACTCCTGAGAACATCGAAAGAGTAAGGGAAGCCGTTGTCAGAAGTCCACGCCGCTCTATTCAGAGGCATTCAGCAGCGCTTCAAATGAGCACAAGTACGGTAAGACGAATTCTGCATACAGACCTGCATTTCCATCCTTACAAGATAGCCGACGTCCAGCAGTTAAACGAGCAAGATTTCACGCACCGATTACAATTTTGTCGACAAATGCTTACCGTTTTTGAAGAAAATGAAAATCTGTTATTGTTAATGAGTGACGAAGCCCATTTTCATCTGAATGGCTTCGTCAACAAACAGAATTGCCGGTATCGAGCAGAAAGAAACCCACATCGGCTTCACGAGAGACCACTTCATAGCCCAAAGGTGATTGTCTGGTGTGCAATAGGAAAGATGGGTGTTATTGGACCGTATTTTTTTTGAAGAGAATGACACTGCCGTAACTTTAACAGCCGATCGTTACATTGCGATGTTGAATACGTTTTTCATCCCTGAGTTACGAAACAGGGGAATCGATTTTCAAAATGTGTTATTCCAGCAGGATTGAGCTACAGCGCACACAGCGAGGGCAACGATGGCTGTTCTCCGTAACTTGTTTCCGGGACGGATCGTTTCCAGATTCGGCGACATTCCTTGGCCCCCTCGGTACCCCGACTTGAGTAGTTGTGATTTTTTTCTGTGGGGTTTCTGAAATCGCGTGTGTACGGCAATAAACCGCGTACATTGGAGGACCTAAAGATCGCAATTCGTCATCGCGTCACCCATATATATGTAGACATGCTGCAAAGAATTGAGGCCAGTTACCGTGAAAGGCTACAACAACAATGTATTGCCCACAATGGATATCACTTGCCGGACATAATTTTTCGTTCAGGAGTAAGTAACAAATGCTTTGATTTAACAAGTGTTTCAGTACCGATAAAACTTTTTTAAAGTAAATATTCAATTTTTTATGATTATTTTAAAAACATCCGGTTCCCATGAATGACCCTGTATAATTTGGGCTGGGATGACAGCTGAACACATCTCCTTGGTCCTTATTTTTTTTATGATGCAGTTAATCGACACATTTATCTGTGAATGATCAACAAGTGATTGCTTCCAGAATTAATGCCAAAAGGAATCACTGACGTCATTATGTTTTAGCAAGACAGTGCTCCAGCACATTTTGCTTTGAATCTCTGCAGATGTCTCGGTCAAATTTTTCCAAATTGCTGGATCAGATGTGGAACAAATGAGTTATCGGTTCCATTGTCTTGGCTAGCACGATGCCCTAACCTCACCACACCTGGCAATGCACTCTGGGGTTTTGTAAAAAAAATATCTGAAAACGCAGATATATCAACAATGAACAGTTCCAAAATGCTGTTCAGTCACCATTTGAAACGATACGCTGTTGCAGATGAACAACTGGATATGGAGGCGCATACAGCTATGCTTTGAACAAGTTTTAGATCCATATTAGGTAAGCTGCACCTATCCTAATAATTTCATAACTAGCATAAAGGGACTTCCCATCCACCTGTACATAGCGATTGAAACATTTTACGGATATTTATTTTCATTAGAAATTGTTTTGCGGGTACTGATAAGGAATATTTTATATCAAACGAATTAATAATAAAAAAGGGAAAATTATGTAAATAATTTAAACAGATTTTAAATGATACTTACAACATAATAGTCGGGAAGCCAGCAATATTAAATTCAGTTGCAAGATTAGTAAATCTTGTACAATCAACTCGTCCCACTCTGATATTAGTATTGTACAGGGCTTGAGCAACATGTGCCCATATCGGTTCCAATCTCTTACAGTGAGCACACCATGGAGCATAAAACTGGAAACAAACAACTATTATTATTTCTTATGTCTTAAAAACATTATCTGGTTTGATATAAAACTACTTAAAAACAAATATGGTTGATAGGTTCCGGAAAAGACAGTAATCTGCATCCCTTTCAATCTGTTGTTCCTATCGTAAAAATTGTCTTTCTATTCATCGCCCTCTATCGGTTCCTATTCTTTTAATCATTTAAACACAGTTGTTCTAGCTATTTTAAACATTTAAAATGTTTCAGCAGCTATTTCTCTAATCTTATAAAAAAATTAGTACTGGTCTTTGTTGTAATTTTAAACTTAAATACAAATAAAATCAAACCTCACAATAACAATTTTTGACTCTTGATTACATCGACTGAATTTATGAAAACAATCTAACTGGTGCCATTGATTCTCAAAAGATAGTGTATGCTTGAAATTTTATTAGCCTAAGAACATAATTTCATATTGTATATAAACAAAAATCTTAAAATTATTTCAAAATTTAAACATAAAAAATTTGATTTTACATAACTTCTTCAATATATTAAGATCTGAACCTTATTGACATCATAACCCAGTAAATAAGTTTCTTTATTAATTTTAAAATGTGTTATTAATGTTAATTTCACTTAACATTAACAACAAAAGCTTTGCAGCTTTTGTTGGTGATCTTTCAGCTTTCTTAAAGAAACCAAATAATTGTAAAACTCTACTGTTATAATTTTTAATATTCTATGATTTTTGTTTTATACATCTATGAGTTTTTGTCAGGCAAATTTTGTTGAATAATAATAATAATAATATATAAAATTAATGCATTTGCAGTGTATTATGTATTATGCCAATGTTGGACAGTTGGCACCCTTCTGTTCCATTACAAATGGACAGGCATTTTCTGGATGTATTAGTAATATTTCATAACATTAGTATTTTCAGAAAATGTAATATGATTTAATAATACTTATTATAAAATAGTATATTTAATTTATTAACTTATTACATCAGATAGAATAAATTTAATTAATTAGTAGTAGTTTATGCATATATATATATTTTTTAAGTAATAATTTTGTACAATATTTATTTAAATATTATTATTTATATATAAATTAATTTATTATTTTTATTTTTTTGGATGACAGCAGTAAAAAATTATCAGACGATTTGTGCCTATTGGTTGAATTGAACATATGTTTAAATTACATGATGTCAGAGATTCCTTAAATATGATAAGCCCATTGTGCTGAATTATATGAAAACAGTTCCACTATCTAGTTTGGGAAAGGTGGATATATTTGTTTTTTAAGAATAAGTGACCATTGTTTTTAGCAAAGACTGCACATTCATAAATATTAACACAAGGAGAAGATAACAAATTTAATTTTCTTAATTCCACCAGATTCATACTTATGGGTGCCAAATAATGATCTGACAACCCATTTTTGTATTTTAAAAGTTCATTTTTACTTTTTGAGGGAGTCTCGAGAGATGATATTAAACTTTATAAAAGAATATGTAAAGGCATAATAAACATTTAATAATGACATGCTTAGTGTTTTATTTAGATGTTTTGCTCTCAAAACAACATGGTTTGATTCTGTTAGAAACTAAATTAACTTAATCATCCCTTGAGAATTTGTCATCAAATAAACATCCAGATATTTCACTTTATAGGCAACAAAAATCGTAGTGTTATCATTAATGGAAATTCTATTCTTTTTATCAGCAATGTTATGTCAACCTGAGAAGCACAATGCAACAGTTTTATCCATATTTAAAATTACACGGTTACAATCCATCCAGTGAATAATTTTTGAGCTGTGTATCGTATAATTAAATTTTTTTTTTAAATATCTATATCTTCAAATAAAAACACAATTGTGTTATCTGCAAAAAAGGTTACAATGAATGGCTTAAGATTTTGAGGCAGGTCATTAATAAACAAAAACAAGCAGCGGTCGAGAACACTTCCCTGAGACACTCCACATTTG
This sequence comes from Lycorma delicatula, assembly GCF_047948215.1. Lineage (NCBI taxonomy): Eukaryota > Metazoa > Arthropoda > Insecta > Hemiptera > Fulgoridae > Lycorma > Lycorma delicatula. Next base: position 162,239,727 of record NC_134460.1, on the reverse strand, counting down.
TACATCTTGAAATGAGAACATAAATTTTACATGTGTATTCTTAATAAAGGATGAAATTTCAACTACTTGTTTGTGGTTGGTAAGGTATAACTTCAACCAATTATAATCAGCTCCTCTGATACCATAGCTACTAAGTTTTTCATTAATAAAAAATATGAAACTAATTGAATGCTTTACCGAGATCGCAAAAAATTGAAATATGAATGATTTGTTAACTATGGAATCTAAAGTATTTTCAAAAAATTGAAAATGCTGTCGGCAATTTTTTCCTAAAACCATGCTGTAAGTTTGTTAGTATGGTAAGCTTTTCACGAAATCCTTAAGTCAATTGTTCATCATTTTTTCAAATACTTTAGAAAATATGGGCAATAACAAAATTGTACTATAATTCTGTAAATTACAACTATAAAAAAGATGTAAATTTTAAATATACACATAAAATATCTTTTTATATATTTATTGTATAATAAATAAAGAGTGTATCATGAAGTTCTCCTGGGATTTCATAACCTATTCTACTCGTGAAAATAGTGGAAAAAGTTCATACAAACCTATGTCCTACTAAAATGCTTTGTTCACGAGTTACAACTAGTGAAAGATCTTGCTTGGATCTCAGCTACCCTTGTGAAATGAGGTCATACTGAAATTTTTAGGACATTAACTAAGAAGCAAAATTAGTGATATATGGTTTTTGACCTTAAAGATCAAATAAAATGGGTCCTAAAGCCTTATCTACATTAGTTTTTGAGAAATCTGGTGTGAAAACCATTAAATTGGGGTAAAAATCCCTGTCTTTTACATTTGTCATACAATAACTTTGTTAAATATGCAATAACACACTGTAATAAAATATAAAGCTTTAAACAAAACTTGTAGAGCACTTAATTCTCAACAAAATGATGTAAGATAAGTTGAATAAAATAAAGGATAGTTAGAAAAATTTGGATTTTATTTAGAAATAGTACATTACTTCATTTGTCAGAAGAGTACCTATTTAATGTAAACAAAAACCAAATTCTTTTTTGGTGATGTGAAAAATTTTTAAAAACAAAATTTACTGATAAAAAATTAAAAAAAGGAAATTACACAAAAATTGTAAAATAGAAATTAATAAATAAAAATTACTTTAATAATAATTTTTTTATTACTACAGAAATACAATAAATTATTTGAAAAATTATTATATCAAAGTTAACTCTAAAATAAAATCAGCTGATCAATACACTGAGGAATATGCTGATATGGTGTTCATTTTGGGTGTATATAATGGTAATGCTACAGCTGCTGCAGTAGAATATTTTGCTTTTCTATTGTTTGGAACCTTTTTCCCCTGAAAATAAAAATATGACTTGACGGAAAACAACATTTTTGCAGTCATCTAACAGCTGTTACTTGAGTTCAACTGGTTGCTAATTCTTAATTTAAATCCACAATAGATAATTTTGGATCCAGTTTACTTTTCTTCTCAAAATAACTGATCTTGTGTTGGAGTAGTTTTTCTTTTAATACCACATTTGCCTTTCCTTTGAGGTGTAAAGGAACAGTTATTACCTTAAATTGTTTTAAAATAGCACTCACTATCTCTAGTCCAACACCACATTCAAAAGCTATTTGTTGTTGCATCATACTGGTATACTCAGAAAGGGAAATAATTCTTGAATGCTTTCTTGGATTTATGTCCATTGTTATATATTCAAGATGGACAGAACAAAAAATAAGAAAATATGATTTTGTAATAAAAAATGAAATAAAATTTTACAAAACTCTATTTATAAAATGAAAATAGTCAAAGAAAAAATAACTTCATGTTACACAGACAACTTAAAGAATGGGTGTGGTCAAGCACTGTACCCACAACATAGAAGTAAAAAATTCCCTGTGTTCGGATTAATTTTCATGCTACGGTAGCTGTGAAAAATATTAGACTGCTGCTATTTTACTTAGGTTGTCAGGGCCCAATGTTTCTTTTGTCAAACTTTTTTGCTTTTCAATGCTCTTTAAAAAATAATGTACCATTTTCATTTAGATTTTCTTACTTGCCCTGTAGGAGGCATATATATAATATAAACTTTTTCATCAACATTTTTTATTGTGTGGTATGTGTTTGTGTGTGTGTGTGTGTGTGTGTGTGTGTATGTATATATAATATTTATATATGTGTATGTATATACACATAAATGTATATACACATATATGTATATGTGTGTATGTATAAATATATATATTTAATGTAGAACATTAGAATACAGATATAGAGCAAATCAAAAAAAAATTATATATACAGGTGATTCCAAATTGCACGGCAATCTCTCAGAAGATGATTCCATAGCCAAAAATAAGTATTAGTTCATATAAACATAGGTCAGAAAATGGTTCATTAGCAAGTTTCCACTTGTGAAACATTTAACCCTGCTTTCTGCTCCCTCTGTAAAATTAAATCATACTAAAATTCTTGGCATACAAATTGAGGGGTAAACTTGGTGCTTCCATTTGGTTTTTGGTCTAAGAAATTGAATAAAAGTGGCCCCAGACTTCTATCTTCCTTAGGTTTTAAGAAAAATGGAGTAAAACATGAAAACATTTTATCGGAAAATACACTTTTTTAGATTTGTAATAAAATAAATAAATGTTAATTTACCAATAAACAAATAAAAATTTTTTATTTAACTATGTTTGGAATTGAATTCTTCATGGCATTAATTAAACAGTAACTAATATGTATTAGTAACTTTTGCAATACTATCATTACTATTTAATAATACATGTATTATATTCAAAAATATTTTTCTTCTTATTGCCATTTCACAACCTAACTAAGAACGAGTAAATCCTTCTTCTTTAATTTTAAAATTTCTTAACAATTTTTTAATACTTCTGATGAAATGTTATGCAATGTAGGATGTGCTAATACGGAAGAATTAAAAAAATAAGCAATAAGTGAATTTTTATTTTATTTATTATTGATAATAAATAAAATGTGCACACACACACACTTTCCCATTTAGAAGGTAGAGATGAATAGTTTTTATTTTTGTCTACACAACTAACTAACTGTTCTTGATGACATGATCTACTAATGATATAATATTAACTTTTTTAACAAGTAACTAAGAATAATTTTTTTTATTTAACAGGAAATACGATAAATAATGATAAATAAATACTAACAGGCATGCGCCCCATTGAATAATACTAATATTACAAAATAAAAAAATCTACTTAAAATAACTCAAATAAAAAACATTTATTAAATAATAACTCACCATAACTAACCACATTCCATCCTTTTTTATATCCAGAAAGCTAAAAAAAAAAAAAAACATAATTGCAATATGTTTACAATGCAAATATACATCGAAGTCTAATAACACCTCTTTCTTATTTATTAATTTTAAATTTGTGATATTGGTCCAATCTAGGTTTTACAATAATTTTTGTTGATCTTCCTGATAACTGTCAGAGCAATTCCTTTTGTTACTCATAGAATAGTGCATCTAACCAATCACAAAGTTTAGATTGGATTAGATTAATGAGGGTATAATCTTTTTATTGCTAGGCGCACCTCGGCCTCTACTTTGGCTTTTTATGCAACTTCGCAGGTAGGAAACAGATTTTTTTTTTTTTAAATGACTGTAGATAGAAGCAGAGTAAAGGCTAATCTACCAGTGACACACTCATTCATGGAAAGGGAATAAATAATGAGAGATCTAGCTGTATTTGATTCCAGTAGATCAGATAGTTTATAATTTGCCTGGCACCAAATCTTAAATGATCTGCATAATTGTATGTACATAATGATTGAATCCCTTGCAAATGTTGGCAATAAACAGAATAATCTTCTCTGCACAACAATGGAAGTGCCATCATATTGCCTGCCACAGTGGTGCAAAAGTGAAGGTGTACACAAAGGTTGCGTTGGTACTTTCTCTGTAGTTAAAGGGGGGAAGAAACACGTTTCGATGGGCTTGGCACTGACGAGGGAGACAGCAATGTGAAAATCTGAAGCCAGTCCTTAAAGGTAATGTAAAGGTTGAACATTGGGCCAACAACCCACCTCAGAAAAAAAATCAGGTTACAAAACATCAACACAATGCCTCGAAAAAAGGACAGGGACAATGGTATAAAAAACGAATTCGTCAATAAACCTTGAGATTTGGAAAATGGAATGTCCAAATATTAGCAGCACCAGGAGCTAGACATAGTAGCCGAAGAACTTGAAAGGTACAATATGGGCCTTGTAGACTTACAAGAAATCTATGTAGCAAAAATCAATATTAAGGAATAAATCATAACATCATATTCTACACTGGGAGTTACATTATTTGGAAACATACAGAGGGGAGTGGATTTTGCAATCCGAAGAATTGCCAGTTCTGTGATATGTTGAAGTCAAAGATGACAGGGTATGTAATATTAGGATTAAGGGAAGGTTTAAGAATGTATCAGCGATACATTACTCTGCACCTGTAAAGGATGCAGATGATGGAAAAGACAAATTTTACAAAATTCTAGAAAATGAGTAGAACAAGTTACTTAATTACAACATAAAAATCATGCTGGAGGATGCCAATGTAAATGTGGAAAAGAAGGTATATGGAAAAAGGTAGCAAGAGCAAAAAGTCTGCACAGGGAGTCAAATACAATTGGTCAAGACTACTCGGTCTAGCAGTTGCAGGAGATTTAGTGGTGACCAGCACTTTCTTTCTAAGAAATCATATACATAAAGTGACATAGACTTTCCTGAATTTGGGAAGTCAAAAATCAGATTGACCATGTCTTAACAGATCACAGACATAGAAGAACCATTTCAAATGTCAGAAGTATGAAAGGGACAGAAGTAGGTTCAGATCATAATTTAGTACTAGTTAATATAAACCAAAGAGTTAAGTAGTAAAAAAACAACAAACAATATCTTCCAACTATTAGCAGTGGAGAAACTGGAAGTAAAGAGACGGCTGAAGAGTTTAGAATAAAACTCGCTAACAAATTTCAGGTTTTAGAAGACAGTTTCCTGTACCCTTCACAGGATACAGGAACCAAGCTTAGAAAAGAATTGGGCAAACTTCAAACACATAGTTAGGGTGTACACCAAAGAGGTCTGTGGTGGTAGACAAAAGATGAAAAAATCCCTGGTTTGATGAAGAATATGCGAAGTTGATCAATATGAGGGAATAAGCAAAACATAAAATTTTGAGGGAACAAAATATTCTGAGGCTACTCAGAAGTGTAATACAGGTTCAAAAAAAGGAGAGTTAGTAGTACGGAAATAGGAGTACGGACGCCGGAAATGACATCATCCAAGATGGCGGCCGTCTGCCATATTGGAAAATGGCGGAAAAGGTGGCGGTGGTAGGCCATCTTGGATTGTGACGTCGGTGGCACCGTAGCCCGCAGTCTTTCCAATCTGTTTTTTAGGACGTTCCTCGAGGATGATCCTGGTCGTCGTGGCGACGATGACAAGGTTCTCGTCGTAGATTGTGCACCGGGAGGCGGTATCTGATGCGCGTGTGTTTGCGTGCGTGCGTCAGCGGAGCGACGTAGGAGGATGTTTACCGTACGGGATGCGGCGCTCGACTGACGAACCGTCCGGCCTACGCGTGACTTGAAGAGAAAACAGCTGCCTATCACCCCTCACATCCGCTCGACTCCGATTAAAACAAAAAAAAAACAGGAAAAAACCTGATTATCTATAGCCCACACACATACGCTCAATTTTTAACAACTATTTTTCCTTATGCACATTATCGGTCACTCACACATACACACACACGTGTGTGTGTGTGTGTGTGTGTGTGTGTGTGTGTAGGCAGTTGCAGAAAATTACAACCAACGATGTTGATGGTGTGGGAGTTCGAGTGCGACTGACACGAACAGTTGATACAATATATATACTTCCCCTTTGCAAAATTGTTTCATTCATTTACCGACTTGTGATCAGTGAACACGGTATTATTGTAAAGTTAAAAAACTATTAAGTGTAGTTTTTTCATCACCTTAAGCAACTAGGTAAGTTTGAATATAAGTTATTTTTTTTTAATATGACTAAGGTAAGATAAAATGACATACAATGAAATAAAATAAGTAATATAAATAATTTAATTAAATTTTAACAAAATAAATACATATAAATAAGATAAATAATATATAAATTAATAAAGTAAATAATTTATATGTCTTCTGTTACTCTCTGAAACACACAAAAAAACAATTACCTTTTTTTAAAAAAAAACAATGTTACGATATATGTTATTTTAATTTGTTTCAGATATTACAAAAAATTGAAATGGTATCACCGGCAGTTATCCAAGCAACAAATAACAACGTCATCCGTCTTCGATGGGACCTGTCTGACTTTGAGGAGATGTATCTCCTTTCAACCCTTCTATGAACATCTTGAACTGTTTGAAGGAAGAAGGCAGACGTTTCGACGGCAACATAAAATGGTATTTGAAAAACGTCAATATTTTTTTGTAAATGTACTGCTTTTATCTTTAAAAAATAGTAATCAATATGTACTACCCACTTGTCGCTACACAAAACCTAAACCAACATTTGATTGAGTGTAAGCGACACGGTGCACAAAGGATAAGAGTACCCGATCCCGCTAAAGAAAAGGAATGCGGTATGAAATTTAGGGACTACTCGTCCGACTACGCGTTCCGTGTATACGGTGTATGCAGACTTTGAATAGACTTTGAAGACCGATAAGGTAGCCCATCATCTTCTGTTCGGTTACGCATACGTAAACGTAGACGAGGAAGGGCAGATTTGCGAAGGTCCTGTAGTCTACTGAGCGAGAAACGATGGTGAAAATATCGTTGAAAAGATGCTGGCTGAATTGCTCTCTGAAGCAACACTGAAACATTTCAAAGGGCTACCGAGTGTTTTCTTTGTCATTGTGAGTTGAACGACGATCGTGTACGTCATCACTCACATACCACAGGACGGTTTCTTGGTGCATGTCATAACGAGTGCAATTTAAATTGTAAGCGCACCGAGCATATTCCGGTATTTTTTCATAACCTCCGCGGTTACGATGCCATCACATAGTTCAAGCTTTGGGAAAATATAAGGACGATGTAAAAATAAACTGTATCGCCAACACATCCGAGCGATTACAGTCACTGTCCGACAGTCCATTGAGGTTCTTTGACTCTACAATTTCTTTCGTCGTCCCTCGAAAAACTTGTAGAAAATCTAGTAGAAGATTGTCAGGACAAAGAAACCGTATTTAAACGTCTCACGAACTGTTACCCGCTACCCGAGAAAAGAGATTGTTTAATCCGTAAAGGCGTTTACCCGTACGAGTACATAACCCATATAAACAAGTTTTTCGAAACCCAACATCCACCGCACACGGCATTCTACAGTACGCTTCTTCTTCTTCTTCTTCTTTTTCCTGTTTAGCCTCCGGTAACTACCGTTTAGATAATTCTTCAGAGGATGAATGAGGATGATATGTATGAGTGTAAATGAAGTGTTAGTCTTGTACATTCTCAGTTCGACCGTTCCTGAGATGTGTGGTTAATTGAAACCCAACCACCAAAGAACACCGGTATCCACGATCTAGTATTCAAATCCATGTAAAAATATCTGGCTTTACTAGGACTTGAACGCTGTAACTTTCGACTTCCAAATCAGCTGATTTGGGAAGACGCGTTAACCACTAGACCAACCCGGTGGGTTATTCTACAGTACGCTAGAAAGAGAGAACATAACGGACGATGATTACGTCCACGCTCAAAACGTGTGGGAAACGTTTGACTGCAATAGGTTAAGCGATTACCACGATATTTACCTTCTTAGCGACGTAATATTGTTGGCAGACGTATTTGAAAATTTCCGAAGTACGTCTATAAAATATTACGGTTTGGACTCCTGTCACTTTTACTTCACCCCCCATTTCACGTGGAATGCCATGTTAAAATTTATCCGTCAAAAATTGGAACTATTGACCGACATAGATATGCATCTGTTTGTTGAAAAAGGAACACGAGGCGGTGTAGCCATGATTTCAAACAGATACGCCAAGGCGAACAATTCAAACATTCCAGATCAGTATGACCAATCCGAACCCACGTCCTGGGTTCAATTTTACGATTGCAACAACCTTTCGGGACAGCCATGGTTAGCCCTTACCACACGCTAAGTTTAGGTGGTTGAGTACTGAAGAGATTGACAATCTCGATATTAACAGCGTTGACGATCATGGTGAAAAGGGCTACATCTTGGAAGTGGATCTTGAGTATCCACAAGAATTGCACGATCGTCACAAGGATTACCCTCTCGCACCAGAACGATTAGTACCAACCGATGATATTTTATCCCCCTATTTGAAGGACATAAAGAGATGTCCCGTAAAGAAATTAATGACAGCATTGTACGAAAAGGAACGATACGTTTTACATTACAGAAACCTAAAGTTGTACACTCGACTAGAACTGAAAGTGAAAAACGTTCACAGAGTTCTGGAATTCTCCCAGTCGCATTGGTTGAAACCGTACATCGACTTCAATACTGAAAAGCGTGCACAAGCACGAAACAGTTTTTAAAAGGACTTTTTTAAGTTGATGAACAACGCGGTATACGGTAAATCCTTGGAAAACGTTCGAAACAGAATAGACTTCCAACTGATCACTAACAAATGTAAACTGGATAAGGTGATTGCAAAACCAAGAGTTAAGGCTTGGTACATCTATTACAAGGATTTCGTCGGGATAAGTCTGAAGAAAACGGAGATATTCCTCAATTGTCCGATCTACATCGGACTTACCTACCGTATTGGACATTACCAAAACGAACAAGTACGAATTCCACTATGGTTACATATTGGAAATGTACGGTCATAATATAAATCTTTTAATGACCGATACGGACAGTCTGATGTATCATATCGTGACCGATAACGTTTACAACGATATTCTTCACGATATCGTTCGGTTCGATACTTCAGATTACCCTCGCGATCACGTATGTTTTAGTAATACCAATAAGGAAAGACTTGGTAAATTCAAAGACGAGATGAATGGAAAAGCTATTCGTGAATTTGTCGGACTTCGTGCTAAGATGTATAGCATTCTCGATTTCAACAAGAAGAATGTTGCAAAGGGTATTCCTAGAGTATCCATTGCAAAGGATATTAGCCACGATCTGTACAAAAAAAGTCTTTTTAATAATTTCCGTTACGTACACAAGCGCGTACGAAATCATAAGCACTCTGCTCAATATATTTTCTATGAACAAGTCAAAGAAATCACTTTCGCCTTACGACGATAAACGTTACATATTAGAAAATAAAATCAACACAGTTTCATACGGGCAAGGGTTTGATGGAAAACAACACAGTTGGAAACATAAGGCGGATTTACTGCGGTGAACTGATCAGTCATAAACATGAAGTTATAACGTCAACAGGCTGGTAATATTACACTTGAAAACTTTGACGAATATACAGGGGCCGGGTGTGGAGAGGGAAAAAGGACTCGTCAAGGTCCTCTTTTGCCGAATACAACTACCGTCTAATTGCGGAAAAACAAATGTTCAGTGCAACTTGTAGTTCTCCCCCGACGGATTAAGATTCAAAAATATTTACGTGTTTTCCAAATCGCTGTACCAACCGAAATATAAATTTCTAGAATGTCATGACCGGTGTTCCGGAGATCAGCTATTTTGCCTATTCTGAAAACGATCATGTGATGGCACCTCTCTCTTTTTCCTGTTTAGCCTCCGGTAACTACCGTTTAGATAATTCTTCAGAGGATGAATGAGGATGATGGTATGCGTGTAAATGAAGTGTAGTCTTGTACATTCTCAGTTCGACCATTCATGAGATGTGTGGTTAATTGAAACCCAACCACCAAAGAACACCGGTATCCACGATCTAGTATTCAAATCCGTGTAAAAATAACTGGCTTTACTAGGACTTGAACGCTGTAACTCTCGACATTCCAAATCAGCTGATTTGGGAAGATGCGTTAACCACTAGACCAACACTAGGGTGTATAATGTGATGGCACCTGACGAAGCGGAACCGAACTCGATAATGATTTTCGACGATGACTTGCAACAATATTCGCAAGTACTTTGCAATGGGACGACACAACAACATCGATAGCTTTTATTTGTCAGACATATTCCAGTGCCGGGAAGCACCTTGTACGGGACAACGCAAATCTCCTTCTTATATTCAAACAAGACGATCTCAACTTACGTCACATATATCAAGATCATGTAAATACCAATATGAAATTCGATGGGTTTAAAAAACTGTGCGGTGTTGCATGGAGAGAACACACGGATTTTTGGTTATGGATAAGGAGAGCGATATCAACGGTGGACGGTATAGAGTAGGCTTCGATGTTTTTGTATACCTACGAGGACGGTATACCGTACGCTAACGCGATACATTTTATACAAAAACCACAAAACAACTTGTGTTCCAAATATTTTAGCGCCCGTCAGAAATTTTGCGGTAACTACGTTTGTCGTAAAGCGAATTACTGTAAAAATAAAGACCGACAATGTTGGCGACATGTAAAAAGAATGAATCGCGACTATCCGTTGGTTGTTTTGTTGATGATTACTAGCGAAGGTAAGATTTTCAATAAGCGTAATATGGTTAAAATTTTTAGAAGAATGCGAAAACTACGAGATGCCTATGAACTGGTGATCTACGATAAAAACATGTTCAACACAACGGTCCGACACGGATGGAACTTTATTTCAAGATTAAGACCCTCTCCGCTCGTGTACAAAAGCCTTTATTGGAACTTCGAAATTGTCATGCATCTATGGACTACACAAAAGTTTACATATTTACATGTTGGAATACGGTAGTCGTCCTTGCTCTTAATAATTGTTTTGCATAGTTAATGAAATCAGAAGTAGCTACTCGGGTGGTGAAAGGCTGGTTACATGCTTCTTTGGCAGCGGAATCTGCATGTTCATTACCTGGAATCCCTACGTGGCTAGGAAGACCCAGCAAAAACTTAATTCTGTGTTGCGATTATTCAACTCAGCGATTGCGTTGAAAATTTCAATGACGATAGGATGTTTGGAATAAAAGTTTTTTAAGGCTTGGAGAGCACTACACGAGTCTCTGCAAATAAGAATTTTTCTATATTTAGGGTTAATGATGTTTAGAGCCTTATTTATAGCGTATAGTTCAGCGGTAAACAAATACGTAATACCGGGTAGACCAAACATATAAGGTCTTTCATTGACAACAAATGCACACCCAACTGTATAGTTTTGTTTCGATCCATCAGTGTATACAACCGCGTCTGGTTTCATCTTGGAGAGAACACACTGAAACATTTGCTGAAAGACAATAGATGGTGTTGATTGTTTATTGTATGTAGTCAGGTCAAAATTAAAATTTATAAGGTTTATTCTCCATGGAGGATATGAGCAAGGACACACAGGAAAGAATGACGGTGTGTCAACATTTATATGCTGTAGCAGACGCCAGGTACGGACACCTACAGGTGCAGTACGACGTGGATGGTCCTCATACTTTCCTAGATTAGGATTTCTAAAGACCGACTCAAGAGCCGGGTGATTTGGCTGTCCTCTGAGACGAGCAAAATAAGATAATAAAAGCTGGTCTCGTCTATCCCAAAGTGATGGTTCACCACAGTCTACAAGTAAGCTTGCGACAGGACTTGATCTAAACGCGCCTGTGGCAAGCCGAAGGAAAGCATGATGTACACTATCCAGAGCATTTTAAGCACGAATTGACGAGCTGATGAGTAGGCTACACAACCATAATCTAAACGGGAGCGAACAAAGGAATAGTAAAAATGTATCATACATGATCTATCGGCTCCCCAGTTGGTGTTACTAAGGACTCGCATCATACCTAGAAGTTTGGAACATTTTGTTTTCAATTCTTTTAAATGTTTGACCCAAGTAAGACGGCTATCAAAAAATAAACCTAAAAACTTGACGTAAGTAGAGATAGTAATAGACTCTCCGTTCAGAAAAATTTGCGGAATAGAAGGGTTTCGTAGCCGAGAAAAAACTACACATTTTGTTTTTTCGGATGAAAATGTGAAACCAGTAATCCTGGGCCAAGCTTCAAGGTGAGATATAGTGTTCTGCAGTAGTCTCTCTGCTGTAGGTGTTGAACGGCTTGCAATGTAGATAGCAAAGTCGTCAGCAAATAGAGAGCATGAGACAGGAGCCTGCACACACACATTTGGTAATATCGTTTATGGCTACAGAAAATAAGGTGGCACTTAATACACTACCTTGGGGCACTCCATTCTCGAAGATGACGCTATCTGAGAGCGAATCATCCACACGAACACGAGCCGTTCGTTGATTTAAGAATCCCCGGATAAAAGCAAGCATATTGCCCTTGATTCCCCATTCTTTGAGAGTGTTAAGAATACCACGTCGCCAGGCTGTGTCATACGTCTTTTTTATATCGAAGAAGATAGCGACGAGATGCTGCCGATTTAGGAAAGCGTTTTGTATGACTGTTTCTAGTGACACTAAATGGTCAATAGAAGATCGTCCTTGTCGAAAACCACACTGTTCTGGAGATAGAAAGCCATGTTTCTCCAAGTACCATGTAAGTCTGCGGTTTACCATTATCTCCATTATTTTACACAAAACGCTTGTTAATGAAATAGGGCGGAAGCTTGAGGGGTTCGTTTGGTCTTACCAGGTTTTAGTACTGGTATAATAAATGCTTCTGACCAGCCGGGTGGAAAGACTTCTTCGGAGAATAAACCGTTGAAAATATTCAAAAGTTGTTGTAGTGCCAAATTAGGAAGGTGTGAAAACATGGAAAGGCGAATGTTGTCCGGTCCAGGGGAAGTGTCCCGTGAGTTTTTAAGTGCATGTAACAATTCTTTAAATACGAATGGAGTGTTTAATTCACCAACCGAATCACCAATGTTTAACGATAATACTTCTATTTGTATCTTGTAACGTTGAAAATCGTTATTATATGATGAGGTGAGAGACACCGAGCGGAAAGATTTTGCTAGACTATTTGCCACTTCCGAGGATGATGAAAGGAGTTCTCCTTCATCAATAAGACCGAGAATAGATTGTTTCGGTGATCCGAAAATTGCACGAATTTTCTTCCATACAGTAAACGTGGGAATAGGGCGTGAAATAGTGCTCACGTATTTCGTCCATGAATTCCTCTTAGCGTCCAAGAATATTCGACGGCACACCGCTCTAGCCCTGCGGTATAAATTTAGATATTCTGTTGTAGGCCTACGATTAAATTTTCGTAGTGCCTGCCGTCGATTCCTAATAGCATATTTGCAATCATCGTTCCACCATGGAACGAAAGGACGTCTAGGATTACCCGACGTTTGTGGGATATATCTGTTGGCATTCTCAAGTATCATGGACGTAAAAGAAGAATATTGGTCGAGGATGATCGCTCCATCGTCATACTGAGATTGGAATGCTTTATGGTATCCGTTCCAATCTACCTTTTCAACAATCCATCTCCGTGGCCTTCTTTTAATCTCGCAGTCTACACAGAAACCAATAATAATTGGTGTATGATCACTGCAGTGAAAGTCATCACAAACAAACCAATTAAAATGAGGGAGCACATTCGGTGAGCATATGGAGATCAAGGTTAGATACAGTATCAGTTGATAAGGACATGAATGTGTGTGATCCATTATTCAGTAGGAAAAGATCAAAGTCTTGTCTCAATCTGTTTATCATATTTCCTCGAGTGGAGCAGAAGGTTGAGCCCCAGGAAATATGATGGGCATTGAAGTCTCCTACTATTAACGATGGAAATGGTATTTGCGTGAGGAGATTTGAGACATCTAAAGCACTGAACTCAATGTTCGGTGAGATAAAGATTGCAGATATGCAATTTGAAGGGAATAGAGACCTTTACTGCAATAGCAGGAATGACAGTGGTTAGTTGAATTCTTGTAGCTGACACTCCATTCTTCATGTAAATCGCTACTCCACCACTCTCCCTACTGTCTACTAGGCAGTCGTATCTCTCACAGAAGTATCCTCTGAGTGTAATTGGGTCATGTTGTAGAAGGTGGGTTTCTTGGAAACACATGATTAGTGGATCATGTGCGTGCAGTAGTACTCTAATATCTTCAATGCGGGACCGAATACCTCTAACATTCCACTGAATAATGTTCATAAGTGTAAAAAAATAAATAAAAAAAATTAAACTTCGGAAATTATTTCGGTTTTTCTTTTTTGTATTTTTTATTTTAAAGAACTCCGATGCCCTGGGGTCGGGTGGTTCTTCAACCATATCCTCCAGTAAATGAGGTGATGGTGGAGGAGATTTATTTGAATGGGATGCTGCAGTTAACATCCCAGAGGTGGTGGTTACGTGGGTTCCCTTTCCGGGGAGCTTATTAGGTGGCTTACTGCCAGCTGTGATAGTCGCTACTCGTGCCGGTACGACTTTGGGAGCAGGAACTTTCGTGTGTATCACACTGTTGGACTCACTAACTGCGACGAAAGACGTTTTCTTCATCTTTGTCAGCTCTGAGATAGTGGCTGTAAGTGAAGCTACTTGATCAAAAAGTATCTGAACAAGTTTTTTAAGCTCATTGCAGGATCCGCACTGCTGATTATTAACATTTGTAGGAATTTGTTTAGATGTAGCGGTGGCAAAAGATACATCTGGTTTAACCAGGTTCCGTGAATTATTTAACTTTTTGTATTCTCTTCGTGCGGCCGGGAAAGATAGCTTTTGCTCCGTACAGATTTTGAGAATTGCCTTTTCTTCTTTAAAGATTGGGCAATCTCGGGAGCGGGCTGTATGTGGACCACTGCAGTTTGCACATTTTTCACTTTCTTCGCAGTTAGTGTCGTTGTGACCTTCTTTACCACATCGAGCACAGATCTCAGTTTTCGTGCAAGATGTTGTAGTGTGACCAAAACCTTGGCATCTGAAACATCGCCGTGGGTTGGGTATGAATGGTCGTACCCGAACCGAGAGGTAACCCACTTTAATCTTTTCTGGTGGAACAGGGAGATTAAATGTTAATATAAGAGACGGTGTCGGTTCTTCTGTTCCGTTCTGCCGTTTCATAATACGTTTCACTTCAACAACATCTTCGTGGCAAAGCTCGTCAACTATTTCATTGATATGTATATCTAAAAGGTCTCGACAAAAATTACACCCCGGCTCGTATTTAAAGTTTGTGGCTTTCAGCACTTATATTTAAACCACTCATATTACGGAGACGTAAGATTGATCAAATCTGTTCGTCGTTGAATGTTTCAACCAGAATCGATCCGTCGCGTAATTTCCTGATGTTCTTTGGGGAGCCACTTGCACCTGTTACAGTTTTGTTTATTAGGAAAGGTGAAACCTTTTGGAGGGAGCCACCTTCCTGACTATTTCGGAGAACAACGAATCGAATATTTTTAGTGTTCAAGTCTAAAGATTTGTAGTTCTCTTCCATAGGACTTTTATCCTCGTCAGACAAAGCTGATCGAGGTCTCTTCACAAGACTTAATTTGGTGGTGTTTTCAGATGGACCACCAACCATCTTGGAATTTAATATAGGAACAGAAATTTTGGTCCCACGAGTATCGGCGAAAAATGGACCACTCCAGCAGAGCGCACGCGTACTGGAGCTAGAGCTAAGTACAACTGGGTTCGCCCTGGTGCCCAGAGGACATCGTTCGAGACTCACTACGTAGAGCCATTCACCCATCGGCACGATTTGTTCCCACCTTGGGTTACGGTTGCGTTTCGTAAGATGTCGCACCACCACCGAGTGTTAATGTAAGAAATATCAGTGTAGGATGTTGTTGTGTAATTGTGTAAGTGTGTATGTTGTAATTTATGTAGTGTTCTTGGTGTAGTATATGAGTGTTCTGCAGCTCACTTTATAGTGGGAAGAATAGCTGCAGAGGCTAGGCCCGTGGGGACGCCAACCCCCAAAGTCTTAAAGAATAAGACTCCCCGTCGGGGTCGAAAAAAGCGATGCCGTTAACCGCAATTATTTACATAACAACGTGTTTGGTGAAAAGAATATTACTGATATGAAAGGAAGCGTCCTGATGAATTCTGGAAAGGCGATAAGAGCAAAGGATCTTGTCACAAGGTGGTATGTTGATCAAAGGGAGTTTCGCATAAAAAAAGATATCGATGATAGGTGTTTAGGAAAGATGGAATGGTAGATGTCAAACGAAGTGTTGTTACCAACGCTATAATACCAGTAGAGTGATCAGATCTAACTACAAAAGAATACATTGTGGAATATCTGTTATAATGCAAATTTATAATGCAATATTTAGAGGATTTTCCTAATTATCCGAATTATCCTAATTATCCGAGTTGATAGAGACGCCTTTATGCAACTTTTAGACAAAGCCAGGGTGCCAAGCAAACAACAGTCTGACGAAAATTGAAAACAAGATTTAGACAATGTTAAAGTGGAGTTACAAAAAGATCAACCGAACACAGATCTACAAAGACGCATTGAAGATAAGGGGAAGGAGGAAGTGACTAAGAATGAGGTTCGTCTACCAATCACAGATATACGACGAAGGAGAACGTGAATAAAAATATGATACGCCCTCCGATCTTGGATTCAAACAAACTTGGTTTTACAGTTTTGGTGAACCGTAATGGCAGGAGTGAATATGTTAAACGTCGGTGAAAGTGTTTCTTTCGACAACACCATCACCCAGTACGAATATCACACTCATCTACCGTCGCATCGTCGACTTACAACAACAACGATGAAATCCGGATACCAATACACCAACAGGATTTGTACACGTTACCGCATAAAAGCTATTTGATGGTCGAAGGGAAGTTATATACTATGGCAGGCGATAACAAGGCAACAGAATCGTGGTTAACAAACAACGCGATACCGTTTCTCTTCGAGGAGATACGATATGAGATAAACGGAACGGAGATGTGTCGTGTACAAAAGTTAGGAATAACGACAACGATAAAAAAACATCTTATCGTTGCGTAAAAGCGAAGAAAATATTTTGGAAAACGTCGGATAAATTCAATTTGGAAGAACAGACGGGAAGATTTTGCTTCTACGTACGCTGATGGGTTTCGCCGAAGACAACAAACACATAATATTGAACGTCAAACAAGAATTGGTTTTGCTTGGATCTTCCAACGACGTTAACGCACTAATATCTTCCAAAGAAGCACCCGATTCCAAGTTGAAAATTAGGGTAGCGTGGAAAATTCCATATGTTCATGTTTTTTTTTTTTTTTTTTTTTTTTTTTTTTTTGCGAAAAACGGTTGAACGTTATCATCGCCCGGAAAATAAATAAATAGAAAAATAAATAAAAATAATTTAAGGTTTTTAGATAACACTAAAACTTAAAACTACTATCACAGAAACAAAATCCGGAATGGGTGTAAAAGGCCCATTCTCGGATAACAAAAACACTAATATGCAACTTAAAACTATGTTAAAAACTATCACATTAAAAATAAATAAGACTTAAAACTAAAAAAGGAGATAAAACTTAAAACTATTACGTTTACAGTCTTACAACTAATATCACAAAAATCTTACAACTAATATCACAGACGAATTTAAAAAACAAACAAAAAAACAAAAAAAAATATGAATATATATATAGGAAAAAAAAAAAAAAATCCGATAGGGAGTGTAAAAGGCTCCCTACTCGGATAACAAAAACAATACATAGGACAATACATACAATTACGAAAGAATACATACTTATTAAATTTTTTGCATTAACCCTATACTACGTAAAAATATAAACATCCGGTTTAAAACCTCCTTATCGTCACGCAAGATACCACGGATGTTACTAGGAACTTTAAATTTACGACGCAATGCCGCATAACATATGCAGTCCACGAGTATGTGGCGCACAGTCACGCGGCAGTTGCATCTTGCGCATAGAGGTGGTTGTCCTCTTGTAAACAGGTACTCGTGTGTGACTCTCGTGTGTCCTATCCGCAATCGACAGAGAACTACTTCCTCACGCCGGGGTTTTCTGTATGAGGAGTTCCATGGTAACACAGAATCTTTAATCTGACGGAGTTTATTATCAACGGTAGCTGTCCAATCACCTTGCCACCTTGTTCTTAATAATTGTTTTACATAGTTAATGAAATCAGAAGTAGCAACTCGGGTGGTGAAAGGAGGCTGGTTACATGCTTCTTTGGCAGCGGAATCTGCATGTTCATTACCTGGAATCCCTACGTGGCTAGGGACCCAGCAAAAACTTAATTCTGTGTTGCGATTATTCAACTCAGCGATTGCGTTGTAAATTTCAATGACGATAGGATGATTGGGATAAAAGTTTTTTAAGGCTTGGAGAGCACTACACGAGTCACTGCAAATAAGAATTTTTCTATATTTAGGGTTAATGATGTTTAGAGCCTTATTTATAGCGTATAGTTCAGCGGTAAACACACTCGTAATACCGGGTAGACCAAACATATAAGTTCTCTCATTAACAACAAATGCACACCCAACTGTATCATTTTGTTTCGATCCATCAGTGTATACAACCGCGTCTGGTTTCATCTTGGAGAGAACACACTGAAACATTTGGTGAAAGACAATAGATGGTGTTGATTGTTTATTGTATGTGGTCAGGTCAAAATTAAAATTTATAAGGTTTATTCTCCACGGAGGATATGAGCAAGGATATATAGGAAAGAATGACGGTTTGTCAACATTTATATGCTGCAGCAGACGCCAGGTACGGATACCTACCGGTGCAGTACGACGTGGATGGTCCTCATACTTTCTTAGATTAGGATTTCTAAAGACTGACTCAAGAGCCGGGTGATTTGGTTGTCCTCTGAGACGAGCAAAATACGATAATAAAAGCTGGTCTCGTCTATCCCAAAGTGATGGTTCACCACAGTCTACAAGTAAGCTTGTGACAGGACTAGATCTAAACGCGCCTGTGGCAAGCCGAAGGAAAGCATGATGTACACTATCCAGCATTTTAAGCACGGTTTGACGAGCTGATGAGTAGGCCACACAACCGTAATCTAAACGGGAGCGAACAAAGGAATAGTAAAAACGTATCATACATGATCTATCGGCTCCCCAGTTGGTGTTAGTAAGGACTCGCATCATATCTAGAATTTTGGAACATTTTGTTTTCAATTCTTTTAAATGTTTGACCCAAGTAAGACGGCTATCAAAAAATAAACCTAAAAACTTGACGTAATTAGAGATAATAGTCTCACCGTTCAGAAAAATTTGCGGAATAGAGGGGTTTCGTAGCCGAGAAAAAACTACACATTTTGTTTTTTCGGATGAAAATGTGAAACCCGTAATCCTGGACCAAGCTACAAGGTGATATATAGTGTTCTGCAGTAGTCTCTCTGCTGTAGGTGCCGAACGGCTTGCAATTTAGATAGCAAAGTCGTCAGCAAATAGAGAGCATGAGACAGGAGCCTGAACACATTTGGTAATATCATTTATGGCTACAGAAAATAAGGTGGCACTTAATACACTACCTTGGGGCACTCCATTCTCCAAGATGACACTATCTGAGAGCGAATCATCCACACGAACACGAGCCGTTCGGTGATTTAAGAATCCCCGGATAAAAGCAAGCATATTGCCCTTGATTCCCCATTTTTGGAGAGTGTTAAGAATACCACGTCGCCAGGCTGTGTCATACGCCTTTTTTATATCAAAGAAGATAGCGACGAGGTGTTGCCGATTGAGGAAAGCGTTTTGTATGGCTGTTTCTAGTGACACTAAATGGTCAATAGAAGATCGTCCTTGTCGAAAACCACACTGTTCTGGAGATAGAAAGCCATGTTTCTCCAAGTACCATGTAAGTCTGCGGTCTACCATTCTCTCCATTATTTTACACAAAACGCTTGTTAATGAAATAGGGCGATAGCTTGAGGGGTTCGTCTGGACTTTACCAGGTTTTAGTACTGGTATAATAAATGCTTCTGGCCAGCTGGGTGGGAAGACTTGTTCGGAGAATAAACCGTTGAAAATATTCAAAAGTTGTTGTAGTGCCGAATTAGGAAGGTATGGTATTAGAAAGCATGGAAAGGCGAATGTTGTCCGGTCCAGGGGAAGTGTCCCGTGAGTTTTTAAGTGCATGTAACAATTCTTTAAATACGAATGGAGTGTTTAATTCACCAACCGAATCACCAATGTTTAACGACAACACCTCCATTTGTATCTTGTACCGTTGAAAATCGTTATTATATGATGAGGTGAGAGACACCGAGCGGAAAGATTTTGCTAGACTATTTGCCACTTCCGAGGATGATGAAAGGAGTTCTCCTTCATCAATAAGACCAATAATAGATTGTTTCGGTGATCCGAAGATTGCACGAAGTTTCTTCCATGCAGTAGACGTTCATGTTGCCGATACGTGCGATGGGAGTTGTTGAAAGTAGTAGAACGAGATAGACCGTTAGCGATAGCTTTTCGTACATGGCAAATCCACGAATATCCGGCACTACCACAAACAAACATACATTCATGGACGGTAAAGACATGTGCGCAAACGGAGAAACCGAGATACGTGATAATCGGTTTACAGACGGACAGAAAAGATAAAGCTACAAAATCACTGACGCTCTTCGATATGTGCGAATTGGTAAACGTTCGTCTGTATTTGAATTCGCAATACTATCCGTACGACAGTCTACAGGGTGATGTGAATATGATGTACGAAATGTTCGCAAGCTTTCGGTCCGGTTATTACAACAAACCGGAGGACGAGTGTCCCGCTTACAGTTTGGCAGATTTCAAAGCCAGTGTACCATTAATAGTTATCGACTGTTCTCGTCAGAACGAATCGCTTAAAACAGGAAAAGTAGATGTGCGTATCGATTTCGAGACCAAAAACAATATACCCGCCCACACGACCGCCTACTGTCTTATTATACGTGATAGCATCATCACGTACACTCCGCTTACGGAAATAGTGAAAAAGGTTATGTAATGACGGAAACGTTTCCATTTGATGAAGAAAAAAAGGGAGGCGGGTACGATGAACGTTCGGCATCACGATGGTAGTGGTGGTCGTTTAAGTTGTGGTTGGTAACATTGGGAGTATTTAAAACAGGCTTATTAAGCGGATTACTTTTGTCAGTATTATTTAACATCTATCCGGTACTATGTCCGAATATGAAACCGATAAGATGTAAAATTATTTTTTCTTCGTCACAGCCGTCGGTACCGTTAATATGGTGTAATTCATCGTCCGTGGAAGCGTTGTCCATTTTTTACAACACTTCACCTTCAAAAACACATCATCTTCAAAAAACATGTCTGCTGATACTGTTAGCAACATCACTGCATAACTACCTGCAGAGAAAGCAAGGGTGTTACCAAGGGTGTTACCAATGGTTCATGTTTCTAATACGAGATTCTCATTACCTAACGTAACGTTACACGCATTGAAGAAAACCAAAGTGAATGTTACGTCATCATTACCTTCAGCGAAGACACAGTACTACCAATAGTAAACGCTACTAATACCAATATCTCATTACCTAACATAACGTCACATGTACATAATGATGATGATGACTATGATAGATTTTTAAAAGAAGAAGAAAAAACTGTGGAGGGGGTTACCCCCACTACTTCTACTTTGAAAGTATAAAAAGGCTTAATCCGACTGCGTGCATACAAATCAGTAGTTGTTGGCCATCGGTCATGGAAGGAGGAGGTTCTTATTCGCCAGACGACACTCAATCCTTTCAATTCATGGAAGAAACTTTACATAACCTCAAAAACCAACCAGAAGTTACAAAGTCGGCTGAGAAGGAGGTGAAATCGAAACCAACGAAGTTCCGCAAAAGGAGAAATCTGCGTAAAAAATCTTATGATAAACCTGAAAAGACGATCACAAAGACCAATAAAAAGAAGAAGAACAAGAAGTTGGATAAGGGGGAGTAGAACGGAGGGGTATCCCCCACCGCCAACATTGTGATTTCGTAGACATCGTTGGTGATTACACATTATTGTGGTATATACACATTACGGTTGAGCGTTCGTCATGGAAGGAAATCGAGTATCACGGCTTTCTCGGCAAACGAGGTGAGTTTATAGTTAAGGAACTTGCTGTTGTCGCTAAAGGATGCTATATGATTCTTCATTTTCGATCATAGTACCCAAAGTCCGAGATGTCATCTAAATACAAACGGAAGGCCGGATAGTTAGAGAGGAATTTTTACAAAATCGATTGGAATTATGGCGAAGTCGTTTACAACGACATCATGAGGGCGTTATGTTCGCAGGTTGCCACGATATACACCAAAGGGCTGAAAAAAGTGGAATTTTTGCGTCGGTTTCATAACGATGTTCGTCAGATACCGGACGACGCACCGAAACCGAAATTAAACTTTATCGTAAATTGTCCGTACCACACCGCGCAGCAGGCGAGTGGAAAATGTGCGCTACATTCCGGTTGTTTCTACATGGAGTGGTTGAAGTTGAGTAAGAAGCCGTTGGATCTTGTAAGGGAAGCCGATGCGTTCGTTTGTGAACACAAACGCAGAAAACAAACAGGAATTGGAAAAAAAAACGGTTGTTACTATTCCTTTAACGAATCGTGTGTAAAATGTTGTTGGTGTAACGGAAAGGATGGATGTGCATCACCACTCACCTCGTTGTCAAGACTGCATCAAGGAAAACGTACCGCTTTCGTTTGAACATGTTGTTCCACGTCGAGAACCGCTGTAGAGCTCAGTCTGCTGCAAGATGTTGATGAATCAACAATCTTTGGTTAGAGATCTCAATTATAGTTATAGCCTTCCATCTTGGTTTTATGCCAGAAATATTATCTATGCTTGCACTGAATCACTTACAAAAATTTCCAAAAAAAAATATAAAAAAAAGATTCGAGTGTTTTACAGTAGGCCTATTGGGGAGAGATTTCATTCATGTAAAAAAAATCTCAACGCGCCACGGTTACTACCTTGTGGGTGGTGTGGAAACGTAACCAGGTTTACATCGGGAGGTTTACTCCCGATGTACAATTCTATCCGCAGTTTAGCGATGGATGTTGATATAGCCGCATCGGTGTGGACGATTAGATTTTTTCCGAATCGACGCGTAAGAACATTGCGTCATCTTATGAAACTTACAACCGCTGCGTTTCTATACGCAACAAGTATAATTGCAGACTTACACCGTTTCAATACCGTTAGAGTGGTTTTCAATTACGACGCTACTTACGCTGAACTTAACAACGGATTACAAGAATATTTAGACAGTTTAAAAATCGATACCGTAGACGGAATGTGTAGACATTATATTCGCTATAGTGGTTGTGGTGGGGGGTAAGGTATAATATAAAACCACAAAGCAGTAGACAATCATGCAAGCTTTAACGATGGAAGTGTCCACATGGATTACCGACTAGTCCGATAACAAATCTAATGCATTTAAAGGATATAGTAACGGTTCGATTTCCGATTTCAATAATCACAGAAACTGAGACTTTACCAAATACCGTACTCTTAGGAATACCGTACAAAACACACATTCAAAATACTGAAAATAAACTGACAGATATGATAGATTGGATTGTGGTGAGCGAGTGTTATATGTACATATTTTTGACAAAAAAACTAAAAAACTTAACGAAATAATCGCAAAGACCAATCGTAACTTGAACGATTACAAGGAGATATTGTTTTCCTGTAAAAAATTATCGGATTTGTATTAGCGATGGAGAAGACTTCTACCGATTCGGTTAACGAATTGAAGTTTATTGCATCGAATATTTGTAAATATTGTTTTATGGTGCTTGTCACTCACTGTTCACTGTGGTGGTGGTGATGATGATTATAAAACACATGCTATCGATTGTAAGAAATTCAACTATTGCGGACGTAAACTACCAGAATACTTGTGTTCGTGCGATTTGATTATTGAAAACGTAAAAAGAATGTACGCTATGGTACGTGCAAATAAATACGAAGTGTTGTGGGAAAATCCGTTTGGCTGTAGAGTTATCGACGGTAACGAACTCTACCGATTACTTTGCAAAATTACTGAGGGGTGTGGAGGGAATATAAATATCTACACGGTATTATCGTTAACCAATCATTTGAGTGTTAGCTCTGCGGGTGTGATGATGGATGCCATATCATTTGTTAACGCTTTCAACGATGAAGATTGTTTTCTCAAGAAAATACCCGTAGAAAAAGTTGTCCGATCCTTATGTTGGAGTAGACTACGTATTGTTGGATATGAGAAAGGTATTTACACCGTTATATGAGTATCGTATTTGCGCTATATTGTACGACACCGAAGCGGATGAACTTGGTTGCTTTCGAATCTATTTACCACTGAAATATACAAATAGATTTACCGATGACGAAATGACCGTTGTAAGACTTCATCCGATGAAATTAACTTATTACGGAATGAAAGAAGACGGCTTCACTGAAGATATAAAAGTAAGTTTGTAAAACTATACGTCGAATGTTTATAGGCCTCACGGGGAGAGATATCACTCGTTAAAAAAAATCTCAACGCGCCATGTTACTCATGGGTGGTGTGGAAATTGTAACTTTCATTCACTTGTCAGACCTTACAATGTTTACTAATAGCGTTTGTTATGTCTATCAAAGAAGGAAAAGTACGGGAATATGTGACTGGTGTTCAGTCATTAGAAGCATTAAGATGGCAAACAACTCTTAATACTATTCTAACGCATACTTCAGTAATTTACTATTATTCAGATGAAAGCACCATAAAGAAAGATCAAACGTATCAATTTTTAAAACGATATAGCGCGTTGGTACCGCAAACGTTTTATGTCGTTTGTGTTTGGTCTTATCCGAATATTAAAGAAGACGATGTATTTGAATTGTCGATGGCATTAGATAATTATATTTGGTGGATTGGCAGATTACGTGATCGTAGTGGACATGTAATGTGTAAATAGTCCTTTTAAGGACTACAACACTTAACACAAACAACACACATACACACAAAACAGAAACACTTTAAACCGCCATACAATAAGTTGTTACTAACTATTGTTTTAAAACAATATTTAATTGCACTTATTGAATGTAGTGGTTCCAAGGCCAGTGGCACGATATGATAGTGGATTTATCCACTATCAATTGTGTTACAAATGGTGAGGAGAGTGTTTACATTTAGTTTAAGGTGGTCATGAAAAGGACCGATTTTTTGGATAAAAGGATTGTTATATTCGTAAAGGTTTATATATTTTATCGTATTCAATAATTTAAAAAAAAAAATTTTTTCTTAAAAGATCTTCTTTGGTACATATATGTATTACGTACTGATTCAAAATAATCATATACTTCATCAATATTAGGAGAAAAGTTTTCAAGTGCATCGCTTTCAATTACGTACACTACAAATTCTTCATCTGCTAACAGATCCATTTTTGAAGTGGAAGTGTACTAGTTAAACTTCACTATTTATACAAATAGTGTTGTAGGTTGATCGTGTTTTCCTGTTTTATAAGGAAAAGATTAATTTTTTTTTTTAATCGGAGTCTAGCGAATGTGATCTTTGATAGGAATGTCAAAACATGTTCATGCGGTTGATAAGCAGCGTTTCCTGTTTTAAAGGAGAAAATAATTTATTTCTGTTTTCTTGTTTATAAGGAAAAAATAGTTGTTAAAAATTAAGCGGATGTGTGGACAATAGATAAGCAGGTGTTCTCCTGTTTTATAAGGAAAAAAATAGTTGTAAAAACTTGAAAGGATGTGTGTGCAATAGATAAGCAGGTCAAAAACATGATTATGTGGTTATTTAGCATTATCATAAGGAAAATAATAACGATTTATATGTATATCTTCGTTGACAAGCGGATGTACCGGGAGTATAAATAGCCACTCGTATCCGTTCTAGAATCATTCTAACAGCAGCTCCTGTAATAGAAACATCATCATGACTTACGGTAACAGAAAAAAATTTATTCATCAATTGAATAAGCGACTTATTGCTACCAACTTCGAAACAAAAAGCGTTGGTGATCTCACTATCGGTAAACCTTATGAAATTGTATGGTTAAGGAAAATCGCTACACGTTATGGGAAGAGCATAGTATGTCGTTTACGAGATGGCGAAGAAGAACAACCATTTAACGTATATTTACCAAGACGTTTTACCGAAACGCTTAATGAGGATGAATTAGAAACAATGGTATCTATGAAATTAAAACTCATATTTAAAGAACTCATTGGTAAAGCTTTCGATGTAACATTCGAATAATGATTAACAGGTAGCTATTTAAACTGTCCTTTTCAGAACAACAACACATTAAACAAACAACACAAAATTAAACATAAATGCACAAAACAAAAAACACTTTAAATCCCCATTCAATAAAAACTGCAACTAACTATTGTTTTTTTTAATGTGTTCTTTTAAAGAAAACTATATTTAATTACATTTATTGAATGCAGGTTCCAAGGCCCGCGACATGATGTGGTAATAGATTTATCTACTATCAAATTATGTTGCGAATGGTGAGGAGAGTGTTTAATGCATTGTTCTATTTTTTGAAAATGTTTCAGAATGCTGCTGTCAGAATATCAGATGATTTTTCCCGCGTCGTGGGGTGGGGAGACTGTGACGTTCTGATTGGTAGAGAGAGTAGGACGTGGTAGGTGTGGTGGGGAGTAGTATATAAATACAGTGTAACCGGGTGAAGTAGTGGGGGGGATTCTATCCTTGGCTTCTATAGTGAAAGGACGTGAATTATAGTGTCCCTGTGCAGTGCTACTAGGAACCGGCTTCTGCAGTACTTTATACCGGGATCGACTGGCTACCTGACCGACCATGTAGAGGAGTGCTGTTAGGACATCCGCTGGGCCGCACCTGCCTGTATAGCAGGCTATTGTCTACAATCAGATAAGCTTAGAATAGATTTTATTTCCAAATAACCATTGTATTATGTAAATTGAACTTTGCTAAGTCGTTAATAATACATTTAATAGCCTATACAAATTTTGTATAGGTCTATTGTTAAGCCATACAAAAGGAAAGACTAACTTTCCATTCTTTTTATCTCTTGTGTATTTTATTATTACAGGAAGTGTAGTTATAAGAAGTGCTAGTCTAAGTTTTAATTTTTAATTTTAATTTTTAAACAATTTTTTGGTTTTATTTTTTCTTTCATGGAAGGAAAAATAAGGCCTCCCCCACCCCGTTCTCCCACCCCGGAACTGTCCGACGGTGGAGAGGAAAGCGGGTCTGGCGCTAGGAAGCGCCAGAAACGCCGGAACTCCGCGCCTCCCATGGAGGCGGAGCCCGTAGCGGGCTGCAGAAAGGCTGCAGCAGCCGCCAACCCGCAGGCTGATGATGGGGCCCCATCACAGCCTGCTACCGTCAGGCGGGAGAAAATCCCGCCAATTATGCTGGACTGCCCTAAGGAGTGGCCAGCATTAGCGCGCGACATTAAGTCGCGTATCGGGGGACGCCTGGTGGCGAAAAGCACCGGGCTGTCGATCAGGCTGCAGCTAGGCAGCGAGGCGGATTACCGGGCGGTGCAGAGTTTCCTGCACTCAAAGGGAATCGCCTTTCACTCCTTTCAGCTCCCGAAGGATAGGGAGCTGAAGGTGGTTATACGGGGGATCCCCTATGGGGCTGCCCCGGAAGAAGTAAAGGAGGAACTGACCTCCCTTGGTTTTGAGGTGACTTCTGTCAAGAAGCTCCTCACGAGGGACGGTCGGGAAACTCCGACCTGCCTAGTGGCCCTGAAAAGGACCCCAAGCGCGAGGAAAATTTATGACCTCAGCAATATTTTCTATTGCAAGGTCGCAGTGACTGCGTTTGTGTCACGAGGGGGGCCACCCCAGTGCCGCAGATGCCAGAAATTTGGACACTCGTCCAATTACTTTTACTATTTTTACATAGTATAGGGTTAATGCAAAAAATTTAATAAGTATGTGTTCTTTCGTAATTGTATGTATTGTCCTATGTATTGTTTTTGTTATCCGAGTAGGGAGCCTTTTACACTCCCTATCGGATTTTTTTTTTTTTTTTTCTCTATATATATATATTCATATTTTTTTTTTTTTTAACTCGTCTGTGATATTAGTTGTAAGATTCTTGTGATATTAGTTAAGTAGTTAAGTTTTATCTCCTTTTTTAGTTTTAAATTTTATTTATTTTTAATGTGATAGTTTTTAACATAGTTTTAAGTTACATATTAGTGTTTTTGTTATCCGAAAATGGGCCTTTTACACCCATTCCGGATTTTGTTTCTGTGATAGTAGTTTTAAGTTTTAATTTTATCTAAAAACCTATAATTATTATTTTTTATTTATTTATCTATTTATTTATTTTCCGGGCGATGATAACGTACTTCCGTTTTTCGCCCTAAAAAAAAAAAACAAAAAAAAAAAACGATTCGAGCAGTTGTTCGAAACGACCTCCCTCCTCATATCTCCGAGGCCATAACGGAGAAACGACGATTGAGGAGGAGATATCGAATCACCCTGTCCCCCGCTGATAAGCGGGCCTTTTATAATCAAACGGACAGGGTAAAACAACTGCTAAAAAGCCATCGAGAGGATTCGTGGAACGAATACCTCGCCTCGGTCTCTGACGACATCTCCTCGGTGTTCAGGTTGAACAGGAGACTGCGAGAAGGGAAGAAGCCTCGCCATCCGGTTGTGGGGCAGCGAGGTTTTCTTGCATACTCGGAGGCGGAGAGGGCCGAGGTATTCGCCGATACCTTGGAGGAGCAGTTCACTCCAAACCCCCCTCCCTCCCCGAACGACGAGCACACAACCGAGGTGGAATCCTTTCTTGTAGATTATTTCTCACAGGTGGAGGACGCCCCTCTAGAGATTGACCAAGTCACTGAAGCGGAAGTTTCCGCAGCCATTAAGGCCACAAGCCCCGACAAGGCCCCGGGTGTCGACGGGATCAGCGCCCGTGCATTCCGGAACATACCGGCCTCCGTGATTACAGCAATTTCGGTGATATTCACGTCCATTTTGTACGTTGGATATTTCCCGAATTGTTGGAAAACGGCCAAAGTCGTATGTTTACCCAAACCGGGGAAAAGTTTACTTTTCCCACGGAATTATAGGCCAATCTCCCTGTTACCGGTATTGTCTAAGTTGTTCGAGAGGATTTTTCTCGAAAAACTGAGGCGATACATGGAGGGAGAAGTGCGGCCCGAGCAATTTGGGTTCAGGGAGGGTCACTCAACTACCCTCCAACTGGTAAAAATAATAGACGACCTTGTCGGAGGCCTGAACAGGAAACGGGTGACTGCAGCCGTTTTTCTGGATGTGGCCAAGGCCTTTGACAAAGTTTGGCATAGCGGGCTGCTTTATAAGCTAGCGCGATCGGCGATCCCGTACCGCTATGTCAGACTGATGCGGTCATATCTACTAGACCGACATTTTGTCGTGCGCGTAGGGGAAACGATTTCCTCTACCAGAGAAATAGCCGCTGGGGTTCCCCAAGAAGCAGTACTTTCCCCGTTCTTGTACACTGTGTACGTGAACGATATGCCGCTGTCGGAAGGGGTCAAAACGGCCCTTTACGCAGACGACACGGCATATTTCTACGAATCCGCAAATGTGGATTACGCGGTCCGGAGGCTCCAAAGGCAGCTGGACTTAGTGGAACCGTGGCTCGACATGTGGAGAATCAGGGTCAACGGTGAAAAATCGGTGGCTGTGATGTTCACATGCAAGACACGAAAACCGACCAGAGAGCTGGAAATCTCAGGGGAGAAAATCCCTTTTGAGAAAACAGTTAAGTACCTGGGGGTGGTGTTGGACAGGCGGCTTACCTTCAATGAACATGTAATTTATGCGACCCAAGGGCTAAGGCCGCCAGAGCCTCGCTATACCCAGTGCTGAACAGTGCCAGCCCGTACCCACTGGCAACTAAGCTCCTCATTTTTCGGCTGTACGTACTGCCGATTCTAACATATGCTTACCCGGCATGGGGGGCAGTGTTGAGCTCCTCGCTTCAAAAGAAGATCGAGGCCGTCCAAAACATAGCGTTGCGGACGATCTTTGGAGCTCCGTGGTTCGTCAGGAACGCCACTCTCCGATCTGATGCGAGATTTCAATCCGTGTCCGAGGTGGGGGTGGCGCAGGCGCGCAGACTGTTCGGGAGAGCGGCTGTGTCCGAACACAGTCATCTTCGGGACATCTGCAGAGAGGACCCAACTCCGACAGTTGTAAGGAAGCGGCCTCACGCCGTACTGGACGAACCACCGTGATGGTGCGGTGCGGTAGCCGAAAATCGACAAACCAGGCTTAGGGGGCTCCATATCGCATGAGCCATAAACGGAATAGTGCGTCAGACGCGTTTCCGGGGTCGCGAGTGAATAGTTTTTCGCGAGTTATATAGTTTGAAGACTTCAAATACGGTAAGTCGCGCGTACAACAAAAACGCGGTCGTAATTAAATTTTTTTTTTTTTTTTCGCGTGTGTTTTGTTCTGTTTCTCTTGTTTCAGAAACGGGAGAAGCGTGGATGTGGAACGACTCGATGTGCCGTCTCATCCTGCCAGTTGAAAGAAAGTAATAATTAAATTTTTTTTTTTTTTTTTTTTCGTGTGTGTGTTCTGCTTCTTCTGTTGCAGATACCAACAGCCACCACAAAAACAAATTTCTTCACTGCGGCCACGCGGTCCCCCCAACCCCTTTTCAGGCACACGTGTGTCTGAAGGTTAATAATTACGTGGAGTGAATAATTACTGTTTACTTCTTTCCACAAAAATCGCCGCCCCAAAACCGCGATCGCGAATAGGTACCACCATCTGTAAGTTCCCTATTACCTTCCTTTCCTTTCAAGAAAGAAGAAAGAGGGAACGAGCCCAGCAGTCGCAAGCCTAGCAGCCACCTGCCCAGCAGTCACCTGCCCAGCAGCGACCTGCCCAGCAGCCACTGACAGCACAGAAGAGCGAAGAAACCTGCACTTTCCCCCGTCCAGCCCTTCGGGGCTTCGGGAATTACAAGGTTAATGGTATGTAACTTCGGTTACTACCAATTCTTGGAAAGTGCAGGCCAAAGAAGAACGAAGAGGTCTTCGGGAGAAGAAGAGGGAGAAGATGAAGAAGAAGGAAGACCAGCCACTCGTCTCAACATCACGGACTGGAGTCCGGAACAGAGCCCAGCAGAGATGCGTCCTGAAGGGCAGCCATACCAGAAGCGGATGAAGAGCTTCTTTACAACCTCTCCTATTTCAAACTTACAATCAGACAAAATAACCCAGCAATTGCGACTCCTCCGGAAAAGGGGACGCATTGCTCCCTCCTTACAGGTAGTGCCCCGTTGTGGCGTATTCCTGCTAGCCTATTAAAGAGTTAGCACCGAAAGGACTTCAGTGGACGGTCTGAAGGGGAATTACGTCGGGAGGACAGGCTTTATAAGCCTAGCCTTCCGCGGTCGGCCCATGAAATGGGTTCGATAACGCTAGTTTAACAACGGAATTGGAATGCAATTAAATCCGTCCTTAAAACACTAAATTAATAAACAAAACTTGTCAAAATTAGACCCGCTATATCAAATTAACCAATTAAAAAAAACAAGCCCGATTAGAATGATCCAGCAGCAAGGGACTCTGTCCAGGTTCTGCGATGGAGTAGGGAGTAATAGACTCCTGCCAACTTTGCATTCCATTCCATTCCGTGAAGTAGTTTATTCTTTGGGAGACACTCGAGGTGTAAACATCATGATTCCTGTTAGTGAAGATGTGCGCGTACGTGTTTGTGTTTGTGTCTGACGCCTGTGTTTTAAATTAAAACACAGTTACGCAAATGTTGTCGACTTAACTGAACACGATTTAGATAAAAACGGTGATAACCTATTGGTGAAGGTAATTTTCAATGATGAGATTTCGGATGTGGACGAAAATATTATTGCGAATTTGAATGTGGTGATAAAGCTATTGCACTTATTGAAAGTAAAGAAGTGCTATTTTCCGGATTCTACGGTGACGATGGTAACGTAAAGGCGTTCAAATTAAATCATTCGTCGAATATGAATTTGGATGCGAAGGTGTTACGCGATCTCAATACGTCTCATCGAAAAAACAACGTACTCTCTGTAAACGTGTATGTTGCAAATGAAAAAAGAAGAGTAACTTCTAATGTAGCGACGGACGGAGGACTTTTCTTCAGAACCCGCGATGAGGTAGATTGTTCTAACAACTGTGGTGATGATACCCAACCTCTCTTGGTGGCGTACGACACGGATGAAAATTCAGAAATCGATTACGTTAAAACCAATCGATATATGAGAGGACGTCATATCGCTTCTTTTTATTTTATTTTATTCAAGAATACGAAACGTAAACAAAAAGACGAAGAAGGGGATAAAGAAAACGAATTATCGAAACGAATTTTTTAAAAATTTAAACAGTTTTTCTTAAAAAAGTCCTTTTAAGGACAACACAAAATTACACACATACACAAAACAAAAACCCTTTAAACCCCCATACAATAAGTCGTAACTAACTATTGTTTTAAAACGATATTTATTTACGTTTATTGTATGCAGTGGTTCCAAGGCCCGTGAGACGATATGATATTGGATTTATCCACTATCAATTGTGTTACAAATGGTGAGGAGATGGTTTAACAAATTTTAGGTTTTTTCAAATAAAAGGGAGTGGTACGATAGACATATGCGTGCAAGTTTGCAATATTACGTTTATGTATGCGAAACATTATTTCTTTACTTCTTTACAAGAGCGTGATGTTATAAACGACAAACGCAGATGATGAGTAATGATAAACTTGCACAAGAAGGTGGGTATCGCATACATAAATTAGAGAGTTTATCTTTATTAAATGGGATTTTTTTGTTTCTCATAGATGTGCTTTCTTGTGCAAGTTTATCATTACTCATCATCAGCATTTGTCGTTCATAACATCCCGGTCTTGTAAAGAAGTATCATGAAGACGTTTCTTAAGATATATAGTCGAGTGTTTTGTAGACCTCTAGGGGAGAGATCACTCGTTAAAAAAATATCTCAATGCGCCGGGGTTGCTACCTCCTAGGTGGTGTGGAAATGCAACCATTTATTTTTTATTCACAGATAAGCAAGTATGTGTAAACCGATAATATGTATAAGGAAAAATAGTTGTGTGGAAAAATTGAGCGGATGTGTGTGGACAATAGATAAGCAGGTTTTTTCCTGTTTTATTGTTTTAATCGGAGTCGAGCGGATGTGAGGGGTGATAAGGATGTCAAAACAGTTGATAGGCAGTTGTTTCCGCAATTTATTTCTGTTTTCCTGTTCATAAGGAAAAAAAGTCACGCGTAGGCCGGACGGTTCGTCAGTCGAGCGCCGCATCCCGCACGGTAAACATGTCTCTCTTCGTCGCTCCGCTGACGCACGCACGAAAACACACGCGCAGCAGACACCGCCTCCCGGTGCACGATCTACGACGAGAACCTCTTGAGCGGCGACGACTCCCGACGCCGTCGCCTGAACGACCAGGATCATCCTCGAAGTACGTCTCACATCACCTCCCGGTGCACGAGCCACAACGAAGACCTCGAGCGGGGCTGGCGACGCCTCCTGGTGCAACGACTACGACGGCTCGGATCTTCCTCGAGGAACGTCCGCGTCGAGGCGAAGACGACAAGGATCAACCTCGAGGAACGTCTTAAAAAACAAGTTGGAAAGACTGCGGGCTACGGCGCCACCGACGTCACAATCCTAGATGGCCGACCACCGCCGTCTTGGCCGCCATTTTCCAAGATGGCGAACGGCCGCCATCTTGGATGACGTCATTTCCGGCGGCCGTACTCCTATTTCCGTACTACTAGAGTTGTCTAGAACAACTGAAAAGGAAAAAGAGGAAATGAGTCAACAGACTTATTGAGAAGTCAGAAAACGATCCTGCAGCCATTAGTTCATAATGCATTGGGGATAAAGAAAAAATCAAGACAAACAGTAGTGCAAAACGCTGAAGAGCTAGAAATCTTGAAAGACTTTAATGATCTCAATGGAGAATAAAGAAATTAAGAAGAGAATATCCATGGGTCATACTGAACAACCTCAGTTCAGTTCTGAGCCTTCAGTTCCACCTCCTATTTTAGTTCAATCAGAAAAATAATACTAAAGCTAAAAAACAACAGGGCTCCAGGAGGAAATAGCATAGTAGCAGAAGCTCGAAAGGGAGGAGATGACACAATAGCCTCCTAGATACTCATACTTTCAGAAATATGGGAGAAAGAAACCATCCCAAAGGAGTAGAACGAAACCATAATTATACCTATTCACAAGAAGGGAGACAAGCAGGAATGTTCTAATTATAGGGGCATATCTTTACTAATTGCAACTACAAAGTGTAACCAAAAATAATTTAAAAAAGAATGGAAAATATATGGACACAATTATTGAAGATCATCAAGCAGGATTTAGCAAAGGTTGATCAACAACAGACCAAGTATTCATACTAGGAGATTCTACTGAGAATTCAACAAGAGTTGTTTTTGCCTGTTACAGACTTCACCAAAGCCCATGACAGTTTGGATTGGAGGGAAATATGGAAAAAATAGAAAGATTCGGAAAACGAAATAAAACTCATAAGACTACCATGTCTAAGTGTACACAGCTCCAGATATAGGGTGAGATTAAATGGAGAGCTATCTGGAGAATTTGAAGTAGACATGGTAATCAGTGAAGGAGATGGCTTGCACCCCCCCCCCCCCCCCCCACTATTTAATATTGCTCTCTGGAGCAGTTGCTTTGGAAGATGAGAAACTCAGACCGATGAATAAAAATAGTGGACAAAGATTCCCAGATTCTAGTATTTGCAAATGAGATGGTTATTATTGTAGAGAGATGGGTCTAAAGATAAATGACCATAAAACTAAGTTCATAAATGGTAAGAGGGAAATACCAACACCAGAACAAGGAAAATCAAGGAAATCTTAAAGTTGCTTGAGTAACTTAGATAATTTAAATATCTGGAAGTAATGAACAACAAACAAAAATGAGGAAGGTCTGGAGATATAAAATAGAATCAATAGTGGAAATAGGAGCATGTTTACATACAGTAGGCTTCTCACTTCTAAAGTACTTGTACTTTCCAAAAGGATGAAATCAGTTATATACAAAAGAATAATATTCCCGACATTGATATATGGAATGGAAAATTGGATTTTGAATATGAAATCAGAAAAAAAGTAAGTTTTGTGAATAAAATATTAAGAAAAATCTTTGGAGAGTGGAGAATGAAGCACAATGAGGAAATTTCTTTTTTAAAGAACCAGATGTGGTTGGGGACATTAGGAGTAGATGACCGAGGTGGGATGGCCATATATTATGTATGAGTGAAGGGTTATTGGTTAAGGAGGCATGGAGAGGTCTATTGTTAGGCACAAGGTCTCTGGGAAGACCAAAAAGGAGATGTTGGATGAAACTATGAAGGAATTTACTGCGGAGAATGCATGGAATTGAGCAAGATGGAGGCGATATGCTGGCAAGGCCAAGTACCAATTCAGATATTCATGGCCATTGCAGTAAGTAAAAGTAATAATCTGAATAAAATACTGTATTTATTTATCTATAGTCTGATTCAGTTTTGTTACTGCCCTACTATATTTAGTACAGGACATCCAAAATGTCCTCTCTCCATAGCATCAATCTTTCGACTAAGTTTGGATATTAGTGGTCTTGTCTTGTCCCCCTCAAATCATGTCCTGTCTTTTCTCATCTAGATTTTATGTCCAAATCACCATCCAGTATGAAAATTATAATTGGTAAGTATTGTAGACAAGGTATGGTATTCTAGATTGACTTTAGATATTTGCCATTAATAAACATTCCCTTTAACATTTTATTATAAACTTTTAAATGTAAAATAACATTTCCTGCATAAACCCTCATCATATCATATAAACAAAAATATCTATT
Organism: Lycorma delicatula; assembly: GCF_047948215.1. NCBI lineage: Eukaryota > Metazoa > Arthropoda > Insecta > Hemiptera > Fulgoridae > Lycorma > Lycorma delicatula. The sequence goes on along the minus strand of NC_134460.1, from coordinate 162,203,897 downwards.
TACACCTTTCAACTGCCTCAGTTAAGCTAACAATGCAAAATAAAAAACTACAGTTATAGTATTAAAATTTCATATACTGATTTAGGTCGATCAACAGGGGTGGTAGGTGACTTGACATAAGCAACATCCAAATAAAGCATAACTGCTGTTGAGAATAACCTGCATCTCAACTTAAGACTTACTAAATTAAAGTGAGCAGCAAAGTAGTTTCTTCCTGTTGCTGCCTTCTTCATCAAGAAAAATATACTTAACTCACTGAAATACAGGTAGTAGTGACACCTTAAATCTGTTTACCACAGGAAATGGGTGTATAGTTATCATCATTATCTGAGATATAGTATATATAGTTATCATCATTATTTTTGGTCCAGAGATTACTCGCACTCAAAATTGAAGCCTTGGGAAATAAAAAAACAAACCATTGAATTTCAAAACAAGTTACATCAAAATTTATATAATTTTATTTGGCATTTGGTGATGTTACACTTTTTTTTAAATAATTTCTTAGGCTATTTTTTCCTGTGAGAACAGAAAAGGACACCAACATTTTGAGTCTTTTGATGCATAAGCTTGACTATGATCACACATCATTAGAGAATTATTGTACGAACTCTACTCAAATTTTTACATAAGGGTGCCCATTTTATTAACTTATCATCCACCCCTTAAATTTTAAATCAGTATCTTTCTTGTTTATTAGTTGTTATTCAATCTGTTAAACCTTTTTATCTTCAGAATTATGGGACATTAAACATGACGGCTCTGGCTTTGTAATTATTTTAAACTGTTGAATGTATTTTATAAAATTTATTGAAATTTTATTTTAAAAAATTTTCATTAAAGAAATTATATTATTTTATTAAAGAAATTTTTTTTTTTTTTTTATTACTGAATGTGATTAAAGAAATTATGTATGAAGAAATAATTAATTAAATTGAACTGCTAAAAGAAAATTATAGACTGTCAGTTCTCTCTTTTCGTTGCATGCTATAGGTACATGGTTGCCAAACTGTTTCTATTAAAAATATCATATAACATATTAGTACATACCAACTGATGCTAGTTTGGAACTCTCATTTTATTCTATTTCCCTTTCTTTTAGGGATTCATTATAAATATTCCATACTTCAAGATAGTAGTTAGTTGTAGAACTAATTTATTTTTATTTATTCATGATTATTTCAAGAATTGTTAATTATAATTTTATATTAAACAATTAAGTTTTAATTAATTTTTGGAGGTATAAATATATTTTTGTAGGTTTTCTTTTCTACATTTTTTTAATTTTTGTTTTTATTTATTTATACTTTTTGATTATTTTTTAAAGAAAGTGTTTTTTTGCTTTATGAGTTTGGGAAGAAAGTAATGTGTTTTCACAAATAGACAGCTTTATGTTTGTTTTGATGGTCTTCTGTCAATGTTATGATATTTTTCTTTTGACATCTGATAACTGTTACTTTCAGCATACTTTAGAAGGAAATTGCGTGTAATTTTTTTTGCATCTGATAGTTTAGTTTTTAACATGGAATGCAAAAACGAATATTTTCAACATATTTTATTTTTTTATTTCCGTAAAGGCAAGAAAGCTGCTGATGCTCACAAAGAGATATGTGAAGTTTATAGTATTGTTTGCATAACAGAATCCACATGTCTGAATCGGTTTAAAAAATTCCATTCTAGTAATTTTTCACTCAAGGATGGCCAGTGTTCTGGTCAGTCTACTGAAATCAAAGACCAAATCAAAGCCATAACTGATCGGCTCATCATATAAGTGTGTGAGAAATTGAAGAGGGGTTTAATTTAACATACAATTGAAAATCAAACTTAGTGTCTTGAACTTGTTAAGCGCACATTATTTGAGTTCTGCATTAACTAAAAAAAAAGATTAACAACAAATCTATATTTGCTGTAAGGATCTCAAACATGACCAAGTTGACTCTTTTTTGTGGCGATGAAAAATGGATCTTCTACAATAACAGAACAAAAACAATCATGGTCCAAGCATGATAAACTGGCATAAGCTACATTGAAAGCTGAATTGTATTAAAAAAAAGTATCATATGTTCTCAATTTGGTGGGACTACAAAGATGTTGTGCATTTTGAGCAGCTTTCAAGAACCAAATGATGAATTCAGATGTTTACTGTCAACAACTAATGAAACTGGAGGAGAAAGCAATCAAAAAAAAAAAAAAAAAAAAAATGGCCAAAATTAACAAATCACAAAAGAATCATGTTTTATCAAAATGATGCAAGGCCTCCCACATCTTTGGTAGCTCATGAAAAATTATTGGAGGTTGGTCTGGAAGTGATGTCTCATACCCCATATAGCCCTGATCTTGCACCATTGCTATTTCTTGCAGATTACAATTTAATTCAAAATTTGTGAAACTATTTGAATGATAAACTTTTACTAATATCATATGGCCTGAAATTGGACTCAGTTCAGTTTTTTACTGATAATAACCAGCAATTCTATGAGCATGGAATCATGAAGTTGCCAGAAAAACAGCAAAAAATTACTGGATAAAATGGTGATATAACTGATCAAAGTTCATTCTTTGTATAAAAAAAAAAAGAACTGATTTTTATTTCACACTACATAACCAAAATTACTTTATTACCAATTTATAGAGAGGCAAATTTAGTTATTAGTGTCCTTCTTACACACTATCAATAAAAAAACTACATTATTAAAATCAATTTGTGTTGAATTTGGTAAATTAGAGCAAGAAGCTCTATACATCAATTAACAACAGCTGTTACTTAATCTACAGTCTTGAACTAGTCCTTTGCTGTTCTTTTTACCTTAAGAAATTAATAAAAAAAATAAAAGTTTAACATCAGATGCAAAATAAAATTATGTAAATTTTGATGCGAGTTGCTTCGTAATCAAGTGGACAATGTGTGTTTTTCTTAAAATATTATTATATATTATAATTTATAATATTAATTATTATATTACATAATAATTAATATAATTATATATTATACATAAAATAAGATTATACAAAGTCTTAAGTCAGTGGATACCATTGATTATTAAATAAAGATAATAAAGCTTAAATATTATATGTAATTTATAAACAGTTACCGATCACTAAGTTCCAGCACTCTAGAAGAGTCAACCAGCCCTACAAGGGAAAAAAACACAATTTAATTATATAACCTAAAAAATATATTAAACACTTTACTGGGTGTTCAAAAAAGAGCTCTGCGGATTCAAGAACAAATATGGTTTTTATTATGCAGCACACTCAATAGTGTTTTATGCATAATTTTGAAGCAACATAAATTAAGTTTTAGCTTACACATCTTTTGTTAGGAAGCAGCTGTGTTAAGCCTGTTGCACAGGCCAAGCTGTTATGAGCCAGAGATTCAGTGCCATGGAGTTGCCACAGGAGAAAGTGTGTGTGTGTACTGGTTTGCAGAAACAAAATCAGTGATTATCAAACAAAGAAATTATATGCAAGTCTATTGTACAAATTCCCAGAGTGGTAAAGCATACGTAAGTGGTGCAAACACCTTTTTGAAAGGACAGTCACCAGGTAGGCCTAAAACAAGTGCAAAATGTTCAGTTCATTGTGTACTTGGACATGTTACAGAACTTTGTATTTTCGCACATTAAAGATATTATTCAACAGGATGGAGCTGCTCCACATCATGCAGAAGCTGTGCAGACTGCGCTCAATGACGGGTTCCCAGAAACTTGGATAGACAGACAACCTCCCATTGCTTGACTATGCAAAGCCTCAATTGGATGCTGATGGATTTCTTCTTTTGGGGCTATGAAAAAGACATCATATACAAAAAAAATACAGATGGTCATGTAGCTTGACCACCTGTGCTAAAAAATAACAGCCGTGTAAGCAATTCAGAGTGTGAAATGAGGTGAATTATCGGTTGTGACATCTAAAGGGCTGTAAACAGTGCTCATACTATTGAGTTACATTAATAGGTAAAAACCTTTAGACTTTGTACTGTCATGTAATAAAACACATACAATTTGTAATAATAAATGTAATAAGTACATTTAATTTAAAGCCATAGAGTCATTTTTCAAACATCCAGTAAACATAAACTTTTTTCAAACATTATATACCATTGTATCAAAAAAAATTATTTTTAAAGAAAATATGACTAGTGTCATAGCAAAAAATTCTTACATCTACCACATAAGATAATAAGATGAATAGTATTTATCAAAATACTCAATCGTTATGTCAGATCTACCAATTTAAACAATGTATTAACATATTCAGTTTGTTTATTAAATATGTATTTAATTCTACTATTACTATGTAATATAATATTCCTGTAATATATCAATTTCTTTATAATTATAATTAATTAATTATGTCACCATCCATCGTCAAGCTGCAGCTGCCGGTGATTGTTGTCATCATTACTATTATAATTAAAATAAATAATTACTATTCTACACTTCCCAAAATAAACTGTCACTACACAGATTACTAACATATTCATTGCTAATAATTGATAAACCGGCCTCATCTTTTATTTTAAAAAGTACTACTTTATACAGAAACTGTAATATTTATTTAACTAACTATAATATTTATATAATATAATACAATTTATACAGTACTTGTTTAAAAAAAACACTTATTTAAAAAATTTAAGAAAAATGATTAATGTAAGAAAAAATACATGATTTTTTGATTAAAAATGTTGAAATTTAATGATTATTTAAAAAAATATAACATTTTTGGTTTTGCTCAATGTCGATCTTGGTTTGTGATCTAACTTATTCAGACCTAATAAATGGAAATTTTAAAATTTGATATAAACCTCTCTAAATATTGTCGATTGATTAACTTTATTGACAGATGTGTTAAAACCAGTAAGAAAATGACAATGTTCTGACCTGTGTGAACAAAAAATCAATCATTAAAAATTAATTTAAAGTTTACTTGCATCTCTTCAACTAGTTTTTACAACGTTAACTGAGGATGAAGAATCTATAGTACCTAATTAAGAAAAGCATTTGCAAAGTTTGAATCTGATAATCTGAAACATCCATAAGACTGTTTTAGAAAAAATTTATATTTTTAAAATTTATCAAAATAATAATTACAATTTTAAAACTGAAATATTTGTCTAATCTTGGCAGTAGCCTGACTTCTGTTCTGCAGGTATTTTTGAGTGGGTCGAGGATTGCCAAACTACACCGTACATATGAAATCGCGCAAAACAATTCCCTTCTTTGACAAAGTTACAAATACTCTTGTTATATTGCTGCTGTAGTTATAAAATAAACTGAAGAAAATCATGTTGCCAGTAGATGAAGCCGTGCTTGCTTGTTTGCATCTTTTACTTTTCTTGCAATTAATAATAATAATTTATTTTCCAAACTAAGAATAAATTTTTTAAGACAAACAATATCATTTACAATATGCAACAGAATTACAAAATAGACATAGCTTATGAATTATATAAATACTTCTGTTGACCTGTAACAGTTTGTACACATAGCTTTTAACTGAACTACAACAGGCTCACAAGAGTAACTATAGTACAATAATTTATGTTGAAATAATAATAAATGTAATAATAGTTTGGAAAATTAGGTACTCCATGAAGACCAGAATCCTGTTTTAGGGGTTACCATCAATTTATGATTAAAATATTGAAGATTATTAAAGATATATAAATAAGGACAAAAGTGGCTGAGTAGAATTTAACAATTATTACAAATTATAGAAATATTAAGGAGAGGGAATATCATTCAGTTTGATAATAGAAGTCAAAAGATGATTCACAAATGCCATTAAGCTTTATGCTTCCCTAGGATAACTTGTCAATTTTTATCACAACTGAATCAAAAAAGAACTCAATGTATTCATACTAAATGAGACAGAGCTTAAGAGAAATTCTGAACAAATTTAAACCTAGATTGTCTTTCACACAATCTGACAATTATACATAAACCTTTGGTGCCATAAATAAAATATTTTCAAAACACTCCTTCTGGGGTCTAAGAAGTACAAATTTACCCTTGGTTCACATATCTCAGTCAATTGGTTTATATTTAAGAGCCTTATCTCCACTCCTAGAAAAGAAAGTTTAAGTACCTTAAACAAACAAAAATGCCTCAAAGGGAGAAAGTTTAAGATACAAAAAAATGGGAATGAATGTGTCCTAGTAGGAATATACATGTAAGATGTTTCTAGCCTAAGATCACTATAGATTGGATTTTATTAAAATACACACTACTCCAACACTCAATTCCATATCTTAATCGAGATGCAATCAAAATCAAATAAAACATTTTTAGAACACCAATTGGGCAGAAATCCCAAAGATAATAAAACATTCTCATGTAACAAAACATTTCATTTCTTAGACTAAGAATATGTGTTTCCCATGAAAGATTGCAATCAATAGTTACCCCTAAATATTTCATACTATCGATTTGATCAATACTATCACAATTACACTCAGCTATTCTAGAACAAGAGAGATTATGATATCTAACATGTGAGTTGCTAGTTTTCTTTCCCTTTAACTAGAAAACTATGTATTTGAATTTAGATACATTTAACATAATCCTGTTTTTTGTAAACAACAACTTAATTTTAAATACGTCCTCTTCAATAGACTTCAAAACACGGTAAAAAAATTTTGCTGTACAAAAAAGGGCTGTATTATCTGCAAATGAGGTCAAATAACGTTGAAATTTTCAATAACAGAAGTTGTTAATATAAATTAGTTAACAGAATTGGGCCCAAAACTGAACCTTGAAGGGCACTGAATTATATTACTCCCTCGTTACTGAGCGTATTTTTAATTTTAACCTTTTGAGTACTTCTCTTTAAGTAGGATTCAAACCGATTAAAGGCTAAACCTCTTATACCTGCTTCCTCCATCTTAGTTAATAATATATTATGATCAATGACATCAAAGGCCTTCTGAATATCCAGAAAGGGGGCACCACCAACTTTAGAATCTTCATTGATGCCATTTACAAATTTAAGTAAGGGATTTTCAGTGTCTAAATTTTTCTGAATGCCAAATTGATTAACACTGAAAAAATTATTTTTATCAAGAGAGTTAATCAGTCCTGACTTTACCACAGTTTCCAGAATCTTTGAAAATTGTGAAAGCAGAATTATGGGCCTAAGGTTCCTGACATAATTATTATCTCCTTTTTTTATAAACAGTAACTGCCACTGCCTGATTAAGTTTATCTGGAAATTTACCCAACTACAGACTTAGATTTCATACATGGGCAAAAACATGAGTAAATATGCTCACATGCAAATTTTAGCATACAAAGAAATCCCATCAAAATCAGATGACATTGGTTTTCATAGACTTTATAAATTTTTTCGATCTTGAGATAATGAGTAGATTCTTAGAAAATAGTAGCTTTGACTTTGGTTGAGGTAAAAATATTGTTACGTAAATGTTGATTCTGAACTATAATATTCTCAAGAGGTGTTTTTGATTTCTCTGAGATTCCTAAAAATATAGCTATTAAAAATATCCAAAACCTTTTGAACCTCACTAAATATCTAGTTACTTATCTCAGCTTTAATTTTGTCTATTTAATATTTTTTACCCTCTTTACCTATTAACAGATCAATCAGTTTCCACTGTTCCCTAGTATTACCAGTGTTATTAATAAAAAAATTTCTAAAATATAATTCTTTAGACTCTCTTATGTCGCAGATAAGTCTATAGATGCACCTACTGAAATATATTTTTAAATCTAAACATTATATATGGTTGATTTTTAATTTTTTTAAATTGTGGTGTTAATTGCTTCAATCAAGCATTATTTTTAATCTTATTAATTGAAATAGAAATTAAATATATTTCACAGAATATTTTAACATTTATATTGTGTATCTTTTAATATAAAACTGGTTTGTAACAAAATGATTTGTTATTAAATAGCAAGTTTATCTTGTTATTAAATCTGCATAACCTGATATGAAATTTTTCATTAGTTATGTAGTTTTAAATAATAAATAGAAAGAAGTCATTAATAAGAGCCTGTTAAACAATATTTTTGAGGAAACACTTTACTCAGTTATTAGGTTAAGAACACTTAATTGTGTTTTCATAAGCACATAAAATAAAACACAGCAAATCAAAAAATGTATTTTTCATGATGAATTTCTGTCTAAATATATACCTTAGAACTGACTTCTCTCTTGCCTTTGAGAAGGCAAAAGAGAGTTGGATGAGAAACAAGCATAATGAGATAAAATGGTGTGAAAGAGAAGGAAAATTTGATATGATGTACAGACCAAGCAGTTATATTTTCAAGGAAAAGGAAATGCATTAAGAAAGGAAAATGAAAAAAAGATGGGACAATAGCCAGGAATTCTCAAAAAGTTCTGCAAAGATGGAAAGAATACATAGAAGAGCTATATGATCTAGAACACCGACCAAATGAAGTTAGCTTAGAAGAAGAAGCAAGAGTGTGTGAAGAAGAAAGAGGCTATCGTATTCTGGAGGTAGAAGTGGACAAAGCTTTAAATGAAATGAAGAACAAAAAGCCTTAGGACTTGATGAATTACAGATAGAAATCCTAAAACATTTGGGAAGTAAAAGAAGGAAGGAAGTTGTATATTTGTGTAATGACATTTATGAAAAAAGCAGATGGTCAAGAGACTTCTTATCAAATGTGATCATATCAATTGAAAAAAAAAAGAATGCAAACAAGTGTGAGGAGTTCAGAACTATACGTTTGTTGTTCCATTTGGCTAAAGTGCTTCTGACAATTTTTAACAGGGTATCTAGCAGACTTTCCACATCAATTGCTGAAGAACAGTTTGGTCTTCAGAAGGAAAGAACATGACATGTTATTGGAAACATGCTATTGGTTACTGAAAATTATTGGCTAAAGGTACATTGAAAAAGGAAGAAATGTGTATATAGTTTTTGTAAATCTTGAAAAAGCTTTTGATAGAATACAGAAGGGCAAACTAATTATCATTCTAAAAAATAAGGGTGTTGTCTGGTAGGAAAGAAGGCTAATAAGTAGTTTGTATCTTGAACAAGAAGTGAAACTTCGAATAGGAAATGACTTAACAGAGGAAGGAAAGATTGGAACAGGTGTTAGACAGGGATGCTGTCCTTCTCCTACCCGGTTTAACAATTACCTTGAGGAGATTATAGTAAAGTGCATGAAAAGAAAGGGAGGTATGTGTGTTTTGGTGGGAAAATTGTAGAATGCATCAGATTTCCTGATAACATGGTATTGCTGGCAGAAAATATCAATACACTTGCAGGAATGCTGGATAACAGAGTGAATAAGAACTTTGGTATGAAAATCAACAGTAAAAAAACTAAATGTATAATGGTTGACAAGGATGAGAAAAAAATGTTAGTTAATGCAGAAGGAGAAGAAATTGAACATGTGGAGTCCTTCAAATATCTTGAGAACATTCCGGAGATGATATAAGATGCACAAAGGAAATAAAAACGAGAATTGCAATGGCAAAAGAAGCTTTCAATAGGAAGAGGAGCTTGTTGTACAGTAAGCTTGATAAACATCTGAGGAAAAGGCTTGTCAAATGCTTTACATGGAGTGTATGATTATATCCAGCAGAGATGTGGACTTTTATGCAAGGAAGATGAGAAGAAATTAGAAGTTTTCAAAATGTGCATCTGGAGAAGGATGCAAAAGATAAAGTGGACAGACAGAATTAGTAAAGACTAAGTGTTGGAAGAGTATGAGAGGGTAAATCACTACTGTAGATGTTGACAGGTAGAAATATTAAATGGAATGGGCATATGTTATAGAAGGACTGTTTGTTGTTAAAGAGTGTCTTAGAAGGTACAGTGAATGATAAGAGAGGGAGAGGAAGACAAGACAGAAACTGCTCGATGATATTAAGGTACAATGAAGTTATGTTCAAACAAAATGGTTTGCTGAAAACAAAAAAGAATGGAGAGCTAATGTTGTGTAAAGACCTTTTTCTCGTTTGCCTCCAGAACCACTATAAGGTACCACTTCAGAGGATGACATGTGTGAATGTAAGTGAAATGCAGTCTTATACAGTCTCAGGTCAACCATTCCTGAGATGTGTGCTTAACTGAAATCCACCACCAAAGAACACAGGTATCAACGATCTAGTATTCAAATCCATTACTAATATTTCTAGTATTTAATCCATTAGTATTCAACTGCCTTTACTAGGATTTGAACCTTAGAACGTTGAACTTTGAAATCAGCTGATTTGCTATGAATTAAGCCACTAGACCTGGTAAACGACAGAACACTGATGATGTACTATATTATAAAGTTAAATTCAATTACATTTAATTAAAAATACAGAGACCAACCAGTCTATTACTTTTTCCCCACAGTTCACCAACCATTTTACTTAGAAAATCACTTATTTTAGCAAGTGCTGTAAGATTTGTTTATACAACCAACAATTTTTATAAAAATTTCCAGCAAAAATTTATATTATATTCTATGTAAAAGAAAAGCAAAAATAATGGCTTCAAATGTACACACATATGCACTAAATAGAAAAAAATCTACTCTAATCATATTTAATAAAAAAAAATCTTTTGAAACTGGTAATTAAAGTACAACTTGGACAGTGAGAGCAAAAAGCAGCCAATTCATTTAGCTGCTAGAATTGGGATGCTTAGCATCAACTGCCCGACGTTTTAGTAACAACTTAAAAAAAAATTGTACAATAGATGATAATGCAGGAAATATACAGCATTGTCAGTAAACTAAATACTGTAGCTTATAATTAAAGTCAAATAAATGGATTACTTCAAGTTTTTGATTTAACATAAATAAAACTCAAAGATATTTAATTTGTAAACATACCTTGTAAAAGAACAGAAATGGAGAAAAGCAACATTAAAATATTCATTTTATTTAGAAAAATTAATCTTTACACAAAGATCATAACAAAATCATATTTAATTTACTTAAGACACTGTCAGCAAAACATTACTGAACTATTAAATTTAACAGTATCATACATTTTTATAATACAATAGCAAAGTAATTACGTTAACGTAATAACACTTAGTATAAAATACAAACAACTAACAGCTGACTTTATTGATTTTGGTGGGTAAAAGTTTTCAATCTCGTTAGGGAGACTTATTCAACCGCGGTAGAAAGTAATATCGGTAATTAATAACGATTTTACCGCTTAAAAAATTATGGTTTACAAAAATTATTTTGAAGTATTAATATGTTCAACTTTCAAGTATTAATTTTCATTCTGATTCCTTATTCAGGTAAAAAATTACTATTTCGCAAAACATGTTGGATTTCTTGTTTGTATATTTTAACGTTGGCAATGCCGAATAATCGTCTCAAAACCAGCTGAGTATTAGGTTAGCAAATCATCATAATGGTGTCGAAAAGAAGACCTCTGCATCAAAATAGTTCATCCAAATTAAATTTTCGTCCAAATGTTGCCGAAACACAAAAACAAGAAGGAAGAGGTTCAAAACCCCTACCTGAACCTTCAACAGTTTCAGATATATTATTAATGATGATATTACATGGATGCAGGAAAGTAGTATTTTTTGATACAAAGATAAAGGTTGCAATTTATTTATCTAGTTTATTTATTGTTTCTTTATTAGCTGATGTGTTACCATTTCCAAAAACGTATTTTTCTCGCAAAGATAATATATTAAATGTGTACTTTGTGAAGATAGCATGGGGATGGACATTATTATTAACATTGCCTTTTGTAGTTTTAACAAGTTATACTACTTGTTGTGGCAAACGTGAAAAAGTAGTAAAGCATCTTAGTAGATTAGGTATTGCTACAGCTACTTGGTTCATTTGGGTCAATTTGTTTAATTATATTGAACGTTCATATGGTAAATGCAATGTAAAAAATGACATTTATCAGTCAAAATCAGCTTGTTTAGCTAAAGGATATTTCTGGCAAGGATTTGATCTTTCTGGACATGCGTTTTTATTGGTGTATAGTAGTCTTGTTATTATTGAAGAAGCTCGTGCTGTGATTGGTTGGGAAGGTATTCGTGATATGATAAGAAATGAAGATCATGCAAGAGCAATTAATGATAGTAGTACTATTGGAACATCATTAAAAGGATTATCATTAAAAGACTTTGAGTCTTTGAAGCAGTCGTATGAAAAATTTACCCCTTATGTCAGAATTCTGTTCATTTCAATGTCTGTTATTACAGTGTTATGGGATTTTATGCTTATAAATACTATGTTATATTTTCATCATATGGTTGAAAAATTTCTTAGTGGACTTATTGCAGTGTCAATGTGGTTTATTACATATCAAATTTGGTATTCAACACCAAATATATTACCAGAACTACCCGGTGAAGGTATGTTTAAATATAAGGATACAAAACAATCAAAAGAAGTACCATTAAAAAAGAAACCATCTCTGTTATTGAAAGGTGAGCTTCCTAAATTTATGGGGATGCCATTGACTGGATTAAGAAATCAAGATAATGTTGAAGAAAGAAATGGTTCATTTTCAAGTGATACCGATGTATCTACATTATGAACTATAGTGTGTTTGTGCAAAATGGTAACCAGGGTTGGCTCTCTATTAAGTTTTTTTTTAAGGTGATATGGTTGCTGTAATTAAGAAAAATTTTTAAAGTAAGTTTGCTGAATTTAAACACAAAATCTGACCATGCTTGAAAATTATAAACAGTTAACTTTTAGATTAATGAAACTATATCTTCTGGATGTATTTATTAAGCATTTTTTTTTTCAGTATAGCTTCTGGTAATGTAACTAGAAACTCCACTGAAGAAGGTGCTGATAATTAACAACAAACAACCTCAGGAAAAATAGTTGCTTTAATTTGAAAGTAATGATTCATTTATAATTTTTAATAATGTTAAAATCTATCTCTTAATTTTCTTTAAGTTTTAAATATTGTGTCAAGTTTTTGTAAATTTTGTAGGCTTCTATTACTTGAGAAGTGTAGGAAATAAAAAAAATCAAGATTGTTAAATCATTTCAATTTAAAGTGATAACGGTAAAGCTAAAATTGTGTTTGTAAATAAAAAAATGTGTTCTCAAAAATTCATACTTGTCATATTTATGATACGTTTAAATTGTTACATTTATATTATGTAAATTTTATATTCTTATATGAAGAATTATATATTTATACATTTATTTTCACATTAATTTTATTTATCAATGCATGTAAGCCTTTTAAGATAATATTTTTGAAAATGTGACAATGAACTTTGGTATAATTTATTAGTTATAAAAAATTACATTATGTATGTGTTCTACACGTAAAAACAAATTAATAATTTATATTTGTCTAACAAATATATCTCTAACTGAAGAAAATCCTCCCACGTACAAAAGGCTTGGATCTTGAGTTTCACTTAGGCATAAAGATTATATTGCTATCCTATTTATATTGAGAAATTATATTTCTACTGAGATTTCTATTGTAAAATTGATTCTCTGATATATTTTGTTTATTTGAAAAATTCTCACAAAAACTACCAATCGACAGAAATATGTCAATTTTTTTAACTTAAGTGTAATCCATACCAAAGTTGATGGATATGGTCTTGATTGCACACAGACATACATTTATGTTTAATAAATTTGTATTACATTAAGTGTATTTGAATGTATAAATATGTACATAAACTTGTTAAAATACTTGTACATAAAATAATTTTTTTTAAATATGCATTCATTTATAATCAATACTGTAATTTTTTAATATACTGTACGTTGTAATAATAAGGTAGATGTAATAAAAGTGCTCTTTAATATTGAAAAGTAATTTTTAATTACAGTTATGGTTATTAACTCTCATTAACTTAAATTCCTAAGGATCAGGAAACATATGTAAAACAGAAAAAGTTGGTAATATTTACGTTTTAGTAAAAAAGTGATGAGTTGAAAACCATATTGCATTTGCAGTAACATAAAATATCAAAAAAGCACTAAACAAATTTTAAAATACTTTTTTTTTAGGCTAAGATTATACTCTTTTAAAACAGGCAGTAAGGCTTAGCCAGATCTGACCAACCAGTTCGTAAGAGAACATTGTCTAAAGTTCACTGGTAATTTAGGTATATCAACAGATATACCTAAATAATAGGTAGGTAATGTTCCTCAGTAAACTAATTTCTAAGAAATTAAATAAATGATGACTTATTACAATTTTTACAGTTAATTAATTCTTTAATTTTTACCTTAGATGATATTGGAATTTGTTTTAATGAGGGTTATATATATATAGATATAGTATATATTTTATAAATAATGTTCATACTGATATTATCTGTAAATTTATTTTATTAGCATCTAATCAAACTCAGCTACTCCACTTAAACTGTCCATTTATATTAACATTATATTATTTATGAGTTACATTTATTAAATCAAAGTTTTCAAAAATTGTAAATATTGTTTTTTTATGTAATAATGTATGTAAGTATTTATTAAAATTAAAAAAATATATATATATTATATTTTTATATATTTTGTAACACTTAATTATATATTGTAACACTTAATTGAACATATACATATTAATGCAATATTCTTAAATTTTATAGTTTTATCTTTGAATATTTAAAAATGTGCTTTTATGGAATTATTAAAATTCGTAATTTTACTACACAAGTTTGATTTACATAATTTTGACATTAGATTTTTGTTTAAATTGTTATCACACAGGTTATGTATGTTTTATGACATGTATGGTAGCTAGACTAATAATATTAGTTGATGCAATTTCAGTGTCATTTCACTGATATGCATTGTTGCCAAAGCATACAACCAGATCTCAGTCACACTTTAGTTGCTAAATGGTGTATGTATATAGTTGCTTTTATTTTATTTAATTTTTTTGTTTTTATATTGACAATATTAAACATCTATGTTACATTTATGTTACATTAGATGAAACAGATTGGGTTAGATAAAATGAGTAGGGAATAGTTTTAGGTAAGATTAAGAAGAATGTAAGCTGATATAACTAAACTTTCAAAATATTAGTATAATTTTACATGCCACAATTATATGTTAGTACAGCTGAAGATGAACTAAACAGTTTATTCAAACTTAGGCTACACTAAGTGAATTTGATTCGCATATGATTAGATGTTTGTATATATTATTACACGTAGGTTAATATTATAGGTGATGAGAAAATTTTCAGATCTTGCCAGGAATTATAAATATAGGTTGTTAAATATGATCATCTATTGTTTTAATTATCAGACTTTATTCTTTATAGAGTATAATTTCTCCTGTAAGGTTATTTTGATAACCTAATTAATTCGTAAATTAATTTTGTAAGGTTATTTTGAAAACTACTTTGATAATCTTATTGCACAATTATGTTAATTTGTTATAAATCTGTGTTTATATATTTATTAAAAACAAATTTTACAATATGTTTACTTTTATTTTAAAAATTCTAATGTATTTAATTTGAAAACTGTAATTATGCATGTCACTTTTTATATCGTAGTTTATCTAACCCAGAATTGTCATTTGTAATTTAACACATTATAGGTAAAGGGATTCTAATTTCTACTGGTGGATGAAAAAGTCATTAAGACTGGTATACTTTACTCTGCCAGTTGGTCAAATAACCAGTCTGTCAGGTCCCAACAGATTGGAGCTCAGTCTACACACCATTATATTTTTGATACAACACTACATAATGTGTGATACCAGTAGGTTTTATAAATTTCAAAATAATTTTAACTCATTCATTTCAGTACTTTCCAATAACATTGAAGATTTTTTAAATTAACAAATTAAAAATTTTAAATACTAATTTCACAAATGACATGAACACATTGATGTTTCAACATTGCTGGTCTGTCTGACAATGTTACTAATATCACCCAACAATAGGGAGAAATGGTGAGGGAAATCCTAAAGTTCCTACTTGCTGCCTTAACATTGGACAACTAATTAAGATGTACAACAGATCTGCACATAGTGTAGTTTGGTAATTTTGCCATTTACCATGAATATGTTGCAACAGTGATTGAATAACAATACCTTCACTCATCTTTAATATACATCAAGTTCTCAAAATAATTTGCTGTGCATAAAGAATATCTTAAAAAGGCTTTGCAAAATAAAAGAATATTAATGACTGTTCCTTTAATATAATTAGATAATTAACTCTACCTAATTACTTCTCTCCCAGCCTATTTCACTCTAATGAAGTTTGTAAATCAGTCCTTTCTTCTTAAATTGACTTTACTGGATTAAATAGATTCAAATTATATTTTATTTGAATTATTTACTAATTCTTTATTGTAAAATAGAAATATGGAAATCTTATAATTTCCAATAGCAGGGATTCATTAAAATGGAAATATCTATGGTGGCTAATATTAAATAATTTTATAATTCCTTAAATTAGTATTGCCAAGTGTAATTCATAACAACACAAGAAAATTAATTATTTTTGTTTTCAAATTAGTATTGTCTCAATATTTGCAAATTGTACAAAAATAAATTCAACTGTACATTAATAAGTTTTTGTAGTTATTTTCAATTTCATCATTATGTTTTTTTTTTTTTTATTTTTTGAACAATGTTCCAGCTTTTAGATCAATATTAAAAGCTTTTATGGTAATTTTTCAACTTTAAATTTCTAATTATGTCTCTGTAAACTATATTTTATTTCTGCAAAACTAGTATATTTTGGCAAAAGATTTTAAAATTAATTTAGACCTATGTAATATAAAAAGAGTTTAAAGGGCAAAATAATAGAAATTAATGGGCAGACATTAACGCTCACGCATTTCCTGATGATACCCAAAATAAACATTAAAAATATATCTGAAAGACAAAATATACCAGCAGACAATATGCATTATGGAAAAATGTATTAAGTATGCAAGAAAATAAATTGAGAAAAATAACTAATAAATGCAGATTCCATCTTGATTGTGCTGGTTGTTAAAATAAAAATGATAACACTTAACCTTGTTTGAATTTATGAATGTTCAATCTTTGCTAAAAAAAATTTTCCTATTCATAAAAAAATAACTATCTCAATCTCTATAAAACCAGACCACAGAACTGTTTTTTGTAACAACACTGGCTTACACGATTATGCTTTAACATTTAATAAAATTTACTTAAAATACTTTTAAAATATTTTGTTACAGAAACTATGAAACACTGTTATGAATTTTAAAACAGTACTAATAAAAAATGTTAAAAAGTTTAGAATGTTTTGCATTCTGTCAATGTGTATAATATAAATGTGTTAAAATAATTTTCAATAATGCCTTCTGAATTGTAAATAATCTGGTAGTTATATTTACATTTAATATCTTTAATGTTTACCATAATATTTCATTTTTTTAATATTTAAAATAATATGGATTTAAACACATTTTTTATTTTTTATAATTTTTGTTTATGATTAATTAATTTTATATTTAGTTGATGCTGCTCTGATCACGGTTTTCCTTGAACTATCCAGGAAAATGCTATGGAAGTTTTTCTTAATTAATGGAATATCATATCTCCCATTCCTAACATGATAGATCATTATATACTGATTACAATAAAATATTTATTTATTAATTTAGTTTTTTCATGAAAAATTGTTTTTGTTACAATTACAAAATAGTACTTTGTTCAACAAAATAGATCATGAACTCTATACATTTTTTTCTAATATGTAAATAACCATAAATATCTTTTACATATCACATCACTTATGGGGTGAATTTGTGCTACAAGATAGGCAACAGAATGAAAATTTTTATAGAAAAAAATGAGAAGCATTAACAATTAATATTAATATATGAAACAAATTATTATATGATATTTGAAGATAATTAATTAATAATATAACAAATTTAGACATTAATTGAAAAATACTGAATACATATTTATGTTCATATTAAATGAGGATGCAGGAAATTCAGGTTCATTCTATAACCAGTATTATTTAAAAACTGTAACAAATTTTACATCATTTACTCATTTTTTGTAGCGGAAAATCTTTTAATTTTACTTCTGTAGAAAAATATTTTAGGTGGTTTGGTAATTTATTGAAAATATTAAGTATGCTCAGTAGTAAACGGTATGCTGTATAACATTATACTAGTTCTGTTTCCTGAAATGATAACAGTGTAATATTATTTTATATAAATACAATTTTTTGGGTTTTTGTTAGGGAGGAAATCACAAAGATGCTAGGAACTATAACAATTTTTATTTCATATTTTATAGAAAAATACACATAATTTTATTTTTTTATTTTTTCCTAATGTGTATGTTGCATGTGTAAGGTTCATTAATTGTTTTAATTTGTTTAGAGAAGCAGAAAGGATTAATCATCAATCTTTATCTGTTAATCATAACATTTATTTCACCCTTAACCTTGAATGTGATAGATTGATATATATCAATCTTTATCTTTCTTTATACTTTTTACCCTTATTGCAAAATAATTAAATCTGGATATCTTAACATATAGCTGATTCATTTCCTTTCAAGGTTTTATCTTTCTCTTGTAGTCGGCTTAAAGATACCTTCATTTTGAGCTTTATCGATCTATCTGATTCTCCATCTCATCGTGTAATATTAATTTCATAAGTCTCTGTCTGTCTGTTCATTTTCTTTTTGATTTTATTATAATTTATGTTAACTACCATTTATTTACTGCTACATTCAAATGTTTAATATTTAGAAACTTTAAATTCTAGAAATTTTTCATTAATACTAGCAAAATTATTTTCTGCATGAAACTTCTGTTTAAAAATATTTTGGAATTAAAATATTAGGGAAAGAAGTAAGGACTGCATAAAAGCAGTCAGTTAACTGACGATAGAAAAAAAAAACCTATTATGTACAAACTCCTACCTAACTAATCGTTTACCGCAGTATTTTTTTTATTTAATTAATTTTTGGATTTGAGAACATAAATTAAAAGTTATTAAGTAATATCTTTTTTACGCTTTTGATTTTATTGTAAGAGACTTTTAATAAAATTCTTTTACCACAATATTCTAAATTAAATAAAACTAATTTTTATTATTCTAATGCTCTACACTATTGATGTGATTTAGTGTATTTGATGTGTTTACATGTCTGATCGCTACAAGTCTGTTAAGTACATCTAGTAATCTATCAAATGAATATAATTCTAAGTATTGTAACGTAAAACTTGCTAAGGATTCAATAAACAATTGCTCAGATCTTGAAATTTCTCTGTAAAAATGAGAAAATTAATGAAAATACATAACCAACCCCTAAGAGAGGCTTCTGGAAGGGTAATTTCTTATCGATGCATGAGATATAAAATAAGTCAAGTTTCATCTCTCCAAGCCATTTTTAAGATAAATTTACATTGTACAAAAAAAATTAAGCGGTTGAGCATAGTGAAAAAAAAAATCTATCGATAATGATGAATTGTTTCAATTCAAATCTTAGCAAAGATTTAACATATTTTTTCCTTGATTTGAAGAATCTGTTGGTAGTTAATTATTAAAAATAAAATGAATGTGTTTAAATTTATTTCAATCAGACTAAATGAAAAGGAATAATAATTAATTTAGGTTAGTGTTTGTAGCTTTAATTAAAATTAAGTAATTAATTATCTGGTGGTAAATGTGATTATAATTGTAAGAAAAATAGTGAAGGTATTGGTATGGTTTTTTTAGTTTAAGAAAATTTTGTATAAATTTTTATTACAAATGCAATGCTACTGAGTACAATAAAAACAGCTTTTTAGTACTTGTGTAAAGACTTTACGTACTCTTTTTTAATATCTTAAAGCAAAGTTGATTTATTTTTGATCTATATCTAAATATATATTTTTTAAACTGCTGCCTAAATGGTATTTAATTTTAGAAGTTATATAATTATAAAGAATTTTCAATGAAACTATCAAATTAGGATAACTATGACGTAGCTTCTTTCTATACAGTGTATTCACCCTCTATATTTCAAGGCACAAGTATTTGTAGTATTTCTGCTTAGGTTACAGACAACCCAAAATCATTCTTTACTTCTAATCATAGTTTGAAATAATTGTTGCTAAGAATTTTGCACAGTTTTTATATAAAAGTTTATTAATTATTGGCCTGGCTGAAACACGATCATTGAATAAAAACTCAGCTTTTTATCTTAATTAGAACTGAACTATAGACATTTATTTTTATACATTATACAAATCAACTGAATAATATATTTATAAGTTAACAAAATAACAGTTTTAATTTATATTGAGAAACTAAGAAAATAATAATTACAATTTTTAGCGATAAATATTGACTTTCATTAACCAGAAGACTTTTATCTGTCATTTAGAACTCTGTTACCGCAAAAACCTGTGATTCGCCTTTATTACCTTTGAATACTTAATGAAGAGAAAAACAATACCTCGTTTAATAAATATAAAAGAAGGAATTTGTTTTATAATTGTTTATAGTGTGATTCATCTATAAGGAGTTACGAAGGTTATTACTCAAATCATACTGTTCATTAGATTTGAGGGGTGTAATTTAGATTTAACAAAAATTAAAAATAGGTTTGTGGTGGATCCTAACTAATAATTTGATTTCAGAGTTGTTTGAATATAGAGGATAAAGCATAAAACTCAGGTCATGTTGTTTCCAAAATTTTTGTTGGATCAATAAGACGGTTCTTCTTAGGGAGCGGCAATGAATCGCATTGTAGTTTTTATTTAAAAAAGGAGATGGAATTGCTCACTCCAATTACTGTGGAATATGTTTGTTGAACTCTGGGATATTCTAAATGTTAAGCGTAGAATTTGGAGACCAGTGAATTCAATGATTTTTAAAGAACTATTTGGATTTCTTGTAGGTCAGTCAGTATTGATAATGCCCTTTACAACTTATTAAAAATAGTCAGGGAACCGGCTTGTAAATTGCTCGGTGTCTGTGAATTAGGTAAAGCATTGGAAGCATTGACAGAAAGAAGACTATCGCATTACATTTCTTGTTAGTAAAGAGTTTGTTTAGATGAATGTGAATTTAAACTGGTAAATAGGCCAAATTACATAGATTAAATAGAAGAGTCAAACAAGCTGCATTTTGTTACCTGTACTTTTTATATGTAGAATTTGATTGAAAAAAGGTAATACGCATACTGATGTGTATTATTATAAGTAATTGTTTTATAAATAGTCTTCTGTTTACAGATGACTTATGACTTCTAAGGTGACCAAAAAATATGACTGCAAGATATCTACTGTAAAAATAATGGCATTTGTTCGAAAAGAACATATTAGATTGAAAATAATTATAAACAATCAAGTTCTAAAACAAACTAAACATTTCACTTACCTAGGAATTGATTTGTTCTTGCCAAGTCAGCAGAAAAATTTAAGTTTATAGAATAAAGTCACTGGACACAATTATGAAATTTTATAAGCTAGTACTAGTACGGTATCTTAATAATAATGATGATTCTCTCAAAAAAAAGCAGGACCATTTAGATATCTGAGATGAGGTTGCCAAGAACTGAGACTGAATGTATGGAGAAATGTTGAGTTATAAAGGAGCTACATGAGTTGCAATTAAAATAATGAACTGTTAGATTATATCTCATGTGTACAGTGAGAGATGTAATTATTGATAATTTCCCTTATACATCATTAATTATAAATCAAAAGAAAGACAAAACAAATGATAGACTGAAGTTATGATGAATAAAAAGGGTTCAAGAACCTAATTTCTGAACATTAAAAGTAACGATAAACACACAGTTGTTAAATATACAAGTATTAAGATAATGTTGCTTTATATTTTTTCACTTGGTTAACTCTTTTGTCAGTTAACCATCATTATTACTGTTTTTTCTTTCCCAAATACCACATTCCTCACTACTACATACATTGTTATAACTATTTCTTACAACTAATTGTTATACATCGTTTATTTAGGAGTTCTCATTTTCTTATAACTAAAAACATTTTAAAGATAACACAAGAGTAAAAATTTGCCTTCAGTCAAACCGCATCATCAGTTGTACTCTTTATTTTCTATATGAACAATAAAATATTGTATGTTAAAATAAGACAAGCTTTTTTAAGATTGTATGTTCCAGTGCAGTACTTTTCCAATCTAGTTGTAGATATTCATGAGTGCTATAAAACTTTTATCTAATGTACTTATGCTTAATATTTTGTAAAATTCTAATAATATATTATTTATTGCGCTGATCTTTAATAACAATAAACAAAATTTAAAATGAAATTGTGTTAAATGTATTTTATTTAGTCACTTAGGCGATAATGCAAGCAGTTTATTTAATTATTTTTTGGCTGTTTATTTCTCTAATATAGATCAGAAGTAAAGAAATATGTTTTATATTAATAATTAGATAACATTTTGTATTTTACCAAATATTTATTTTTATAAAGTCTTATATTAAGTCGGATTGTTTAATTTATAAATGGTTTTTTTTTATATTATTGTTATAATATTTGTGTTATTTTGTTAATATACTCGGGTTTGTTTTAAATAAAGCATTTTAAGTACTTTTTTTTTAGTTTTGCCCAATATAATGCATCAAGCATGTGCTATTATTACCATCTGAAAAAAAATCTGATGTGGACACCTTATACGCCTTTTAAATTACATATACAGTTCTTTTTTTAAATGAAAAGTACATAAATTTTTATTTCATCAGTAACTAATAATATTTTTTCATATTTTTTTAATTTATTGTTATTAATTATTATTTATCATAAAAAAACATTTTATGGTCAGAGGTTAATTATTTTTTAAATTTAAATCAATAATTTAAATTTAAAAAAGATAGTCTGATTTGAACCGATGTGCCTTTGCCTTGTAAGATCCAAATATTTCATTTGGCTTTTTGTCTGGAGCCAATGAAAATAATTACCAATTATGATATAAATTTATAATTATATAAATGGTATAATAATCCAATATATATATTATGGTATTGGAATATTCCAATACCATAATATTATGATATATATCCAAATTTCTTTTGGATTTTTTTGGACAGTTTTGGTTCAGTTGATTGCAATCAAAAGGGGAGGTGCACAAATAGATGTTAACAGTCCTAATCAACATCCTACAGCTAATAATTTTTGAGTTAAGCGAGAAACACGTACGTACATACATCACACCTAAACTAGTTAAAATGGATATTTCCATTTGAAATTTTTCATGATCACAATACTTCGTAAAAATTAGTTGGTCATTTTAATTGTTAAACAGTCATCATTATTAAATGAAAAAATGTATAATTAAATCAGAAATAGTAAAAATAATAATAATAAATTAAATAACATTACAAAATAAATATTTCTACTAATATTTAAAATGAAACAACTGTTAAGCAATAAGTAAGAAGTTCTTTTTTAGGCAATCCCAATTGAAAACTTAAAATAGGGGTGTAAATAATCGAAACTTTAACTTGAAAGTGCAAGCTATTTATATTTGATCTGGTCATCTGAAAATTATAGTGCTTCACAAAGATACAAGGTTGTCAAATGTGAACGATCATTTCTGGAATAAATTGTCTAACTGCTTAGCTAAATGGAACTTTGTTCATCATACTGACTATTATTTTTTATTAATAAAAAATAACTTTGATCTACTTAATAATTTACAAAAATTAATATTTAATAGGGTGAAATTTTTGTCTCTTGAATTATTACATTATATATCAGCATTCTGTTCAAGGAAATGCAGAAATGAAATTTTTTTCAAAAATAGAAATATGTGGATGAGATTTTTGTTATATTTGACACTTCCAATCAATCACATTGACAATTTTGTTAAAACATTAAATCTGATTAATGAAAGCATTAAATCAAAAGTAAACCTGTTTTCATTTTGTTGATTTAAAATTAATTTGCAAAGATAAAATAAAGATTATTTGATATTTATAAAAAGTCCAAACATTGGTAATTATATTACTAATCGACTCCATTTTATTCAACAAAAAATAACAGTAAATTGGGTACCACTCAGTTTGGACTTAAGAGACATTAATTTTATTAAATATACAGTTGAGTTCAATGGTTTTACTAGAAAAACCACTGTAACAAACAGAAAACAAATTGACAAAAAAATTTCTTAAACACAGCATAACAACTAAATTCAGAATAACAGAGAAGTATGAACGGATAAAGGATGACAAAAATTACACATCGCTTTTCATACAGTAGTAAGTTGTGTTTTGCTACCTCTATATTTTTTTAAGGTAATGCAATCTGTAATCTGACCCTATATTAGAAGCATTCATTAGCTTGTGGTGAGCAATCTAAGCAAGAAGTTCATGCATTTATATTTTTTATGTTGCACCTTCAACTGTGATCGCCTAAAACAGTACTTCTAACTCTAATAAACAGTTGTTTTTATTTTGTACACCAATAAGACATACTGTTTCATAGTAATACTTTCAATTAATTAATTAGTACTAGTATTTCTTGAATTTATTTATTATCATTTATTTTTTGTCATCATACTATTTCTTCAATATCTCGTTTTAGATATAATCAATTATAATTGGTCATCAAGATATAATTTTTTTATTTTGTAAATTGTATTTCTTGTTTTCTGATTTATTTAAACTGTTTAGTGTAGCTCCTTCTTAGTACAATAGAATCAGTTTGAATTTAATTCTTATAGGTGTTACCTAGACTTCCATTATTGACCAAACTTCCAGATTTACTACACCTTTCCAAGCTGCTCATGCACTTAGTTTTGAGCTTATCATGGATTCGTGCTAAATAAATAAATCTATTATTTCTTTAAACAGACAATGAACAAATTACTTTTTATTACGATTTTTTTTTTAATATCCATGCATGATCAAGGACTTAGTGAATTTATATTCACTAATTTTGCAATATATATTTATATTGTTATTAAAATTCAAATGATCTACAAGTCACCAACATGATTTCTGATAGGATGAAATACTTTTTAAATCTATCTAGATTTGGTAGTCAACTGAACAGTTAAAAAAACAATGCAATCTTTCCCTTAAATTATTAACCTGTGAATTCTTTCCTCCTTATAGTTTTACCATTAAGTTCACCAAAATTATTTTTGTCCATCTTATATTCTATATATAAACATTAAAATTTTCTTCATAATTTTCATAAATTCCAATTCTTCTGTATTTAACTAAAACTTTGGTATTACTCATTTTATTGTTCAACCTATTTTAAGGACCTTCCAGTACATCAACATAACAAAATCTGCTTACTTTTTAATTCCGTTTATTAGTCCATGCTCTCAAACAAGTGAGTACTGAAAAACATAATACAGTACTGGAAGTTGTGTTTAATGTTATTTTATCTAGCATATTTTTGTTAGAATGGTTGTAAGCTGCTGTTCTTGTTGATATTTTATCAACCAGTAGATGACTTCTTGAGGTCCGTTTGATAAAATATGGTCGGATAAAATAATCGTATGTATTCGACCATATTGCCAATTATTTTTTGCAATCTGAACATCCTCCCTGACAATTTCTTCTGTCAATATCTTACCTTTTAACATTTTCTCCTAAGGGGACCTGTTTGATTTACTGGAGTATTTTAGTGAAAGGTGATTCTGCTTCCAAAATCTAAAGATTTACTCTGTTGAAGATGTAATTTGGAATAATTTCTATAGAAGTAAGCTAATTTTAATATACTTTTTGTAATTAAAACTAGTTAGATGGATGAAAATGATTAAAAATGTACAGTAACAATTCTGAATTTAAAGAATCATTCCGTATAAATAATTAAATATATTTGCCTTCAATATATCTAAACTTTCTTGGTACTTATACAGCTTAAAATTTAATTCTTTCCCTGATAATAAAATTGAAAATTATTATTACTTTCAACATTTTATTAAAAAAAGAATTATAAAATAATTTATTGAATTATGAGGGATGGCAGAAATGTAATACAGTCATTCATAATTCATAAATGAAAAGAGGTAGTCGAATGAAACAAATATGGCATAAAAATACATGTTATCTGCTACAAAAATTTACATTTATTTCTAAATGTAGTCACTATTTATAGAAATATCCTTCTCCTGACAGTGAACTGGTTTTCTCATTCTATCGGTGAAGAATGCTAGCAGTCTTTCCTTAATGCACAAATTCACTGTGTCCTTCAGTTCATAATCCATGGTGAAATGTATATCCTTAATTTAACTGTGGAAAGGAATGAAAATCACTGGACACTCAAGCTGATGAGTACAGATGGTATGGAATAGGTTTAAACTTCAACTTCACAAGTCATTATTCTTGTTGCTGCATGTGTGTGAACAAGCATTATCACGTAGCATAATTATCAGCTCCATGGATTGTCAAACATGACACACACATCACTTAAGATGTATTAATGGAAATATGTATCACACAGAATTTACAGTCGACCCGGCTTCCAGGTTGTCGTATGTTTGGAATCCCAGAACACCAACAAGAGAATATTTTGCAGAGTTGTGTTTTGAATTTCTATGATTATGGTGAAACATAGTACCAGTGTTCCTGCAATAACATTTTTCTTTCGAGTCATAATGATACACCTGAGTTCCATCTGCTGTCACAATACTGAAAAGGAAGTCATCTACCTTATCATGATAACATTTTAGACACGTTACATAGCAGGCTACTTGACTCCACAACAATAGTGACCGGCAGAAAATGAGAAGGTGTGAGTCAAATAGTTTTGGAATGTTAGTAGTAAGGTAACTAAGCCCACTAGGTTGGTCTAGTGGTGAACTTGTCATCGCAAATCAGCTGATTTCAAAGTCGAGAGTTTTAAAAGGACTCAGAGGGGAGAGGTTTAAATTACTAGTAAAAGCAGTTACTTTTATATGGATTTGAATATTAGATCGTGGATATGGTGTTCTTTGGTGGTTGGGTTTCAATTAACCACACATTTCAGGAATGGCCGACCTGAGATTGTAAAAGACTAGACTTCATTTACATTCATACATATCATCCTCTGAAGTAATAAGGTAATGAAAGTATAATATAGATAGCACCTGTTTCTTTTTGCAACTTTTTTTTCTCCCTTTACATTTCAGCCACCTTTCATAGTTAAAACATATTAAATAATACAGTCTCAATCCTTTGCTACACTAACTTATCTTAAAATATAAAATATTCCTTAAAATGCCTGAAATGAAAATATTTAGTTTATTTGAACAAAAGACAATTAATTTTTTTTTAAATACAGTCTACCTCAGAAATAAAGTTTAAAAACTATTTCTACCTAGACGTGTTTATTTTGGAAAAAAATTTAAATCCACAAACACAGAAACGGTAACATTTTAAAAAAAATTTATGGAAATAAAATTTTCAGAGGCAGGTTATATTATCTCTAACCATCTAATTACAGTAGGAAATTATTCTAACCCTGTACATCTCATTCAGAAATAAATTACTTTAAAAATTTCAAGTTAATCATTAAATTATTAAAATAGCATTTTTAGGGGTAAGGTCTAAATGAAAACTATTTAAAATGTATATTTCTATAATAAAAAACAAAATCATGTGCGAGTAAAATCTGGATAAGCTCACTCCCCTTAAATAAACGGTATGCAATAACCAATTAATAGAATCAAATCCTTAAATCACTACAAGCTGTTGAACTTCAACAGTTGTAATCTAACAGTCATTGATGTGTAAAGCCAAGCAGAAACTTACAAATGTAGAGAATATTTAAGCATGATTTTATTTTTGAATTGAGGGACATCAAAAAGTTAAAAAATATAATAAATCCAGTAAAAGGCAGTAATTTTTTTACCAATAGCAGTACTTTGTTATGTATTACAGCAGCTACAACAGAAGACTGAAATTTTTTTAAATGTATAATTTAATTTTAATCAAAATCAGAATTAAAAAAGTAATAATTTAAGCAAACAATATTATATACACAAAACCTGTCGGTTACATTATAAGACTTACAACCACAATCAGTATGAGTTTTTACAGAAAAATGTACATAGTAAATAAATGATCACTAAACAATTCACAAACACAAAACTAACTGTGATATCTGTAGTAAGCACAACCTCCTCCTTGAGGTTGATTCAGAAACAACAAACACAAACAAGCAGAAAAAATTATATTGCATTTTTAGGTATGAATAATGAAGGATGGGATAATTTCAAATGAAGGAGGTACAATCAGAAAAAATTAACATTAAATAAGCTAAATATTCATTTTAAAAGTAATATAATATAATTTAATGTAATTTCTACCATTATATGATAATACAATAATAGTACATAAATTTTTATAAAAATAGTTATTACAATTAGAATAAACTAAGCTTTCTTCCACCCATTTCATAATCAAATTCCCTCAAAACGTATCTAAATTATTCAAAAAGCTCAGTGCTTTTTAATTTTTTTTTCCTGATAAAACATTACATCATAATACAAAGAACTGCAAGAATTCATTAAAAAAAACAATAACATACAATAGAATACAGGAGTACATTAAAGGAATTACTTCTTCTTCATATAGAACATACCTCCAAATAATGAAGCGATTAATGTGACTGCACTAAGACCTATAAAAAGATGAGATTGCATTTCTAAAAAAGTTTTTAAATGTAACATATTTGATGGTACAGTTTTCTTGTAAGAATCTCTCTGTCTTACCCTGGCATAATATTCTTCTAAACAAGGCTTTTTACCATTTGTCCAAAAATACGACTCCATTCCCAATAGATATAATCTATCTAATAAAATGGTTAAAGATATATCAGCTATCGTAAATTTATCAGTACATAACCACTTTGTTTTATCATCTGAAATTAGAAAAAAAAAATGTTTAAAGCACTATTTAAGGAGCAATTATTCATACATTTTTAGTAATCTCATAAATCAAGAAAACATGCGTGTACAAATGCACCTTATTAACATATCAGGTGAAATGTATGAACTGAAACTTATATAACACTGACAAACATAATTTTTATTTCCTAACATGCAATACATGATTTTAATCTGTTTTTTAACGCTGAAAATTAATAGTTAGAATTTTAAGCTCCTATATTGTATTTCATTAGCTCATTTTTTATTGTTTAACTTTGTTAATATAATTTGTAAGCTATAAATAAACAATACTAGACAAAGAATTAAATCATATCATAGTCATCATATCTAATGCTGAAGAGTGAGCCTTCATGGACAAGATTACTCATGTCTGTGCAGATCAAAACATGTAGCTGAAAACACAGCTGTGCTGTTTGTATTAAGCACTGGATTTAGGAATGAATTCATTTTGTTCAGTCTTAAGTTTGTTAACAGTACAATGTATAAAAATGCCTCAAAATTGTATAAATGATGTGGATGCCTTTTGTTATGTATGTGGTGAGAGTTTACCGTAAAATCAAATAGAAAAACCATTATAACTTTAATTAAAAAAGCATATCATTTGTACTTTCAGTGTAAAATTGGTGATAAGGATAAGATGTGGGCTCTTCATATAGTGTGCACTAATTGTTCTGTATATTTAAGAGGATGGCTGAAAGGTTTGGCATCCATTTGGATGCCAAATGGCAAGGCTTTGCCATTTGGTTTGGCGTGAACCAAAGGATCTTGTAACTGATTGTTACTTTTGTTTAACAAGTGTGTCTGGAATTTCTAAAAAATCTAAATATACTGTAAAATATCCTTCATTGCAATCAGGCCTGTACCTCACAGTGAAATTATTCCAGTTTCTGTGCCACCTGTGAATATATGTTTTGAAAGCAGCGATGAAGAATCAGGCAGTACTGAAGAAGACAACAATGATTTTGATTTTGAATTATCTTTCATTAAGCCACATCTTACATCACAAGGTGAATTAAATGACTTGGTTAGGGATTTAAATTTATCAAAAAATCAAGCTGAACTGTTAGGATCAAGACTACAAGGTTAGAATGTACTTCAAAAAAATACAAAAATTTTTGGGCTTTCAAAGCCGACAAAAAGAACTTTCTCAGTACTTTATTGATGAAAATAATTTGGTTTATTGCACGTATATTGATGAGCTTATTTTGCACTTAGGGCAAGTTCATAAACCTGAGGACTGATGCCTTTTCATAAATTTGTCCAAGCATAGTTTAAAATTGGTTCTACCGCACAACGGTAACAAATATTCTTTGATACTTATGGTATTAATTTTAAAGAGACATACGATGTGATGAAAGAGGTTCTTGAAAAAATAAATTATAAAAAAAACATAGCTGGAACATATGTGGTGATTTGAAAGTTATAGCTATTTTGTTAGGCATGCAGTTGGCTATACTACGTACATGTGTTTTCTTTGCGAATGGGATAGCAGAGCTAGGGATAAACATTATGTTACCAAAGAGTGGAAGAAACGAGACAGCTTAACTCCAAATGGGAAAAAATATTATTCATGAGCCCTTAGTTGAACCCAAAAAAATGTTTTACCCCGTCTTCATATCAAGCTAGGACTAATGAAAAATTTTGTAAAATCAATGAAGGATAGTCCTGGATTTTTGTACATCAGGGAGAAATTTCTGAATATAAGTGAAGGAAAAATTAAAGAAGGAATACTTGATGGTCCTCAAACAAGAGAGTTGGTCAAAGATGATGAATTTAACTCAATGCTAAATAATGTAGAAAGTGCAGCTTGCGCTTCATTTAAAGACGTTTGCAAAACGTTTCTCGGCAAACAAAAATCCAACAATTACGATATTGTTAATCAACTTCTCATTTTATACAGAGCTGCAGGATGTAATATGTCTTTGAAAATACATTTCCTCCACTCAGATCTGGATTTTTCCCCAGACAACCTTGGAGACATAAGTGATGACCATAGTGAATGTTTCCACCAACACATTTCGGTGATGGAAAGCAGTAATAAAGGGATACAGAATACTAACATGCTAGTCGGTTACTGTTGGACATTAATTCGGGATGGGCCTGAGACTATTTATAATTGAAAAGAATCAGCAAAATCATTCTAACACAGGTACGGCCATGCAAAATTATAAATTTTACAGATTTTAACTATGTATTTCCTTTTTTTTTTAAGCATAATTTATTTAAAACTAAGGGTGAAAGAAAGATTGTATTTACAGATCTGTAATGTATGCAAAAAAAAACAATTCAAGAAATGGTATCATTACAGATATGTAATGTACGCAAAAAAGCAATTCAAGAAAAATGGTATCGCACTTAGAGAAACAATAAATTTTTTTTTTGTCTATAAGTGTAATTTAAGGAATAAAAAAATTAAATTAATGGATCATTTCTGCTGATGTTCAACACTTTCCTATGCCAAAACATAGGGCTTCTCCTTATTTCATACAATAGCTGTAAAAAGGCTCATCCATTACTGATAAGTAACAATATACTTGTAAAGAAAAAAATTACAGTATTGTCAACAGAAATCTGAATTTTAAACTACGTTTATTTTAACACCTTAAACTGTACATCAAGTCAGAATAGGAAAAATATGATTTCTGAAAACCTGCACACCACAAACATCTCAATCAAGTGCGGTGAAAAATCTGGTTATTGTGCCATTATCAGTAGATAACAATCCTCTCATTCTTAAACCCCTAAGAATTGCCAAGATATTTTTATACACTTCATAGCATTATATATCAGTATTATCAATGAAATAAAATGACAGAATGGAGAAATTGCTTGTTCAGCAACGTTAACTGCATAATGATAATTTTTGCACAATTAATTTGGTGACTGGGTAATTTCTTGTAGTTAATGACCCTCACAATCTCCAAACTTTCCTCTCCTCATTTTTATTTATACATTCCTTTCAAAAATTTTTTTTCTGAATATACATTCTTTATAATAAGAGGGGATCTTGAAAAGCTCTTTCAGGAAATAAAAACAAAAAAATCAGAATTGCATTTATGCAAGTAATTATTGAAGAAATATTAATGAAGTTATCAATCGCTATGATTAAACTCATCGAGACATATGACAGATAGTTTTATATTTTATAATAAAATTGTAACTGACACTTTAAATTATAATTTTGTAAAACCTTTAAGACAGTTACATAAATAAATAACTAACACTTTATATCTGGATTGCATAATGTGAATTGTCTAAATAAATAACATATGAGGTATGCTCAAAGAAGACTAATTTTTTCAATAAAAACTTATTACTTTTCTTAAAATTTTATTAAGGTTTGTAGTATCTTCTCAAAGTAGTATCTTCCACTGGCAGTATACCAGTCATAATGTTCTTCCCTTTCTGGAATATTTAATATTTCCTATAATGATTTTAAGGATGGCACACAGTTCTCTTAAGAGTATTTTCCTTAATCTCCTTTGTGGTTTAAAAATTATGTTCTTTCAAGATTGAGTTAAGTTTGATAAACAAGGTTTGCTGGGGCTGAATTCAGAAAGTCAGGTAGGTGTGACAGAATAGTTGTCTCATGTTTCACCCAGTAGTTGTGGATAAGAAGTGATGTTGAGCCGGCATGCTATCGTACTATAACATCCAATTCTGGTTTCCTTCAGATCAGACCTCTTTCTGTATACAGCATCCTTCAAACATCTTATAACATCTAGACAAAACTCTTGCTTACTGTTTGACCATACGGAACAAATTCATAATTAACAACTACTGTAACAATTACTGTACCAGTAAAAACAAATAAATAAACACCTTGATGTTTGAGAAAAATGAGGGAATCTTTTTAGGCATACTTACCTTTGTTATGAGATCATAGCCACAAACACTTGCCTCATCTCCTATGTTTTACAGGAGGTTTTCATCAGCAATGACACAATCAAGATGTTAACACAGCTCTCTTTCTGATCATCAGTCAACAAACAATGCATAAATATTGTGGCAAGGTGATGTATGTCAAATTTTTGTCTTAAAATAATGAGGTATGATTCTATTATATCCTTCTTCAACAGCTTCTTGGATTGTATGGCATCTTCATGAATCATAGCATGAACTGCTTTGATGCGATTGTCTGTTGATAGAAAGACATCAGGTCTGAGATATTAATCTGTCAATGATCTGCTCACTTTAAAGTAAGTAAACCATTTGTGATACTGCAATCAACTACTAATACATTCCTCTCTAGATGCTTGCTGAAGATTAGAAATGGCTCTATAATTTTTTTATAGGGTTTAAAACAAATTAAACACAGTAGTCCTTCAAATTTCTCATATTCACTTAGTTAATAATCCAGCAAAAGGTTTCTAGACATATTTGCTTTAGCTATAGTTGCTAAATGACTCACAGTGATAACATGACATAGCAAACAGCATTATGTTTCCAAAGTTTGCTGCTAGCTGGAGTCAGTTGTCACAACACACTCTGTGCACTGTTTGGTCTTTTTTTTGAAAATGTTGCATTTATATATAGGTAAAACATATACAGAAATATTACTGACTTAGAATAAAATCACTACTAATTTCTAATAAAATTAACTTTAATACCTTCTGGACAGGAGGTCTGACAAAAGTTCATAGTTCAGTCAAATTCTTCCGTGGACCACAAAATTGTCAGAACAAGTGAGACAGACTTTTCTATAAGAAAGCCTGAGCCTGTTGTCAGATGAATTCACTAAAGTGAAAAGAATTTGTTTAAGAATTTATTAGAAATGGTCAATGGAAAATTGTTGAGTAATATGCTGTTTCCATCCTGGGTACTGATATCCCAGTCTCATGGGGGATTGTGAGCAGGATCGATGTACTGTCTGGAAGAGTCTATAAAGTGCTCCCTTGGGAAGACTGTTTGCCTATTCCATATTTCTTTACTGGGAAAAGAGCAGACAGTCTTTTTCTCTATTCCCATATCTTTTCTTTCTTAATTTTTGATCCATTTCCCTTCAGTACTGTCTGATACATTTTAGCTGAACAGTTAATAAATTGACAAAAATACAATTAACTAACCTTTATGTAATTCTAATTCCTTTTCAACTTCAGTTAAAACACTATCGGTTTCATGAAGTAAATTTTCAAATCCTTCTTTAGTAATTATTCTAGTACGGTTCTGAGCATGAGCTTCAACTTTTTTCAATAATATATCCTTTAACTGCGGTTGTTTTTCAGCCACAGATCTTAACATTTCACCAGTCTTTTCATCAGCACCTAAAAAATTACAAATGATTGTAAATAAATTAATAACGCAAAAAATACGTAGAATTAAACAAAATAAATATGTACACTACTTAATTAGGAAATAACTATGACAAAAGATTTTGAAATGCAGAATAAAATATGTAAAACATATGCATTTGTAAGCCCAGCTGTTGGAACAAAGCCTTTGTACAGTAACCTTTAAAAATGTACTGTATTTACACATTCTTTTTAAATAACGTATAAAACAATATATACAATTATAATAAATATATGGAACAATATAAAAGCAGAGTAGTATAAAATTAATAAATACGTATACTATATCATGATTATTTAGTAAAAATTTTAAAGAAATTATATCAGTGTACAGTTCAAACAATAATGTAAACAGTACATCACTTTAGTTCTTAATTCTAAACAAAACGTTATACTCTTGAACTTTTTAAATTTCAATAAAACATAATAATAATGGTAAAAATTTTATTTAATACAAACAGAAGTTTAATTAGACAGATCATATTAGAAAATACAAACATACTTATATAAAATGTAATAAATAACAATAACGGAACAAATTTAAATTTTGTGCACATGAAAACTACACATAATAAATAATAATAATTAACTGATTACGGTAATTTATTTCTGGTTCTTTAAAAGCTTTTCTACATTCAGTAACTCTTTTTAAAATTCTTAAAACGTTCAATGTCATAACGTGTACAGTTTTTAAGTTAACTTTCTAGACATTTTTAGTCATGTGATGAATAACCTACTAACTCAGTTTGGGAACACTAAAATTTCAAGGGTCTGTCAACTGTATACACAATATTTTTGCAAATTTAGCTGAAGACAATTTTCAATCCTCTTGTGCAGATTATGATTTTTTTAGATCACAATTTTTGAATACAAATAACATCATTCATAAATGAAAGCAGGCGACAAAACAATGAATGCTTTCATTTCTTTAAAAGCATGATCGATAAAAATTCAATTAGTTATTTGAGAACATTGCGGTCACAAGTAAATTGGGAAAGTAATAACAAAATTAGCTTTGATAAGAATTTTAACAATTTTACTAATACTTTACAGAAGGCCTTTTTTCTAGTATGCCCTGTAATAAAAAAGAAACAGTTTAAAAATAAAAATAAAAATGCATGAATTATTAAACAGACTGTAAAATCTAGCTCTATGCTAAGAAATCTCTGTAAATTTTTCAAGTATAATTTGTATGATAACCAGAATTGTTTGAAAAACTACAAAAAAATTTATACTAAAGTTATTCGTACTGCTAAAAGATTATGTTATGATAATTTAATATTAAATCCAAACAAAACCTGAAGTTCTGTATAGAGTTCTGAAAGTAAAATTGGGTTTGAACAGGTTCGATAACTATTAAAAATACAAAAGGATTCAACTTCTGTTACTCATCCGCTATTCAGGTATCAGAAGAATTTAATAATTTCTTTTCCACTATTTCAAATAAAGCCGCCATTCACCTTGAATGGTTTTGTTCATGAATTAGTATTTTTATTTTTAATTTTCCATTGATTTCGTTATAGGTATTTTGCATAATAGCATAGTTAATTGTTTTTTTAAAAATTTAAATGTCTATTAGGTCAGTGAAAATCAGAGGTGATTGGTGTTATTCTGAAAAAACTGTAATCAATCAGCCAAACAGCAATTGGGCTAATAATATGTTGTCGGGCAGTATATCAACAAACAAAAGTATATTAATAACAAACACTAACTTAATAAATGTTTCCGCACAGGTGCAATAAATGGAAGCTTTGGATTAGGTGCAAATTCTGGATGTAGAAATGAACCCATTGTTATTACATTTGCTGGTAATTGATCAATAATGTCACGAAAATGTTCAATCTTCTGACGTACTTGTGGTCCTTGATCTGTAGGCATCAAACGAGGAGTATCTCCTAAAATTACAAAAAAAATTCTGTTACTATTGTTAAAAAAATGTTTTTTACACAATCTGAAAATAATAACACAGAATTCCTGAACATTACTTAACTTAATATTAATTAAATATATCTATCAGTGGTTGATAACATTTTATAAAATAAAATTAATATTTGAAAAAATAAGTTTAATATTAAGTTCAAATTTTCTTAAATTTGTAAATTCATGAAAAATAGTTAATTTTGAATTCTCAATCAGTTCTCAGGACTGTGTAATTATCTGCAATCGACAAGTCAAATGTAGTTACTGAGAAATATAAATAACTACATAAAATCAATCAGTTTAAATTGCCTAAACCATTTGATTGGTTTAGGCTAAAAATATACAAACCAGATGTTTGGGACGTAATACGTATTTTTGAATAAATGTGTTGTAAGATTTAATTAAGTTTAGGACCATATTTTTTTTTTAACAATAACATTTTAAAGGAAAGTAACATATTTGAGAATTTATATTTGTTTACAGCACTATAACATTAAAATAAGAGTATCATTTTTTATGAACAAGGTATCAAACAATCGGTCTCAATTTTACAAGTATCAATGAATATATACCCATTACATGAGTTGACGCCTAATAAAAGTTTGCAACTACTTTTTATTTCATTTTAACACCCTACTTTTTATTTTTTTTTGTTTTTAAATACATTTTGGAAGAGAAGCAATTTCTAATTCCAAAGTTTTTCATTCAATAACACAATTCTTTCTTTTGTTTCTAAAAATGAATTAATGTTTTTTTTTTACTTAAAATCGTTAACCATTATAATTTTTATTTATGTACTGTAAGTAATAGTGGACTTTTTTCATTAGACAGTTTGTGTAAAAATCCCTCTTATGAAATATACTTGTTTTAAATTTGTTAAATAAAAGGAAATGTCACTTGTGAATATATTTTTAAGTATGAACAAATTTAATAGATATCTGAAATATTGTGGCCAACTACAAATAACAACATTAAAACAGTAATGAATAACTCATCATCTTCTACAATTCAATTGTAAAGGGTCATCAGAAAAAAAAAAAGATGTAACAACTTTTAGAGATTACTGATATTTCAGTTTTTATAATTCCTTAACTGTTCATAATGTAAAAAAAATAAAATTCTTTTGAAATAGAGCTAAATTATTGATGAACACTGATTTTGAAACTAATATGCCAACATGGAAAACAATATTCAATGAACAAAAAAAATTTCCTTTCTTTAAAACTATATTTTTAAGTAGCATATACCTCTTACAAAGAGCATTTTTTTCAGATACTCACAGTAATCCTACATAGTAGCTTTGATGTAACACTTTTAAAAACCTAAACAAAAAAACACTGAATAAATATAAAAGAATCACTGATGCCCAAATCAGGAAGTGAATTTTATTAGAGAGAATTCTTAAATGGATATTTTTTAAGATTCAGATTAAATTAAATTTATATTTTTCCAATCTATGAGATTAGGGACCTGTAACAGCTGTTTAATACAGTTGTACAACATATCTCCGTACTACAATTTATACAAGATATTTTAACAAAAAAAAAAAAAATGAATACTATAATATTATGTATGAAAAATAAGTGTTAAAACTGAAATTGATATTATAATCTTGGTTAATATTTGAAAAGTTTTAAAAAATCAACTAAACTACTTGTAAAGGTATTTTAACATTTTTAAAGGTACAATTTTTATACAATT
This sequence comes from Lycorma delicatula, assembly GCF_047948215.1. Lineage (NCBI taxonomy): Eukaryota > Metazoa > Arthropoda > Insecta > Hemiptera > Fulgoridae > Lycorma > Lycorma delicatula. The sequence continues at coordinate 162,166,193 of NC_134460.1, read as the reverse complement.
TTTCCTGCATCTTAGCTACATTTCACTCATTTTAATATTTTTCAGAGACTGAAGCAGGAACACAGTTTCATGTTGCAAATGGATGCAGCACTGAAAGGTATGTGACCTTTCAGAATTTGATTCAAACATTAGTGCAGTGCATCCAATGATTCAACAATATTGCTCACAGCAGCAGTTTCTGCAGAGACTTAAAATGAACAAAAGCTAGCTCAAACACAGGTAAAGTTTATAATTTTTATCTTTAAAATATTGCAATGAAGTTGATTTTTAAAAGCTTATCAAATTTTAGACACATGAAATAAAAATTCAAACTACTAATCGTTTATGAGAAACGTTTTTGAGAGCAGGAAAGATATAATAAATTAATAAATTGCAACTGTACAAACTGTTATCACATAACAACTGAAATGTGACTGGGACATGAAACGTGTCTTAAAACTGATGACTCCACTAGTAAGTGAGCAAGTTCTTGAATGTAATAGTTTTAAAAAAATTTAATTTCTTTTGGACGAATAACTCTATAATATTAGAATCTGGAATGCCAGTAATTATAGAAAGTACAAAATTCAATATAATTTTCAGCTAATTGTGTTCAAGATACTATAACCGATCGCACCTTAAATCTAATTAAATGTTACTCAAATCTGTGCTTTTTCTGTTATAATGTTAACATAAACTATTAAAAACTATATGAAAGATTATTTTTCTATCAATTATTCAATTTGCTGGCATCCATTTTTGACAAAACTTTCTTCTAAAACAGTTTACACTAATACTCAGACCATTATACTTCCAAATATAAGAGACAAAAAAAATTTACAAATACAAAATAAATCACTTTCAGCATGCCAGAAGGCGGAGGTAGATTTCACCAGTGCTTAGTAGGAGATGAAAAAGATTTCCACCTTAAAATTAAGAAAAACTTCACATTTACTCAATACGACAATGGTTGCGTGTGAAAAAAAGTTTCACATGTTTAGTATATGACAAGCCTATTTTCTTACAATTCCAGAAAAATTTTGGTCATCCCTTGCCGTAAGAGTTGGTTATATAAAATATTGCTTCAGAAAATAGTTTTAGGTAATGTTTAGAGGACTAACGATCACTTTAAACCGATTCAATACTGTACAGGTAGGTATAGTTTTTTTTTGTCTTCAAATCCAATTTTTTCCATCCCCTGGGCTAATGGTTGGTTATATCAAAAAACTTTACTTAGATAAGTTTTAGAACCTTATCCAAAAAATAGTAAGAACTTTAACTGAATTCGATATTTTACTTAAATAATAATATTATGGCGACATTTTGTTTTTCAAAAAGCCAACCCATTTCTAGCCCCATGGTCCGATTTTGGCCATTAATGAACTCGACTGAGATTTTGGGTCAAGTTTTTTTTAGGGAACAATTTGAAAGTGATTGGCACAAAATTACGGCAGGTATTGGGTCTACAAGAAAGTGAAATATGTATATATAAACTTTTGAGCTGATGGTGGTTTTGGGGTCTGGAGATGTGAAATGCGAAGATATGTCAAAATTTTCCAGAAGTTGAATCACGTTATCCATTACAATAGGTAGCTTTCTTATGAAATTTACCTAAAAGGATAATAGATTTAAATAATATCATTATTAATAAAAATGACTATAAACAGATATAAAAATAAAGAAAAATATTTCAAACTTATTTTGTCAAAAATTATTTTTTGTAAATAAGGATCTTTGAGAAAGACTACTGTTAAAGGTAAGAATGATACATCCTAGTAAATTATGTCGATGATTAATAGTTTTATAAATAATAAAACTAAAATAACTTCTCAATAATAAAAAAACTATACAAACCATTACTGAAGTTATCTTCTAAATAATCAATAATTCTAGCTGAATCCGGTATAGTTTTAACACCATCAACTAAAACAGGCACTTCCCCTCTAGGATTTATCTCTAAAAACCATGACTGATACTGTTCACCTCTAGTTATATCAACATTATGTGGTTTAAATGGTAATTTTTTTTCCATCATTGCCATTACCACCTGTAAAAAAATCATTCAGTAAACAAAACAGAACATATTTAAACACAATCAGAAACATTAACTGTTTTTTACACACATATATTACTTTTATTTATAAGTATTTAATTTAAATATACATATTAAACTTATAACTAGGATATATTTTATATATTAGTAACTTACAATTATAAAAGAAAAAGCAATAAGTATTGCATATATAGAGGCAATACCTATTGCTTTTTCTATATATAGAGGCTACATGTTAACCGAGCAAAACACACTTAACATGCACCATCTCTTGGGCCATTCATTTCATTAATTATGTAGCTTAAACAACTTCTCATACTAGAAAATGTTTGTATGTTTTGTTGCAAAATATTGATGTTTGTAATAGGCTTTTAAAACTAAGGAAAATAATGAAAATCATTATTCTATAAAGTTCTTATAAATTCCATGCCTTTGATTATAAAAACTTGTGAACGTGTTTTGATTTGATCCCTGGTCACGATGGGTCACAGGTCGATGGTCACAGGGGCAAGTAAGTCGGATATGGAGGGATCGCTTGTCTGCAAGTGGCAGGAGATATAGGATCAGTCAATGAGAGTTAGATGGACCAATAAACTAATCCTGGGCCTCCAGAGTTGGCTGGACTGCAAACATGGAGAACTGGGATATGGGTTAACTCAATTCCTGACTGGTCAAAGTTGCTTCATTGTGCACATGGCCATTGAGACTCTCCACGAGTATGACTACTGTAGACAAGAAGACACTGCAAAACATATAGTGTTCATGGTCGATAGGTTCTTGGGGCGATATCTAAGATGTTGGTCGAGATTATCTGCACAAAGATGGTGGTATAAAAAATACAGGGGTAAATTCCCCTGATTTTTCATTAGGAGAAGTAACTGATAAAAAAAAAATTCAGTCATTTAGTTATATATTCCAGTTTTCTGTGCAGATTTTACCTTCTTCTACCAAATGGAATTGTTTGCTGGTTTTGTAACATAATGATGAATAGCTCATAACTTTCCCAGTATTCACCCATTTTCTTTATTCTTTAATGATCCTCCACTAGGTTGTTTTTGACCTGACTCACACTATATCCATTCTAACTAAAAAAAAGCCTCTAGAAAGTGGCCATAAAGTCCCTTTCCATGATAAAACAAATAGATTGCTGACACTGTATGTCATCAAATGGCTAAAAGTTAAATCAGCTGCTTTCATTGACCTAGCAGGTTTGTTAGAAGTGTGTTATATATTCATAAGACTATGAAAACAGAGGCAGATTCATTCAGAGTTTTGGTATGGAAGCTTCATTGGTACTAACAATCCAAAAATGGGAAAGAATTCTTTCCCAACAGGTCAGTTCTTGATTTGAAACAATCTGGACATATTTTGAGCCAATTAGATAGCTCCAATATTGTTCAGGAATCTTGTTTACAATCCCTGTTAAATTGACCAGGGAAAGCTCTTAAGAGATGAACATACCCTGTTCAAACTAAACAAAAATAAATGAAAAAAGATCTTGATTTAAACATTTAAAAGCCTGCTTGTGTCATCAGGACATCCTTTAAGGGAAACTTGTTGCCAAGCATTCTAAGGCATTTTCCAAATATTTAATCATGGAAATTGGTTTCCTTCACCAATGAGTGTGCAATTTACTTAATTAATTGACACCAGAAGTGTATTTTTGGTGTAAACAAACTCCCTACTTTTATAAGAAAATCGACCACCCACCCACCTGTAATGACATCGGCAGCTATCTCAACATTTGATAAGATCACAGTTTTGAAGAAAGTGTTAACATTTCATAAGTTAACAAACTTCATTATTGTGCTTTATCCCTTTGGAGCATAATCAAAGAAAAAATCTCCCGTTTGCAATCAAGGAGTTGATGAACTAAAACTGCTGTGTTTTTATGACTCTGAACCTTCAACAAGTTAATGCATTTAACAAACTGGTAACAGTGAAGCGCATAAAGTTATAAAATTAAGTTTTATGTGTAAAAATATTAAAATGTTTACTTTCTTGGAAAGTCTATGTAAATTCTTTTTGTCTGTTATATAAGTTTTTACTAAATTATAAATTATTTTTAATAATTATTAACACATCAACCAAGAGAAGAATAATTTATTTTTATAATGAAGCAAGTTTAAGAAAAGAAACCCATATGATTTCCAATGACAAGATTTTGTGGGCCAGAAATGGATATAGGAATTCCTGAAATAAATACAAACATATTTCAGGAACAAACATATTTCTTTATATTATAGACTATACTGACATTGAAATAATTTTATAATTTCTTAATTAGACAGCATGTTACCTACCCATCCAAAATTTAATAACAGTAAGAATATTAGAAAATAATAACAAGCAAACTGATTGTCTAGTATTTTGAAGAAATAACTAATTTATTTCAACAACAAAATTCATTACTGAAAGATTCTTTTAGTTTCGATTCAAAAATATATTAGCAATATAAACTATTCGGTTATATCATATTCATGCTTCGGTAATAAATTAAGTTAATTATTGAAGAATATTTCCTGTCTGAAAGTTCATTTGTACTTATTGGCCTATCAGTAAAATGACTACAATTCATAAAGTAGAAAAAATGTTCAGCACAACCTTAGCCTTGGAAAGTGACCTACCACAACGTCTTGCATTTGCTTATGCGTTTTATTGTGATGAAGAGAAGGGATTAGGTTCGAGTACTACGCTAAACGAAATAGAATATTTTAAAAGAATAAAAATATCTTAACAATATCAATAAACTTCACAAAAATGAGTATTTTATTTTTTTCGTAAAAAACTCTTTTATGAATACACAAATCAATGGTTGGAATCAATCCCACCACAAGCAATCAAACTATCGTTCACACGTATGAAACAATGGGAAATTATCGAATTCAGTTGGTAATTGCACTTTACACACTTATCATCTTGTGTAATCATGTGATTTGTATTTACTGTTTGTAAACGTTGTTGTTTTGTAACTTTTGTACTTCTTACTTAATTTAATGTAATGGACATGCTATAATGTATTGTATTAATTTAATTTATGGAATTCATAGCGTATAACTGTTGGTGGTACTGAACAATTTCGCAGCATATGACCTCAGGTAGTTCAAACGTCTGGTTAAGTTTTGCTATTACATTAACTTTACAGTTAATTTAAATATTAATTCAACTATTGTTATTTCTTAACACTTACCTTTTGTGCGTAGAATGAATAATGATTAAAATAAAGTATTAATCCATTACCCTTTTCATTAGATTTAGAGCTTGAACTCGACACAGCACTGGAAGCAGCCATAACTTTCAAGTTAAGATGATAATTTGAACAGAAGCGATAAATAAATTTTTTCCAGTTGTGCATATTATTCATTCTGAAACCGTAAAACAAAATTAGGTTTGCCCATAATAAATTTTATTATATTATTTTTAAAATTGTCGCCCTTATTTAAAGTGTGTTAATTTATAATTACGTATTTCTTAAGGACTAATTTTGATTTCGGAAGTAAATAGTACTTCATCAACAGTCTGGTTTACGCTTTACATAACTAAATTTCCCTAAACATAACCTTATTCGTAGTGTTAAGAAACTTTTTTTAGCAATTGTTTTTGTGTTATTTAGCTGTAAGTTATTTGAGTTTTTGTTGTAAGTGATTACCTACTATGAAATTCTCTTGTACCGTATCTGACTTGTGGAACAGTATTACCTGGATGTAGTCACGTTATAGTAAGTTTTAGTCACCTTCTTAGCCTTCTTGATTGCTGAAGCTTCAATGAACTGATTAAGTTCGTTTTATTCACATTATACTGCTAACATAAACATAACAATAAATGTTATTTGTACTTAATGGACTTTAGCGTACTATTCAATTTTATGTGAAGTCGATTAAATATTTTCCGTTTCATTGATATTACCACTGAGAAAGTGTAATCGCAACTTAATCAGTCATTTTTTTACCAATTAATTCACTAAGGGTATCCTTCATTATCCAGAAAATAAAAACCTGCCGTTAATAATGTGAATCGCCCAACCATTACTGATACTCATATACTTAGCCTTAGTAAAAATATCATTAAATTATATTTTTATTGAAAAATAGATGAATTTTTCACTTGAAGTGGTTTGTTAATTGCGGTATGTGTTAAAACATAAGGGCTGTGGTGTATATTTTAAATGGCTAGCTAATTAGTGTAGAGGTTTGCATGCGTGTTTCAAAATGAGATGGTATCAGTTTTGATTATTGACTATAATCTGTCATTTTTTCTCCTGTTATTTATCGATAGGTGCTTTAAAATTTATGATTTGAATATATGTTACTGGCTTCCTAAACCAAGGATTAAATCTGAGTAGATTGTGCATACCAGTATTAGTTATAATTGTTACCTTCCTGCCCAATCTTTGGAATTAGTTTTGATCACAGAAAATGTTTTATCAATTTTTATTCTGTTGAATTGAAAAAGAGCTTAAAGGGTACATATCCATTAATAACTTATTTATATTATTTTTAAAGTTGGTTTTTATAAACTTTGTATTCCATAGTTTCAGTGTAGATGTAAAAATATGTTTGCTGCTGTGTTAGTACAAGAATTTATATGTAATTTTGAAATACTTTTGTATTTTTTAATAGTGTACTTTACGTAAGTTTACTTAATTTGATCAGTGATTAAGATTAGTTATTGATTACATCTGCATCACATTAGTTTTTCCTGCAATTGTTTTTTCCTATAATTTTAAATGTTTTAATAATCTTTGTTTTAAATGTTTTTAATAATCTTTGTAATTAAGTATAATAATGAAATTAATTATAATACAATTCTCATTAATCATTTGTGAAAGTAAATAAAAAAATTATCAGATGTGCATTTTGGTTATAAAAATGATCCATTGATGTTTATCAGAAAATCAATTTTTTTATAAAACAGTATAAAAAAATATGAAATTTCCAGAAAAAAGAAAGTACATCTATACAAGGTGTTATGGTAAATGGAAACTGAATAATGAGTCTGCTCAATACTGCTCCACCACCTGTTTAGGCTAATATAAAAAAAAAATAAATTTCACTAACAAAAATGGTTCCACACACTTATGTACGAGGCATATTCATAAAATAAGGGCCATTGGCCTATTTTTAAATATTACCGGGTATGAACACAGTATCATGCATGCAGGTCCATCTGTTGGCTATTTACAAAGCCACTGCTGTTGTTTTGATTTTGTAGTAGTTTGCCTTCCAGTGAATACAGATCACAATGTTCATAACAATTGTTTCTCCTGCCAGTTGTGAAGTGCGCGCTGTGATTCAATTTTTATGTGTAAAAGAATCTTCAGCTGCTGAAGTTCATCGGGAGTTGTGCCTAGTGTATGGACATACAGTAATGAGTGAAGGAAAGGTTAGACAATGTTGTCAAGACTTTAAAAATGGCCGCACAAATGTGCATGACGAAGAATGGAGTGGCAGGCCCAGTATTCAGACTGATGAAATTGTTGAACAAGTGACCCAAAAACTGTGATGTGATTGGCGATTGACTATTAGTGCACTGGCTGAATTTCATCATGTTGAACGCACCTCTAGCTATATGATTGTCACAGAAAAGCTCGGATATTACAAATTGTGTGCAAGTTGGGTACTGAAAATTCTCACCAACCAACTCAAAGGTCAAAGAATGTGCAGTGGATGAGCATTTTTGGACTACTATCAACAAGATAGAGATGATTTGTTTTTCCACAGTGTTACGTGTGACGAGATGTTGATATCCTACAACAGTCAATGCAGTTGTGCCATTCAGGTTTCCCAAAACTGAAAAGTTTAAGCAGTCTCTGTACTCTAGTCAAAAAATGTTAGCTACTGTTTTTTGGGACGAAAAGGGCGTCATTTTGGTTGATTTCATGGAACGTGAATCAACAATTACAGCTGATGTGTACTACAAAACGCTCACCAAACTGAGATGTGTGATCCAAAATCGATGACGTGGGAAACTGCCGTCCTGCGACCTTACCAACCAACCAAGAAGATTCAAGATTTTTGTTGGGAACTTGTTGACCACCTTCCATATAGTTCCGACCTTGCACCTAACGATAGTTTCCTCTTGCATTTGAAAAAGTGGCTTGATGGACAACGGTATGAAAACGACAAGAAACTCAAGATTGCTGTTGTCAACTGGTTCATTTCCCAGGTGGCGAACTTCTATGCAAAGTGTTTAAAGAAACTGGTGCAGCGTCACCAAAAAGTGGTTAGAACTGAATGGCTTTATGTGGAAAAGTGGAATAGGTATGTGGTAAACTAAAACTGTAAGTAAAACCCTTTTCTCATGATTTTAAATTTTTTTAATGGCCAAACTGCTCTTTATGCATATGCCTCGTGTATGTATATATATATATATATATATATATTGCGTAAGTAACTATACACCTGTCATACAGTAGTACATCAATACATAACATTGATTTACTGTACAGTAGTTGGAAATGATCCTGATGAACTTTCAGATACATCTGCATGTGTTCTCGATACAACTTCTTGTTCTGTTACAAGTTATTCTTTCTGATTATTCATAGTGAAATCACAAATAATAGTTTGAAGTTTCCGGAGGCTGTGGAGGTTTCCTTGATAAACATTACTTTTTATATAACCTTTGAAATAAAAATTGGGTGGGTTTAATCCAGAGATTGAGGTGGCCACAAGTCCTTAACTGAGCTCTAAAAAAATCTTGCAGTAACTTAATGGATTGCCTGGCTATATATGCGTCACACTGTCCTGTTGAATCCAAGCAGTATTAATTTCATTCTTGGTAGTTCATGGAAAATGAACTAGTGAATGATTTCACAATAATGAGCTGAATTTATTTTTTCTGCAGAGAATATTGGTCATACTGTTCTCCTGAATATTGCAGTTCATACCCTAATTTTCTGGTCATGTAGAGAAATTTCATGTATGGCATGTGGAGTGTTGGCAGAACAAGAGTTCTGAGCATGTACATACCCTGATAAATGTAACTATGCCTCATCGGTATTATAACATAATCAAAAATATTGTCAGAAATGTCTGCTAGAAACTGTTGAAGTTATTCACAGGATTGAACTCGCTATCCACAGTCTGTGGTCAATTGCTTTTGAACCACTTCTATTAAGTGGAAGTTTTACATTGATATGCAACTGTTGGATCAATTTTCGCATGGACTTGTTGGAACTACATTGCATAGCAGCTGATATGTCTTGCAGTTTTTTCATAAGAGTACTGATGGTCTACTACTTCGCTCATAGTCCTTTACCAATCCCATTTCCTTAAATTTCTTAAGTAGCATTCTTCACTAATTTGACTAGGAATCTGTATACCTGAAAATTTAAGGGAAAATTTTCATTCTCACTGTGTACTCATTGTGCCCACAAAAGACTTATACAGTGAGAAATATTTTCTGTTCGAAAGACACAGTCTCATTCTTTCAAAGGCAGTGAACAACTAAGAACCAGATACACTTCTTATCTCAAGGCCACCAACTTGACCGACTCGTAGAAGCAAATTGCACTTTATGTAGGATTATCAACTTTTTCAGTAAACATTACTTGGAGCGTAAAGAATGTAATCCCTCAACATATAATATTGTGCTTATATAGGTGTTTAGTTACTTTTCAAATACTCTTTTTGTGTGCGCATGTGTACTTCTTATTATTATTTTACTGAAATCAACCTTTTTTAAGATTAATATTCCTCTGAACTCTTAAATTATACTTTAAATTCTATTAATACCACCTAGTACAGAATATTGAGGTAAGACATATACCTTAATTTTACCATGAAAGTATTTTAATGGGATCTCACATCCTCAGTTGTGATTGAAATAATTTAGTTAAACTGAATAATAAAAATAGTAATATAATGAAAATTATGTATTAATTAATTATATGAGTGCCACTATCTATTGCAGTTTCTATAGGATTGTCTCCCTCAAATAATGTCTGACTGTTTATCAAATTGAAATATTTTATCAAAATTTATAAACATAATTGTTTTTATTATCATAATTTTGTATAATATATAATTTGTCAAAGATTTTTTTTTTATTATTAAAGAATTATTTTGTTTAATTATTAATTATTAAACAAATGATGATGATGATGATTAATTATTATTATTAATGATGAGGTAGAGTGTGTTTACGAAGAGATTGATGAAGCAATTAAACACGTAAAAGGAGATGAAAATTTAATAGTAGTTGGAGATTGGAATGCAAGCATTGGAAAAGGCAAGGAAGGAGATATAGTGGGTGAATACGGGCTGGGCAAAAGGAATGAAAGAGGGGACCGACTTATAGAGTTTTGCACGAAGTATAATTTAGTAATTGCCAACATCCAATTTAAAAATCATAATAGAAGAATATACACTTGGAAAAAGCCAGGCGATACTGCAAGGTATCAGATAGATTATATCATGGTTAAGCAAAGATTTAGAAATCAACTTGTTGACTGCAAAACTTACCCTGGAGCAGACATTGATAGCGACCATAATTTGGTGATAATGAAATGTAGATTGGGGTTTAAAAACCTGAAGAAAAGGTGTCAGATGAATCGGTGGAATTTAGAGAAGCTTGAGGAAGAGGAGGTAAAGAAGATTTTTGAGGAGGATATCGCAAGAGGTCTGAGTAAAAAAGATAAGGTAGAAAATGTAGAAGAAGAATGGGAGAATGTTAAAAAGGAAATTCTTAAATCAGCAGAAGCAAACTTAGGCGGAATAAAGAGAACCGGTAGAGAAAACCTTGGGTTTCAGACGATATATGCAGCTGATGGATGAACCTAGAAAATATAAGAATGCTAGTGATGAAGAAAGTAAAAGGAACTATCGGCAATTAAGAAATGCTATAAACAGGAAGTGCAAACTGGCGAAAGAAGAGTGGATTAAAGAAAAGTGTTCAGAAGTGGAAAGAGAAATGAACATTGGTAAAATAGACGGAGCATACAGGAAAGTTAAGGAAAATTTTGTGGTACATAAATTAAAATCTAATAATGTATTAAACAAAGATGGTACTCCAATATATAATACGAAAGGTAAAGTCGATAGATGGGTGGAATATATTGAAGAGTTATACGGAGGAAATGAATTAGAAAATGGTGTTATAGAGGAAGAAGAGGAAGTTGAGGATGATGAAATGGGAGAAACAATACTGAGATCTGAATTTAAGAGAGCATTAAAAGATTTAAATGGCAGAAAGGCTCCTGGAATAGACGGAATACCTGTAGAATTACTGCGCAGTGCAGGTGAGGAAGCGATTGATAGATTATACAAACTGGTGTTTAATATTTATGAAAAAGGGGAATTTCCATCAGACTTCAAAAAAAGTGTTATAGTCATGATACCAAAGAAAGCAGGGGCAGATAAATGTGAAGAATACAGAACAATTAGTTTAACTAGTCGTGCATAAAAAATCTTAACTAGAATTCTATACAGAAGAATTGAGAGGAGAGTGGAAGAAGTGTTAGGAGAAGACCAATTTGGTTTCAGGAAAAGTATAGGGACAAGGGAAGCAATTTTAGGCCTCAGATTAATAGTAGAAGGAAGATTAAAGAAAAACAAACCAACATACTTGGCGTTTATAGACCTAAAAAGTCATTTGATAACGTAGACTGGAATAAAATGTTCAGCATTTAAAAAAAAAATTAGGTTTCAAATACAGAGATAGAAGAACAATTGCTAACATGTACAGGAACCAAACAGCAACAGTAACAATTGAAGAACATAAGAAAGAAGCCGTAATAAGAAAGTGAGTCCGACAAGGATGTTCCCCTATCTCCGTTACTTTTTAATCTTTACATGGAACTAGCAGTTAATGATGTTAAAGAACAATTTAGATTCGGAGTAACAGTACAAGGTGAAAAGATAAAGATAGTTAAAAGAAGAGACTTATAGGCCACATACTAAGGCATCCTGGAATAGTCGCTTTAATATTGGAAGGACAGGTAGAAGGAAAAAATTGTGTAGGCAGGCCACGTTTGGAATATGTAAAACAAATTGTTAGGGATGTAGGATGTAGAGGGTATACTGAAATGAAACGACTAGCACTAGATAGGGAATCTTGGAGAGCTGCATCAAACCAGTCAAATGACTGAAGACAAAAAAAAAAAATTATTATTTATATATAAATACAATATATGACGATGGAATAAAATTATCCAAAAATTAAAAACACTACTGTTGTATAAATAAGGAAAAAAGTAATACCCTATTGAAAAGTTTTTAAACTTTTCAAACCGAATTTTCTCATACTTAACTTTGTTGCTAATGTCAAACATTTTCAATGCCTTGAAATGTTCATATATTTCATTAAAGATGAATAGTTATACAAAATCTTTACTCTGATATTTATGAACTGCATTTTAAAAATAAATGCCAGTTACAAATTGATATTATTGCACGTGCATTAAAAAAATTGATGTGGACACCACATAACCTACTTGTAGGCCTATTAAATTATGTATACACATTTTTTTTAAAATGAAGGTACATAAAATTTTACATCATTGATAACTTTTGATTTTTTTTTTTTTTTTATTGTACATTTTTTTACAATCAGAGGTTAATAATTATTAATAAATAAATGTATTAAAAAAAAAGTAAAAAAAAAGGCAGATGAAGTCTGAATTGAATTGATGTGTCCCTTGTAAGATCCAAATATTTCATTAATTACAATTTTATTTGGCTATAACTGTGGAACTATGAAAATAAGTACCATTTATGATATATTTTGAAAAGCTGTCAATGAGGGCTTATTACTGCAGTTAAGAAAGCCCAAAATCCAATTTTTTTTAATTTTGGGCTTTTTTGGACACTTTTGGTTCAGTCGATTGCAATCAAACGGGAGGTGCGTAACTAGATATTACAACAGTCCTAAATCCAGCATTTCAACATCCTACAGCTAATCGTTTTTTAGTTATGCGAGTGAGATACATACACACATGCATATGTTTGTACATATGTCATGCTGAAACTAGTCAAAATGGATATTTCCATTGAAATTTGAAAACCAAAATTTTTGCAATCACAATAACAAGGAAGTAAAAAGAATAACAATATCTTAAATTAGTTCTCTGATCCAAAATCTGAAGCCTTTTTGGTACTTACGTATTAACGCCACCGCAGCTACAGTTAAAAACAAATTAGTCAATCGGATTTTGGTGAAAAATGGGCCGATATAGAGTTTAATATAAATAAATAAATATTTATTTTATAAATATAATTTAACCAAACTTAACATACGCTCGCTTCGCTCGCTAACCTTGACTAATTAACACCGTAATTTTTTGAGTATTTATTTAATAAATTCAGTAATTACAATTATTTATTATTTAAATAATCAAATTGCAATAATTTATAGTAATAAAATAAGTTTGGCTAAATTATATTTATAAAATAAATAACCATTTATATTCTGTCTTAATCTGTTTCGGCCCATTTTCCACCGAAATCCGATTGACTACTTTGTTTTTAAATAAAGCTGTAGCTGCGGTGTCGTTAATACGTAAGTACCGCCTTTTTTTTTTCATTAGAATAGTGCTACATTTTCATGAAAAACTACTTTTTTGAAAAAAAATAATTACAACTCAGTTAAGCAGCATTACTGTGAAATAGAATGTTAATTGATTTTATAAACATTATAGTAATAAAACTTACCTGGTAAAAAAATAAGTAAATAAAATTAAAACAAGTAAGTGGATGATAGTATGACCTGTTCTCCAACTACGTAATAATTATATGGATGAGAAGTCTTCTCAGTTCTCTGTAATCTTAAACCAAAATTTAGGGTTTCTTCTCGTCCAATGAGATTACTTGCAGAATTTACTTAAAAATGAGTGCTTAGTGAAATTTGTGCATCACTGATAACTGTATTTTAAGTTTAATTGAGAATTGGTATTTTTTTATTTTTATAGAGACAAATTTTGGATTTCCTGGATATTTGATGCCCTGCTTAAATATAAGAAAAAATTATTTTTTATTATGAAGTAGGTTGATAATTATTCATTTGCTCTTTTTGCAACGAAGTTTCAGAGAATATATTTATATATACCTTTTTTCATAGTAACAGGTATTTGCATTTATCTTTTTTTTACAGGGAATAAATACAATTGAAAATGGATCCAGCGAATGGTAATTTATCAGTGACTATACTTAGTGAGAATACACGTCAAGTACTTTCAGATTTGTTAAATAGTAAAAAAATAATTAAAACAAAAACAAGTGAAAAGCTGTCCAGGTAACTATTGTTAAATATATTTTTTTGTAAATGAATTATAATAATTGTGACTGATATTTGGTAACGTAAATTAAGCATTAATGTGATCATGTGCAGTTAAACCCTCACCTCTCACTAACTGTTATCATATAGTCATTTAATGATAGTGTTGAGCAAATTAGTATATGTTTATGCTATTTTTGTTAAATTAAGCTGCATATTACTTGTTTACTGAAATATATTATATTAATTAATTATTGTTGTACTTAACCTTCTTTTTACTTTTCTGGCCATAGTTCCATTGCTTTTGCAGCACATTGGTGTAAAGGGAAAGTCTAGTAATTAGCCAAAATATTTGGTAAAGGGTATTTTTGCAAATGTCAATGTTTCAAGTCCCTTGAGTCCCTTGAAAAATTGTAAAAAAAAAACCATAACTATGTACAGTACGTAAATTGAAAATAAAAGCTTGTGTTGGAGTCTGTCAAGACTGCACTTCTACCAAATCTGAAAACAATTACACCCATCTAATAGGACAACAATAATAATCATTGTAGTTTTATTTATACAACGTTTAATTTAATTACTGTTGTCATGTTTTATTAGTTGTAATTCATTATTATGTAATTAGTATTAATAATTCAATAAATAAAGAGCAAAAACAAGAATTTTAATTTAGTTGAATTTTTAAACTAAAAAAAGCTGACAATACAGTTGTAGGACTTTCTCGTCATGCAGCTAAAGCCATGTTCCAGGAAAGTCCTACAACTGAGGGTTTTTTCTGATGCACAGCTTACACAGACATACACATACCACTTAATTTAAAGTATTTATACCACATTATTTAAATATAATATTTTTTCATTTATTTAATTTAGTGATTCTAACTAAAGCATGTGCATATACCGTATTTCATTCGCGCCGGTGTGATGGTACTAGTGGTGACGGTAGGCAATAACTAAACTAATTAAAACTTACATAAAACAAATTTCGCTTGTATGGTCAGCATACTGGTGTAGCTGCGAGGCTTAAGGCACCAGGTACAGAGTCAACCGGGCATCGAGGTTGAGACCCAACCAAACCGAGTTACTTTTTTACTCTAAATATTATTCATTTATTTAATTCTACCACCCACCTGTAACATCACAGTATAGCAGTAGTTTAGAGCATTTTTTAGAATGTGAGTGTGATTTTGTAAAATAATTTTTTCAGATACTGTTGTTTAATTATTAACAAATTTGTCTAAGAAAAATATGACCTTAATTAGGCGAAATCTCAGGATGCTGAGGGTGACCTTGCTCTACAGTTTTACCCCCTTAATCTTTTAAGCTGAAAACTTAATGCCATCATTGCCCCATATATAGAAGTAATCTGACCAAGTTTGGTTAAAATCGGTCCAGTAGTTCTGGAGATATAAGGTGATTTAGAGGCCAACACCAAACACACATGTGCATACGAACATTAACATCCAGAAAATTTCCATCTGGTTTGTTGGTTTCCTAAGGTATCAAAATGTCAAGGTTCGGTGAAAACCCATATGCTCAAATTGGACCGATTACAATTCTCCCTTCTAGAGCTATAGCTGTGCAATAGCACTATCTAGATTGGAAAGTAAAAATCTAAGTGGTGCTTGAAAATATATTGTATCTGTAATTACTAAATTAGATATACAATTATTATTGTAAAATTCCTTTTTTACAATATTTAGAATTTTCAAATTTTCTTTTTTTGTATAATTGATTTCATTTTTGATTGTACTATTATTATTATTAACACTTGAAATTTCATTATATATCCAGTTCCCGGGAAAGATCTTCTCTGTCTCTTTCACTACCACTTTCTTTTTTTTTGTTTTCATTCATTTGGCTGGTTTGATGCAGCTCACCAGGATTCCCTATGTAGTGCTAGTCGTTTCATTTCAATATAACCCCTATATCTTACATCCTTTTTTCCTGTTTAGCTTCCGGTAACTACGATTAGATAATTCTTCAGAGGATGATATGTATGAGTGTAAATGAAGTGTAGTCTTGTACATCCTCAGTTCGACCATTCCTGAGATGTGTGGTTAATTGAAACCCAACCACCAAAGAACACCGGTATCCACGATCTAGTATTCAAATCCGTGTAAAAATAACTGGCTTTACTAGGACTTGAACGCTGTAACTCTCTACTTCCAAATCAGCTGATTTGGGAAGACGCGTTAACCACTAGACCAACCCGGTGGGTTATATCTTACATCCCTAAATAAATTTATCTGTTATTTCATCGATTAGCAGTTCCATCTCTTATAGTCAGTTTCACTTTTTTACTTGATTGCAATATGGTTTACAATCATCCTTATTCATTTTTTCATCAGCTAATTTTTTAATATCTCACATTAAAAATGTTGTGTTATTACTATCAACATATCTTTTCAGAGCCGACCATACCATCTCAATTGGATTTAAATCAGGATGCTAAGGTAGAAGTCACAGAACTTGATGCCTTTATTTTTTTAATATTTCATCAAAATGGTACTTTATGACATAATTAAATCGCATAGAAAATAAAACATAAAATTATATTTTGGTTTTAAAATTGCTTTATTAAATGGAATATTGTTCTTTTCTAACCAATTAATCATGCCATTTTTCGTATCATTTGAATTTGGGGCTTCTCTAGAAGTGAATTGTGGTATGGCGTATTATCAATTACAACCGCTTGACTGGGGGGGTAGACCAGGAATTAATTTTTCAAATGCCTACTTCATGAAATTATTGTTGTTGACGTTGTCATGATAGCCACCGCTTTTTGAACTCATTTTCCAAGTTAACATTGCATTTGGAATGAACCATGGATTATGATTCCATGATTCCTATAACCGATCACCTATATTATTAATTGGCACTTTTACCCTTGCAGCGCCGTCATCAGACCACAATTTTACCCTCGAATGGGATGTTAAAATATACGATTTGTCCAAATAAACAATCAAACAATTTTTTTTTTCTGAAATTGGTCATTTTTCTTAAATATTCTGTTCTCATCCACCACTGATGTCTACTTTCTCAAGCAGAGTTTCATATTATCAGTTTTATTATTACCACTTAAATCTTATCTCTTTAAGGATAGCTGCTAGTGTAGTTTGAATACCTTTAAATTAAATACTCTTTTGAAGTTCTTGTAAATTATTTAATGTAGATAGTTTATTATGTTTTGCGTGAAACTCGTTATCTGTTCCTCTTCCAATGTGTTGATCAAGATGGTCTATTCTACTAACTGGAATGGATCATTGTTTATACTTTTTTGGTGTCCTGAATGAGCACGACTGCGATTTAGATTTAAGAAGATCCTGGTTTTCTTTTCAAAGTTTTTGAACTTGGGATCTTGAATTCCTGCAAGCTGCAGCAATACTTGTTATTTTTGAATGCTTATTAAATGTTTGTCATCTTTGAATTTTCCTAACTTTATAGCTTTTTTCTTCATAAAATCATATACATTGTTAACTATTTCACAAGCTTGGCTACGGAGATTTTTATTCTTGATTATGGATTTAAATTCTGCCATTGAAAAAAAAAATTCATTAACAAAATATGCAAAAACATACAAATTCATTAATACACACAAAACATTAACTAACACTCCACATATTACAGAAGGAAACAATTATACCATTTGTACCGGGACACGTCAAGAACTGAACTAAATCAGTTTATTGAAGATGAAAAATAAACATTAGTATTATATAGTCAATAATGCAAAAAGAAATTGCTTGGCTATTCTATGAATACGTATAAAATGACTGAGCTATTAATAAATTATTATAATTTGTAGGGTGTATGCCTATTATTATAGGATGATATTTATTACTATTAACATAAACAATACTAATACCCATTACAAGTGCATATAAATATAACTCAAATGAAATATTTTTATATTCTTTATTTATACGGAGTGATCATTCATTTTATGACTTGCTTGATGATGTGAGAGTAATAATAATCTATTAATACAAGAATAAACTATTCATTTTTGTACTGTATACAGTAAGAAATATTATAAGTATGCTAAATATTTAATAAAAATTATTGTCTGAAATAAAATAAAATTATAATAAATTTTAATTGTAGA
The DNA here is from genome assembly GCF_047948215.1 of Lycorma delicatula. Classification (NCBI taxonomy): domain Eukaryota; kingdom Metazoa; phylum Arthropoda; class Insecta; order Hemiptera; family Fulgoridae; genus Lycorma; species Lycorma delicatula. The sequence continues at coordinate 162,147,841 of NC_134460.1, read as the reverse complement.
AAGAATTTCTGCTTTTTATTGAAATAGTTAAACACACTGTATTACAAAATATTCGGTTTCTGAATGAGCTTAATATTATGAAAAAAAGAGTAATATAATAATGCCTTGCATAGCGACTTGCCTCTTGCTAGCAGGCATTTACTTTCATCATATGCGCTGTACATGTGTCGTCCTGTATTTTGATTAATAATTCCAAAAGTGGCTCAACATAAATTCTGTCAAAATGTCCAAAAACTTTCTACATATGGCTCATTGATGTCATTAAATATTAGACAAAATTAAAAAAGTAGAGGAGTAATTTTTGCCATTTTATTTGGCTTTTTTTATTTTTGTGTAGCAGTCATAGAAAAGTGGGGTTTACTACAATGGAAATACTAAGTTATCTAAGTATTATATTTTGATTACAGAGTTTTAAATAAATTAGATTAAGATTGGGAGGATTTTAAACATTATTTCCAAGTAGTTTTAATTTTGAAAACCTGATGACCAAAAAAGTTGAAATTTGACATAAATTTTTTGTTTGCTTTGATCTGATTTACGAACCCATCAGACAAAGTGGCATCGCAGTATTTTTTTGGTTGAATAACATTGCACCAAATCGGGCAATTTTTTTAATTTTTACGATTGAAAATCCAACTGTGAATTATAATAATTATGACATATAATATTTGGTAACATAAATTGAGTATTAGTGTAAATGACATTCACCTTTTTTTTTAAAAAGGTGATGTTCCATGGGATCCAACTTAAGAATTCAAAAAAATTTCTGAATTTTTTATAATTTTTGTTATTTTTATCTGTTTTTCCAGTTGTACCTCTGTTATTAAAAAGGGTAATATGAAGTAGCCATTGAACATGGTGGTCAAATGAGACTGAATTTTTTTTTTTTTATTTTTTTTTTTAGCAATTATATTCTAAACGCAGTGTAATTTTGATGATAAATACATTATTTGGTCAAGGGAGTCAGTTGGAACCCGAATTTTTTTACTGAAAGTTTTGATCTTTTTCTCAGTTGCATTTTAAATATTCCATAATAAAATCATTAATATTAAAAAATCTTATGTCATATTTGAAATAAATATTACATATGAGTGTAATTAACATTTAAGTACTCACTTAAAGTAAATTCTCAAATGTATGAAGTGTTGTCTTAATTTGTTTGATTCAGACTGCTCATATTCAAAGAATTTCTGCTGCTCTGATAAAACATGTACGTAAGTTATCACAACAAAGTGGTATAAAATACTCATCTTGCCGTAAATTTTTTAGTGATTAAATTTTAACCTGCATCATGTAACAATTTTTTGCAACAGCTTAAGAAAACAAACAAACCAAAACGTTATAATTGTTATGACTGGCTTCTCAGAAAACATTATAATGCACAGATAGATGCGATGCTTTATTTCATGTCAAACAATTTCATTTATTTGGCCCCGTTAATTCGCACATTACCAGGTATTGGATGACTAAAAATCCTAACCAGATGTTTGAGCATCTACTTCATTATGAGAAAATAGGTGTATGGTGTGTTCTTTCTTGTATTTGTATATTGGAGCTAATATTTTTTGACCAGATTGTCAGAACAGGAGTATACCATATAATTTTCAAGAATTCTGTGTTCAGGTAACATCATGAAAAAGAATATGGCTTCTTCCAACAAGACAGAACAATCTGTTACACATGAAACAATTCGCTAGCAAGCAATCATGTTGATTTTACAGAATGAACTATCAGCATAGGGCATTGGCCTCCATGTTCCCCAGATTTGTCTAGTTGTGAATTTTTCCTTCTGGGACTATTTGAAGGGTAGATTTTAATAATTCAATCCCCACACTATCAATGAACTGAGGCAGACATTCAATTCATCTTACATTCAATTAGATGCAAGATGTTAAATGTAGGTTTTAACATAGTTAAGGAAAAATGTTCTTTGTTTTGTAACTCATAAAGTAGGTACTTTGGAAATATTTAGTTATTCATATCTCTAAATTTTAATCGTCAGCTGGGGTTCAGCAGTAGCTCATTTGAAAGAGCTTAGGGATTACTGATTTATAGTATAAATATGAAGTAAACATTTTTTTCTAACCTGGAAAAAATCTTGTACGATCAATAAATTTCAGTAACCAATGTGGGCCTAACAGTTAAGATTATTGTTTATTAGTGATGACTGCAAGCAAATTTTGAGTGCTATTAAGGTTTTGTTACATTCAGAATAAAGTTTCAGTTTTGATATACTATTTTATGGAGAAAGAATGGATTACAGAAAGTACTAAATTCTACTTATAATTTTGATGTTTGAAAATACATTTATCATTTTCAAGGAACATTTCCCATTTAATTTGCTGCTATGTTAGAATGAACATGTATGTTCCTTCTTAAAATTATCTCTGAAATTAAAACAGAGTTTTCATGATTTTTTTTTATCCTGATTGTGTTCATCTGATGTACATGAGTCATGAAAAAATTATTATACTCTTTTATATTTGTTTTTATTATTTCTATTGGTTAATTTAACAAAAAAATTTAACTGATATTATTTTTTGTCAAATAGGGATTGGCGAGGTTTATCGTATTTGTGTAATGTTCATATACCAACTCATAGGGAACATAATGATCCTACAAAAGAAATATTATCGGTGTGGGGAAATCAACCTGATGCAACTATTAATAATCTTTTCCATTATCTTGAAAAACTGGACAGATATGACATAATTGATGATGTGGAAGGTTTAATAAGTAAGTTAAAAAAATTGTTTTATTTTTGTCATTATTGTTACTTTTACAAAATACATATATTATTGTATTTTTAAAATCAATGCTGTAATGATAAATATAGTTTGTAGTTGAATTTTAAAAAACCAGGTATATTTTTTTACTTTCCAATTTCCCAGGTTTAAACAATATTTGTTGAAAAAGTATCCGATCTTACGGTGTTAAAACAAAAACATTACATTCAGATCTAGCGTTTATCTCTTTTGAATCAACATAGAGACCAGTGCTTTTACCATTGTAAAAAAGTTCTGAGTTTTGCCATTTGAACGGCATTCAGAATGAATGTTTTAGAATGAGGAATATCAGAAAGTCATATAAAGCTGTGTACGGAATGTAAGGTGCTTTGTAAACAAATCAATTGTTTGTTAAAGTAGTTTGAGGTAGGGCAGGGGTACAACAGCAGGTTTTGAACATTTTACAACTACTCGTTTCATATCAGAATCACCTTTTAAAATTTTGTTGTAGATTCACCTAATAAATTCAGATAGCAGAAATTTTTCGACTGCCAATTAATAATCTTTATAATTAATTTAAATCTTTTTCAGTAATGTGAGTACTGTTTCAGTTTGCTAACAGTCTTTAGAACATTTACCTGTTCCCAACAAAATTTGGTAATTTTTGAAATGGTTGTTCCATTCTTTTATTTATTAACTCTTATTTTATTTATAACATTACGTCAACTACTATTGTAGATTATTATTACTACTTGAGAATTTTGAGTTTTTGGCAGAGCATGTTACAGTAGCATTGATTAACACATTCTTCAATCAAAAAATTTAAAAAATTAAGACAAATATATATAAACAGTGCAGGGCATTGACTGAACTTATAAACAATAATATAAAACATTTTGTTTGAGCACCTAACTTAACTAAAGCAGTAATCGACTAGCTTATTTCTAGAAGAATTAAAAAATAAGTTTTTGAATGTGTAGAAAAAGGTATTCTGATCATTTAAATATTTAATTACTAGGCCCCAGTATTTTACATGAATCTTAATGTTTTGATAGTTCCTGAGTCAATAAAATTTACTTTTAAGAATTATTGTTTTGTCAATATCTGTCCACAAGCTTTGAAGATTAAACAGATCTTGTTCAAGTTTGATTGTAAGATTTTATGAATTGGTTTAGACCAATGGGGATTTTTGTACGCTGTACTAATTTACATAATTATTACAGAGCAGATGCCCATTTTCTACATGTAAAGAAATCTTATCTACTGCATAAAGCCCATTGTGGGGAAGTAATGTATCTATTTAAAGCAGAACATACTTCATCAATAAAGAATGTTTTCTTCAACAAATCTTTCACATTGTTTTTAATGTGAATTGCCTGAACCATTGCCTGTATAGAAGATGTTTGTCATCGTCCAAGGATTGAAGTTCTCCATTACCTAATCCCAAATGCTTACAATTTTAATTGCTTTGTGGTTTCGTGAACAGCCCAGTGTTCTATCTGAGCTTATTGATGTGTCAATTTATTTCGAAATCAGCATGATTGTTCATGTTTTCATTTAAGTTTTAATCGCAATAACTGTATGATTGCTTTTAACTCTATCATTTACAAGGGTGGTTTGATAAGTCAGTGACTTCTCAGAAGGTGGTGCTCCAGTCGCTACTTTCTCTCCATCGTTATAAATCTTATCTTATCTGGGCTTGCATACAAAATTTCAAGACTTTCTGATAATTAGTAGATATTTGACAGTGCTTGAAAGTTGATGTGTCAAGAAAATGTGGAAAACTTGGAAAAACAAAAATTCTTCATACTTTTTTTTTTGTCTTCAGTCATTTGACTGGTTTGATGCAGCTCTCCTAGATTCCCTATCTAGTGCTAGTCGTTTCATTTCAGTATACCTTCTACATCATACATCCCTAACAATTTGTTTTACATATTCCAAATGTGGCCTGCCTACACAATTTTTTCCTTCTACCTGTCCTTCCAATATTAAAGCGACTATTCCAGGATGCCTTAGAGTATGTGGCCTATAAGTCTGTCTCTTCTTTTAACTATATTTTTCCAAATGCTTCTTTCTTCATCTATTTGCCGCAATACCTCTTCATTTGTCACTTTATCCACCCATCTGATTTTTAACATTCTCCTATAGCACCGTATTTCAAAAGCTTCTAATCTTTTCTTCTCAGATACTCCGATCGTCCAAGTTTCACTTCCATATAAAGCGACACTCCAAACATACACTTTCAAAAATCTTTTCCTGACATTTAAATTAATTTTTGATGTAAACAAATTATATTTCTTACTGAAGGCTCGTTTAGCTTGTGCTATTCGGCTTTAGTAATTCTACTTCCCAAATAACAAAATTCTTCTACCTCCATAATCTTTTCTCCTCCTATTTTCACATTCAGTGGTCCATCTTTGTTATTTCTACTACATTTCATTACTTTTGTTTTGTTCTTGTTTATTTTCATGCGATAGTTCTTGCGTAGGACTTCATCTATGCCGTTCATTGTTTCTTCTAAATTCTTTTTACTCTCAGCTAGAATTACTATATCATCAGCAAATCGTAAATTATCAGCATCTTTATCTATTCACCTTGTACTGTTACTCCGAATCTAAATTGTCCATACTTATAGAACACTATTATTTGCAAGCAAAATCAGTAAAGGAAACAACAAAAGGCTGAAAAGTATTATAGTGTCGCCCCTTCATATGGAATGGTTCAAAAGTTGTTTACTGAATTTTGCTGTGGTTGTACAAGTACAAGTGATGCTGAGTGTTCAGGATGTCCAAAAGAAGTGACTCTCAAGAAATTATTGATAAATCCATGATATTGTACTGGAGATCGCCAAACAAAGATACGTGAGATTATAAACATTTCAACTGAATGTTTATGGCAAATTTTACATGAGTGGTTGGGTATGCAGAAGCTATCGGCAATATGGGTGCCGCGATTGCTGACATCTGATCAAAAGTGGTGTAGTGTGACAACTTCAAAGTAATGTTTGACCATTTACCAGTACAATCCAGATGAGTTTTTTAGCTTTATGTTACTGTCTATGAAAGATGAATTCATTATTATATGTCGAAAACAAAATAGCAGTCAAAAATATGGACTGGATGAATCGAACCCGCTTCAAAAAGGGCAAAAGATCCATCACTGATAAAGACATGTCAATGGTTTTTTGATGTACATGGTATAATATTGATCAGTTACTTAAAGAGTTGAAAAACTATCACAGGAGAGTATTATGCCTCATTATTACAGATATTCGATGTGGTACTGAAGAAAAAGTGGCATCGTTTAGCAAGAAAAGGAGCTCTTTCACAATGACAATATGCCAGCTCACTCATCCGTGATTTCACTTGCTACATTAACTAAATTACATTAGAATTACTTCCTCATCCACACTATTCACCGCGTTTAGCCTCTTCTGACTTTTTTGTTTCCAAACCTAAAGAAGTGGCTTGGTGGAAAGAAAATTTCATTGAATGAGCAAGTTATTGCTGAAACGAATGAGTATTTCGGAGAGTCTGACAGATCATACTTGGAAGTAAAAAAAATAACTATAAATTAATTGCAAATTAACTATAAAAAAGTTACAAAATCACTGCAATAAATGTATCAAACAAAAAGGAGTTTATGTTGAAAAATAAATTGAATTTTTATTTTAAAGCCTCTGATTTATCAAACCACTCTTGTACTTTTTTTTCTTGTACATAACTATTTGAATAGTTCATTCACTCACTACCCTCTTACCTGGTGTGGATACCTCAGAATAGCACTTCTTAAAGTTCTCATCAACTTTTGTAGGATTTACGCTAAGTATATTTTTAAAAGAGTAGTAAATTTAAATACCTCATGATTGGTCAAGCATGTTCATTTATTCATGTGTGTGCATTGTTGAACATGTTCCTTACTTCTCATGAATATTATTGAATGTTAAAGGGTTACTTCACTATGAATAATACTTTGCAGTAGTGCAATCTGTGAAATATGCACATGAACTTGTGATATAGTTAATGTGATTCTTAACAGACACATTATATTTTATTTCTCCCTCTAATGCTCTTGGTAAGTTACGAATGTATGAGCCAAGCCTAATATACTTTTTCAAAAGTTTGTTTTATTTTTATTTACAGTCTAAATATATATTCAATTCCATTCCATGGACTTGCTACAATTGTAAGTGCTTAGTTATGATAGCATGTTGCCTCTCAGGTACGTGTTATAAATCTGTGAGATTAAAAGGTATATTAGAAAAATTGTATTTGAATTCAAAATTATAGTTATTTTTAGTTTTATTTAATGGCAGAGATTTTTTGTTTTTTATTGATGCAAAATTATTCTCCGAGATGTCATTTCTGACTGTATAACATTAAATAATATTTTTAATTTAAAAAAGCCATGGTAGTGTTTTGTGATTTTTCAAAATAGTAGTTGTAACTGATTTCAAAAGTTGTTTTGTGTTCACTCATGAATGTGTAAAAATAAATAAAATCTTTTTGTTTTTCTTTTTTCTTTTTTTAGTTTAAGTAATGAACACAAAGGTAATGATAAAAAAAAAATAAGATGAAACCTAAGTACTAGACTGATATGTAGTTCAGACCTTAACTACAAGGTAGAACCATTAATCAAGTCCTAGTTCTATCATTTTCCAGAACTATTCCACTTTAGTGTCTACTGAACTTACTGTCTTAATACAAAAATGTATTCAATTAATTGTATACATTAATTTTTAAGGTAGGGTTTTTGGGGGATGAAGGGAGAATGATCAGCATCAGTTTAATGATACAAAACATGATAAATGTAAAGTATGAGGGTGGTTCAGAAAGTAACCTCTGTTGTTGCATAGTGTTAGTGGTGCCATCATTGTCACATCAGCGTATTCTCTGGATCAGTGCACTTTCAGCTGTATCAGTGTGAGCTGCGTACTTTAGCTCGTTCACTTGTTATAACCTAAGCAATATGAGCCCTGCAATAAAAAATCCCAAGAAATATGAGATGTGTACAGTCATAAGATTTCTTTGGACACAAAATGTTTCAGTAGCTGTCATCTATTGTGAATTGTGTACTGTGTATGGCTCAAACATTGTAAGTGATGGTTAGGGCAGCAATGGGTCTGATTTTTTAAAAGTGGAAGAACAAACTGAAGAGAAGAGTGGTAGGCCTTCTGTTTTGAGTGATGATCTTGTCAGTGAAATTGACAAAAGAGTGCATGAAAATTGAAGATTCAGCATCTCTGAACTTTCTGAACAATTCCCGCAAATTTCTTGTACGGTTTTGTACGAGATTACTGATACCGATAAATTAGGCTACCAGATGTTCTGTGCTCAGTGGGTTCAAAAAATGGTCACAGAAACTCATCGAATCAAAGAATCAAATGAATGGGCTCTGCCTTAGACTTCCTTTCATGCTACGAAATGGAAGGAGAAAGTTTTTTGAAGAGAATTGTGATTGGGGAAGAAACTTGGGTGACCTATATGAACACAAAAACAAAACAACAATTGATGGTCTGGGGCCATAACAGTTCTGCATGCAAGCCAAAGAAAGCTTGCCAAACTTTGTCAGTGAGGAAGTTAAATGGCTAGGTTTTTTGGGATGCCAAGGGATTTCTAGTTGATTTTATGGAATGTGGTATGACGATTACTTCAGCAGTCTAATGTGAAACTTTGAAGAAACTTAGGCAAGCCATTCAGAACAAACATTGCAGTATGCTGTCATCTGGTGTTGTTTTTTGCATGACAATTTTTTTATATGAAGAAATGACATAAATCGCAGCACTTGTATGACAATGACAAACTTCAAAATGACATAAAAGTTTGTGTAGGTAGGTACCCAGGTGGCTGAATTTTATGAAGGTATTTTTAAATTGGTAAAACCGCTGTGACAAATGCTTGAATTTAAATGGTGATTATGTTGAGAGTAGTTAAAAGCTGTAGTTGTAAGTTGTATATAATAAAATATTTTTATCTAAGCAGGTTTTTTTTATTTATAACCAAACAGAAGTTACTTTTTGAACTGCCCTCATGGGTGTAAAAATTTTGATATGTATTAGTAAATCAGGACGCAAAGAAGTAAATGCACTTTTATTTCAACTGACCCTGTCTCTGCAATTGAAAAGGATTTGCATGGTAATCGCCATATATGCCTGAAGATGTTTAATAAAAATTTAATTAATACATAACATAATCTGAAGTGTTCTTCATAATAAGTTAGATACCAAAATTAGGGCTATAAGTTGGTTCCTTGGTAATTTATAGAGATTGTGATGAAAACCCCTAAGGTTGCATTCCTCACACATCTCTACTGCTTTATAGATTAAATAATTACTGGTGATGAAAAGTGTATGTCTCATTACTGTTTTGAAAAATAACTCAAAATCATAAGGAAACAAACAAGTAAAAGCACAATACATTTGGCAATGTTAAAAGAATTTTACACATACAAGTACGTCAGTATCCTGATTAATAATAGCAGTGTTTGATTCATAAATTTCCTGCCTAAATATGAACATATAGCCATTTTACAGTGCGTGATTATGTTGAAAAATAGTTGAAGGATGTGTTTTAAATATATAGGCATATCTGTTAAAATAAGCTATTAAAAAACTAGCTGGAGTCATAATTTATAATTTGGCCACATAGACAAAGGTAAATAAGTTAAAGATTATTATTAACATAAAGAGGCAAGGAGATGATTATTTCTTTAAAGTCTTTAATTTAATTTACATTTATTATATCTTCATTTTTGTATTTCCAATTTTCAGAGATTGATATCGAAAATAATTCTAAAACTGTTGCAAAGCAAGTTCCTGAAACATTTGATGTTATAACTTTAGGTAAGTTGGTTGTTCTTTTTTTTTGTGCACGTGTTACTTTTACTCCTTGTATTAAAGGGTAACATTATTATTCCACATTAGCAAATATATGATATTCATATCAAATATAAGTAATAATCAGATTGTTCGGTAGTAATCAGGTAAAGTACATAAATCTATTAAAAATTTCTTTGATACTCCAAGGAAATCTAAGACTCACCATATTTATTTTTCCCTCATCTCCTTTAAAGTAGTCATCACCTTTGTAACATTACAATATTTCTGCCAGTATTTAAATGTTTTTTTACAGCCTTTTATTTAAATTGCTTAAAAATTATGTTGATTTTGTACTGTTTCTTTTACAGAATCAAAACATCCATTCCATTAATTTTTGTACTAAGACAAAATTGCAAATTTGGCAAGAACGAATTGTTTAAGATGATCTGCAAGTTTGTTACTTGTCAAAAGCTGAGCATTCTCAAACAGATGAAACAAGTAAATTGTTATAATGCAAGTGATAGTTGTAGTTGTACCACAGCTCCAGTCATTTTTTCTTCCATATTTGTTTTCAGTTAACTCAAAAATCATACAATTTAAGTTGGAAATTTGGCAAAACCCCCTTAGATTGTTGAAAAAATGCTGTATTTTCTCATGTGATGCCTGCTTTGAAGAATAACGATTTGTGCTTAATCTCTGAACAAAGGTGTAATTTTAACTTTTATCTTTAAATTCCTATTGTGGATCAAGGCAGTACTTCTGCAGATTGAGTTTGAGAATCCTGTCAATGAATTTGCAATGACTTAATTAATCTTCATCCAAATGGTCAAGCAGACTAACTACTCATGACAGTGTTGTAAATTACATACTAGTGGGAAAATATTATAATTAATTTTGTGCTACTTTTAGAACAAATTTAAATGACTGAATGTGGTTTTTCTGATCACGGCTTACACCTTAAGTACTTTGATCTATGTCTTCTATAATAGATCAAAAAAATAAATCACTATAAATGAAATTATTTTTATTTATTCTACAAGTTTATTGTTATATACAAATTTTATTTGTTTGCTTTGTTTTAATTATCATTTATTTATATCTGTTTGTTGCATTTTATTGTTTTATTTTACTATTTTTATAATCTCTCTTTTTTTAGATGATATAGGTAGAAATCAGTCAGGCTTGGGACCTCAAAGGTATGATGCAATGGTATTGTATGCTGATAATGAGATAGATATTGCTCTAACTCTTGTCAATGAACTTAAGAAGTACAACTTCAAGGTTAGCCCATTTTAAAATTTTTTTTATTTTTTATTTATTTTGCTTTAATTATGAGATTTTTATTTTAATATATTTGTATATATAAAGTTCAGTTTTTGTCAAAAAAAGTTGATTGTGATTTAGAAAATAATTGTATGTTTTCCTGTTGCATTGTTTACCTTCTCTTTATAAAAAAAAAATATTCAATAATGTATGTATATATATATATATATATATATATATTTGCTATTATTATTTTTTTTTTCTGAAAGAATGATAAGAAATTGATATTATTGTATTGTAATAAAAGTGTGTTTAATTATTTTCATTATGCATAAACAGTTTTTGGTATTTGAGTATTTTTTGTTGCTGTGTAAAAATATTTATTAATATAAATAGTAATATTTATAATTAATAATTTAAATAATTATGTAATGTAATTTATAATATAAATATTTGTAGTAGTATTATTAGTTTTCTGTAAATTGTATTGTTATTTGAATATGTAGTATCTATTTTGTCACTGCCTTCTTGCTCTTGGCCAAGAGTTATATGAAATAATTTCTATTCTCTAAAAGTAATAATAAAAATTATGATAGATAGTTGTTCTGAACAAATAAAGATAAGGTGAGATCATTTTAAAACAATTAATTTTGTGTCAAAGAAAAGTAGGTAAATTTTTTCTATAAAATATTTTTCCACAAAAAATTTCTTTGCCTGCAAACCAGAAAATATATTTTGGTAAAAAAAACTCGCTAATCCTGATAAGTATAATAAAAAATAATGAAGTTAATTAAGAATAAAATGACAACCCTTCTTTTAGAAAATAATTAAATGAATATTTTTTGTAGAGTTTTAGTAATAACATTTTTATCTATAAATTTAATGTAGGTTTTCATAAATTTGCTCGAGAAATTATTAATATTATATCTAAATATTATATTAAGGTTACATTTTTAATTGCGATATATAAATAAAAAGAAATAGAAAGAATATTTATGTAGAGAAATGCAGTCAAAAGAGTAAATCACTAAAAATAATTACTAACCTTGTAAACGTATGAGTAAAATTCAAAAATGTACAAAAAAAATAAAATGAACTGCTCAATAATACACCAGAAATGGTCCTGAGTGTTATATTGTGACAACAAAGCATACATATCTTGTTTTTCTTACTTCTGACAATAGAAACGAACATCCAGACCTCACCAGTGCAGTCGTCCCCTCTTCAGATTTGTTGATGGACATAAGATAAGAAGAATATGTAAAGATGAGAAAAAATAATAATTTTTATTCTCCAGAGAAATAATTTTTATTTTCCAGAGAGAAAATATAATTTTTATAACAAAAGTCATGTTACAATAGATAAAATATAAATGAAAATTAAAAAAATGGCTGTTATTTTGTCATAAGTTTTAAAATAAAAATGTTTATACCTCATAATAAGAACACACAAATAAACCATCAATCATTAAATTCTATCAGTAGGTTGACTGTACGATCAATGTTTGTTTGATTAATCCAAACAAAGAAGACAATTTGTTGGAAAAAATCGCGCGCGCGCCTTCATCTTCATAATTTCCTTTCAAGCCTTGTACTCTTATTCCTATGGTGCTCAAGTTTTTCAATCCCGACCTTACAATATGATTTATCCAAATCTTCAAAATAGGCAAATATTTTACCAGTAGCTTCATGATATTTGGAAACTGAGGGAAAAATTTTGTAGTGTATTTCAAATAATTTTGCTGTCACAGAAGAGTGAGCCGATACATTGTGTCTGTGAAAAAGAACCTTCCTTTTCATCACATGTGTTCATTTTTTTTGGTATTTGCTTTTTGAAATGATTTGGCAAAGATATAATATTGCCTGGTTATTATTTTTACCCTTCCCCAGAATATTATATCATGAGCATCCCAAAAAACAGTGGCCATCCTCTTTTCTGCTGACAGAATGGATTTTGTTTTCTTTGGAGTAAGTTCCCAAATTGCAACCCACTGTTTTGGCTGTTCCTTGGTTTCCAGCCAATAGTGATATATTAGAGATTTGTCAGCTCTTACAAAATTATGTAAAAATTTTACTCTATGTTGAAACAGTTTCAAATCTTGCATTGAAATGTTCGCTTGTGCTTTTGATCAGTTGTGAATGGGAATGCTTTTGATCAGTTGTGAATGAAGGATGAATGGGCATCTATCTTGCAGACAGTTTTACATCTATAAATACTATTCTAAACATGATGCGTCTGTTCATTTGAGATGCCTATTGTTTTAGTGATCTCACACATTTCCAAACACCTACACTCTATCAACATATGGATTTTTCAATATTCTCTGCATTTGTGACCTCATACCAGCCTTCTGGAACATTCATTGACATTTTCTCTCTTATAACCACTCTGAAAGAAACCAAATTATTTGTAAACTCCTCTAATGAATAGAGAACTCACTCACTCGCCCACCATATTATTTATCTATTTGGTTTTAGTTTCCTGTACAGTTTTTCCTTTTAGAAAGTAATGTTTGATTACTATTTGAGTCTTTTTTGTCCATTTTCCACAAATCACAATACTTGATCGACTCACATGAGTGCCAGCAAGAGATTATAAATGTACTGACCTAAAATTGGTGTATGCTCCTAGTGGAGATGCAGTAGTATATTATGAGTACCATTTTTTGGGTTTGCATGGATGTCAAGCAGCCATACGGTGTTGTTTGATGGATGTCAGCATTTAAGATAATAAAAACGAAATTGAAAAAAAAAATATTTTCAATTATTATGATTTGGCTTTCTCAATTTTAAAACTGCATTACAAGATTTTAGCTTTTTTGTGAGCTGACCTGCAGAACGCAATTGCTGCAAATGTTCACATTATTAGAGTTGAAAATTGGTGGTTATCTTACAAGGAGTGCAGTCTATGTATATCATAGCTCCAAACTGTCCTGAGACTTAGCTCAGAATGCTATTCCAAGAACTCGTATTCATGTATATATTTTTTATGATTTAACTTATTTGGATTCATGAAATGTTGCTTTTTAGAAATAAAATATAAGCATTAGAAATTATGTTTACCAGTTATGTTGATATTTTGGATGTTGATGAAAATTAAATAACTAATGATGAAAATAATAATTATTGTAGCCCTTGTTGAATATCAGGGTATAGAGATGGTATAAGTAGATTTGAGACAGTTTTCAACACAGAATACCAATATGAAGGATACTTTCTCTATTATTGGTTTATTTTAATGTCTTAAATTAATAAATAACTAATATGTTTTTATTTTTTTTTAATATTTATTTTAGTTTTTCTTAAAAGATTTTGATCTTGCTCCCGGGATTATTTTTGAACAACAAGCATTTATGAAACTAATCAGGGAACGTTGTGATAAAGTGTTAATAATTCTCAGCCCAGAATTTATAAAGACTCCATTAAATGGATTCCTGCATTCTTTTGCGATGGCAGTTTCCATGGGTAAATATATTTTTATTTTTTCATTTTGCGATTAAGTTATAAATAATGTGTAAATGTTGTACATACTGTCTGGTTGTGTTGCTGTGCTGTGTGGATGTGTCACTGTGCTTTGGGTTGATTCTGAAATTTATTTTTAAGCTATGTAGTGATGTGGTCTCACAAGTGTCATTTCTATTTGCTATATAGAAAAATTAATGCGCTGTTGAAATTACATGGATGTCTGACATGTAATAAAATTAAAGTAAATTATTCTAATAATATTTTTAGGATAATTGAAAATTATATTTTTGTTGGACATACCTATTTTATTTTAATCTTTAATTGGAAAAATTTAAGTTATTTATATTATGCCAATCTCTGCGGCTAAACAATAGCAACTCTGTTTCTGTTTTGGAAAGTTGTAGATTTGAATCTAAGTCAGGATTAGAATTTTTCACATTCTTCAACACTCATCTCATTAATTTTTTTTTTGTCTTCAGTCATTTGACTGGTTTGATGCAGCTCTCCTAGATTCCCTATCTAGTGCTAGTTGTTTCATTTCGGTATACCCCCTACATCCTACATCCCTAACAATTTGTTTTACCTATTCCAATCGTTGCCTGCCTGCACAATTTTTTCCTTCTACCTGACCCTCTAATATTAAAGTGACTATTCCAGGATGCCTGAATATGTGGCCTATAAGTCTGTCTTTTCTTTTAACTATATTTTTCCAAATGTTTCTTTCTTCATCGATTTGCTGCAACAACTCTTTGTTTGTCACTTTATCCACCCATCTGATTTTTAACATTCTCCTATAGCATCACATTTCAAAAGATTCTAATCTTTTCTTCTTAGGTACTCTGATCGTCCAAGTTTCACTTCTATATAAAGCGATGCTCCAAACATATACTTTCAAAAAAGTTTTCCTGACGTTTAAATTAATTTTTGATATAAACAAATTATATTTCTGACTGAAGGCTCGTTTCGCTTGTGCTATTCAGCATTTTATATCGCTCCTGCTTCGTCATTATGTAACTTCATAAAATTTATCCTTTCTCTTTTTCTCATCTTCCCTTTTTCCCTTCCGTTTCTTCCTTTATCCCAAAAATATTTCTTTTCACATAACTAATGTTTATTCTGAATATGAACCAAATCAGACCGTAAATACAATTTTTTGAAATATCTCGACCCCAGCACCACATAGCGGGTCCAAATTAATTCAGAAACCTTTGTGAGTGTGCGCACAACAATTCACCAAAGTTTCATAGTAATTGGATGAGTGGTATAGGAACACATCGGGACAAACAAAGAAACAATCATTTTTATAAAAGATTGATAAAGAATATATGGCATTATTTTTTTAAAAATGGTATCTCATGGATCCAACATAAAGTTTAAAAGGTTTTTCAGTTTTTTTTATAATTTCTGATACTTGTCTGTTTTTCATCCTGTTGTTAAAGATGTTATGAGGTAGCTGACCAGCAATGGAACTGAATTCTCTTTCTAAAGTTTTTGACCATTGTCAGTCTGGTTGGTGATTGAGGATGACACCGTTTTCTGACGTTTCTTTCATTCATTGCATTATCATTGTACACAGCAACCAACTGCCTATGAATTTCAGCTGGCCTAACACTTTGATGGTCTAAAAAATGTATGACCCCGTGTATTTCTCAGTTGGCGGCAACATAAATTTTCCTATTCATTTGTAGTTATTACAACGTAATAACTACACGTAATCAAAGATAATACAACGCGACAACTTACAGACATCAGTGCAGCGTGTAAATTACTAGCATGGCCATGAATGACACAGGTTCGCCAACCTTAAGGAGAGAAATTTCCTAGAAATTTACTTTACTTTAGAGATATTCCTCGTGATAAGGATAAAACTTTTTGTTTAAGTATCCTCTAAATTATTGAATACGTAGTTCTGATCTGCTTAGCAAGATGTCGTGTATTGATAATATTTCATTAATATCAGCATCATGCTGGACAGATTGTTTTCAGCTGGTACGAATACTAGATAGTGAATCTCTTTCCTGAAGATTTCGAAAAGTCATGCTGTTTGTTTTGCGATCTAGAATCCTGTGATTTGGAAAACGCATTTCATATTCTACTGTAGCAGTTATAGCATTACCATTACACACACCCAGAATGAATACCATATGAACGTATTCCTCTGTTGGAAATAAGTACGGCATTACTTCAGTGGCAAACCGATCACATTCAAACTAAAATTCATAGAAAACTTGCTATTGATAGCATAGTTTACAGTACCTTATAAACTTAATATACCTTACAGAGTGATTTAAACACCAATAAGTTTTGTGCATTGTTGATCAGCCTGTTATTTTATTGGATACTTTGAAATAGTAATTTTTCAAATAATTGATTGTATTTGTAAGTTAAAAAAAATTATAAGTAATTTTTATTTATTTATTTTTATTTTACAATTGTATAATTTCCAATTTTTTTTTAATTTTTTGACAGTAAATTTTGTTTTTACAAATTTTTCACGTGAAAGAAGAATTTGGTTTTTGTTTGCCATTAAAAATGTAGTAATGCACTGTTTCTAAATAAAACTAAAATGATTCTAACCATTCTTTGTTTTATTCTATTTATGTTACACCATTTTGTTCAGAATTAAATTCTCTGCAAGTTTAGTTTAAAAGTTTTATATGTTTATTACCAGTTTAACAAACTTATATGTCTAACATAAAAAATAAGGATTTTTACTCTAATTTATTAGTTTTCACCCCAGATTTCTCAACAACTACTGCAGGTACAGTTCTGGAACCTATTTTAATGATTTTTAAGGTCAAAAACCATAAGAAATTCTGCTCCTTACGTAAAGTCCTACAAATTTCAGTACAACCTCATTTCATTACCCTTTAACATAAAATACATTTGTAACTAATAGTTTTCTTTTAATGTGATATAAAAATTTACGTTTATTATTTTCTAGAGGACATGCAAAAGAGGAAAGTGATACCATGCATTTATAAATTTCAATCGGATGCCGACATTCCATTAGAATACAGAATTTACACAAAATTATATTATAAGGAGATTAACAGCCGTTACTCTGAACTAACATTCTGGAATAGATTAAGAACATCGATTGCACCAGATATGCGACCTGGTATTACTAGAAAGTAAATGCATTTGTTTTTTTTTTTTACTATCTTTTCTCATAAGTTATATGGGTTAATATTTTTACTTTTCTTTTCACATAATTCTCTTAAATTGATCCTTTGTATTGAGATTTAAGTTTGCAGTATTGCAAACTTAGGCTTAACTTACAGGTACGTACTGCTAATAGGTTCAATTGGAGAAGAAATGTAGCTCCTGAATGGTTGCATTTTGGGGGAAAACGTCCAAGAATAAAAATGTCTTAGAATTATATGTTGTGTTTGAAAATGTTATAAAAAATGTGGGTTTCAATTTTAATAAAGTAAAGTATTGAAAAAATGGCAGAAATTTTAAGTATACCAGTCCATTTTGAATGCATTAAAAAATCAAGGAAAAGTTCCCCATTTAAAGTTCATTACTTTTCTAGTATATGAGATCCAAATGGTGACAAACTTAAAATAAAAGATCTATAATTTTATAACATTAATTGACACTGTAGTTGTGTATAAAAAAACCCTCCTCTCAGGAATTTTATAATATTTTTAATAGCATGAATCCTGATGTTACAGTTTAGATGGACAGGTCTAGAAACATTAATTTTGTTGGTTGTGGTTGACAACAGAACATACATGTTTGACCTTCCCAGTATCACCAGTATTTTCGTTGCAGAACTGTGTGCCATTAATAAGTCCTTACAGATTGTTAGCCTATTTTTCAATGTTCTTGTGTACTCTGATTCCATGAGTGTCTTATAGGCAATTATTGACATGTGCTCTAGACACTCTGTTGTTTGTGAGATTCTGTGAATTATTTTTCAAATGACTAGACTTAATACAACAGTAAGCTTTTGCTGGATCCCCAGCCACATAGCTTTTTTCAGCCTACTTTTACCAGATGTGTTGCTTCTGACTATCATGTCTGTTTCCTGAAGAGGGTATTTTGTGATGACTGGCAAAGTGAATGGGATGCTATCATGAACAACAAATTTTGCCCATTTAAGAACGCTGTTTCACTGCGAAGCTCCTCATGCAGAAATAACTGTGGAGAGGAGGTAATTATCTGCCGTTTGGAAGTAGAGCACACTAGGCTCACTGATGGATATCTGATGATGCATACGGGTGCATCCCTTTGTGCTCGTTGCAACTGCCAACTAATAGTACACCACATCCTTGTGGGTTGTATCTGTTATGAGGCACTGCATCACAGGTTTCATCTTTGAGCGAACATGCAAACTATTTTAGGAGATAATGAAATGATGCTTCTTAGGGTCATCTGTTTTTATTCAAGTATTTAAATTACTGATAGCTATGTAAGCATGTACAGCTATTCTGTAGCATGTTACAGCTGCTCATACCATTTGCCGTAAATGATGATAATTTTATTATTTTAATTTAGATATATCATTATTATTATTATTATTATTATTATAATATTCCTTATATATTATTGTATTCCTTATTATTATTATAACAATTATATCATGTCTGATATTAATCAGGGGATGATAACACAAAAGCGTTTTTCACGCTGAAAACACCCCCCCCAAAAAAAAATTCTCTCAAACTTGTCAGAATGAAAAGTGATATTTATGATTTTTTTTTGTCTTCAGTCATTTGACTGGTTTGATGCAGCTCTCCAAGATTCCCTATCTAGTGCTAGTCGTTTCATTTCAGTATACCCTCCATCCTATATCCCTAACAATTTGTTTTACATATTCCAAACGTGGCCTGCCTACACAATTTTTCCCTTCTACCTGCCCTTCCAATATTAAAGCGACTATTCTAGGATGCCTTAATATGTGGCCTATAAGTCTGTCTCTTCTTTTAACTATATTTTTCGAAATGCTTCTTTCTTCATCTATTTGCCGCAATACCTCTTCATTTGTCACTTTATCCACCCATCTGATTTTTAACATTCTCCTATAGCACCGCATTTCAAAAGCTTCTAATCTTCTTCTCAGATACTCCGATCGTCCAAGTTTCACTTCCATATAAAGCGACACTCCAAACATACACTTTCAAAAATCTTTTCCTGACATTTAAATTAATTTTTGTTGTAAACAAATTATATTTCTTACTGAAGGCTCGTTTAGCTTGTGCTATTCGGCATTTTATATCGCTTCTGCTTCGTCCATCTTTAGTAATTCTACTTCCCAAATAACAAAATTCATGATTCAAATTCAACAAATTTATGATAAGATTATTTAAATTCAACAGTTATATTGTCTTACTATTTTAAAAAATCATTTCCCTTTTATATATTTTGGTCTTTTATCTGATCATTTTTTAGTTTTAAATTTATAAATATAAATATTATTCTAAGTATAATTTTTTTTTTTTAATTTTTACATATTACTAGAATTTCTAGATTTTTTTAATTTATGATGTGTTATCTTTCTTTATGTGTGATAAATAATCTGCAGTTGTTGATCTTTTTTCGTGTAAGCTCTTACATGTAAAATCTTTCTTTAAATGTCATCATTTGTTTGCAGACAGCAGTCACATTTAATTCTATAAATTCCTCCTTAGTTAAATTTATCCATGTTTTATTATGAAACAAAATTTATACAGTTTCTGGCCAAGAGGAGGGTGGCACTCCCCAACATATGTATATTTTGAATCATGATGATACTTGTAGGCTGCTTAAATGAATGGTATTGAAATATAGTTTTTCAACCTTTATTAATTAAATTTATTATATTTGAAAAGTTATCATTATCCTTTAATAATGATTATTAAAATATATAATATTTTTTTATGCAGTGTTAAAATAAAATGTTTGTATTTTACTTTGTGTTTATTTTTATTTAATTGTTTATTAATATTCTTTTCAGTGGTGTGAGAATACAAGAAATTTCTGAATCAGAAAATAATGAATTAAATGTACTGTTGAATACACAAAGTGTTGATCATAACGCTGAAATATCTACAGTTGAAAAATGTCAGCAGCTGGTAGTAGCACAAATCAATAGCAACTTAAATGCACCTCAAAATATACATAGTGTCGGTTATAACACTGAAGAGGTTCCAGTTGAAGGAAGACAACAGCTGACAGTGCCACAAATTAATTGTGACATTGTAGTGATGGATAAAGAAATGGAACAGGTGATACTGGCATCTGAAAATAAACTTAAAGGGAAAAGACAGACAGGTTTGATAAGCAAACATTTAAGGAACCTGTTCTCTAACTTCAAATCATCAAGAAGTAAAACTTCTAAGAATAATTGTCCCATTTTGGCTAATTAGGATATTTTATACTTTTCAGCTAATTAGTATGTTTATTCAGTTAAATTAATATATTACCTTATTTTTGTATATTTACTGCTATTCTATTCCAGTAAAAAATATTTACGCTGCGCACTGTTTCAGCATCCATTCGGTCAAAAATTTAAATAAAAAATTCAGTCATAAAAAATGAAAAAAAGTGGTTTTTCACACACAAAAAAACCACTTAAAAAACACTTTTTTTCATTTTTTATGAAATATTACATTTTTCCTATATTTAACATTTTATAATGAATGCAGTATCCACTTTGAAAATCTATTAAATCTTAATAGCTAGTGAATATATAAAAATAAGGGGAGAAAAATAGTTTTTCTTTTATGTATTGTATTACTTTTTGTCATGCAACAGCTAGGAAGACAAAGTGTATTAAGTATTACAGTAGGTGAAATTACCAGAATTTAGTTATTTAGGTAACAAAATTACAAAGGATGGAGGATACTAAAATCAGATAAGTAAGAAGTAAATAGTCTTTGCATTAAAAAAAAATTTGATAAAATTATGGAAATTGCAAAAAAATTATCATATTAAATGTAGTCAGCAAGACAAATAATAGAGCTTTTTGAAGCCTACTGTTAAATGAAGAATTTTAAATGGATTGACAAGTAAAAAATGAAGAGAAGTTGAGATAAATTGGTTAAAAAGGTTTGGGGAAAAAAGTTGTTGGGTCTCATATTAAGGAGATCTTGATTAATGAAAAAAATTTTAAGGTTGAAATTTACTGAAGATTCAAAATGTATATAAAGTTGATTTTTAAAATTTAGAATCTAAAAATTATGTAGAAATTAAAAAAATAAGTGCAATAAAAAAGTAATGAATAAGAACACAACAAAACTATTCTACTTACTTGAGGACAAAAAAAGGTGATAAATATTTATTTGTTATTTAATTGTTTTAGGATACAAGTAGTACGATTTAATTAATGTATTTATTATAACCCCATTTTAATCCATTTTGATTTATTCATGCTAAAATACAGTGCTAAAAATTGTGCAAAATACAGTGCATTTGGAATTATGGAAGTGTAATGATGAAACTTTCCTAATATATTTTATCATTTTATAGAAATTGATTATTGTAATATCAACTGGAATAGTTTATAAAAAGTGTTGAAAATGACCTCCTCCAATGTAAATACACTGCTTGTCCATAATCAGGGAGAGTCAGATTGGGTGATCGTGCCGGCCGCAAACCCCACAAAATGATTCATTCACCGAAGACATTTTGTAAAAAAATCATTGACCTGTTAACTGTGTGCGCTGTGATGCCATCTTGTTGGAGCCAACCGTGATTGATTTCTACCTCTGTTAACTGACTAATAAAGTTCATTAAAATAGCACAATAACGATCATTATTAACTGTATTTTCAAAAAAAGATTAGACCCACAGTGCGGATTTTACTCACACTGACCCAGACTCTAATTTTTGCTTCATGGAATGATTGTTCATGTAATTCATGGGTTTTGTTGTTAACTGCAGTGTATATTTTGTGAATTAATATACCCTTAAAGATGAAACCACGCTTCATCTATAAAAAACATAATGTCGAGGATACTAAGAGAATTTTAGTCGATAAAACATTTAAACCATTGACAGTAATTTAGTTTTTTGTAGTGATCTCTAGGTTTCAATTCTTGAATACTACTTTGTAGGGAAAAAGTTTGATTTCTTTTCTTACAGCTTTATGTGCGGTAGCAAGTTCAGTTTTTTTTTAAACCCCAACCCCCAAGGCTGGACCCACTGTTAAGCATTACTCAGCCTTAGGGGGTGCCATGCGCTTCTAACTGCACGAGTGATCATGCCAGACCTAGCTATGCCATTTTTAGCAGATGACTAGGTCTTTTGATGCTTTTGCCTGTAACTAGGAGACCCCAGAAGGGGTCCCTGGCTGGGACTACAGTCTTTTATTCACCTGCCGTATGACCTCAGAAGTCCCAGTCCATTCATCAAAGGTGGAATGCCGGAGCATTCCACCCCTCCTGAATGGGACTATCCGCCTTGCTTTACTGTACCCTCGAGATCCATTTCATTCCTTGTCATCCACCTCTTCTGCCATCTTCGTTTTGATGATATGTATGACTACAAACTTATTGTCTTCCAATTCCGTCTGCAGTGGAGCATAGCTGCCACTATTTTATCAGGAGACACCTCTCCCAACTGGGCTAATATCTCATTTTGCTCCTCCCTCCACCTGGATCAATAAAACATTGTGTGCTCCACTCTATCGCACTCTGCACAGTAGGGACACTTCAGTCCACCGCCTCTTCCTCTTGTACAGGTAGCTCTTAAAGCTCCCATGCCCTGAGAGAAGGAGCTCCTGTGTTGCCACACTTCCCTCCCTCTTCACTTGTTCATCAGCTAGTAACTCCAGTGGTAAGAGGATGAAATCACCAGAATAGCAGCAGTGGAGACTGGTAGGTACTCACAACCCTGATTGCTAATCAGTGCTGCAAGTCACCAAACAGCCACTTGCTTGCACAGGGCCCTCTTCCAGACAGGCACGGCATACAGAGCGATGGACAAACAACAGCTGTCGGCAGGCTGAGCTCCTTTGAACAAGCTCAGCCCGCCGACTCTGCACATGAGTCTAGAGATGGCTGACAAGGTTTTATGAGCCATGTCAACTGTCTCTGCAACATGTGGCTGGAACCCTCTCGTAGTATCCAGCCACACCCCTAAGTACTTGGCTGTGCTAACTGGCTCTACCTAAACACCTTTAACATGCAGCTTGATGGGTGCAAGCCGTCTTCTGCCTGCCATAACCAGTAGCTTCATCTTCTCTGGTGGCAAGCTCAAGCTCTAACATGGCAACCATCTATCAAACATGGCGACCATTTCATTCACCTTCTGCATAACATCAACCTCCATTTTGGCCACAATCACCATGGAAATTATCCGTGAACTTAGTCACAGAGATGCCATCATATGCCAGGTTGTACAAATGAGACCAAGCATCAATCCTTGAGGCACACCACACTCCATTTGCATTTCCACTTTTCTTCCTTTGACATGACTCTCAATGTCTGTGAAGTAGTCTAGAAGAATTCTCATGAGTTAAGGGCTAATCTTCCTCCTGTCTAGTTTGTCGACAATACTTCCAAACGGCACTGAGTTGAACGCATTCTTTTCATCCAACAGTACCACGACTGGAATAGCCCTTGCCCTCCAGGAGCCAGCCGCCACGTCACCAACCAGGCCCATCACCCTCCTGATTGCCTTTGCTGTCGTACACCCTTTAGTGAAGCCATACTGAAAGTTGTTGAACCCACCCGTTGCTGCTATTTTCAGTGACAGACGCTCAGCCAACATCTATTCAAACAATTCACTGATATTGCTCAAAAGGCACAAGCGACGGTACCCAGTCGGGTCACCCTCAGCACATCTGCCTTTCTTGAGGAGCATCACCTTTGCTTTCTTCCACTCCAGAGGCGGGCATCCTTGCAGCAGAACTAAATTAAAAACCATCAGTACCTGTTCTGCTGTAACTTCAACTGCCGTTACAACAGCCTCATCCATGACACCATCCAGTCTCGGGCTCTTCTGGTTGCCCAAAGCAACTCATTTCTGGAAAACAGGGTAATTCCTTGAAAACAGCCACTCTCTCATATGAGAGAGTGGCTGCCACCTCTCTCTCGTATTCTTCCAAGGACTTCTGGGGAAAAGGGCTGCAACACAGGCCCTAAATATGCTCTCAGCCAAGACAGGTAATGCCCTACTGAACTTCCCAGTGACAATTTGGAAAGTGCTAGCCCAAATGTCGCCCTCTAGCTGATCGCAGATTTCCCTCCATTTCCTCTGCTTGCTACCTAAAATCACCTTATACTCTCATCTTCAGCAAGCACACCTTTACATACCAGCTTCTCCTCTCGGGCCCCCTCCTCTTAGCACACTGGAGCCACCGTCTAGCATGGATGCACCTGGCTCTCGCCTTCTCTACCTCCTCATTCCACCAATACACTTATTTCTGGGAAGATCATTTAAATGCGAATGACTCTTCTGTAGCCCGAACCACCACTTCTGTCAAATTTCCGGGTGAAATAGCAGACATATGACCCAGGTACGCTGACACCGCTTTTGTAAACCTTATCAGTCCGATATCGTGCTGCATTGCTACCTTACGCATTTACTTTGATGGACTTCTGGCTGTAGCATCCAAAATATCAAGCAGCTTCTGTTTGTTAAGTTTAGGTGGTCTTCCACTTCAATCAGCATCTTCAATGGAACGTGTTGCCCAAAATTTTTCAGTAAGATTTTGAACTGCATTGTGGTGAGAAACAGGAGTATTTGGAAAATTTTCAGAAAACTTGTGCTTTTCTAAATCGTATACTTGTCATGTTGACTGAGAAAAATGCATTCCTCTACCAAAGAACAACTATGTTTGTTGCAACTGTTGGTTCCGATAAATGAAATAACAAAAACAAAATGAAGCACCTTCAATCACAACTCCACAATTAAAGTCTAATTTATTATTGATCAATCCCCAAAAATCCCACAGAAAGAACCAACTTAACCTAATGTCGAAAGAATAGAATGCAGCGCATAATTCTAAAATATATTGCACAGCAACTTTCTGAATGCATTGTATAGGGGCAGTTTCAAAAGTAAGACATAGTTTTAAACAAGTTAGAAAATTTTATTCAAATTACTTTCGGTTGAATTGATCAACTCAGATTCCATTCATATGTGTTTTTTGTTTTAGAAATAATATTGTTTTTAATTGAATTGCACTTAACTCTTTGACTGTCAGTTCTATTAACATCAGATGTAGCAGTTATTGTTAACTAACAGATTCACTAGGTCAGATCCTATAACAGTTTTTATTATCTGTCGTAATAAAGTAATGCATCTCTTGAGTTCTGTGAATTAATTTGCAGACTCTGCTATTTCTTTTTTATTATGCTAAATTAACCTTGTAAATAGCTTCATATATCGCCTAAGTGTAGAAGTTGAAACAAGTTTTATCGGCTGAATTTGTTTAGTTCAAGTGTTCAATACCAAATTGTTTACCTTCCACTGTAAAATTCTTGCTAGTTGAAGCAGTAAATTTAATAGAAATCAACTTTCATCTCGAACAATTTTAAAAAAAATATTCTTAACCATAGATTATCAGAAAACAAAATATTTATTATATTGTTAATTGGAATTTCCTCCTGAATTCAAAATTGAAAAAATTAAGAAGATATCCCTTTTAGTTATGGATAAATTAAATTTAAAATCGGTTAATGTTAATAAGTATTATCTTACCAATCATAATTATGTGAAAAACATAAACATAAAATAAGTATGATTTCTGATTTATGTTGTTTTTTTTTTTTTGTTATGAAAGAATGGGCATCAACAAACTATGGTCATTATATGCCTGTGGAAATTACTAATATCCCCTCTTCAAGTCTGGCAGTCAAAGGGTTCATATTTGTCATGAGGATGATTTTGGTATACTAATGAAATTAAAAAGTAATTTATTTTAGTTTAACTAAAGTAGGGATTATATTTTTAAAAGCCTGCATGTTATATTGAAAGTACATTTTTTAAGAATAATATATTTTAAGTTTATTTTTTTTATCAAACTCGGTTGCAATATTTTAAAAAAAGAAAAAGTAATACCTTACAGTATTACTTTTTGCAAGTAAATTATACCAATAATATTTTTATATAATATAAATAAAAAGCAAAATTGTAAAAGCATCAGTCAATTCAAATTATTAATAATATATAGCTAGTAAATTTTTTCATAATGTAGTTTATATTTTTTATAACATCAGATATTATTCTATTAATTTAACTTCTTCTTATTAGGGAATTTTCTAAAAGAGCTATAAGATAAATTTAATAGTGTTGTAAGTAAAGAGTAAACATAGTTGACAAATGTCATCAAACACCCTTTCATTGCCTAGTTGATCTATTAATTAGTTCATTAATATTAATTTTAGAGTAAATTTATGGGTGGAATTTTATTATTTCAATCATGACTGAGGATGCAGAATCCTGTGGAAGTACTTTCGTGAAAAATCTCAGTAATGAAAATATCATCAAAACAATAAATAAAAACAGAAAAGAGAGCTTGCTTAAACTTTAAAAGCTGTATGCAAAATAAATATTCTTTTTATATTTGATTCCAATACATACAGATAAAATATTACAAATAAATATATTTGCGGTTCCCAACTATTTTAACAAGAGATAACATCAGTCATCAGTTTTAATTTTTCTTCAGTGCTTATTTAAACTATTTACTTAGTAAATATGTAAATGAATAAACCGCCAAATTTTTAATTTTAAGCGAAGTATATGTGTATTATATTAAATAAACCAAGTAGTGCAGAATATTTATTGGTAAGACATATCTTACCTCAATTTTTCATGAAGTACTTTTGCAGGATCCTGCATCTGCAGTCATGATTGAAATATTTCCAAATTATTACTATTTCAATCATGACTGAGGATGCAAAATTCTGCGAAAGTACTTTCATGAAAAATTGAGGTAAGATATGTCTTACCAATAAATATTCTGCACTACTTGGTTTATTTAATATAATACACATATACTTCGCTTAAAATTAAAAATTTGGCGGTTTATTCATTTACATATTTACTAATTAATTTGGCAACTGCAAGCTGACACCCAATTATAAACACTGCCTTTTTTTTTTTTACAATAAAAGATGAATTTTGTTTAAAAGTTATAAGCCTAATTGAGATTCAAACTCTGAACCTTCAGATGAAAAGAAGATACACACGCATAGACCTAGCTTTGATGTGTGATTTGAGTTGACCTTTTCGATTGAATACCAAAATAAAGCGTAAAACTTTCTTGCTTTTTTTGAAATTATCAATGTGCTGCTAAGAGGTTTGACGGTATGCACATTTACATGATGCAAAATATTGTCAATAGAAACAGTACCTCTTACGTGTATACTATAATTTTTTACTACTAATTTATATTTTTAACAAAAAGGTAAATAGTTTAAATAAGCACTGAAGAAAAATTAAAACTGATGACTGATGTTATCTCTTGTTAAAATAGTTGGGAACCGCAAATATATTTATTTGTAATATTTTATCTGTATGTATTGGAATCAAATATAAAAAGAATATTTATTTTGCATACAGCTTTTAAAGTTTAAGCAAGCTCTCTTTTCTGTTTTTATTTATTGTTTTGATGATATTTTCACTTCTAAGATTTTTTAAAAATTTATCTTGATTTTTATTTATATTTTGTGTGTATATTTTTTAGATTAAACAAGAATAATTCTAAGTAAGTCTCTTAATAAGATTTATTTACACTAAAGTTCTTTTCTGTAGACAAATCCTTTTTTTATACATAAATTTATTAATATCTGATTTTTTATATTAATTTATTTTTATATATTATGTAATCACTCATAACATCATATTTCATTATGTTTGAAGTATGGATTATTTTTGTATATAATATATAGTAAAAAAATATAGTTAAAAGCAGTGTTCAAGCTCTTAACATTCACCTGAATAAACTTACAGGATGAATAATGGTGAGTTTGAGAATTTTTTTATAGTACCTGAATGCCATTATGTGTCTTAATAAAATCGTAGAACAAGTGCTCTCATGTAACTTTTCCTTTAAATCAAATTTATAAATATATTACTCATATCATATTGCCATGTTTGTGTTATATAATTTATATACGAGCTTGTATTTCATATATATATATATATATATATATATATAATATTTGGTTCATTAATATTAATGAATAGTTATTTTATAATTACTTTGGTTACTGTATTAGTTGTTACTATTACTATAGAAAATGTTGATATATATATTTTTTTTTTTTTTTGCTATTGTACATACAATCATTGATATTTGTATTTTATATTATTTGCGCATTATTTTTATAAGGTAAATGCTTCTTGCTCTGTATCTGAATTGTGGGGGCAGTGGTATATTACTTAGGGCAAACAGGATGGTTATAGTTTCAAAAACTTCTGCTTTATCCAAATCATCTTATGTTATGTGCTGAATTGTTTGAAGAAAACTTCTCTGCCAATCAGTTGGCTGGAACAGGTGTAAATTACACAAACTCACGACAGGCAGATCATTTACTGCTCTAGACGTGCTACTTTCAGATGAAATGATGACCAATTATCATTACCTTAAACCAGGTCAGTCGGGGATGTGCTAGTCAGTTGTGGTCGTTCTACCCAAATTGAAATGTAGATTGATAACCAAGATGATCGATAACCCTACATATTTTAGATTGTTGTTGCTAGAGATGCTTACATTCTCAATAGTAGGCAAATGATTGCTGTGGAGATTGTCAGGAGAGCGATATTCTATTCACTCCACGATTCAGTTATACGTATGAGTGTAATCCATATTTCCTATATTATGTCACTTCCTGATATTGTACCATAAATTTGTTTTACAGTGGAAAAGTTATTTATTATAATCAAGTTGCTGCATTACATTTTAAAAGTTCCTTACTATCATTTGAAATATATCCAGTATTGCTTTATGGGCTATGACTGTACAAGATGGCTTCAAAAACTACAAGGAATGCATTTATTTGACAAATTATGTATACTGTGGAAAGTTTTTACATTATTTCCTTTAATATTAGTTGTTGATTCTGTTAAAATAATCTATCAATCTATTATTTTTGTTTAGAATCTAGGTTCTTCAATCTACTAAAAAATTCCTTCCCTCCCTAATGATAAATAGTTAGGGATATTTGTAGGTTTAGGATATTAGAGGATTACATTGATTGTAGATAAACTTGTAGTAGGGTGCTATGAGTCGCTGCCAATATTTTCATAACTTGTAGTAGACTAGTACCCTTTATGAATATCGTTATTTGGAATAATGTATATAAGAATTTCTCACAATGAAATGTATCATTTGTTAACTTCTTTTTCATTGTCATTTCATCATATTTTTTTTTAAATTGTAGTAATATTTATGATCTTTATTTTTTAAAACAAAATCTAAACTTTCTACACTTTTTGGTGATGGAAATTTTAACCACTGTAGTGTCACCCATGTGATAAACACTCAGCTATTGTTGAAAAAATCAAGTATGTGATGTCATGATCACTGTTGACTTAGAAAACAATAATACAAGGATGTGGCTATTTAATAATAAGACTAATGCTGTAAAATATTTTTATTTTGAATTTTTACATATTTAGTTATTATCCCCTTCAATATACTTCCCGCCTCTATCCCTACAATGCTCCATCCAGATTTCCCATTGTTTGAAACTGTGCTGGAAGCTGTGGGCTTGTCTAACAACACAGTCTGAGCTGGTGCATTGTTCTGATAAAGAACCCATTACTTGTTCTGTTCTTCCACTATTCAGTTCAGTTTTTCTTATTTTTTTCACGGAGTTAAGCAAGGACCTTGTATAACGACAAGAATAGTTAACCGACGACCAGATTACCAATTTTTAAAATATTTTTTATCAATTTTTGACATGGAAGGGCGATCTGGGCGAACATCATCATCTTTGTCTTCTCAGCGATCTTTGAAACACTTAAACCGCTCAAAAATGTGCGCACGTGATATAAACATTCATTGGCATATAATTTTTTAATAAAAGATAAGTTTTAGTAGTAGTTTTTATGACAATTCTTTGCTCTAATAAAATATTTGTCATTTTTTCGGCAAAACAAAAAAACAGATGTTATTTAAACAAAGGCCACGGCCAGACTAATATATCCACAGAAAATGGAATGGCAACAATCGAAAGAGAAGGCTTCACACTACACAACTGTTGGTCGTACAAATTTGGCGCGTGCACAGTTCTGTAGCTGCATTAGTCTTGTTATTTAATAGCCTCACCTTGTATATCTCTCAAAATTCTTTCAAACAGAAGATGTTTAAATTTCAGATTAGTTTTAAGCTACTTTTTATATCATCAATAATTCAACACTAACATATATGGCATTTTATTAAGTCATGCAGTATTTTGTAATTTTACACCACCATTTCTTCTTCTTTTGAAGTTGGAATCGGGTGATGTCTTTATTAGGAGTGAATTTTTAGTGGTTTTGTTTACAAAATTAAAATTTTAATTATTTAATAAAAGATATGTCACCACATACAGTATTAATGTATATATACATACCTTTGTTTATATAAAATATATTTTATTTATCGTTATTATTTATAAATTATATATATATTTGTTGTATGAATTCTGTTATATTTATTTTATAATAAATAGCTTTATTCAATAATGCAGTTAGTTGTGATTTTAATTTAAATTTTATAAAAGTAGTCCATAACAACAAACCTAAAAATTTTGAAGTTTTTTGCATGATTTCTTAGTGTCAGTTTAGTTGAGTTTCAGTCGACTCAAGATTGTTGATTTTAATGTATGTAATGATAACAGACTGGATGAAATTTTCATCGAGTGCCATTTTTCATATGATTCGCACAACACACTGAGGCATTTGTAAATTGTTTTGCGCATACCGATGAAATTTCAGTAAAATTCTATTGTTGTTAAGCATAAAGATAAGTCTATACATTTTCTAATTATTTAATTTTGTACATATGTTTTTTTAAAGAATATACAATCAAATCGATTAGAATTTTGAATTAATTTTTTATAGATGAAGATTGTATAGTCTTAATAGATGATGGAAGAAAAAACAGCAATACTTATGAAAGCATTTCCGTACGTCTCAAAACATGTAAATGATGTTTTGGCAGTTTAATTACAGTAGGAAAAAGTCTGGGTTTGAATCATGGTCAGGATTGGCATTTTTTAACCAGCCACAAATCAAGCAAGTCTAATTGTATAAGTACATACAAAGGTGTAACATCATAGGTAACAAAGTTAGTTTTTTTAATAATAAAAAACAAAAAAATAAATTTTCTTTACCGAGTAAAGGAAGTGTTTCATTTTTCAACAAATACTAAATTGTTACTTTATTAAAAAGAACTTATGTTTGTGTACTGCATGATTTAACAAAGACAAATTTAATAGATCAAATTTCCATCTATGAGTTGTTGCTAAATTGAAGCGTTTTAAATTTTATTTATTATGGGCAGTGAAAGATTGTTCGCATATGACAATAATGTATAGAAAAGATTGTGGTAAAGCTCTGAAAATGATGGCAAAGCCAGGATTGACACCAAGAAAAGTGCCTGTCTCTTACCAAAGGTTTCTTTCTGTACTGTGTTAATTGTAGAAAATACAAAATACAATGAATAATCTCATTACATCATATGTAACTCAAGTCTAGTAGCAAATAGAATTGCACTTTTTACATAAAACTTCTTAAACATTTCCAGTTACAGAAAAGAGTGATCCATCAATCTTGTATGTTCAAGTTAATCTGATTTTAACGATTGTTTTTTATTTTATGTAGTTAATTTTTTCTGGTGGTGGTCCAATCTCAACTTTGTGGTAATTCTTTATTAAACGGAATTACAGTGTCTTTGTAAATGATTTGAAGGAATTTTTGTTCTTTTTTTTGCCAATTATTGGTTAATACTGAATTCTTATATCACTAATATTATGCTGATGTCATTCTGGTATTCGTTTTATTTACACACAAAAATCAAGAAAACTTGAGTAAAAAAATAATATACATTGCTGCATTGGTGAGTCTTGACTCATATTCAGTAGTAGTCTACATACTCTGAAATAAATTTTTTATTTTTCAAGACGCAGGTTTTTCTATTGTCATTTTTAAAAGTATAAATAATACTTTTTTATATTCTTCATATTTTGACTTTTCATCATTAAATTAGAATTATTATTAAAATATCTTTTTTCCTGCTAAGATCATCAATTTTTATATCGAGTACAATTAATCTACCTTTCTTATTGCTTTCTCATAATTAGATCACATGGAGCATTTCAGATATACTCCATTTTCAAAACTCACTGTACCAGTATTTCTACTTTGTAAGGCTTTATGTACCATTAAGTCATGCCTCTTACTCCACTCAAATCAAATACATCATCTGGCTAGTCTTTCTTCCTGTTCTTTATTATCTATCGGTCACAATACATTCATTTATTTTTATATTTATAGATCTCCTGTTCTGAGCAAATTAAGATTCTTAAACATCCGCTTTAATTTTTACAATTATGAATTGGGTTTCATCGAGTTTTCAGTGAGATATATCCTTCTTTTATTAAATGTGTTGCAAAGCTAGAATCTTGTTTTCCATACTTAAAAGATCTCATATGTTTGTTAAATCTTAATTTTAACTTTCTTCCCATTTGCCCGATATACGTTGCTGCATCACATTTACATTTTATTTTGTATGTACCATTTCAGTTATAAATATCTTTTTCTTTTATATTGATATTAAAAATCTTCTCAAGTGTATTATTTGTATTTACAGCTGTTTTTATGTTAAAATTATTGAAAAATAGTTTAATCAAGTAAATTTGTTTTCCTGTAAATGTTAATTTAGTCCATTTATAGGCTTCCTTATTGGTTTTTATACTTTTGCTTCTTTTATTCTTTATCATTCTTCTAATCATTACCTCTTTTATCTTATTTAATTCTTTTAAACTTTCATTAATGGCAAATCATGTAATCTATTATTCATGTATCTGAAAGACACTAATTTAAGTTCTATTGGATGATTTGAGTTACGATATAATTTGTTCATTTCTTCTAAAATGAACAAATCAGTACGATAAACAAGATTTTAACTATGCAGCAAAAATAAAACTATGCACATTTAATAAAAGAAGGGCATACACCATTGAAAATAAAAGACTAGATGAAACCGATTCACATTTGTGCAAAAGGGAAAAGTTATTTTAGAAAATTTAGAGTGGGAAAACGATTAAAAATAAACAGATTAATAATTAAGTGGATGTTTTATTTAAGAATCTTAATTTGCTCAGAATAGGAAGTAGATAATTATAAAATAATTGGATGGATTGTAAACAAATAACAGGAAGAAAGACTAGCCAAATAATGTATATGATCTGAGTGGGATGAATTGGCATGACCTAATCCTACATAAAGCCTTACAAAGTAAAACTGCCAGTACAGCGACTTTTGAAAAGTAATCCCTGTCTGTATCTGAAATGCGGAAACATTTGATTTAATTATGACAAAGCTAAAAAAGATAGTTAGTTGGTCTTGATATAAAAAAAAATCATTA
The DNA here is from genome assembly GCF_047948215.1 of Lycorma delicatula. Classification (NCBI taxonomy): domain Eukaryota; kingdom Metazoa; phylum Arthropoda; class Insecta; order Hemiptera; family Fulgoridae; genus Lycorma; species Lycorma delicatula. Next base: position 162,114,052 of record NC_134460.1, on the reverse strand, counting down.
ATTAGGTCTAGTAAGTTGATAAATTGATTCACCGACTCCTAAACACCAGAATTAAAACTATAATTGAAATAGGATTATTTTCTTATTTTTATTATTTTAAAACTTACTTTATTGAAATACCCTTGTTTTATAATTTTACAAAGAATTCTTTTGTATACAAATCCATTTATACAATAAACATTTTTGTATATATTTTTGAGAAAATAAAAATTCAAGTGAAAACATAGGGAATATAAAAAAATACTGCATTTTTTTTACAGCCATACGTACTTTACTTTATATAGTTATATTAAAAAAGCAAAACTAAATATTCAATTTCTGCAAAAAAAGAGTTAAATTAATGGTATCAAAAAATATCAAAACTAGTAATAAATAAACATTACATAATAATATATTATATAGATCCTATCAGGAATGGATGGATATGCTTCTCCATGAATAAAAAAGGTGCCTGGCCTTTATCAGCATCACAAAATACACTATTAACTAATAAGCAGTAGATTTAATTAAAGTTAATATTAATTATTTTAAACATAGACATAGGAAACATTGTTAAAGTAAAAATGTGAAGATTCTAAAAAAAAATTACATAAAATAATTCACTAATCGGAAGAAATTAATGAATATTATTTGAACACATATTTACGAGGTCTGTAAATAAAGTAATGAGACTTAGATTTTTTGGCAACCAAAGTGACAAAACTGTAAAGTTAGTGGTAAACATATGGTTATATGAACAGCTGATTTATATTAGGTATTAATATTTTTAGTCAATTGTTACCATGTGAAACATATACAAACTTTTCGTAAAACGAGTTTTTATTGTGCGTTACAAAAATGAGCGATACTAATTATGAGGAACATTGTTTAATTAAGTTTTGTGTTAAACTCAGTGAGAATGCTACTGAAACTTTTTCAAAATTGAAAAGGGCGTACGAAGATGACAATCTGTCATCTCAAGCCCAAGTTTTTAGGTGGTTTAAAGCATTTTCAGATGTCTGGGAATCAGTTGCGAAAAATCCAAGCTCTGGAAGACCGTTAATGTGAAAAAGTAATGACAATGTTGAGCGAATTAGAGACTTGATATGGTACAACCAGCGATTAACTGACAGAATGATTGCAGAATAATTAAATTTGAACTGCAGAAAAGAGTTGCCCAAGTGAGACCAGCCATTAAAAAAAACTGGATGCTGCATCATTACAATGGACCTTGTCACACTGCACTCTCAATTAATGATTTTTTGGAAAAGATTCCTGCGCTCAAAATATTTTTCAATAGCACCATCTGAATTTTGAATATTTTATTGTAATTATAACAATTACTAACATTATTTCATGTGCTTGTAATTAAATAATTATATGGTCTTCAATTACATTATTTTTTTATCTTATAATTTATTTGATAAAGACATGATCTAAGAGTAATGTATTATTATGTAACGTGCACAATAAAAGATTTATCTATTTTAAACTACAATTCTGCAGATTTTATCAGTTTTACTTGGTTACTAATATTAGGTGCATATAATTAAAAATTACCCTACTTTTCAAAAAAAAAAAGATAATACATGTTTAATTGAATATTTTATATATTAAGGATTTTTAAAAACATCATACTCAATAAATTTACACTGATACCTTTTTTCTTTAAAATACTATTTTTCTAAAAATATATAAGATAAATCAACTTTGTCAGTTTAAAAAATTACTTTATTCTAAGAAAAACAAAATAGTCAGACTAATGAGGAAATAAAGAAGATGAAATCCATCTTAATGTTTGAAAATATACAAAAAAAAACTTCTGTTTTATTTACTCCAAAACAAAAATTTGTTCTAAATTATGTCCTAGGTGGGAATGAATCTATCTCAAACAAGAGCAAAGTGGGTCATGAATTAAAAAATAATTTCATACTTCTTATTCTATTAATAATTACTCTATCAATTATTAACATTTAAAACAATAAACAATTAATTCATTAGTAATGTTCAGCTGTAATACTTACAAGAATAATGTTATTCAATCTAATTAATTTATGAGTAACATCTTATACTATAAAAACAATTTGTCAGATTTCAAACAAAATTAGAAGAGCAATTATTTTTTTATTAAGTGATGTTTAATTAAATAAATAACTTCCTGTACAACAATGCTTTAATTTATACAGTACAGAATTAATCTATTATTTATTTTTTATTTAATGAAGGTTTTTGTGGTATACTTACTCTAAATCTCTATGCTGTACTGTACTTATTTTAAATAAGTAGAAATCAAATTAAAAGGTAGGTTATCTTAACAAATTTTTAGAAAGGAAACTTATTTTCAAGTAACAAGTTAAAATTATATTTTGAGTCAAAATGGGTGGATGGTAATTCAGAATACTGCATCTTGGTCAATTTGTACAGCAATCAGACGAAACTTAAATAAAAAATTAATATTTAAAAAGATCTAAATATTTTTTTTTTACAGACACCATATTTTGGGAATTTTACAAAGAATTAAATTAAAAAGTTTTTAAAAATTAAATTTTCCTCTTCTGACTCTCTTAAAACTGCCATTACTGTTAATCATGCTTTGGACTCATTGATTCCTAGAAGAGTATGTAGAAATAACACCTGTATCACTTTTTTTCTTTCCATTACCTTTTCCCTTTTTATTGGATATTATGACACTTATACAGGTTTGTAGGATGTAAAGCAAAATAGATTCTAACATAAAGTACAAAATTTTGTAGCTTTGATTATAATAGTTTTACAAATTCCAAAATCCAAGGTAGTCACTTAACTAGTAACAATACTGTCCTGTATTACACTTAATAACTTATGAGAAATTAAAATGTTTGAAATAAACATCTTGGAAAACTTGCAGTACACCTCATACAGCAGCATGCAAATAAGGCTGAACACAGATGTTATTTGATAAAAGTGACTTTATTTAGAAAAAAAAATCATTCCTGTGTGATTTGTGAGTATTGAAATAATTAATATGTCCTCCTGTATTCTTAATCACTTCACTTACATGATTTTGCATCAATTCGCCAAGTGTACTATACATTTTTTACTTTCTTATGAAATAAAGGAAGTATTGTGATGGTGAAAAATTTCTGATTTCAACTGAAATATCCATTTTGACCATCCCTGAATCCATTTTGACTAGTTTCAGCATACTTATGTACGTTTGTATGTATGTATCTCGTATAACTCAAAAATGACTGGCCATAGGATGTTGAAATTTTGGATTTAGGACTGTTGTAACATCTAGTTGTGCACCTACCATTTGATTGCGACTGACTGAACAAAGTGTCCAAAATCTAAAAAAAAATTTAATTTTGGACTTTTTCTTAACTGCAGTAATAAGCCTTCATTGAGAGCTTTTCAACTACATATAAGTGGTACTACTTCAATTGTCCAGAGTTATAGCCAAATGAAATTTTAATTAATAAAATATTTGGATCAAGGAGAAGGCACATCGATTCAAATCAAACTTCATCATTTTTTTTCAAATTCTAAAAAAATATAAATTAATCAACTGTTTTATTTTTTTTGTCAACGGTTACAACCTTATCTAAGAGAGACTCGTATTTTGTGTATAAAAATTTATGCTGAGACCATTAGTAAAAAAAATATTTAAACACTGCCCTCACTATTTTTAACATAATCTGACAGTGGCTGGAACCAATATCAGATCATCAAGCCTTGGAACCACTGCATATAGTAATTGTAAAAACTATTATTTTTAAATAAAACAATAGTAAATACATTATTGTTGGGGGGGGGGTTAGTGTTTTTGTTGTGTGTGTGTGTGTGGCTTTTTGTGTTTGTTTAATGTGTTGTAGTCCTTAAAAGGACTTCTTTAAACATTGTTTATATTAAAAAATTAGATTCGATGGACGGTTTTTTTTTCACATTCGTTTTTGCGTTTCGTATTATAATTGTTATACAGTATAAAATAAAAAGAAGTGATGTGACGCCCTCTCATATATCGACTCGTTTTAACGTAATCACTGTCAGTATTTTCGTCCGTGGCCAACAGTGGTTGTGTATCAGCGTCACCTTTGGCACATCAATCGGTCTCATCCCACGTCCTAAAGAAAAGTCCTCCGCCAGTCGCTACATTACAGGTTATTCTATTTCTTTCTTCGTTTGCTACATACACGTTTACAGCGAGTACGTTATTTTTCCGACATTTATTTTCGGAGAATGCTTTATCATCATATCATATGATATTCGGAGAATGGTTTATTTTGAACGCCTGCACGTTACCGTAGAACCCAGAAAATAGTACCTCTTTCCGTCTTTACGAGCGATAGCAATAGACCTACTGTAAAACACTTGAATCTTTTTTTTTATTCTTTACTATTTTTTTTAATTTTCTATCTATAGCGGTTCTCGACTCGGAACATACTCGAACGAAAGCGGAACGTTTTCCTTGGTGCAGTTTTGACAACGCGTCGAGTGGTGATGCGCGTAGATGCTTTCGTTGTACCAACAACATTTTACATACAATTCGTTAAACGAATAGTAATAACCGTTTTTGGCCAATTCTTATTTGTTTTCCGCGTTTGTGTTTTCAAATGAACGCAAACGATCGGCTTCTCTCACCAGATCCAGCGGCTTTTTACACAACTTCAACCACTCCATGTAGAAACAACCGGTATGTAACGCACATTTTCCACTTGCCTTGCGCGTGTGGTACGGACAATTTACGATATAATTTAAAATCGGCTTCGGTGCGTCCTCCGGTATCTGACGAACCGGCAACTGTGTGTGGCCTCGACGTAATTCCAATCAATTTTGTGAAAATTCCCTTCCAACCAAGCGACCATCCGTCTGTATTTAGAAATCAACTCGGACTTAGGGTACGGCGAACGAAAATGAATCATAACATCCATCACCGACAACAGCAAGTTCCTTAACTACAAACTCACCTAGTTTGCCGAGAAAGCCGTGATACTCGGTAACTCCTTCCACGACGAACGCTCATCCGTGTATGAAGTCCGTTGTGTAACTTCCGTCGATGCCTACGAAATCACGATATTGGTGGTGGACGATACCCCTCCGTTCTTCTCCCCCTTACTCTGCGCGCTCCGCTAACGCACGCACAGACGCCACCTTCCGGTGCACGTTATACGACGAGAATCTCTATCGCAGTGACGCTTCCCGGTACAATCGCCACGACGACCAGGAACATCCTCGAGGTACATCTAAATTTTTATTCATAAACACACACCTCACGATGTGCAAAAAATTGGCAGGGTGGTCCGCGACCCGTTGTCGTCGGTGATGCCTTCCGGTGCAGCGGCCACAACGATCACATCATCCTCGAGGTACGTCTATTTTTTTATCTAGCGATCGGTGGCGGGGAGGGTATCACGTCCTGTCAAACAGGATTAAACATGTTCATTTCATTAACCGGGATACGTCTGTCTAAATTTGTCGACAAAGCGTGACACTTTTGGCATGTAACGCCGCATCGACTTTAGACCGTGTTGATTCTTTAGTTGAGCACCGCATCTCACACAGCAAACATCCTTCCTTGCTTCAATGACGCACGAACGCGAACACGCCACTCCTGGTGCACGATCTACGGCGAGAACCTCTATCGCGGTGACGCCTCCCGGTGCTATAGCCATTACGACCAGGAACATCCTCGAGGTAGTCTAAACTTTTATTCATAAACACATACACAGACTAGTGTGACGTTAAAACATGACGACAACGGCAGTGGCGGTTATAGGTACTAACAGAAATATAAAATTATTTCGCGACTTATGTAGAACAAATTTCACTCCGTTAGTCGGACAGCCGCTGTAGCGGCTAAGGCGTCAGTCAACAACACCGCCTCGCAACCAACAGTCGCCGGTTCGATACCTAGCTGATCCACATTTTTTTCACTTTAAATATTTTCTTATAATTCTACCGCTCAACAACGACGTCACAACCAAACAACTGTTCAACACTACTACCAACCTTTGAAATATTACATTAATATTTAAAACAAAATATATAATCTGGTTGACAACTCTGGGGCTACATGCGCCCCACTACGTCACAAATCCAACATGGCCGACCACCGCCATCTTGGATTTGGCGCCCGTACCCCTATTTCCGTACTACTGTTGGGTATGAGCCAGTATGCATTTTCAGCTGATGCTTTTCTAACATGGAACCCCTTTGTTCCTGAACATAAAAATGTGGCTCATCACAAAACTTAACATTTTTCCAGTCTTCTCTGGTCCAGTAAACACGTGTTTCGGCTCACAAGAACATTTTTTTGCACATTTCTGAAGTTAAAAGCTGCTTTTTAGCTGGCCAACAAGCTTTCCATCCAGCTGTAAAAAATCAGCGTCTAACAGTTGTCTTGTATAAATTTGTTCTATTGGCCCTGGTAAAGAACAATAACATTACATTACAAAGACAACTTAAAGGTTGGTTGTGGTTAAAACAGTACAGGCACAACAGAAATAAACAAAAAATTCCCTGTGTTGGAATTAATTTTCATACATAGACCTGGTGGAAGGAGCAAGTCTTATATTTTTTAAAAACAATTTTGCTTCTGAAGTTAGGTGAGATGATTTCTTTTTTTTAAACAGCTGGTTCTCCTTCTTTATATCAATTTTACATAATTAGAATTAAATAATTTTTTAGTTTTACTTCATTAATTAAATGTATTCAGGGAACCTACTGAAAATTACTATTTTGTAGATATCAGTAAATCATGCGATATTACTCATCCTAGTAATGTTAACATGGTTAATACTGATGCCTAAGGAATTCTCATGAAAAAAATACCAAGCAAGTCCTCATGACAAAAAGACTTTAAAAATTAAAGGTTACAAAATTATAACAACTGAGCTATATATTAAATACAATTTTTTATTTATCATATTTAAACATAACAGTTAAAAAATCCAAAATTAAATTTCTTAAACTAACATGCTAATTACAAAATGGATCTATCCATCATTAACATCAATACCATTTTTCTCATTAAGACATTTATGGTTGCAAAAACAGCAGCGGTCATCTCAGACTATTCTTATTCATTTGATTAAGTTTCCAGTTACTACTATACATAGAATCAGAAATGAGTAGAAAGAAATGGAAAATTTAAACAGGCCAGGCAACATAAGAAAATAAGACACTAGTTTTGAAGCAGTTTAAGTTGCAATTTGATTAAAAATTCACAATATTTTCCACTTGATAATGAATTGTGTTAGTGGTAGTAATCCTTAACCAAGATTTACGTTATTTAAAAAAGAATACATTTAAAAAAATCTAGAGACGACACCCTTAACTGAAGAAGGTAGTATTTGTGGAAAATTAATAAATATAGAGAACAAAAAATATAATAAAATAAATAAAATGAAACTTGATTCTTAATTTGATAGTTTGCTGCTAACTAACGGTGGAAATAGTGACTAGAACTAAATTTTTGTTCTGTGTGAACACTACAAGCTTATATGATATTTGTAATGATTAAGAATGATCATTGTGTATTACAGCTCAAAAGTTGTCTGGTTTGAAATGTACAGTAAACAATGATTAATAAACAGAATATTCAAAATCAGCTATTTTGAATACAAAAAGAGCAATTTCTTTTTCTTTAATGTAACTGAAGCATATTGTTTTCCTCGACTGGTTTTTTACTATTGTTCAATTAGCTCGGGTACTAGAATCAGTGAACACTGCAGCGGTAAGTACAATTATAAAAAACCGAAACACATCCCGATTGCATCAAAGATAACCAAATTAAAGAAGTAACACAGATTTTTACAGGATAAAACAATATTTATCTGTAACTATGGAAAGTAAATATGATATTGGATGATCACTAGTAACCGTACAGCAGCTGACTTGAAAATAATCACAAACAGAAGGGGGCAACAGATCCAAAAATTAGCCGGTGGTTGTTTATAACACACACAAAGCTGTAGGAGATTTCACAGACCAAACTTTGCCATATGGAATGTTAAACACAGATCTGTAAAGTGGAGGTAAAAATTGTCAATCATTAGATTGATTATTAACTGTTTTGTAAATTCCTGTTGTACACAAAGTGAGAGCATGCATTGTAAAAATTAATGCACTACTTATAGAAAGCCAATCTAAATGCATTCATATGGAATTTTTATTGTTAAAATTGATGTGAGAAATACGAGCAAAGAAAAAATTGTCAAAAAACAATTTGTTTTTACGCATAACTTATTCTTTCAGTATGCACATTTAATCTTGCTTGAGTATAAAAATCCATTGTTTTTTTCTTTTTTTTTATATATCTTTTTTTTTTTTATATGGTACATTTGCTTATTTGGTTTTTTTGCAATTTTTATAACATATTATAGTTTTTATGTCTATGTAATTTTAATATTTTTTTAGCACTCTGTAACATGCATTATATTCTCTGATAATTTTGCATTGTACATTTTCAAATATCAAAATGTTTACTTCCAAATTACTCTAAAAGCCAATTAATTTGGATAATTGACACTTTACCGAATACGTATTAGATTGATCAAATTAATAATATATCATGATGCAAATTTTTTACTCCTCTGTTCAATAATGTAGTTAATATCATTTTCATCTACATGCCACGCCAAAGCCATATAAACTGTCCATATAACTGCAATAAAGAGTCTGTCCAACCTACAACAGATTTAAAAAGAAGAAAAGCAATCCAGCATTAATTGTTAATTACTATTTATAAGTTATTTAAAGAATATCCTAACCATTTCAATGAACTGTTTTATATATCTTATTTAAAATGTAAAAGTTTGTTTGTATCAGCATCATGTGAGAACCAATTGATTAATCCCTTCCAAATGTATAAATACATTTGTGATATCTAAGGGAAGATTTTAAGCCGTAGATCAAGGATGATAGATGTGGCTTTCATCACCAAATGCTTGCTGTATCATAGAATAAGTTTCAAAGAAAGATTTTTGAAGTCAAACAAAAATTTTATTGCGCTTCTCTATACTATGTTGCGAGCTCGCACAAGGTCACATGAACACAATATACATAGCTAAATATAACTCAAGACTGGAGTGGCAAAATGTGATGAAATTTTGTACACACACTCGTCGCACATCGTACTGGATAGTTCGTTGGTTGTCCGAGTGATGACACTACTTGTATTGACTACGGAAATTTAGTTCAGGAACTTTTCTGGCCTATTATATATATATATATATATATAAAATTATTGCTATTAATGCATAATGTAGTACCATCTAAGTTGAATGAGACAAATACACTGTACAATTCAATACATATACATATATGATAAGAGTGGTTCTTTTGTCACGATAATGAACAGACTGGAAATGGGTACAGTAATAATGAGGACACTCTCTTTTTCTGTTTAGCCTCCAGTAACTACCCGTTTAGATAATACTTCAGAGGATGATATGTATGAGTGTAAATGAAGTGTAGTCTTGTACATTCTCAGTTCGACCATTCCTGAGATGTGTGGTTAATTGAACCACCAAAGAACACCGGTATTCATGATCTAGTATTCAAATCCGTGTAAAAATAACTGGCTTTACAAGGACTTGAACGCTGGAACTCTCGGCTTCCAAATCAGCTGATTTGGGAAGACGCGTTCACCACTAGACCAACCCGGTGGGTTAATAATGAGGACACTAGAATGGGAAATCTGAACAAAAAAATAAATTATTTAGTTGGTTTCACATATGAGAATGGAAGATCAGTTAACAAAGAATTAGTTAACTGATCTACTAAACTGGTCTACTGGTCTACTAAAGGAAGACTAGAGGAGATGGATTGACAAAGTGAAAGAGGATATGGAAGAGAATGAGTGGTGTTCAAGAATATTTCAAACACAGTTATGGACAGACAACAAATGGAGTTGTCACTGAACAATTTTGTTAAAAAAGGGAATAAAGAATAAGAAGTGGGCAACTCCTTTCCTTACATATGAAGATATATAATAAATAATAATCAATATAGATAGTACCACCACATAATCAATGCCATAAACAAAAGACTAAACAAATTAATTTATAGAGTGGTGGATGAAATGATCCAACATTTGTTTTGATTAAAAAATATTTATTTGAATCGCAATACAAGAAAGTAAAATACATGTTTACTATTTACTTAGAGATTATGTTCTGCTCATTAAATGTTCAATATGACCACCATCACGTCTAGCAACTTCTTTAACACAAACTCATATGTTGTTAATAACTCTACAACACACTTCCTCGGTTATCTCATGGCATGCCTCAATGATCAGCACTCACAGTTTCATCACTGTACAAGGATGTTTACAGAAAATTCTTTTCCTTTAAAAATCCTCAAAGAAGAGTATCACACGGATTTAAATTAGGACTGTTTGGGGGCCAGTTTTGTCCACATGCAAAATAATTAGGAAATCGGTATGAAATGACATTTGCATTAAAATTTACATGCAGAAAGTCTAAAACATTAGCTGTGTGTGGTCTGACTCCACCCTGCATGAATCACTCATTCTCTAATTGAAACCCTTTTGCAGAGGTACAGAATTATTAAGCAGCATGTTTAGATAACGTTCACTGTTTACTACGTGATCAAAAATGAATGGCCCTATTACCCCATGACTTGAGATAGCAGCCCATACTGTAATTCTTGGAGCATGGTGCATCTTTTCAAGAAGCACGTGTGGATTTTCAGAAGCCCAAAAACCCACATTGTGTTTATTAACGACCTCATCTAGGTGAAAACATGCCTATCTGAAAACCAAACATTATTCAACAATACGTCTTGATTCACAGTCCGTTCAGCTAATGCCATTTTTTTATGTTTATTGTCAATGGTTAATTTAGGCAATATTGTTATTTTGTAAGTATACAAATGCAAATCTTTTAATTCGCTGCACAGATCGTCTAGAAATCCCAAGTTGTGCTGCTGCTTTTCTTGTTGATTTGCTAAAACTCCTCAGCAACAATGCTCCGACATCTTTGACGTTCTGTGGAGAACGAACATCGGCAAGTCGTTCGTGTTTAATCTCAAATACTGAATCAACACTATTAAATTTTTCTTAAAGTCTACATATTGCTTTATATGAGGGTGACCACGGAGTTTGAAAATGTGCACAAAACCATCTTTGTGTAAGCACCACACTTTTCGTTCCATTAAAAAACAACACAGTCTTTACGTGATAGTCAGTTTTCCTTTGTCAGCCATCTTGGAACAATACACAAACAACGCATTTGGAAAGAGAAGAAACTAATATTCATGAACTGCTGACACTTCTGTCAACATAAAACACATTAATAATTATTAACATAACAATTATTGCTAAAACAAATGTTGGATCATTTCATGCGCAACCCCGTTTAATAAAAAATGTTATTAATTAACCAAATTTAATTTTCATTCATTTGTAATTATGAAAAAAGTAATACTTACGCTGAAATTATTACTTCAATAGATAATTGTATTAACTATGAGAAACTATCTGAAGAGTTAAATTTATTTTGATATTTCCACATGCCGCATAATTTTGGGGATCAGTTAGGTATTCTTCCAGGAAACCTAAGTCTGTTCTCATTAGACTTAATTTCTTCAAGAAAAACAATTTTTGTTATCCCATATATTTGACTGTCAGAATAAAATAATTTTTCAATAATATGCTGCTCCCACCTCTGGGTAAAAATCATGCTAATCTCCTGAATGACTGCAGGTAGGATGGGTGTCTACTTGAGGGTGTTATCAAGCAGAGGCTGTAGGCTTGTCTAGTTCAATTGTTCCTCTGTGGCTACTCTAGCTGACCAACCCTGTACATGAATGTAGTGCAGAAGGTGAGCACTTGCCTTCCCATGCAGAAGATCAACATTTGAGATCATTAGATCAGTTATATTTAAACACTATCAGGTTCTCAATACAGTCTACTGACAATTCTTTTATTGATTTCTGATTAACAAAACATTCTGATCTGGCAAACCAGAGCTGTAATGACAAGCTGCCTTCAGTTCAAACTAAATAAAGATGAATAACATATACATTGATTTTGAGTTCAATAAATTAAATTAGCCTTGATAGTCCATTATACTGCTGGTATATCAACATATAATGTTGGTATGTATGGGGTTTATATTCTTCATCTGGTGGAGAGAGTGGTATGCAAAACACAAGGGTTCTGTTCTATTCTATTGCCCATGAATCTAAACTAAAGAAAAGCATTGCACCATAAGAATCTCAAAAATTTGTAACTGTGACTTTTCCTAGACATTGCTTGTTTTCTTCAGCACATTTTCACCTCCTCCCACCCACTGCTTGGTCACTGGCATGTAATGATGAATCCATGTTTCATCTACTGTTACAAACCATTGAAGAAACTCAGCAGAATCGTGTTTAAATTATCTAAACATCCTTGAGAACTGTCAACAACCACAGCACCCATTGAGCAGAAAGCTTCTGTATACCCAAAGTGTACAGTAAAATGTACAAACACCATCTATTAAGATATATGCAATGTTGGCAAGCTTAAGTATCTTACCTTCATTTGGTTTTCATTTAGTACAGCATTGTGGATTTCTGTGACTATTTTTTTAGTTTTCGATTGGTTTTTATCTGTACTGAGCGTTCATTATTTTGAATGGATGTAAAATCACATTTAAATTTAACAGCCCACTTTTTTACCATCAAAAATGAAGGAGAAAATTCCTTTAAAGTGTATATAATTATTTTTGTATGTTTTGGGGTTAAACCTCAATTTTTATCCATTTTTCAAAAAATGTCAAAACTTGTTAACTTTACTCAATCACCACAATAAAAAAGCAACTAAACACATGCATCTAAAACTTTGCTACACATCATGTAAAGGATCACGATTGACAATTATCAGAGTCATTTGGTCATACTTGCACCATCTCTATGTCAGGACAAGAACTTTACAAACAACTCTGGTAACTAAAATTAATGTATTAAGGCTGATGAAATAAGTTTCTAAATCCCTAATTTTAACTGACATTATTTTTTGAGAAAAATAATTTTCTTGGCTAGTGAGTGGATTGATTTCGAGTCAAGTTTAATGATGCAAAGGTTCATATACATAGTTTTAATCTAATAAAAAAGATTAAAAAACTGTAATTACCTCATAACTGGATAAACCCAAAGTATAACCAATAGACAAAGAAAACCAGGATGCTTCATTGAATTTTGTAGGTGTAACATTTGTTGAGATTTATATCTGGATTTATATCTGGAAAATGATTGTTGTGACTGTGATGTCAATGGCTCAGAAAACTCATTTCCACTTATTAAATTATAATATACCTGAAAGATCAGAATGTAATTTTATAAAGACAGAATGTTACTATTTTACTGATTGGCCCTGTATATAGTATCTGTAATCCAAATTTAACCACAAAAAACTAGATTTAAAATTAATAAGATTAAAACACTTATTTATGTAAATAAACTTTATTTCTATCTTTAAATATATTTATACCTATGTTAACTAAAATGAAAATATCATTTAGCAGTCATTATGAATAACTGCTAAATTCATTAAACTTCTGTATATTAATTATATAAACTACTGACACAGCAACAAATAATAAGGTTAAAAAATTCCTGACAAAATTTTAATCTGCTATGTTCACGTCCACAGCAGCCTGCAATGAAAATTGTTTAAAATCAACTACTTTTTAAATGACAAAATGAAAACATTACCTTCATTGAGTTTATATATTTAAAATTTAAAAAGTTGATTGCTAAGTGTTTAATAAATGACTTGATAATAATTAACTCTATTATGCTTATTATACAGATGTTAATGATATGTGGAAACTGTTAAACATAGAAAAATGAAATTCAGTAAATGCGCTAAATTTAAAAAGCTATCTATTTTTCTGTAGAGACGATTAAATCTGAAGCCCCCATGTGAACTCAAAATCGAAAATAGAAAGGTTAGGATTAAAAGGCATTGAAAAATAAAAGATTTTGATGGAAAAAATTTCACACTACAACATACCTAAGCAAAATGGTGGCCATTTAATTTTTTTTGTAGCTTGTTTTTTTGTGTAGCCCTACAATACACTGCAAGTACTGGTCTCTCAAAAAAATTGATCGTTTCAAGACAGGAGCTTTTATTAATTTATTTTTTGTGTTTATTGTTAATCTATTATTGCCTAAAGATTTTTGTCATAATTATTCTTTTTCAATACCCTTTAAGATGATAAAATGGTGATTCAAAAGCCTTGCTTTCCTTTACTTGTCAGATTTAAATCTGTTCGACTTTTACCAGTGGGATATTTGGAGAGCATGGTGTATTATTCCAGTAAAATCTGCACCAGTTTTTTAACATTAAGGAAAAGAGGTACAGGGGCAATTAAAACTGACAGATATTCATTTATAATTCCTCTCTGGAATCGATGAATCCATAGCAAGGCCAACAGTTATGAATGGGAGGAGAGAAAATTTAATTTCCTGCTAATATCTGCAAAAGAAAGCATTTTAAAAAAATCAAGGTTTCTTAGAGCTTATGATAAGATTTTCTTTTATTCAATCTTTATTTGATTATTGAGTAACAAAAACTGAGAACCGAGTGAGGTATGAAACACCACCTCTCTCAATGTCATTTGAAAAATCTAATTTTAACATTCTATTTTTGCGATTTATTCAAAAATTAAATTTTCTACATAAAAATTCCTTTTGCAGCATTTTAAGAAAGCTTTTAATTTGATCTCTACATCAAATAACCTGAAAATACATGATTTGACAAAGCAATGACCATAGGACATTGACCATATGATTTTGGTTATAACCAGTAAAGGGTCTGATGGAAGATATGGACTTTATGGGTCCCGTACCTCAAAGATTTCCTCAAATGGTAGTAAATTTCATCACATAATTTAATACCATTTAGGAAACTAAGAAACTTTCTGATGATGTTTGGTCTTAATCAAACCCTCATATAAACGGATAGAGGCAAAAATCCTTTTTTTTCTTTTTTGTTATTTTTAAACTCAGTCACTCGCTTCGTCAAAAATAACTTGAGTGAAATTTTTTCAGATTAATGCCATTCAATTTTGTTTATAACTGCAGAACAAAAATAATTTAGCTTAAACATAATTTTGTATAAAGAGTAGAATTATTTTTTTACACTATTTAATATTTATACTTTAACAGTACAATTAATTTTCCTTCTATGCAGCTGCCTGTTGAGAGCAAAGACATCAGAAGTCAGATTATTAACCACAATTTATATAATGAAGGAAAGTTATGAAATTTTTTGATAATTCATTAAAAAAATACTAGACATAAACAAACACAACATAATTTTTTGCAGAATATGTCAGTATTTCACATTGTATATTAATATATTATTACCACAAAAGTTTACATCTGAAGTAAGAAACACACTCATTCTGACCCACAGAAAAGGTGACTTATGTGAAATAAAATACAAGACGTTGTTTATTTTTAGTTCATGAATTTTATTCAAAATAGGGTCGAAAACACTCGAAATACTTAAAACATCATGTTTCATCACCTGTTATGACGCAAGACATGAAGTCTGGGTCCATAGCGACCTACCTTTTCATGTTTCTGCAGTGTTCCACTCTGCAATCTTTTTGATAGTCAGTGAATGAGTGGGGCACAGTTGTTTTAGGAATTCCAGTGATCTCTTCAATTAACCTTGTAGATGCACAACGATCATTTCGATGAATTTCAGCCACTTTTTGAACATTTTCTTCTACTCGAACTGTCGATGATCTCCTGGACGTGGATCATCTTCGATCCTCTCTCTACTATCATAAAACCTTGCATACCACTTAAAAACATTTTTATGCTCACTGTTTCACTATTATAAACGATTTGTATCATTTTAAAAGTAAAGTTTGTATCATTTTAAATTGGGTAAAAGTGTTCTGTGGCACTTTTAAAACAAAACTTAATGTTTGTGCGTTGCTCCATTGCTCCTTTCACGACCAAAGTTCAAAACGTACTGTTAAAAGTTTTGGTTATTACAAGCAGTTTGTGATGCCAACGTAGTTGATTTAAAATGGAGGATAGTTGGAATACTACGCTAGTTAATTCACGCATCAGTTCACAGATCACATTAGTAGTTAAGCAAATATAAAATCAGTCACTTTTCCTGTGGGTTGGACTGTGTAAAATACTATAATAGTGTACTTTCATTAAATCATCTACATAGGAATAAATCAACAGCACTCCGATCTAAGATAAAAACTTCTAATTTGGGATAGTAAAATCCACATTTTTTTTTTTATTTAGAAAAACTAACAATCAAAATTTTATTGTAATTTTTCTGAATTTTAAGATGGTGTTATTTATTTTATGATGATTTTCCTTGAAGACTATTTCGTTTTATGTTTAAATAAAGAAACTTTATAAGAACAAAAGTAAAATGGAGGGCTAACTGAGAATTTAATTTGATTATGCTTTGCCATATTAAGTTAATTAAATTAGCTAATAAGATTAACATTTTTATCAGTAAGATTAAATATATTAAGATAAATAGCGATTGAGAAGATAGATGTTTAAAAATCAAGTTTCTAAATGTATTTGTTAATTAATCCTAATTTGTGTGTTAAAGGACTCAGATTAATTATTTTTTTGATACTAGCTAACATGCATCACAGGCAGTAACTGATGATTAGCAATGATTTTTTTCCCTCATAATGAGGAAAGTCACAGAAAAAGGAGATGAAATACAACACAAAAGTATTTTTGCACACCGAATTAAGATGGTTTAACAAACATAATTTAATCAATAATTCTAGAATCATATAGTTTTTATTAAGGATGAGATGGAAAGAGTCAGTGAATTCAATACACGTGTAAAAACAGTATACAATGATAGAAAAAATATGTATTGTTAGTTAATTATAATATTAAACAAAAAAAAAAATAAAAGAACAAAAAACTGACGACTTTAAAGGCTGTTTTACAAAATTGTAAAACTTAAAAAGACATTAAAAAATGAACTGGTCAAATAGCTAAATTGCAGCCTACTTGAATGTTTTACAAGAGTAACTCAACATAGCTATGAAAATAATCTTAACAATCACTAATACACAGAAAAACAGTTATAGCCTTATATGAACTAAACTGCAGACTTCTATAAGAGTGAATATCTTGGGTGATGTGAATAAAAATCTGTAATTACTTTTCTTAACTGTTTTTAAGAAATTTCTTATGAATGGGTGAATAAAGAATTAGAAATTACAATATTTTTATGATATCTAGTATTTCCTTTTCTTATAAGTAATTGCTGATAACTACAAACAAATACTGACCTGCGAAGTAATTTCTTAAAAGTATGTAAATAACAGTCATGTAATACTTATTCTTATAGGAAATTACAGACAGATTTTCAAGGTACCTTCAGATCAACCTTAAAACCAATGACTGCATTTATGAATGTTTGTAATGGAAAAAATTACAAAATCAGCCAGTATATCACTCCTAATCAGTACAAAGAGTTTTGAAGAAGAATCTGTTTATGTGACCTTACTGGAAGTAAATGAGAAAGGGCAGGAGCTTTGTCATCAAAACAGAAAATGGAAATATTTTTTGATATTTCACAGATCCAGACTTTCAGACCAGAGTGGGGGAGGAGTTAAGTGTTCACAAGACGACAGTAAATAAAACATCTGCTTATGTTTTGGACAAAATAACTGCAAAAACAAGTGACTGGATTCACTTTCTGCAAAATTTGCAGGAGATTAATTAAGCCAAATTTACATGGAGTTCGAGGTTTCAAATGCCATGTGTGATATGTGTTGTACATTGCATCCACATTGAAATCAACCGACACAGTTTGGTGACTATTATATCTATCAATTCCTAGGGTTATGTGAGTATTAATGTGCAGGTAACTTGTGATGCACACGAGAAGGTAACCAGTGTTAATGCTCGATAGCCAGGCAGCATCCACGATAGTCATATATGGAAAAGCGATAAAACACTAGAGGTAATGACGAAATAAGCCGATTGTCTTCTGGGAAATAGCGGGTACGCTATTCCACTATGGCTGCTTATGCCATTTAGAAATCCTGAAAGTAACGAAAAAAAATCATTCAATTAAGCAAAGAAAGAGTAATAACTGAGAGATTTTTCTGGTAAGTGAAGCAGCGGTTCCCATTGTTTGAAAAACTTGGTCTGAGTAAAACTGGAAAAAAGTTTTGAAAGTTTTTCTTACTTGCACTATTTTACACAATTTTGGAAAACTGATGAATGATGTATACAAAATTTAGTAATTTTATGGCTTTTGTTGCCTGTTTTCTCTTTAATTTCATGCTTCATTTTGTTAAGCATTTTCTTTATTCTTCCCAGTGACATTTTCTTTCCTGTAGACTGATCAAATTCTTTAAAAATGTTTGTCCATGCTTTTTCTTTAGCTTAAATAAATTTAGTCGCCAAAAACTTATTTAAAACAACAATATGATTTCTCAATACGTTTACTAACATTGCCCTAGCGACATTGGTATTATCCGAAACCAGTGAAAATTACATCTCTTCTTCACTTGACACGTTTAACAGTAGTGAATAGTGTATTGATTACTGATATAAATGAGGTGATTGAGTTAATGCACGATCAAATGGCATCATTATAGAAGTACATGAATCATATTCAAATAAATAGAAATACATCATCATACGTATCATTATGTTTCATCAGGATATGTATCATTAGCAGTTTCTTAATATTAAGTAAAAGTCATACTTTAAGAACACTATACATAAATACTTATGACTACCGGTATTTTCTCTTAAGTAAAACTAATTCTTTATTCACCTACTTTTAAGAAATTAATGATCTGAATCGGTAATAACTTTTCTTAATCAGGTATTACTGATCAGTAATCAGTATATTTTAATCACATCAACCCTTATTTCACACATGTGTTCAGCATATTTAATAGAACTATATTAACAGCAAAATAATTTAAAAAAACTAATATACTAACCCATTTTATTCCCAAAAGTTCTGTAATATCCAGTGATATGCACATAATATATAATGACAGCCAAGATAATGAATGCAACAATTGAAACATAAGTTTAAACATAGGGCTTTGTTCTAATGTAATACTCCACAAAACATAATATGGTATGGGACGCCAATATATCATTAAGATCTGTAAAAAAAATTAAAAAATTAAAGTAATAGTAAAATTTTAATTATAATATGATCGTTAGTAAATAAAAATTAAATGATGAAATTTTATAAAAAAAGCATGGTTAGTGAAAAAAAAAATAATATGGCTGCTTCTATTTCAACATCTTTAAGAACACCTTTTCTTTTCCATTTTACTTTAGTCTTATTTTAATGTCTTACAGGTGAGCACCTTCATGATGGTGCGATAAGATATCATAATCTGAGAAAGGGTAGAATTAAGAGAACTAAAATAAAACCCTCTAGGATGAACAATCTTAGTTGTACATCAATTTTACATTGTACAATAATCTTGGTATCTTAGTTTAACAATCTACATTGAACTCTGTCTAATCATCAAAAACACTAACATCATGAATTACGGCTATTATGAGTTACCCTGAAAACAAAATTAGGTGATCAGATTCTAGGGTGTCTGACAATATCAAGCTAAAAGGTTAGTCACAGTACTACAGATTACCAATTATAAAAATAAAAGAAAGTATTTTTTTTGGAACATATAATATTAAATCTGTAATTCAAGCCTGAAAACTTAAATGATTAATCACAAAACTACACAGATTAAATATCTCGCTATATATACACTTCAACAAATCAGATTCTTAGATGAATACACTTGAATCTGACAGTTTCAGAATTTTTAATGGAAAAGTCGGCAAAAGAGTAATGAAAAATGGATCCACATATTGGAACAGCTTTTGTCATCAGCAAAAGTTTTAGACTCGGTCACTGACTTCAAAGTGTAAATGCAAGTTATCCTTTCTGACCACCAAATTATTAAATAAAAAATACACATTAATTAACGAACATACTACTATAAATAATTATAATAAAACAAATCCAGAAAAAGTCAAAAAATTTTGAGACCAATTGGAAGAAGAAATCCTCAAAATCCCATTAAATCACGTGAAAATTTTGCTAAGAGATCTTAACGTTCTAAGCAATTTGAAAAATTGCATTAACATAATTGGTAAATACCCAGCTCACAAGAGAACAAACAAACTGATGAAAGACTAGTCAAAATCTGTGAACTAGCCTAAACTCATGTCAACATATTTTAAAGTCATGCCAAACAAAAAAAAAACTTGGGTTCCCCAAATTCAATGCTTGGTGAATCTCAACTTCATCATATAGCCATCTTTTGAAACTGTCAGCAAGAGATTCAAAATGTCAAGGTCAGAAAAGCCATAAAAGTAACCTCAGATTGCCATCGCTTATAAAAAGAAAAATAACACTAATGTTAAAATCCCAGAAATTAACAGAGAACCTCTTTTAAATGGTAAGAAAATAGAATTTCAAAATAAACTAAACCCACCTAAAAATTGGAATGATGTCACTCAAAATTTAATTAAAACTGCCCAAGAAATTGCAACATTAAACGTTCACAAAAAAAAATGCCTGGTAGAATGAAGAATGTGAAAATGCAATTAAAAGAAAAGTTTTTGCCTGGAAAAAATGAAAGCAAACTAAACTCAAGAAAATATAAAAAAAGTCCAAAAATAAAAAAAAAATATAGCACACCAAACATTTCGTAAAATTAGGAGATAATGCATAAAAGAAGAAATAATGGAAATGGGAGAAAACCAAGAAAAATGACAAAAGACTATTTTACAGGTCATTTAAGAATAAAGTCAACAAATATTCAGCTCAAAGTTTTAACTTTAAAAAAGAAAATGGTATAGCCTTGAACAATAAGGAGAATTGTGAGATCCTGGCTGAATATTATAAAAAATGATTAAACTGTCAAAAATCCAAAGAATAACTGAACTTAAGCTTCACAACACAGGATCCTGGCTCTAATCCACTGGACAAGGAAGTAATTAAAAATGTGATCAGCTTTCTCAAAAACAACAAAGCATCAGGTGAGCATGGTATAATTGCAAAATTATAGAAGCTTGCAGTCAAGAAATTCAAAACAGAAACAACTCTTTCAGAAAATTTAGACAAAAGAAAAAATGCCACATGATTTGCTTGTCGCATTAACTGATCCATTGCATAAAAAAAGACTCAAAAACTGATGTCAAAATATAGAGAAATCTCAATGTTACCTGTTACATGTAAAATATTTTCCAAAATACTTCTTAACAGACTTCAACCACAGGTCGACCAAAGGTTGGCAAATATCAAGGTGGATTCAGAAGAAATACAAATTGTATAGAAGAAATCCTCAGTCTAAAAATGATACTAAAATATTACCACAAAAGGCATCTTTTATTTCATTCACTGATTTTCAAAAGCCTTATGATTCAGTAGCTAGAGAAACCATATTTGACACATTAAAAGAATGCAAAACTGACCAAAAGAACCATATACTTAATTAAACTCACTTAACACTATCTCAAGTCAAGTTTCTAAGTGAAGTCATCGAACCATTCCAAATAAAAACAGGAATATGACAAGAAGACAGTCTTTTACCAATGCTTTTCATCTTGATTTTAGATAAAGTCATGAAAACCTTCTGGGAAAATAATTACTCAAGTGCAAAAACAGAAACAAGGAATCAAAAAGTCAAGACTGAATGTCTAGCTTTTGCTGATGAATTAGCATTCTCTGCAGAATCAGAACAAGAAACATTTAACCAATTTAAAGAAGTACCTAAAAAACTGGCTTGCATTTCTCTTTTTCAAAGACAGTAATGTTGACAAGTGCCTGTAAATATGGCATATGATAAGTGCCAGAAACAAAGTATGGCAAAATTAAAATCATGGACCATTTTAAATATCTTGAGAAATAATTAGTAGAAACATGAGATAAAATAGTGATAGAGACCAAGAAACAGAAATTAGAACTAAACTTTTACACAAAAAATACTTACAGTAAAAGGAACCTTTCTACAAATGCAAAATTAAGGTATTATAGCACAATTATAAGACCAGTAATCTTGTACTTCACGGGAACTACAAACACATCTGGAATAGAAAATCTACTCAAGCTAGGAAGAAGAATTTTAAGGATTTATGCTCCACGAAGGCCACAGACTGAGAGCAAATAAAGAGATATATGATAAAATTGTAGCCTGGAAGTAGCAATAAGAAAACGATGACTAAAATTCTACAGACACATGATCTGAATGAACCAATCAAGGTTAAACAAACAGATTTTCAATAAACTCTGGAATTATACATATCAAGGTGAATATGTTAAACAGAAGAAAAAAGAGCTAAAACAAATCAACATCACAGAAAATGACTGTCTAAATTGAAAAGAATACAGAAAGAAAATTTTTGAATTAAGGTTCCTGTAGGCGAAAAGAAAAACTCAACAGAAAATGGACTGAAAAAAAGAGCTAAACATTCCAAAAGAATCAAGAACTTCTGGAAGAAAAAGAAACTACATGGAATGATATTGGCATGGTCCTTGAAGGCCTATCTGAAGAGAAAAAAATAAAAAGATTACTGTATTCAATGCCAAATTTAATGGATGATGAAGGTGAAACTCTCAACTTGGTTGTGAGATTACCAAGCAGTACTATCCAACTAATAAGTTATTTGAACACATCAACATATTAACAACTGCTCTGTTAAGCTTGTTTAAATTTGTTAAAGGATCAATGCAGTTTAAGGCTGTAAAGGTATACAGTCAACTTTATCTGCAAAACAATTGTATAAATGGATGTGAGAATACACTAACAAACTAATTTTGATGTTTATTGATACTAAAAAGGCAAATGATTCAATCAAGAGAATCCGTATGGGAGAAATAAGTATGAAAGAAGAATATATAAACTGGATGTAAGAAATGTACTAGACACACAAATGTAGAGAACCATGATAGGGAAACTATTCACTGGTTTGATGTGAAAAATAGATAATAAAAATTATGTTGTCTCTCTTACTGTATAAGATAGTAGTGGAAATAATCACGAGAAGAGTTAAACAGAATTAGGATGAGGATGATACAATGATTTTTGCAGATTATATGGGAACCGATGAGAAAGAAATGCAGAAATGCGTGGGACAAAATGGGTTAAAAATTAGCAAACAGAAAAGTGAGTTTCAGTTAGTGGTAAGGAAAAAAGAAGTGGAAAGGGCTATTATTATGGAGGGAACACTACTGAATCTCACTAACATATTTAAATAATTGGGTTCTAGTCTAACAGCAGATGGGAGGATAGAAAATTATGTCCAGCTGTACAGAAAGAGGAAACTTCTACCAAACTATTAAACATTTGGTTTGGGATAGAGAAATGTACTACAACTCATACTGACATACAAAATCCAAGTTTCATCATCAATGACGATATGGGGAAAAAGTTTGTCTCCCTTGTGGTTAAAGCAGTTAAAAAAACCATGTGCAGATGTCATTCTGTGATCTTTGTGTGTACTTGTCCACTTTTTTGGTACCCAATGTGCACACAATTTATAACAGAGTGTCAGTTATAGTTCCAAACAATGTTGTCTTTGAAAATTCTGGAATTTCTAGAGAAAAATTGCTAATCGTAAAGCAACAATTTTCTCTCACTTTAGCAATCACATGTTCAACAAGATCATAAGTTCAGAGTCTAGGCCTGCCAGTTCTCTGTTCATTGTGAACATCTGAAGGCCTTCCTTAAACTTATGACACCATTGCCTCAGTTTTTCTTCACTCACTGCAGTAGACCCATATGTTTCACACGATTGACAGTGAATTTCAACAGTATTATGTCCTCTTGCATTTAGAA
Organism: Lycorma delicatula; assembly: GCF_047948215.1. Classification (NCBI taxonomy): domain Eukaryota; kingdom Metazoa; phylum Arthropoda; class Insecta; order Hemiptera; family Fulgoridae; genus Lycorma; species Lycorma delicatula. Next base: position 162,090,233 of record NC_134460.1, on the reverse strand, counting down.
ATCTAATCACAGATCAAATTTCACAAATGGTAGGATTTGTTATTACTGCACTTACTTTAACAGACTGTCTCACAACAGTAAACAACAATAAACTGATGGTTACATGCCCAACAGACCACTTGTGCAGTAGCCCAAGCTACTGCAAATGCGTGAACCAATCAGTGTTGCCAATTGCTATTTATAACTCATCAGCCCTTATTTTTGAACCATGCTTCATATATCAAAATACTATTACAATAAGAATACTACTATTTTAAGTAAGATTTTATTGTGAAATTGTTTAATCTAGATAAGCTTAACTTAATGGGTACAATTTTTATAACACTTTCATTATATTATATATATATATATATATATATTTTATTACATTAACAAATAAATTATATTATATTATTATTATTAAAACATTCCCATTATTTATAGTGACATTCTATTTATTCATAAAAGTTAAGATGAAAAAATGTGAATTAGGTAATGGGAATATTTCATTTATGGTCACATTTCAATATTTTTTTGTTCTTTTAACAAATAAATGAAAGTGGATATATGACATTAATATAGAGCAGCAATATTATGCTAATTTACCATAATGTCTCATACTATAATAACTTTGGAGCTAGTGGCCGCAGAGGTGGTGTGGATTCAACTTGGCAAATTTCTGTTCAGAATCTACTTTTAATGCTCAATTTTTATTTATTTAATTTTCCTGGAGTGGCTCTGCTTGGATTTCCTTTTACCTTTAGGGCTTTAATTTTTGTTATAGACTGAGCAAAACCCGTTTTAAAAATTTTCCGAGATCTATTGATGATGTTCCTCTGATAATGAAGGCAGATATTTTCCAATGCAATGGAGCCACACTTTTTTCTAGCAGTTAGACAACACTGGAATAAGGGTTTTTTTAAACAAGTGGATTGGATATCAATTGGCCTCCTAGGTCATCAGACTTGATACCTCTGGATTACAACCTGCGGGGATCACTTGAAATCATTATCATATATAAGTTGTAAATGGTAAGTTTTAAGACCGGTGCCGCCACTAGTCAATAGGAGGTAGGATAGTCCATGGTTTTCGAAACGGAAGCTTGTTTTGTCCTCAATTGTGCTGAAAAGATCATTGTGATCTTTGTTCAGTAGTGAGTGAGTGAACACATATTTTCATTCCTTGGTGGATTATTAAATTCGCAAAATGGGTGAAAAAAACGGAACAGTTTGTGTCAAATTTTGTTGAAAATTGGGAAATCAGCTTCAGAGACTTATGAACTCTTAAAAACAGCTTTCGGGGATAAATGTCATAGTTTATCAAATGTTTTTACCTAGTTCAACAGATTCAAAGATGATTATGAATCAGTCAAAGATAACTCCCGATCCGGCTGGCCTTCCACTTCAAAAACCAATGAAATTGTGGCAGTTCATGATTTACTGTTCTCTGACTGTAGGTTTACAATTAAGGAGATGGCTGATGAGTTTAATTTAAGTTTCTATGCAGTTCAGTCAATTTTAACTGAAGATTTGAACATGCATCGAGTGTCCATGAAATTCATTCCGAAATTGTTGTCAGACCAGCAGAAACAATACTGACTTCAAGTATCCCAAGAAATGATTAAACTGACCCAGATTTGTTAAAGGAAACGAATCATGGGTTTATGGTATGACCCAGAAACAAAGTTACAATCACCACAATCGAAGGGTCAAAGTTCACCACGACCAAAATAAGCGCTACAAATTGGTTGAATGTAAAGACCGTGTTGGTGGTCTTCTTCAATTTGTGCATCACAAATTTGACCCTAGAAGGCAAAACAGGAATATTATAAGTGTCCTTCAGCGTTTGCACAAAAATGTGCAGAAGAAAACACCTTCACTCTATCACGCCAAAGCACCAATTCATTGTACATTCTTGATAGTAGAATTTTTGGACAAATTCCTGTGCTTCTGCAACTGCCCCCCTATTTCCCTGATTTAGCCCTTACTGACATTTTCTACCTGTTTCCTAAACTGAAATTTTGCTGAAAGGGAAACAATTTAACTCAATTGAAGATATCCTGGCAAATACAAAGAAGGTCTTTAACAGTCTTAAGAAAGAAAATTTCCAGGAATGCTTCCAAAAATGGAAACACTGTTGGAGTGTGTTTAGTCTGAAGGGGATTACTTTGAAGGAGATCCATCTCAATAGCCTCCTGTAAGTACATTTTGAAATTACAAGCCCTATCTTAACATTTTTCATACCTTGTATGAACTAAAGTGTAATACAAGAAAAGCCAGTTAACAGAATTGTCAGTGCAATATGACTAATAAAAAAAAAAACTCTGTTGAATTACAGGAAGCCACCAAAAACATTGCTCATCAGAGTCCTGTATCCACTGTGGCAGAGGACATTTTCAGCAAATTATTTTATTTCTTCTGTTCAATATTTTTCTAAAATATATAATTCTTCTGTTTTGTAATATTGAAAATGTTGTTTCGCTTAATACCTAGTTAAAATCTGCCACATTTTGTTTGTAATAAACTTTAAAATTCTTACGTTAGTATTTATACCATTTTACTCAAGATCAAATTTTCTACAAGTTCTGTTTGAAACTTTATTATCCATTAGCAAAGTTATTCTATGAAAAATAAAATAGTGTTTTTTCACCCTAATATTTTGTCTTTTACCTCAGATTTCTTGAAACTACTAAAAATTCTTAAGGTCAAACTTTGTATAAAACCACTAAATTTACCCCTTAATTTGGGTCCCAAAAATTACAATCTAGCTTAATTTTATTGAAGGTACTCAAATCAGGGTGAAATCTTTCGCCAGCTGACACTCGCTAATGAAATGCTTGCAAATCTATGTTTAGATTTGTTTTGATGTTTATGCTTTCAAACATATTCAGAAAGTTTATTATACTAATAATGAAACATTCTGTGTATAAATACTTCAAATCAGTGGTTATCTACTAATATGAATTTCATAATCATTATAAAAGAAACCAATAATTCTGTAAATTGGATTTAGCTTTTAATTGCTAAAATGAATAAAGTTATACTCTAGAAGAAAATATTCATTAAATCTGGTATCATACCTGAAGAACAGCAGCTGTTAGAATGTTATATAAAATGCGTTGCATGTACCGTATATTAGAATACACCAATAACTTACTAAGTGGTGCTGAAGAAAATGAATGCTGAATTATAAAACAAATTAAAAGGCTTATATCTACAATTGATGACAAAACTGCTGTAGAAGCTTCATCCCCTGCAACATCTAAAAAAAAAAAACACTACATTAATGCTGCAACTTTAAGTAGGAATAGTTGTTATTTAATCATAAAACGCATTCAATGTTGATGTGTTGTAATGAAACAGAGAACTTTAATATCGAGATATAAAAATATACATGACATGTATACAATGACAAAAGCTAGTAATAGTAATTATTACTAAATGTAAGGGTTAACCACCCGGTGTCTTACCCGAGTAAATACTGGAATTGTTAACTTCTCTTTTATCGGAAAAACTTGATAGAAACAACATCAACTGAACTATGGTCACAAATGTAAATGCTAAGCCTGATAATGTAATAACTAAAACAAAAACTTTCGTAATCATTATTAACAGAAATTAAAACCCCTAACGTGACAAACAACCGCAGCCAAACACGTACGAAATTGCAAATAACGTTATACTACTACGCAGATGTGAGTACTATCGATAAAATGATAAATCGACACAAATTGCATTGAAGTGTTGATATATCACCGCTCTGAAAGTTAACTTTCTAAATCTGAATAAAACACTAATTATTTACATTTATTAATTACAAGAGAACTATAGTTATAGTAGTATATACTCAATATGACAACACTGAATTGCTATCATATTCAAATAAAAAATACAGTCATAAGGTAAATTTGGCCCTGTGTAACTGAAATGAATTAATCACGTATACTTTGATAACTGAACTATAAAACAATATTTGGTTATTATAATACTCGGTTGACGTGAAAATACGTACTAACACTTTTTATTTATACCTGTGATATAAATATTTGTAATAATGAAAACATTATTAAATAAATTATCTGCAGTGAATACTTAGCGGAGTATCACTTATATCATCATAACAGACTGTAATGTAGATTTCTAAATGCTGTAGTGGCAGTTCTGGAACAGTTAACAAAACTAGTAGTACGCTCAATGGTGTTATCTGTTGTCTCGTTCTCGTAACTTGTCAAAATGTTGCTGTGTGTTTTGTTCGCATGTAAATTTAAACGTTTTAGATAATTTAGTAGAAAAATTACAGTGCAGCAGCGTTCAAGATTTGATTTTATAGGTATGACTAGTTACTTAAGAAGAGGTCCTACGAGACGATCCGAGTAAGTATCCGTATAAACTTAATGAAGTCGCCTAAGTAGGGTAGTGTTTCGATTCCGCATTTAAGCCTTGTATTGTTTTTGTTAAACGTAATTGTTCATCATGGTATTATATTGCTATTGTCTGTAAGGTTGTAATTGTCCTGTTGCGTGTAAGGAAATTGTGGTAATTTTTTCTTAAATGTATTTTTTATTTTAGATTCATCAGTTCCTTATGTTAATATAGTGGAGGGTTACATAAATTATTAGAAAATAAATCAATTTGGCGGACCTGTCTGTTTACAATGATTTTTTGTGATGAGCTGTTATTGCTTTTTTGTTTATGAAGTGGTATTTTTGTATTGAGTTATATATTTTACCATAAATTTATATTTTGTACGAAATTCTAACCTATTCATTTCTGGTTTCGTCTGTGTGGTGTTTTCATGCAATTTAATTTGTTATACGAGATGCCTGTTATTGTTTCATACATTTTTTTAATTTTAAATCTTACAAAGTGTTATTTTTATTTTTTTCACCTTATTGTTATATGAATACAGCAATAAAAGTTAAATCTCATTACTGTATTTTTCATGTAGCTGAATACTTTCTAATTTGTTGAATGGTAGTTTTGCGAATTTACAATTAATTATTGATAGTATTTTTTTTTTAATTTATATTGTTACCTAACAAAAATAACTGGAGTAGTCTCTATCATGTTTGTGTTCTAATGTTTTGGAAACATTGTTTGTAGGTTAAAATATACTTTACAATGACCTATAAGTTGTATAACCCCCATTCTGTTATATAAATTTGTGTGATATAATGAAATGTATTTTGTTGGCTTGTGCGTGGGATATGTAAATGGAATTTTGAAGTGTATAAAATTATGGTTACTGTTAAATTATATATTAACTGTCATTTAGTTTTTTAGTATGCATTTTTCGTTTTCCTTTGTACATAATTGTTGAATGTAATAATTTATTTTAATACATTTTCATACATGTTCAAAATTAAAAAAACATTGCTGATGTTATCAACTTTAATAAGTGATTAAATTATTCCAGATTATAAGGGGTTTAAAGCACCTCCCAACTGTATAGCTTAAGTGATTCACACTTATTAATAATTAAAGAAAAAAATAATTTTCTGCAGTCAGAAATATGCCTAAGTGATTAGTTGTTTGTCAAGTTTAGTTGATTTTTTTAAATAAAAATGACTGAAGTAAACAAATTGATGAAGCATATTAGTAAAAGTAATATGTTGAATATAATATTTTATTAACCTTTCTTGAATTTTCAAAAATTACACCACTGGGATGGTATTTGTCTTAAAATAGTATATTTGCTCCTCTGCAATACCGGAACATTACATGAATTTTTGCCAAATAAAAATGCTTGAAAAGTGCATTTAAAGGTTATAAGTCCTCAAAACAATTTCTTAACTTTTGCATCAGCAAAAAATGTTTTTAATAAATAACTTCAAAATATTTTATTATAAAATCTAGTTCAGTTTGTTGCAAATTTTATATTTCTAATTGTGACTGTGATGGACAAAAATGTAATATAAGTCATCATAATAACATTATGCTTAAAAAATAGTTAAATGATTGTTTAAAATGTAAATCTATAATATATATATATATATTTTAAAAATATTAACAATTTTTAATGAATTTAGTGTAATAATTAATGATTAGGCATAAAAATTAATCTGAATAAGTAATTTAAACTGAATCTCTAGAGATTTTTTTATAAAAACAAACTGAAATTGGTACTGAAAATAAAAGATTTTGTGTTGTAAATTAAACAAAAAATTATTTTTAGAATTTTGTTATAATAAAATTTTGAATTTACCTGAAAAAGTTTATTAAAAAAAAATTGTGTAATTCAAAAAATACTATTCAGTTCTGGACTAAAAAAAACATACTCATTCAAAATATGGTTTTCTTTTATTAATTTCGTAATAAGAATGATTTGTTTATTAATTAAATAAATGTAGTTTACTTTAATGAGTTAAATTTTTTTTTGTGTTTTGCATTAATCATTAACCTTTTGCATATTTTTAGGCTTCAAAAAAAGGAGGAGGAGGTTATCAATTGGACTTTTATATACGTTATGCAATATTTCCGACGTTAATAAACCGATTTTTATATATTTTTTTAATTGAAAGAGTATACTTTCGAAATGGCCCACATAAATTTTAACCATATCTGATGATATTCTTAGGAAAAATACCAAACAAAACCGATTTTTTAAATGTATGTTACACAATATTTCCGACGTCAGTAAACCGATTTTGATATATTTTTTTAATTGAAAGAGTATACTTTCGGAATTGTCCCATATAAATTTTAACCAAATCTGATTATAATGTAAGGAAAAAAAAGAACCGAACGGTTCGACACCGTTAGCCGCTGACCGTTTGCACCAGCACTGTGTTGCTCTTTCCCTGTGTTACTAGGATATTAATAACAGCCTATATTATCGTTGTTTAGTCTCTGTGGAAATATTCATAACATTTCTTTTTATATTTTTCTTTCTTAAACAATAATTCCATTTTTTCCCTTGACTACTTGATCTAAACTCCATATAAATATTTAACCTGTATTTATATATTATCTGTAATTACGAAATTATAATATAAATATTTATATTATGCAGTAATAAATTCTAATTTTTCAGTATTAAATAGTCCTACAACAAACTCTCAACTGACATCACCTGAATGATGCCAGTTAAATATTATAATTTTGCAATAATATTGTCAAGTTATTATATACACTTTTTTTAACCAGGGACTCGCAAACCTTGCCCAAATGTCTACTTGCAATAAAGAAACCTATAAATTGAATAGATTATGCAACCTCATCATTTCTGTCATGTCTTTTCCATGATGTGGTCTGTCTATTTAATAATTTATTTAGATCCAAATCAGACAAGGCGATGCCCTCTGAAGAATTAAGAGCAACATAAATCTGCTCCTTTGAAAGTTTTTCTTGCTGATGTCTATCACTGCTCTGTGAAGAGTTGTACTCTGCAGTTTGTAAACAATTACAGCCCAGCTTATTAGAGGTAGCATTCTGCACTCGACATTCCCTTGTTGCTTGTAACAACTTTTTGCTACTCTGTATCCCCTTGTTGCTTGGAATGTTCAAACTGGTGAAATAGTTATGCAACATCTTTCATTCTGAGACCAATAGTCTTGTCATAAAATTTTATGAGTACAGCATGCAGTAACTCTCCTTCCTCTTATGTCAAGCCAAGGCGGTGAGAACATTACTTTTGCATTTTGTTTGACAAATGTTTGTGCATTAAACTGACACAATGAGCATGATTCTCTAGATTTTCATTCCATAAGAATTGACTGTTGTATGTTCTCGTTTGTGAAGAGTCTACATTCTCATTGTTGAGAGGTCTCTGTGGAAATATTCTTGCCATTTCTTAACATTTTTTCCTTAAACAATCATTCCTTTCTTGGCAACTTTACTTTAAATGTCACTGTCTCATGTAAGCAGCACATGATAATAATATATATGTATATAATACATTATATATATTTATATGGATACTATTAAAAGTTGTGAAATAAAATAATTTATAAAAAATAAAACTGACTTAAAAATAATAATACTAAAAAGTTACAAATTATTATATTTTCATTTATAACAAATATTTTTGAAGTTGGTGCCAGCCACACAAAATAAAAAACCTATGTTCTATATAATGCAAATTCTACTTCAAACAATGCAAAATTGGTAATAGAAGTTTTACTACAATAAAATGAGATCTACAAAAATATAATGCAACAATAAAATGCAACATAAAAATATGATATAAGAATACTTTATAGATGTTTAGGTACATATGTTATCACCATATTTATATGTCTTTGCAAACTCAAGATGAAGTACGATTGTGAGACACTTTCTCTATTATTTGCTCTTGAGATCCATTTTACATGTGGGAATCCCGTTTAGCTGCCTAGTGATTGTTTGAGGCACCAATTTTACATAACTTTGTTTAATTTGTGTTGGCTGGAACAAACTTCAAAAATAGTTATTTGTTGTAAATACTTTTAAGTTTATATAATTATTTGTAACTTTTTAGAACTATTACTTGTTGAAGTCTCTTTATTTTTTGGTCATTCCATGTCAAGTGGTCCAGTTGATGTCCAAATATCATCAAATTTTGTAGTGGAGGTTCCCCATGGCCATTCTACAAATTGCAGCTATTTATCTGTTATGGCTGATTATTTATGACCTCTTGAAAAAGGAGTACTTACTTCTAGTTTATGGATACATGTAAAAATTGTTATCTTTGACTAACAATTTTGACGGCAATAATAAAGATCAGATTCAAATTTTGGTGCTGTCGGTTTACTTTTTATGTTACATCCGATTATTTTAGTTGCAAGTTTCTTTTGGAACCTGGTTTTGAGATATAGCAAGTGAAATTCAGCCAAAAATTTGTTGTAATATTTTGGAAGTCAGAGTTTGAGCTTATATATTTCCTTATCTAATTCTTTAATCGGAATGAGAATTTGTAATTTGAAAAAGGGAATAATTATGTGTTTATATCTCAGGTAAACCTTCTCAGATTTTGTTAGTTTTATAATAGGTGGAAAGGGCAGCTTTTAAACAACATAATCCATGCATTTTGTTTTTTGACCCATAAATTATTGTAGTTAAGAAAGCTTTTCAAAGATAATTGATCTTTTGCTTGTGACAGATTTTTAATCTGTGGACATTTCTAGTTAATTGAAACAGCTAAAAGTGTAAAAAACATACAGTGCTTCAAAATATTATTATATTTTCTGAATATTTTTAGAATTTTCTAAAATTTACAATATTTTGGAAAAAATTTGCAGTGTTCCAGAAAAAGTTGGACTATTTTAAAACTTTCTGGGCCGATCTGAATAATCCATTTTCTAAGATGTTCTAGAAATTTCTAGAATGTTCCGAAAAACTCCATTCTACAGAACATTATAGAAAGTTCTGGAATATTCAGCAAAACTATTCTTCGAAACGTTCTAGATATTTCTGCAATATTCTGAAAAATTCCATTTCTTCTAAGACCTTTTAGAATGTTCTGTATTGTGAAGAAAGGGTATATAAACATCAACTTTTTGTGAATTAGCATAGTTGTTAGTGAGTAACTTCTATAATCAGTTGTGACATTTATTGTTATATCAAACTGTGCTTTGAATTGTTTTAAAATTTGTGAAGTTCTTGGCCCCTGCCATTTTGCCAAGCCTGGTGGTTCTGAATGCGACAAGTCTTTAACATTTAATTTTGGAAAAGATTTTTTGTTGCCTGTGAAAGAACTATCAGCAGTGGACAAAGAACTTCTACAGCGGCGGTCTGGAATTAGCTTTAATGAAGATGCTGACATACGTTCCTATCATAAAGCTTTTTTGCTGATGAAGTTTGAATTCCTACAGGACAGCTTTGATCCATTTGGAAAAGAGTCACACAAATCCAGAAAAGGATTGTGGCCTATTGATATTGATTCTGCTGACCAACTAAAAGCTTTAACACATGATTTTAAGCCAGTTCAAAAGTTATGCCCAGGAAGTAGACAAGAATTGGCTCAAAGAGAGATTCAGCCAAAGGATGATCAATCAGAATCTAGTGATGTGAAAATGCTAGAGGCTTGTGGAAGAATAGATGCCTGTGTCACCACTTGGAATCTCTCCTTTGAAGCTTAAATATATCAGCAAACGGGATTCAAAAGGCTACTGAAACAGAAGGTAAGAAGAGCACAAGATGGTATTGCTACTACAGCAATAACTGCTGCTGGTTTGAGTGTTACTGATGTAATGCAAACATTAAAGAGTAAGTAGTGTCAAGTATCTAAAGCTCTGGATATCCTGTTTGAAAAGGTCAAAGCCAAACTTTTGATCTCAGCTCGCCCACGAGTTCAGATGACATTGGCACCTAGAAGCTTGATTATTAAGAAAACAGCTGATGAATTTCAGGTTTCAATGCAAATGGTGAAGCAGGCTCAAATCTGAAGTTGGTATTTTGACGACACCAGAAAAAAAGGAGGAAAAAGATTGAATATTGATATTAGACAACAGGTCTTCAAATTTTTTGAAGATGATGGATTTTCCCAAATCTGTCCAGCAGAGAAAGATTTTGTTTCAGTTAGGATCAATAGTGAAAGAGTCCACATGCAGAAACGGCTACTTCTGTCCAATTTAAAAGAGATATTCATAGCTTACTGCTCACATTATGGCTGAGAAATTGGCTTCTCAAAATTTTGTGAACTTAGGCCAAAGTGGTATATTACAGAGTTGGTGCTGCTGGCACACTTTCAGTTTGTGTTTGTATCTTTCATCAAAATGTTAAGCTCATGATTGCTGCAATATCCATCAAGGATGACTGCAAGGTATTGATGGAGAAAACTGCTTATAATCTAAGCATTGCATGCTACAACATTGTGAACAGTGTTCTGGAAAAACTGGATTGGAGTCCTATTTATTAGATGAGCTTAAAGATTATGACTTGGAGGAACTAATAGAATATAAACAGAATATAAGTAGATTCATATGGACATAGAAATACTGCAGGCGAATAAGGAAAATTTTATTTAAAAGCTTTCCTTAAAGGTGTTTTGCCTGTCTAACCACCATTTTGTTTCAAAACATCAAATTTCATATTTAAAACAACTGAAGGAAAATTTAAATGAAAATCATTCCACTATCCTGATGGATTTTGCTGAGAACTAATCATTTGTTGTGAAAGATGCTGTACAGGGATTCCATTGGGAAAACAGCCAAGCTACACTACATCCATTCATGATTTATTACAATAAAAATGAGCTTCAGAATCTTAGCATTTGCACGGTCAGTGATCGCCTGCGCCATAATATCATATCATTGCTGTTCATATATTTTTGACTGAACTGATCAAATACATGAAGACAGTTATTGAAATAAAGCATATACACTACTTTAGTGATGATTCAGCTGCTCAGTACAAGAATTTCAGTAATTTTATCAATTTGTACCACCATGAAGAAGACTGGGATAACAGCTGAATGGAACTTCTTTGATATTAGCCACGGAAAATCACCTTGTGATGGAATTGGATGTACTACAAAACAATTAGTAGCACGTGTCAGTCTTCAGTGACCTGTAGAAAGGCAATAAAATAATAAAAATAAGTAAAAATTTTACAGAATTTAAATCTGGTGCACCAATTTAAACTTTTTTTTCTGTTTAGCCTCCGGAACCGTGCCAGGATTACGTCAGAGGATGAATGAGGATGATATGTATGAGTGTAAATGAAGTGTAGTCTTCTACAGTCACAGGTCGACCATTTCTGAGATGTGTGGTTAATTGAAACCTCATCAAGGATATATATATATATATATATATATATCCACGATCTAGTATTCAAATCCATATAAAAGTAACTGCCTTTGCTAGGATTTGAACCTTAGAACTGTCAACTTCAAAATCAGTTTATTTGCGAAGACGTGTTTATCACTAGACCAACCCGGTGGGTACACCAATTTAAACTATGATTATCATTCTACCCCATTCAGTTGCATTGGAGTAAATGAAAGTTATTGACTTCGAAAGGGCATTTTTCCATAAGAGCAATTATAGTAGGACTTTTTGTTGATATTAACAAAAGTTATTATATATTTTTTTTATTGATGTTGCATGATGTAGAATTGATCAACAGATGTTTTCAGTGAATGATCAGTTGTTATTGAATTCAGTATGTGTATATATACTTTTTGCCTCGGATTTTGACATTAATTTCGCATTCGGATTAAGCATTGTTAGAGGATTACAAAAATATGTGAATGGTTGCAATCAGCTGTCATATTCACCTAAAAATGGCCAACAAAATTAAAATTTTGTAATATTACGCAGTAACGGTGTAAGTTATCAGATTAGTTCGAACATAACATAAGGTTTACTAAAGTGCATAAAATATATAAATATCAACTTTTTAAATCAAGTTAAGACTTCCCCCAAAATAATGGAAAAACTAAGTTATTAATAACTGGAAAAAAACTGCCACAAAACCACCAAAACTCGAAATAAATAAATTATATTAACTTAGCCTATGTAGGAGCCCAGTAGAGATTTATTAAAACCATAAACTCATTCCCCCACCTTCAGGTTTTTATAAAAATTTTTAATTTTAAATTAGACAAAAGTGTTACTTTTTAATTGTAACAGATATTGAAAAGGAACTAACGTCATATAAGACTATAATTTATAATATAATACATAAGTACTGTTTTCATCTTCCACCAAATTATGGTCACATGACTTAAGAAAACTTTAAAAATAAAAGTTATCCCTTCAAGACTTATGTAACCTTAATTTACAATAATTAGCTTTTAAAGTATTGAGAATGTTTGGGAAAGTCTTACTAGACTTTTCATTGATGACTGGTTATATTTGATTTTTAATTGGTCAAGCTGCTGAAGAAAAATATACAGTCTTAAAGTGGAGCCTATAAACTGTTTTAATTGAGAGAATGTTTTAGTTTAAACTGGGAAATCCATCGGTACATGTTTTTAGTGCCATAAAACGTTTACTGGATTTGCTTTTATGAGAAAAACCAAATAAGTAATCTTGGAGAAATAATTTTAGAAACTTCTAAAGATTTGGATTTAAATTTCTTTTAGAAATCTCTATTGTAAATGCTATTACTTTCAATTTTTTTTACAGATTATAATTTACTTTTTTTTAAAGTTATTGTATTAGTCCCTCCTGTATTCTAATAATTTCTGTTTTAGTAAGTTTTGCTAATAAAATTTATTTATGGAATTGTTTGCATTTTTTTTTTCTTCAGTGACACCATGGACGATGATACTGATGATAAGGATGACAATAAAAGGTAAGCAAAATTTCATTGATTTTTATTTAACAAACGAAAAATTTGTATAAAAATCTGATCTTTTTTTCATTATGCTCAAATCTTTACTTGAATTGCAGACTTAAGTTTTTAAATGGTAAAAACTTAACTACTATAGTATTTACTGATTTTTTTATGAAAATTTCCATCTCTTTATAATCATTTCAGATTAATTGCTTACATGACATGTCACATCAATTTGGGAGAATTGTTAACATTTTGAATGTATTTTATATGTATTTTTTTTTTTTAGTACTACAGTAAACATTTTGACATGCACTTGTTTTGTAAGCTTACATACTGAACCTCTTTATTAAGACTTAATTTATCTAGGCGAGGTATAGCTTATAACTTTGGTTCATTCATTTTATCTTTGCATTAGTGCACATTTAAATTTAGGTGAAATTAAAGATTTTGTTCTGAATGAGATTTGTTTTTACACTTTTATTTTTGATAACTCTGTGAATAGATTAGCCTGTTATGTATATAAATGAATGAAGGATTTGTTAACATTTTTAGTTGTACCCGCCATTGAAATGTGTTTTAAAAATTGTGTAATTCACAGTTTATTTTTTAATTTTTTAAAATTATTTACATACATGCATATGTGTTCTGCATTTTTTTTTTTATTTACTTCTATTAAAAAGAGAGCATGTATATTGAAACTAAGTGTGTTAACTACAGGTATCTAACCAAATCCATTGTATGATTAGACTATGAAATTTTGTTTTGTGCTCCTTGGATGTGCTTTTACTCCTTTTCTTTACTTAATGTTTATAAATACATTAATCAAAATTTCAAACTGTTCATTATTAACCTCTTTGCAATCGATACCAATCTCTATCCATATCTGAAAATACTGTAATTGCAAAACAGAATTAGAAAAATTGTATTAAAAGTTGAAAAAATCAGTCGTGGAATGGATTGATTTTACTAACTAACTTTACATGTGGATAAGCCTTTGGCATAATGCTTCTCAGGTAGTCAAAACATTGCTAATTGTGTGAAAAGTATTGATAATAGTATTACATCAGTTGTCCAAAGTGTACAGTTTTAGGGTGTCTATAAATTGAGGCATAATTAGGGTGATTTTATTCGCAAAAACTCTAATCGTAGTGTTTGCTTGTTATTATTTATTATTTATTCTACCTACATTCCCATCTAAATACCAGTTGAGCAACTTAAAACCAAACTGCTACAGACTAAACACAGTTGTGATGTGTAACATTTTATGAATGGATTGAATAAATTAAAATGTAAATTAAACTAAATTCTGTTTTTGCATTAGAAAAAGTTTAGATATTTTTACAAAAGATGTTCAAATTAAGTGCCCTTGCAGTGATGTGCGTAAGTGATTGTACTCGGCATCACCTTAAGCAAAATGTTGTTTTCAATACTGTTGATTTCTTGTTAAATGTTCACCTTAAGTTCATCAGTAGTTTGGGGTTTTGATTCATAAACTTTATCCTTAAATAGCCAAAGCAGGAAAAATTCGCAACTAGATAAATCTGGGGAACATGGATGCTACTGTTCTCTGCTGATAGTTCGTTCTGTAAAAGCAGCATGATTGCGTGCTAGTGAATTGGTTGATGTGTGACATTGTTCCATCTTGTTGGAAGAAGCTTGTTAACTAGAACTAGAAGGAAGAATCTGTTAACTAAACACAGAATTCTTTGAAAATCATATGGTACACTTCTGTATTGACAATCCAGTCAAAAAATATTAGCCCCGCTATACAATTACCAGAAAGAACACCCCATACACCTATTTTCTCATTGTGAAGTGGACGCTCACACATCCAGTTAGGGTTTTCAGTGATCCAATGCCTGTTGATGTGTGAATTAACATGCCTAAATAAATGAAACTATCTGACGTGAAATAGAGAATCAGGTCTATCTGTCCATTTACAATATTTTTGAGAAGCCTCAAAAACATTAATCAGAATTAATGTCGCATTAATTAGAATGGTTTGGTTTGTCTGTTTTCTTAAATTGCAAATTTTTTACATAATGCAGTTTCAAATTAAAATGATAAAATATCACATGGCAAGATGAGTATTTAATACCACTTTGTTGTGATAATTTACATGTAGGTTTATCAGACCGACATAAATTCTTTGATTGTCATCTACGGCCTTGGGAGACCTAACAAAAGGTCACCTGTTTCATTTAATGTTTGAAACCGACTCTGTTGTATGCCATTTTTTAACCTAATCATGTAAATCTTTTTGCTGGGACACTGGCATTTGGAAGTTAATCCATGAAAATATTGACAATTTTCTTGAAAGGATCCAAAACACCAGCTTCCAGTTATAGCAATTCTTTCTGATGGAATAAGACATTTTAGAAAAATGCAAACAAAGAGTGCAACTATACTCACCAAAACATGAACAGTTTACAACTGACAACAATAGACGAAAGTAATTGCATATATAACCAGTAGTGGTGCTAGTAATAGCAGCATTAAAGGCGATACTCAAATAACTGCGGTTCAAGCCAGCTTAGTTCGGTTTTTTAAGCTGTTCATTTAGGAACTCCTTTAAAAAATAAAAACTAATCTTTATGAAACAAAGAGCAAAGACAGTCTGTCAAGGTTTGGTGCTAGTAAATATGATCTGTATTGACTGGCACTTATGTATTAAATTAAAAATTTTGTATGTATGTATATAATATATATCTAGATATCCAGATCTCACTATGGCATCTGATGTAGATAGGACAGTGATTAGTGATACTGGCTGTGTACATCACATGATTATAATAGCCATAAAGAAATCTGAACAAGCCTGTAAACAACATAATGATGTAAAGTGTGGAATTTCAGAAGAGCCAACTAGAAGGATTACAAAAATTAACTGGAACCTATTGATTTCAATTTTAAAGAAACATCTTCTGATTAAAATACAACAAAAATTTATGAAATTATATTATGAGCTGCTATGCTAAACGTCATATCCCAAGAGGAAGAGTATATAATTACTCACCATTTTGGACAAACTATCAGGAAAAATTAAAAGTGGAGAGGGAGGATGCATATAGGCAAGCAAACTGTACTAAGAATCTAGATGATATAATGAATGGAGGTGGTTTGTCTCAAGTTCTTTCCCAACTAGATATCAAAATTCAAGAAAAGTATTTTAGAAGGCAACAGATCTGCTTTAGGTGATCTAGCAGAACTAACATTCATTCTGTTTACTAAACACTGTGTTACAGTTTCACATTGTATAAATTAAAATGGGCCTTGAGTACCATAAAAAAAAGTGCTGGCCAATGAAAAGTGCTGGCTGTGACAAAATAACGACAGAATTTCTAATGCATCTTGGCTCTGTTGTCTAGGAGATGGTAATCTACTTTTCATTCAAATCTGGAATGAAGGAATTCCAGCTTCTGTAGAAAGGCAATTATTTACCCATTCTAAAATCTTCAAAATTTCCAAATATTCTGTCACATTATTGCCCAGTTTCACTAACTAGTGTAATGGCTAAACTTGTGGAATGAATGGTTAAAAACAACTTTAGTTATTTTTAGAATCTAGTATCACCTGAGAAGAGTAAGTCGGTTTTTGCAAGCATTGTTTTACCACTCAGCAGTTGCTCTGTCTTAGTCAAGAGATTAAAGATGCGATGGGCAGAAGAAAAACTGTAGTGTCAGTGTTTGTTGATTTTAAAAGTACTTACAATTCTGTATGGAGGCTGAAGCTATTGGACAAGTTTCATTTGCTTGGTGTGAAGGAGAAGATACTATAATGGATATATATTTTTATAAATCCTTGCTTTTATATTTGTGCTACCAGGGTCAATGAAATGACTTCAGGATACAGGCAGCAGAAGGTTGGAGTACCGCAAGAAGCTGTGCTAAGCCTTACTGCTCAGTATAATGATAAATGATTTGGCACAAGAATTTAAAAAAAATAAAAGGTATAAAAATGGCACTCTATGCAGATGACCTATTCATATGATTTTCCTTGTCAGAAGCAAACATGAATAAATTATCCTCAAAACTAAATGAGGTGATGGTAGCATTCCACAACTGGGCTGTTGAAAATCTTTTGACCGTCAGCTTAGAAAGAATGTTTTTATATTTTCTCACTGGCTCACTCTGTGCCAGAAATCACTCTGGAATATAGAAGCATTGACATCAAGGAAAGTGATGACTCCAAATATTTGGGTATGTACCTCAACAGGAAGATGATGTAGAAGATTTACATCAAATGAGTTGCCGGCATAGTATAGAATAAGCTAAATATTCTCAAATGCTTAGCCGGTAAGAAATTGGGTAGTTCACTGTCAGTTCTAAATGACACCTTTAGAATTTATTTAAAACCAGTGATCTTGTATGGTAGCGAAAACCATATAACTGCTGACATATCTGGCCTAGAACTAGTTCAGAATCAGGCCATGTGGCTCATTACAAGAGCTGTAAAAATAACTCTTATTTCGGCTCTTTTAATCGCTACTAAAAATGTTCTGTATGTTCTCAGGTGCAGTTACCGACTATATTACAATATGAAAAACTGATTTGATTGCCTTTAATGAGTTCCTGGCGAAGTTATCGGACAGAAAATCATCACTTGAAAAGACTAAAAGATTTCTTCCAGTATGGCGTGGAATTAAGAGAAAGTTCTGCCCACAGCACAAGCAGAACCTCTATTCCCATCATTGTGCTCTCTTAACTGGCACCATGTGTCAGTCACACTTGAAGTACAGAAGCTGGAGATCAGGAAGCAAAACCCCATTGACTGGCAGAAGATACCCATGGAATATGGGAAAACACTGTATTCCAAAAATGAATGGCTATGGTTGTTCACTGGTGGCTCATGTCCTTACCAGGCAAGTACTGTTACCATTTAATACCAGTAGATAACGGAATGATTAGACAGCTACAAGTTGCAGAAAAGGAGGTGACTTTTCAGTGGATTCTATCCCATGTGGGTATATATGGAAATGAACAGGCCAATCTCTTGGTAAAAAAAGGCCTACAAATCTTTATTCAGAAGCCATCTATATTATCTTATCATTCAGCAAAGCTCTTTGTTAACAAGAAATTCTGTGTTTTTATTAGATAGAATCTCCTGTCGTGTAGTGAAAATAAAAGATGGTCTTTGCTGGTAGAGAACGAAGTTATTATACCTGACAGTCGTAGAAGTGAGAGTGTGGCCATGTTTAGGGTAACAACTGGTCATGACTGTCTTGGTGCCCATCTGCAGCAAATAAATATATATTCTTCATCTTTGTGTGTCATTTGTAAGGCGTAATTCATGATTGAATTAAAAGAAATAATCGATATTGATATATGCGGGACTGAAAATACAACAGAGTATGACAAATGAGAGAAGATGCTACTGCATCTTCTCTCATTTTTCATTCATCAATAAACACTGGATAAAAAAATTTCCATTGAAAATGGAATTCTTGCTTATGTTCAAAATAAAAATGTTTATTGAAGAAGCTACAGAAGAAGAGCATACATTTTAACTGGGAAATGATCTGTTTTGAAGAAAAATTTATCACAAAGTCTGTAGGGTAGTGCAGTGACCAAAAACATGCCGAATTAACGTAATTTCTGTACTTTTACAACATATTCGTGTAATTATCTAGAAAAGGAAATACCTTTATGCAAAAGAAAATTATTGTTTAAGAATTTATTTTTGTCATCCGTCAGTTTACTCATTTAATGCTTTTTTCTTCCGTCTATGACCAAGTTAGCTACATCTGGATGAAATATGTTGTTTTAATCTTGTTCATCTCAATATAAGATTCTGCCTCCAATCTCTCTCCTCGCCTGTCTGTTCTTTTTATTTTCTTCTTTTCCCATTACTTGTGTTTTATTACCACATTTGCTGTATATTCCCCATAATTATCTACCGATTCTTATAAATATTAATTACAAATAATGAATATTATTAATATAAATACAAAGGTTGTTCAGAAAGTTCTTAACTTGACACAGAAATGGCACACGTGTGACCAAATGACTTTGGTAATTTTTCAAGTATGATCCTTTAGATGACATGGTACTAAGTTTCAAATGCATTAGTTTTGTTGCTTCTTTATGACGATTGACATTTTCTGAAAAATGGACAAAATTAAAGTTTGAGTTATTATGAAGTACTTTGTTTTAAATGGTTTAACTGTGGCAGACATATAAAAAGAGTTAGACTATTCTACATTAAAGTATTATTCCCCTTTGTTTTCAATGATAAAGCAATAGGCTCTGAATTTAAATGTCCCATATAATCCATTCAAGATGATGAATGCTCAGGACGCCCAAAAAACTGCTATGGCTGATGAAATCATTACACAAAATCACATTGCCATATTATATGATTGCTGACATAGCAAACATCTCAGTAGACCGTGTTTACTACATTTTACACGATGTTTTGCTATGAAAAACTTACTGCTTGATGCCATAGTTTTCAATTGACCAAAAACTGATTTGACTGAACATTTCTCTAAGGCGTTTAGTTTTATTCAAACATGATTTCGTTGAATCTTTTTTTGATGTTTTATAACAGTAGTTGAAACAGGGATTCACTATTTTATCGAGAGACTAGACAGCAGTCCAAACAATGGGGGGGGAGCAGATAAAAATGTTCCAAAAAAAGTAAAAAAGTTTCTATCTGCGGAAAAGTCACGGCTACAGTTCTATGATATTCTCATGATGTGGTGATCATAGACTACCTGGAAAAAGGCAGGACTGGGGAGTATTACACTTCACTAGTAGGCCTATTGAAGTCCTAACATCCAACATATGGGCAAAAAGTAGGTGCTCTTTCACCACAGTAATGCACCGACACACAAGTCATGGGTTTTGCTGCAAAACTCCTTGATCTACGCTTCAAAGTGCTTCCATATGCACTGGATTTGGCTCTCGGCAATTACTTCCTCTTCTCAAACTGAAGAAATAACTCGCTTGCAAATTCACTTCAAATAATGAAATCAAAGCTTGCAGAGTTGGACAAATTACAGTATAATAAGGGCATTAAAAAGTTGGAAAGTTATTCTAAATTTATCGAGTTGCAAGGTGACTAGGTTAAAAAATAAAATATTCTGTAAAGTCTTGTGTTTTCTTTCTAAATGCCCTGCGATATAAATTTTATTATGATTTTTACATTTTAAAAATTAACTCACTGTAGAAAAACATCATTAAATTTATAAACAAGTTTTTTTTCATTCTCCTTTGTGCTAGTATTCTTATTATTATTGTTTTATGTGTTTTTAACTGCTATTTTATATTTTTATATATATTTTTTTTTTTTTATATTTTTAACTGCTATGTTGATGAATTGTGAAGTAGTTCATCCTTTTCTTCATTTCTTTCCCATATGAACTCAAAGGTGATAAATTTTGGGAGTTCTGCTTTGTATTCTTTTCAATTTGTAATTTTTTAATTATTGTAATCTTATGCATAATAAAATTATTTTTTTCAGGAAATCAAGAAATTTGAGTGAGAAGAAAAGACGTGACCAGTTTAATATGTTAATCAATGAATTAAGTTCTATGGTATCCACAAATAGCAGGAAAATGGATAAATCTACTGTATTAAAATCTACTATTGCATTCCTTAAAAATCATAATGGTATATAACTAATTAATTCTGAGTTAATATTAAACTAATTTAGCACGAACATCTTTACTGTTATACGTTTCCTAACAACATTTCTTTGTAGACAACGTTTATTAGCTTCTGCTTCTATACAAAAATGTTTGTCCACTATTTTGTTAGTGTGTTTCTAACATTAATTTTTTATTGACTGATAAAAAGGTATAGATACTTTTTTTGTTTATAGGAACTTTTTTTTATGACTGAATTTTTTAACACACTACCAAAATATTGTATGACCTTTTTATCCACACTGGGTATTATATTATAAAAGATGTAAAATTATGCATAATTATGTAATTAACAATAGCATATGTTTTAATGTTATAATGTTATAATTATGTGATCATAATTATAACATTAAGGTTGAAATAATTAATGCAATTAAAATATTATCAAACAAGATTGTCTTTTTAATTAAATTCAATATATGATGAATTATTCATAATTTAAAAGATATATTGTTTATTTCTCATATATATATATATATATATATATATATATATATATATATATATATATATATATATATATATATATTTTTAAATCAATCAATTTTTAAAAAATTAATTCTTTGATTTAAAAAATTAAAATCAACTAATTACTGCAGTGTCTCACCACATTCACTGCTCTTCCTCAGTCCGCAATATATTCCAGTTAACATTTGAATGACCGTCATATATTGCACCTATTGAATTGTTGTTAGCCATCCCACACCATTCAGTTGTCAATTCTTCTTATACAAACCTAGTTTGTATAAGATTAAGACTTAATTTATAACATTTAAGCAAACCTAGTCAGCTTGGAAAATTACGGTAATTGTTTTTTTGGGTCAAAAAAGGTGTCCTATTAGTGGATTTCATGGACCCGGAAGAACAGCACAGTAGAAATTTCCTGTAAACCCCTTTCAGAACTAATGCGTGCAATTCAGAACCGATGAGAAATCAGGAATTGTTTTCATTCATGATAATGCACACCAATACCTCTGCCCACACAGTTGATCTTTTTAATACACATTGTACTTTTTTCTCACTCCCCATATAGATCGGACCTTGAACCTAGCAATTACCTTGTCTTTCTTCACCTAAAAAATTTTTTATTGTAAACAGTTCGAGGACATTGACAAGCTGAAAACAGCAGTGTTGAACTGTTTGAAATCTCAGGTAGCAGATTTTTATGAAAGGTTGTTAAAAAGCATGTTCCTAGAAACTAGAAAAGCTTATAGAACAACACAGTTACTATGTAGAAAAATGAAGTAAACATATATAGATATGTAACAAATAATAAATTTTTTTCTGTTTGTTTTTTAATGACCTGTCGGCCCTTATTTTTAAAACATTCCTGGTATTGTTTTGAAAATGTGCTTCTTTTCTATGTTGTGAGATCTAGGTATTTAAGTAATTTACTGTTTATTTACTTCATTGAACTGTAAGATGGGGTTTAATTGGTCGATAAGTAAAAGAAATATATGATATAGTGTTATCTTGGTTTAAATAAAAGTATGATTGTCATTACATCAGCAACAAAGTAATATTTGTTTATTATCATGTCTTTTTGTAAGTTGTAATTACGTATTCAAGCTGTGTTGAAAAAAATAATTATTTTTATGTGTTCCTTGGCTAGAAATGGGGATTACTATGAGGCTTAAAACAAAAGTGTAACTGAGGCAAATAAAATGGATAGAATGATCAATAACTGAAAGGTCAAATGAACTTCCTAGGAAGGGCTTGGAAAATTAAGTAAGACAAATATTTGTTGGGTTGAAACACAGTGGTGTGTGAAAGAAAGGATTCACATCCATTAGTTTAGGCAAAAGTAATAATAAGATAATAATCTACACTATTTTTGAATGGAATTAAGCAGATGTACTACGTTAATATAGTACAGTGATATTGTAAAATATTGTGTTAATAGTTTAATTTTTTCATGTACAGAAATAGCGCTAAGATCCAGAGTTCATGAGATCCAAGAAGAATGGAAACCCTCCTTCCTGTCTAATGAAGAATTTACACACTTAATATTAGAGGTAATTATTTATTATTTGTAATCTAGAAAGGAAAAAAAGACCTCTTATATAAAAAAAAGTTTGATCATGAGTTTTCAAACTAGGAAAAAGTTAAACATTGCAGAAAGTTAGACAATACAAATTTAAATAAAAAGTTTATTCATTAATTAAAAATATAATAGAAACTTAGTAATTTGCAACATGTGGAACTGAAGGGTGTCAAATTATAGGAAAAAATGTAATGCAGAAAATTTTTATTTGGAAAAATTAAAACACAATATTCACTAGTTTTTAATATTGCTGCATTTCACATAATTAAAGTTATTGTGTTTTATATTTAAAATTAACTTATAGTTTTTAAAAAAAATTTTAACAGAAAATTGTAAAACCAGAGACATACAAAAAAAGGAATTGTAAAAAAATGTAATTTTATTCATAAAATTATTTTATTACAAAATTATTTAACATTATTATTGACAATAATCTTAAAGTATGTTCTGACTTTAAACCAGCTCACAGTTATATTCATCTACAGTTTGTACACTATTGTGTTTTCTGTGAAAAGTCAGATAGTTTTTTTTAATAAGTGAATTGTCGCCAAATGGCTTCAACGGCACATGGCACTTACTAATCTTATGGTAGCTTTGAAAGGAGTCGTTTTTGTCGCCGATTGGCTTCGACAGCTTGTTGTAATTACTAACCTTATGGTAGCTCTGAGAAGGGCTGTTGTTGAATGGCTTTCGACGGATCATAATTCATAACCTTGTTGTGGCCCTAAATAGGGGCATTTTTTGCATTAGCTGTGAGTAGAGCTGTTGAGTCTGGAAGCTGGTCTCTGGCGAAGTCAGGAAGTTGCAGCTCGTCCATTGAAGTCAGACCAGGCTTTCCCTCAGCGGCAGTGGTGGCCCCCAGACCCCTGCAGTGTTGGTTGTCCTTCACCGGTGTGGCCAAGGTGATTCTCCCTGAGCAATCCCACGCTGGGCCATCTACTGCTGCTGAGTCTACCGACCAGGGTGATTGAAGCCTGGCGAGCTGGAGTGGGAAAGTAGCATCTGCGTCCAGCAGCTCCCTTGGCAGGCCGGCCAGACCTGCTGCTCCGGTGGGGATGTTAGCATCCGCTGGGAGGTCCCATGTTGAGGCGGCCAGGGAACTTCTTCAGTCTTCTTCTTCTTGGACTTCTCCAGGTGGTGGTTGACAATGAATTGAAAATTCACTCTTGTCCACGCTCGTTTAGTGGACCTGATATTGGTGGGGCTGCAGTGCCTCTATGGTGGGAGAAACTGCATGGTGGTGATCCTTGTGTTAGCATGTACATATACTGTGCGCCAGCTCACATCTGAGTTACTACCGTGTTCATCTGCCGATATTAAATTAGGCATATATATGGTAACAGAATCAACATTTCAGTATAGAAAAGTATGGAAAATTCCACTCTCTAAATTTTAGTTCATGAGTTACAAGTGTGCAAAATGAAAAAAAAAGTTGCTATTTGATAAGAGCATGGTGTGCTTTTTTGAATTATTGCAATTAGTTTTTTTTAATATTGTTTCTTATATATCATATCATTTCTTATCATATTGGCTCTCGATTATCTGACATTCTTTAGTCCGACATATCCAATAATCAGCACTTTTTGTAAGACTGCTGAGGTAGTTTGTATAATGCCACAACCTTTTTTTTTTTATTCTGACTTTTATGCACGCTATCACAATGATGAAATAGAGAGACACCATGGCCAAATGGTGAATATGATGTTTTAAATAAGTAGGCCATGGGTACGTGGAATACTCTAATAAATTACTGTACAGTACTTTTGATCATCACCGGCAATGTCATTAGCTGTGTCTGCAGTTGAATGCGTGACGCTGCTGCACCAGCTGGTAACTTGTACAGTACTGGAGTGTACAAATGGTATTAAACTTCTTATAGTATCTTACCACATGTCTCAGTATCATGTGATCATGTGCCATGTTTAGTTTTTGTGTTCGTTTTATTTGTGTTTTAATGCATTACGTTTTTAACGTAATAAGGAAAATTCTGATTTTCCTGATTTTAAAGTGTTCAGTTTTCCCTCTCTTAAATAGTATCTGCCGTTCTTTGTTTTTAGTTTTGAAGATGTCAAAACCACATAAACGTAAGCACATCTCGCTAAGTTTGTTTCAAAAAGCAGAAATTCTTAATAGAATTTTGAAAAAGTGTGATGTAGCTTCACTGTACGGTATTGGACGTGCAACAATTTATAACTTGAAAAAATTGGGTAAAAATAGAAAAACTTGTAAAAGATATTAGTGATAAAAGTGATCATCAAAGAAGAAGCTAAGCTTTTCTATAAACAAATTAAGAAGAAAGAAGATTTCCTTGCAGGTGACGGGTGGTTCAACAAATTCAAGAAGCGCTATGGAATCGATTTACTAACCATCACAGGTGAGAAACTTTCTTTTGATTTTACTGCCTCAGAGCCATATAAAGAAAAATGTATACAGTCCAAGAATTGTGATTTGGGCCTGACCTGGTTTGCAATGCCAATGAGTGTTGGTTATTTTTGAGGTTGCTACCAAAAAAAATATTTGTCCATTGCGCTGAAAAGAGTGCTCCAGGTTGCAAAATATCGAAAAACAGAATTACATATATGCCGTGTTGAAATGGGAATGGTACCCATAAACTTGAATTCCTTGTTACAGGCATGTCCAAAAATCCTAGGGCTTTTAAAAATGTAAGACTTCCTGTAAAATACAAAAATCAAAGCCGAGTATGAATGACAAGGGAAGTAATTTTTGAATGATTTAATGAGCAGTTCGTTTCATCAGTAAAAAATTACATAAACTAAGACAGTTACCAGAAGAAGCATTATTATTTTTAGACATTGTACAGAGCACCCAGATGAGGAAATTTTTGAAAGTAAAAGCTGGGTTTATCCATGTCTTACCCCCATCAAATGTTATGGCTAACATTCAGCCGATGGAACAACAAAATGTGAGCTAGATGGTTAAAACAAATTACAAAAAGAGTATTGTATAGTTTAATGAGTAAATCGGAATATATGCCTATTTTAAAATCTTTAAAAGAAATAAATCTTAAAGACGTGTTTGATCTTGCACAGGCATGAAAAAAGGTTCCTGCCAAAACAGTAATGAGCTCTTGGAAAAATTTGTGGCCAACTCATCCTCTAATATATTTATATGAAAAACATGGAAAATGAACAAATACCAATGACATCTGAAAGTAGTGATTTCAGTCCTGACACTTAAATAAACAACATTAGGGAGTTGCCAGCCCAACTGTGCAGTCAGGACGGCTCAGAAGGACTGACATCAGGCAATGTAAATGAATTGAAGATGAAAATTATCAATTGATGACCGACCGGCAGATAATTGAAGATGTGTTGAATGAGAACGAAGACAACGATGACTGTGAAAACGTGACACCTTCGCCATCAATTATTACCATAGGTCACAAAAGTACTTTGAGTGCGTTTGTATCAAGCGAACTGAAAAAAATTAAGTGGCAGCTGCCAATATTTTAACATTGAAACATTTGCAAGGAAATAATTTTGAACTGTCCATTAATGCAAAAAACAAAAGACTATTGACCAGTATTTTTCTTTTAAGTAAGTGGTTAGTTGTGTTATTGTTATTATCTTAATCAAATTATGTCAGTTATACAAATTAATAAGTTAATATGAAAGTACACAATGTTTTCTGTTGATTATTGCATTGAAATTAGGGTAATTCCAGTAAACCAACATATTTCCGGTTGTCTGATACCAGGGCTACCCGATATGTGTTGGATTATTGACAGCCTACTTTATTATTAATCTTTTTTTAATCTATTTTATTTTCTCTATTAGGCATGAGTGGTTTGGTTAGATTTTTAAGACCATACACTTATAAAATTATTAGCCATAATAATATTCACTTTTTTCTGTTTAGTAGTATTAAAAATAAACACAATGCAAAAGAAAAATTAAAAAAATATAAAAATTAAATAGCGACATAAATTTGGAACAATTCAGATTTATCCTTTATATTCAGTTAAAGTGAATTTTAAATAACATTTTGTTGAATAAATTAAAGAATACAGATCCACTGAAAACAAAAACTATTTTTGATACACTGCTACTCTAGCTGTTGAAAAAATATCTCTTTTTTTCATTTTCAGGTAACCTCTATTTTGGTTTAATATTTATTTGTGTTTTATGTTATAAGTCATATGTTATGTTATAATTTGATTATTTGAAGTGTATTGGTTTGTTCTAGTAGAATTTATGTTTATTGGCTGTTATTCTGAACTCTGTGTAGGTTTACTTGTTAGACTTATATTTATAAAACTCAGAAGATGAGTTTATATATATTTAAATATTCCATTAATGATTTGCAGATAAAGCCTGGTTATTAAATAAAATAGATTTATATGTCTCTGCTATTAAAATGTGTTTTAGGCAAATATTCAATACACCTAGAGCTCATACCTTACAATACGAGAATTCACCATTATTATTTACGACAGAAAACTTTAATAAGATTTATACAGAAATACATTTTTTTGGCTGTAATATCAATAAATTTTTAAACGCGGTCTGCACATATTATTATCAAAGGTTAAACCGACAAGGTGTATTGAGCTGTATTCCAGTAATTTTTTTTTTGTTAATCTTGCTATTTTATTGTTTGAAGAAAAACCCCTCTGTTCACTGATTTTTACATGATAATAATTGTAGCTAGTTTGTTATATATTAGCTCTAAGATTATATTATTATGATTGTATATGTATGTGTAGGTGCACTGTAAACGGATTTGATCTGTAGTGTACCAGTGAATAAATAAATAAAGATTTGTTAAACTGATTAAAAACAAGTACTGTTATTATATGTTATATTTACCAAAATATTTCAAACTTATGAATCCTTTAAACATGTCACATTCGTTTAAAATGTTATCTAATATTTAAATTCCAGCAGGGATGTTATGTATAAGTATTGTCTTGTTATTCAAGAATGTTGTCATAATTAATAAATATTCTTTATGCTTAGATGTAATACCGATCTCTATGGCAGTGGTAGCGTCTCGGCCTTTCATCTGGAGGTCTCAGGATCAAATCTTAGTGTAGCATGAAATTTTTCATACGCTACAAATTTCTATTTTTACATTACCACGTACAAGTTTCTGTGGTAAATTTGTTCATTAGTCAATAAATAAATAATAAATACTTCCATCTTTGAGGGCTCCCTCAAAAAATCGGAGCATGTTTTCAAGATAGAAAAGTAATTTTTTATCTGATCATTGTTTTTTTCCCGTAACTGTGAATCACAAAGCCTGCTATTTAGAAAATTAGATACGGTTAATTATTCTTAAAAAATATCAATATCCACCTCTATCAAACCAGATAATAGAATTATTTCTATGTTATTCAACACAGTACTTTGGATTATGAGAAAGGGTTATTATTTTGCTTCTTTTGTCATTTTTAATAAATTATGGAAATATTTAAAAATGTTTTTCCACCACTTAGACAATTCAAAGATTTTCTTTTACAGAAACATATTCTGTTAGTGAATTTTTGTATAATACAAATTAAACAGTTTTTTAAAACCCTGTACTTTCTGCATCCCATTCATTATTTACATTAACATGTACTCAAAGTAATTTTCAATGGCAACTTTTGAATTATTAATTATTTTGCAATAATTTTTTAATCCTTAATATATTTACATTATTTAATGTTTTTTATTTTAAATAATTAATATGGTCTTTAATTAACTACATTTTATCTAATAATTTATGTTTTTACATTTATAATTTTGTGTTGTAATGACATAATCTATGTAAGATATTACTATATATTGATCAGAATCAAAGGTTTATTTTTTTTTACGTACATAAACTTCTATCTGGATTATTATGTTATTTACAGTAAGTTTAATCTATCAAACAGTTTTGTTTTTAGCAACCGATGTGTATGAATAATATCCATATTCCAATTAAAAAAAAAAACCGAAAGAAACAAGTCAAAACATTTTTATTGTTTTTTTTTTAAGTACATACTGTACATCACTTTTTCTATGTTGTTTGTCATTTTTGAGGCACTTCATAATGGGCCATAGAAGTATACCTTCACCGTAGAGAGATGCCATTTGTGATATAACCACATATTAACAGCTTGTTTGATCTCATCATTGATGTGGAACTACTGGCTAGTAAGAAAGGATTTCTGATGGTGTACAGATGAAAATAAATAGCTTGCTGTTAGATCTGGGCTTTAAGGGAAATGATCAGATGATTAAATTGTTTCTGACTGTGGGTTTAATCAGATATTGCCCAGAATCAAGAAAATGCCCCAGTTAATGGCAAGTAAGTGTGCCACTACTCTCCATGGGCTGTTTTTCAACTCAGGGGTTGCAGGAAAGGCCCTTTCCTACAATCCCAGCTGAAGCTGGCCTAGCTTCATCCCCAGTGACTGTATGACTCCAGAAATCATCACCTTACTTTGTATTGTCAGAAAGCTCCATTTTGTTTTGCCCTGACATTTTATTTTTGTCTTATTCTGCAAGATCTTTGGCACAAAGCATGGTCACAATTTTTTATGGTCAAATTTCTCAGATGATGTCTGGTTGAAGTTAAAATGATATTTCTGGAAAATGCAGGAAAAGTGATATCATGGTGAATTGTCTGTTCTATCTGATTTTCAATTAGCGTTCAACAGTGTTCACTAGATCATCATTATTATAGGACAGTCACGCTCTGTTCATCAATGTGCACAATTTCTTGTCCTTCATTAAAAAGGTTTTACCATGTTTTGAATCGCCCATTACATTTCTCCATAAACATCACACATTTGAATTTCCTTCCAACATATCACAGACTGAATTGCACATGTAGCTAGCATTATTACTTCTTTAGACATTGTAAACATACACTATAAAGCAAATGCTTTGCGTGAATTGGTGAAATAATTCCTTGTCAACAAGTCAACAAACAGTGTGTACATTTACCCCCACCATATCCCATTGTGATTGAGCAGTAGAATGGTAATACTCGTATTTAAAAATGAAACTTTCTGGATATCCTTCAAATGTACAGCTTTTAATGTAATTTATGACTTTTTTTATTAGTTTCTGCAGCTTGGTCTTTTCTATCCAAGGATCGCAAGTAATTAAAATAATTTGATTTTTGTTCTTATTTTAATTTTATTATTAATACTTTGTTGCAGGCACTAGATGGTTTCATTATGGTGTTTTCATCGTCCGGTCGAATTTTATATACATCAGAAAGCATAACATCTCTTTTAGGGCACTTACCTGTAAGAATTTGTTTTATTATTACATGTATTTGATTAATTTATTTTTTATAAATAATTTTTCTTTATGTAAATAAAATTCACTGTTGAGAGTTTTCTTTTTTCACTGTAGACTTGGCATTTTTTATTTGCTACCATAATCATTTATCATAAAGTAGCTAATCGGGCATAAGCCTACTATTTATTAGAGAATACTACTACTTATTTAGAATAAGTAAATAGGTTATTGTAATACTTACATCTTTAGTTCACATATTCTTGTAACTTATTTTTTATTTCAGAACGATCTGTTAAATATGACAATCTATGACATGATTTTTGATGAAGATCAGTCAGAGTTGTATAATATGCTGCTCAACCCCACAACAACTGTTCGTTATGATAGTAATACAGGTATGTTCTTTTATCATTTTATTTATTTAGTACATTATTGGATTACATAAATCCAATTTTTGTATAAGTAACTCATCAGATTTAATGTTAAACTGAAAAGTATATTTTTAAAAATGTTAATTATCTGAAAATTTTTATTAGTTTTGATTAAATTACAAGATATGAATGAAGTAAAAATATTAAGTTCAGAAAAGGTTTTAAACCGCTTTATTTCAAGATTAAGTTAACATTTCTTTATTATTTGTCGGTTTAGTCATTAGAAGTATCTTTATGCATTTAATGAACTCAGGAATGATTTCCTTGATTCTAACACCCTAGAAGTCTGCTGATGCTGTATTACAGGAAATAATACAGCATTATTTGACATTTCCAGCATTTCTGACCATGTAGACCTTGTCTACACGATCAGAAATGTTCTGAAAGTCATATAAAGCTAACAAAATGTAGGGACTACTCCTGAAAGTAATGAAATAGTAAAAAAATTACAATGAAATTGTATATCGTATGGTAAGAGTCTGGCGTATATCATTTCTTCCACTTTAAAAACAAAAATTTCTGTAATATAAATAAAATTGTTTGTAACAAAATGATACTGATATCAAAAATGTAAGACACTACATTTCTATTGTCAAAATCTGTTATTAGTTTAAAATATTAAATTAAGCCAAAAAATAAAGATTTATTTTTTGCACCGAAAAAGGAATTCATTTATGACTAATTAATTTTATGCTTTTTATTTTATGAGGAGTGACTGAAATGTAATGCACATTCATTGATAACTCTCAAATGAAATAAATAACAATAAAAGTACAGTTTATTTGCTACAAAAACTTACATTTATTTTTCCACGTTGTCACCATTTTTAGCTGCACATTTCTTCCAGTGGTGAATTTTCTCATTCCATTAATGAAGAGTGCTGGTGGTCTTTCCTTAACCCACGATCTCACTCCATTCTTCATTTCATCTTCCAAGGTAAATTGAATATTCTTTTTAATTGCAGAAAGGCGTAAAAATTGTAGGGCGTCAAATCTGATGAGTGTGGTAGGTGTGGGATAAGTTCAAATTATAACTTCACAAGAGCCTCAGCGGTTGCACATGATGTTTGTGATCAAGCATTATCGTGTTACAAAATGATCAGCTTTTGTATTACACAGAATTTGCAGTTGACCCAGTTCTGGGTAGTCAAACGCATACATACACATGTTTGGAATCTCAGAATATCATCAAGATTTTCTTTTGCAGAGGGTTGTGTTTTGAATTTTATTGTGGCAAATTGTAGTGCAAGTTTTTTAATGCTCTACCAATTTTTTTTCTGGGTCTTATTGATACACCAGAGTTTTGCCTTTCTGGCACACTATTGAAAAAGAAATCATTTCCCTTGTCATAACGTTTTAAACACATTAAAATAGCATGCATATTTGAATCCTCCCATAAAAATGGCAGAAAATGAGAACTAGTGGGTCAACAAGCTTTGGAATTTTATGAAACTATAGCTAACTTATTGTCAAACTAAGACATCCTAACCCTGTAGGAGAAGACACCCGCCCTATGGTGCCTCTGGTCTATATTACATTCCAGTATGCACCCACATTTCAGCCACTCTTCAGATATTCATAGTTATTTTGGGTTTAAGGTAGTTATTTGATATAATAATAATAATAATAACATATCAGACTTCATTATTGTTTTGAAGCAACTACACTAAATTATAATTATGATGTAGATAGTAAAGTTTGAACACTTTAAAATCATATTAATAACCTTATGTATGATGAAGTAATTGAAATTTTTTGTTGAAAGCTGTTTATTTTATTATTTTTTACTTTTTTTGTTTCAGATAATCAGGTTTCTTTTTTATGTCATTGCAAAAGAGGAAATCTACATGTTAAGGAAGAACCAACATATGAACTGGTTCAGTTTGTGGGATATTTCAGTAAGTTTTATTTGCTGTTTACAAAAAACCTTTTTCATGATCATATTTTTTTTTTAGTATTTATGTGTTATTATTAGAAGTGAAATTTCTCTTGCTGTTCATCATAATGTCTTCTGGAACTGTAGTCCTAAGAAATTAAAATTTTGTAAGGGATTACAAGTAAGTTCTTCATAAATGTTGTGAAATGTTTTTTTTATAAATTCTACTCTCTAAGAGTCATCTTAAAAGTTAAATTGACTCGCTGTATTCCCATTGACTTATGCTAATTTTCCTATTATCTAGATATTCAAAAAGCAAAAATTGAACTCTATTTATTTAAATTACTTTTCAGCTGACAGATTCTTGAATTATCAACTATTAAATGGGGTTAAATGGTATTTGGCTCCTTACAGCAAACTCTTTATATTTCTTCCTTTATACCTGTTTCTCAGAGGTTTTTACGAAACTAATCTTTTACTGAGCTATCTGTAATGATTCCTAATATTATTAAATCCATACATGAACTCAGCTTAACAAAGTATCTGCTGAACTTCTGGGCTTTAGAGATTAAAGTTTTGTGATATATTGTTATGTTTTAAGCATGTACTATTTAAAAAAAAAAGAAAGCTCTCTCTCCCTAAAGGGAGAACTGCAGGATACCAGACATTTAACACTTTCAACCTGGCAACCATATTGCAGTTCGATAGCCTTTTCTAAACTGTATTTTTATATGAGAAACTGCATGAAGCTATTAGCATCATCTGTTCACATGAACATTTCTTCTTCTTCATGTGATGGCATTAAATTTGAGTGCTTGAGTATATATTATACAGAAAGAAAATTTTATTTTTGAGGCCACAATGTAACTAACTACATTTCTTGAATATAAAAGCCTATAACAAGCTATAATAAAAAATATTCGAGAAGAATGAGAAAAAATTTGGTTCAATTTTGAGACAGTTCTGAAATTCTGTCTTTCTGGAAGTTACATTAGTTACAAGTTAAACAGTTGCATTAAAACTTCAGGATTGGATAAATGGTGAAATATTAGTGAAGTTACGAACTGATGCTTATTGTATAATATTAGATGCTATGGGTGAACAAAGGGAATGGCTCATTGAATTATTTCGTCAATAAAGCATTTGTAACAGTTTGTTGGTGAAAGATTCACCAGATAAAGTGATCAGCTTGGTAGATAATTAAATAAAATCTACAATAAGGCTATCTAGATGATAAGCAAAGTGGCTGTGATGACGTGACAAGATGTAAATTCAGTCTGTTAAAGAGAGAGTGAAACTGGACAATATTGGTGTGAAAGTTAAATATCAAATCTTGCTGTGGTAAAAGAGAAATTTAAAAAATGCATTGAAAAGGTAGACAAAACAATTTCAATACCGGGTGTTCGGGGAGAACTTGCTGAATGTCAGGAAGTTCTTGCCAAAAAACAAAGAAATATTTATTATGTGAAAAGATTCCCTACACTTGTGGAGTAATAACAAAATAAAAACTGCTGCTTCTGATTTTGAACATACTGTATGGACATTGCTAAATGGTGATCATATATTTTCTACAGCCTTAAAAGAAACATGTATAAGCCTTACAATTTTAATCTTTTAAGTCAAAAAACTTAATTTTTTGCTTTGTTGCGTTGTTAAAGTTGTGATTTTCATATCTTTGAATACTGAAATTCCATTCTTATCATCTAGTAATTATACCAAAAAAGTTACAGAATTGACTTTTTTAATGTGTGCAGGCCTTTTTGTGTATACATTAGGATTGTATATACTGTAAGTAGAAAAATAAAATGAAAATAACAAAAGTGAGACTCATATTGTTTTTAAAAATCTAAGTATTTTTAAATTTATATTCCCTAAAAATGTATTATGTTTATCTAACAAATTGGTGTACAGTGTGCTCAATAATTATATTACATGAATATAACGTAATAATATTACATGAATATAATGCAGTTATATAAAGATAAAAAGTGTGTAAATCTATTATATTTAATATTGCAAAAATTAGGAAATTTAAACATTTAGACGCTTTATAAATAACAAGTATGAAAGGTGTTTGTAAAGCGTACCTCATACAGTGAAAAAGTCACTTTAATACACAGTGTAATAGTCTTTTTTCTTTTTTTTTTTACAAATAGCCATAAACATTATCAATATGAAAATATTCTTACGTTTCATGATCAAAACTTATATATTTCATAAGTAAAATATACTGTACAATAGAAAAAACAGTAGTAAGCACTCGTCTAATATGAGATTCTAAAAATTTACCCATTTCCAAATTTGGAAATTGTATAGCACTTAGGATGATCTTTACAGGCAGATAGTACATGTGCTTCTGAATGCTGCCTATAGACCATTCCGAACCTTTCTGGCCTGCCTGACTAATATCAAATATTTATAAAAGTAAATAAGAGAAATAATGCTGATAGTGTCAAGCAGGCATCCTGGAATTTTCTGACAGTGGCAGCATCTTGCCGTATAGAAAACAAGGGAATTCTAAGATATACACATAAAATAGTTACAAAACAGGTAATGAAAGGTTAAATTAATAAAAATAATCCCAACAGGGATTTGTAATAAAGTATGTGTTAAATAAAATGTGGATAACAAAATTATTAAAAATGTTATATGTAAGTTCTCTGTTCAAGGAGTATTTGACTATAGATTGTGTAATAAGAGTTGCTCACTGGTGGCTTCCGGTCTTAGTAGTCTTCTTTAAAAGTCACTTTTTACACTTAACTTGGTGTCAATTATTGGAAACATTTTCATTCCTTCTTTATCAGCTGTAATGTTGCGTTTGAAAAATAAACCTGAAAATTTCATGCTCGACCAAGAAATCCTGGTCTTTACTACTACTACTTGTGTGATTCCCACAGGTGTGGTCTTTTGGACCGAACTGGATCATGGAGATGCCGCAGAACCTCCAGTTAGTATTGTTTGTTGACAGTATGATGCGGTGTGCATTCCTAATGCATTACTCCATGGTAATCAAAAGAACAATCAGCATTATTTCATATTGTTTTCCATACTTGCCTTGCTGTTTTTCGGTTTTGGGGGATAATGAATTCCACTGTGATGACCAAGCTTTAGTTTCTGGGCCTTACCTGTACATCAAAAATTCATACCAGCTTTCTTGAAGAAGTTAAGAACTTAGTATATCGTGTGATATCAGAATGAATTTTTGTATCCTAGTCATTCATTAAAATTAAAATTCTGTATATAGAACTATTGCTAATCCCGGTGTCATTTGCAATTTCTCTAACAGTTTGCCGATGAGTTTGCATTATCAAACTGTTCACATTATTATTGACATTTTAATACGCCAAAATACCATTAACAACGATCCCAGTGACTCTTGACTAAATTTCAACCATTTTGAAAATATTTTATCACTTTTTAGTTTGTATAATCCTTACAGCTTTATTATCATAAGCCTGCCGGTCTTAAAAATTGTTTTGTTTTGAGTGTCAGCAAGCTTTTGGCAGAACTTGATGTGATGAGGTTCAATACATTCCCTCCTTATGCACAAATAAAAATCTGAATAAACACATATTACACTTATACACACAATGTCTGCTGAATAACTGACTATGATTACAATGTATGCATGTCCACTAGATGCTAGCACTGTACTCTTCAAAGTTTTACTTCTCTCATTCAGATACTTTTCAGAGAAAAAATATGGTTGAACAGATTTTGTACATTTTAACTTTGGATTGAATTAACATTTTTTTTTTTTTTACTATGTAGGCCTTTAGCCTACCATTACTTCTTTTTTTTAGTATTTTGTGAAGTATGTAGGACTTTCGAAGTAAAAAAATTACTCCTGAGTTTCAATAAACTGATTATTAGACGAATCATAGAATGAATATGAAAACAATGAAAATTATATAATTTTAAACAAACAATGGATTAATATTCAAATTCATTATTGCTGAGTGATATTTAGTTTTGGAGTAGAGTTTATTATTTGGGGGTATAAAATTTTGAGTAATACTGAAATTATTAAAGTGTGTTGCATGTAATAGTCAGCAGAGTTATGATCACAGTAAATACATTACAAGTGAAGAAACACTTTCTACCAGTGATCCACCAGATCATTGTTAGAAAGTGTTTCTTCTGCTAGAGATATTTTAAACTAGTAATTACTAATATTAAAAATGTGACGAAACTGACATGACATCATGGTTAATGCTAAACATACTGTTTACTGTATTATACTGAATGCATTTTGATGATTAAATTTAACTTAAAACAACATCTGCATATAATATTAAAAAATTCTAGTGGTTTTTAAAAATTTATAAAGAAAAGATTATTTGTAACATCAATTTAGTTTTAATGTAAATTAATTAGTAGTTAATCATTTACTTACTTTACTTGCTTGATATAATATAAAGATGAGTTATCAAAAACATAAATTGTAATAGCTTTATAATTTTCCTGAATAAAACAACTGTTGGCGTAAGACCTTATCGTTGTGCAGGGTGTCCCATATAAATGTAGCCTTTTATAAAATTTGAAATAACTACCTTAATTTCCTCATTTATCCTGGAATGGACTCGTCCAACATCTGACTGTTGCACCAGTTCAGTAGAATACTACTTACTGATAGCCATAACAAAGCGATCAGAATGCTCAGCTTATGGTTAATTAGAAGATGGTGTTTCTACAAAAAGAACACATTTTTATTGTTGAGTCATATTTCAGTACACGATCACTGACTACAGTGCAAGAATTTTTTCACTGTAAGTATGAGATAGACTGGTTTATAATAAGACATCAGTGACTAAATTTAGAGAGATTTATTAATGACAAGGAATACAAAAGAATGAGGGCAGTGTAGAATGCAGACAGTTGCTGAAATCAATAACTAATTAACTGCCTGATAAAAATAATCAATTGGACGCTTGACAGCTGAAATTAATATGCCAAAGTCAACTGTTCATCGAGCAACAAAACAGTTAAACTTTGAAACAGTTTAACAGGTCATCAACTTGATCCCGCCAAAGAAAAATGACTAGAACACTGCCATT
Source organism: Lycorma delicatula (assembly GCF_047948215.1). Taxonomy (NCBI): domain Eukaryota; kingdom Metazoa; phylum Arthropoda; class Insecta; order Hemiptera; family Fulgoridae; genus Lycorma; species Lycorma delicatula. The sequence goes on along the minus strand of NC_134460.1, from coordinate 162,052,756 downwards.
AATTTGTGCGTGAGAGGACTCAAGTTGTGAACTAGCTATTTTTCTCTGATAAGGTGTGATTCCATCGGATAACTTTATAAACAGTCAAAACAGTAGAATTTGGAGTGCTGAAAACCCCCATGCGTATCATGAAAAGCCATTGCACCTGGAAAAGATGGACATCTGGTTTGTGATATTTTGAAAAAAATTGTCCTTATTTTCTTTGAGTATGCCTGCCATTAATGCAAATGATATCAGTATATTTTATTGCAAATCATTGCGCTCTTGGAAAAAGATGATTGATATTGTCAGTTAAAACATGACAGTACGACATCACACTTAGCAAATTCAACAGCTGCTTTCATTAATGAATTCTTTGTAATGGAAATTCATTGATCATGGCTTATGGCAACCGAGGATCTCCAGATTTGACACCGTGAGATTTTTTCTTTGGGGTTTACTTAAAAGAAAAGCCTACAGTAACAAACCACAAACGCTAGAACAACTAAAGGTCAGTATTAAAAAAGGTATATTAAATATCCAATCGCTAACTCTGAAATCAATCACAAAAAACACAATGAAAATGATGAACATCTAGTTAGGAAGATAGTGGCCTCTTTCAGCATTTACTACAGATTTTAAGATGTTATAAAATTGTGTATAATAACTATACCTAATAATTTTCTCATGTCTTTTTCATTTAAGTACATCTATAGACAAAGTCTACAATAGACGGGTTACATTATTTAAGGAATATTCTGTATTATAATAGTTATATGTCCATTTTATGATGCCTTATTCATTTGTATTATAACTTGTATCTTTATTGATGAAAGATTTTTATTTTCAGGAGCTGATATGGATTCATTACAGATTGATAACAATAGAATAGCTAATAATAATAATAGTAATAGTAATAATAGATTCAGCAGTTATTCAAATGAAGCTGATACAAGGTATGTGTTTTTTATTTTATGAATTTTCTTTTTATTAAATAAATAAAAAACAAATCATTTAGCCTAGTTAAAATTCTAGGTAATCCATGTGTCTTAATTAAAATATAGGATTATTTTTTGTGTGTATAGATAAAGCTCATTAATTTAAAACCCTAGACCCCAAAAAATTTAATTAAATGAAATTGCAGAAATCTAATTTTTAAGGTTTTTGTAAACTAACATATTGCTTTACATTTATGTTATTGTTTTTTGTTTTTTTTCATATATAAAAAACTACCATAACTTATACTAAATAACATTGTTTAATGTTTATATGAACTTTTTTCATTATTTTCACAGGTAGAAGAATAGGTTATGAAAGTCCTGGGATAACTTTGTGATACGCTCTGTATATTTACCTATATATGTACTTTACTGAAATTAATCTTTCTAAGATTCATAATGTCCCTATGTACTGTTAAATTATATTTAAATTCTATTAAATAAACTACCTAGTATAGAAGAATACTGAGATAAGACAATATGACATCTTACCTTAACTTTTTATGAGAGTACTTTTGCAGGATCCTGCATCCTCAGTTATGATTGAAATAATCCTGTTATTGCATAATTAAAATTTAAGAATAAAAATACTAAAAGAATGGTTATTGCATATTAATTTACTTACATGAGTGCTGCTATCTGTTGTAGTTTTTTAATAATGTCTTCCTCAAACACTATCTGATAGTTTATCAAATTGAAATTTTATTTGTATTTATATATCTGTAGTTCGGAGGTAAAGGACACCATCTCCATTTTTGTGAAAATGTGTTTATGAGTGAATCATGTAGTATTTTTTGCACTCTTTCCAGTAGTATACAACACTAACCTCAGTTGTGAATAATAAATGAGGTAGCTACTTTTAAATTGACTACAAATACAAATTTTATTGCGGTAAACAGCATCAAGTGCAGATATCATTATATACTCCTTAGAAGAATTCTGTAGCCCAGAGGTAGACACCATCTCATTTTTACAATTTTACAGTAGAGCAGTTTGAAGTTTTAAAATTTGTTTTTTTTCTAATTTCCTTTGTTCATCTCCTTCTGTCATAACTTTTTCTTCTAAATTACCTTCTTAAGAAATTAAGCCTCATGTATGTGTAAAATTAAGTGTTAAATAGTTACTGAATTACATTGGAATGAAATTTTGAAGGTTTACTGGGATTTAAGAAAGGATCATGATTTTAATAAAAGGCAGTTCATTGCATTCTGCATTGAAGTAAGACCAAAAGAAAGATTTTGAGGTACGGATAGTACAAAACCAAAAGAAAAAAAGAAAATGCTTTTCATTATAGTTTAAACATAAATGATGTAAAAATAAGGGTGTGTAAAGTGATGTTTTTAAACACATTAGTTATATCTAATAGTCATAGTTAACGCAATTAAAAAACAAGAATTTGCAGAGATCATAAAAATAGCATATACTGTCAAGTAAACATCTGAAGAAATAATTCAAAATGTTGTGTTATCCCAAAGTATGAAAGCTACTATTCACGCTTGAAAACTAAGAAACAGTTTTTAAGTCCTGATTTAAATTTAGAGAAATTATATTCATTGTATCAAGAATTCTCTGCTGAAAATAAAATCTGTAAAGAAAAAGTATTAAAAAAGTGGCTTTGTGTAGATAAATTTAAAAAAAGTCAACTTGTCATTTAAGCAGCACAGACAAATACCTGTGATTCATATCTAGCAAAATTAAAGGGTGAATTACATTCAGATAGTTAAAAATTTACTCAAAGTAATTACGAGTTGCACCATAAGGAATCACAAAAGGGGTACGAATAAAAAAGTAAAGATACTAAAGACGCAAAGAACTGCCAAACAGTAAAAGTGTTGACAGCAGATGTACAAAAATGTATACCAACACCACATTGTTAACAAACACCGAAATTTTCTACTGCAGGAAGTTGTAGATGTTTAATTTCAAAATGTATGATTTCAATGATCGATTTCATTCTGTATGATGTGGAATGAAACTAAGGCAGGACGTGGTGGGAATGAAATAGCTTCTTGCATTCTAAAATTGGCTAACAAAACATTCCCAATTTAGAAACTGAAGAAATAGTCAGACAATTACTACGGCCAGTACAAAAATTTGGCTGTTGTTATGTGTTTTTTCTGTATTTTACACCGATATCCACAGATAAATTGTATTAGTCATAATTCTTGTTAAAAGGCCATTAACCCACCAGGTTGGTCTAGTGGTAGTAAACTCGTCATTGCAAATCAGCTGATTTTGAAGTCAATAGTTCTAAGGTTCAAATCCTAGTAAAGGCAGTTACTTTTATACAAATATAAATACTAAACTGTGGATACCGGTGTTCTTTGGTGGTTGGGTTTCAATTAAACACATATCTCAGGATTGATCGACTTGAAACTATACATACATATCATCCATGTACATATATACATATTCATACATATCCTCATTCATCCTCTGAAGTAATACCTTAAGGTAGTTCCGGTGACTAAACAGAAAAAAAAGTGTTAAAACATCATACGCAAATGGAAGCTGACAATGTCCATGTGTTGATAGAACGAAGAAAATAATGAATTACTTACAGATATTGACACCTAGGGATTGGCAATAATTGGTTCGCCAATTTTCAAAAACATATGTTTGCAATATGGAATTACATGATTGTAAGGATTTTAAATCACTGCATGGTAAAACATTGTTTATTTACTGCAAAGTTTTTAATTAGCAGCCAATACTCCCGTCACAATTTGTTTCCAATAAAGTTAAGCAAGAAAATATTGGTGAATTATTTTATAAATATGAAACTGATGTTGACAAAGATTTTCTTTCAGATAATTTACAAAGAAATTTGAGAAAGAATGACTTCAAGTTTCCAGATGTACTTTATGTCATTACAGTCTATCCAAAATCGATATCACTATTAAAATACAAAGACCTGTTAACGCTACTTAAGTATTTACCATCAGAATATCATCTGTTTTATCAAAACATACATAACTGCAGTGAAGTAAATGATTTCCATGAAGAAGAAAGTGGTGAAGACTGGAGAAATAATTATTTTTAATGAAAGATTTAGTTTAGAATATTAGTTTTCTTAATAAATTATATTTGAAAATGTTGTAGATTTTCTACTATTTAATCATTTTTTTATTATTTATTTTGAATTTCTTTGTGAATTTTTATCGTACAGTAGATAATATTACTATTGAAGAAATTATTATATTTTTAGTTCTTTGTAAATTTTTTTTGAGTGTCTAACAATAATATTATGTTAACAGACACAATAATTACCTTTTTCAGACAGGTCTTTTTAATTACCTTTTTCTTTTTATTGCAACATTGTTACAATATTATACAGTCATTTTATTACACAATTTATTTGTCTCTTGGATGATACAATCAGGGGATTGTGTTGCACTAATATTTTTTATGAATGGTATTTTTTAATAAAATATTTTTTTGCGAAATAAAACTTAATTTTCTTCAGACTTACTGCTTTTCTTTCACAAATGACTGGACAGGATTTTGAATTCATTAAAAAAAAATATATAATAAGTACGTAGAGGTATAAGACACCATGTCCATTTTTTAAAATGTAAAACAAAAATTAATAAATATATAATAGCATTTTTTAAAGTAGACCTAAATAAGCTATTTAAAAAAAGTAATGATGGTGATGAGCAAAGGAAATTAGAAAAAGTGAATTTCAAAACTTCTGCTCTACTGTAAAATTGTAAAAATGGAGATGGTGTTCTGTACCTCCAGGCTACTGATATGTAATATTTTCTAATGTATTTAATTTTATGTTATCTTTATTAATTTCTAATATTTCTAAATTTGTGTTATATAAGAAAAAAAGAATGTGTGTTGTTTCTTAGATGATATTCCATATTAAATAAACGTAATTAATTTATTATTTTTGCAATTTCTATAATGTTCAAGAAATCTAGTTTTAAAAGATCTACTTGTTTTTCCTATTTAAATAGAATCACAATCACTACATTTAATTTTATAAATTCCATACAGATTGTTTATTTTATTTTTTTTAAATATTTTATTATGTGATTATTAGGTTTATATGCTGATTTAAATATTTATTTATTGTAAGTTTTAGTAATGTTTTCAATGATATTATTAGTGTATAAATACTTATTTATATTTTTTCACTCTTTCGTATCTTATGTATTTTTAAGGTTTTTTATTGTATTTTGATAGTAGTTTTTTTGTAAATATTATTAATTAAAAGATATAAATGGATCATATCCATTTTCAAACTGCTAAATGTTTCTTGATGTTAATTGCATCATTTAACATTTCATTGTTATTATGTTTGTATTTGATTGCTTTATTATTCATATTTGTATAAGCGTTAATCTTATAAGACAAAGGGAAATTTGATTTTTTATGAATTGTTATATTATTAGATGTAGGTTTTCTGTATACTGATGTTTCTATTTGGTTGCCCTTGTTTAGTTTAATATTGACATCTAAATACATAACCATTTTATTCAAATTAAATTTTTAATTTTCATTATAAAAATCTAATTTATTTAATGTTATTAGACGTTCATTGTTTATTACCGGGTTATGTATAATGAGAATATCATCAACATTACAGTGTCCATGTTAAAACTTTATAAGTGATGCCATGTGCTAATTTACTCCTATAATTCTGTGAATATATTTCTTAAATAATATCTGAAGTGAAAATCCCATAAGTAAGGTATTTTTTTGTGTTTAATATTTGTTATTTAATTCAAAATAGTTTTGTTGGCCTATATTTCTTATAATAGTGATGATACTTTTAATAAATGTTAGATCTTGTTGATTTTAATTTATTTTTTATTATTAGTAAAAATTTTATATCTTTAAATAAACAAAAAAAAAAGTTTTAAATATAAAAAAAAAATTGTATTTTTTATTTTTCCATGTTTACTATGTTAAATGGAAGAAACTAAAAAAAAGTTCTACTAAAAAATGTACAACCAATAAAAAGTTACCCAAGATTTCTTTTTTTGAGGTGGGGGAGGGAATTATGATGAGATTGTATTGAACCATTTTACTAGAAGGTTATTATTTAAACGTTTAATACTATTAAAAGTATAAATAAACTCAAAAATGTTTCAAAAAATCTATATCTTTAAACTTTAATTAGCCACCCACCCACAATATTGCCCTTAAAGTATTTTTTGGATTTCCTGCAATTCTATTATGCCTAGGAGGACATTAAACAATATGCAATAAAAGATAACTTTTTTGATTTTTTGCAAAGAGGGAATTTTGGGGCAAATTAAAAAAAAAATGGTAACATAAGCATGTACACGTGTAACTGAACTTAATATAAAATGGATGGTTGCTGAAATTTGAGAAAATTCACCCCCACCCCCTAGAGATATCGACTCCAAAATTTATCTACAAATCGCCTCATGTAAATTATGTCTATATTAAAGTTCATCAAATTGGTTTATCCAATCAAAAGCTATTAAGCTTCAAACATGTCAATACATGAACATTACCCCTCCCCACTGTTTTTTGTTTTTTGGGGTCCCTGGGTCATGAAACATTGAAAAATGCAAAAATCCCACACCCCATTTTTTGACTAGTTACTGTATTTCCCTTTATACAGCATAGCTCTAGAGCTATCATGCCAGGAAAATAATTAGAGATAAAGATGCTTTGTTTATAATGCCTGTATGTATGTTTTATTACAATTCACATATGCATTATTTAACAATGCAGCATCATTTATTCAAGTTTATTTTTTAATGCATTTTTAGATTGGTGTTTGTTGGAACGGGAAGATTGCAAACACCGCAGTTAATTAGAGAAATGTCAATAGTTGATTCTTCGAAAAGTGAGTTTACATCTAGGCACAGTCTAGAATGGAAGTTCCTTTTTCTAGATCATAGGTAATTATTTATTACATTTATTCTGTTTTTTATCTGTATGTGAATGCATGTATGTGTACGGGTAGAAATTTTGTTAAAATTCCAAAATAAAATATTTATTTTTTCTTGTAAATTGGATTTTTAGTCATAATCATTAGGAATTCTTTATTTTTTAAAAATATAACCAATTTCACATTTAGGTGATCTGGAACCTTTCTTAGATGCTCTGCAAAGTCATATGTACTTTATTTAAACACTAAGAAACTATTATTTTTAAAATTACAGTCAATGATGAGGGATTTTTGATTTTAACACAGTTATTTCTCCATTAATTTTTTGAACCTCTTACGGTTAATATGATTAGTTTTGCATTCTATTAGTTTATGACAGAAAACAGTTTGGAACATATAGAAGGATGTGTGTGAATATCATCCTTCTATTGAAATAACACTATGAATCTTATTTTCTGCCCTCAAGGTATGTTTGTCTATTCAGAGTTGTTTAATCTAATATTTTTAAGTGTAGATAGTATATGTAATGTTTGTTATTAGCAGATAGGGTTACAATAATTTGTTGCTTTATATTATTTCACTTTGTTTCTTATAGCTGTGATGCATGTAAAATATCTACAGTATAATGATATTAGTCAGAATTTATTTCTCTGAGAATAGTGATGTTCATCATGCGTCCAACTCCTTTGGTGAACTGTGAGAAGGTATCATTTATAGGGCTGAATATACATACTTTACTACATACTAGAGGGCTTGGCTTACTATTGTGCAATAGTTTGTGAAGAAGATAGGAAGAAACCAGATCACTTCTCACTTTCCTAATAACTCTGATACGGGTTGTTTTTTATTCCTAGTACAGGGGCTGACTGGTGTTTCATATTAGTTTGCCAAGAACATTACGATTAAGTCACATAACATACACATGTACTATTACAATCGTAATGTTCATGTATGGACATGCACCTACCTACAACACACATGTCATCAATCTAAAATACAAAAATTATTTTATGTACCTGTAATTCATTACTTTAGCATGTCCTCATGTGTTAATGGTAACTAATTGTAACATTTATTTGTTTTATTATCCTCAATTATTTTTAGTGTGCTTATTTTATTTGCTTCAAAAAAATTTAATCCATTAACAATGAATTACAAAGTTCCTTATAATTTAAGAATTTCCTCAAATTAATTTTTTTAAAATTATCTTTACCCATTACATCCTTACTTCTTTCAGGATGAACATATTTAATTACATTAAATATTTACAATTTATTGTACATAATTAATATTAACATGTTCATTGCTTCGTGGACCAATCAGTCTCACTGGCTTGTGTGGCGGGATGCCATCTCGTCTCGTGATGACTAACTCAATACTGGCATTTGGTCCCACTGGACTTGATTATAATTTCATTATTGGTGCCAGTGTAACCAATAGGTTCCAAGTTAGTTTTTTTATTATTTTTATAAAAAAATAATTAAAAAGAATGCTGTAGTAATGAATAGTTACCGATTTAAGGATTGTGGGAAAATAGCATTCTGGCACCAGGGACCAAACGAAAATATAGCGGGAGCAATGAATGTGTTAATGAAGTTTCTTAGTTCACATAATAAAAATAAAATATCTTTAAAATAATGTAGTTTATTTATAAACCATTATTTTTTATTACAAAAAAATAAGAGAAAACTATTTTTGATCATGAATGTTGGCAGTGAAAATTGTAAAAACTATAGACCTTTTGTACCCGATCAAATGAATAAATATAATTTTGTTATGACTTATTTAAAATTTCTTCAGTCATTCTGGCAACCACTGCAATATAAAGATAGTTGTAATTAATGAATATTACACATATTAAATTTATTTTTTGGCTAGTACTTTCAAAGCTTTATACTTTTAACCCAGTAAGTTGACAGTGATATCATTTCCTATAATTTGTAAATATTTGTTTAGGTACATTTTGAGTCTTTTTAAAAATGCCACTCACATGTCTTACATGTATCATGCAAGGGAGCAGCAGAATAGTCCAAACGTGCAAATGTGGTTTGGGGAAAATTTTTAATGGTAACTCCGTCGGATTTGCATTGGATTTATGACTGTTTATCTCTTAGGTGCTGATTTTATATTATAAAAATCAGCTTAATTAAGCAATCTTTTTTTAGCATGTCTTTTAGATTAAGCCTAACACATTTATTTTATTTCAGTGGTCATCTTCTCTTGAAGTCATCACAATATAGCCAATATTAGACTATTGTATTTGTTGAGTTGTGATTATAATAGTATTTCTTGTTAATTTTCTGAATAAATTAAGTCTCTGCAACCCATATATTTTTATTACTTCTCTTTTTATAGCTTATCACATACAAACAGTTTCTGCTCCCCTGGTATCATGTTGTTCATCAAAGTAAACATATTACCACAAGTAAACATATTAGAAACAAGTACCAGCAATAAATATGAATATTAACGATAAAATAAATACATAAATCAAGTACTCCAAGTATAACTGCAAAGCCTGTCATTATTAGGATTAAATAATAGTAGTAATACCATGTAATCAGGAACATATCTAAAAAATTATTTAAGGGATTTTATTTTTGTTACAGAATGGAAGAAGGAAATAATAAGTAATATTATATATATATATTTTTTTTTTTACACTTAATATTTTTGTTTTCGTCCACATTTAGTAGATGCAGATATCTCTGCTTCATTAGAACATGTTTTTATGAAATTTAATTAAAAAAGATGATTTTAAAATATTAAAATTACAGAGAAGTATATTAACCATATCTTAGTTGTCGATGTAAATTCTAAATTACTTTATTTAATTAATTTTTATATAAACATGTTTTATTAAAGTAGAGAACTCTACTAAGTACTAACAGTTTAATAAAAATAATTAAGGATAAAACAAAAATAGTCGGTGTAAAATATTAATTTTATAAATAATTATTTTCTGCTTCTAAAATGCAATTTGCTAAACAATATTTTACCTCTTCATATTATACAGATAAAAATTGTGAAGATTAATGCGGTATATTTATGTTTTTCCTTTAGGTTAAAAAATAAATAAAAAATTTAACGAATGAAGGATCATGTTTATGATATAGCAGCAAAGATTGCAATTTACCCATTAGTGGATTATCTCTTTATGTCTCGTAGAGGTATCCTCTACTTACCCTGTATGATTAGCCTTAGATTATTTTGTTTAATTTACTTGCATAATTACGTTGATAAATATGTAAATTTAATTACTAATAAACTTTTCATATGATTTTTCTTGATTACTTTTGGGAAATGTTTAAGGGTCAGTTTATAAGAATGATTGTTGCCAATTTTTAATTAATTTTTGTTAAATTTAACTTACAGAGCACCACCTATTATTGGCTATTTACCGTTTGAAGTACTTGGAACATCAGGATATGATTATTACCATGTAGATGATCTAGAAAGGGTTGTTCTGTGCCATGAAGCTTTAATGCAGAAAGGTGAAGGTACTTCTTGTTACTACAGGTTTTTAACAAAAGGTCAACAGTGGATTTGGTTACAAACCAGGTTCTACATAACTTATCATCAGTGGAATTCTAAACCAGAATTTATTGTATGTACGCATCGTGTAGTCAGGTATGCAACTGTTTACATCTGTTTAATACCAATTTATATAAAACTAGTTGGATTACTCAACTTCCACCTGGTTATCGATTGTAACATTACCAGAAGGAAGATCCTGGATTTTGATTTTAGAAAGAACAAGGGGCTATTTTTAAAAGTACTTTTTCTTCTTTTTTTTAAGTTTGAAAAGTGAAAAGGAAGAAATTAGTTGCTTGTTTTGTGAGACTTAACACTCTACATGTTTTGATGTACTTTTCCAAATAACATTTTGAAAAGTAGCCTATGAGAATTAAAAATAGGATCAGGATAACTTTATGCACAATTTTGTTAATTGTTTTGATTGCATGTAAATAAAACTAAAACAATTTCTTTGAAAAAACACAAGAACAGCAGCCATAAAATGGCAGTTTTTAGGTAATTTCTAATAAAAGGAAAATTTTATTTGCAAAATTTGAACCGAGTATAACCCAAGAGATAAAATTAAATCATGAATTCCTATGAATCATTTTTAAGCTTAGATAACCACTTCCAGCAAAACTTTAAGAAAAATATTACGTAACTAGTCGTTTGTAAATTCAAAATAGTTTGCCAAGTAATGAGCAGAGGAAGAGTAGACTTGAAAAGTATTCAAACAGTTTATGTTAAAAATACAGACTACAGAAACAATGTGCAGACTTTTCCAACCTTTCACTTTTAACTTTTACAAGCTGATTTTTAAAAATGGCTCAGAAGTAAATATGCAAAACGAAAAGTTAGAATGTTCTTCATACAACAGATCAGATGTGCTAGATACATTTTAAAAAAAAAATAATATCACTTTACAAATTCTGTAGAGTGGAAAGCAAGATGAAAAGTACTTCCAATAAAAAGGCCCAAGCCTACTTCTGCATTTTTGACATTCCTAACATCCAGGTTTAGTCTCCTTTTCATGTAAGATAGATGTAATCATCTGTCTAAAAACTGATTAACTGTGGAAATTTGCTTTGTTCATTAACTTTAAATTCTTGAATTAGCCCATTTTTACCAAGACCAAATTGTTCAGTGGAATCTTGCAGGCTCAAAATCTTCTGGCACAGTTGTTATTTTGATATAATATCTACACAACTGTGTATTCATCCACTTCACTTTTGTGTTTTTAATTATTTTGCTCACTTCACTGCTAGAAGTTTTTTTTTTTGCTTATTTTCTGTGACTCCCATTCTACCCCCTGAGAAAGAAAGTTTATGAGTTGGCAACCTTCTTCCTCTCTGCAGTTAAGTCATATTCAGACGGTTCAATTCTTGGTTGTATGAGATGAAATAAGATTGTTCGTTTCTTCTTCAAACAAATTCTAGTGTTCATTGGACAAGAATATTCTTGAATATATTGCCAGCCTGTAAGTGGAAAAAAAAATAGGCAGAGAGATGGTTGGGTTTGTATCACATGTATAATCTTGTTCTGCAACAAGATTATATATGTGATACAAACCCAATGGTGGTTTCATAATATATGAAACCACCATGTTTCATATATTTTTTACGAGTTGGAGATGGTTCATCCAGGCTGAAAATACTGTTTTGTTTTAGATTCTTCTAATTTTTCTTTTTCTGTAATCTATGATGTAATATACACCAAACCAGAAAATTAAAGTAATTTTTCAGATTTTAATTTCTATATAGTATTCAGTTATATAAATTATATTAGTGTTTTTCTGTTAAGTGTTTTGTTTTTCTAATTAATTTTTTTTGTTATTCTTTATATTTTGAAAGAGCCAGTTTAGTCTGATTGCTAGTTTTCTTAATTTGTAATGCTTTAGTTTTGAACTTCTATATTTTTAGTGGTGATAGTTTGGTTTTAATTAAAATGTAATATTAATTTCTTTGTGCTATTTCTATAGAAAGAGCTATTTTTCTTATTTATTTATTTTATTTATTTAGCCATTCTATTAAATTAGAGCTGTAATCAAATTTATATAATGAATTTTTTTTCAACAGTTATGCCAACGTTATGAAACAAATGAAAAAGGAAAATGTGAATTCAGTTGATGATTCTGAACAAAGTCACGATGGTGAAGACTTCTCTTCTGAATCGTGTGATGTTCAGTGTAACAATCGACAGATGCGCAGTAATGCCAGTAATAATATAAAATGGTCGACTTCTGCTACAAAATCTTCTGGTAAGTTATAAAAATTAAGCTTTATTTTTCTAGTTAGCTGTGGAATATTGTATTTATAGCCTTGTTTTGTAAGTTGTTAAATCCTATTAAGCTGTTTAATGAACTCTTCTTAGACATATATATATATACTGGGTCCAAATTGCACGGCAATCTCTTGGGAGATGATTCTGTAGCCAAATTAAGAAAAACTGTTCATTTGCAAGTTTCGGCTCTTGAAACATTTAGCTCTGCTTTCAGGCTCCTCTGCGAAATTAAACCACGCTAAAATTCTGGCAGTACAAATCGAGGGGTAAATATGATGTTTCTTTATTGTTTTTGATTTAAGAGATTGAATAAAATCTGGCCCCAGACTTCTGTCTCACTTTTACGAAAAATGGGGTAAAACCCGGGGTGTGTTGGAAAATACACGTTTTTAGGTTTAGAGTAAAATAACTTTGTTAGATTACCAATAAAAAATAAAAATTTCTTGTTAACTTTGTAGAGAATTTAATTCTGATCAAATTGATATAAATAACATTTATTAAAATTAAACACGTATTTGAGAAATTCAACTTTAATTGGAAACAAACACAAACTGGATGAGAAAAGTGATACGACTTTAGAAGGAATAATTTACATGCATGTGATCAACTGGTCAGGAAGCTATGCCCCTGGACCCCTTGTTTGTGAGAATAATGATAAATAAAAATTAAACCCTGTTCAATTTATAAAAACTTATCAATGTATTGTAATTTCTTCAGAGCAACAGTTGGTGGTCAGTACAAAACCCATTAATTGGTTTTTAGATTTCCCATTGTGGCTTCGTTTGTGAAAAACATAATAGGAATTAACAAACATAAATTGCCAACACAAGGTTACCAAATTTCATAAAGATTGATTCATTAGGAGTAGCATAAAATAGTAAAAATATAAAAAAGGAAATATTATTATTATAATGATAATATTATTATATTATTTTAACCCTTAAAATATTAAAATTCAGTAAAGCCCAAAAATGGTATTTAGATATTCTCTGATGAGTATTTTCAAGCCCAAATCGAATGAATATATTGTTTAGTATAGTCGGAAATTGGGAAATTTGCAATCATTGTTTTAAATTTTTTTACCTTCCTTCACCCATTTCAAAGTCAAATTTCAAAAAATATAGAAATTTGATTTTATATATTCACTTGGAGATTACACATACCAAAAATCAAGTAGATATCTTCATTTGTTAATGAGAAATTAAACAAATAATAAATTTTCTTGTTTCTCAATTTTAAAACTTAAACTCTGAATTTCAAAAAATCCTTTCTTAGTGTGTGCACTTACACTGTAAGAAGAACTTATATAAATTTTCATCAGTTTATTTTCAGTAATTTTTGCTGAGCATTGAGAGTATGAATCAGTTACAAGTTGTTTTATATATATATATATATATATATATATATACTAACATCTCTGTCGCGACTTCGCCTGCACTATATGGTTACTTGCGTCCCCATCGTTTGAGCACTGTGAGGATGAGCATTGACATGCAAAAAAAACCACCAGATGACAGCATACTGTGACATTTCTGAATAGCTCGCCTAAGTTTCTTCGAAGTTTCACAGTAGACTGCTGAAATAATCGCCGTACCACATTCCATAAAACTGACTAGAACTCCCTTGGCATCCCAAAAAACTGTAGCCTTTGCCTTACTTGCTGTCAAAGTTTGGCTGGCATGGCCTCAGGCCATCAATTGTTGTTTCGTTTTGGCATTCACGTAAGCCACTCAAGTTTCATCCGATTATAATTCTTTTCAAAAAACTTTCTCCTTCAATGTCGTAGTGTGAAAGGAAGTCTAAGGCAGACCCCATTCATTTGGTTCAATGGATTTCTATAAGCATATTTGGAACCGACCGAGCACAGTACTTCCGGTGGCTTAATTTATCGGTGATAATCTGGTACAAAACCATACAAGAAATTTATGGGAGTTGTTTGGAAAGTTTAGAGATGGTGATTCTTTGATTTTCACGCACTTTTTCATCAATTTCACTGACAAGATCATCATTCACAACAGAAGGCCTACCACTTTTCTCTTCATTGGATGTTTGTCCTTCCATTTTTTTAAAAATTGGACCTGTTGTTGCACTATACACCATCACTCTTAATGTTAGGGCTATACACAGTACACAACTGATGATGGATGTGTATTGCTGAAACATTTTGTCCCCAAAGAAATAGACCTTGCATTTTGCGGGATTTTCTATTGCAGTGCTCATGTTTTTAGGTTATAACAAGTGATTGGGCTAAAGTACGTGGCTCACACTGACACAGCTGGAAGCGCACTGAATCAGAGAGTACACCACCTGCGTGTCAAAGGCAATGCCAATAACACTACTACTGGCACTATGCTTCAACAGGGGTTATTTCCAAACTGCCCTCATATATATGTACCTATAAAGCAACTTGTCCTGGCTGACTTGACTGATTCATCAATGCCCACAAAATACGACTGAAGATAAATTGGAAAATATGTATACATGTTCTTCTTATGGTGTAAATGCACAGTAAGAAAGGATTTTTTGAAATTCCAAGTTTAAAGGGTTAAAATGGAATAATAATTAAATTTACTATTTTTTCTGCTAACAGATTAAAATATCAACTTGATTTTTGGTGTGTTTAAACTTCATGTGAACGTCTAAAAACTAATTTCCAGATTTTTTGAAATTCCAAGTTTAAAGGGATAAAATGGATTTTTAAACTTTTTGAAAACCCACCTACCTTTTTTTTCTAATTTCTTGTTAACAAGTGAGGATATAAACTTGATTCTTGGGTGTGTAATTTTCATTTAAACATCTGAAAATCAATTTCTAGATTTTTTTTAAATTCAGGCTTGAAAGGGATAAAGAAAGAAAACAAAATTTGAATGAATACAAATTTTCCTCATTTCTGAGTATATTACTGAAATATTCACTAGATTGGGACCATCGTAATTTAAACCCCTGTTGTAACATTAAAAATGTTTTGATTACTCTGAATAACTTAATGTATCGTTTTCAAGATTAAAACAGATTGTTAACTTGTTTTTATAATTTGTATGATTTTAAACTTTACAAACTGGAGAAATGCACTCCACTGCTTATTTGTCACTCATGACATATAAGCCCGTTGAAATTGAACTGAATAAGTTATTTAGTTTTATAGCTTATGCGATCAAATGATTTTAACTGCAGCTGTTTGATAAATCATTGAAATGATTATGTAGAGGAGAAATTAGTCGCTTACTGTTTCCTGACTAATGTAACATACAGACAATTAATTGCACGGTAAGAATTCTGAGAATTCTCTTACACCTTCAGGAAATAGATTACTTTCTGTATTATAAGGCCATCTTATTGACCGCATTATGATTGTAAATATAATAGTTTTTTATGAAAATTTAAAGTAATTATGTTAACTTCAAGAAGTGAAGTAGTCATTCACACAAGTTTTTAATATCTACTGATGGTCAAGAACAGATTGCAGAATGTACAAAAGATTGTGTTGGTTTTCAAGGAGTATAAAGATGTATATGCATGTAATAAATTCGTAGTTCACAAATTTCAGATCGTATAAAGAGATGATTCCAAAAAATTGTTGATCAGAGAAGTATTGCTGTAGCTTAATATTATAATTAAGGTAACAATATTTGGAAAAATTAATAAATTTTTATATGTTTTTCTCTACTTAAACGTTGCCTAAATAGTAGTACCGATAATAATACCTTTGACCTTTTTTGTTTCAGTTAAGTCTCATACACATAGGCTTAACACCCACGCACATAGGCGAGGAGGTTCAAATAGTGACAGCGGGGGCAGTGCCATACTATCTAATAAGCAGACAGCTTCGTCAGGTGTGACTCCACAAGTGACTTCGCAAAGGGGTCATCCGGGTGGCGATAGTGTTACATTAACATCTAGACATTGTCCTGGCCCCGGTCCAGGATCTGATTCGAATTCAATGTCTGCAGATTCTCCAGCATCTCGCCAGACACATAATTCGGTCAGCTTATATTTTTTTAAAATTTTATTATATAGATTATACTTTTTAATTTAACCCCTTCTTAATTTATAACTTTCTAATTTAACTCTTAAGAAGGTTAATTTACCATATTTAAATTCACCGTAATTTATACTTTTTTTAATTTAAGATGTAATCTTAAATATTTTTTAATAATATAGGAGTTAGTAGTGATGTCAATTATAAGTTATTTTTTCATGATTCTTAAAAAAAAGAAGCGAGTGCTTAATTAATATCAAAACACTTGCTCGCTACAGCGAGTAATGTTAATTACCCCTTTATAATTGTTAAACAGTTTAGTTCTAAAGATAGCAATAAAAAATGAATGAATTAATGAACTTATATATGCACTTATATTTCTGATCATGTGTAAATTGCTGAAATTTCTTGTGCCCAAATACTGGTTTGACCCAAGAAACTATTCGGTAACCATAAAAACATCCTTGTATAAGCAAGACTGTTGATAATTATGAAATAATTTTACTTTTATTTTCTATCTTTTCAAGAAATTTAGAAGAAAATTCTATGCATTGAATTATATACCGTGTGCAAGGTGTTAGTTTTATTATTGGAGCTGGATAGGAAAGTCAGTTTGATTAGAATTTTTCTTTGCTTAGATATATTTTATTTTAATTTTATAAAAAAGCGACAAACGTTTTACTCTAATGGTTTAAATAGCTATGGAATTCACACTATCTTGTTGAAAAATTGCATTAATGAAGATAAGAATAAATTTTAATAATTTTACTGGTTACTCTTTGTATAGAATTATTTGAAAGATTGTAAGTCTAATAAGAAAACAGATATTACTTTCTCATTTTTTATTGGCACATTAAGCTTGAAGCTTTTGTGTGGTTTATGATACGGAAATGGAATTTTGTAGCTATGAAAAATGCCATGCCTGACCAGGATTCTTACCCAGGACCTCTGGATGGCCAGGACGCTACCAATCTGCCACAGAGATCGACAAATTTAGACAGATAATACTTACATTTTTTTTCTAACTTATAATGTTTATAAAAGTTAAAAGTTATAAATTTGAGGCAACATGATGCACATTCTGTTAATTTTAGGGTATTTATTTGATGCTAATTTGGATATCTAGGTGTCTCAAATTCATAGTGAACTTCAAATTTCAGTTAATTACTGAATTTTTAAATTCATTGCTCAATTAAAAAGTTACAAATTCTTTGGATTTTTTATTTAAGATTAATACAAGTCATTAAAGTCAAACAACCTGGGCAATAATTTTTATCATAGATTCTATTTACTTGTGATTTTACTAATAAATAAATATAAAAATAAATATTACAAATGCTTACTTACTTACTTCCATGACCATTTACACCCCAGTTAGTTAGTATTTAGCTTCACCAACACTCTTTCTCATCATAGACATAGTACTCTCACCATTTATTTTATACCCAATGCCTTCTGATCTTCCTACACTTTACTCCACCATCTTGATCTTGGTCTTTCAACTGGTCTTTTTTCTGCTGGTTTTCCATGCCAAACCTCCCTCAGCATAGTATTTTCCTCCTTTCTTATGACATGCTCTACCCATTTCAATCTTCTGCTCTTGACCTCTGCCACAATGTCTGGATCTTTACACATTTCTCTATTGTGCCTTATTCTCCATTCATAATTTTCACATGTAGGGCCAAAAACTTTCATAACTTTGTTCTCAAAGATATGTCAAGTGACTTACTGGTCTTTCTTGTTAAGTATCCAATTTTCACCCCTGGCCTGATGATCGTTTTATAAATCAAAATCTTGGTGCTCTTCGACAATAACCCGACATTATCAGCTTAATTCGGACATATCAACTTTTTGCATGTCTGTTGGTTGTGTTTAATCTATTTTGGGCCTCACTTAATATACTATTCTTAGATGACAGCATGACTCCCAATTACTTTGTTTTTTGATTTGTTTGAAAATGTGATCTTTCACCTGGATTGTATTCTGATGTTTTGTGATTCCTCATTTCCTTTTCTACCAAATCCCATGAACTTTGTTTTGAAACTGTTAATTCTAAGACCCACAAAATCTGCTTCTTTAATTAAGGTTTTGACTACTTCTTATAAATCATCGTGGTTTTCAGCCATGATCACTACATAATCAGTAAACGCCAGAATATTTATGCTTATTCCCAGATTACTTTCCATAGAGCTCCTTCTAGAGCTAGATTAAAAAGAACTGGGTATAACCCATCTCTTTGTGTCACTCGCTTCAGACAGTGAAGAAACTTCACCATTTACACTGTCTTTACACTTGTAGTTTAGTTCAGTCATGCTGGATAATCTGATCATTTGATCGGGGTTCCAAAGTTTTGCATTTATTACCATATTTCCTTGTAAATTAGACTTTCATAAGCTTTAACAAAACCTACCAATAAAACATGCGACACTTTATTGAACTCTATATATTTATCTACGCACTTGCTTAAAATAAAGACTTGGTCTGTTGTCGATCCTTTGGTGAAACCAGTCTGATATTCCCCAGTTATTAAGTTAATACACATTTCCAGGATTTTCATATTATCATGGAAAGGACTTTGTATGTGCTGCTCAGTAAAGCTAATCCCTTGTAATTATCGTCTCCTTTGTTTGTTCCCGTTTTTGTGAATGGGTGTGATAATAGCCTCTTTCTATTCCTCTGGCATAATTTCTTTCTTCCCGATTTCCACTCAGTTTGTGCTGGTGCTCAGTCTTGCTCTCCATGACTGCTTTCAATATCTGCTGTTATAACATCTTCACCTGGGGCCTTATTTTTAGGTTGTAGGATTGCTTTCTTTACTGCTTATGAGGATTTGGGATCCAGTGCTGCACATTTAGGTGCTGTAAACTGCTCTTTCATCTCCCTTGCCATCTCCATTTAATAGCTTATGAAAGTGTGCTCTCCAAAGTTATAGGACTTGACTGCTTTGCATCACTATCTGACTTTCTTTATCTTTACCATCCATTTATTTGGGGTGTAACCTTTCTTTAAGAATCTGATGGTTTTTTGTGTGCAGTGCAATCTTCCTCCACTTTATCTATTATTTCATCTATCCATTCTTGTTTTTTCTTTCTTAAAGTTCTGTTAGTTCCTCTCAATTGGGTTTTGTAGTTTTCTCAATTAAATTAACTTTGTATCTGCAGCCAAATATCTTTAATTTTCTTTCTACCAAATTTATTGCACACTTCATCAAAACATGGTTTGTTTTACTCTTATCTAAACTTGCACATCTCCTCTGCGCACTCATGGACTATTCTGGAAATTTATCCATGTTTTTCTGCTCAACTTTCTTATCATTATTTGTTTCCTCTCAAATTTGAAATTTGTTTGCCAGCTTTATTCTAAATTCCTGCAACGTTTCTTTGCTTTTAAGTTTCTATAGCTGTCACTTTGTTCTTTGCTTTGCTTCTTTCATTTTTCCACACTTATTCTTTGATTAAACTTAACCAAAAAATAAGCACTAGGTTGTAAAATAGAATAAGATTTCTATTTTATTTAGATTTTTTTTTGTAAGCATTCTTGTAGAATAAGATTTTGCACTAGGTTGTGGTCTGATCCATATTCAGCTCTTAAGCTACGAATGTATGTTATGTTGCTTGTATGCAAAATTCAATAAGGATATGGTATATTTGGTTCTTTGTGGCACTATCTGGTGAGTACCAGGTCTCTGTGAATGTTCTTTATTTGAAAACATGTACTAACCGCTTTCATATCTCCAGCTATTGCTAAACTGAGAAGTCTGACCCCATTATCATTTGATGTATCATGAAGGCTTTCCCACAGCAAAATTCCATAAATTCTCTTTCCCTATCTGAGCATTTGTTTCTCACAACATAGTTTTTACATCGTAACTTGGTAACTTATTCCACTCTTGTTCCACCATTTCATAGAATGAATCCTTAACATCATCATCATCATCCGCCTCTTCAGTGTGTGCATAGAAATTTATTGTTGGTATTTTTATTAAATCTATTATTGCTGATTCTTTCATTTTTGGCTTCAAATTTCATCGTAGTCCTTTCCATCCTTTTATTTATAGCAAAACTACTCCTCCACAGTATTCCCCTATTTCAGTGACACTATAGCACACAATGTAATTTTTTTGTTTTTATTTTTCCAGCATACGGCCAATCTAGTCTCTTGCAAAGCAGCTGTGTCTAATTTGTAATTATTAATTTCTTCTGCCAGAGGATTGCTTTCTCCCGATACTGCTAAAGTTCTCAGATTCCATGTTCCAAGTCTTAAATTTATTTGACATAGCTGATTTTTAATCTATATGTCCTGTCCTGCATCTGAGGCTAGTTGTTGGTGTTTTGTAACAGCCTTTTTCCAAGGTGGGCTGTTAGCCCAACATTCAACCCTCACAACCTTGGAGGACCAATATCAGGTTGCCTAGCTCATCCAGTGCCTAGCCACCAAATAGGCACTCTCCCCTGCACCACAGAAATGTACTAGGACAACGTATACCTTTGCTTCCACACCATATGGTCTGGCAGTATGATGTTTCCAGAGAAGGTAACTTTGCCTGGTATTGGCCTTCGACAGGAAGAAATCTTGCTTAGTGTTAGAAATTGCTAAACGTTTCTGCTGCGTCTTAATATTTGCTTAGTGTGTTATATAATATAATATTAGTTGAAGCCTTTATCTTTTTTCTTTGAAAAATGTTTCAACTTTTTTTGCAGTATGTCATGGTACCAAATAGTGTTGGAACACTCTACTGTCCTGTGAGAATTTGTTTTGAAATTCTGTTATAACCCTTTCCTTCAGAATCTTGACATATCCATTATTTTTCAATTATCTACTGCAAGTAATGAACAAGGGCCTTTAAATGTGACACTTTTTTTGGGGGATGTTTAACTGATTGTTGGATATGAGCAACAACAATGATCATCTGACACTTTTCATCAGATATTTTTCTAATGTATGGAACCCTTTGCCTCTGAACATAAAAATGTGACTTGTCAGAAAATATAACATTTTTTTCCAGTCTTAGTCCAGTTAGCTTGTACTTTGGCCCACAAGAGTTTTTTTGCACGTTGCTGGTGTTAAAAGCTGCTTTTTAGATGGGCAACGAGCTTTCTGTCCAGCTGCAAGAAGTCAACATTTTTACATTTTTCACATGTAAATTTGTTCCACTGGCTGCTAATTCTTGATTTAAGAGTACAGCAGATAATATTTGATTAAGTTTACTTTTTCTCACTAATAGCTAATCCTGTGTTGGAGTAGTTTTCTTTTTCAGTCACATTTGTTTTTCCTTTGAGGTGAAAAGGAATCAGTTTTTAAAATTGTTTTAAAATAGCACTTGCTGTCCCTCTGCCAACACCATACTCAGACTTATTTGTCATTTTTGTCATACTAGTATGCTCAGAAAGAGAAACAATTTTTAAATGCTTTCTTGGAGTTATGTCCATTATTATATTCAAGATACTGAACAATTATGAAAATATGATTCTGTAAGAAAAAATGAAATAACTCTCAAAAAACACTGTTTATAATATGAAAATTGCTAAATAATCAAAAAACACTAAACTCTCATTACACAGACAATTTAAAGAATGGGTGTGGTCAAGCAGTGTAGCCACAACATAGAAATAAACAAAAAAATCCACTTTGTATGGATTAATTTGCTTGCTACCGTATGTTGTTTTCTCAAAATAATGTTGTTTAGCATTTTTATATGACTAATATGGACTGGTACTAAAAAATAGTAGCTTTTCTAGTTATTTTAATTTTTAGTTCTACAAATTAGATTCTTCCTGGTACCTGCAAATAAATATTTTCAAATTCAATCCTGAATGATCGAAAATAGGGGTTGACAATTAATTCATGCAGTTAGAGAGCAGAAATCAGACATTTTGATATTACAGTTTTCATTCTGCTAATAGAATGTGGAATAATGAATCTTCACTGATAAAAATGGGTTTAGCACATTACAGTATTTCATTTCATTTTCTTATGAATTGAATACTGAAATTTTGTACAATTGTTACTCAGAGAAAAACTATAATGCCCAAACTTTTAGTTGTGATCCATTAAGATTAAAGAAGAGTTTGATTGCAGATCGTGTGTATAAACACAAGTATTCCATATTTAGTAGCTTACCTTCTGAAGCTCAAGGTTTAGGAAGTAAAGTTTTTTCAGTGTTTCACCATAGGTAAATCGTAGGTATCTTGGAACATATCTTTTAACAGTATTCTCTTTTAGCTTATATGATTTCAGTTACCAGTCACTGACTGTTAAAGACGGTCAATATTATGATCAAAATGACAAAACCTAATCCGTTTAAGGAGTCAGAATTTTTGAGAAAGTGATCAGAATTTATTAGATAGATGTTTCTTCTGATAGCTATTTATCATTTTGATGAAAAGATGTAATGATTAATATAGTCCATTAGAAAGTTCCTGGATTTTAAAAGTGATTGTAGTACTCTATATCCTTTATATTTTATGTTTAAAACAACAAACATTTTTGAATAGTAAAAAAAAGAATTTATCATACTTGTGTGCTAATAATTTATAGATCTATCAGTTTTTTCTTCTTCTGTTGATTATAATCAATAAGTAATTATTTAAGATGTGTGATTTTTTTTTAACATTATGAATTGTTGTGTTACTTCTTTGCCTTTGCATTGTTTGCAGCGAAGTACAGCAGCTACTGGGGTTGATGTTCAGCAGCAACAGATAGCTCCTCCACAGCAGCCTCCTACTGCCAGTACACCATTCTTAGATCCAGCTGGCCAGCCACCACCTACTTATGGCCAACAGCAGGTGACAGTTGTCCAATCAGCTGCTGCAGTCATTGCTACTGGTTACCATCCTATCACTGCAGCAGCTGCTACTACAACACCTATCATCCAGTTACCACAACCACCCAGTGTAGAGGTGATTTTTTTTTTTACTTATGTGTAGTTCTTGTTAATATATTTCCTGATATTTGTTTCGCATTTTGTACCCACAAGCACTAGATATAACAACAAAATCAACATTTGTAAATCACTTATTCAAATTGGACATATATACAGATTGGACATACATATATACATATATAATTGGACATATATGGACAGATATTAATATGAAAATCCAAATATACACAACTTATAAAAGCCACCTACTCAGCAAGTTTAAAGAATATACAGGTAGATGTCCCAGCTAAAGGTATCCAAAAGTAATGGCCTGTATGTAGAAAACCAGTCATTGTAATCTCTTAAAGTTAAGCTCAATCGATAGCAAATATCTCCAAGATTTACTTGTGTATACTCCCAAGGTATACATGTTCAAAATGTATGTGCATTCTGCACATGCGCAGGCAACCATTCACGATGCAGTTGTAGTCAGTCGAGATGTGAACCCCACAACAGAAGGTTTTGTGTGTGCTTTGGTTATTGAAGTTTCAGTCGGTTACGCGTGTTCAGCGGTGTGTTTATACTGAATGGCATATTGATCCTCCTACATCCAAGTCTATTTGTCAGTGGGATATGATTTTAAGAGAAACTGGACCTTTGGTTCACAAACTGGAAATCATCCAAAAGTTCCAGTTGATGATAAGACTGTGGATCTTGTATGCAGTGCATTCACTGCCAGTCTTGGAAAGTCAATTAGGTGGGCCAGTTATGAATTTGAAAATTCCTCATTCCACTGTTCATGACATTGTTCATAAGCAGCTCTCTTTGTGAACGTGCATGTTGTAACTCCTTCATCACATTATACCAATTGATTGCCCCTACGATATTAGTTTGCTGCAGAGGTAATGTACCATGTTGAGAACAATCTTTATTTTAATAAGTTGCTATTTAGTGATGAGGTAGCCTTTCATACTTGCGGGAAAGTTAATAGACACAATTGTCAAATTTGGGGTAAAAACCCCTGTAATCGAAAAGGAAAGGGACTACAACTACATTGTGAGTTGGCTTGTCCGTGCGTGCATATTCTGCTGACCTTGAGAGTATGCACAAAAAATCTTGGAGATATTTCCTATCGATTGAGCCTATGTTTAAGAGATTACAAAAATTAGTTTTCTAAATGTAGGCCATTACTTTTAGATACCTTTAACCCAAACACCATATATGTTTTCCAACTTTATATTTAACAATAACATTCTAAGTGAATAAACATAAGTCGAATAGATAATTATTAATTATAATTGATCTACTAAGGTAGCTTTCAAACTGCTTTAAGAAAAGTGTCATTAATACCTCCACCTGCAACACCGTGAATGAATAGACTAAATAACTGCTCTGAAAAGATATCTGAAAGCATGCTGGCAGAAAAACGTTTTTTGATAAAAACCATAATCTTTTTAAGTTTTGATAATTAAACAATTTGTATTTATCAATATTTCTTGTTTATTCTTTTGACATGTGTGTGTGTGTGTGTGTTTAATATTAAATGAAATATAAACCATCAAAACACAGTAAATAGGTAAGTTTAACTTACCATATTAATTCCAAGATTCTATTTTTGCAGGATCCCGCACCTACATTTTTTAACAGAAAATTCTATACAACAGTAAATTCTATAATTGTATTAAAACATATTTATTGTGTTAATTTTACAAAATTGTTTTCTTTTTTAAAAATTTTGAAATCTGTTATAGACAAATACACAAATTCTGCTATCCAGTACTAGAATCTTTATTTTATTAACTTTTTATTAATCTATAAAATATACATAAAATAAATATCATTGCAATATTACTAAACTAAAACTTACAATGAAGAAATATTTAAACCAGCATACAAACCTAATAAAGTAAAATATTAACATAATAAAATTTTTAACATAATAAAATATTTAAAGAATAATGAAATAAACAATCTGTGTGAAATTTATAAAGATAAATGTAATGATTGTGATGGTATTTATATAGGAAAAACAAATAAACCTTTTAAAACTAGATTTCTTGAACATTATAGAAATTACAAAAATAATAAATTAGGTTTATATCAAATGGAAGACCTCTGATAAACAATAAACATTCTGTTTTTAATGTCAACACAAATTTAGAAACATTAGAAATAAATAGATGGCATAAAATTAAATATATTAGAAAAATATTACATATTTAAATATAAATAAAATTTAATTTTGATAGACCATCAGAAAGTGTTTGAGGAAGACGGTCTTATAAAAACTGCAACAGAAAGCATCACTTTGTATAAATTAATACGCAGTTTTCATTATTTTAGTATTTTTATTTTTAAATTTTAATTAAACAATAACAGAATTATATCAGTCATGACTGAGAATGCAGGATTGCATCAAAGTACTTATGAAAAATTAAGGTGATACATCTTATTTCAATATTTTGTACCAGGTGGTTTATTTAATAGAATCCAAATACAATTTAGCAATTCAGAAAAATAATATAAATCTTAAAAAGATTAATTTCAATAAAATAATATTTGTATATGTATGAGGTAGACAAAAAGTAAAGTGAAATTTTATAAAACCCCATTATTTTTATTTGTCCTTCACGGATGATTATATGTTATGTACTTAGCCAACATTTTAATAAGCTTTTAAATATTTCATGGAAGGATTTTTCTGGTCTGGTGCATAGCCAATTTTATACTACTTCTGTGAACTTTCCATCAGAATTTATATGATTTCCTCACAGCCCTTTTTTCAACGGGCAAAAAATAAAAAGTGCTTGGAGCCAGATCAGGACAGTAGTAGTGGATAGTCCAGTAGCTCTACTGAGTTCTTGAAGGTAAAGGATTGTTTGTTTATAATATCGATCATTATTCTTAAGTTATCATGAAGTTTACCATTCATTATTTAAGACTAGATTTTTGCCTTCAGAAGTTGCAGTAGTTCACTATTCACTATTTCCTTTTAAGGTGTGAAGTGAATAAGAAAGTTGACCTTCCGTATTCCAGAATATCATCAAATTTCCTCTGTGTGAGTTTTGAGTTTGTTTGCTGTAGTAGATGAAAATTGTTCAGAAATGAATGGATGGTATTCAGATGGATGGTATTTCAGAAATAAATGTTCATCTCTATATTATAACAGCTTTTGGGGTTTCATAAACCCCAAAAGTTGGAGGTGAAAGTTGTTGGAGGTGAGCCTGGCATATTTAACTCTGTTGTGACTTCATCAAATTTAATTTTTTTATTATTATGTATCATATATTTATTTTTTTTGCAATTGTGATATCGGCTTACATATTAAACTATTAAGAATGGCCAAATAGTTAAGCATTTACATGCTGAGATGTTTAATAAAAATTTTCATTTATCACGCCGTGTGTTAATCGATGTCCTGCAGTTTAACATAGTATGCAAGTCAATCTGTAACATCCTGTTGTATCAAATGGGTTAATTACACTATCATGGATATATATGACAACAGTAAACAACTTCTTTATTATACATGTGTAGGATTTACTGCTTTATATATGATATGTCCAAAATAGATAATGAAATGTTTATATTAAATAATAATCTTTTTCTTTAATTTTTATGAATTATAGGGTAATCCTCCTCCGCCTCCACCACCACCACAACCACAACCACAACCATTATTAATGACAACAGCTCAGATCAGATTACAGGACCAATTGCAGAGAAAGCATGAACAACTACAGCAAAATATATTACAGCAACAAGATGAACTACGTAGGGTTTCTGAACAGTTGCTTATGGCTAGATATGGTCTACTTCCTCAACTTATTAATGTATGTATTCAAATATTTTATGTTTTATTATAAAAACCTTGTCAGAGTTAATTTATTTCGACCTTGAATCAATGTCAGTTTCATTATTAAAATTAAAGTAAATAAATAACTTATGTTAAATTTATTTTTCTTAGCTGTTTACTGTTTGTTTGCTTATTACACTATTTTTTTTGACAGTTTTAATTACTAAAATATTTTTTGTATTAATTTTTAACTAATATTATACAGAATTTTCCTCTCATAACTTATCTACAAAAAGTTTTGCTGAAACAACGCATTTCAGTGTTAATAATTGTGTAATTAAGATTGATTTTCTGCTTTGAATTATATCTATGTTACCTTTTTATTTGTTGTACAATGAATTGATAGAAAGATAAATGAAAAATAACTTTATTTTTGTCAGTTACTTTGACCATTAAACATATTAAATTTTAAAATATGATTTTGATTATATTATATTATATGTTTTTCACATAAATATTGATTTTGCAATATTTGTTGAATATTAACAAATATTACATTAAACACGATTTTAATATAATTCATTAATTTTTAGTAGGTAGTTGTATTAATATTTTTTGCATGATGTATTAAAATAGTTTTCATTTTTACATACAAGGCACACAGTATACCTACTTTAAATATACTTATAATATAAGAAGGTTTAAAATGTGAATATGGAATCACATTTCAGATATAACTTTGGCACTGATTAGGCTGTTAAAATACTTTAAAATCATATGTATTCTTTTACAAAAAATTCTCTGTGGTTTATTTCAGCCTTTTAGTGATGCTTTAGAATTATTTATGAAAATAATTTTTTTTCTTTCTTTTGGTAATTATTTAATTTATTTCAGCACATTTTATTTTGGGACATTCAACAGCCACTTGCATTGCCATTGACATTTACTGGGATATGGTCTTAAAGTTTGTTGGGAATAGCCGGTGGTGGGAAAATACTTTTATATATATATGAAGAGTTATTAACTCTGATTAACAGTTGATATTACATTAGACCTGCCCACAATTAACTGAATTCTGGATATTTCAGAGATTTATTCAATTTTTTTTTTTTTTTTTTTTTTTTTTTTTATTACAAAAAAAGGTGTTCTATATAGAATGCAAAATTTGAATTGTTCATTGTTTTCACTTTGTCAGGTTAACGGTACTGCAGTTTTCCCATTTGTTATCAGATTATGAAAAAATGTGAATTTTTATAATTTTTAATATTTAATATTTTTTTCAAGTAGTGGTTGTTATCAAAAATGTTTTATGTTGTAGCTGTCAACCAAGGGGGTCAACTGGGACTCAAATTTTGTTACAAAAAATTTTGATCTATTGTTTAGCTATTTTACTCTTAATAAAGTATAATTTTTATGATAAAAAACATCATTCAGTGAAGGGGGTCAACAACAACCCAGTGTTTTTTATTAAATTTTATATATCTTTTCTTAGTTATGCTTTTAATGCTGCATAATTTTTAAGGGTAAAATGTAATATATCAAGGGGGTCAATTCAGACTAATTTTTTTACTTAAGATCATCTTTTTTACAGTTGTACAAGTATTGCATAATTAAGTCATTAATATCTAAAAACTTCTATTTTGTATTTAAAATAAAAATCTTCAGTGGCAAAGCCGGGAAAGTTATGTTAAACTTTTTTTTTATATCGTACTCATTTTTTAATCATCAAGTTTTATGCGGTTCCCCTCAGACTTTAATTTATATCTTGATGGCCCAACTGAACCTCTGTGAATCTATTGTTTATTTTTAGTTATAAATAATTATTCATTATAAGAAGATGAAGATTTGAAAATGGTGTTGGTGATTGTCTTTTCTTTGTTACTTATAATAAAACCAGTTTTTTGCACAATCTATGAAAATAGTTATTTAGAATTTATCAGTAACAATTATTTGAGTAGTGACCTATTGATTTCAAACTTATTATTCATTTATTTTTTAACAGGTGACAGTACCATACACGCACAGCACTACACCGGTATCATCTAGCTTGTATGTAAGGTCATCTCCAGTACAGTCTCCTCCTTCAGCTGCGGGTTCAGTGAATAATAACAATAATTGTAATAATAATAATAACAACAACAGTAGCAGTACAAACAGATCTCATCATATTATTATAGAAAATCCTACTGTAAGTAAAACTAATCTTTCTTTTGTTCAAGTGTGTCTGTGCAGTTATAGCTTAATTGTTTTATGCTTTTCATATGATGAATGATTTATCACTTGTTTTTGTATGAATTCACATGCAGAGTGCATTTAATGTAAAGGAACAGTTAAGTTCTTCGATGTAAGTAACCTTTTTGAAACCCCTATATATGTTCAGTTAGACTCTTAATTTTTGGAGGAAGAGCCATTTATTGTGGCATATATTTAATCTGGAGTGTAATTTTCCCATTTTAGATAAAGGTGTTCTGATCTCTGAGCAATTTTGGACACCTCCTTGAGGAGATCTTAAATGATATTGTGCTTCCTTTGAGATTACAACCTTTTTGCACTATCCATTTTTTCCCTTAATTCCTGTTTCCCATTTTAGATTCTGTGGTTTTAGGATGGTTCTTGATGATAATGCTGATGGCTGCTTATTCTTTTTAATAAATAAGTTTTTTGTAATGGTAGAATGTATTTTTTACTGCTGTTTACTCCAGCATTTTTTATCAGCGATTTATTTTTATTTCATATTCCTCTGTTAAATAATGATAATCCACATTCAATTATTTCTATTTTTATGTTTTGTTTAATTGTTAGGAAGAAACACATTTTAAATTTCATGTTTGTTCTATTAACATAAATAATTTTATCTGTGCAATTTAATTTTGCATTTCAGTAAGGTTTAAAAAGGTCATTAATTTTTTTTACGAAACTGAAAAGACCATCTGGTTATCATTTCGGAGTGTTTATAACTGCAAATGTTTTTAATTTTTTTAGTACCTATTGTTAAGTAAAATATGCCGGCCAGTCAGTGTAGTGTTTAGAACACTAGCTTCTATATTGATTGGTTTTGGTTTGATCCCGTGCAATTTTTTTTTATTTTAATAAAACCATTATCAGTAAAACAATGATTTAACTCAATTTTTTGAAATACTTTTGAATCATTGCAGTGCAGTCTCAGAATAATATTATATATTATTTATTTCAGAACCAACAGCTACAGTTCAAATAAAAGAAAAGAAAACTCACCTATTTCTAGGGCTTTCAGTTTTACTCGATCATCAGCAGACTAATTTTAGTAATTATACACAATTGTAATTTAAAATATACTAAAAAAGACAGCTGCTTATCTTTAGTTAAAATTACTAAACTAAAGTACTGTGATAATTTTACTGTACTAAAATAATTACTAAACTAGTGATACATATTTATATACAAATGATTTTTTTTTAAATGTTAATTGTATATTTTATTGTATGTAATTTATAGAATTTGTCTCTTGATGATTTAGTAAGTCTCTGAAAGTGCTACAGATAGATGAGTATAACCTTTCATTTTAAGTGTAAAATAATCTGTTGGATTTAAATATTTGTTTTCAAAATAATTATTTTATACAGCGGTATATAATGTTTGAAAAGTGTATTTATATATAATAAAATTAATTTGCAAATTACATTAAAAATGAAATAGCAAGAGTTTCTTTTAAGAAAATAACTATTTTAGAATGAAAATGTTACGAGAAATATAATTTTTTTTTGTAGGACTAATGGGATTGATTTTTAACATTTTTCATGGTTTAAAATTCCATCTGATTGTTCATAAAACTGTGGTTAACTTTATAACAATGAATGATACTTTTCTAACTAAATATAGCATTTTTTATTTTTTATTATGGAAATATACATATAAAATTATAATAGTAAAAAATAGAATCCATATAAATTCAAAATAAATCACATATGTAAAATAAAAATGTATGGTATATTTAACATTTACACAAAAAGAATAATAAGTCGTCTACAGTTTGTAGGAAAAAAAGAAAAAAAACCATTTCCAATATTACAGGGGTCGTTTCTAAAGTTGCCTGATAAAAAACTCAAACATTTTTCATAAGTTTTATTTTTTATTTTGCAATGTAATCATGTTGTTTGATACATTTAGTTCAATGACTTTCAAACTTTGTAATTATCCGTAGCATAATTTGATTTATACAATTCTTCAAAATAAGCAGTTGTCTCAACTTGACCTCATGATTTGAAATGAATCTTAATCCAACGAACCGTTTCTTCTACTTTAGGAAGAGAAAGTAATTACTGAGAGCCAAATCTGGCAAATGTAGCACATTTGGAAGCACTCTGAAGAGTAAGTCATGGGTTTTATAGCAACTACCCAAGACATGTGTACAGATGCATTGTGTGAAAAATTTCTTTCTTTTTGGCTAGATGTGGATATTTAGGCTTAATAGCATCCTTCAATCGGTCCATTACTGAACTATAATACTCCTTGGTGATGCTCCTGATTTTTCAAGATAGTCTCTGAGCACCACACCGCTACAAGAATCTCAGAAGACCACAGCCATGACTTTTCTATAGATGGAACTGTTATCACTTTTTTAAGAATCATTCAAGTAGAATAACTCCTTCTGTATGTTCACCAAGATTGAAGCTTTTAAAACAAAATACTTAATGACAGCTCAAATCTCAATTTTATCCATTTCTCAGAAAATTTCAAAACTTGATTGATTTACTTGATCACCACAAAAAGCAACTAAATGTAAACGTCTGAAACCTTGCAGCTTGCCATCTAAAGGAACATACATGACGAGAACCATTGTCATTTGGTCATACTGGCACTATTTCTGTATAGGCCAAGAACTATCTGAACATCCCTGGTATAATACATAATACTTTTTTGGACATGTATAAAATATCAGCGATTGACTGAGAACATGTATGTAATGGATACAATTGAAAAAGAAATTAATTGAATTTAATAAAAAATATTAAAAGAAAATAATGGATGTAAACAGTTTTAGAAAATTGTACCTAACAGTAGAATATATCAATTTGTTGAATGGATTATTTTTTATTTTATTTTTTTTTGTATCTGTTAATTACTCTTGCAGTAACTCTGCTTCTTCAGAATGGATCTTAAAGAGATTATAATGTTTAAAATAAATATTATAAAATGTTTATGAAAGACATAAAAAGTTTAAGTTGTAGAGGTTGATTTATTTATATTTATTCATTAGTCATTTACAACCGACCAAAGTTAGGTTCAATTACTGTAATTGACAATAAAAAAATCACACTGTTTATGAAAATCACAGTCATTAGAAAAAAGACTTAGAAAAAAAAATGAAAATGTTATTGCAATACAAGCTAACTCCATACTTGTATTATAGTACTTACACTTAAACATACATTTTAAAAGACTTAAACAAAATATAAAAACAGTTTACAAATAAAGAACAAAGAAATATCCAATAAATTATGTAATAATAATAATTTATCCAATACTACAATATCCCCTGTCAGACCTAAGAAGGTAAAAATTAAATATTACATATAAACTGAAGAACCACCA
This sequence comes from Lycorma delicatula, assembly GCF_047948215.1. NCBI lineage: Eukaryota > Metazoa > Arthropoda > Insecta > Hemiptera > Fulgoridae > Lycorma > Lycorma delicatula. Next base: position 162,019,897 of record NC_134460.1, on the reverse strand, counting down.
TCACGGAAATTCTGTAATTCTTACAGCTGTGAAAAATCAGGATCAGAATGATAACCAATCATTAAAAAAATGTATCATTAAAAAAAATGGAAGAATTCATGGCATAAATACTACTATAAGTTCTGTCTTAAAATAAGCATCGTGGGTTAGGGTTAATTATAGCAGAATTAAAATGGATCTTGTTTTATTTATTTTTATCATTCACTTCCTCAAGCAGTATGTGCCTCAGATAAAACAAGGCAATAACTCTTTGTCTTATTCCAAGAGAATTTGTATCAAATAAAAAAAAAAGATAATAAAATAAATCCTTGTAATGAGATATCCATGTACAGTTTTACTGACCAGAGAGACACAAATGCTGAGATGGCTGGAGCATCCCACCCCCTCGCCACAAACCACGTCAGTACATCTAAACATATACCCCTCATGTTAATATGCAAGCTGTGAAGATAAAAATTCTGTTTATATTTGAGTGACCCTTGTAATTAAATAATAATAATGAAATTAGTTCTGAAGAAGCAGAAATCTCTGTGAGTATTCAGTTCAAATAGAAAAAGCAGAAAAAAATTACATCTTTTATTTAATTTTAATAGATAATGGATAGAATGATAAAAAAGATTACACTCTAACAATAAAAGAAATAAATAAAATTAACTATCATATCTTTTGTGATTGGTGTTAAGCTATGCAAACTATGATGAAATGAAAATAGAAGAAGAATGCAAATCTTTACATCTGTAATCTAACTTTGAACCTGTTAGTTTAAAGTGTATTAACTTTATACATGTATTTATTTGATTTTCATTACTTATACAATTATAAATTTTTTTTCTTATTTAATTAAGGTTGATGAGGTTTTACCATTCCAGTTTTCACAACAGCAGGCTCAATTGCTATTCGCATCTGGCCTGGGGTCACCAGCTTCAACGCAGCACAGTCAATAATAACAGAGTGGTGATGATAATAATAATACCAATTTTATTAATTTCTTAATTTTGTGAGATCAGCTTACAATTTAGGTGAGTACTTTGGCTTGATCTTTTGTAAAAAATAAGTTAATTTCTTTTTTAAGAATAGAATGAAATGAAATAAGTTGACAGTTGACAGATTTGTGGCTGTGATAAGTTATACCCACTGGACATACTTTTTTGTTCAGAACTTCTATGACTAATTATGGGCTAAAAATTCTATTGAAATTTTATGTGCGATAACTCAGATTTCTGAATTGAGTTATTTAATTATTAATTCATTAACCATTTTATGTAAGGTTATTTATTTAAGAAAATGAAGCATTTTTCTTTATAAAAAACAAAAAATGTTTTAAATATGTATAAGTTATATTGAAATAAAATACTATACTAGTTTTTAAAAAAGTACAGTGTTTATAAAAGAGCTCCTCAGTTTCAAGTATTATCTGAATCGCATTATATTTGAAATATTACTTACATGAATATATATTCTAAAAGGGCAAATTCTGAAATTTTTTGATGATTAATACATACCATTCGGTGCTCTGCACATGTCCAGACGGTAATCCAGCTCTTACCGCATACTCACCAGCATGTCGAATGTAATGAATACTACTGCCATAACAATCCTTTCCTGTATGTAATTGATGTCATAGATTTTCTTTGAATAAACAGTGTTTTTCATATGCCCCCACAAAAAAAAAAAAATTACTGGAGTCATGTCTGGCCTCCTTGGTAGCCATGCAATTGGCCCTCCTTCCAATCCACCTGTTTTGAAATGAAATTTCTTATACAGCACAGACATGGTTGGTGTAATGCGGTGGAGCGCCATCTAGCTGATAGAAATTAGTGATACTCTGGTCTCCTGAAGTGCGTCCAGAGTACTGCGGTTAGATTTCTATTTGGTGTTTTTGGCTGCTGGTCGAGTGTGGACCTTCCAGTGGTTTCAGTCAAGCTGAATAGAGCGATTGTGATTGCAGTAAGTACTTTCCAAGTTAGTCTCATCATTTCACTTTCTTCGGAAGGTGACTGGAGTATTTTTATACGACGCGTACCTGCCTCATCGGGGCTGAAAGGTGGCAACGACTTCTGGTTGTAAGTCCCTGTTACAAGCAAGGGAATATTTTTGGCTTTCCTTAGTCCTGCTTGCGCTCTTTTCAGAGCGAGGGCCGTTGTCCGTGGTTTTGTGCCGTACGTGCTCCGTATTGCACTCAATCGATCCAGAAGCGGCTAAAAGGTACAAAGAGTGACAGGGGAATAAAGAAGGTCCCCAGCTGTCCGTGGCTCGCTGCGAGCAGTAGTCACATACGTGGGTTCGCCCAGTGTCATTGTAGAAGGAAGACGGCGAGTATGTCTCGACCCGGTAGTAGTAGGCAGGCTAGGGTATCTCTGGCCAGTTTAGATGACCAGCTGGTAGTTCAGCCTGGGCGCAAGCGGAGAGCGGAGATTTCGCCGTCTCTCTCTTGCTCGGAGAGTGAGTTCTCTGAGGTAGAGATGGTTAGGGCTCCCACCCGGGAGTGTGTTAATGATCTTTGGTGGAGGATTTCGTGGCTTCCCATGGTGTACCTGGGAGCTCCAAGGCTATGCTGGCGGCTGTTCGACAGAGCTTAGACTATCTCTTCGACTTTGTCGAAGGACTCAAGAGTGTCAGCGCAAGTGCGAGGGGCAGAATGTTGCCCTGTTTGCGGCATGTTAGTTGGCCCCGAGGTCAAAGTTGTTGAGGTCCCAACGCCTGCCCCGAGGCAGCAAAGGCGTTTTGCTGATGTTGTCAAGGGGAAGCGTGAGGCTAGTCAGGCTTCCTAGCAGCCCGACGTTCTGTTCGTGAATCAGTCTGAGGGGTCTACTAAAACTAGTAGACAACTCAAGGAGGACTTTCAGGTTGCTCTTCGCACTAACCGAAAGTCTCTCAAGATTAGGGAAATTAAAGAGACCAGCAAGGGTCTTGTAGTGGTTGCAAATGATAAGGAGACAGTCTGAGTCATCCAGGAGTCTCCGGAGGTGAAAAAGCTTGAGGTCCAGGTCGACCCCAAGCGCAAGCGTAGGCCCCGGGTCACTGTCTACGACATTGACCGGCGGTTATCTGATAAGGAGGTTTTGTCTCTCGTGAGGGAGCAGAACACCGAGTTGGATGAGGCTGCTTTTGAGAAAGAGTGTAGGCTACTCTTCAAGACCGGCCGCCGTGAGGGTCAGCGGTATCATGGCGTGTTTGAACTTGGTGCTGGTCTCTTCCAGAAATTTGTGTCAGAGGGTAGATTGTACGTGAATTTCACTTCTTGTAGGGTTAGGGAGTACATTGATGTACAAAGGTGCTTCAAGTGCTGTCGTTTTGGTCACAGGGCCAAATTCTGTAAGTATGCGTCAGTCTGCACGCATTGTGGCGCGGAAGGTCACAAGCGCGACGACTGTCCGCAGAAAGCAGAGGCTCCATCTTGCGTTAACTGTAAAAGGTTACGCAAAGAGTGCAAGCATTCGGTCAACAGTAAGGACTGTGGCTGCTACTTACGTGCGGTAGAATTGTATTTCAATTCCTTGGATAGTTAGTATCCTTCTTTGGGGCATTGTGTTTGCACACAGTTAGGATAGTTGTTGTTGGAGTCTCGGGGTTGTTTTTTCAACACCGCTCATGTAGTTGGGCGATCTGCCAGGTCATTAGGTTACTCTTTAAAATGATCCACCTCATTTCTGATGCGGAAGGCTGTATTCTTACTGCAAAGCCAAATCGCTTCTTTGGCAGTTATTTCTCAACCGCGGGTTTCTGTTGGTGTTGTTCTGCTTGCAGAGTTGATTCTGCATTGGACATGGGTGGATTTGGCGGTAGGTTTTTTCAGTCCCAGACTTGTCTGGGCAGTGTTAGTTTTATTTCTTGATGGTGTCGGCCTGTCAGAGTGTAGGTATCCTAGCAGCTTACGCTGCTGTAATTACTGACTTCTTGGCTTCTCGTACTGTGTTGGCGCTTGCTGGGCCTTGTCCAGTAGGACTCTCGGGTGGCTAGGGCACCGCCCAGGCAGTTAACTGGCCAGAGGTAGGCGCTTTGGCACCGGCCACGGTTAGATTAGTATTAATGGAAGTTGTGTTCGGGGGGGATTTGCTCCCCGTGCACGATTGTTAACTTTAGCATGGCGATTTGTCGAATTGGAGTGCACACCTAATGGGGGTGTTGGGTTAAATTGGTTGCGATCGACCAGGGTGTATTGCGAGAGGCCCTCCTAACCGGAGCTGAAGTGGGAGATTAGAAGTTATACTCAGCTCCTGACAGACCAAACTTTAGGACCTCTGGGACTTGGTTTATTGTTTATCTAGCCGCTGTGCTCCAATCGCTTAAATTCATACGATCCGTTGCGGTTACCGAAAATTGCTGATAGATATGCTGTCGTGGCGTACTTGATGCATCTGCGGCATGGTATAATTTAGATTGATTGTGGTAGGCGCGGGGTCTTCTTCTCTGCAGTTTTAGGCTTTTACTTAGTTCTTGAGGGCAATGTGGTAGCGTTAGGTGTCAGCTGTCTTCTTCGGAAAACAGGACTCATACTATATCTCGTGACGAAAGTTTGAATGTATAACAGAAAATATCCCCGTTAATTTTGTTTTATATAAAAATGATTGGGCTCACAATACATTAATTAGTCTGCACCAAACATTGACTTCGGAAAAGTCATGCTGTTGTTTGATAACTTCATGCGGTTTCTCTGATCCCCAAATCCCGCAATTGTGTCAATTTACTGACAACTAATGTGGAATGTTGCCTCATCTGAAGAAAATGTGGCATTTTACAGATAGTCCTCATTCTCATCAAAGTTATTAAGCATTAAAGCTGCAAACTTTAATCTTTTCACTTGGTTATTGGGTTTGATCTCATGTAAAAGTTGTATCCTATACACATGTAGTCTAAACCTCTTACACACCACTTTGTATACTGTAGATTTTAAGTATTCCTAACTCTAAACAGCTGCTTGCTAATTACTTTTACAGGCTATATGTTCAAGATGCTCGGATACATTACACATACTGTTCAGATATGAACAGCCTGCCTGGTGACTTCCCCTTAAAGACACTGCCGCCTCCTTAAACTGATTAAACCACTGGAGTATTGTTTTGTTCATAGGCGTATTCACTGCTGTATTCATTAAATAGAAATTATGCAGAACTGTGATAACCAATCGGGTTTCGATAAACCATATCACACACTGAGCTTTCTGCTGCAGTTTTCTTATTACTGGGAGTGAGACTGCCAACCAAATATGCAGTGGTCACTCAATGGTGTCAACTGTGATGAATATTTGCAATGAGAAACTAAATAATGTTACAAACTTAAATATGAAAACTGCTTTTAACTTATACCATTATTTCATTACGATATTTTGGAACCAAGAAGGAATTCTTTTATAAACACTCAGTATGTTTTATATATATAAATATATATATATATATATATATATATATATATATATGTATGTATGTATATTGTATTTATCCATTCAACCTAAGTAGAGAATTAATAAATAAAATAAGTAGGATGATACTTACATTATTCCATTATGCATGAAAAAGTGCTTTCACAAATTACTCACATCATCAGTTGTTCCACATAACGTTTTACAAATATTCGTATCAAATTACAAGTTGAAATTGAAATTAAAGATCATTTTATATTATGCTTAAAATTAATTAAAAAATTCTTAAAATTTTGTTTCCAAATTGAAATTAATTAAAAAAATAAAAAATAAAAATTTCATAATATACAGAAATATGAAGTCGTTAATTTGAACTACATAATGCATCTACAGATGTCAGTGGCTTATTGTGAACATTTCGTTCAGCATGGAATGCATCCATGGCAGTAGATAGCTTAAACATTTTTAAATAAAATTTATCTATTTTAAATATAAAACTAAAATTAAATTAAAAATAAAATAAATAATTTAACAAAATAGAAATCCATGTGGACTAGCTGCCCAAAGTTATGCGACTGTCTATGTTCTACTGCATAATATTATATATATTATGTGTCTATATGTATATATATAATTTGCTCTACATAATTTTTCAAATCACTTGTACCAAATTACTCATTAAAATTGAAATTAAAAATCCTATACTACACATAAGATTTAAAATTGTTAAAAGATCCTTTACCAAATTAAAATCAGAACAGAAATTAAAACTAAAAATGTTTAAATTCAAACTTTTTTTTTTAATTTAAATAAAAATTAAAAATAAAAATTGCATGTATTTGAAAAAGTGTGAACTCATTTATTAAATTAAATTAAAATGACTTCATATTTTTTGAGTCTGATACTTAATTTTTTGAGGGATGTAAACAAGGGAAATTCTTACTGACCAGATGGCCAATGAGCCTCTTGAAGACTGTGTTCATAACCAATGGTTGTACATAAAGTTCAAAGTGGGGCTGAGGTGCTTACTGGATAAAACCAGAATTACTAATTCCTGTTAACACCCTTGTTTACATGATGCAAATGCTTTACAAGCTCAGTTATGCATATTTCATCAGACCATTTACTCTACATTGTTTTAATAATCGATGAGTTGTATGTATGCTTTTACCTGTATGTCGACATGTAGATAAATTTGTAAACAATATTGACCCTTTGTGAGGAGTTGACATACATCTTTGTTGCTAGTTAGTTTCACCAGTAACAGTACCTTACCTCCATACTCACGTATCGAGGTGAGTATTTATTATTGAACCATTTACCCAAGTAATCCTAGTAGGTTATGAATATAGTTTTTCTATTTATTTAGAGTTTTGTTTATTTGTTTTTCTTGTTGCAGGTTGTTAAAAGTATATGCTAGTGCAATATATTGAATCAGTGGCATATTGTCATGTAATAGGTATACTAAAATTAAAAAAAAAAAGAATCTTTACTAGTGAGTGAATTTTTTGTGTTGTGATTGGCTAGCAATATTATTAAATAATTATGCTCTCTAATTTGATATTATAATGACTGGACAGTATTTATTTATATGTAATTATTTAAATATGTGCACACTCAATATTCATAAGCGGTTATTCATGTACCGCTTATGAATATTCATTATTATAAAGTGCACTTTGTATTACAGTTAATTGTATGTCAGCTCTTAACTAAATTCAGTTTTCCATTTTGTTACTTTAACATTGTATTATAATGTGAAGGGTTTTCAGTAATTATTTCACAGTATGTATTGCTTCTTTATAATTAATGGTTATGAAACTTACATATTTTATACATATGTTACTACTTAATATGTTTCCTTTGGAAAGTATTGTAATTAGTCCAAACCTGTGTGGAAAACCCCTGTAACAAGGCCAAAACAAAAGTTACAGCTGTTTCTGTTTTCCATTTTCATGTTGAGCTATATTTCAGGCTTTCCTGTGATGAAAGTGTAAGGATAAAAATAGAAAAATTGTGGTATTCTACTCCCAAATCACACCATCAGTATTTACAGTCCCAAATTATATCAGAAGAAAAAAATTATGTGTCCAATTTCTTTAATTAATATTGGCCTCAAAAAATATAAAAATTTTTTTTACTAGGTTCTTTCATGTACATATTCCTCGTCAGTTCATATCAGTTTTTCCAGCTTTTGTCACAGCATAGGAAATTTCTGGCTGAAACTGTGGAAATAAATTATATACAATTTCTACCTAATAGCTTTTCGGTTACCTTGTACTTCATTCACCTGTTTATTACAACACAAAGGCCCATTGGAACACATTCCTCATTTACAGTATCTGTTGTCTATTCTGTAGAGCTCCGGCATTACTATTGCTTTATCAACAGTTCCCATGAGAAATATTTGTTCTCTAACAAAAAATTAATTTCAACTTAATATTTTTCATTGCATTCCATCTTTGCTTGTTCCTCCTGTACAAGACAAGGCAGAATTTATAGCTTTCCTGTCAGACTACATGACTACAGAAATATCACTCAACTTCATGATGTTAGCTTCTTGTCTTCTTCAATCAGACTCTTCATCTAGTGGACATTCAACTATCCTGCTTTATTTAATGGTTCCTAAATGCAGTATTCCTTTTTGATTTAGAGAAATACCATACTGCTTAGAGGAAATTCATTTGACAAAAATGTATTCTTAAGTTCTTTCCTTCAGAAGTATTTTTGATAATGCCACAGAAAACAAAGTCCCATTTCTTCAAATACTCCTGTGCTTCATAGCTTCATACCTGAGTCCAGGTGTTTTTGACCTCATAAACATTTTAAAGCCTCATTTTTCATCGATTTTCATAGTTATAAACAAAGTTTATCATATGCACAGCATTTTTTTCTCTTTGTTTCATTTTTTGCTCTGTCTGTTAAATCAAATTATTTTAAAAGCTATCGGTTGGTACATGTTATGACTCGTGGTATCAGCAATAAAAAGGTCATCCAATGACCGGTACATTCTAATAGCACCTATTTTCATTACTAATATGAAGCTAAATACCTAGAAGTTATTCCATTTTCGCTGTTACATTCAATCTTTCTGATGGGCTTATAAATTACTCACTCGGTTATTTTTTTGATGATCAGTTTGTTAAAAGTCTTACTTAAATATTCTAATGGTGTTTTTTTAGTGGTTTCTGTACATGATTCCCATATCAGGGTCCTGAAAGTCAGTGTTCTTAAATTTCCATTTACATTTTATTTTGAACTCGATATGTTGTTTTTAGGTGAATGGAAAGACCGCTTTGTACTTCGGTTGATATGCAGATAATAGTGTTATCCTTTCATTAGTCTGTGTTGGTAAGAAATTGCAGGAATTACATCTGCTACAACACTGAAATCCTAAAAGGTTCATCACTTATACCTTGAATTTCATGCGTGGAGCAGAAATCATTCATTTTTTCTAATTCATCTTTTTATATTTAATGGAATACTGTCAGAATATTGTCAGCTTTTGATATACAGTCATCAGGTGCATTCATACAAGTATTCTCCAGGTCCAACCCCATAAAATTTAAGCAATATGAGAATTTTTGAAGATGGCCAGTTTTGGAAATAGACGATACATTTGAAGTTAAACACACCATCACAGCTAGAACACATTACTTGGAACAGAATTTTGGGTTATGTTTACAGCAGTAACTAAGTAATTAATTCCTACTGTTCAGGTGTAGCATTCAAAAGAGGAGAGAAAAGATTCCTTGTTTCCCTGTTTTATTCTGAGTAATTTAATATATATTAAATTACGATTGTTTCAGCTGTTGCCAAGTTACAAGGTACTGAACTACATAATGCATGTACAGATATCAATGGCTTATTGTGAACATTTTGTTCGGCATGGAAATGCATCCATGGCAGTAAATAGCTTAAACATTTTTAAATAAAATTTATCTGTTTAAAATATGAATCCAGATGAACCATGCAGCTCAGATTTTGCACTGATGAACTGCTTCACAGCTGTACATTCTCATCATTACTTTGCTCTTTATCTAAATTTTAATGAAGTCAGTGGTGAATTATAGGTTGCAATTTTATCCTCTTGTTTCACCATTACTCTTTTATTAGCCTTTCAAAATCGTTGCACCTCTTTGCTTGTATCTTTCTTCACCTTGCACGTACAATGTTTCTCTAGTTTTCTCTTTAATATTATCCTTATTACCTTCTGTTCCAACATCTTCCTGCTCTCTCCTATATCATGTTCACTAGCTGTCTATATCTCTCAGTTTACTCTACTTTCCATTTCAGTAAATTCTCTAATAACGTCTTCCCTAATTCTGTCCTCTCTTTCTCCCTTCTCATCATCATCCATCTTCTCTTCTCCATAAATCAGACTCAGGACAAAAACAACATTTTACCACAGTAACCTTCCATTTATAATAATAATAATTGACAGCTACATATCTCAATGCAGTTGTAAATTAATCCTAATAAAAATTTACAACATTTATCAGTTCTTAATTCTTGCTCATTATAGTAAAAACGAATAATACATTTTACTAATTCTAAAGGAAGTGCGTTCTAGTGCTATTAAATCTTTATTAGCAGTAGAAAAAAATTTTTTTTTGGTCAGTAACTGTACATACATCTGTTTTGTAGAACTATTATAGGCTGAATCTAAAGTCACATGTTATAATACATGTGAAGAATATTTAACAAACAAAACTTGCATACAGAGCTTTTGACATAGGTTGAAGGCAAACATAAATTTTGATCATGAAGTAAATATTAAATCATTAAATAAATTACTAGCTACCTGTTAGTAATTATTGTAATAAATGATATTTTTACACTAATGCATACCTTTTTTTTGGAATATGTAATTTTTTATCGTGTATCTCTGTTCTGTAAAAGCTAATTTAAAAAGTGAGAGCAGATTCTGTACAAATGATTTTGCATTCCTTTTTTATTAAATAATGTTTATTTATTTTTCAATATTCCAGTTTGTGGAAATTTTTTAATTTGATATGTAGAGTTTGTTATAATTATTGTTAGACTACTATTGTTATTGTTATATATTTTAGATCAATTTACAAATTATTTTTTCTTTTTGTAAATATTGTAAATAATAAACTGTACAAATAATGTTTAATCGATACAACTACTATTATTATTGTGTTATTTTATGTACGTATAGGTTTTTGTGATAAATTAAATATAGTTATTTGTTGTTATTTTATTGTTATAATAAATAGCTAGTGAAATATATATATGTTTATATTTATATTGATTAGTATAAGAAATAGTCATACATTTATAATATCATTAATATAAGTAGTTATCTCGTCTTTTATTTGTATCTGTTTCATTTCAGTAGAGTTTATTGTGATCATGTTGTATTTGTATACTGATCCGTTTTAGAATGATCAAATAAAAAATTGAAGTGAGAATACCAATTGATAGCATTTATATTTTAAAAATTGATGAAGATAATATTTTTTTATCATTGTTGCTTTATGGAATTGACTAAAAATTGTACCTGTATGCTAGAATAGTTTACAATTAGTACCTTTTTTTTTTAGTAAATAAAATGTTACGATTAAGAAATTTAATTTGATTGTCTTTAAAATGAACTTATATTTAAAAATAGATATAAATTATGTAACACAGTCATTGTTTTATTGCCATGATTATTCCTACAGTGTTCGTCATGAAAGATGGCTTGTGTTTAAAACTATTGTATCTCAGTTAAAAAAAAATCACAGAACAAAAAATGAAGGTATCATCAGAAACTGTAATTATTTTTGCGATAACTGGATTCAGTCGATTTTACTTACCATTTTTAGTTTGAAAATTACCGGCGTGAAAAGCAGAAAACTCACGATTTTTTGCACTTTTTTGCAGAACATCAGCTTTGAATTATTATAAAATAAAAACCGATCGAGATAAAACTTTTCTGTTTCTGGAGGTAGATTAAATGATTGTTTCTCAATAATTATAATTAAGATTTAGGCCAAAACTACTATTATTTAAGCGTGCAGAGCAGTTCTTACAAAACAACCTTATCTTTAGTTTCAATTAATATTTTATGTAAAAAACACATTGTTGTAATCCTTGAAACAATTTGAATAAGATTATGGTATTTTGAAAATAAAGTATATAATATTAAGGTTTAATTGAGGTGAAAAAGATATGTACAATCATTCACATAATACAGTCCCAACTACTAGTTGAGCATACATCCTGTTCCTTGCTATACAGACCAGCGATGTGCGGGCATGGTTTAATATTGCCTTTCACACACTTTTATCAGATTTTTTTATACTTCAATATTATTATCAATTAAAATTTTTGTAAGTAATATTACAAATGTAAAAACCATTATTATTACTACTGTTACTACTACTGTTGTTGTTATTTTCTTCTTTTTTTCTCTTTTTTACAACTGTTTACAATATTTCTATCAAAGATTCATTTGTATAAAAAGAATAACAGATTACAATAAACCATTAAAATCATATCTGTAAACATTTTATAATTTATTATAACACTGAAATTTAAAACATGTGTAACTGCTTACATCATGTATTTTTAATGCTTTATTTCAGTATTGCAAACTCTTTCATAGAAGTCACAAAAATTTGTAATAATTACTTACAGTACTCATTCTGGTAAAGCTTCATCCTCTTCTTCATTGTTGTTTGAAGTATCAAAATCATTTTCATCAATGTGTTTTCTGAAGATTTATGATGAATTTTTCTGTCACCATCTCGCATGACCTCATTGCGGAAATCCTCTTCAAATTGTTTCTGTATGCAAAACGCATTTTTCACAGTCCTCTGCTATAACATATTCTAATTCCTCTGTAATTAATGTCTCAACGTCTGTCAACTTGAAAGTTTGATTTTGATCAGCAACTTTTTTGTTCACTTGTGCCCATATAAGCTGTACCGCATTATATTGACCATGATATGACGGTAGGCGAATAATTGAATGTCCTTTCTCATTGGCTATAACATCAATCTCACACAGTTTATGATCATTCTTATATGGAAGTATTTTTTGTAACAGCTCTTGTTTAGTTTCAGTATCATTGCAAGCAACCTCTTTTTCTTGAAGCCACTGTTGGATTTCAGCCTTCCTCCAGCTATTGATGAAACTGTATTTACTACAACAGAGTGATAACTTGTGTTATCCGTTATTATTATGCTCCCTTCTTTTTTAATTAAATATATTTTTAAATAATTCAAAACATCCTTTGTAAACCAATTTTTAAAACTGTTCCTGTCCATTTCTGAATAATAATCTGAACCAGCTTTCGATTTACTGCGGAAAACCCATTTACTTACCCTGTTTTAGCTGAACCTGCATGACACATTACCACCATTACAACCACTTTTTCAGTGGGTATTTTATCCCTACATTTCTTTTGAATCATGTCATATGTATTTATGAGAATGATTTTCATTAGCCCACGTCTCATCTATGCAATATATGGGTCAATCATCACTTGACACTTCTAATTTGTGAAATGTTTTTCAAAATTCAATTCTTTTTAATGCATTATCAGGTTTTTCCATTAAAAATATTGACCAGCTCACATTTTTTTATAACAAACACCAATTTTTTTCAAAATGTGACAAATGATAGTAGATGATAGATTTATATCCAGTTTTCCCTGTATTTTCCCTCTGAGCTTCAAATGGTAGAGATTTCATTCCAGTCATAGTACTTATATATGATTCAGCATAATACATGATGATTGAAGTCATCCAATAACAGATTTGCATTTTGTGGCATATTTTTCCTGACATTCAAACTGAATGCAATTGCCACTACCATCACACTCCTTAACTGTCCTACATATTCTTTGTACTGACCTCTTGACTAATGCCACATGCTTCGGCAGTGAGTTCTTGAACTTTATTGAAGTTAATTATGCCTCAGAGTTCAAAGTCTGATAACTTTTGAAAAAAATGATATATGTTGTAGATTACATTCTCAAACCACTCTTAATTGTATGGCCGTGCTGACCAGAAAACAAAGGTGTTTACATCTCATTCACTATACTTGAGATACACAGAAACACTTGAGATAGTCACAGAAAAAAACCTGATAAAAAATGCAAATTAACATACTATTCTAAACTGTCTTTGACATAACAAGGTACCATTAAATAAATTCACTAAGAAACCAACACGACCTGAACATATGGAAATCAAATACTCAACTAATTTATTAGGTATCACAGCTGAGAGCTTAATTAACCCATCATACTAAAGACTGGCATTGTAATTAATTTACTCTAATGTACAGTAACATTATAATATGAGAAAACAAAGTACGAACATAAATATATAGCAATAATATCGAGTTCTGGAAGTTATGAGTCATCCTACTACATTATATGCTATTGCAGAACAATCTCTTATCCATAAACAGGAGCCTAAATTTAATTCTATTAAACCTACATCAGTCTTCAAATAATAATTAAATAAGAAAATAAAGAAATTATTAAGAAACACAGTTGTTAAAAACTACCATGTTTCTTAATAATTTCATTATTTTTATTAGTTGATTTATAAAAATCTAAAGTAAGGCTCCTTTTTTATTTCATGCACGACTTGAAATGTACACATAATAATAATAATATATTTATGTATAATATAATTAACATAAATACTTATCAACACATGTAATGGTGTAAAGGATTCATGAATTTAAACTCTACAAGTATGAATTCTACAAAACTAATGTCTGATATTAGCAGAAATTTCTTTTTTCTACACCTAATGTTAACTTAAATTTATGTTACTTAAAATGACCTGTGCACTTAAATAATAGTGGTTTTGGGCTAAATCTTCATTATAATTATTGAGAAACAATCGTTTAATCTACCTCCAAAAGTAGAAAATTGTTATCTTGATCAGTTTTGATTTTATAGTAATTTTTTTTTTTTTTACATTCTCAAAAAAGTGCAAAAAATGAGTTAACATTTTCAAGCCCCTAATTTTTAAACAAATGACTGTAACTAAAATCGGCCAAATCCAGTTAGTGCAAAAATAAATGCAGTTTCTGACGATACTTTCATTTTTATTGTGATTTTTTTTTTTTAACCAAGCTATGATAGTTTAAACACAAGCCCTATCCTTCATGACGACCACTATAGTCAGTTTGGCCTCCTTAGTCGTACATGTAGATTATATTTCTCAAAATACATGAAACAATTGATAATATAAATGAAAGAAAATAATTTAACAAGTCATCAATTATAATACTACTAACACAAAACATCTGAATACAGATATGCTATTTATTTTTTATGCGGTTTAGAAAATATTTATCATCTTGTTTATTACAACTTCTCATCCTTATTTCACAATTTTTTAAATCATTTAATTTCTATTAACTTGAATATTTTATATTTTTTTACAAGCTGTTCACTGTTCAGAGTTCATTTGTAATAAACCTTGTTCACAGCATTTCACTGTACATTCATTTTGTATTTAATGTGGGTGAAAACATCATACTACTGTCAGATATATATCTTCTGTTTAATATCTTTTTTGTTTTTCTTCCAATTTTCAAAGATGTGTGGGTCTGGCAGTATGTGATGGAAGACGACACCTTCGCTATCGATCAATTCTTGTCACTCTATCATTATATGGCATAATTTTTCAGTTCTTGGTAATAAAGGTTAGATAGTATCAATCAAACGACTGAGTAGCAGCAGATCATATTGAACAATTCCTTTTCAATTCCATCACACACAAAATCACATTTCTTGGCAATCAATCCTGGCTTTTATATCATTTACATAGCATCACTTTGCTTTGACCATGATCTTTTCTGTGCATTATTGTCATACAAGATCAATTTTTCATCACCCATAGTCAGCAATTTCAAAAATGGTTGAGTTCATGCCATTTTAACAATGTTTTGCAGAAATCATTTGGTACTCAAACATCAAATTTGTACCCTTTTTCAAATCCAGAATTCTCTTATCTTTCTAACATTTTCTCCATTAGGTTTTGAATGCATAATAAATGATGTGTATAAAACCTTCTGGCTCTAAAATCACTTGGAATCTCTATTTACACCATTTCCTCTAGCAATCATTTTAAAATTTATCCCTGTAGCTTACCTGTAAAGCTAATATCTCTATTCCTAAATAATTAGGACAATTCAATTTATACTTCTTATATAATAAACATAACATAGCCTCTTAATATATAATGGTACAGATCTAATAAAATTATTCTGAATATAAATTGCTTCTTTGTTCCAATGATAAATTAAACCATTCATTTGTAAATTTTCTTAGATGTATAAAATGTTTAAAAAAACCCAGTTGTATTGTGGTATTTCTCGCATTTATCTATTGTAGAAATAATTTGAGGAAATTTCTCATCAACCAAATTAAACTTTTCATAAAAATTTGTACAATCTATTCAGCCCCATTTCATCCAAACAACATAGTAATTCTAATGGAACATCATAAATTCTAATAGATCATTTTTATTAAAATGTAAGATTTTCTTTTCTTTTTTTGCAATATCTAGATTAGTGTGTGTCTCTATATAGTAATATGTATTCCAGCAACCTATCAAATTCCTTTTTCCTTTTGAAATTATCTGCCATCTGCACTTCTGATAATATATTTCACCTTTATTCCTAAAAATATTTCTACTATACGTCTGTATTCTTGTGTTTATTTTCATTTATACACTATTACTACTCTCTGGCCTCAACCTTTCCTTGCTGCACCTTAATCAAGCCTGGAAATAGACTTGAGTGATAGGAATTGTTTTGACTTCCAAAAAAATAAATCTCAGTATTAGAATTCAGTGGTCAGTGTAGATAGTAAATGAGCAATGAATGTGTTAAATTTTAATGTAGTATTCTTTTTCAAATTTACTTTTACCACTGGCCCCACCAAATTCATAAATTTCTACCGAGTTTCAAATTTACTACTGGTGCCACTAACTTGTTCCCTTCAAATCGGTGACTTTTTTGAATGAATTTTTTTTACTCATTCCAGTTCCAATTCATTATTAATTTATGAACTACTGCATTATTTCAACTTATACTTACAATTTACTACTACATGGGACTTCCAGCAACCAGGTGTTCCTTATTGCATCAAGTAATTTCTATGGAACAGGTTCTCATTTCCTATAATATGAGTTCAGCAAAGTGGGATGCCACATGGTAATTTCCCTATATTTTTTTATTCTACCATTTCAGGGATCTTCACTCACATACAATGGTTTGAGTATGAGCACAACTGTGTGGATCAATGAAATAGTACTGATGATTTACAGTATAATTGCAGAATCCTTCCATTTCCAATGCATCAGTTTGATACACAAGCCAGGAATCCGACACGATTTGGTCCTGCCATTAACGTTGTCTTTGATAGCATTCAGCAAGTTCAAATTTATCTGTTATCAAATTTCACAATGAAAGACTGACAGTCTTCACAACAAACGCCACCAAAAACCCGTTGGAGGTAGACATGACAAGCATGTCTTTGCGCCTTGAGAACAGGATTTCATTTATTTTGTTGTTCCCCGAATTTTATCTTGCCTGTGCAGTTGAACACACACCGTTCTTAATGAAATTACCCCAGTCAATTGCTGTATTCAAGCATACACCCAGTTCACAGTAACACCGAGCAACATTTGATAATTCAAATATCCAACTATATAGAAAATGTATGGAAGTCAGGAAGCTGAGGTTCAAATTTTTCAGCCACATACTGACATGCATATTGACTTTTGACTGGCATATGTTTGTTGCAATGCCAACACAATACATAAAGACACATTGTGTCCATTGCAACATGTCCTAGTTTCCAGTAGAATGCCTCGTACTTGCAGGAACTCATCAGCATCGTGTTTGTTATTTGATAAATTCCAAACGTTCATGTTATAAGTCGGTAGTAAAATTAAACTGCTTTCACATTAAATACAGAACAACTCTAGGTAACCAGCTGTATATTAGATACAGATATAGAGTTGAATTTACATCATTGTGATAGGAAATTTACTCTTATCTTTTCCTTTCTGTTTAATGCATTTAATCAAGTAGCTTTCTTATATTGTTAAAAAGAAATAAATCGGGTATTTAAGCAAATAACAGTGGTGCTACTGATATTCTATAAAAGTACCTCAAATCATCACGAAAATTTTTTTGTTATAATCTTTAGAATTATTATATTGCATGACTAAGACTTACCCTTGATGGGAATAGTGTGTATGTAGTGGCATTGTTTCATGATGGGAAATTATATATAAGCTTGTGACTACATTATCTGTCTCAGTCCTTTTTATTTTTTATAAGAACAGCACTTAAGGTATTAGAGTCGTTTGTCAGTGTTGCATTCTTTGAAAGTTGCTCGACATGAGTTCATGTTACACCCAGTCTCTGTGATGAAAGGCTGGCTGTATTTCATTGGCTTGGCTTGCTAATGTATAGTAGTATACATTCAGTTTGTGAATGAAACAACAGAAAACTAATTTATTTTTGTGTAGTATTTAATTTGTTTTTACCATATAAACTTGATACAAAATTAAATTAAAACAAATTTTTATTTTAAATTAAATCTTAAACTAAAATCAAAAGAGACTCAAAAAATATTTATTTCAGTAATTTATGTTAGTATTTTTGATATGGGTTACTTCTTTTTTAACATCAATATACATTTCCAGTTATAATTTATGTCTTCATATCAGCTCACTTAACAACCATGTAACATGTAGTACTTAAACACATGGAAAATCTTTGTTTTAATTTTTAACATGAATTAAAGCTTTTTTCTTAATTCATTTTAGCATTCTTATGCTTGTTTTGTTACAGATGTTTTTAAAACAGTTGTATTGTTAATAAACACAGAGCGCTTTAGCAGTTAAATCAGTAGTATCATTCTCTATTCAGCCAGAAGTCCTGATTTCAGCTCCCAGTAAGATTATAGATTTATATTTCGAAAATTACTTTTTATTGTTGTGAACCCACTTTTAAGGTCTTGTTAAGAGGTCTTATTATTTAAAATCACTTGATTTTTTAACACTTAAATTCAATTTAGGAATTTTTATAGACATATTAATTTTTTTATCAGTATTTTTTGAGAATACTCAGTTTAACCCATTTCTTCTTTTCAACATAGATCAGATTAATTGTGTTCTTAATTTATGAGAATATTTACCTCTTCTCTGGGAATCGTTTTTTGAGTAAAAAAATTTACATTATTATACTGGACCCTATTATGTTCATTCTGTGCAAATGTTTCCTATGCATATTTTCTCAATTTACTAAAGAAATTTTAATTTTATCAAATTAGGTAGAAATAAACAAAACTATTGAATATTAATTAGGTTTACATCCTATACATTAGCACTAAATTGCAAATAAATGTAAAAAAAATATAATCATAGAATAATATATTTTTGTACCTTAATCTTGCAATGGAGATAGGTCTAATTTTATATGCTAGTCATAATTAAAAACAGAAGTATGTATGCTTGGTAGAAATTTCCAATTTGTAGCCGGCAGCTGTTACAGATTATTTTTAAGTAATTTATTCCTACTTTCTGAACAAACAATCGATTGTGTTAAAGTACAATAAAATTTAAATAGCAAAAAAATTATATACAGTAATTTCACTTCAAGTTATAGAGTCATTAATTCCTACATGGTCTCTAAAGACTGTGAAGAAAATAGTCCACGTTTGGGATCTACACTTAACCTATTCAGGAAGATAAATTTTAAATACATGTTAACAATAACAAGTGAAAAGAAAAGATAAAATTAGTAAAAGATTAAAAATAAATCTTAATTTATAAATAAATGATAGGTTATTATAAAATATGAAACAAATTTAAGTTTAATTTACAATGTTGTTCAATGTTGTTGTGACCTATAACCATAACATCAACTAGCCATTTTTCTTTTGCCTTTAAAGATTAATAAATTATGCTTTTAATATATTTCCTTTGATGCCAATGAGATGTGTTAGATGTGGATGCCTATATATACATATATAATACACACTGTTGTGTAAAGTATTTTTTTTACAACAAACAAATAAATAATTATAATGAAAAACAGTTATCTATAATTGGTTATATATGTTTATTATTATACTGAAAATTTGTATTTTTAGTGTGGGATTATGTAATATAATTATACTACGTATTTTAAATGTGATCAAAAGTAAATATTTCTAAAAAACTTTTTAAAGATCTGAAAAAACTCTTCTTCAAAAGCTTGAAAAACAATTTATTTTTTATTGTGTAAGTTAGGTTTGTTTGATCATAAATATGTAAATAACTTCAACATGGATTTGACTTAGTATGTTATTATCTTTTTTATAATTGTTTCAAAATCTTAAACAACATTGACATAAGGAGGTTAGAGGCATTTATATTGAAAATCCCAAGTCTGCATGGAGTTTTTGTAGAAGGTTTATTATATTTTTTACAACAAATAATAAATAGTTTTATTTTTGTATTTTGAGTAAAAAACTACTGTACGGTTAATGATTATTAAGTTATATTGTTAACAACGATTAGTAATAGTATATATGCTTTATTCTTTATTGATGTTATTAAAAAAAGTGGGAACCGAGAGAAAACTGAATTTGTACATGCATGTCAAATAGAATTGGAATAAAGGCTGATAATTATTAATAGTGATAAATAGTAATTGTACATTCATAAAATAAGAAATGAAAGTGTAACTAAACTCTGGAGTGGCATGATGAGCCTGGTTGACAAGACAGTGATGACAATGCTGGTAGCATTATGTACAACAGACATGTTTAAATGTTCTCTTTATTATTTATTATTAAAAAAAAAAATTATTCTATTATAGATTTGTCGGCTGATGTAAATTTACTCAAAATTTTGTATCGCATTCCTTAGTTAGAGTGGCAATCCATTTTTATATAGTATGAAAAAATATATAAATACAATAAAATTACAATAGAAATGAAATTATCAAGATGTGACATTGTTAGTACAGGCATTTGTGACTTGATTAGTGGAAAAGAGAGATCACTGAATCCATCCTTCTTCAGACTCTTTCTGTTCCTAAAAAGTACAGTGTAATGTGACAAACAACCTCACATTTTATGTATTCTACTGACCTAACTTGCCTTAAGGTTTAAAATAATTGTGTTTTTATTCGTGTTCATTAAATAGAAGTAGCACATGACATTTTTATTTGATAAATCATTCAAGATAGACATTTAATTTCTATATAATTTCAACCCATAACCTATAAAATCTTCCAGAAACTTGTTTTTATATATAGATCTCTATATTTTGCAGTGATATTCAGTCTTGTTAATGAAAAAATGTCTATGAAAAAGCTTTTGATGAAAATCATCACTTTTTTTTACATTTAACCAAATCTTATACAGTAATTTTATAACTTGTATTTTCTACTGATAAATAAATTTTTAAAGTATATAGGTTTTTATTTATCATCTTTAGACCTGTGCTGCTTTACTATTTTAATGGCACTGTGATTCACCATTTTAATGTCTATTAATAATCTTATGTAATCATACTTGATGATTCAGATTTCTTCCAAGTGCAGATTTAGTTTTATGAATATGCAAACAGTCTATCAATATTCTCCATTTTATAAGGAATTTTAACTGAAAAATTAGTTTTTTATTTGATAGTTTAAAATAGTCTAGAAACAATTTAAATAAAAAAACTTATTTTCTTAATATATGGAAATATGCTTCCAAAAGATCATTCTAGGCAGCTCTTTTATTGGCGGTATTGCAAACAGTGCTTCTGTTTATGATAATTGTGAAATAATGGTTAGGAAATTCTTTCTGTATGAAATTAAAAACTTTAACATATCTTTTTATAAGGAGTACCAGAACTATACAGCAAAAGTAAAATTCACATCAAATAAATTAATAGCACTGTATACGAATATCTTATTTTGCTATTCTATCAGTAGTCAATGAGAAACTGAAATTTTATATTTTACTGATGCCCTACATTTCAACAATGATACAGTTAAAATTTATTAAAACTTAATATTTTTGAAATCAACAATCCTTTATTACAACCTTTCATTTTCTTAAATAATAAAAATATTTTTCTTTTTCTTGGATTTTTTTAATTCTTCACTGTGATTAGTAAAATGATTTATCATTTTTATAATTATATTTTAAACTATTTTTATTAACACGTTGTTTGCTGTAAATGCATTTAATTTGTAAATAGTGTAGTAGAATTTTTCCATTGCCTGCTATTAAAAGAGAAAAGTTAATTTAAAAAAAATACATATTGGTATTGTTAATTATCAGTAACATTCACATTACATTTACTTTGCATATAAGTTGTTTTTTGGTACTGAATTTCAAATATTTATTTATTTATTTATTCAAATTACTATAGGGTGATGTAGTTAACAGTTTGTTGATGATGTTTAGAAATAAATATCTGTCATTTTTTATCATTTGCATTTTTCTTTTTTCTTTTTCTAAGGAACTATGTGCAAAACAATGCACTGGTTAATGTTGCCCTCTTATTTCAGTTTGAACTTTCAAACTCATAATTATAGGTAATTGTTATGATTATATTCCCACCGGCTCTCATCTATTTATATTTATTGTGCATTTTTTAATATGAAAATTAATGATGAAACAATTATTCAGCCACATATTTAGATTTATTAGAAAGTCATAATTACAAAAAAAATGACCATATTTTGAACAGTCTTTTATTTCAATTACATTTAAGCTTTGACTTTATATAATAAAGCTCTAAATCATACAAATTACGGAAAAATTGTGTTTTTTCTTCAGTTCCTGTAACTGTCTTAATGTATTGGGCATTGTTCAGTACATTCTGATGTTTAATTCTTATCCTTTCATCAAAATAACTTACTAAATTTTTTATTATTTTTCCAAAATTTTGTACTACTTTATTTAAACCAATACCTTCTTGATTATCATATTTACCACCTGTTTCAACACTTTTGCAGCTCTGTTGCATATATTTTCTATTCAGATATCTTAACCAGGACTACGTCTGTTTAGGAGGAAGATTAGTAAAAAGAATGCAGATGGTGAATTTATCTTCATCTTTTACCTGTTTCCATTAGATCAAATTCTTACTTTTCAGAAATTAATTATTGTTCTCTGAATTTTCTATACTCTTTTACTATAAGCCCATGTTTCTGATTTTTAAGATCAAAAAAAAAAAAAAAAAAAAAAAAAAAAAAATTAACTTTTACTTTAGTATTATCTTAACATTCTATATTAATTTGATGTAGTTGTGCAAAAATAAATGTACTAACCCACAAATCATGGTTTCTGAGTAAATAACAATCAAAGTTTATTTTATAAAAAATATTAAACCTGTCTTTATGAGAATAATTTTTTCTTCACTTGTTAAAAGTTGCTTTTTTGGCTAGTTAAATGTGGATTTAATATTATTTACAGTTAAAAAAAAAAAAAGAAAAAAAAATTAGGGTTAGTTTCTTTATGCTTTTTAAGATTTCAAACAGGTAAGTTTTCTAAAAGGAACTATATGCCACAAATGTGGTAGTCCCTTTTTACCTTGTACAAGAAGAATAATACTAAGTTAAAAATAATGAAATACTATATTATTTTTTTGAAACCAAATTCCTGTAAAATTGGATTTACATTAGCAGTTATAGCCTATTATTGATTTTTAGTTCAAAAATAAAATTCTTAAAGTTTTTATCTCTTAATACTTCTTTTTTTTAAATTCTACATTGAAGTCTGGATTGCCCTCCCAAAACCATCCAAACATTATCAGTAATACTTGAACGAAACAACTTCTTGTAAAAAGGAACAGTATCCTCTGGAAGAAGATTTCTGATGAAATTAATATTAGAGTTTTTCTGGTGCAATTCCCTTCCCATTGGGCTACAATCTTAATCAGATAATCATTTAAATACTGCTTAGGGTGTCCGCTAACGATTTTTGGCCCTACTATTGTCAAATTTATGGTCGTTGTATGGTCTATTGTCAGATTTACACTCTATTATGCAGTCTATTCTCGGGTTTACATTTCACTATATTGTCTACCACAAAAAAAAAAATAAGTTATAATATTTTGTGAAATAAATTGATAAGTACTAGAATACAATAAAAGCCACTGTATGACTATATCACATAACAAAGTAAGTTTTGTTTCATACAAAATCACATAAGTAAATGGTCATCAAGAAAAATTCATTTACAATAAACACAACGAACATCATGGAGAAAGGCTAGAAACATATCTTCATTTTCCAGAGAATTTGCCAGCAAACATAATTGAGATTTGACTGGAAGTGCTGCTCTGAAACACCTTGCATTTTCTTCAGAATTTTAATCTTTGCATTAAAACCAGAAACAAGCGATAGCCTGCATATGGGCACCCATGTCTACGCCCACAAAATTCTTTTGATTATTCACTCTTTATGTTCAAAGCCAAGTACTGTGAGACGTATGTAGGATGACAATTCATTGGAATGGATTATGGAAGCAGGGGCGCATTCTCACTGTATTATGGGGAGCATTGTATCTTTATTATGTCACTGCATCCAAAAATAAGTCAGCTCCTTGCTTTAAGCCGAAAACCTAGGGTCAACCTATCCTGCAACTGTGATTTCTGTTCTTGACTTTGGCGTCACTGTCTTTCAATTCAGGCAGTTCGTCGTCATTCAACATATGACTCCTGTTGTACCTTCCTGTAAACTTCATCTTTTCATTTTGGATCAGATGATCTGCGATACCGATCATAGAAGGGTGAGCATGCAGTACAGTTGTACACACTTTGCGACATACGAGTCAATTTTGATTCATTCCTGCGATTCAAAAGTCATAGCAGTAAACATGGGGATGGTCATCATGAAGAATAAAACTATTTCCAAAATTTTTTACAGCTTCAGTTTGCAGTTCAGATCCTTAATCATGTTGGTAGTGGAAGAAAGAATTATTACTGTGTACTGACCGAGAAGTTTGACATCCTTATTGCTGGCAACAAAAAACAACTCTGAATTCATCTCCACAATCTCATTCTGACTGCTTGCCCCTTTCAACCTCCCCTGCATTTCACACATGACGATAATCCTTAAGGGTTATTGAGTAAACTATTTTGTTTTAAAAAAGTGACGGCTTTTATTTCAGTACCCACAACTTATTCATAGAACTCTCTTAACATCATTTTGCAGACACCAGTTCACAATCCAACAACTTAACACTAACTGAAACTAATAACATTCTGGTGATTCTTTGTTCATCTCATTTCATTATATATTAATCATTGTTACTGTAGCACATTATCTCATTTCCTTATCTGTTAATCGTTGTTACTGTTGCACCTCTTGCACAATGGTACTGTACACATGTATAGTAGTGGTAGCCTTCATAATGACGGTAGACCATATACTAAAGTAGCACCTTTTCTTCATAAATCTATTTCAGCTCCATCAACAGTAAAATTGTCTTTCATGATTATTGAAAATGGCTTTTGCTTCTCTTGTTTTTAGCCAATTTACTGTTCATTATTTACCTTCTTCCTATTGGTTTTCTATTTCTATTAATTTTTTTCTAGTGTTCGGTCCCAAAAAAGTTTTCATTTATCAGTGATTTCTTCTTTCTGCACTGTTCCATAATCTTTATGTAATCTGTTGAAAGATATATTGTCTGTAGTTTAGACAAAAGGGATTCAATTATGCCGAAGTTGATCATCATTTGGCAGGAAGTTGGCCCAGGAATTAGATACTGTAGAACAATTTTTTTTAATATAAGATGAACTTCTAAAAATGGTATTGTTTTTAATAACAATACCATTTTAAATGGTATTATTTAAAACCATTATGCTATAGTTGTAAATCCACAACTGGCATTTGTAAAATATAACTGTTGGAATTTTCAGTATGGGATTTTTTTTTCCAGTCTTCTTTCATTAGATCATGGGCTTCTTTTCATAGCTTAATATGATGGTCATGTTTTCTCATAATATTAAGTTTTTATCTTTTTCATCGTTTATTAAGATATCAAATGTTGTATTTGTTGCAATTACCTTTTTTTTAAGGATGTAAATCACAAATTAAACTTAGCATAAAATATTTCTTTATATGTGAAAACGATCTTTTAATCTTCATTTTCTTTTTCGTAGATGTTGTACGTGTTGCAAGGTATCAATCCTAAAGACAAGTAATTTGATTGTGTTTCTAACAGTAATATGATTGATAATGAGGAGATTTATTGATGTGTTCAATAATACTTTCCTCTCCTTCAGTTGTTAGTTTGTAAAAACCTACCTTTTTATCTCGTTTATTTGTTATATTATCTGCATCATTTTACAATTTTTAACAAGAGAATCATTAACTTTTTTAAAGATATGTGGAATTTTTTTCAGGAAAAGTCTTTGACACATTAATATTTGAAGTAAAAAGAACTGTAGTAGAACTTCCTTCTATCAAAATCAATAAAGGTTTTGGATAAAATTTCATTTAAAAGATACGGATTTAAATGTACATTTAAAAGATTACAGGTTGTATAATGTTTTTCTACAAAGTAAAAGTAGAATCAACAGCCCATCAAACACATTAGCCAAAGCATTCCCTAATGTAAAAAACATTTATTTACAAAAAAACATATGATTTAGCATATGAAAGCCAACAAAAGTTTGGATTAGTTGTGTTTTACAAACTATATTTCATTAAAAAAATGTGGATTAATTTAAATGTAATTACTATAAATATAGTGAAAGATGAGGATTAGTTCTATTTTGCATTAAGTATAATGCTTTGACATCATTATACTAACATAAATAATTTTTTTAATTTTTGGGGTTAATTTCTTTCTGCATAACTACATCCAGTTCAAATACTTAACTCACTTTGTGCGTCATGTTTTTACACTTATGTTTAATGAAGGAAATGTAAATGTTGTTTGATAGAGTACATATTCTATGCTGAGGGGTTACGTATCTAGTTTATTGGCAAAACATTTATTTGAGTGTACCCACACTTTTGACATAGAACACTATATATAGTGTTGTGACTGGTAAAAAACAACTATAACTGAGATTATGTGTAAACTCAAGTCTTTATTACTTTAGTTATTGAATAGTATTGAATTATGCAGAATATTTGGTTTTTGAAACCGTATTATATATTTAATTTATATGAAATATTGCTTTATTATTCACAGTACTGTTTCCTATTAATATATTTATTACAAAAATGATTTATACGTATACAACTAATTCTTTATTGTAAAATTACAATGTAATTATTTCATGTATATCTGTAAAATTATATATTAACAATGATTGGTGATACAATTTCTTGCGCAGTCATAATTATTCCATTACTTGTTTTTATTTTTATCTCGATTAAGTTTTATAAAATAAAGAGTAACAATTGTGTATGTATACCTTGACCAAAATGTATTAAAATGTAAATACAGTTTGTACATACACTGATGTAGAATATAAATATTTACATTTATTTGTAGATAGCTGTATATTGAGTTCGTTCAATATAAGCATAATAATTGTAACGATAAAACTAAAATATTTGTAAATACAATTTTTATGTAATCCACTAATGATCAGGGTACACAGTACGTATAAATTTGATATGTAATTATAATGTGAATTATGTGCATTATTTTATAATGTGAATACATATATACATGCATAATCGTATATTATAGATAAAGAATTTTGATGGATTTGTGTATTTATGTATTTTGCTGTTATTTGTTATCAAATCATATGTTCTTACCATAATATATTTTTATTGTTGCAAATTTAATATTGTTTTATAAATAAAGAGTTTAATTGATGATATCTGCTTTACACCTATTACCTTATTTCTTTTCAGTACTGGATCTAAAAGCATGCTAATGCAGAACCAGCAATTTACTCTGGATATGATATCTTTTGGGGAGAGTATTGAAGTTTATAATTTGCACTGTGAAAGGAAAAAAGCTTATCTTTGAACGGCTATATAAAAATATTGAATTTTACATTACATTAAACTTTTGTATGCGTTATTGTAGTTTTCAACATATCTGAAGAAAACCAGCAGCAAATTAAGCATACAAATTACTTCTTTTTTTTTTTTTTTTACTATTTTCTAGGTTATGCGATACTCCATAACTTGTTTGAGATTATTTACATAATACCTGAATATATTTAAGTTTTATTTATTGCTCAATAATTCATTTCAATGTGGCAGCCATTTTCTAACAAAAGTAGCTACATTATGTGTCAATTAAAGACATAATTTATTTTTATTTTAACTTTGTGATTCAGATATGAATATAGTATCATAATTTCAGATAACAGTGGTATGGAAAAATAATTGTTTCATACTGTTCCACTGCAAAACAGCTCTGTGAAAAAAATATATCGCATTTTAGAATGTGGTATACATTTATACAAAGCAACTGTACTATTTACTCTTTAAGTATAAACCATAATGTAATTGTTAAATTGTGGTTCATTTCAGAAAATTTTCTTGATAGAAATCCAAATTAGCATCTTTTTTTTAATAGCCACCATATTGATTAAATTATTCTAGTTTATATTTATAATTCTTATATATAAATCTCTGTGGCAGATTACTAGTGTCTTGGCTTTTCATCCGGAGGTCCTGTGTTTGAATCCAGGTCAGGCATGGTATTTATCATTTTTAATTAATTACTTAAACATTAACAAATCTAACTGTCAATTAAACGTTTTTGCTTTACAGAAACAATATTACTCCATGCTGACACCATAGGAAAAACATGCCTTGCAACAATCCTAGTCACCACAACCACCCACTCTGTTCCTAATCCTGATGGGCTTTACCGGATCTTCCAGACCCCCAATGCCTGATTACATATTTCAGTTATCAGGATGGCACTGACGCAAATACCTCGAAAGACATTTCCGTGGGTGTTAAACCCATCAATTAACAAAATATATTTTTCAAACTCGCCTCTTCTTTTTTTCAATTTAGCCTCCAGAACCACTGTAAGATATTACTTCAGAGGATGATGTGTATGAATGTAAATGAAGTGTGTTATTATACAGTCTCAGGTTGACCATTTCTGAGAAGTGTGGTTAATTGAAATCCAAACACCGATATCCACAATCTAGTATTCAAATCCGTATAAAAGTAACTAACTGCCTTTACTAGGATTTGAACCTTAGCACTCCTGACTTCGAAATCAGTTGATCTGTGATGACAAGTTTTCAAACTCATCTGCACCAAATCAAAAAACTCATTACTAAAATATTTACCAATTGAGCCATAACAAAACATTAATCTCATACCCTCCTGCCGTTCCGATGTTCATCTGGCATCAGTAGTTTAGATAAGGGAATGTCTCATACCACACTGCTATGGGAAGCTACCCTTGGAACATGGTCGGCCATCGACCAATAGCAATGAGCAGCTATAAATGGTGGACAGGCACTTTCTGGCATTTAGTGATCAAGGTGTGGCAACAAATTTCTATCTTTTAGTAGCTAATTGGCAAAATAAATTTTACATTTATGATTATCATATATTTTAGTATAAATGGGGTGCACCTACCCAATTTAGTAAATATGTGACAAGTGAATGGCTGGACTCAAAAACAAATGGTGGAATATGCCATTCTTATACTGTTCACGGCTAGTAGGTTAGCTGTAGTTAGTTGTCTGGTCATAAAATCTTGCGAGGTACAGACATTCAGTCTTATGTTTTAGGGCAACCGAATTGTGTGGTGTCGGAAGAAATGCCAGTAAACCAAATTGTCCAAGTAATTTCATACCAAATTGTTCGCAACACCAAAATTTTAATCTACAACACTAAAATAACTAAAATTACCAAACAACAACCGGGCAAAATTGCCGAATCTGGCGGAAAAGCACCCAAACGGGTCCCTAGCTACCCAGGCTACTACTCTGCACTAAACACCCTCTGCAGTCCTATAGATCACCAAAACTCTTCAAACAATGCGCCACTCATCTCTCAAACTTTCCAAGCCTGCAGATCTAGACTGTTACAATACCCCAATCTCCCTGATCACCTCTGCACACCTAAACTATTATTTTAGCAGACATACAGCACATGATATTCATCACTGGATACTAAATATTGAGGACACAATTTGAGTCAGTCGAGCCAGCCTTTTCTTTCTTTTTCCTGTTTAGCCTCCAGTAACTACTGTTCAGGTTATACTTCAGAGGATGAAATGTAGTCTTGTACATTCTCAGTTCGACCATTCCTGAGATGTGTGGTTAATTGAAACCTACCCACCGAAGAACACCGGTATCCACGATCTGGTATTCAAATCCGTATAAAAATAACTGACTTTACTAGGACTTGAACGCTGGTACTCTCGACTTCCAAATCAGCTGATTTGGGAAGACGCATTCACCACTAGACCATCCTGGTGGGTTAGTCGAGCCAGCCTGCCCCGAAAGGAATTTTGTTACATGCCGGTTCGGGGAGATCCATGAGGCGACTCCTAACGCCCTTACGTCTGGAAAAAGACCATGCGTATATTGCTCATCTCATCTGGCCTACCAAACAACAAAACCTCTTTTCTGTATTTCCCGAATTTTCTACGCATTCAGTTTACCCGACTTGTTCGCGGCGTAACGCAAGGACGTCAATTGGTCCTAGGCCAGTTGACGTCCTTGCGTCGCGGTAACTAGAAGTTACTCACGTGAAATAGTCCTATAGCCCCCCCCCCCCCCCGTCAGAGTAAATAACAGGAGACGCTGAGCCATCAACAGAATATCGCGGTAGCTTGTATACCTCATTCTGTTTGCTCAAACAGGTTCTGCGTAAAGCATAACCGCCTCGAATATACCTTTATATAAAATTTTCATTGTTTTAAAATTTAGGTCACTATCGAGGTGGACTATTCTACGAATGCCGAAGAAGGCATCACATGCCTTCTTAGCGACACTGTGAAAGTGCTCTTTGAATCTGAAATTCGCATCAAGGAGTACACCCAAATACCGAGTACAAGACATAACGAGTAGGATGGCCGGTCATCGAAACCCGGGCTTGCCGCGTAGCAGAGCCGCATGACTTCTCAGAGCTAAATACCATTTGAGTTAATTGCTCCTCACCTTCAGTATTGCACAAGCTTGAGCTGCACGGAATTCGACCTCGTTCCACAAGTTTTCTTTGACCAGCAGAAGCCTATCATCAGCATAAGCGCTGACCCGACATTCACTGGGCAACCTCAACCACATGAGAGATTCAAACAGGTCTTCTTTCTTGCGTTGCCTTTAGTAAAAAAGGAACAGTTTAAACATTAAAAAAATGGATTACTTAATGAGTTAAAAAATGTAACATTAAGCATAGAATCTCTGTGAACTATCTAGCTGTAATTTGTCTGATAAGTTTGTCAGCTTGGCAATCAATTAACACAGTTAAATGGTTGTTTTGGAAGAAAGCAGAAGCTCTCTTCAGACACAGTAGTATTGCTTGGCCTAAGAGATCATCTGATCTCACAGTATGTGATTCTTTAATGTGGGGCTATTTCAAGGAAAGTATTTCAGTGACCCATCCAACAAAATGTTAAAGTACTTAGAGAAAATGTTAGTCATGAAGTTACTGAAATTTCTGCAGATATAATACATCATTTGATGGAAAACATATAAAAGATTTGAAAAATATATAAGTTGAAATGAATGGCCACTTTCTGGATGTGATACTCACAGTTTAGAATGTTTTAAGATGACATTATAAATGATGATAAAAACTGTCAAGTTGAAGTAAGAGTTATTTTTTTAAATGTGCGACTCATATAAGTTTATAAGAGAGAAAAAACAGGGTTATTTATTGAGAAATGATGTGTGGGGTAAAAAATAGATTGAGCTTAAGAATTCTAATTAAGGAGGAAGTTCTACAATAAATGCATGTAGCACAATTTGGTTGTTTGTAAATATTTTGGTAATATTTATGTATTTTTAGAGCATGGGTAAAATCCCCTTGCTCAATTAGGTCCCGATAATTTCTGTAAGTAGTAGTGGGAGGAAAATGTGGTTCGGAATGTGTAGTAGAAATAGATCTGACCGAAGAGTCATATTTTAATATGTGAAAAGTATGGGAAAGGTTAATTTATTTGTGAAAGACTAGTTAAGATCAAACAAAAAAATATAACTGAAGAAAAATGCTGTAGTAGTTTTCAATAAATTAATTGCGGATGTTACATGAAAGCAGCTAGATAAGCTATTGGAGAAAATTTAAAGCAGTTAGATAAATCAGCAAAAAAATTGGGGAATAAGAAAAATTATAATTAATAAAGGGTTCTTTCTAGAAAGCTTTAGTATTTTAATAACACTTTTAACACAATTCAGTTACGCATATCGCTGATAAAAATATTATTATGTACTTTTACAGTCTTAGTTACATTATTTTTAAAAGTTTGTTTGGTTACAAACGAGTAACGACCACCAAGTTGGTCTAGTGCTGAACGCGCTTCGCAAATCAGCTGATTTCGAAGTCGATAGTTCCAACCTTCAAATCCTAGTTAAGGCAGTTACTTTTATACGGATTTGAATACTAGATCGTGGATACCGGTGTTCTTTTGTGGTCGGGTTTCAATTAACCACACATACAGAAATGGTCGACCTGAGACTGTACAAGACTACACTTCACTTACACTCATCATCCTCGTTCATTCTCTGAAGTAATACCTGCCGGTGATTCTAAGAGGCTAAACAGGAAGAAAAAAAGTTTGACTAGCATGCCTCAACCGTTCTTTGATTAGTAACTGCTGCCATTCTTTGTTTGGTAACTATCTTCGATCCCGTTACGTGTTCCATAAACGAAAAATACTATTTCAGATGAACCGGTAGTTGATTATAATTTATGTAATAGTGATGTTAGTCCAAACTGACCAGTGGGTTAAACTTAGATTTTGAAGGCGATCGCAGAAGAGTTGGCTGCGCTTCGCATTCGGGAGATTGCCGTTTTAAATGTTGTCTTTTAACAGCTCTTCTGGTCGTTTGCTTTTTTTATATTTAAATACATAGTCACACAAATTTTGGCCTAATTAATTGTTATCACATGCGTAATGAGTATAACCTTTAGTGAACTGTTGTTACTATAATAGTCTGTTTGATAAAATAATTCAGACCGTTTGAAATGTATTTTTTAAACTGAATTAATAAAATGTATCCGAACTTATTCATACATCTTCGTTTGCAATTAGTTTGGTTTACGTATTTATCCGAAATATTTGGTGAATTTATCAGTGCTATTAGTTGAATGAAACCTTATAAAATTTACCCATTAGCCTGGTTTTGCATTCATTTAGAAATTTTTTTGAATAAGTTGGCAATATGTTCAGCTGGGTGTCTAGTGCAGCGGGTTTGTCATCTGTCGTCAGTTTTCATTCAGTACTATCCTAGTGTCGTGTTGTTTGTATGTTTGTGGGTATGTATTCTGATGGTGCTTCAATATTATTGAGAGTTCATTGTCAGAGTTCGTTGTTATTAATGTGAAAAAAGTTGTATGTTATGTTCACCAAAATCGATATGTAATGAATCGTCGGCGGCCTAGACTTGTACTACAGCAGTCATGAGGTCGAGGTGCGTAAACGTTAATTATGATTTTGTTGAAAGCATTTGTCAAAACTCTGTTAATGCCGACGTTTTGTATTTTTATGATTTATTGTTGTACATTCTGTTTGCCTAAAATAAGTTATATTTTATTCTTTATGAGCAATATTCTTTTGTGTTGAATTCATTGAAAACAAAAATTTAATGTATTATAATTCAAATATTAAGATTTGAAGTATGATATTGTTTAAAGAAATCTTCTGGTTCACTTTTGTTACGTAGTAATAGAAACGTTTATTTAGTATATTAATCTAAATACGTTATACAATCAAGTCACTACTGTTCGATGCGTAACGTACCCTAATAATCCTATAAATATCATTGTAATCTGGCTGAGGTCAATGAATTTGACGCGTTTTATCATTTAATAGAAAAAAAAGATCTTTGCTATTAAATGTAGTTTATTTTGTTAGCAAGTGTTTACTTCAGACAAAAAGCTGAACACTGATGTCCCTGTGAAATTGTTGGTGATAAATTAAAATTTTCTAACTTTCGTGTAATTGAAATAAAACAAGCTTTTGTGTAATTTTAATATATTTTTATAAGATTCGTTTATTATCTTGTGGACAGTTTTGGCAGAAACTTAATGAACAATAATGTTTATAATTAATTTATTTACTTACGTTCGTTTGGGCGTTTGAATCGTGTAGGCTAGATTATTGCAGAGTTTGTGTCAAAAACACTTATCGCGTAATTTGTGTTATTCATTATGTATTTTATCTGAAATTAATAGATTATTAACATTCGTGATTATAGTAATTTCTTAATTAGCATTCTTTTTGTAACAAAAAAAATAGGTAGAGTAGGTTTGAAAATTTAATTTAGTATTTTCAGAAAATTGTAATATACAATTAAGAGAGAAAGTGGTAAATAGAAACTAGATTTATTGTTTGGAATGATAGATGCCGTATGTAAAGATTATTTTGATAATTAAGATAATTCATGTCACTATGTTATTTGAGTAACACCTGATTTATATCTTTCACTACTTCAATTGTTAAATTAGATAACTTATTTAAGTATTCTGTTGCAGGATGGCAGCAAACAAATTGTGTCACTGTGCCTCACCGGCATGAGTGAGTTGCAGGCAACTGTGGAGTTCTCTGTTGAGCTCTACAAATTTTATAATATAGACCTCTTTCAAAGAGGGTATGTATATATAATTAGTTATTTAGTGATTGCTGTTGTTTATTTGGATATGAAGTTGGATGTCAATTAATGATTAATGTAAATAAGCCATTGGATTCTAAAGGTCTGTTTTTACATGGGGAGGTGAAAATAGTGTCCACAAATTAATTTATATTTTAGACTCTTTAAGTATGTTTTTCTGGAGATAACCCTAATTTCTATTTAAACACCAGAAGAAGAAGGAAAATAATATAATATTTATTTGATCAACCTAAGTACAGAACAATAATTAAAGTAGGATGACACTTATTTTTTCATATATGCAAAAACGTTTTTGAAAATTTCTCACATCATCAGTTGCAATACATTTTTTTTTTTCAAACTGTTCACATCAAATTATGTATTATACATAAATATTATAAAATAATTTTTTACTTTTTATAAAAAACAGTAAAAACTTGTTAAAATTTCATTATTAAATTTTTTAAATGTGAGTAACAAAAACAATTATTCAAAGTTAAAAATTAAAATTAAACATTATTTTTTATATATTATATTTAAAGATTAAAATTAAAAATGAAACATAATAAGTTAAAAATTTCATATATAGAAATATGATGCCAATTGATAAAAATAAAAATAAACTAAAAAAAAATAAATAGTTTAAATAGCTAGCAAATGTTACATTAGACCACATGTATATTTTTTCTATTTGAACTATTTATTTCTTTTTTTGTTTATTTTTATCAATTGATGTTATAATTCTATATATGTAATTTTTAACGTTTAATGTTTAATTTTTTAATATAATGTATAAAAAAATAGTATTTAATTTTAATTTCAATTTTTAACTTTGAATTATCGATTTTTATAACTTATATTTAAAATATCTAATAAGAAATTTTAACAAAGTTTTTATTATTTTTTATAAAAAGTAAAAAATCATTTTATAATATTTTTGTGTAATATGTAATTTCATGTAGACAGTTGGAAAAAAAATGTATTGCAACTGATAATGCGAGTAATTCGCGAAAATGTTTTTGCATGTATGATAAAATAAGGTGTCATATGTTACCTTATTTATTGTTTTGTACTTAGGTTGATCAAATAAATATAATTTTGTATATTAGTACAGAGGGAAATGAATCTTAAAAGAATTGATTTTAGAAAAATAAGTATATATACCTATATATCAAATACAAAAGTATAAAAACAGTTTACCACCAAGAGTACAGAATAAAATAATGCTTCTTACCTTAAGCTTATTATTATTTCATAATAGCGTTTTCGAGGGTTTCCCTCATTAATAAAATGTTTTCTTTTTAAAAACTCATACGTTAAAATTGTAAACATATAAAAATATGGGTACTTGCATATTAACGCCACCACAGCTACAGCTTTATTTATAAACAAAGTAGTCAATCGGATTTCGGTGGAAAATGGGCCGATATAGAGTTTAACATAGATTCAAAACAGTCTCTTTATTAATTTTAATAAATGGATATTTATATTTATTTATTTTATAAAGAGACTGTTCATTTTCCACCGAAATCCGATTGACTAGTTTGTTTTCAAATAAAGCTGTAGCTGCGGTAGCGTTAATACATAAGTACCAAAATATGTAGTTGTTAAAATTAAATTAAATTAAAATTAATTACAAGCATGTTAAATGAAAGCTATACATTACACACATAATAATAAAGAAAAACTAGATTCAGAAATAGATGTTATATAATGTATTGCAGTAAAAAGGGATATAACACAATATTAATTAATAATATTTATAAAAAAACAGAAATTAAAATCTAATAATGAAACAATATTGATAATTATAAATAATAAAAGTCTTGATGAAAATATTCATATAAAATATTCCTATACTACAATGATAAAAAATATAAAGTAGTTTGTAGACCATACAATCATATAATAAAACATTTAAAATTTCATAAAGATGATCCTAATAATTTGTGATCCTATAAAATAACATCCAATGATTGTAACAAAATGTATACTGGGAAAACTAGTAGATCATTTAGGGAAAGGTTTGCAGAACATTTTAGCTCTTATAAAAACAAGTTAGGTTTCTCCAGTCTTGTAGACCATTTAATAATCAATAAACATTAAATCACAGATTTGAAAAAAATTTTAATGTAATAGAAATTGTAGAAGTATGTGATAATAATAATAAAAAAATTACATATTTTAGAAAAATATATTATATATACAAGTACAGACAAAAGTTTAATTTGATTAATATACAGACAGAATTTGATAATGATTTTCTTATTAAAACCACCTTAGATAGCAGCACATTTATATAATTTAAATAAATTCAAATAACTTCAGTACAGTACTGTATGTGTGACCAGCCACATACATTTTTTAATTCTTATTTTATATATTATATATTTTTATATGTTTACAATTTTAATGTTTTAAGTTTAATGAATGATTTTTTTAAAAGAATAAGTTTTATTAAATGATGATGAGGGAAACCCTCGAAAGCGCTATTGAGAAATAACAATAAGCATAAGGTAAGAAGCATTATTGAATTCTGTACTCTTGGTGATAAACTGTTTTTATACTTTTGTCTTTGGCATAATTAATACAGAGGGGGATATGGACAAATACAAATGATAGATGCTGTAATGAAAAGAATTCTTGGCAGTGGTAAAAATTCATTGTCTTGAAAATTTCTGTCTTTTTTGAAAAACAACATTTTTTGACAGCAAGTTGCTGCAGTATGTCAGCAGAATTTTGATTACGGTATCTTTTTGCTTGAGAACTTTAGGGTCCATCCTGGCATGAATAGTCTTTTATAACATTGATATCCTAATGCAAAATTTGAATCTTTTGGTCACTCTTAACCCATGAGCATGGGAGATGCAGTCTTCCTGTGGGTCTCAGTAAGCATTTAAAAACATTTTGTTGGTGTTTTGTTCAATTTTTAAAAAAAATTTCAAACTGTTATGTCTCACACCCTTTAGCATTATTCTGGCTCATTACAGAAACCAATTGTATTAAACGGTGACTCACAGTTGATTTGGCCTAACTCTAATGAGCTCATAAACAGTTTTCCCTGTTTTCTCTAAGAGGTAAAAAAACAGTCTTGTTATTTAACAGATACACACGTCGTATTTTATACTTAAAGTAAACTTTTGGTTAGATTAATAAGCATTAGAAGTGCTTCATTGTAAGTTGTTATAAACACTAGCATGATCTAGTTAAAAATGATCTGGTAAAAAAAGTGAATTACATGTAATTCACTTTTTTTACCAGAAAATAACACCTAAAAGTAATGAATTTGAATTTTTGCATGTGTTAGTTTCATACTGATTAACCCTTATCTTAATAATCACATTCTTTTATTAGATTAGTATGATTACATCAAATCTTCTGCAACTAAGCGAATTAAATATATCCATGAAACAATTCTAATGTCCAGGAAAGAAGTGCATGCAGGACATTATGACAAAGTAATGAGTAATGAATGAATGGATTAATAGATTATTATCTGATTTGAATGTTCTTTATATGCATAAATAGTTTGTGTTAGGTTTTCATATGAATGTGTTCTTTGTTTTATTAATGTTGTAGGAAAAAATATAGAGTATTGTTTACTACTAGGCTGCCACTCAATTTTTGTAATATTGTAAAATGTCTGATAAGAATATTTATAGTTAGTTTAAAGGCTAGAAAGGATGAAATAAAATTGTTCCTTCGACTTGATTATTCATCTCTGTCTTATGTATATAGATGTTACTTAGCACAGTGCTCTTATTTTTACACGGATTTGAATACTAAATCGTGGATACTTTGGTGGTTGGGTTTCAATTAACACATCTCAGGAATGGTCGAACTGAAAATGAAGACTACACTTCATTTACACTAATACATATCATCCTCATTTATCCTCTGAAGTATTATCTGAACGGTAATTACTGGAGGCTAAACAGGAAAAAGAAGTCATGGACATAAATGCACACACACAAATAGAAAAAGGCTGTGGCACAAGGTACCTCAAACATGCCCTGTTTTGAAAATCTTTAATCCGTTTTTGTAAGGCAGTTAGCTGTATTTAGTTTAAAATATGTAAAAAATCAAACAGGTATTTATAACAATTCTACAGCAATATCAGAGCTCTAAAATTACTATATCTCAGTAGTGAAGGAAACTATTTAAAATAACCTGCTATTGGAGACCAACATTTCTTCAAAGTGGGACAAGTTCTGAAATTATGATTTCCTAATCTTTAAAAGTATTAAACATATTGAATTGTACTAGGCAGTACTATATGAATATTAAAAAAAATAGATATCTGGCTTAATAGTTAATAATTATCAATTTAAGTTATGATGCAGTAGATTTAATGATTTTGTGAGTAGGTGTTTTATATTCTTTCTTTCTCTATTGTGTGATGTATTATTTAATTTTTACTGAAATAGAAGTTGTTGAAGGAGTTCAAAATCAGTAAAAAACATACATACATATATATAGTCTCTTTTTTGTTTTGTGTTTATATTGACAGATTTTTTTTTAACTTTCTAGATTCACAATATTGTTCTAGTATTTTATGGTTTTTATTTTATTTTTTTTATAAATTATAAATGTTCTTTGAAGCATCTATTACATTCAGATTTTTCAAGTTATAAATTTAATTTTTTTATTATGAAAAATTCTTTCTTACCTTAATCTTTAGTGTCTATTCTGCATTCCTACTTCATTATTTAGTATGAATAGTTAATTTAGTAGATATTTTTTATAGAGATTTTGTTATTTTTTTCTTCAATGCACGTATTTGACTAATGATGACCTAATATACGATTTTAAACAATTATTTTGCATGCAAAACAGATTTTGTTACTAAAAAAAGTTATTTTTTTATTAAAAATAACTTAATTACTTCACTTACCTGAACAGGATTTTGATGAAATAATCTCAATAAATGTCTATGCATGTTATAGCGGTTAAATTTTCAAAATTGTTTTTCTCTAACTATTTAACCTATTCTAAGTTGTTTTTATAGTTCTTTTATGATGAAATATTTTGATGCAGAGGACTGCACGTAGTCCTCCTGCATCTGTACAGTGGTATCTTGTGTTATGCTGTTTTTTGTTGTGAGGAAACACATCTTGAGGCATTTGATCTCTTTTCTGTGGTTGTTACATATTCCAGAAAGTGTTGTTCCTACAATCTCAACATGTCTTCTTTGAGAAGTACCCTTCCTTTCTTGGGTATCTTGATGAAGTGTTTGTTAACAGTTGTTTCAGCTAAAACCTTTGTAGAGATCTGTATTTTCCTCCACGCTTTTGATAAAAAAAATATGCTTTGAATACACACATATTTACAAATTCTTACACGCATATTTGAATTCTTTCTTATACCAAATCTTCTGCCGCTTATGCTCAAGAAAGTTTGTGCCAAGCGTTTGTATGTACTATTCTGCTGAATATTCTTATGAAACTATTATAATCATTTATAACAGATGGAACTATGATATGACCTTCCTCTTTACTTCAACTGGAGAAACTTCACGTACAGTCGACAAACTTAGCGCTTCTCTTTTATTACACCATTTTAAAAGCATAATTTTTCCTGATTTTTCACTGACCACTATCATTTCATACTTTATTAATTTTTGCACAGGAAAACTTTTAGGGGCATCCTTTCTATTTTGCGGTAACTGTTCCCACCAGATCTGTGTACTTGCCTTTTAGGACAATAGCTAGTTCTAGACTTCAAAAAAGGCATTAGATTGACAACCAGGTAAAGACCAAAAATTTCTAATTTAACAGGGAAAGCAAAAAGCTGAAGAGGAACATTGCAGTGGACTTCTGAGGATGACAATCTGATAAGAACCAATATTTCTGATTATTCTTTATTACACTTCACTTATCTGTAATGTTATTATGATGCAGAATTATAAAAAAAATAGTTACGGAACAAAAAATTAATTTAAAATGAGTTAAAGTTTAAAAATTAAAAAAAAAATTAATCTGAAAATATAGCCCATTTTTTCTTGCATAAACTTTTTTATTCTCATAACTTTAGTAATGGGCCTACTTATTTAAGGAAACAAAAAACTGTTAATTGTCTTTTAATAGATGACCTATAAAATATTACTGATGATCTAAATATTATTTACTGAAAATATTATTTCAATTAAAACATTAAAATAATTTTTCATCATTGAAAAGAAAAACATACTTTATACAAATGAAATTAGAGGCACTTTTGGTTGTTCGTTGATCTATAAAATTGAGAATGTAGTTTATCCTTATCACAGTTTTGTTTTTGTTAACATTATCGTTATTAATAATTTCTAAAAAAAATGTAATTTGTAATTGCTAAAAAGCAAAGATAATGTTGTTTTCTTTTAACATAAAACCATACTTTTTAAACTGAACCATAAAGTAAAACTGTAACTGTTGTCTGACACATTCACTTTCATTTGATGCACTAGGCTGAAGGGTGCATATCATTATTGTAAACTGATGGAGGAATATATCTTTTACATGTTTACTGGATTTTTAATATTAGTTTTATTTTACACTTAGCATACCGCACAGGTGTTTTAAATTGTT
The DNA here is from genome assembly GCF_047948215.1 of Lycorma delicatula. Classification (NCBI taxonomy): domain Eukaryota; kingdom Metazoa; phylum Arthropoda; class Insecta; order Hemiptera; family Fulgoridae; genus Lycorma; species Lycorma delicatula. The sequence continues at coordinate 161,979,215 of NC_134460.1, read as the reverse complement.
TTAATTTTTAAGGTGAATTTTTAATCTTCTATAGTAATTTTATGTCTGTGCACTGATAACAACACCTTGTTATGTGCCCAGGAAAGATGTTTTTTTACATCCATCAACTTCTTTGCATTTATTGGAATCAACTCATGATAAGCAGGGGCACGTGCTTAATACTACCCACTACTACTATAATACTACTTAATATTACTGAAGTTGGTTGTTACCTTCAAAGCTTTAAAAGTTTCTTTTAGAATCTCTAGATCATGTCCTTGTGAAACATTAATAAATTCATTATTGTAAACAAAGATTTTATACTTTGATATTTGAAGTGGCCCTTTTCATTTTTTATTGTTTTTACAAAGAGTGATGCAAGGAAGGATTTGTAATCTTTTACCATACTCTGCAGAATGCTAATGACATGACATTTTTTTTGAACAAGAGAGTACCATTCCTCTGGAATATACTTGTTTGCCCCATTTTTTGCTTCAGATTCATTGTACATTTACATTTTTGAATCTTCTCTTTTTACTAAATAAAAATACTGATTAAATACCCATAATTGTTGTTATAAAATATTTCTGCAACTTGTAGAACAAGGAAAGGTAGATTCTGTTGGTGGTCTATACATAATACATCAACTGAAGGGTCTTTTTTGGTAGTTTATGTTGGACATTGAGAAGTGGTGGGAGAACGCGTAATAGTTTGGTTGTAGCCGATCATTAAATCAGTTGTGCATAGCATTAGTTGGGAGCAACATTGTCTTCATTCCAATAGTGAGTGGTCATGTTTTAGCACTTGTCAGGAGCAAGATTGCCTTCAGCTCGCAAGTCAGTGGTGTTTAGTATTTGTTGTAAGGCCGTTCTGTCAGCGAGTGTATCATTATGTGCATTTACTATGTCTTGTAGTTTGTAGTTTAGTGAATCTTATTTTAAATTAAATATTGTTTATCTTATATATCAGGTATCTTCATTCTCACTGGTCCAAGGGATTGTTCCAGCCATAGCATTATCCTACACAGTCCACTATCTCCAAATGAACATAAATTTTCTACGTAAATGGTATTGTTCTATCATTCATTAAACCCAAATTTAATTTTAATTTTCTGAGTAAACCCCACATTTCTATAGTCCTTTGATTCATTATTTTCTTTTTTTTAGTTCCCTATCTTTCAATTTACTTAGTTGTCAATTCATCATAAAACTCTTGCGCTTGAATCAAATGTTTATTTTTATCACACAGTAACTTATTTTTTATATCTAGGTCATTTTCATTGCTTATTTTAACTTTCAGTTCATCTCATCACATATAGGACACACGTCTGATTGTGGTTTTCCTAAGTATAGGTTAAATTTAGATTTGAGAACTTCATTATAATATTCATAAGTTATTTCAAGTTTACATTTTATATCCAGGTTATTTTTTTGTAAACTTATGGTTCATATTTTTCTATGTACAAAGAATGCGTTTTTTACTGATAACTTAGGCAAAAGGAACATTCTTTGACAAATTTTCCCAGAATGTGATTTTCCTGTTTGAAATGATTTTATGTGATTTTCAATTTGATTAACAATATCTGATTTCTTATTTGTTCTACAACCTAAAATTTTCCTTTCACATCCACTGGAGGAGTGCTCCCAATTTTTTTTAAGCAGCCAATCTTCCCCGCTTTTTTTTATTTCCTGTAAACTACAAAACCCATCTGTATAAATATATTCTTTACCATCTAGACTGAATAATATCATTTAATTTATATTTTCATTAGAGGCTTATTAAATTTGTGAATCTGTTTTTTTGATTTTTAAGTAAATCAAGAGAACTTTGAGTAAATAGAATTATAGGGCAAAATTGTCGTTGTTGTGATCAACACTTTGTTTTGTTGGTATGAGGATAGTATTTTTGGTGTTTAAAGACTCAGTCAAGTAATGATCTATGTACATAGTCTAATTGAAGTTAGATGTAGGAAGAGTTTTTGTTTGAAACCTTCATTATTAGAGGAAGGCATGGGGATTGCGCTTCTGTGAATCAGTTAAGATGATAGTTAAGGGTTTGGTTAGCTGGCATTTCTCCCGCCACCACCCCATTCGGTCGCCCTAGACCATAGACCAAATGTACCGTGCCAAAAACGGCTACTGTGCCTGGAAACAGATTTGCGACCTCGTTACCTAAATGCTCCTAATGAGCTCCTATCTTGCGTGAGCGGTTAAGCTGAGCGCCGTACAGCACTCGCCTATGTGTCCCTACCGCTCACTTGTCACATTAAAACTAAATCGGGGAGGCGCACCCCTTGTTACAATTTAAAACTATAAGAGTTACAAAAATAAAAAGACGGCAATTTAAGCCGCCACGCCTCGGTCGCTGTTTGCCAGCTAGTGTCTGTCCACCATTTAAAGCGCTTGGAGCTTATTAGCTGATGGCAGCCATTAATTCTAGGAAGGTTTTCCACCGACACGCCACAGGAATCAATAATCCCAATTTAAATTAAACAAACTACCGATGACGGTTGAACATCGCAACCTCATCGAGGAACTCCCACACGGTCCGACAATGCGGCTCACGCCACATTGACTCGCCGTTTATGAGCGGCCAGTTTCCCCCCTGACCTCTAAGTTCCAGGGTGGCCCGGTCTCTGGCTCCCCCAAGAGCAGGGCAGTCGAACATTAGATGTTCGTTCGACTGGACCTCCCCGCAGACGCACAACTCATCAGCCGCTAGGCGAAACCTGAACAGATATTGTATCAAATTCACGTGGTTGGTGAGCACTTGGGCACCCGCCGCCCTTAAAAATGAACTTGAGGCATACCATCCCCCCAGATCCTGTATAAATCTATACAGAGATCTTCTCTTAGTCATAGTGTGCCATTCATGCTGCCATGCCTCCATCGCGAGGCCCCAAAGCCTCTTCCGCAGGCGGGAAATGGGCAACTGTTCGAAATTTAGACCCGGTGCATTGTGATAGCCGTTCCGTTCCGGTTCTAGCCCGGCCCGAAACCGCATCCCAAATACCTCGGTTTCCCGACCTCTTTGCAACTTCCACATGGCTGCTCGAACTTTCACCACTAAATCGATTGGGAGAGCCTTTCCCAATACGGTAGTAGCCTCATAGGAGGTTGTTTTAAAAACACCAGTGCATACAATTAAGGCTCTGCGCTGGGCACTCCTTAAATTTAGAAGCAGTGCTCTATTTCTGTCCAACCTATGCGCCCAAACTGGCGCCGCGTATGCGATCATACTCTCGAAGACACCTCGGTACACCCAGTACATTTGGCGACCAGGCAGCCCGTAGTCTTTCCGAGCAATCCTTCTAAGTTTGTGCATCACAGAGACAGCGTCCGCCGCAACTTGTTTGATGTGGTTGCTAAAAAGCAACTTATCATCAAACAAAACACCTAGGTACTTATGAACCCTTACTCGGCTGATTACACAGCCTTTATACTTAATGTGGTGGTTTCGACTGCATGATAATTTGTCTGCGCCCTTTAGAAGCATAAACTTCGTCTTGGGCACAGAAATCTTCAAATTTTGCATGTCCATCCAGCCTTCGGCGGTTGACAAGGCCGCCTGCGCTCTACTTTCCAGCTGTGGTCGTGAATTTCCACGAACTAAAAGGAGACAGTCATCGGCGAAAGCCTGGGCCGTGACTCCTTCTGGGAATGTCAACCCCAGAAATCCGTCGAACACCAGGTTCCACAGCAGGGGACCGAGAACGGAACCCTGCGGGCTTCCCCTGGTGACGGATTTTTCCTCAACTAGGTGCGCATCTTTAAACAGGGCCGTACGGTTAGACAAATAGTCTCGTACCACGGCCTGTATGGCTTCGGGAACATCGCGGCGTTCCAAAGCATAGAGGACAGAACTCCAACACAAGGAAGGAAATGCTGCCTCTATATCAATAAAAATAGCCAAAACATATTTGCAGTCGGCGCTTTCCACCTCGGTAAGAGCATTTAAGATGCAATCCTCGGTGCCAACCCCTTTCATGAAGCCATATTGGCCTCGATTTAGAATACAGCTCATATCGATGCCTTCTTCGAGCCGTTCCACAACCAGCCTTTCAAGCAACTTGCCGAGGACCGGCAAGAGGCTGATGGGTCGATAACTGCCGACCTCACCAGGATCCTTTCCAGGTTTCAGGAGTACCCTTACCAAAGCCACCTTCCAGCAAGCCGGAAAGCAGCCCCAGCTTAGGCATCCCGTGAACAGTCTGCCAAGTGGCTCTCTTATGACAGGCAATAAATGATGGAAAATATCCGGGTCAAGTTGGTCAATCCCCGGTGCCTTCTTTAGTGCCATTTGAGAAACCACTCTGTCTATATCTTCGGGTTCTACGGTCCGAACGCCAGGGAATGGTGTTTCACCCGCCCTAACGCCGATTCCCGCTTCCCCCTCCGGAGCATCTGGAAACAGAGTATCCAGGAACGCCCGGTAAGTCGCCACAGATGTTAAAGTGTGGTCACGACCACCTAACCCGCACCGAACACTGGACAACACGTGCAATGGCTTTGGTCGGTAACAAGTCTTCGCGAGCTGCCAGGGATCGCGCTGTAATTCCCGCATGGAGTCTTTCCAAAACTTGAGTTTGGCTTCCTTGATGGCGTGAACATATGTATTACGGGCACGCCGGTAGATCCGAAGACGCTCAGCGTGCACGTGGTTAACGATGGTCCCCGTTGGGGGGCAACGCTGGTACCTTATCCGCGCGGACCTCACTCTTGCGCGCAGCACGCTAAGGTCAGAGGACCACCATTTCTTGCCGGGCCTCCGTCTGCCTTCCACAGACGACCCCCCGGAAAATGGGGTCATGACGGTTCCATGCACGCTCAGATCAGCGGACTGGCTGCTTGTGACGGGTCCGTCCATTGGCCTAGGCCGCCGTAGGACCTCGTCGCAACCAGTCTTGATGGCCCGGCCGATTATCTCCGCCATCAATTCCACCTCCTCCCTAGACTCCATGCTCCACTGCAATGCAGCATCGCATACCCGCCTCAGCCTGTGTCGATCCAGGCCCCTTAGGTTGTAGCGACCTGATTTGGTGCCCTTGGACCGCCTCCGTAAGCAATTTCATAGGTTATAAGCCTATGATCGCTCACACTGGCCTCGGGCCAGACAGTCCAACTACCTGTCCTTCGAAGCAAGTCACCCGTCACCAAAGTGACGTCTATGTAACTTTCCCCCAGTTCGCTGGAGAAAGTTGGTGGCTGCTCCGCATCATTAATCAGGTAGAGGTTCCTGGCTTTTGCGAACTGTTCGAGACCGACGCCTCTGGGGTCTGTGAGTGGTGAACCCCAGGCGGTAGACTTGGCGTTAGCATCCAGGGCAACCAGCACTCTGGTGCCCGGGAGACTGTCCAGAATCCCGCCCAACTTCGCCAACAAGTCATCGATACTCCATCCAAGCTGGAAGTATCCCGACACGAGTACAACATCGAGCGTACCCCTCGTGATTTGCATGACGGTGAATTGCTCATCTGACCACTGGGGCATCCAGAATACACCCAAATCGTCAGAGCCAACCACAACCGCAGAGAGCGGCCGTCCCCCACGAGAATGAATAACTTCCACCCCGTGGAAGCCGACCACCCTATCCGCGACTGCGTACGGCTCCTGGACCAAGAGGACCTCAAGGTTGTACTCCTCAAGGAGCCTCATGGCCTCGCTCGTGGATGCCCGGGGATGATGCAGATTGATCTGCCCCAGGCGTAAGCGTTCAAAGTGAAAGATGTCCCCAAGGGCATACCTACCCTGTGTCCAGCATTACTGCCTTTCACCTGGCAGCAGGCGGGACATTTTGGTGGCGTCGATTTGTCAGGGCAGTTGGTTGCCCTGTGCCCCGGAGCGGCACAGTGGCCACACATCTCCTTCTGCGCACGGCATCGGAGAGCGGTGTGCCCAAATCCCTGACATTTAAAACATCGGGCTACTTGGACATGGTCGACCACTCTACAGGCCGTCCACCCAAAGAACAATCTTCCACTGGCCACTAAGACCTGCCGGATCTTTGGCGAGGTCTCGAGTACCCAGTGACTCTTCAGGGACTCCTTTCTCCCCAGCTGTCTGATCACCTTAGTTTCCCTAAGGAAGTCCTCGACGGTCATATCCAACATTGGATTTTGACCGTGTATCGCCGTGAGGATTTCAGGCTCCTCCACCCGCGCTGCCCTTGGCATATCATACACCAATATCTGGGGCTTCCGCTCGGCTAGCAGCTGAGCCTTCAGCCCGTTCTTAACAAGAACTTCGGCCTCCAGCAGTTGTTTCGCCTGCCGCTCATTAATTACCTCCAGGACTACACCGTGATCCCTGGTTTTCGTGACCCGGGAAATCTGGAACTTTTCCTTCCTCGGGTCCAGGATCTTTTTAAGGGTTAGCTCCGTCATAGCCGACGAAGCCCCCTGACCAGGCTTTATTGGGACCACCTTTACAGTGGCCCGCTTAATTTTGGCTGACGCCTGTGCTGGCGGCGGCGGACCTACCCGCTTAGGCGCAGGCGCGGCAGTTACAGAGGCGAAGGAGATAGGCTTTTTTACCTTCTCCTCCACTCTCTTTATCGACTTGTGGAGCTCGCCCAAAGCCTCATCCGTTACAGGCTTGAAGCTTCGAACTCCTTCCACAACCTGGTCAACCTTGCCGGATAGTCGACTGACGACCGAATCCAAGGCAAGGTTTGTACCCTGGAGGCCCTCGCATTTTAATGCCAGCCCGGTTACCAACAATGTACATTCACTAAGATATGAGTCGACCAACTGGCGCAATTCCAGTGCGACTCGCGACTCCTTCTTTGAGGAGATTTTGGCCCACTCGGCCCTCATCTCCTCAATCCGCTCTACACTTCTATCCCCCGAGGCCTCCCGCCTTTCGACAGGCTTAACCTCCGGAGCCTTGGGTGCAGGAACGGATTTGGCGTCTCCGCTTTCCTCCTTCCCAGACTTCGTAGGGCGCCGCACTTCTGACCTGGCGCCCCCCTCTTTGCCTGGTCCTCGCTGAACGGGCCCGGCTTTCGCCTTCACCGGACAGCTCGGAACCGCGGTTTCGGGCAGGATTTCCTGCAATGCCGCTACACTCGGACGCTCCACTGCCCGAGGGGCTTCCGTGACCTCCTTATCGGAGGACCGGGGCCTCGGCGGCGACCTGCCGAGTGACCTCTTCGGCAAGAAGGGGTCACCGGAGACCAGGTCCTTGGCCAGACCGACCAATTCATCCATGCAACCTCCCCCGGGTTGCTCCATCGCTGAATCTAGCACTACACCAACTGTGTTGCCAGACACTACAACCACAGTTTGTACGATTCTATCACCTATCACAAGTCCTGGGTGAGCGTCAAACCTCTTATACCCCGACGGTCCGTCTGTTCGGCAGCCCGAACAATCGAGGAGTCGAAGAATGAAACACTCCTACCACCGGCGAGGTCGGAGCGGGAACTGCTTCTCGAACCTGCCAGAGGATCTGAAAAAAATTACTGGCCTCACCAACTACGTAAACGGGGACACGTTGTCACAAAGGAAACGTCCTTGTTTAGCCTGCAACACACTACGCTGCCGCTCAGTCGTAACTTTACAGCAACGCAGGTTGACTAACCGCTGCTGATCGTTGTCAACCCCGATGACGTGAACGTAGGACACTGTCGTTTGCAAAATCAGTCTGCACCGGTTGCACAAATCACAAGCTTTACAGTACGGGGCCAGAGGCCGAGAAGCGATAGTTAAGGGTTGTAAGTTATGGTAGGTGGTCATGGTTGGAAGAGGTCACACGGAGGTGGTAGTAAGTTGTGTAAATATATTGTTGGAAATGTCGAAGCACTTGCTTCAATGACATCCTGACGGAGGCCAAACTGATGATTGTGTTGTATTATCAAGTTTAGAGGGTCTAAAAGATGACTCTGGCAAAGCCCATTAGGGCTAGGAATGGAAGGGGTGGTGTGGTGACTGGGATCGTCACAAGGCACTACATCAGGATGATGTCTGTTTATTCCATAATATCTTATAAGACCTGATAGATAAAAATCTTGCAAATTTCTGTCTTCCAATTCATTAAAATTTTTTAATATTTTATTCCTTATTGATGAAGTAAACTTCATCAATAAGTCAGAAGTTAGGACGTTCTGACCTAAGTCTTCCTTTTTTGGAAAAATAAGATTTATCTGTGTGGAGGTTGTATTTCCGTATGTCTTGCTCCTGGTTTCCTCATTCCTTTCTTTTATTTCTCATTATTATAAATTTTTGATTTTTGTTGTTCTGTCATTATTACTTTCATTGTCACTAACAACAAAAATCAGATCGAGATCTGAATCGTCACCAAAACTGAGGTGACAAAAAAAAAACTTAGAACTGGCGAACACACAACTCTACTTTTAACGTAACTGAGAATAAAAATGAAACATATGCGATTTATATTTGCTTTTCACATCCAATAACGAAAAACATGTGTATTATAACATCTTTGATTTTGGCAAAATGTGTAAGCATATAATTCTGGTTGTCATATACTCAATAAAAGATTAAGTAAAGAACAAAAAACCATCATAAATCCATTTTCATAATTTTCACTTAATCTGGTTGTAATTCTCAGGTCAGTTGTCTGAATACACACAGTATCCTTTGTTAAGCAGGTTATTCATCAAAGTAAGATCAACATTTGTCATGCACCTCTAATTTAAGTGATTTATTGCTTCAGTTTCAGTCTCTGAACAATGAGTTTGTAACTACAGCCTGATGTGGATTCTGTCAAAATGTTTGTTTTGATGTCAAATGTAGCCCGTGCATGTAGTGTAAATGGAAGATAATTTATTGTTTATATAACCTAGGATTAATTTTATTTTATGAAATCTTATTTTTGTTGTGGTGGTACATCTTTAAAAATTGTTTCAATATGATATTTCAAATGTTTGTACGGTGAAATAATTGAAAATCCTAGAGTTGAAAATAATGGGTTTCTGTGAGTAATTTTTGTCTACCTTTGGCTTCCAAATAAGCCCATGTAAAATATATGCTGCAATTGGTAAAAATATTTCAGATCTGGTTGCTGGTTTCAACATGCCATTAGAAGTGTGTCAGCTGGCATTTTGCTATGATTTTATGATCATACAGATGTTCGACTGAACTAAGAACTATCAACTAGATGTAACACCTTGCAAAAGGTTATTGTGTTTTATTTGTCATCATCATACTATTCTGACATAATTGGTAAGCGGTTAAGGTTGTACTTCTTACCATTGCTAGTAATCGGCTGTTAAAATTTTGTGGTTTTGTGGGTATTGCTGTTTTTCCCTGAAAGAGTTAAAACATTTTTGTATAAACTAGTTGCATGTTTGTATTTCTTGATTTTTGTTATTATTATATTAGGATTCTGTCTTATTTTAATTATTTTTTATAGGTTTTATCAAGTAAGAGTTGCATTAAGAGTGTCGCCAAAACTCCCTGTAAAAGTTGAAGTTAGTCTACCAAGAAATCAAAGTAAGTTAATATTATATATCGTTTAATGTTTGTAATTCCGCATGTTGGGTGTGCTGTTTTTTCTTTATTGTTAGATTTGTTTGTACACTTTTTGTAATAAATGTAGTATTAGTTAATGTTATAACTACATTTATAAAGAGATTAGATGAAATTAGATTCTGATTGATGATTCTTGGTGAGTGTTAATTGTTACATATTTTTTTTTTAGTGGCCAGTGTAATTTAAATTAACTTCAAATTGTTGGTATTAGGATAGTAATTACCGTTATATTTTCTGTTATGATCACTATAGTTTTTATATTGAGTACTTCTTACCTTTCTTAGCTTCATTTTTTTGTTACTTGTTGATGCATTTTGGAACCACACTGTTGTCAAAACTTATCTTACTCAATACAAGTGAGTACAATAAATTTTGACAATGGAGTGGTTCCAAAACACAAAACACTTCAAGAAGTAATAAAAGAATGAAGATAAGAAAGGTAAGCAGTACTCAACATAGAAATTAAATTAATTAATTCATTTAATTAACAAACTGATTATCAGTGATATATAATTAAAGTCCTGTGGCCATGAATCCAGTTGTCTTAGAACAACATATATAGGCGTATTAAGTAACTTTCATTTTTATTTTGAATAATGCACATTTATAGTTATGGAAACAAGTTAATCATTAGCCCGTAAATTTTGGCTGGAGAACGTCATTAGTGCTGCTAATGAGTTTTTAACTCTGAAGACCAATTGATGATTTTTTGTGAGGTTCAGTTTTATATCAAAAAGACCAACTGGTGATTTTTTGTCAGTCTCATTTTATGCGAGAAAGATGATTTGGCAAAAAATTTTGTCTGTGTCAAAATGACGTTTGTACTGATCACATGTTTGAATGTCATGGCAGTCTGCTTGATAGAGGTTATGTTTATTGTTTAAAGTCTTATGTGATATTACATTTAATATTCAGATGGTAAACAAAAATAATTATTATTTTGAACTTTTTTGCGTTTTATTAAGACTGTTTTTGTTTTTATTTTTAGAGAATATTTTTAGTAGTGTTCGTTGTGTAATATGTAAATGTTGTTAGTTTGTTATTGTTTTGAGTTGGCTCAAATCATAGTTCATTCAGAGTGAAAAGGAATGCTTTATTTTATTTATTTAGTTTTTTAAAATACCGTTTTTATTGGTGTGTTGCATAGTTTGTAGACGAGTCGAAAACATTGTGGGTTTATCATTGTTTTTAGTTGTTTGTGATGTTCGAATTGTAATATTATACTTATGTCATCGAAGTGTTTTGTTTTTTTCCCTAATATTTATTTTAGCAAGTTGCAGTAATAACAAAATGTGTGTGTACTTCAAACACCAAGTGAAACTGATTGAGAACTTAGGAATGCTCAACCTGATAGTGATTTGTGTACTGGCAGTTATAAAAAACTTAATTTTACAAATTTGACTAAAATTAACAATTTCTTGCCAAAAATCATGAAATTTTCAGGTTTAACACAAAACAGGACAAAAATTCTAAAAATCATGATTCCTACGGTAAAACTGTTTTTCAATTTTGAGTTAAGCGAGACTACAAACTAATTTTTTTGGGTTTTTTAACATTTTTTGGGATCTTTAATCTTTAAAAAAAATTTTCGAATAAGATATGACCATAAAAAACATTTCTACTTGATAGTGCATTAGTTTTCTTACATTAAAAGGTAATAAAATATTTTATAAATGTTTTAGCACAAGCTTACAAATAGTTACCATAAGGCACTGTGCAGTTTTTTCTCTAACAATAATGTAAGCATATGATTTTTTTTAACCATCTCCAAAAATGGTCTGGTCCTCAAAGTGTTAAGCAACCCACTGTATAATTCTAGTACTAACTAATGTCAGAACTTTTAATCAGTCTGAAAATATTAGCTGTGTTGTAACAAGTAGTTCATTGAAGCCGCCATTAAAAAAAAAATCCCAATTATGTATAAATCTTTGTCATTTAATAGTTAAATCAGTAAAAATAAACTAAAAATAATATTTTTATCTAAGTTGTAGAAGAAAACAAAGTATTTAGTATTTGCATAATGGATAGTGGAAGATATAGGATGTTGTAATTTTGTAAAGGATAAAAAATAGTACAGAACAGAAAGGGTTGGAGCCAATTTAAACATTTTATTAGAAATGGGGGAAGGGTTCTATATATCATTTTGGACATGAAAAAAAATTTGCCAAAAAAACTTCAGGCTATGTTAACCCTAACCAAAGTGATGGCTATTAAATAATTTTCACATACAGTTTCAAAAGTGGCCTGCAGTACATTGCGGGTAGTGATCTCGCACTTCAAAAATGGTTGTTTTTATTTTTAACGTCTGGGGCCATCGTTAGGTATTGCTTCAGATTTTGAGATGAATGACAGTTTTTGTAGTGTGTGAAAATGCCATGCCTGATCGGGATTCGAACCTGGGACCTCTGGATGAAAGGCCTAGACACTACCACTTGCACCGTGGAGGCTGGTTATTTTGATCTAGAAACATTAGCATTTACTGAATTTTATTTATTATTATTATTGTTTTTTTTTTTTAATTTTGCTATTGAGGCAATGTAGACCACATGTGAAACTAGCTGTGAAAAATATTAATTGCCATTTTGGTTAATTTTTCATAGCCCAAAGTTTTTGGTCTAAATTTTTGTTTTTCAGTGCTGTTTAAAATTATTTATCATTATCCTATCATTTTCATTTAAAATTCTTGAGTTTTCCTGTATGGAGTCCCTTGGGTACTTGGGATGATGTGATCTCATATTAAAAAATAAATTTTTTTGAGATATGAGTAGTAGTTTTTGTAACGATGAATTAATTCACTACAGAAGCTTACAAAGAAGCTTGTATGTGGGAATATGTAAATGGAAATTTGTAGTGTTTGAAAAATGCCATGCCTGACCAGGATTTGAATCTGGAATCTCTTGGTGAAAGGCTGAGATGTTATCATTTTGCTATGGAAATTGGCTTGTTTAATTTCATTATGGTTTGCTTAATTTTATTTTCTGCATTACTAATTATTTAAATGTTACCGTACTTTATTAAAATCCTCAATATTAATAAAATGTGTATTCCTTTGAAAGTATGCATTTGAAATTAATTTAATATTTTTACTGTGTTTATGAAATTCTATTAAGAATTTAGGTTTATCAGTTGTAATAACAGAACTTAATTTTACATATCTTTATTAATTTCAATTCCAGTAGTTATATCATTTTATGATTTTTTATTTGTGCTTCCTGAGTGTATAGAGGCAGTATTTATAATTTATTGTATCTTGAAAAAAATGAGAAACATTAATTTATTGATTTACACTATCTCCCAATCCTTTTATAGCTGTGGTATAAGAGTACCTAGCCAGACGTTCTCTAAAAATGATTTTAACTGTGTAGGCAGTTAGTTCTGTTGAATTGGTCATTGATATTACCTAGGTTTTGGTAGGTTTTTTTGGTGGTATGTAATAATAGGAAAGAAAGAAACAGCAAATCTCTGCAGTTTTCGTTAAATTTTATCACGGGATGTTTGTTGTTCTTGAGTTGATAGTCCAGTTCTCTTCCCTGGTCATATTAATAATTTTAATGATAATAGAATTTTAAACAAAACATTTTTAGGATATCTTTGTGAACCTTTACTTACTGAATTCTTATTGCCCCTTTGTGTACTCCTGTATTTTGCTATTACTTGACAGGTGAGTGTTATCTTATGGTATCATATACAGAATTGTACAAAACATTTTATTGCATTATTAGATTCACAAATTATTCTCTGCATAAAATGTATAAACCTCTTGCTTGTCATTTTTCATTTTCTTTTTATCACTGTAAAAATAGAAAAAAAAAGTTTTTCATGGTTTTGGAAAAGTAAAAAATAACTGATGACATTGAAAATTTGATACTTGAATATGTTGTTCATCTGATTCTTATTTATCACTCGGCTGATTATGAGCTTTATTAAACAATTTCTAAAACCAATTTCTAACCCCCATGATGGTTTTTTTCTAAAGAAGTACATTTCAGAATCTGACTGGTTTTCTGATTAAAATGTAACATTAGAATCAGAAATAAGAACATTAGACATAAGTGCAGGACATATTTGACTTTTATAATTTGAATTAAAATAATACTATTTCAGTTTCTTTATTATGTTATTTATTTTGTAATCTCATAGTTTTAGATTTGAATCTATTATATGAATTAAAAAAGTGCATATGGCAGTTCTATTCAAGTACAGTTTCATTGCAATGAATTATGTAGCTGTAATTTGTTACTAACTCGTTTACGGATTTTTTACGATGTTATAATATTGTTCAGTTGAAACTGGAGTACCTGAACTATCCTGAAAATTATTTTTTCTATTTTCACATCAATAAGAAGATGTTGTTTTCAGTAAACAACAACAACATACAAGTGTTGTTTTATACATTATTATACATTTCATGCAGAAAGCCTTGATTAATGATTAACTCAATTTTTTCTAAATTTTTTTTGTGACTAACAAATTCACCTGCTAAGTTATATGGCTCTTAGTATAGTTGCTTCTGGTAAATATGATAAATAATGATATGCAATAAAATCAATTTGACAAAAAGCTTAAATTTGGCCTACCTTTGAACAGATAGATTAAATTTATGAAAGTATTTATTAGTTTTTAATCGCAAAGAAAAATCAACTATCAACCTTGATTAAATTGAAATCATTATTCTATAATCATAACATAAATGAAATTTGTGTTTTTATATCTAAATTTCATTCACGGGTGACTGATGGATATGATCAACATTTACATTCATGGATATCTTTCGTAGAACATAACTTGGTCAGAGACTCAAAAATCAGTTACATTATAAAAATATCTTATGTTTAAATTGAAATTTTGGAAGTTGAGAAAAATTTCTAACCTACATACGAACATTCTTTTTTTCTTTACCTCTGTAATGGTTATGTTAAAACTAGTCTTGGGGGTGATCAGTAGTATTTTTATCATACATGAGTTAAAAAATAAATTTAACTTAAAAAGGTTAAATTTATACTAGAAAAAGGGCAGTTTCTGAGGTGTTTCTAAAGTTTGAATATTAGTATTATTTTAAGACTATTTAATATCTCTTAACATTGATTTACAGTAATGAATCAATTTTTCACTTTTTTTCATAAAATGAAAGAGTAACTCGTATAGTTTTCTCTATAAATGTTCAATATGAACACCAGTTGTCATGACTCACATCTCACCAACAGGCAAGTTTGTTCTGTTATTTTACCAGCATATCCTGAGTAATGGTAATGACAGCTGTTTCAATCCTGTGCCCCAAATGTAATAAATCAGTAGTTAATGGAGACACGTATACAAGATCCATTACAAAACTCCAAGGGAAAAATCGCATTGGATCAGTTACGCTGACCTTGAAGTGCATTACAAACAAGCTCTGTCATTGATTCCATGTGGACTGATCCAGTAATCTAGAAAATGTACAGAGACCGTATAGAGGTATGTCAGTGAGGATGCGCCACCATCATGTCAAATAAAATTCTGTGGGCCATCTTGCACTTGAGGAAAGAACAATGTATGCAGCATATCCAAAATAAGCAATCCATGTGCTTGCTTTAGTAAAAAAGGATGACATGTAAATTTGCCGTTGAGATATTGCACAAAAACATTTCATTTTTGGGAGACTTTCACATTATAAGAGTTCATGGGGATTTCCTCACTTCCAAATATGGAGATCATGTGTATTAAGTTTTCCTCTAAGATGAAATGCGACTCATCACTAAACACATATGATCAAGAAAGTTGTCATCTTCAAGCTGCAACATTTTGATCGCGAAATCAACATGCACAGCTTAGGCTTTAAAGCCTGCAGCAGTTGTAGCAATATGGATGACAGGTTTTTTAGGACTATGCAGAAAAAACTTCCTGACTGTTCACCATTTCTCAGACACCCAGTCATCCTGTACCTTTCCCTTTACACAGACATCCGATCATTTCAAACCGATTATGGCATCGACGAATGTTATTGTCACTTAGAAGATTACAATTAAATTTTCTATGGAATATGCACTTTGAGCTGTAACTACATATTCAGTTTTTCAAACTGCAAAACGCTGAAGGCTTTCTGTTCAGGAGTTACCATCTCTGCTAGTTCATTGTCGATTTACCACCATGCACACAACTAAAATGCCCTTCTGCTCTTTAATTTTTGATTCTAGCCTTAAAGTTAACATTCTATACCTCATCCAAGGGTGATACCCGATATTCTTTTTCGTACATCTGGTATTGTTGCATGCCATTCATTATTGTCATTGCTTTGCATTTAAATCTGGGAGTTTGCCATCTTTTTCATGCTTGTTAACTTCCTTTTTAATGGTTTTTATTTGTTTTACTTTCTTGTGCTGTGCTGACTATTACTTTGCTTATTTTGCTAAGCGATTCTTATTTCATCATCTACAATAACAGAACAGTGAGTTCATTACAGCTTTCGTTTTCATTTATGTTTTATATTGCATTGTAGAAAATACTCTGATTAAAATATAGAATATAGCACTAAGAGAAAGTACGCTTCTTATACTGAATTGCCAATTACTGTTCTAATAACAAACAATTGAGTTAAATGTTTTTCAACAGTAATTGAAATCAAAATGTGATAGTGTTAATTTATCTGTATGTACATATATTTCCCCTTTCTATTGAAACATTAGACTGTCATTTATGAATTATTTGAAGAAGGTAATGTTAGTGCAGAAATCGAACTTGAGGCCAGTTAATTTGGAAGCCACAATCCAACTTACTGGGTAACAGGTTGGATCATTAGCCATTTTTTAGTATAAAAGTTTAATTGGATGAACTCTTGCAGAGATAATGCGTCGTCTGTGTTAGTATGGATATTGAGGAGTGTTGCTAGTGCTCCCTCTGGTAACTATGATAACTTGACAGAGAGTTGGCGACACTAACTCTCTAATCTTTAAAATGGGGTTTTTTGACACCTTCTGTACCTATAAATTTATTTAACGAAATAAATAAAAATGATGTGTTTAAGAATCCTGAATAAAAAGGTCCACAGAAAAGATAATTATGCACAGAAAAGTTTTTTGATTAGTATTCTTGTTTTTTTATTGGAGTGCATTAAACTATTGGGAGTCCCACAGTAATTACAGTAAAAATATTCAGACTTCAAAAGCAGTTTGAACATCAGCAGATGCTGATTGGCCAAGAAAGATTTAGGAGCAACTCAGCCAATTTACATCAAATTTTAACATGCAAATCTAAATTTCAATAAAACTGATGTTGTAGTCTTGAGATTTTTGAGCCTTAAAATTTTATACATAGGTGTATATATATAAAACACACCCCATCAAGTATTTTTGCAATTTATTTAATATTTATTTTAGACACTGTTCACACATCAAGAAGATTGAGGTTCTAATTTAGAAATGCACTCACGGAAAAAGTGCTTTTTACTCTAGTAATATATGGTTGCTCGGCATCCTATGGATTTTAAGTAGAACTGGAATGCACTGAAGTTAAAAAAGGACAAATATTGGTCCAAATGAATATGCACGAACTTTCATACAATCTGAAGTTAGCAGAGGTGACAAAATCGGTGTCAGCTCAGAGTTGATGTTTAAATCCAATTTTTTCCCTCTTTTATAAGTACATCGCTAAGTGAAAATATAAAATATGTACAAGGATTCTAAAGACATACTGTAATACAGAAATTTTACTTGTCTAAGTCTAAGCAGCCCAGTTATTTCCAAATAAGAGTATAACTTACTTTGAATCTTTTTTCTCAATCTTCTTGAAGTTAAAAAAGGTACTGAAGCGGTGTTAGTGAGAGAACTCATCTGATCCGATTATGTATGAAATTCAAACTATTCAAATGAAAAGATAGAAGTGAAAATTAGTAATTCATTAAAAAACTTTTAAGACTGGTCAATTATGGTCAAAGTCCTGTGTGTTTTTGATTGAAAATTAATCGACTAATGTCGCTGGTTACTTGTTCAATTCCAGTTTTTCTATAGGGATCCCATTTTAATATGAGACATATTGTTTTTATCCTACAATAAATTCTACAGGATGAATTCAGTAAGATACAAATCACTATTAAGAAAATATAAATTGTGATACATTTTGTTCATCGCATCTCTTTTGTTGAGATTTAGTTTATAAATGGTTTGCAAAAAACATTAGCTCAACATAAATTTGTTTATGCATAGAGTTGTATATAGAAAAATGTCTTACATTGAAATATAAAAAAAACTTCATATAGTAGGAAAATGATCGAATGAAAGTTTGAGCTTGACAGAATGTGTACTGATTTAATTTTTTTGTAGAGTTGAGGATGGAATTGTCCATAGAGTTCCATGTAGATAATCATAATTGCCCCTAAATAATATTTTTTTGTAAAAAAAAAAAAGTGATCACTAATTTTGAAAATAAATTTGGAGACAAATTTCTATTTTGAAAAAGCACGGTTGTATGTGTGAACAGTGTTCAATATAAAAAATAAATTGTGTAAAATACTTGAAGGAATGTGTTTTGATTTCATTTTTTGCATAGATTAGAAGATGGAATTGTCCATCGAGTTTCATATAGAATTAATAAAAATTAAGTATATTGAAATGAAAAAGAGACTTTATGTAGTAGGCAAATTATCAAATGAAAGTTTAATACGCAAAGTAGTGCAAACCATAAAATCATCATACTTGCTCATAAATAATCTTTTTTAATATTTACAGTGAAAGTAAGTTTTTTTAAGTTCTAACATTTTGAACAATATACATTGATTAAATATACATCAATATTTACATCGATTAAAATTGGTTTACTTTGGTACTTGAAAGATAACCAGAAAAATGTGATATTTAGAAAAATGTTTTTTTTTTTTTAATTTGTTTATATCATTTTAAGTATTTTTTATGTATTTTTATTTTTGATAATGAAATAAGAACCATTTATCAAACTGGTTTTATTATTAACTGTTTTGTGTAGGAAAAGGTAACTGTAACAAGATAATGAGAGGCCAGCTGGTCAGTGTAATATACAAGAGGAAAGAAATGTACCTGAAGAAGACTAGAAAAAAGAAGAACTGAAATAATGTAGTGGTTAGTAATGGACAGTCTTTAGGTAAAAAAAAACCTAAAGAGAAATATGCTAATCATGACAATTTATATCGCTTTATGAAAGCGATTCCAATTTATATATAATGTAATTTTTTTTTCAATTTATTTTAAACATTTTAGCATTTCTTTGATAAATTAAATTACTTTTTATGAAATGTTAATTTTTTCATTTATTTATATTACTTTTTTTATTTTGCTTTATTATTTTTAATATTATTCTTATGATAAAGAATTTTAGAGAATTGTGGACAATGTGTGAATTCGTGTGTATGTTCTACTTTTTTTTAATAATGTTTTCAGAATATATAAGAAGTATTTTTTTTGTTACAGGAACAGATCTTGTCTTTCCAGCATGTGTAGTAAATGGCTGTGGTGTTAGTAAAACTTTCCAAATATTGTATCGCAATGAGGAAGTATGTCTGGATGATTGCATTATGTTCAGAGTCCATATTCTGGTGGACAGTCATAAAGTAAGTTGGCAGTCTAATGGTTTTTGATGTTTCTTGTATTAATAGTTTATTTAAGATTATATCGATTTGATTGATATAGATACTCTTCAGTTATTTTTCTTGAACATGACATATGGTACCTGTAATTTTTTTTATGAAGAGGCAGTAATTAGGGAAATTCCATAAATATAGAAGGCCGAGGAGAAAATATCTTCTTGCACTGAGAAAACAGTACTGAGAGGATCGGGGGCAATTTAGAATATTCAGTGAAAGTATGGGGTTAACTCTCAGACCTACCTTAAAAAAAGATATAGAACATAGTGAAAACAGAGTTGTAAACATGATCGGTAGTAAGTTGCTATCAGATTATTAGGAATAAAAATCAAATCCCACAAATATAGTTAAATAAATTTAGAAATTAATGAAAAAAAAATAATTCAAAGATCTGTTGTGCAGTTATTTATCATATTTGTGCCACCAACCTTTTTTTACATAGTTTAAAATGATAAATTATATGTAATATATATCAAAATTAAAATTAAACGGTAATAAAATCTGGTGTACCCTTCATACTTTCTATAGAAACATTGTTAAATTACTGAAGTTCATTGTTTTGTGTAAAAGATGTTAAAAATACACCTTGCATCAACGTTGCATGGTGTATTTTTTTGTTGTAGATTTACTGAGTAGAATTAACTGTGTAAACAGTTAATTAATAAATTTAAAACATTTTATTTTTGTTTATATATATTAATTTAATTCATATAATATTGTAATAAAATGCCTTATGCTTTCAAAAAGATACTGTAATTCTATTAATTATCATCTATTTATTATAATGCTATTGCTGTAAAGTCTAAAGAAAGTGAATTAATAAATAATTAAAATCTAAAAATGTGTATCATAATGATTTCTTTAAGAAAAAGAGAAAATCAACTATTTTTGATTAAACAGAGTAATTTGATTTTTAGAGTAATTAGAACACCAGAAAAAGTTAGTTTTACAAAAGGATAATTAGTCCAACTGGTTTCAAAGAAAGAGGAGGTCCATGTTTATCCTGTATGGGTTTTTTATCCATTCATATGTATAAGTGTATCTCCATGTAAATCGAATGTAATTATATCAGTAGATAAGGTGATTCCAAATTGTACAGCAAATACTTGGGGAGCTGATTTGGACATTAATGTCAGAAAAACCTTAAAACGTTCAGAAACAAACACTTTCTTTTCAAGTTATGATCAATGAGATATTTCACCTTGATTTATGTTCCAAGAATAAATGAACCTTTACTGAAATTCTTGGATTTGAATTAAGAGTCAAATTTGATAGTTTGTATGATTTTTGACCAGAAGAATTAAATATATGAATTCCAGAACTGTATTTAATAATTACTGAAAAAGTGTTGCAGAGATGTGTAAAAAATTCCAATTTTGTAAGTTTTATTCTTGTTACTGATAAATTGTTCTTTATTTAGAAATAAAATTGTCAGTTTCTGAAATATCCACACAAAAAACCAACATGAAACTGTCACAACTCATTTCTCTCGCATTACTTTTCTGATTATTGTATGTTATGAATTTTTTGGTGGCAATCTCATTGGTTCTTTTTTCTTTCCACAGAAGTTTTAAGGAGTATACTAGTTACATTTCTTATACGTGAATTCAATTGAACTATTAGAAGATCCACGGCAGGTATCCAGAGGATATGGTTCATGCATGATAATGCACCAGCTCACTTCTCTTATAACGTTAAAGATTACTTAAAATATTGTTTACAGTAACTGATGGAATCTGTCAAAACGGACCAGTAAAATGGTTGACGTGATATCCTCATCAAATGCCATCAAACTATTTTCTTTAGGGTTAAATGAAAACATTGGTTTATTATTACATGTATTGGCACACAAAAAAAATCGCATCATAGAAGCTGCTATAACTATTAAGGAATGGTCACACTGCTATAATATGTGCTTGAGAAACATGGATTGATTAAAAAATTGTGCTGACTGCTGTTTTCAACAAAATAGTATTTTTATACCTTTAATCATCGTAAATAAGTATTTCGATAATAAATTGTTATGAGATAAAATTTATATATTTTCATTTTCCCAAATTAAATTTTTTATTCTGTTTTGTGATGTCGTTAAATTCGACAAATTTTCCCCTTAGTTTGAGTCTCGGGAATTTCAGTATGGCTTCATTTTACCCTTGGAGCAGAAATCAGGGTGAAATATTTCACCCTGATTTCTACATATCTACGTAACTTGAAAACAAAACACTTGATATATTTATTTATAATACATTAGATATATTTATAATGATGTATGTAAATTCACCATTCAATTTAACTATGATTAATTTATTCAAACCGCTCATAAATTTCAAAATTGCACCTTTGCATGTCTTCTTTCTAATATAATAAAAAAAAGAAAGAAAATTAAACAATAACAAATAATTGTTGTAATCGTTCATAACATATTAAATAAAATTATTTTACATTCTATGATAGCTTCTGTGTACAGGAAAAAGGGTTATCAATGGGCATGCTGCTGTGTGATATTGTGCCTAAAGTTTAATTGTGTAGCATTTATATTATATTATAATGAACATAAAAAAATTAGCCAGTAACAGATCCTCTAAACAGAAAGATAGAGAACATTTGAGAGTATACGTAAATGAAAGAAAGAATTTTTCAAATGTTGCTACCTACCTCATTGGAAGTAAATGCACAATCACATACATTACATACTTATAAATGGGGAGATAAATTTTGGAAGCGATGAATTGTGTAAATTGGCAACCTATCTTGGTAGCTGGTGTAGTTGTATCAGAATTTAATCATTGGATCATGATAACTGTCAGTTATACCTTAACGACAAAGGTAATACCTAAGGTAGTATTGAAATTGTAATTTTAACTGTATTTATATAATTAAAACTATAATGCAGTATAGAAAACTGATTCACCATCTTTGTTTTCAACTTGTGGGGAATCAGTAGATTTGAAAAGCACTTATATAAGTTGTAGTCTACATTAAGCTTAGTATTAGGAGGTGTGTTTTTATTGATAATTATATTTATAGATGATCTCTCTCTCTCTCTGTGTGTGGGTTTGTGTGTACAAGTGTGTGCATATGTTAGATATATATATGTATATATGAAATATAAACCATCAAAACTCAGTAACTAGATAAGTTAAACTTACCATATTCATTTCCAATAACTATTTTTTTGCAGTATCCCGCATCTTCAGTTGGTATTAAATTCTTTGTCTATTACATTAAAACATACTCTTTTAATTGTTTGTCATTTTATATTTTGAAATTTTTAATAATATTACAAGTAAATATGTAAATATTGCTGTCCAGTACTGGAATTTTAGTGTTTTATATTTTGTATAATATTAAATTTTATTAACGCATTGGTCAATATGTTGATGAATATTCAAAAAATTATATATAATAACATCAGTGGAAGATTTTTTTTTTAAAAAGAAACATTTCATGGCTGTGTAGCTGATGGAAGGTTTATAGTAAAACTCCTTACACAGGGTTACCTTTTGATAAAAAAATGCCTGATTTTTGATAGTGTGTTCCTATTATCTACTCAAGAAAAACGTTCGTATAGATATAGAAATGCTTTTTATCTGCTCGTCAGCTATTTTTAAATATAAATTTGTGTCTCCAGAATCGACAGCTATTTTAATGAAATTTTGTGTATATTTTTCAGCTAACATTCTCTATAAAATAAAAATAAGTGGAAGATTTTATGTTTGTAAATTCCAGATTGGTAGTCATCTTAATTTTTCAAATTACAATAGCTAAGAATTACTATTAGTTTAAGCTTTTCATTGTGAAAAAAATGACAATTAGTTTTTCAAATTATGCTTGAATAGCCTTGACTTGAATAGATTTAAATATGATATATACCGTTAATTTAAAACAATTGAGAAACCGATTACTAATATCATATTAGTTCTAGCAAAAAACCTTAATCTCATACAAAGCATGGCAGAACGCTCGTATTAGTAAATAACAAAAAAAAATTATTTTATAACAGTAATTAATAATTAATCACCAGTTTTGTATGAAAAAACGTTTTTTGTATCATTATTTTTTTTATTATTTTAATAATTTTTTTGTCGTTGGTTTATTTTTTACTTCTAGATTGAAGAGACATTGGACAGGGCAGACTTCTCATTATCGGTTGAATTATGGTTCACGGATCAGACATTTGGTCCTGAACAGCATAGCGCTATATCTTGTGTTTCTAGTCGTGCATTACAACTTCATTTTTCTGCAACCAAAGGACTTCATTATCATTTACCAGTACTTTTTGATTATTTCCATTTGGCTGCTGTTACACTTACGATTCATGCCAGCCTTGTCGCACTTCATCAGCCATACATAAAGTAGGTGAATTTGTAAACATTTTGTATTTTAACATTTTTGGTTGTTTTAATACCTTAGATGAATAGTAATCCTAGTGTTAGCCGATTGATGTACATCCTTAAAGTAAATATCCTTACAATATTAAGTCACAGTATTTTCACTTTTTGTTTTGCAGTAGTAGAGTTGTCAACAAACTGCACAGTCTTTGCATTATAATTAAAGCATATAAAAAATAATTTTTTCAAGAAATATTATAGAATAATTTAAATGAATCTAGTTTTTATTTTATATCTTTTGTTGTGAACAAGCTGAATTGTGTAGCATGTTCTTTCTCTAGATATCAGATCATATTTATTTCCTGGAAGTAAATCTTAAATGAAAAAAAAAATATTTTCAATTATTACTTGTTTCATTGTTATTTTCCCTTGATATATTTTATGAAAATTTATCCACACTTTTGTAAAAAAAATATTCCCCACAAGATGGAAGAAGGATCTTAATTTGAAATTTAAAAAAAATTAATGTTTATGTAACAAGTTCATATTGTATTATTACATTCTATTTTCTGTAATCTTTGTTGCTTGAAATTTTTTTCTAAAATATGTCTTTAATATATGTGGGATGTTTTACTAAAAGAGGAGCACCTTCTTGTTGTAATTATGTCCTGAATAAGAAAATATATGTCAAAATTTAATTTTCATTAAATTTGAGAGTGGTGCTGTCACATGAGTAATACGTACGCTTGGTTTCTACTTTTTTCTTTTGAACTTTACTGATAGTCGAGTGCAGTACTTTATTGATTGTTGATTTTTGTGCGAGTTATACACAATGTCTTAGATTTTGTATTTTTGCACTCAAATGATTTGATTGTGTTGCACTTTGTGCATATTAGCGATATTTGATATAATCTCAAAACAACACGTGAAAGGTAGGCCTTCAAAGTCTACCTTTCACTTGGGTTTTGGGCAGCTAAATTTATTATTTGGCAATCATATTGTCTCACTGTTTCGAGGGATAGCTGCTTGTTTTATCATGGGTGCTCTACTCTTTTCGGTTATTTACATTTTGAACTTATGTCTTCCACGTGTGCATCATGCAGTTTTAACTGTGGCGGATCAAAATTCGTCAGTGTTGTATGCTGTTACACACAGAATGCGCTGAATTGACTATTGCTGAAGTGAGGTGTCTTGAATTAAAGAAGAGAACTTAAACATTTTTTTTGTGATGATTGTCAGGCAGGTCTGAAAATTATACCGCATTTTAAGGAGTAATTAAAATATTTCTCTTGAAATTATATCAAAATTAATAAATTTATTGATGAACAAGAATCATCAACATTAACTACTAATTTTATGGATCGGTTGATAATTATTGAAGAAATTAATGATTGTAATTCACTCGAAAATACTTCTGTTTAACATAAAAGAGATGAACTATGTGAAAATAGAAAATAGGATTTTAATGCGATTAGAGAAAATGTAAATACAATTATACATAGGATGATGATGCAATTGTTAGTGCTTTTGCCTTAAAATATTTTTTTTTGAAATCCCAGTAGAGTTTGTCTTGCTCAAAATAGTATTGAAAGATTATAATAGTACATTATCGATTTTAAAAAATAAAAATAAACATAATAAAAATAAAAATAAAGGTATAATTAAAGTTAGCTCTGATCAAACTATTATGGAAAGAAATTATTTTAGAGAATTGAGATTATAATTAGAAAACTTAAACAGAAGAACTTAATTAAATTTAATACAATTAATTATATAAAATGAAATAGTAGATTTTAATTAGTAATAATATAAAAAATGTTAAATTAGTTAAAACTCTTAATTAATAATTTATAGTAGTACCTAAATGTACCTTCATCAAAAAAATCACAAATAGTAACATAAAGTTGAAATTTTATTAACAAAATGTCATCGGGTTGAAAACTAAACTAAATCCTATTTTTTGGACAGCTTAAAATAAAATGTTGGAGAAATACTTGGAAAAGTGTATAGAGTTAAAAGGAGATTATGTTGAAAATAAAAAAATAATCTACACAAAATGATTTGTTTTTCTATCTTTTCTACTTATTGGAAATTGTTGAATGACCCCCCCCCCCCCCCTGTACTTCACGTGTGAAATCTTTGTCTAAAGATTTGATTTTCTTTTTTAAATGTAAATATTTCTTATCTTCAGTTGAATCAATAGTGCCCTGTGATATTTATTATCTTTCCTTAGATATTCTTTATTATTCTGAAATAATGGTAACTTGTATTGATGATGAGGGATCTACAATTTTAACTTTTATAATTTTTCTATGCTAAACAAATATTTGAGTAATTTTCTTGCCTAATTTGATTTAAACAATTATCGCTTGAGGACTACATTTTATATGTTTATGTACAGTGGCATTGAATTATTGTTCCAAAAAATGATACTAAGCCAAAATTTCCATCACAATACAGTTTGGAGCTTAAGACTTGCATTATTCAGAAGATTAATGGACCTAAATAATATAAAACAGACCAGTTAACTGAATATTTTGCTAAATTGAGATGTGTATGTAAATTTCTATCTAGAAGAGATTTTAATAATTTTAATTTAGAAATAGAAAATTTCATTACAATGAATAATAAATATTTTGGAAATTTGTTAACTTAAATAGATCTAACAATGTTTTTTCTTGATGTCATGTATCAAAACTCTCAAACTTATACGTCGGTTATCGAGATTGTTAATGCTATTGCAAATTATTTTAGATCCATTTACAAACAATGTAATATTGATGATATTTCTTATACAGAATTTGTTGAAGTTATTCCTTTTATGATGTATACTGTTGATATTTCCATTAATGGTATATATACTTGTATAAATAAATTAGATATTCACAAGAGTGCTGGACCAGATGGTATACTGCCCATGCTCACTAAAAAATGTAACTATATCAATAGTGTATAAATAGGGGTACGGCGTCAGTTTTGCCCTCCGCATCCGTGGGGAGCGCTGGTATCGCGCCCGCCATTTTGGTTTTCCATTTTCCCTGAGCGGGATGTTTGAAATTCTGCAGGGTTGCCAACTTTAGTAATATGTGTTCCCTTTGAATATTATTTATAATAATTAATTCAAAGGTTGGTACCGCTGTTGATCAGCTGTTGTGTACCGGTCGGTTTGAATTAAATAAATAAATAATATTTAAAGTGAAAAAAAACCAGGTCGGCTAGGGATCGAACCGAGTCACGGCGGGACGCGACGGACTGACGGACGCATCAATTCGTTAGGTGGACGCAAATTACCGAAACTATCGAAATAGTCCACCATCCGTCCACGTTTTCTATAATATACCCAATGTGTTCCGGTACTGCGGTCAAGATTAATTGGTCAAGATTTATCGCAGATTCGTTGGTCTTCGGTTGTGTGGGTAATGCGTCCAACATGAAGACTCCTCGAAAATCGGCTATATTTAGTTTTCTCGCGTACCACATGAGTTCTATATTCGATAGCGTACGCACTGGTATTCCCTTTATTGGAGACGGCGACGATGTTTTTTTTTACCGCCCATCCCTGATCCGGTCATAGGGTAGGACTTAAGGTGCCCGCTTTTCGTTTCATCATTTCAACAAGGCGTTTTATATTATTCCTTTTTGATCGTTTCTTCGTCTTCGTACTCTTCCACCGCCTAACTTTGCTTTTAACTTCATCACGTTTGTAACCGCCAATGCCGTAGCCTTTTCCGCGATACTCGAGTCCTTAGCTTTAACTCTTTCCCAAGCGCTATCGGCTAATTTACGATCTGCTGCCGCTCTTCTTTCGTTATCGCTGTACGTTGCGTATGCGATATCGTGTTCTTTACAAGCGGCGTCCAACTTGTTTACACCGGGATCGCCTCTCTTTAATCGTTTTTTTAAATTCGTTCCCGGTCCGCAGTACTGATATCCCTATGTAACTCTATCGGTAATAAATCGATCCCTTTGTTTACAACCGTGCCCACCACATTTTTGACACCTTTTAATGCTTTATCGCCAATATAAGATCCTAACGCTCCTGCAGCCCCCTGCTGTTAAGAGTTGTTAACAGTCCACTGCCTCGTTTAAGACTGGCCATTCGTTTAGATCTTCTCACCTTACCCTTTCGAACAAAAGAACGTTTTGACCTCCTCACTCTTTCCATGTCGGACAGACAATGAACTTGTTTACAACATTCCACTATATTACATTGGATACGTGTTCGGCAATCGTATCATATTCTTATTCACATCATCCTCTTTCGTTGTCATCTTATCTGTTTTTGTATCCGAGACCGGGGGACGTATCATATTTTTATTCACATCCTCATTGTTATTTGTCTTTTCAGCGATCGGAGGAAGCACCATATTTTTTTCACATCCTCGTCCTCCTTTGTATCTTTACTACTTTGATCTGTGTTTGCAGAATCGCTTTGGTGAAGTTTGTCAGCGGTTAATACACTCATAAGCGTTTGTTGATTTAAGTTTCTGTTAGCGTTGTCGTTAATGTTTAATAGAAATTTGGAAAACCTAAGTAGTGTGTCATCGATATATCCCTTAGTCGTAGTAAGTAATTTTTGTATATGTTATTCCATATCGTCCACGTAGGACTTTGTTGCGAGATCGGTGCTATTCTTAGGTATGCCAACGTTAGTGATAACAGATTCTCTAGCGTTGACTATCTTCTTTTCATCGAAAAGGTTTGTTCGTAAATAGTTGAGAGTAACGACGTCCGTCTTTTCGATAGGATCACCGACTCCACATATTCGCTTATTTTGATAACTGACTACGTTGACATCTGACGGTAAAACCTTGGCTAAGAATACTCTATTTAGATCGCTATGCATTACGTACTCTTCCGCCAACCCTTCCCTCAACTCTTCCCTCATTATATCGACATATCCTTTAGTCGCGAGGTCAGTCAACTGTATAGGTGTCTTGGCGTTCGTTATAACACTTTTTTGGATATCCACAACACCGGTTTTACTCGTTAAAATCCCATTTGTCACTATACAATAATTTTCGTTGATTTGACTCCACATTGTCTACGTATGACTTTGTAGTGAGATCCGTGCTATTAATTGGCGCACCAGCATTTGCGATAACGCATCCTCTCGCGTTAATTATCTAATTTTTATCGTAAAGGGTTTTCCGTAAATAGTCGACAGTTACGACGTCTTTTTATCAGTTGGATCGGCGATATCGCACATTCGCCTCTTTGAAAAGGAGAGTGCGTTGTCGTTCATCGGCGAAACCGTCGGTAAGTATTTATTATTCAATCCGCTTTGCATTACGAACATCTTAATGTAACCAAATTTACTATCGTCATCGTCAACAGGCGATCCAACGTTACACAAACGACGTTTCTTGATATCGAAATTCCCGTCGGCGGTTTTTTCGAACGTTTCAACAATCCTAGTTGGTGGTTGGGTGGTTGCACTCCCAACGCGTGAACGTCCGAACTTGTCGATACTCATCTTCAGACTGTTTACAGTAATAAGTTTCCTCTACTACCCTCCTTTGTGTATCCGCCTTCTTGCAGTTCTTCTATGATCGAAACTATCTCGTTATTATGCCCGGTATGACCGCACGCTTCGAAGCCACTAAAAGTCGCAGTCTATCTCACAGTTCATTCGGATCGTCCCAGTAAACGTAATCCGGTCCAACCGTTTTCTTCGCTCTCATTAACAGACCCGATTCGGTTATTGGACTTTCGTCGTCTTGTCCGCTTTCCGACGACAGATGCGTTCGAGGAAACAGTCTTTTGATAATATTCTTATAATTTAACGATCGACTGGAAATTATGTGACCGGTATTTTGACTTCTATGCGTCTCAGTAGTTTCTAATATTTTCGTATAATTATTTAAACCTTTGTTTGTATAATCTACAGGTTCATTCAAAAAATCAACTGATATTAACATTTGGAACCGCTATACGTCTTGTTGATAACTATTTTATTTCCTTTGTACACAATTGGTTTTGTTCCGATCATCCATTGATCGTCAATGTTTTTCACTCCGTAGACGTTGTCTATTTTCTTACTTTTATGCGTTACGGCTAGATCCAAGAAATGTTTTGCACGAAAACCCAACGATTTCGGTGTCGATGGGTCGACAGGTTTGACGAACTGTTTTTCCGACGGCGGTGTAAGAGTCTTCTCATAACCGTCGGTGCCTCTTCCACCTCCTCCTTTTCACCCACTCCCTTTGCACCCTCATCTTCTTCTTTTTTAGCATCGTACTTTTGTTTAAACGATTGATTAAGTTTGCGAAGCGGATCGACAATAGGCTTAAAATGTTTTTCCATAACTTGTTCCGATTCCGTTATTCCTTGCGTAATAGCTCGATGTTTTCGTTTAATCGAATCTCGTATTCTATTGATTTCCATTACCAACTACGCAGACGACAACGACGTCGACGACGATGGCATATCGACCTCGTTCTTCGTAATCGTGGTTACGAATGATCGGAAAACAGTCGATCACATCACCATCCTAGTTCCACCGATCTAAAGAACACTGCGTGTTTTTTGGTTCTGCGTAGGAAACGTATAACATCGATTAACGAAACATTCATTCTCGTCGGACGGCGATTGGCATTGCACATTTCGCGGTAATATTGCGTCACACCCTGATCAATAGACGGTATCAAAAGTTTTGTGCTTGTGTGTCTTTAAAGACGACAGCTCTTTTTACCTTGGGATATCCACAACCGTTGAGTGATCGCGTGCGGGACCTTTGTCAAGTACCGTGTGGAAAGTCGTCTGATAGGATGATGATCGTCTTCCGAATGTAAATGCAACAGATAGCTATTCAACAACCAAAATTCGTTCGGTTTCGCGCCTGCACATTCGCACCATTTTCGCAGCAAATCTTTGTTTTGGATTTCAAACATTTCGCGTCGTTCGTTGTACTTCAATCCGAACACATCGGCGTATAATCGCAACGTAGGTAGCGCTTCGTGTAGAAACTCACCGGAAAAGAGCGCCTGCGCCCTGTTTTTCACGATGTCGAACGGTAATCCTCTTCTTATCGGTAATGTTTCCGGTACTTCGTTGGTAAATTGTACTCTGTAGGCCGTGTCCACAAAACATTTTCTACCGTATGATAACGCTAAGCGGTACAACGTTTTGGGCGATCTGATCGGAATAGTTCGTTCCGTGATCACTATACAACATCTCGCTCCTTCTAGACGACTACCGTATTCCAACATGTGCATGTAAACGTTTGTGTAGTCCATAGATGCATGACGGTTTCGAAGTTCCAATAAAGGCTTTTTGTACACGAGCGGAGAGGGTAAATCTTGAAATAAAGTTCCGTCCGTGTCGAACCGTTGTGTTGAACATGTTTTTATCGTAGATCACCAGTTCAATAGGCATCTCGTACTTGTCGCATTCTTCTAAAAATTTTAACCATATACGCTTATTGAAAATCTTGCCTTCGCTAGTAATCATCAACAGAACAACCAACGGATAGTAACGATTCATTATTTTTACATGTCGTCAGCATCGTCGGTCTCTATTTTCACATTAGTTCACTTTACGACAAACGTAGTTGCCGCAGAACTTCTGGCGGTCGCTAAAATATTTGGAACACAAGTTGTTTTGCGGTTTTTGTTTAAAACGTATCGCATTAGCGTACGGTACACTGTCCTCGTAGGTGTGTGTGCTTGCCATTGTTACAGACTATTAACTGATCTCTTTTACAAAAACATCGAAGCCTACTCTATATCGTCCGCCGTTGATATCGCTCTCCTTATCCACAACCAAAAATCCATGACGTTTTCTCCATGCAACACCGCACAGACGTTTAAACCGATCAAATTTCATATCGGTATTTACATGATCTTGATATATGTGACGTAAGTTGAGATGGTCTTGTTTGAATATAAGGAGATTTGCGTTGTCCCGCACATGGTGCTTCCCGGCACTGGAATATGTCTGTCAAATAAAAGCTATCGATGTTGTGTCGTCCCATCGCAAAGTACTTGCAAATATTATGTTGCTTTTCGCAAGCTACATCGTCGAAAATCATTATCGAGTTCGGTTCCGCTTCGTCAGGCACCATCACATGATAGTTTTCAGAGTAGGTAAAATAGCCGATCTTCGGAACACCGGTCATGACTTGTTCTAGAAACTTATATTTCGGTTGGTACAACGATTTCGAAAACACGTAAAGATTTCTGAACCTTAAACTGTCCGGAGAGAACAACAAGTTGAATAGAACATTTTTTTCCCGCAATTAGACGGTCCGCAGATAATACAGCTGATTGTATTCGGTAGAAGAGGACGAGTCCTTTTTCCCTCTCCGCTCACGGCTCCTGTATATTCTTCGAAGTTTTCAAGCGTAATATTACCAACCTGTTGACGTTCCAGCTGCATGTTTATGACTGATCGATTCACCGCACCAAATTCGCTTTATGTATCCAACTGTTGTGTTTTTTCCGTCGAACCCTTGCCACTTTACAAATTGCTTATCGCCTTTTCTTCGTAAGACTCTCGACAAAATACACATTATTTGTAACGTTAGTTTTATTGAGCTCTTCAGCGTAAAATTTACCGCTCACCACCTCACTGTGAACATCGATCAACGTGTAAGTACACGGACGCGTATTATTGTTTACCTTATGTACGATAAATATTTCGTTCGTCCAATTTGGTAAATATCCTTTGGCGAATGTCTTTTTAAATTTGTTTATACGCACTTGATCGCCGACATTGTATTTCGGTAAAGTAGGCTTTCGATAGAGTACCGTATTTAATCGCTGTAAAACAGCGGCTTGGTTTCGCTTATTTACATCTTTCGGTTTCATTCCGATAGTGCGATGACTGGTGTTGTATTTTGCGATCAATTTTGGTAATAATTCTAACCACTTGTAGATTCCTTGTTCGGTAAATTTTCTCCACATCATCGTTTTCAGTGTTCGATTAAATCGTACGACTATC
This sequence comes from Lycorma delicatula, assembly GCF_047948215.1. Lineage (NCBI taxonomy): Eukaryota > Metazoa > Arthropoda > Insecta > Hemiptera > Fulgoridae > Lycorma > Lycorma delicatula. The sequence continues at coordinate 161,946,883 of NC_134460.1, read as the reverse complement.
GACGCTTTTTTATCCGAATGTGTGGAATAGTGATTTATATTGTACGAATGTAATAGTCGTTTAACCGACGGATTGTAAAACTCTTTACCCAAATCGGTTTGAAAATGACGCATCTTGTGTTTATCCAAAATAGGTTGAGGGCTTTAGCGATCTTCGTACCGGCGATAAGCCTTAACTCTCGGTTTTGCTATCACCTTATCCAGTTTAAGCTCGTTAGCGATCAGGTGGAAGTCTATTCTGTTACGAACGTTTTCCAATGACTTACCGTACACCGCGTTATTCATCAACTTAAAGAAGTCTTTCAAAACTTTTTCGCGCTTGTGCACGCTTTTCGGTATTGAAATCGATGTACGGTTTCAACCAAGACGATTGGGAGAATTCCAGAACTCTGTGAATGTGTTTCACGTTTAAACCAAGACGAGCGTACAGTTTTAGATTTCTGTAGTGTACGACATAGTGTTCTTTGTCGTACAATGTTGTCATTAATGTATTTACGGGACATCTTTGTACATCCTTCAGATAAGGAGACAACATTTCGTCGGATGGTACTAGTCGTTCGGGTGCAAGATGGTCATCCTTATGGCGATCGTGTAAGTGTTGCGGATACTCGAGATCCACTTCCAATATATAGCCCTTTTCTCCACGATCGTCAACATTGTTGATGTCGAGATTGTTAATTTCTTCATTACTCAACCACCTAAAATTCGCATATGGTAAGGGTTCAACCATGGCTGTCCCGTCAAGGTTGTTGCAATCATAGTATTGAACCCAGGATGTGGGAATCTGATTGGTCATACTGATCTGGAATGTTTGGATTGTTCGCCTTGGCATACCTGTTTGAAATTATGGCTACACCGCCTCGTGTACCTTTTTTAACAAACAGATGCATATCTTTGTCTGTCAACAGTTCCAATTTTTTGCTGGGTAAATTTTAATATTGCATTCACGTGAAATGGGTGGGGGGGGGTAGAGTAAAAGTGACAGGGGCCCAAACCTTAATATTGCATAGACGTATTCCGAAATGGCGGACGTAATTTTTTCAGTTACGTCCGCCAACAATAGTACGTCGCTAAGAAGGTACAGATCGTGGTAATCCCCTAACATATTACAGTCAAACGTTTCCCACACTTTTTGGGCATGGGTGTAATCGTCGTGTGTTATGTTCTCTTTTCTTAGCGTGCTGTAGAATGCTGTCTGCGGTGGAAGTTGGGTTTCGAAAAACTTGTTTACATGGGTCATGTATTCGTACGGGTAGACGCCTTTTCGGATTAAGAAATGCCGTTTTGTTGGTAGCGGGAAGCAAGCGGTGAGTGTTTTAAAAACGACATCTTTGTTCTGACAATCTTTTACTACATTTTCTACAAGTTTTTCGAGGGACGACGGAAGGAATTGTAAAGAGTCCAAAAATCTCAATGGTCCGATGGACAGTGACTGTAATCGCTCGGACGTGTTGGCGATACAGTTTATTTTGTCTTGGTCTTTGTATTTCCCCAAAGCTTGAACTATATGGTGACTATCGTATCCGCGGAGGTTATGAAAAAATACCGGAATATGCTGAGTGCGTTTACAATTTAAATTGCACTCGTTATGACATGCACCGAGAAACCGTCCTGTGGTATGCGAGTGATGACGTGCACGTGGTCGTTCAATTCACAATACAAAGAAACACTCTGTAGCCCTTTGAAAATTTTCCGTGTCTTCGAGCGTCATCACCATCGGTTTTTCGGTAATCATAATTTTGAGCAATCTATCGGCGTGTGCAACCAGTTCATCCAGCATCTTTCCAACGATATCTTCACCATCGGTTCTCGCTCGGTAGATTATAGGACCTTCACAAATCCCTTCCTCATCAACGATTACATAGACGTAACCGGACGGAAGATGATGGGCTCTACCTTATCGATAAAACTGGTGTAGGGGTGGCATTGTCCATCGGATGTAAAAATGATTCAAAGTCTGCGTACACTGTATACGGAACGCGAAGCGTGGACGAATAGTCCCTTCTTCTTTTTCCTGTTTAGCCTCCGGTAACTACCGTTTAGATAATTCTTCAGAGGATGAATGAGGATGATATGTATGAGTGTAAATGAAGTGTAGTCTTGAACATTCTCAGTTCGACCATTAAGGACGAATAGTCCCTAAACTTCATTATGCATTCCTTTTGGTTGTACGGGTTGGGTTGCCTTACCCGTTGGGCACCGTGTCGCTTACACTCGATCAGATGTTTGTCTAGATTTCGTGCGGCGACACGTGGGTTTGATGAACTAAAGCGGTGCAAACAGTAAGGACAGTATTTACTGCTACAGCGACTCTTTGTGAGACCCGAAAGGAGTCGAGATAGTCCGTTTTTACCTGGTTTGGTATTAATCAGACAATAATGAAATATTTCTCTCGTCTCCCCTGTAAGCAGCAATAGGTGTATGCAGTTGTCACGTTCGTGATTTTCGGTAACGCGCAACGGATAGACACGATCGTTTTCCTCGTCATACCCATAGACATTGACGCTTATGGTTGGATTTAACAACTCGAAGCGATCAATATCTCTTACTTTTACGTGGTATAACATCCCAGTCGTATTAATATCACGCTCGTACCTAGCACACCAACACCGACGACAGTTTACGACCTGGTTGGTCATGGAGGTATGCTAACACAGACCAGAGAAAACATTTCTGGTCATGTGGATTCTTTACGTTAATTATTGCCTCTCTTTTTACTAATTTGACCGGAGTACGTATAAAGGAGGAAGAAGCACCGTATAGCGGATGGTAACGAACAATATTATGATTAAATAAATAATTTTATGCATTACCCATCCGCTACCGTTGATGAAATTCGTCATCGTCTCGATGATTTTTTCGTTGGACTCCGTCCACTGTTCATCAACAACGTCGGTGTTCTCCATATTTATGGTAGTTTTTGTCTTTCCGTGCAAATATACTTTTGTATATGCCGTCTCTACTCCGCCTTCGAGAGGCATCTGCTTTGTTAGTTCGACATTTGCCGCAACGTACCTGTAAAAATATTAAAAAAATATTAGTATGTTTACAACTATATATTTTTTTCTTTATAGCTGTAAAATAAATAAAACACTGTTAATATAACAAACAATAATTGATAATTATAAATAGTCACCATTTTACGTTGCCGTCGAAACGTTTACCTTCTTCCTTTAAACGGTTTAAGATATCAGTCTGGTATCGTTGAAGTGTTGACAGAAGGTACATCTCATCGAACTCAGTTAGGTCCAATCGAAGACGGATGACGTTATTATTAATTGCACGGACGACGACTGAATTAGATTGCATTTTTTTGATGATTTCTAACAAAAAAAAAATATTTATAGTAACATGTTTTTTTTTAGATAAACTTAGTAGTAATTACTTTTTTTGTTTGTGTGTTTCAGTGACAATTGGTGATACACTACTTGTATATACATTTTTTATATATTAATCTTTTATATTTAATCATTTTTTATTTTATATATTATTCTTTTATATTTTATTAATTTTTTTTATATATTATTCTTTTAATAATTTTTTTTAATTTTATATATTATTCTTTTATATTTTTATCATTTTTTATATTTTATTCATTTTTTTATTTTATATTATTAAATATTTAATTTCTTTTAATTTGTGTAACATTTTTTTATATCATACCATAGTGTAATATTTAAAGTAAATTAAACAAGAGTTATTACGTATTTAGACTTACCTAAATGCAAATAACACTGTAAAAAAATAGTTTTTTTTACAATTGATGTTCACTCTTCTAAATATCGCTCTTGCAAATAATATTTTTTTTTACAATCGACGATCACTCTTCAGAATAACGCTTTCACAAGCAAATAATACTTTTTTTACACACGTTGTTGTTTCTTCAACAGTTAGTGAAAAAATGACTAAATGTTGCGAATGCTTTATATATACACGTGGAAGGAACTGATTAAAAAAAAAGTAAACTTTTTCTTTAATTATTCATTTTAATCCGACTCGATCGGTTGTTCACCAGTGTGAACTGGTTTGATGCGGTTGTATACATCACAAGTCGAGGAGGTGGACACTGGAGCCAGTGCAGCCGCTTGGTTTAAGGCGTCAGTCAGTCGCGTCCCGCCATGACTCGGTTCGATCCCTAGCCGACCTGGTTTTTTTTTCACTTTAAATATTATTTATTTATTTAATTCAAACGGACCGGTACACAACAGCTGATCAACAGCGGTACCAACCTTTGAAATAATTATTATAAATAATATTCAAAGCGAACACATATTACCAAATTTGGCAACCATGCAGAATTTCAAACATCCCGTTCAGGGAAAAGGGAAATTCCCACAGGGAAAAACCAACATGGCGGACGCGACACTAGCGCTCCCCGCGGAAGCAGATGGCTAAACTGACGCCGTACCCCTATTTATATTTCTTCCTTATGTTTTATTTGATAAATCATTATTTGAAAGTAATTTCAGATTTGGAAATTTGCTTATATTAGACCTATACATAAATCTGGTGATAAAGGTGATATTTCTGATTACCCATTTTGAGTGTTAATCCTAAAATATTTGAATTGGTAATAAGTAATAAATTTAAAAGTATCATTTTTCCTTTTTGTCTGATAGGCAGTTTGATTTTATTTAGAAAAGATAGATACTAATTTGGTGTGTTATTTGCAATATATATATATCTTGAATTCAGTGGAAAATTGTTTTCAAGTTGATAGCATTTACACTGATTTCAGTAAGGCATTTGAGTCTGTTAATCATGTTATCTTAGTTCATAAACTTAAATCTAAAGGATTTACCTACATCATCATTATTACTGTGGTTTAAAAGTTACCTGAGTGACAGAATTTAGTATGTCAAATATAAACAGTATACATCAAATGAAATCTTAGTTTGTCAGTTGTCGCTGAAGGTCCTAACTTGCTTGATCCACTTCTCTTTAACATATTTATTAATAATATTAGTTTGGTTACTGATGATGTGAACTTTTTACTCTTTGCTGATGATTTGAAAGTCTTCAAAAATGTACAATCAAATTTAGATATTATTAATCTTTAGAACTTTTTGAATGAGATTTATAACTGATGTTCAGAAATGATCTATATTTCAATAATCAGAAATATAAAACCATAAATTTCCCTTTGCCCAAGCAAATAAAAACATTCACACATAGTCTGAAAATGTGTTATTTTTGGGAATGTTGGTTCTATGTAAGATATTAATGCAATTTTTTATTCTAAAATGAATTTTAATGGTCATATTGATTGTATTGTAAATAAATTAAACCAACAACTTGGATTTATTAGAAGAATTCACAAAAATGTTCACTCTACTCTTTCTCTAAAAAACATTTTTTACATACTTTTGTTAAAATCTATACTGTTGTTTGGATCGGTATCTTTGTCACTATTCACTCAAATCCATATTAAAGGACTTGAAACTGTTCAACATAGATTTTTTGGAATAGCCACACAAATGAATTTGCCAAACCCTTTTATTGACAACTATCAAAACATTTCCTCTATTCTTGGTATTCTGTCTCTTGAATCAGTGTGTAATTTCAATAAACTAAAATTTATTTTTAAATTATATAATAATGTTGTTGATTGTAAACATTTACTAAATAGTTTAAATTTTAGGGTTCTGGCTAGAATATCCAGACAAAAAGCTATTAATAATATTAAACATAAAGCTGCTATTAATCTTTATAGATTAAATTATACAATGAATAATCCAATTTTACTAGTGTGTATAGTATTGTTAACAGTTATGAAATTGATTTATTTAACTTAAAATAAGTGATATATTGTCAGTTATGTAAAACTTTTATTCTTAAGAATGAATATTTTTAATATTATTTAAAATATTTCTATATTTTGTATCCCAAATAATTATGTAACTTAGCGTTTCTCTATTTCTACCATTTTTAAATGTATAATCAAGTAGATGTAATATATTTTGATTTTGCCAAAGCTTTTGACAAGATGCCTTATCACTTGTTATCGAAGACCAAAAACTTTGGCTTCAACCAAAGTTTTATCTTCAGCCAAATCATCTTAATGCTTGGCTGTCCACTTATTTGTATAACATATTTTTCGGTGTATTTTGGCAGACAGATATCTGAGGAATCATTCTTGGCTAAATCTGGAGTGCCCCAAGGCTCTATTTTGGGTCCCTTCCTCTTTATTATTTTTATAAATGATATCAAAAATCATCTGACATGTAAGTTTCAGATGTTTGCGGTTGACATCAAGATAGATTGTCAGATCAGGAATAGTATGGATCAGTTGTTGCTGCAGTCGAATATTAACAGAGTTGTTTGGGCAAACCGCAGTTGTATGCCTTTGAATTTTCAGAAGACCAAACATTTCACTCTGTGAAATGTTCACTCTGTCTCGCAAGATGTCAAACTCCATTTTCAGCCATAAAGTTGGTGCACACGCTATTGCCACTGAAACATTAGTTGAGGAACTTGGGGTTTTAATTGATGCAAAATTGTATTTTCATGAGTATTTTAATCAAATTGTCAATAAAGCACATCGGGACCTTTGTCTTGTCCTTTGGATTTGTGGGTAATTTAATAATGTTTCCATTTGTAATCTTTTGTAAAAATCTTTGGTAAGGAGTTGGAGTTGCTTGGAATACTTGCCGTAGTATGGAATAGTACTCATGTTTTTACCTCTGATCTGGTTGAGGGTGTTCAGAATAGATTCTTGAACTAGGTGTGTGTTAAATTTGGAGATTATTTTGTCAACGCTGGTAGACCTTTCAAAATTGTCTGATAGAAGAACAACATACTTTGATTTGGTTTTTTTTATAAAGTTTTACACAATGAACTTTCAACGCATTACCAAATTGTCTTGTGAAACCAGGCCAGGTCAGTGAGATCATTAGATAGTTTGTGATGCTGGTTGTTTCTACCGTGTCTCTGATTGAACGGTACCAGTGTTGCGGTTAAATTTCAGGATAAAATAAGCTTTTGGGAAGATGAGAAAATCTTTATTGAAAATTTGAGGAAATTACATAGTGATGGATTTTTATCCTTGGAAGTGTAGTCACTTATTGGCTTAGTTTAGTCCTTCTTTATTTTCTTTTCCTTTTTTTTCCTCTAGTTTGGTTCCCAATGATTCCTTGCTGCCTAAACTCTTCTGTCTGTCTGGGGTGCTTAGGTTACACAAGGGGTGGTGGAGGTGCAACATAAGATGAAAATAAAAAATTATAATAAAAAGGTTATTATTTAATAATAGTCGTAATTATAACTCTGATTGTTATATTCATTTTTATGAATTTGTAATTATTATTATTATTATTATTATTAAAATTGTGTTCTGGATTTTATATATTTTGAATTGTGTTTTTGAATTTTAAAACTGTAAATTATTAACTGTGTAATTATTGTAAAATTGGTTTATGTATACATGTTTATCTGTATTTTTGTGTAATACATAAAGGCATTATGCAGTTGTTCTATTGTACAAACAAAATAAATTATATAACATATATACATATTATATAATAATAATATGTATATATTTTTTTGTTTCAATTAGACAAATATGTTTGAGTATTTTATATAAATAAATACATTAAGCATAATCTAATAACTATTTTAAGGAAAGAAATAACAGATTTCAATTTAAAAAATATCATTCATCAATATTTGTTAAATAGGTATGTTGTTATGTTTGTTAAATAGGTATGTCGCACTAAAAGTAAAACAATATAAATTGAGGTAACAGGTTTATAAATCTTTTACCGTGCTTGTAAATTTTAAAGTTAATTGTAACATTATGAAATGTATCAAGATCTGAACTGATATCTGTTCAGATACAATACAATACATGTCACAACAATATATATTGTGAAAAGAAGAAATTACTGGGTCATAGGACTCTAACAAGAACAAAGAAAAATATACTTGATTCATGTTTTAACAACAGGTATAAATTGAAATAAGCCATTGAAGTTTTGTGTGAAATGCAAAAATAACGTGAAGATAGAACTTCTTTACAGAATTTACTCCTTCAGAGGAGTAACTTTAATTATGCTTATTGCACAAAGATAGTGCCTGTCACAAAACGTTATGCCACTTGCCTATCTATAAAAATCAATTACACTAAAATTTTCTATTATTTGTTGATATTTTGAGAACAGTTTCTCCAATTTTGATAAATGAAATACATAACTAAAGAAATATTTTTTCTTCTAAATTTTACTTGTGAGAATTAGTTGCTATCTCTTATAGAATGTGCTATAGTCAGCAATTAAAAAAATTACTACATGAAAAATTATGCTGTGAATACAGTATGTTTAAAATTATCGTACACCTAGTGGGGGTTCAAACAGTCATAGTGTTGAAAGGAAACATGACAGATATGAAATGTACCGTCAAAATCGAGAGAATTTCTTCAAATCCTTCTGTTCAGTACATGTTGATATGTGCTTTTTTGATTTTCATGCAGAGGTCAAAATATTCATTTTTTAGCCATACGTGACATAGAATGTCTGGTTTAATAATAATAAAAGAAAATCTTCATTAATCCATTTTTTAAATGGTCCAAATTTCTTTTACAGAGAACACTTACATCCTTACATAATACTAGAAAAAAAGCTTTATAGGGTTAAGATCTTGAGATTATGATTGCCAGGCTATTCATCTGTGTTTAAACCATTTTTGAAGAAATTTTTTTAGTTTAGGCAATCCTGCTTGAATTGGCAAACTGAGAAGCTGTATCTAATTGCAAAGTGGAATTCTTTGATATTTGGAGTATTAAATATCCAGGAAGTTGTTCCTTATTAATTTTTTCAGCAGAAAAATGGCTGATAACTCTTGATTTAGCAAATGTTGCACTATCAATTAACTTTTGGATAGTTATGATGATGTTTTATTACGATTGGAGGTTTTGTGTTGTATAGTTGAACTTTATGCTAATGCAGCAGTCCCAAAAACAAGAAATGCAGCTTTATCACTGAAAATAAGCTTAAGCTTCCCCTCATGATCTAACCTATCCTGAATGTCTGTAGTGAATTCAAATAATTTAATTTTATCTTGTGAATAAATTCTATGTAATATCTGCAACTGATAAAAGAGTATTGTTTTTTAACACATTGGGAGGAGTTGTTTCTGGGATCCTTCTCTGTAGAATACTTACTGATATTTTCAGGTTATGGAAATAACTTGTTCATACAGTTTCAGTTTTTTCACCAGACCTATGTTTCTCGTCGTGACTATCTCAGTAGCTAGCTGCCTGTCTGAGTTGTTTATTTTATCTATTGACAAATTTTATTTTTTTTAATTTTCATTACAGTGGTTCTTCATTGAATACATGACAGTATTTATGCTGAACATACTTGCTCATACTTACTAGTCACCAAACATATTGAGCCTTCCTCTGCATTGTGATCACAGTGATAATGTAATTCATACAAATGACCTTATAACGCAGAGCTCATGTGTTGGTACTTAAATTCTTTTATTTAATGAAAACTTGGCCAGTTTCTCTTCATTTTGATGTATACTACAAATCTCTCTGTTATGGTTTATTCCAAAATTGTGATGTTTGAAACTCCATCATTATGTTATGGACATTGTGTAAAATGTTATCGGTTTAAGCTTTATTGCTTAGTTAGCAGTGGAATTACCTGGATAAATTTAAAGTAAAACCATTATTAATTTTCAATAATAAATTTGGCAAAAGAATATTATTCTTATTCAGGTTAGCCCTGCTGTTATTGAGATTTAATTAAACATCAGTATATACAAACATATATGCCTGCAAAGGTACACATAGGCATTCTGAAATAACACGAAGAAATGTCACTAGTTTAATCTTGACTTTTTCATTTGTCAGTTTGATCTTCCTCATTAATATATATGTGTAGCATATGTATGTCTGAAGTATAACAATACAAAAAAAAAAATGAATAAAAATTTCATTGTTTGTAAAAGATGACTCGACCTACATGTTTGTATTTAGGCACGAATTCATGTTAATTTATGTTTTTTTTTTTAATATAATGAATGTAAATTTACCTTTGACTTTATCTCCTATTTGACCGATTTAAACTTTTTCAAAATGAGCAGTCTTTGTTTTGATGATAATTTTTTGTTGTGTGGAAAATTACTTGAATAAAAGAGACCATTTTGTTGTAGATAAGTTGTTTAGTTTTTTTTTATAAATTTAGCAAGTTGATGAAATAGTTATCACAAGTAAAATTTTGTAAATAGTTTTTGTAAACGCTTTTGAATATGATAGAATGACTTAAATATAAAGATAAAATAATTGACTAAAATTGATTTGTTGTTCATCTTTTATTATATATTTTTTGAATAGTATTGTTTTTAAATTGATTTTAATCAGGCTGGGCACAATACATCTGGAGTTTTGATAGTGATGAAGTAGTTTAATTTACAATCATTAAGTTTCTTGCAAAATTGTATAATATAGCGACTCACCTGTAATTACTTACAGAGAGGGTGGTTCAAATGAACAAGAAAATTCTCTACTTATTTTGGTATAATAAAAAGCGCTACTTAATATTTCCTAAAATGTAACAGTAAATACAGTCATTCCCAGATAATATTCTTCAACAGTACCTTCAAAGTAGTCTCCTTAGAAGATCAGTTACTAATTCCATAGCTTCTGCATGAATGCAATATATCATGAGAATTTTTTTGGTGTGTAAGGCATGCTCATAAAAACATAATTTTCAGCTTTGCAAAGAAAAAGAAGTCGTACACAGCCAAGTTAGGCAAATACAATGATGAGAAAGAATCAATATTTTTTTTATTGCCAAAAACTGCTGGCTTCACATTGTGATGATGGATCTAGTCATTCTTGTGCTCTTTCTCTAGACCTTCTCGTATCCTCCCTTAGCCATCTTAAGATGGTAAAACAGTGTGAACAAAATAGAATTCTTCATTAATCAGCAATCAGTTTGTACAAACTCCTTGTAGATAATCCCATCAGTATTGAAGTAAGAGACAATAAGAATCTGCCATTGCTCTTGACCTGGCAGGTTTTCTTTGGGTAGTTGAAGATGGGCTCTTTTACATGGATGATTGCCGTTTAATTTTCATGGTTATATCCGTAAATTCGACTTTTATCATCTGTGATGACTGCTACGTTAGAAAGGAAATCTGTGTACTTTGAAACACTTCCGTCAGTTCACTTCTTATATTTATGCAACACTGTTTCTTTGTATCATTCAAGAGTCTTAGTATGAACTTTGCAGTAATCCTTCTCATGTATAATACTTGTGACAAAATTTACTGAGATGTGCTGTTATGAAAATTCCATGGATTATGAAATCATCAATTTCAACCGACGGTCTGCCAATGATCTTTCACAGTTGGATTCTCAATAGCAATGATATTTTTGGGTGTAATAACAGATAGTCATCCAAATTTTCATCAACAGATGTTCAGCTATTTTTAAAACATTTACACCAATTGTACATCTGTTCTGGCGTAATACACTGTTACTGAGTGCTTACACTGTTTAATAAGTATAAAATAGTACCGTGTACAGATATACTGTTCTGTCAGACAGGTCATTACAATATTGCAGTCACAAGTAACTGTAATAACAAACATTTCAACAAGCACTACCTACAACATACATTTCTGTGAAGGTGTATTGAATCATTAGATGTACTCATTCATGAAGGATGTAATTATACTATCATGAATGTTTGGTTATAATAATACTCATTCGCGTATATTATAAATTTTGAGAACTTTGGGTGATTCTTCATGAATCTGTAATGAGCAACATAAATTTGACTTCTTGCAGAAAAAGGATTGAGTCTTCTAAAATGTTTACTCTTCTGTTGCAGTTTGAGAATGAATGATTAACACAGGAGAGAATATAAGATTGAGCAAATTTATTTTATGAAGGTAAACATGTCTTGATGGTGAACATTTATTACTATTGACAAGATATTGAAAGTTGATGAAACGAGCAGATAAATCTATGAATATTCATTGTACAATTGTCATAGAAATTAAGAATTAATTCTGGGATTGTAGAAGAAATATTGTCTGTAAACTTATGATATGGAAATAGCATGTGCAAGGTTTACACGCTTTTCTGAGAACAAGAGTGCTTTAGAAATATAGCTAATCTCCTCTTTCAGTAAAGCAAAAACAGTTTCTTCAATAGACATGATTCATGAGATGTTCTCTCTTTTTCTCTTGAGCTTCTGTAACCGCTGTAAGGTATTACTTCAGAGGATGAATGAGGATATGTATGAATGTAAATGAAGTAAGTGTAGTCTTGTACAGTCTCAGGTTGACCATTGCTGAGAAGGTTGGTTTATTAAAACCCAACCACTAAAGAACACCGGTATTCACAATCTAGTATTGAAATCCATACATCCATCATGAAATGTTCTAGGTTTCAAAAAGTATTATTTACTTGGATTTCCTTATCCTCAAAAATAAAAAAAAATCAATGACATTGTTAGTCAACACTTTTCTTTTTTCTGATGTGTACATTGCAACCTGTTGAATTAGTGAACAATAAGCAGCCTCCCCATAGCCCAATGAGGTGAGGATGATATGTATGACATGTAAATGAGATGAAGTCTTGTACAGACACAGGCCGACCATTCCTGAGATGGGTGCTTAATTGAACCCCAACCACCTAAGTACACCGTTATCCACTGTCTAGTATTCAAATCCCTACAAAAGAAATTAACTTTACTAGGATTTGAACTTCAAAACCTTCTACTTTGAAAATCAGCTGTTAAACAAGTGATTTTGCGATGACAAGTTAACCACTAGACTAGCTGGAGGGCTATTCTAGTCAACAATATTATTGTTGAGTGGAAAGAAAAAGTAAAGTCAGTAATTTTAAGTTAGATTAACAGCCAAAATTAGTTTACTTTTGCAAGATAATTCTCAAACTTGCTGATTTAACAGTTCTCCTTTAACTCTTATTGACTATTTTGCTTCATACACTGCACATTCCCTGATTCCATCCATTTAAAATATATTTGTATTACTGAAATGCTTTTTGAAGACTGGGATTAAGAAATTTCCATAATCATGGAATAAATTCAATTGTAATAATTGAGGATTACTTTGGAAAGTTGTATCGGGTGTTTCAATGTTTCATTTTAATCCCCCAGGCAATTTTCTTATAAACCATACACAATACCGGAACATGTCCTAAACGAAAGTTACTCAGACTGGAGAGAACATCTCATGGTGACCTTGAATTTGATAATAAATTCTACTTTACTGTGTGTTATTTCAAGGTTAATACAATTTTTCAAATGAAATGACCTATTTTTGACACTCTCCAGGGAAAAGGGTGGAAAATTTTACATCAGATTATGTGGTCGTACCTATGATCTTGGAAGTTTTTTTAAGGTCTTACAGCTAACTATCAGATATAGTGTTATACGGGTTACATATTTTTAAAGATCATACAGTGTAATATTCATATTTCAAGTGATTTATCTTTCAGACTATGGGAAGGAGCGGAAAAATGACTTTACAGATGTTATGTGGGTGGGAAGGGGTCATCTGACAGTGTCCTTGACCATGACCTTTATGTCCCCTTTGGAGGTCATTCCAAGGTCATTGAGGTTTATCAAATGGAATTGAAAAAATTGGTTCCAATTTTCAATTGGAATCTTTTTTAATAGAGCCACTGGAAACAGCAAAAAATGTAGCATCGACATACTTGAAATTAGTCTTGATATTTTATGATAGTTTTATTTTTTCCAGCTTCTTGAAGTTCATGGTTTTGGAGTTAATCACCTATGGTATCTTATTAACAAAATTTTCTGAATTGGAAGACAGTTCCAGATAGCAATCCTTTTCTCACAACTTAGAAACCAGTGACTGTAAATATCTGAAGAATCTAAAGAATCCAGCACCTGCAATAATACAACCTCTGATTGTTAGCTGTAAGACCTTAAAAAAATTTCAAGGTCATATGTGTAACCAACCATAATTTCATTGTAAAATTTTTTGCTCTTTTCATTGATGGGGTACAAAATAGGTGTTCCATTTTACACAAGTTATCTATTTGAAAAATTGTGTAAACTTGAAATAATGGTAAAGGTCAAATCCAAGGTCACCACGAGTTGTCCCCCCCTCCAGTCTGAATAACTTTTGTTTAGGTCATCTTTTGTGTTGTTTGTACTTTACGAGAAATTCGCATGGGAGGATTAAAATGAAACATATTAATTACGCTCTAAATTAAACTTATTGAAACAGATTCTTGTTTATATTTGAATGACCCCCCATATAATGTACTAGTAGTTTACTGACACGTAGTTATAAAAAATATAATGTTGTATTTATTTTATCATTATTCATATTTTGTTTAATGCTGCATTAGGAAAAGCATTTTGCACCTTGTACAAAGTTGGTAAGTTTATAACATGTGTTATAAGGCCTGAACTTTTTAAAAATTTTTTTCATCTTTGTCTACAGATGAATGAATGTTTTTTATGTGTTGCATGTGCAGAATTTGTTTCTGTATTTCTATATTCAAGTTTTAAAAATTTGATGTCCTGCTTGTTTATATCTTCTACTAATGATTAGTAAGGAATTTGTTTATCTTATAGTATTCTATACACCCGTGAGTCTTTTGAGGTACACTTTATTCAGCTTGTACAAGAAACCGTGATTTAATCTATATGTAGAATATCATATCAGTAGATTATACGTTATAGGCCAGCTACTTACATTTATTTGCGTTTTATTTTATTAAGTAGAACATTGTTTAGTATTAAAATTATACTTTTAGGTAGATTAAATTGTAAATGCATGTACTTTCATAAAATTTAAATAAAATGTTGGAAGTTGATTCATGAAGTATAAAATGTCAATTCATGAAAGTATTTATTCTAATTTCCTTTTCTTCATATTAAAATAGTTACAATAAAGTGATGAAAATTATTTACACTAAAACAGTTGATTTATTCTAAATTATTCAGCTAGTCAGAATACTGCAAATTGTTAACTTCTTAACGGATCTGTCCAATGCAAAACATTGTTATTATGCCCATGTATTTTCATGAAAATCTTTGTCATTATGCCCATTTTTTTCATATTTATCTTTATTTAGAAGGAATTGATTCATTTTAAGACCTTATTTACATACTTTTACTATCTTACAATGTAAAATTAAAATATGTACTACTTACTCAACATGATGAATGAAAGTTTATTAAAATAGTTTATACAAAACCTTTTACTACTAACACATTGGATTAGATAGTACACAGAAGTTACTTTATAAACCTACCACTAATAATAAATAAAAGTCTATTTTAAAAATCTAATTTTTATATTCCTTCTTAGTATGAAAATGTTCTCACTCTACAAATTTTAACACCAAGTAAAAAAATAAAACTATATTAAATAGTCATTCCATTAAAAAAACAACAACACATAAATAAGTAATAAAAACATGCCCAACTGAAAAATAAAACGGACGTGCACATTAATAAATGAACTTCCATTCAATGTAAACAAGTATGGTAGGCGTTAGGTGTAGGCTGGAAACAGCCAAGAGAAACTGTACAAAACAAAATGCATACACTAGCACTTTTCTATACAACCATAAAAAATTAAGGAACTAAATATATCCATGCTCATTGAAATAACTTGTCAGAAAACATAATAAAATCGGGCAATATGCGAGAATGAGTTATTTCGTCAAAGGCAATTTTTATCAATGTTATCTCATCAAAAACCAGCAAGGGATTAAGTATTTGCTGTTACATATAGTGGTATTTGCTGTTTTATAGTATACAAGTGTACATTGTAATCATTCATTGCATAAGCTGACTAGAAAGAAGTTTGAAATTTACACTTGTACATATACCTTGATTTAGTGTCCACTTATTGTTGTAAATTCCATCGGCTATTTTTTTCATTATTTTGGGGTTAAATGAAACTAGTGTTTATTTCATACTGTATAAAGGCAACAGAAAAAAAAACAATTACTAGATATAACTAAATCATGGACCTGTGCTATTTAAGACACAAATAATGCTCATTATGTTAACATAATTGTACTTAAAGTAAAATATTATTGCTAAAACTTGTTACTTTGGTGTAAT
The DNA here is from genome assembly GCF_047948215.1 of Lycorma delicatula. Lineage (NCBI taxonomy): Eukaryota > Metazoa > Arthropoda > Insecta > Hemiptera > Fulgoridae > Lycorma > Lycorma delicatula. The sequence goes on along the minus strand of NC_134460.1, from coordinate 161,930,793 downwards.
GATTTCACAAATACGGTCTCCATAAAATAATGGTGGCTTTTCAAACAGTAATAACTTTGGAACAAACCGTGACAGAAGGGAAACTGTCCAAGATTTTGATATATAAACAAGTTCTACTACTAGCGCACACATGCTGTGATCTCTGTGGCAAAGTGATAGTGTCTTGGCTTTTCATCTGGATGTCCCAGCTTTAAATCCTGATCAGGCATGGCAGTTTTCATACGCTACAAAATTGTATTTCCATATCCAACACACAAACTTCAAGCTTATGTGTGATACCAAGCAAAAAAAAGTCAACAGCTGCATGAAGCGCATTGGTCACCATGATTACAGAGAAATGTGTGTGTTTTGTGACTTGCTAAATTAGGCAGTTACACTTGTTTAGCGTGAATAGTGTCATGTATTCATCTCACAAAAGTAACATTCACTGATGGGGCATACAACTCTGAAAAACTAAGCAGTCACATCTAGGACGACCATCTGTACAGATGAAACCATTGTAGTTGTGCAGAAGTTATTTGCATAGCCTGAAAATACTCATTGTAAAAGTGTTCTGTCATTCCAAAAACAATTGCTCACAAGTGTGTTAAAAAAATGACTACGCTTTACCACGCATAAAATTTATCCACAGGATAAAATTAAATGATTTGAAATATGAGATATTTGTTTGATATTCATTTGAATGAAAATAAATAATCAGTGAAATTGTTAGAGAAGCTAACATCTGGAGCCAACTGCTTCCTATCCACTTGGTGAACGCTTAACTTACAGTATGAAAACTTAAATCTTTTGTAATGTGGAGAGGATTAAAGGATACCTGTCACTATTGGTTTTTAGCTATAGTGTTTGTGAAAAGTATGTTGAATACAGCCAACTATTGACATTATATCCTTTATATATACATGTATACACATACATGTATATACATACACAAGCTGAGCCACAGGTCAATCCAGGGGTTCCTGGAGTCCCAGGGCTCCTTGCAGCCTCTCAGGGTCAAGAGATCACTTGGCTTGCTAATCCTGTCTAGCCAAAGGGCTCTGCCCCCTGGATCCTGCAGTTTTCATTACCCTCATGGTAGTGAGAATAATACTTATAAATAACAACTAAAGTATTCAGGTTTTATAAAATCTGAAAAAGAAACTAAATTTCAAAAGACAGAATAGTAGTAATTGTGGTAACTAAAACACACAGACCTTGATGAGTAAAACTCCACAATTTATTTCTGTTGCCATGGTTACAGAAATATAATTATGAAGTAAAAGCATTCTTTTAATGAATGTCTTTAATCTAAAACTTTATCCCCAATGAGGTTAGGGCCTTGAAATGCTCCTATGGCTTAAAACCTTCCCTGGGATAATACAATTGTATCCTGCAAATTTAAAAACAATTGATCCTTGCATGATGCTGTTGCAAACAATAGAACAGAATTATTTATATATATGTATATTATTTTATTTACTCTCTTCAGATATTTCAGTTGTGTGAATATCAGGTTAAATGAGTATTTAGTTTACCATTTTCATGTAAGGAAAGAAAATGGTACTTAAATTATAATTAATCTTGTACTGATGTATTTGTACAATTATAAGTTTTTTGTATTGCTTGTTATGCCCATTCAAAATTAATTCATTTAATACAAATGAATATATATAAATGTAATTCAATTTAATATTATGGTTTTAATTAATTTTATTGTTTAATTTATTTTTATTCAGAATCTAAATTATTGAATAATATGTTTTATTTATGTTGTTTCTGTAACTTGTTATAAATCTTGGTTAATTTTGTTTGCTTACATTTCCAGCTTTTTTCTGTTTTATATTATTAACTTGTTATTAGCTTGTCCATCTGTAGTTACAAATGTACAATCTTTGGTCATCCATCCACTTTAATTGCTTCTTGCCATTTTTCTATTATTGCATTGAGTACAATTATCTACCTTTCATAGCTTCGTCGTAATTAAATTGTATGTTGATGTGTTTTGGATATACTCCATTTTCTTAAAGTTACTGTACTGGCATTTCTTCCATTTAGGAAGGCTTGATATAGTGTGAGGTCGTGCATCTTGTTCCATTCAAATCATATACATTATCTGGCTAGACTTTCTTCCTGTTCTTTTGTCTGTTGGTTAAACCTCATATATTTATTGTTGTATTGTTATCTATTTCCTGTTCTGAACAAATTAAAATCTCTAAATAAAACCTGCACTTTATTATTAATCTGTTCGTTTATGATCATTTTTCCACCAATTTTAATTAAAAAATTACTAAATTTTCTAAAATATAATTTTCTTTCTTTTACCCATTTGTGATTAGTTTTATTGAGTCCTCCGTTTTCAATGGTGTTTGTACTTCTATTAAATGTGTTGTGTAGTTTGAATCTTGTTTTCGATTCTTAAAACATCTCATATGTTCATTAAATCTTAATTTTAATTTTCTTCCTGTTTGCCCAATATATGTTACATTGCATTTACATTTTATTTTGTGTACAGAGTGAGTAAAAAGTATGGAAACCACACAACTTTAAAAGCGTTCCATATAGAACAGTATAACTGTTAGGATAAGGTATCACTCAACTACTTTACCTTTTGACGAGAAATAGAACTTCAATCCCTTCCTGGGGGGTTGGCTCAGGGGTTGTAACTCTAATATTTTAAACGATAACATCCTTTGTGTGATACTTCATTTTAAAGATTTCTTTAAGATAATAAAAATGATGTAAATAAAAAGTTTGTACGATGTCTGTACCCAAAATGGCGGCAGGATAAAGTTTGGATTTTTGAAAAATTACATTGTTAATTTAAGAAACTGTTATCGCAAATAAATGAATTTATAAAAATTTGATTAAATTGATATTATCAAATAAATTTATTTAAAAAAAAAATATTTACTAAGCATAAGTTTGCTTATTTAATTATAATTACATTTTATTGTAACAAATGCTCGAAGTGTCCTCCTTCTGTTGTTTGACAGTGTGCCAGTCAGTTGTAAAAGGATGGTACTGCATTATTCAGTGATTTCGTAGTGATATTTTGCCCTCATTTTTGAATTCTATTTTGTAAATCATTGATATCTTGGGGCTTATTATGATAAACAATTCTTTTTAAGTGGCCCATAGAAAGTAATCCAATGGTGACAAGTCGGATGATCTCGCAGGCCATTCTATTTGACCCCTTCAGAAAATCCATCTTCCTGGTAAAAATGCTTTTAAAATTTCATTTACCTGAAGACTGAAACAAGGAGGGGCATCATCTTGTTGAAACCAATGTTTTGGAAGTTGGGGCCAACAATGTTTTGAATGTTTGGAATGATTTTGAGAAACAAAGCTTCATATTTCACTGTTTTAAATTTCTATCAATAAATATATTACTTATCAATTGTTCACCAATACCTTCCCATATATTATTTACTTTGACTGGATACTGTTTGTACCTCAAAATAACCAGTGTGGGTTAATGTCAATTCAGTATCGACGATTATGATGATTTACATTCCCATTTAAAAAAAAATATGGCCTCATCATTAAAAACTTTGCTGTTTAATAAATTAAGATCTGCTCGAATATTGTTCATCATAATTTTGCAGAACTCAAGTCTTCAATTGTAGTTATTTTTATTAAGTTCTTGTACCAGACAAATTTTGAAGGGTTTGAAATTTTCACTTTTTAGTGTTTGAATTCCTGAACTTTGGGTAATGTTATATTCTCATGCTGATGTTTGAGTCAAGGAATGAGGATTCTCAATAAATTCTTGCATATTCTGTAACGATTTGTTGTAGATTTAGACCTCCCGGGTTTTCTGCTGTTATTTATGCTCCCTGTTTTTTGAAATTGTTAAATGGTTTTTTACATACTATACCTTTTAAAATAGAGTTACAATTATTAAATGTTGCATTGAACAATTCACAAAATTCATTGTATGACCTAACTCTATCACGAAAGTTTCCACCAAATAGTTTATGCATTATCACCAAATAGTTTCTTTTACTGGTAATAGAAGGATATAAATTTTCTGTCAAATAATACAATTCTGCAATTTTCTGTATCCTTACATTTTGTAATTTTTTTGTTGCTTTGACTGAATTTTTTACTATTTATTGGTTTTTCAATATTCCCGTATTTTTCAACATCTCTGCCAAATAGTTTGCTAATTTTTACACCAGTGTACTTCTGTAATTTATTATAGGCCTTATTGAATAATAAACATGAGTAGATTTTTAATAATAACAGAGGAAAAGGATATTTATAACAGTAATGGTATATACAAAATAAAATGTAAATTGTGTGCTACACAACATATATTGGGCAAACGGGAAGAAAGATAAAATTAAGATTAAGATAACACATGAAATCTGTTAAGTACGGATAACAAGATCTAGCTATGCAAGACATTTTAATAAAAGAACATACCCCACTGAGAATGGAGGGCTCGATAAAACTGATTCACAATTGTGAAAAAGGAAGAAAATTAGATATTTTAGAAAATATAGAAATTTTTAAATTAAGAAGTAGTGGAAAAACGATCACAAATGAACAGATTACTAATCAAGCAGATGTTTTATTTAGGAATCTTAATTTGCTCAGAACATGAAATAGATAATTATAAAATACAAGTAGTTGAAGCTAACAGATAGATAAAAGAACAGGAAGAAAGACTACCCAGATAATGCATATGATTTGAGCATGGTAAGACGTGTGATCGAACACTATATAAAGCCTTACAAAGTGGAAGAAGTGAGGTTTAAAAATGGAGTACAGTATATCCGAAATGTGTCAACATGTGATTTAGTTATGATGAATTTAAGAAATGTAGATAATTGTACTCAATACAAAAATTATGAAGATTTTAGCAGAAAAAAATATATATATATTAATAGTTTTTTATTAATTTTTTTTCAGTTTTTGCTGTGATATTTTGCTTTATAATAAAAATATTTTGGAAAATGACTTAATTTCAATCGAGATTTTTTTTTTGTATCAGTCTACATTCTTATCATTTTCTCTTACAATTTTTAATAAAAAAATTGTATTTTGTTGCAGTACTCCAAGAAGTGGTAAACCATGGTTGGGAACATCACAAAAGTTTAATCTCAAACAGTCTCAGTCTACAATGGAAACTGTATTTTTTGGAAATCTGGTATGTCTTATTACTATTATTTTTAACCTTACATTGTTCTCAAATGTCAAATTTTTCCTGCCTATCAGAACATACTTTTTTTCTAATAATTTGGTTAGATGTATTACTTACCTAGCGACCAATGTAATGCTTTGTTGGAACAAAGCACAGTCAGTGTTATAATTCATTCCAGTAAAATAATGCATGGGTTGTGTTATTGTCATATGACATATGGCAGTGTTAGTTTTTTCCAAGCGCCAATTTCTGCGACACAGAAGTTAAATTTTTTAGAATAATTTTTATTTTACCTGTGGGTTGCAAGGCAAAAATGAAATATCATGAGGTTTACCTTTTGATCTTTGAATAGTTTTTGATCAAGAAAATAGTTCAATTTAAATAAAAAGTGAATGTTTAGTGATCAACAGTAACAAGTTAAATTTAATAAAATTAAATAAAAAATTTGAAATAAGAGTGTAGAAGTTTAAGAGAAGGAAGGTGAAGTCACAGTAAAATTAAATGTAGCAGTGCATAAAGAAAATTGTATCACCATTTGTATATTGCATCAATCACTATAGACAATTTTTTAAATGATGTTTCAGAAATCAGCAAGAAACTTGATATCATTTACCAGATGACGTATCAGTTGTGTTTTTGGACAGTGTAAATGAAAGCTAGTTTAAATATTCGGGACTTCTTAAGTACACTGACTAGATATTTTCAGTATGATAAATCAATAACCAATTGTATAAATTAATATTGTTTTCATATAATATTAATCAAAATTTAATAATGTTTTATTATGGTTCCATTATGAAGAAATTAAAACTTTTATTTAAATATAATATATAAAAATTTATATTTTCATAAAAATTTATAATATATAATAATTTATATAATGTAAAAAAGGAAATTCTTAAATCAGCAGAAGTGAGCTTAGGCAGAATGAAGAGAACTTGTAGAAAACCTTGGATATCAGAGGATATGTGGCAGCTAGAAAGGATGGATATCTAGAAGATGGATATATATCTAGAGGATGGATGAGAGTAGAAAGTGTAAGAGTGTTAGTGATGAAGAAGGACCTATTGACAGTTAAGAAATACTATAAACAGGAAGTGAAAATTAGTGAAAGAAGATTGGATAAAGAAAAGTGTTAAAAAAAAAGTGTTAATGTGGATAAAGAAGTGGAAAGAGAAATGATTACTGGTAAAATAGACGGAGCATACAGGAAAGTTAAGGAGAATTTTGTGTTACATAAATTAAAATAACGATGGTACACTAATTTATTATACCAAAGAAAAATTGGATAAGTGGGTGAAATATAAGTGGGTGAGTTATACGGAAGAAATCAATTAGAAACTGGTGTTATAGAGGAAGAAGAAGAAGTCAGAGAGGGTGAAAAGGAGAAGATACAATACTGAGATCTGAATATAATAGAGCATTAAAGGATTTGAATGGAAGAATGGCTCCTGGGATCGACAGGATACCTACAGAATTACTGCGCAGTGCAGGTGAGAAAGTGATGGATAGATTATACCAACTGGTGTGTAATATTTTCGAAAAAGAGGAATTTCCGTTAGACTTCAAAAAGAGTGTTATTGTCACAGTACCAAAGAAAGCAGGAACAAATAAATGTAAAGAATACAGAACAGTTAGCGTAACTACTCGTGCATCAAAAATTTTAACTAGAATTCTATACAGAAGAAGTGAGAGGACAGTGGAAGAAGTGTTAGGAAATGACCAATTTGGATTCAGGAAAAGTATTGGGACAAGGGAAGCAATTTTAGTGCTCAAATTAATAGTGGAAAGACGATTAAAGAAAAACTAACCACATACATGGTGTTTATAGACTTGGAAAACTCATTTGATAACGTAGACAGCAATAAAATGCTCAGCATTTTAACAAATTTAGAGACCAAATATAGAGGGAGAATGAATGTCATGGATAAATTCAAACACAAGAACTACCACATGAAAATAAACAAGAACAAAATGAAAGTAATGAAATGTAGTAGATGGACCGCTGAATATTAAAATAAGATGAGAAAAGACTGTAGAGGTGGAAGAATTTTATTATTTGGGAAGTAGAATTACTAAAGATGAACGAAGCAGGAGTGATATAAAGTGTTGAATAGCACAGGTGAAATGAGCTTTCAGTCAGAAATATAATTTGCTTACATCAAAATTGAATTTAAACGTCAGGAAAATATTTTTGGAAGTATATGCTTGGAACGTAGCTTTATATGGAAATGAAACTTGAACGATCGGAGGACCTGAGAAGAAAAGATTAGAAGCTTTTGAAATGCGGTGCTGTAGGAGAATGTTAAATATCAGATGGGTGGATAAAGTGACAAATGAAGTGGTGTTGTGACAAATTGATGAAGAAAGAAGCATTTGGAAAAATATAGGTAAAAGAAGAGACAGACTTATAGGCCACATCTTTAGGCATCCTGGAATAGTCGCTTTGATATTGGACAAATATCTTGTAAAAATTGTGCAGGCTGGCAACATTTGGAATATGTAAAACAAATTGTTAGGGATGTAGGGAATATACCGAAATGAAATGACTGACACTAGATAGGGAATCTTGGAGAGCTGCATCAAACCAGTCAAATGACTGAAGAAAAAAAAAATTTTTGTCAAAGTAGGCTGAAACTTCTTTATTCGCTTAAAAATAGGCTTAGTATAAAAATGGATCATTTGATTTTGGGAATCAAAATGCTATATATTATAATGTATGTTGTATTATTGTAGGAATTGTTAATTCAGGCTATTATAGTTACATTTAATTGCTTACTAAGAAAAAAATAAACTATATTATCCTTAAAGTTTCTTTTCATATATACATGTGGTAGTAAATTTTTTCAGTGAGAATATTAATTTGATATTACAAATAATATGCACCTGTATTAAATCTCCACTCGCAAAAAGTTTTCATTTTATTAAAATAAATTTCTTACTAGTGATGTGTTTTGTCACTTATTTGGTGGTGTGGTGTCAGTTGTAACAGTAACTGAAAAGTAGTAGTGACTTTATTTTTATTTCATTAATTTTGCTGCAGAAGCAACTGCCAAGACAGATTTGAATGACCCATACGATGAGCACTGTAGCCACTAGTAAAAAAAAAAAAAATCAAATATACTCATGTAAGATATATGAATTTATTTTATAAAGTTAGTGATTAATGTATATAGTGACTAGCATACTTCCCCGGTCACATTTCAAATACAAGATGAAATAATAATATAATGTGATTGATATAAATTTGTGTGCGGTCAGTAGAGTGGTGTGCTATGTGTTATGACTTCGAACAGAAAATATTGTACCAGAACATTAGTAGGTGATTTGTGTTTCTTGTTTGAACATTATGTTTATAGGAGTTAATAAAACTGTAGCGTTCATGTGGAACAGATAACAGTAGTGTGACATTTTGTCCTGATTTGCGTATGCTTTTTTGCCAGAGTAGTGATGAAATTGCTGCACTGTTCTTTTTTGATGTAGTGATGTAGTGGTTGATGTAGTGAGTAATAACTTACTTAATCATCGTACTCTTCTCGTCTTGTATTTTAGCTTGCAAGCAACTCTGTCAAGTGCCTTTTCTACTGTTGCTCCCAACTTTTTCAGATCTTTAAGGAAAGATGTGTTCTCTTCATTTCAATATGGACTGTCATGATGGTCTTACCCTTCTGGCTTGCGATTTCTCATCTCTTTCATCTTGAATTCTTTTGTCTTCTATCTTATATTCCTAGCCTACCTCGGTTGCTGTGTTTTAACCTCTGTCACTGTATCTCTTTCCTCGTAATAATACTCTACTATTCTCCCTCTGTCTCCAGTCACAGTCTTCACAAACCTGAGTGTAAATCATCCTTAGTACTTTATTTTCAAAAGTTGCTGGTCTTTTTTTATTTTTCTTGCTCAGTACTGGTGTTTCTGTTTTATATTATAAGACTATCATTTAATGAAACCTTATTTTAGTTATTCTAGATAGAGTTCTTGTTGACTGTTTATTAATGCGCTGGATGCAGTTTATACTCTACGGTCTATTTCTAGATCTTCCAAGTTTCTATTGTTCAGTAGTACCCATAAATATTGCTACTTCTTTGATCATGTCACCTTCAGTTTCAGTATTCTTATTGTGTCTACTTAAAATAAGAATTTCATTCAACTCGCATATATTTTATTTCTCAAATTTCATAACTTTGCCTTTTCAAAAAGACACTCCTGACAGGTTTTTTCAGATCATTTGTGTTCACAATGATCACACATCATCTGCAGATGCTAATATGTTCATCTGTCTACCAATCTGTGCTCAAACATCTCCTTATTGCTTATATCTTTAATAACTAAATTAAAAAACAGATGATAGACCTAGTCACTCTCCAGATTTATTTCAAATATTTTACATTTATAAAAAAATACCTTAGACCTGTCACACCTGTCAATCTAATGATTATCTGGTATTCCAAATTTAGCCATCTTTTCAGAAATTTTCTGTGTTAATGCTGCCATACACCTTTATAAAACAATTGAGTAGTTTGCATGATATTTTGATATAATTCTAGTCATTAGCTAATGTTTTCTTTAGGATAAAAATTTGCTTGATTTCTATTTTTATTTCCCATTCATGAAACTCGCCTGTCTGTAATTATAGATTCCACTTATGATTCTAAATTCTTCTGAATTATTATTTTGGAGAAATCTTTTTAATCGATGTAATCTCCCTGTACTTGTTAGGAGTCCTGCTTGTCATCTTATACATAGTTACCATAAAAACCTGTTAACATTTATGAGGGTCATTGAAATATAAACCGGAATCTGTTTACATAGCTTTATTATGTATCTAATATTAGATAAAATTTGAAATAAATTACCTTATTTTTCTACATAATTATAACAGAAAATACATTTTCAACTGAAATACATTTTCTCTACTGGATAGCTAACTTCCTGGTTCCCTCATCGAAAATACAATATGACTGACTTAACAACCAATTGTGCACATAATGATTGACTGCAGTATTGTCTTTGAATCTTACCCCTTTTAAAGTTTCTTTCAGCAAACCAAACATCACACAGTGACAATATGACAATGTATACTGGGTGTCCAAGAGGTGTCCAATGAATTATAATGAGTTTATCATGAGTCTGAGCTGAGCTGCTGTATGTGTTGTCGTGTAGTGGGAGGATATTGCAAAGAGCAGCCCTGACATCTTCCAACAACTTGCAATATTATGGTGCTTTTACAGTCCTTCGTTCGTGCAAGAAATCAATCAGCAGCGGATCTTTTGAGGCCCAATATATATTTGCCAGTATTTTTCCAGCTGACAAGCATTTCTTGGATTTGTTTGGTGTCCCTCCCTACTTTTCCACCATTCCATACTTGTTCTCTTGTTTTCTGGGGTGTAGTGGGGTGGACCCATGTTTCGTCACAGGTGGTTACTTTATGATCCAAAAATGCCTCTTCTTCCTCAAAGCAGTTCAGAAACTGCTGACAGATGTCTTTCCGGACATTTCTCTATGCCTCAATGAAAAGACAGAATCCACATCACTGACATTTTTCTGAATTCCACAGTCTCTGAAAACATTGTATGCACACTCCCAACACTTATGTCCTCCTCTGATGCAGTTTCAGTGATGGGTATGCGGTGATCATCTTCCACAAACTCACAAATGATTGGAATGTTATCATTGATGCTGGTCCGCGGACGACTTTCGCGATTTTCATTATTCACTGTTTCATGCCTACTTTGAAACTTTTTGACTCGATCAAACACTTCAGTTTTTGATAGGGTAATATCTCTGAATGGTGCTTGGAGTTGAATCAAAATTTCAGAGAATCTGACAACTTTGTTGGTGAGAAATTGGATTATCATTCATTGCATCATGGATGATGGGTACCTCCTGCCTCAGACATTCTGCTACTGTCATGGGAATGTGATGTACAGGTTTGCCTGGCTGGTTGCTCTCCTCCACACATATTCAACTTAGTACTCGCAGTGCCCACCACATACACTGCTCTTCCTCAGTCTATGTAGCAAAATTCTGATTTATATTTGATTGACCCACATATCTTATATTCTGTCTTCCGATATTTTTGAAATCCACTGGTACAGCTGTGTGATTGGGCAGTTTCCTCTTCCTTTAATATTTCTCCAGTTGTGTTGGATCTATCCTTGCAGCCTTTGGCAGATTGTGTAAAAAATCCAGGGTAAATTTTCTTTGTTTAAGAATATATTTTTCTGTTCTTATTGTGTTTTTTATTTTCTTTTAAGAGTGGAACTAGTAGCGGTACAAGCACAAAATGTGTTGGATCTGGTGGTAGTCGTTTAACTCACGCGAGGCATGTTCACCGTGAGGTTTGCAGTTTATTATTAGCAGCTCATGAGATGTTGCAGACAACTCTTCTTGAATACACACAGCTATTACCTGCATGGCAGCAAATTAAAGTGGATCCAACACCTACATCCGATTGTTATCAGAGATTAACTAACTTGAGTGATACTGCTAAAGTAAGTTTATTTCATTAAATAATTTTCTAAGTATTTAATTCTTTTATCGTTGAGATCTTTCAAAAAATGGGGAATTAAATAAAACATTAATTTAGTTACTGTATTGGGAATTTATTAAAATTATTATTTTATTTAAACTGATTTTTTTATTGAACCGTTGTAAGTTTAACATAATTATGACTTATTATTTTTTTTAACTTTTTGAACTGTACATTATTGAGTGTGCATTATTTTTTTTAGTTGTGTAACCCTCTAGACTGTTTTGTCACATCAAATTTTACATTCCAAAAATTTAGGTTTAAGAAGCTGTAAAAAGGGTATTATTTTCATTATTTTGATTATGAATAAACAGTTTAAAAATTATTATTTTTTTACTCTTGTTTTAATTGTAAACTGCTTCATATACTAATATGAAGTAGAGTTAACAGAATATTTGTTTTTCAATTTATAAAATTTTAAAGAAAATTGCACTGAGATGTAGGAAAGAAGACTTACATGATGTGCAAAAATTGTATAGCAGTGATAAGAAAAGAAGATGAAGAACCCAGTTGATGATTCAGAAAGTAGTGAGGTAAAGATGGCTTGACCATTTTTGCTTTAATTTGGATAACGTTTTTTAAATTGAATTTAAAAGAAGCAACGTAGAAATCTAAAGACAAATTTTGAGAATAACTATCCAAGGAGAAAAAATAAAAATTTTAAGATTTATTGATAAAATACTTTTTTTGGGCAGAAAACAAAATTGAGTTAGAACAAATTCTGAGCGGGATGGATTTCTTGTTAGGGGAAAACTTCAGTTTGAAAATAAATAAGAATAAAACAAAGGTAATGAAATGTGACAGAAAGGATGAGGAAAAAATGAGGAACTAGTTATTAAGTTAGGTAAATGGGTATATTATCATAAATGGGAAAATTTTGTTATTTGGGTAGTAAAATTACAGAGATAGATAGTTTTCAAAAGCTACTTGGTACTAGCAAAGAGAAGAGAGCCTTCATAAAAAAAAATGAAGATACTAATGTCATTATAGAGATCTTAGAACTAAAATACTTGAAAATATTTATGTAGAGAGTGTTTTATAGCAGTGAAATGTGCATGATAGGATAAAATTTGAGAAAAACAATAGAGGCCTTAAGGTGTAGTGTTGGGTTGAAATGTAAGCAGTTCGATATAAAATACAAAATGAAGGGTCCCAAGATTAATAGGATAGAATAGATTTGTGTCAAGAATCTAGTAAGATACAAACTAGGTTAATAGGCTATATATTCAGGCATCTAGGCTTTGTAAATTGGGTTATGAAAGAATTTATGGAAGGTGAAAACTACAAGAAGACAAAAATTGGAATTTATAAAACAGATGACTGAGAACATAGGATGTACCTTTGTTGTTATAAGAATAGCACAGAACAGAAAGGAATGTAGTATCAGATCTGTAAAAAAAAAAGAAAAACGTGTATATATATATATGTATACGAGAATAAATTGGTTAATACGCTAATTAGTAAATTTGTAATTATCAGTAAAATAAATAAATGAAATATTTAGTAATGATTTGATTAACTAAAAAATTATGGTTATGGTACTTAAGTGATAATTTACATGATTATGTACCATATAAGAACAAAAGTAAACCAAAGTAAATAAATATGCAATACAAAGATGGTGATATCAAAATCTTTTACTGGAAAAAATAGTGGCATTAGTTTTGGTAATGCTGGTAAATAGGAATTTAATACATACAAACTGACCTGCAAATCTTTTTTCATATTATGCGATTAAGACTGGCAATTGTGTAGAGTAAGACAGTTTATTATATTCTAAAGTATTTCACTTTTTATTATTATTATTATTATAAGCAATACAGCTGGTTTTATTACAGTATTTATTGTGTTTAATGTAAAAAAATTATTTCTTTGTGTTATTTGCAGTCAGTTGAGGCGGAAGAAGAGTTTGTTGCTCTTGCGAATAGCGACATTGCTCAGTTGTGTGCAGAGAATATTCTATTATGGCAACAGTTCTTAGAAGCATTTTCTTGTAAAGATCCTGTACATCAACACTTAGCGAGACACCATCATCATCTTAGAGTTAAGAGATTTGCCGAAGGATTTTTTGTTTTAGATAATCCTCGACAATCTGCTGCTGGGTGTTATGATCAAAATTACCAGAATTATTTAGCTGTGTCAGAAAGTGCTCGTAAATCACGTTATTTAACATCACTTCCCGATTTACCAGTACATTGTGCTGAATTAGACGGTGACATAAATACATTACCTATTATATTTGAGGACCAATATCAAGAAGTTGCCGAATTTGCTAGAAGAAGATCTGTTGCCGGAAGGAAAGCTGGAAGCGGTCAGTACTTTATATTCAAAATTTTTCATTTAGTAATTTACATCAAATGTTTAACCCAAGAGTTTATAGCGTGGTATTTTATCCCTTTAGTTGGTATTTATGTTCAATCACTTTGCTGTAATACAATTATTTATCCTCGTTCATGCCTAAGGTTTTGCAGGTCAGCCAGTCCATCAGTCCTGTACAGCTTTTCTTTTCTTTTTATGCCTAGTATCAATCCTTCCCCATTGCTCTGCCTGACTCAGTTGTTCTTGCCTTTTTGTCCTTACTGTTACTGTTCACCTTATTCTGTGTTTCTCGATTTCACTTCTCATTTCGTACTCTAATATTTGTCTTGGTTCCCCTCCCCATTTCATTACTGTTGCTGTATTCCTTGAATATTTATTTCATTTCTCTAACTTAAATTTTTTTGCCGCTTTATGACCATTATAAAGATATTGTGCAATATCTATTATATTACTTGTTTAGATCCTTATTTTATGGCATAGTTCTTATTAGTGTATAGGAGAAAATTGTGTCTGCTATCTCTGTGCTTGCATCATGCTGTTTTGAACTAGTTTAGGATGGTAAATTTTACTACAGAGAGTTTGGCCATCACTCTTATTATGTATGCAACCGTTAATGGCAATTTGAATCATCAAGGCTCAAATGTGGTCAACAAACCGAATGAGGAATGACCTTCTGATTGGAAAAAAATTAGCTTAGGAGGAACTGCACCATAGGACAGGAAATCTCATCCAGAGATACCCCCTACAGGAGATTGGTTTACTTTTGGGGATGGGTGCAACACATTACACGTAGATAATTTGGCATGTTGTATATCGTAAATAAATGCTGCAACAAAATCTGGCTTTCTTCCAGAAATTAAAGATCATCTAAGAACATGTTTAGCTTTCCTTAAGGAAGATCTTCACCCATTCCAGCTGTGTGTAGTACGTGACTTAAACTATAAACTGTATAGATACATCCTCCACAAAGGAGAGTCTATGGCTTTGGATTTATATCTGTGTTGTACACTAACTTGATCAATTATTATTCTAATATTAAATTCCATCTCTTTTTCTTGTCTTTATAACATCATTGTTCTTCACCTGTTTGATTTATATTGAAATTTTATTCTTCTACTTCTCAACCACATTTTTTACTTCTTTCTCCCCTTGTTATATCTTTAAATAAACTTGTTCTCGGTGCAGTCATCATTTAGTTTCCAGCTTAGAGGCTGTCTGCCTCAAACGGAAACCTTTTTCTGTCCAGTATGTTATTATCTCTTTTTCATTCATTGTTTTTCCTTTTTGGTCATCTGGTCTCTGATCTTCGCTGGAGTCTCCATTTTTGTCTTTGTCCTTTGTAATGTTTTCTTTTTGAATTTTTTTCATATCATGTTCCTACCATATCACTTGTGTATTTACAACAAAATTTCTCTATGGATTTGAAGTACAGATTGCAGATACATGATCACAGAATTTCTGTGAAATTATTATAATTTCATCTTTTCTTCCTTTAATATGAATTTCCACCACGTTATTCTGAATTCTTTTATTTAAGATCTTTATGAGTAACTGTATAGTATCTAGCCAAAAAATCAATATTATCTCTTATATGTACTTATCTCTGTTCCTGTTTGGTTACATCATGTTCTGTGACATGAAAGATTTTGAGATTTTCATGTAGCTTATGAGGTTTGTCCCAAAAATAAATGTACTGATTTTCCTACAAAGAAGCAGGTAATGTAAAATGTCCTTGATCTATAACAATGTGTAGGTAGTGGCTGACGTGCATATTTGTTTTAACTGGATTGTTGAGTCAATCTTGCGCTACTGCTGTTCATGTTTTATAACCTCGCTATGTTTGCGATGGAGGAAAATATTGAACAATGTTATGCTATTAAATTTTGTGTGAAACTCAACAAGTCTGCCACCGAAACATCTGATTCAATAACCAAAGCGTATGAAGATGCCACTGTATCTGGTCTTCTGGAAGACCAGCCTTGTCAACAAGTGATGAAAATGTGGAAGTGATGCTAGTTGTGTGTTATGCACAAAGAATTTGTACCTCTAGAACAGACAGTTAATAGCACCTATTACAAAGATGTCTTGGAAAGACTTCGAAAACAGATCCAGTGAGTCCGAATGGACGTTGCACATGATTGGATGCTGCACCATGATAACATGGCAGCTCACACTTTGTTTTGAATTTGAGAATTTCTGGTGAAGAAAAACATTTCCCTACTTCCACAGTCTCCCTACAATCCAGATCTAGCTGCGTACGATTTCTACCTCTTCCCCAAGCCCCAAGTTGAAATTGAAGTTGATGGTAATTATTTTGGGATGATGGAAAATATTAAAAAAACCGTAATTGATGAGCTACACTCACTTAAGGGAAATGACTTCTGGTACTGCTATGAATAGTGGAAGAAACATTGGAACCACTATGTAACTTTTCAAGAGTCGTACTTCAAAGGATATAACTTATAATTTCAGGTAAGTCCCAATAGATAATTAAATAGAAAGTCAGTACACTTTCGGGACAAACCTTGTATAATTCATTACAAACATGCTAGTACGAGGATAAGTAAATTATTATCCGCAAGTTAGTTATATTTTCGTTTATGTTGGTAGTACTGTCGTGTTGCGTAGATGATGCATGCATCGTTTAATTGTTGTCATGTCTGTGCAGGTTTGATGCTGCTAGGTTAGTTCCATTATTGCTGCCCTGCCACTAACCATGGATGCTATGCTTTCTGTTTGCACCAAAGAAGAGCAACGTTCTGTGATCTGTTTTTTGTGGTTGGAAGGTGTATCAGGGGCCGAAATTCATCGAAGACTTTCGGTACTATACGGGAACAGTGTGTTGCTGCAATGGAGTGTCAATGAATGGATTGAAAAATTCAAAAACGGTTGCACAAGTGTTACGCATGACGAAGGAGCTGGACGACCGTTTACCGCCACAAATAAGGAAAACATTGAGCGTGCACGTGACATGGTTTTCTTAGACAGACGAGTAACTATTGATGAAGTGGCACATTGTCTACAAATTAGTCATGGTTCTGCCTATGAAATCACCGCAACAGACTTTGGTTTCATAAAGTCTGTGCAAGATGGGTCCCAAAACAACTCACACAGTCGCATAAACAAACGCGCTTGGACATCTGCCAAAAACATTTGGATCGCTACGGTAACGAACGGGACATCTTCTTAGACAGAATCATCAGTGGTGACGAAACATAGATCCATCATTATGAGCCGGAGAGTAAACAGCAGGAATGGAAACCTCCAAATTCACCCTGCAAAAAAAAGTTCAAGACCCAACCGTCTGCAGGAAAACTGATGCTTATGGTTATTTGGGACTCACATGGCCCAGTACTGGAACATTATGAGGAAAGGGACATGACAATAAACAGTGCGCGTTACAGTGAGATGCTTCCTGCCATGCTGAAGCCTGCAATTCAAAGCAAACGTTGAGGACTGCTGTCAAAAGGTGTTGTGTTGTTGCACGACAATGCCTGTCCACATACTGCTGCCCACACTGCTGAAACGCTCCAGAAACTCAACTTTGAAGTACTAGCTCATCCTCCGTATAGTCCTGATCTTGGCCCTTCTGACTACCACTTGTTTGGTCCACTCAAAGAGGCATTAAGAGGCTGTTGATTTACCTCGGATGAAACGGTGAAAGAAGCGGTACATTCCTGGCTCGCAGCTCAACCAAAAACCCTCTTTTATGAGGGCATCAGGAAGCTTGTGCAACGATGGACCAAGTGCGTTGAAATGCAAGAGGACTATGTTGAAAAATGATGTACATGCAAGTTTCCTATTTGTATTGCAGTAAAATTTATAACTACATTACGGATAATAATTGACTTACCCTCGTAATATCCATTACAAGTGGTGATCACATACAACTGTCTACTTGCTGTTGTTAAATTAATAATAACTTGTTTTGTAATTGTAAATAAACACTATGGAAGTTAAGGAGGTCTTCAAATGTATGTAGAAAAATGTACTATGCTGTAGTTATCCTCTCCTTGCAGTTCATTTGCATTGTAAAAGTGGTTAATGTGAGCACTATGTGTACAGTAAAAAAAGATATATATTAATTACCGGTTTTGATCTTTAATCTTATGAGGTTGAGATATTATTATTACCAAATGCATTTTTATAAACTATGTGAAAATTTCATTTCGTTAATATGTAATTCTGTGCTTGAAAGGATGTGCCACCTCCTTGTAATTGTTTGTCTTGCACATCTCTCTTGTGTATTCCAATTTTTTAATACTTTTAATGCTAGTATCGGTTGAGTATTGCGTTTAACTATGGACAGATAAATTATAACTTAAATGGATACCGATTAATGTAGGTAAATAAATTTTATAAAATAAAACGTTAAGAAATTTTTCTATTATTTATTTGTTTATTTATTTTTCCAACTAAGCTACCTTTTGGTGAAGTACTTTTACCCAGAAGTAAAAATGGAAAATATTACATGTGTTTTTATTAATTTTTGTAGTAAATTCTACCTACCTTTATTTTACTTGTCAAATTTCATCTTCGTTAATAATTACATTATTTATATTGCTTCTATGTTATAGATCCATTTTTGAATATGTGTGGATTAACGTCGATGATATCAGGTGGTAGTGATAGTGGTACGGGTAGTATTAAACAACCTATTGAAACTACACAAGATGACTGTAGTTGTGGTATAGCTGCGATACTTGAATCCAGATCACGACATCCTAGCAAAAGTAAATTGTCATCAGGAATGTCTTTACCGTTTGGTATGTCGATATGATATGAATAATTAATCGTATTGCTCACTGATTAATTAAGTTAATCTTTTTTTTTTAGAATAGCCATAATTTCCCTTTTCATGAACATCTCTAATTTTTTTGCCGATATATAACTTTCTAGTTCATCTCATTATGAGATTATTTCTGCAGAATCTTTTAAAGGGATGAGCTAATCTGAGGATCTCCATTAAAGACATTTAGGTTTTATTAATTTGGTTTAGAAGAAGACAAAAATTAAAGTATACAAAACAGATATGATGTGAAGAACAGAGTTTTGAATGTTGTGGCATATGAATAACTTTAAATTTATTGTTATATGTAATGTAAATCACCTATAAATTCTGAAATTGTCTTAATAAATTTTATGAGTATTTTAAAAATATTGTGTAAAGTATTTCAAATTGTGTATTGTAATGATGTAACTTGATTACATTAATATCTTAATGGAAAAGTATGTATACATGTGAATACTCAGATATTGTTAATTCTTATTATTTATTTTCTAAGCAGAGAAACTCCTAATTTAGATACATTTGTCAATAACATAACTAGTTTTCATCCCGATTTCTTCTGCAGTGGGGTACTTGAGTGTGCATTATCAGATCACATTGCTTTTTGTTAATTTTTCATTCAAATGTCTTTATTATTAAAAGAAAACATAGTTAAGTAATTATTAAGAATAAAAAAATTAATAATACAGTCATTTTGAGAAAAATAACATGAAATCGTCTCAATTTGGTATTAAAAATAATATTAAATGTATGTCCTCCTCCAGGGTGAAATGTTATATTCCACTTTTTATTTTAAATAACAGTACAAAACTGATATTAAATGTTCTTTTATTAGAAATACATTATTTTTAATTTTTTAATTGTGGGTTTATAAAAAAAGAGTTGTCAAGAGAGTTCAATAATTATAAACTAGTGCTTTTTTCTCTTCAAATATTTTGAAAAAGCTGCAACCACTTCATTGATTATTTGTGTCACAAGAGAGTAGAGGACAAGGTATTAATCCACATAGGGGTTGCGACTATCACAATAGTTTACAAAATTGCCTGAAACCAATAGAACAACTAAATTATGGTCTTTGTGAAGTTTAAATTGTATCAATAGTTTGTTAAAATGTTCACTTGATTTTTTTTCTTTCTATTTGATGATTTTTCTTTATGATGATTTTTTTTATTTTAATTTCAGTTATGGGTATAGATAATGGTGAACAAAAATCACAGCAACAACAACAACAACAGCAGCAACAACACGGTACTGCTCGTCATCGTCCTCCTCATGGTCATTCATCACATATGACTGGAGGATCTGATCGTGGTGGTACTGGTGGTAATACTACTGGAAGTCATCATCAGATCCTGGTCGGACCACAAGCTAGACACAGCAAATCTTTGGATCAACTTCTAAGAACACCAACAAGTGAAACCGTATCGAATCCACCCGGTTATCATTTATCATTGTTACCATTATGCCAAACACAATTTGTAAATAATAGGTATATTTTTCTTCTGTTGGTAAAATTTAATTATTATTAGTTTTCTATTTTTGCAAATAATTATCAGTATTATTAATTATTTATTATTCACATTGTCTTTTAAACACAAGACTGATCTTTTAGTACAATCTTGAGGCAAAATAATACCTAATGCACTAGAAATTACTGTCATAACCGAGAATGAAAGTAGCTTATACAAAGTCCAAACTCAGGACCATGGTCTTTGTGTTTTAGGTAGATTTCATAAGAAGGCTACCTATTATAATAGGTATCATGATTCTACTTCCGGAAAATTTCAACATATCTTTGCGTTTCACATCCCCAGACTGCAAAACCACCGTCAGTCCAAATATTTGTATTTACATTTATATGTATATGTTTCACTTTCTTGTGGACACGATAACTGCCATAATTTTGCACCAATCACTTTCAAATTGATACATAAAATATAACGACCAAAAATCTCAGTCGAGTTTGTAAATGGACAAAATCGGACAATGCGGAGTGGAAATGGGAGAGGGCTTTTTTGAAAAAACAAAATATCACTATAACTTTCTTATTAATTAAAATATCGAATTCGTTTAAAGTTCCTACTATTCTTTGGATAAGGGCCTAAAAATTATCTAAGTAAAGTTTTTTTATATTGCCAACCACTGGAAAAAATGGGGTTTTAAAGACAAAAAACATACCTCCTTTAATAGACACAGTATCGAATCAGTTTAAAGTGGTTGTTAGTCCTGTAAACATTACCTAAAAATTTTGTCTGAAACAATTTTTGATATGACCACCCTTATGGCAAGAGATGACCAAAACCAAAACAGTAAAAACAAACTTTCACTCTAACTTTCTTATTAAGTAAAAATATCAAATTTGTTTGAAGTTCCTAAATTGATAGAAAGATAGGGTAATAGGTTTTTCTTTTCGATATATTCAAATAAGGTAAGGTACGCAACGGTAGTTGTAATACTTAATGTCAGTAATGTAGGTCTATTTTGCTTTCAAATCATCTTCTCAACATCACTATTGTTACATTTATACGTGTTTTTAAATAAAACTTGCCAAAAATGTTGTCTTTTTAATCAATACAAAGAGACAAACCCAGAATTTCCCACTAATCCTCAAATAGGTGTGTTGCAAAGCAGTTCAGGAAAAATCATAAGGAAATCTTGATTAATTTAGCAATAGCTTGTAGTCTAATGAAAAAACGTAGTGTCCGTAAAACATTGAAAGTAATGTTTGATATGAATTTGTACAATTTGAGTTCATCTACCCCTATTTTGCCTCGATGAAATCTAAGTAATTTCATAGAGGAAATAAGAAACTTAGGAATTGTCTTCTAAGATGCTAAGGAATTTTATTGCCAAAAGGAATTTTTTTATCTCAAAGACATAATTTTGAAAGAATTAGTTTGAGAAGGCATAAGGAGGTTCTCACAAAGCTGAGAGAAACAGTCAGGAAAAATGAGCAGAATTGTAATTCATTCTTCATCAGGACAATGGCTCTGCTCGCAACAGCTTGCCTGTAGCAGTTTTTGGCTGACAAGCTTTACTACCTATTACCACTAAACCTATGGAACTTGTTCCATATTTTCCAGATGTTACCTTGTATCTTATTCTTTTCCCTAAAGTGAAATCTGTGTTTTGAGTCAGGTAGTGAGTAAAGAAGAAAATGGCAGATGTGTTGAAACAGCTGATCTGAAAGTGATCTGCTTCATGCTTTTGCCTTCAAGTTATTGCATCGGTCTCATTATTTGACGGTTAGACACACCTCATATGTATCGATACATTATTATGAGAGAAATAATAGTAAAACATTTTCTAATATTATGATAACACTTTTTTACTGTTACCAAATAATTTTGTTTGGAGTTTGGACCAATAATCTATTACATTTTTAATTTTTTTTGGTAGTTTAAAATAATATTCCTACATCATTTGTCTCTCTCTTCACTGAATGTAAGTTATTTTGTCTGTTTTTTCCTAGATTAAAACTAGTCAGATACTGGTCCACGGGATAAATCTTTTCTGGTGTAATTATTTTTATATTATGTATGTTAAGCTGACTGTAGTTTATTTTAATACTCAGTTTTTTCTGTCAAAGATTATAACATGGCAAAACTTCTGTTACAGTTGGATGTTGAACCCGAATGGTTTTATTAATCTTGTCAATTTCATTTATAATAACAATAAATTAAATAGTCATAAAAAATTGATATTCTATTTATCTTGTCGATTTTCATTCTGCACATGATAGATAATAATCAAATTCATGATAAACTAATCCAAATAACATTGCAAAATACTTTTTATGAATAGTCATTGAGTAAAATATATTAAAAAAAATACCTACACACTTAAAATTATATACAGCACAAAGTATAAAATAAAGTTCTTTTTAAATCGACGATGTTTACATTAAAATATAAATCAAAAGAAGAAATAGGATTACTTATAAAATAGATATTGGAATGCCTATAAAATTTATATTCGTTAAATGTTTCCTCAGATGACATGGAAGGGGATTCAAGTATTTTTTAAACATGTTGTTGCATGTTGTCGTAGCTAAATCTATGTTATGTAATTATTATTCTTATTTTTATGTAAGATAAACTCTTGAGTATAGTTTCACTAAAAGTGAATGCAGTTTTTGTAATGACATTTAGCTGTAGTCTATGTAGGTATTGTAGTGTATAAAGCACATAACACATAACAATAAAGTATAGTTTATTGTAAGTAAGCAAGAATTGCTTGACGTTGAAAGTGAAATTAAAATTTTAAGTTCTTTTCTACTCAATAGGACAGATTTTTATCATAAACAATTTTTGACATAATTGACCGATAGTGTTGGTTCTAGATGTTTTACATTAACATTACAGAGAAAGCTAGTCTTTAATAGTTGTGTTTGAAGAAGTTAATATGCTGAAATGAGTGTTATTGAATTCTTCTTTAAAATGCTGTTTATGTTTATTACTGAATGTGTGTCTTAATTGGGTTTATTATTGTTTAATGCAAACGTGTACTGATTTGATTAATTACATTGGTCTATACGATTTTTAGAACAGATATATTTGAGAGTATTTTTTATGCTGAAAGAGGAAATTTAATCAAAATTGCTCTATCATGCTGTGTTTTTAAGTTATCTTAGTTTAAAGATCCTTATTTTGTCGTTTTTTATGCATAATAGAAATAATCTGTTATTTTGGCCTGTTTGTTATAAACCTGCCTGATATGTAAATAAAAGCAGCATCAAATGTAAGACATGACATCATCTCAACCCCAGTATAACTAATGAATCATCATCATCATCTGGTTATATTTATATAAAGAGCCGGCAACCCATCAGTAAAGATTCTCTAAATATTTTTTGTTATGTCTGTGGTGAGTTCATTACAAAGAGATAAGGTAAACTATAAAGATAAAGAGATAAATATAAGATCAATATAAACAATGGCCACTGCATGTATTGTATATTAGGTGGTGTATTAGCTTTTATGGTAAGTTCACGCAATGGTTACAAGGGAAAAAGGAGCATTTGCCTTTTACTATACCTATTGTTTGGTTCGAACCAATAGATTATGACGACTGTGAACAGGGTTCTTTAAAAAAAAAATAAGTAGTATTGTGAAGCCAAATGTTCCATCTGCTATGAGACTGATCGCTCATGGAGACAACTTACCTATTCAGATAGCCCCAGTTTCCTGGGAGGAAATTTCAGATTCTGAAGAGGATTGTTCTGAAAATACTGTGACGGTACAAGCTTCAAGAGATGATGCTTTCATACCAGAAAAATCAAATAGTTAACCAGCCATTCTCATTTCACAAGTGGAACTTAATGATTTTTTTTGCGAGTTGAATTTATTAAAACAGCCAACAGAATTTCTAGGTTCACACTTGAAGGATTGGAATTTATCTACTAAGGATACCAAAATTTCATATTTTAAAAATGAAAATAATTTGATGAAATTTCACTATGAAAGATCTGCTGTGTTCCTGTTATGATAGAGAATGCTTGATTTCTGATTTGAGTATTGGTTATAATGAGGATGGATTGCCTTGTTAATAATCGGTTTGATTTCATTAGTTGCATTGATTTGCCTAAAGTAAGCATAAAACTAATATGCTTTTGGAATGAAGATACATTTGAAAGTATGCCATTAATTTTGAAAGCAGTCGGTTGCAATGCTTGTTTATGACGTATCTGTGTTGACTTTAAAGTTATCAGTTTTCTTCTCCATCTACAAGGTGGTTTTACAAATTAACAGCTGTTTCTTATGTTTTTGATACAGTCATGCAAGAAGTGAATATTGTGGTTGAAGAGTGGCCAAAAAGAGAGACCCTTTCCACTTCTGAACAAAAAAATATTAAGTTTGTTCCTTAGTCAATCCATAGCATGTTATTTTGCCACCTTTATATATAAAATTGGGGTTGATGAATTTTATGAAAACACTGAATAAAGAAGAGGAAAATTTAAATATTTAAGCCAAGTCTTTTGTAAGTTAAGTGAAGCTAAATTAAATGAAAGCATATTTGTTTGATCTCAGATTAAAAAATTACTTGATGAACATTTTGACATAAAGTTGAATCATGTAGAGGTAGCGGCATGGAAGTTATTTAAGGATGTAGTTTCTTGACAAAACAAAGGAGAAAATAATAATCTTTTAGTAAATATCTTTTTTTGAATTATAAAAATTTAGGCAGCTAGATTTAATTAAAAATTAATTTTTTGAATTCCCATATTGCCTTTTTTCAACAAATTTGGGTGTGTGAGTGATGAGCAGTGAGAACAGTTCCACCAGGATATATTGCAAATGGAGCAGCATAGATGGGACAAATCGGTGATGAATGACTACTGTTGGTCTCTACAGCGGACTATTTTGCTCACAAAAGGAAGATTTATTAGAATAATTTATTAGTTCGCAGACTCCAGTTATCAAAAATTTTAGGTTTATTTTATCTGTTGTAGTTATATTCTGAAAGGTTTTTTATTTAATAAGCAAAATAAAATATGAGTATTGAAAATGTATATAACACATTACAAAATTTATTATACCTGTAAACTTGGTCACTTGCAAAATTTCTAATTATTTACCAATTTCTGTAGGGTGTGTAACAGAGATGTGATGGGTGATGGAGAAAATCTGATCTTATTTTTGGATTCAGCGCAAAAAAAAACAAAATTCATTTATTGGTGTTTCTGTTCAGAAAAACCTTTTCTAATTTGTAGACCAATGTTATTTATATCTTTATTACGGTCAAGTAAATTGTGTTTATTTGTAAATTTTACAGAAATATGAAATGTGGACGTTCTGATACAATATCTGCAACACTGCCGACACGTGGTGAAAAGAGACAATCTGGTGGTTGTGCGTCTGCTTCTAACGGCCGTTATAAGAATTCTGGTGGTGATGTTGAATTTTTTACTCTTCCTTTGCCACCATCACATTCGATGAAACATCAGCAACACAGACGAGCATTTCAACATCTGAATCTAAATGTAAACAGTGATCATATTAACAATAAAAAGGAACCTATAGTGTCGAGTGATTTTAGAAATAATGTGTCGTCCACTTTACCTATAAGTAGAAAACGGGAAAACAATAGAATTTCAGACAATTATAAAAAATCTATGGGTGTAGGTGCTGTGTCTACTAGAAATATTAGTTTGAATTTATTGAATGACAGTGAATTGAAGAAAAGTGATATTAAATCGAACGGTGCGGGCAGTAACAGGGGGAGATCTATATGTAGCGATTCAGGTACTTGTGAAAGACAAGACAGGAGAAGTAGTATGACATTACCTTTACGTAACGGTGTATTAAGCGAAGAACAAATATCATCTAACTTAATGAACGGCAATAATCATGGTTCTCCATCGACAGATTCCAATGATTCATCTTTGCCGATGAATTTAAAAAAACTTGAAACCAGTGCCAGTATGCCATACAGTTTAAGTGAGACGGCAGTTACTATTCGCCATTCAGTTAGTACAGCATCGATGCCTAGCATAGCAAAAGAAAATTTAAATCCCTTGATCAGTACGGCAGCCAATAGTAGTGAATCTATGCCGAATTTGACTGCTTCTCCTACTAAAAAACAATCACCTGCATCTCCTCTTTGTTCATCGTCCTTGTCTGAAAGTGATATTACTTCTGAACAAAGTGGTTGGGTTTCTAGTCATCGGTCGTCACCTGAACCTTCGAGCGGCCTAATTAGTCCTACAGGTAACTTAATATATGAATACTAAATTTATTCTTTGACAGATCACTTTCTTTTCTTCTAAGATACAGTATATAATTATCTAAACACAAATAGCATTAGACCAATTTTAAAAAATCATTCAAATTTTTAAAGGCTAAAACCACGAAGAAGTTTAAAAAGAGACCCTATTAAAAAAATAGAAAGTATAAAAAACTTGTTTGTAATGTAATTTGAGATGAATTTATAATGCAGGTGATGATGCGAGTAAATCGCAAAAGCGCTCTTGCATATGTAGTGGAATAAGGTAAGTCATCTTACTTTATTTATTCTGTACTTTGGTTGATCTAATAAACTAAAAGTATATAGGGTGTCCCATATAAAACGCAACCCATCAATCATGCATCCATGAAATTTCAAAAGTCAAGCTTACTCCCCTACTCATTACTGAAATGGACTCGTCCAACATTTGAACATCGCGGCGACGCAGTAGAACACTACCGATAGTAACAACAATGCAATCATAACGTTCAGTGTAGTGCTAGAGACAAGATGGTGTTTTCGCTAGATGAACATGTTTTCATTGTCGAGTCGTACTTCAGCACGAAATTATCGGTTGAAGTGCAAGATTTGTTTCGCCATAAGTACCCAGATAAACCGGCTCCTAACAAAACATCAGTATTAAGGTTACTTGCATAATTTAGAGAGACCGGTTCTGTTAATAACAAGGAACACAAAAAATCTGCATCAGTGTTGAATAC
The DNA here is from genome assembly GCF_047948215.1 of Lycorma delicatula. NCBI lineage: Eukaryota > Metazoa > Arthropoda > Insecta > Hemiptera > Fulgoridae > Lycorma > Lycorma delicatula. The sequence goes on along the minus strand of NC_134460.1, from coordinate 161,903,581 downwards.
AGATACAGTCACTGAAATCAAAGACCGATTACTCGCCTCGCCAAATAAATCGATCAGACGTTTGTCTGCTGAAATTAATTTGTCTAAATCAACTGTTCATCGAATGACCAAACGATTACAATTCCGACCTTATCGCATTCAAATGGTTCATCGACTTCTTGAGCCCGACAAAGAAAAACGGCTACAATATTGTCAATGGTTCCGTCGATTTCTGCATGAGGGAATTAACGTTATGGATTCGTTATTTTTCACAGATGAAGCACGGTTTCATTTGGATGGCTACGTAAACAGCCAAAACAGTAGAATTTGGAGTGCTGAAAATCCCCACGTTTATCACGAAAAACAATTACACTCGCAGAAGTTGGACGTGTGGTGCGTGATATCGCGGAAGAAAATAATCGGTACTATTTTTTTTGAGTACACCATTAATGCAGAACGATATCAGGATATTTTATTTCAGTTCATTGCACTCTTGGAAGAGGAAGACAGACACTGCCGGCTACAACATGACGGTGCGACACCACACTACGCAGGTTCAATGTCTGATTTCGTCGAGGAATTCTTTGGTAATCATGTTATGGGTCGAGGCTTGTGGCCACCAAGATCTCCAGATTTGACTGCGGTGGATTTTTTTCTATGGGGTTACCTCAAAAAAAAAGCCTACAGCAACAAACCACGAACACTTGAACAATTGAAAGTCAATATTGAACAAGCTGTATTAAATATCCAGCCACAAAATTTGAAAAAAGTTGCAAGAAATGCTGTAAAAAGAATTGAAGCTTGTATTCAAGAAGGTGGCCACGTCCAATATTTACTCTAAATGTAAGATAATGGATGGTAATAATAAAAATTACATTTACATTTACACATGACTTTTTATTATCTCAATACCTACCAATATAAGGTTGGGTTGCGTTTTATATGGGACACCTTGTATTTGTATATAGTACAGAGGAGTATGATTCTTAAAAGAATTGATTTAAAAAAAAAAAACTAGTTATATAAATTTTTTTTTTAGAAAAATTACATGTGTAAAAAATGTGTGAAACAGCTGTGTTCTCACATGGTTTTGTACAACTGCAAATGATTTGTTTCTGCTATTAATTTTTATGTAACAGGTAATTAAAAAAGAGTAATGTACAACAAAATCTAGTTTAATATGGTATTTATATATATTTTTTCTGTTAATTCATACTTCTACAACTCAAACTGAGATGCCTTCTTTCATTAGCTACATTATGTGTGTTGGAATTTTTTTAAATTTCACAAGTTTTATTTTTAATTACTCGTCTTAAGTATTTCGTCTTATTTTTACAATTTTTTTTCTAAATTTTTAAGTTTCTTTTGCATCTGATATTTTTTAAGTTATACTGGATAAACAGTTTAACATTTCATTAGATTAGGAATTTTAAGTTTAAGACTAATTTTTTTATGAAAAGAAACTGAAAAGGCCTTAGTTTGGTATATATTATGTTTTTTCTAATTGTTAATTCCAAAGTTTTAACAGTTTAAACTCTAATACCTTGTTCGCTTTGGTAGTTGGTTATAGAAAACTTATATAATAAAGCTAGATGGAAGAAGGTAGGTATGTCTCAAGAAAGCTTGTTGGAATGATCAGAAAATAATGCATTTATTTCTGATATATTGGCTATATCATCATTTCACTATTGAAAAATACAAAAAAATTAAAGTTGAGACTTTGAAAGCATAAAGAAAAATTTTTTTAAATAGAATTTATACTTCTTAGTTGAAAATCAGTGAATATTGATGAAATGGATTGGTCTAATCTAGGGTACCCAACCTGTAGCTTGCAAGCCACTTGTGGCTCATGGCAGTTCTTGATGTGGCTCATTTTATCAACTCAAGCATGAAATGTCTAAAAATTACTTGCTCTATAAAATACAATCCTGCGGTTAATGGCCTCAGTTGCTCAGACATTTCTTTAATTTTAATGTATACCAAAAAAAACATTAATTATAGGTATTTGTAAAGTTTTTCGGTTTTATTAAATTATTACACTTCTGACCAGCAATATTTTTGTTCAGAAACGGTATCACCCGAAGCACTTTTCGGGATGCGCTGGTTTATCTCGGTTTATAGTGGCTGTGCTCTGATGCTGGCCAGCAGCTGCCAAGAGGGCAGCAAGATAGGTTTGTTGATTTATTTTGTAATACGTGTATATACAGAACTTTTATTTATCAGAAGTTGTGTATGAAGTAACAAGTGGTTTCATCCAGGTATAACAATATTTGTTTCTATTAATCACGACATTAGTCATTATTATATATAAGCAATTATTTTGTAGTTACCATAATTATGTCAGCACAGGAACCAGAAAAATGAAAAACATGTATACAACTATAATTTTCACGAAGAATGGGAAGGGAAATATTTTTTTATCTATTTTAATAACTAATATATTTGTTTGATTTGTGGTTCAACTGTTACTGTTGGGAAAAAATTGCAACATAAAATGACATTTCACAACAGTTCATAAAAAATATGATGTTGATTATCCTTCTCCTAACAGCAGTTGAAAAAAATCTAAATTGAAAGAAATGAAAACCACATTAGTTGCCAATCTTTGTTTACCAGGTCCATAAATAAAACAAAAGCTGCTATGATGCATAATTTAAGATTTCACATATACTTAAAATGCACAAAAACCCTTTTGAGGATGGCAGCATAATTAAAGAATCAATGCTTGCTGCATCAGAGATATTTCAAGAATTTAAAAATAAGAATGAAATTATGTTAGCTATTCAAAAAGTCTAATTATCCAGAAATTCAGTCACTCGTAGAATAGAAGCAGTATGTAGAATATCAGAGTACAATTAAATGATGATTTACAAAAATGTGTTTTTCTAAGTTTACACTGTGATAAATCAACAGATATCTGCAATGTAGCTCAATTAAATATTTTTATAAGGATTGTTTTTAACAATTGTATAGCAAAGGAAGATATACTGTCAGTTTTGCCATTAAAAGGAAATACACCTGGGGAAAACATACTCTTATACCAAGTTATTAAAAACCATATTACAGAAATTAGTCTTCTGTTTCTAAAATTTGTGTCCATGACAACAGACGACGCACCTGCCATGGTTGGTTATGCTGCCTTCAGAATGTTCTTGCAAAACAGGATGAAGCCATGGCTTGGCTCCATCCCGTTTTGCAAGAACGATTTTGAGTTTCCAAATTTTTTTCACTACCACTGCAACAGGTATTATGTACAAAAGTGATGCATTATGAACACATCATGAAAGTTCTAGAAATTATCAATTCTATAGTGCCAGACCACTTCAGAGCAGATTGTTAAAAAAAACTGACCGTTGAACTTGATGCCGAGTATGGAACTTTCATGTTACATTCTGAAATTAGATGGCTTAGTAAGAGAAAAGTCCTGCAATGATCTTTAGAACTTCTTCCAGAGATAAAACACTTTGTAGAATCGAGAAACAAAAATTATGCAGAACTTAGTGATAGCTGATCGTCTGATTTAGCCTTTCTTACAGACATAACAACTAAAATGAGTATACTCAATCTTGAACTTTAGAGAAAAGAAAAAAACTATTATTGAATTATTAGGAAGTATCAATGTATTTAAATCAAAATTAAATTTGTAGATGGTCCAAATAAAGGAATGTAACTTTGATCACTTTGCAAATTTGGAGTACTACGTAAGAAAAATAAGAAAATTGAAACAAATAAATATTCTGAATTTCTCACAGAGCTTAAAAATAATTTTTAAATTAGATTTTCTGATTTTCGTAAAATTCAGCCAATTAATTTTAAATCCATTTGTTGATTCTAATATTTTTGAAATATTATTATTATTTCTGAAATATACGTTTTAAATTGAAATATTAGAGCAAGATATGGCTATATATGGCTTACCAAAACATTTTAAATTCTTAATTGGCTCAAGCCTGGTTAAAAGATTGGGCACAACTGATCTAATCAATATGCACTAATTAATAACTGGTCTAAAATATGATATTAAAAAAATATGTGTATTGACAAATAAATTTCTTTTATTGAAATTATAATTAAAAAGATAACATAGAACTTGCATTGCTACGAATTTGAAAATAAAAACAAATAACTTAAATGTTCTCTTGTTTTTCTGTACAGTAAATCTACAGTCTGTAAAAATATTTTTGTTACTATTATTTTTTTTTGCATTAAAATATTTCTCTTTAATCAGTCCTCTTTTGTTGATTATGTAATCAATTCATTTGTGAATGGTGACGAAGCTCACAAGTTGTTGAAATGGAAAATGTCCATTTACTTTTCTTTTTTTTTCAATAACTGCTTTTGGAATTTACTTCTCAACTTGTTCTCATGTTTATTCTAAACTTTGCTTTTATATCGTTATCTTTTAATCCCTGTACCCGATTTTGTTTATTTCTAATTTCTTCTTTAATTTCTTAAACTTTAAAGAGCAGAAGTTAAACATGACCATGGTTGATTGAAGTTTAGCTATAGATTAACAATAATGTTCCAGTTTATATTTCTAATTAAGTATTCAAATTTTTAACTTCATTGAACTGTTTAAATTAAATTTGATGTAAAATTTATTTAATTTTTTCTAATTCTACAGCAAATTGTCCCTATTACAGAGATAAAAATCTAACAAAAACAAAAAATCAATCGATGTTAGAAAATGCAGTGTAATCAGTTCTTGCTTTTAATATTTAAAATAGGGTCAATCCCCATTCTTGACAGAGTTATTTTTATATGTATTATTTTTTGCTCAGAATGATTAAAAATTTTGTTTAACTGGTTCAAACAGTTTGAATCAGAATAAGTTATTAAACTCTGGATTATGGGGTTCATGCTGTTAATCTTTGAGTGTTTTAAATATAAAATTTAATTGTAGTTGTAATTTTTTTAACAGTCATTCATAACATTGCAAGAGATATCCAGAAAAAAAAGACTGAATGTGTCATAAAAATTTAATCAATGTATTTACACATTATATAGGGTTGTCCCCGTCAAAGTATCCTGTTGTCGGCAGAATATTGCTCCCAACATCTCTTCCATTTATGGAATATTACCTTCAATTTGGGAAACAAAAAGAAGTCAGCAAGACAACAAAAACGTGGTCAGTAAGATCTTGATTTATATTAACAGAATTCTCTGATCGGTCAGCGAAAGGATCACAATGCTTGCTGAAGCATTTTAAATGAGCATTTTTTTGAGTTTAAATAAAATTTAACATGGACAGTTTTCTTCATGATCCTCTCATTTTCATTTTGTTAAAAATCCTACCAGAGGTTAGTATACGTGCCTACTCCAACTACTGTAGCTTGCAAACAAGTAATGGCAGCATTACATGTCAGTGGTGTTGTGTTTTCAAAAGTTGTCCCTAATTATCCCAGTTGTAAGAACATACTCTTTGCACTGATTGACTTGTTAATATAAAAGTTTTTTTTTTAATACCATGTGTCAGAGTGCGTGAAAAACTAATGTGATCTACTTTTTTATCTGACATTCATTAAAAAAATTTATTTCTCATAAATTAATTAAATGCTGGAAAATTGATTTTTTATGAAGTAGATAATTTTTTATGCCTAATTTCAACATTACAGCACTAATATTATTAATAAAATTATTCTTAAGTTAGTTGTAGGGTTACGTATTGCTGTTGTATTAGTTGGCTTCCCATGATGACAAGCATCAGAATATTCTATGAAAAAGGCTATGAAAAACCATTTCATTCTTTGCTTTCGCTGGAAAACCTATTCGGAAATGCTAGTTATTTTTGAAATGCTTCTGTAATGACTTTTGTGTCATTCAGATCACTTTCTGCTTTTTACGGCACCTAATGAGACTTATGATTAATTCTGCACTGTTTAAATATTAAAATTACTCAAGTTTTTGTTATTAGTTATTCTATTCTGAAATGTTACATTTTTTAATTTTTACATGTGTTACAGGTAGTTGTCAAGATCAGGATTTTAGTAATGGTGTCTTAACATCTAATAAAACTACTGAAAGTCGTATTTGTAGCCCTCCGGCCTCTGCACCTCCTGTTCTCCTAAACACCAGTTCTGATCAAAAACTTGGAAACGGGAACGACAGTGGTAACTTAAGTAATGTTGAAAATAATGTGACAACAACTACTGTTGAACATCCTTACGAGGAGTTACGTCTCCCTCCTCCCAAACAATTTTGGGATATTCCACCTCCACCTGAACCATTCCGAGATGATCCACCTGTGCCTGTATCACCTGTAGACAATCTATTGTACCATATGTGTGAGAGCGTTAAACGACAAAATATAAGACATCAGACTAGAAGAAGACAAAACGATAAGGATAAAATTAGAAATAGGAAAAGACAAATGAAAAGTGATGGAGATTCAAAAATTATGTTAGTATACTTTTTTGACTAAAAAACATTCAGAAAATAATTACTAAGATCATTTACTTGTAATACTGGAATGCTTTTGTGGTGTCATCACAATCATTTATACATAATTAAGTTAAATTGCATTTGTTTAGTTAATATCTTTAAAAAATATCTAGTTCTTAGTAATAGCCACAGGGTTAATCGTATTTTAAAATTAAATTTAGTCAACTTAATTCAAATATTATCCAATCATTTATGCAGATACCGAATTTATGTAACATTTTCAAGATTTTGATTAATGAATTGCAACCACATATTTTTTTTTGACTGTGTCTTTATATATATATATATTTTTATTTTTTTTCAAACATACTATATCCATTGTATTGAAAAATATAAAATAATTAAATATCTCAGAACCACCAAATACAGTCAAAAAATGGTAAGAACACTTACTTAACTGAAGCACTTTCAAAGTTAAATTACTTCATCTTCAGCAGTTAAAATTACTAGGTTACACATACAATTAATAGAGAGTACTTATACAAAGTTGTATGTGGGATAATTTATTTTATTTTAATGACAAATCATATTATGTGATATTTTATGTGTTACCTTGTAATTTTAATTACTGAAGATGAAATAATTTAATTTTGAAAGTGCTTCAGTTAGGTAAGTGTTTTTACCAATTATATATGTATAAAATTGGTAAATATAATATCAAAACAAAATACGGTATATAAAATACATTTCGGGAAATTTCTTTTATGTTATCAATAAAAGAATGAAAAAAAAAAGTTTGTACAAGATAAGTTCAAAAAGTTCCCAGAATTGGCTAATACGTTTAGAAATAGCAATCATAATAGGAAATTTTTGATTTTTGTTGGCAGCACTCGTGACATCTAAATATAGCTGCATCGTATGTTTTCTGTTTTACATAAAGTAATATTAACACTGCTTGTTTCATATCATGTACATCGCAGTGAAAAATTAAGCATTTGAACAGGGCATAAAATCAGATTTTGGATTTGCCTACAAAAACACCATCAGAAACATTAATGCTGGATGAACAAGAATATGGAGAATTTCGAGTTAAGAAAACAGCAGTTTACAATTGCACAAGTGATGGTTGTGTTAGTGGTAAGAAGATATTCACAGTGGGCATCAGTGTTGAAGATAATATTCATAGCGGGCCCATTGTCTTCCTCCACAATTGAGGAAAGTGTTGAGCATGCTGAAAATGCTGTTCAAAGTAATAGAGGAAAAACTACCAAGAAAATAATATCAATAGTTGGGATATAAGTTGAAGTTGCTACAGCATTCTTCACATTGATCTGAACTTGCATTGTGATTATCAGCACATGCAGATTAAAAGGAAACCTGCATGACATTGACAGAAGCCTCATCACTATGGCTGATCGAGATCAGATTTTCAAACAAGATAAAGACATGGTGTTTTTTCTATGATCTACAGACAAAACGCCAATTTCCAGAGTGGAAATTAACATCATCTTTGTGGTCACAGAGAATTAATTTGGATAAGGAAATATGATTGTATTCATTGTTGTTTATGGTTTGCATAATGAAAAAAGTGTCCTGAAAAATGGGAAAAAAGAATTGGATTATTCTGCATGATAATGCACAGGCACATTGATCCATGATTGTAAAAGAACACCTGGTACAACAGAATGTAACAACTCTAGAGTATCCACCTACTTTCCTGACTGGTTACCAGGTTACCAGCTGATTTTTATATGTTTCCTTGCTTGAAGAATGCTCTAAAGAGGAGAAGATACAAGATTAACGATGATATGGCCAGTGTGACAAACTAGTTAAGAACTATTTCTCGAAACGGGTTCCAAATTGTTTCCAAGAAATTTATAGATATTAGGAAAAGTGTGATGCTGTCAAAGAAAACGACTCTAATTTTTCAGTAGGCAGGTTTTGAAAAATAAACTAATTTGAAGGATCTTTTTTTGGACTTACCTTATATAAATATAGTTCTGAAAAAGTTTTGTTTTTGAGTTATGGCTACCGAAAGATTTCATTCAGATTTGTGCCTAAAATTCAAATAATGCTATAATAAAATTCTGTGGCCATAAAATTATTGAACAAAATTAGTAGTTTTAATTCTTATATGAAGAAAATTGAAAAAAATGAAAAATTGAAATTGTAGAGAAATATGATAAATTGAAAATTGAAAATGAAAATGAATTGAAGAAATGAAAAAGTGGATCCCAGAACTATTCCTCTAATAATTCCTGAGAAAATTATTTTAAAATCCCTCAAAAAAATAGAGTAAAAAATAAGCTTTTTTTGGGTTTGGTATACATTTTTTCCTTTGTTAAAATTTCAATAAAACTTCAGAACAGAAGAGAATTTTACTCTGAAAATAAATGTATTTAACGTCAGTAAAACCAAAATAAAATCTTTAAAAATCAATTTTTATAGGAAACCAAACAAAACAGAAAATTCTGAAAATTTTTACTGTAAATTAGATATTTTATGTACAATAAAGTATGATTATATATGTATAAATTTAATTTAATTTATTGAATTTCCATTAATAAATTTACTCTGAGGATGTGGAAACATCATGATAGCTCTCCAGTGTTACTGTACTCTTAATTATTATATTTAGTTCTATTATTGTGGTATTGTATACTTGGTCCTTTAATTAGAGAACTTTTATTTATAAAGATACATGGGGACAAAACATATTGACATTTTGTTTTATAAAATTAACATGTTTTAATGTGTTTAATAATATAGCATGTACCTCACAAAGAGGTATCCGCTTTTGATTATGTATCACTCCCCTGTTCTGTACAAACTTTACAGACCTTTTAAGGAAGGTTCTAAAAAATGTTGGTGAAATTTCAACCTAGGATTTATAGAAACAAAATGGCAGCTTTAAAAAAAAAAACATCAATTTCAGATAAACTGCATTTTTTATTATTACAAAATAGCTGGTAAAAACCATTAAAACCAGATTTAATGTATGTTTTTTAAATCATTACAAAACAATACATTAAATATATTGTTAAGCAGCTGTTCAGATTGAATAAAACAAGTTAATAAAAGTCATAACTTTGCTTCACTTTCTGTATAAACATTTAATTGTTAAAATGGAGTTACAACTGAACAAAAAATTTAATATTGTGCATGGGTAATTGCATTTGACAATCTAGCAGACTCCATATGATATTTCAGAGCTGAATTTCCTATTGTTGATCCACAAACCAAAATATCATTTTCTAAGTGGAAGTGTTTGTTGTTAGAAAGTGTAAGTGTAGTTAAAAAATACAGCTGACATACTGATGAAAGAAAAGAGGAAATGGTATGTGCTTCATTACTGCAATCCCAGTAAACCTAATTCGGTGAGAAAAGTTTCTTTAGATACTAGTGGCCAAAATCAATTTTCCAAATAATAGCAAAAAGGAATAAAGTAAGATCTTTTAAAAGTCACTTGCTTCATAATCTTTTGGAAGATGACCTAGATAGGAGAGTTGTGTTTTGTTTGCATCTTATTGAGCATCATGAAGTTGATCCAGAGTGGCATGAACGTGTTGTAGTATTAGATGAATCTACTTTCTACCTTAACGATTTGATAAGCAGACAACTGTAATTACTACAACATCGAAAACCTTTATAAATTTGAGCAGAACCAGCTTAAATCAAAAGACATTACTCTCAATGGTGTATTATCCTACAACATATCAGACAATAAAAATGACTGCAAACTGACACCTAGAAGTGTAAAATCAGCACATAATACCTCATTTTAATATTACAGAAGTGAAATAATGCTAATTTTTAGCAAGTTGGAGCCCGTACTTCATTTTGCAAACTCATTGAAACTGCTATAAATACTCACCTTCAGGATCATTGGATCAGTCGTGGAAGTGAAATTTTGGACTGACAACTGAGGTTGCCAGACCTTATTGTCTGTGACTCTTTCTTGTGGGGTTATTTAAAGGAATGTGTGTAATCCCACAGTCTTAACACTAATAAAGAGTTGAGGAGGGTCATTAAAAAAATTATATGGATTTCAAGACATTTCTTTACGAAATATCCTGTGGATATACAGGATTTATTAAATGATGTTACCAGTGTGTCACTGTTGATGGATTTCAGTTTGAATAAAGTAGTTTTTTTTATTAATTCATGCATAAATTTCTCATAATTTTAGGAGTTGTTTACATTTTGTAATTCATCTGCTTTTAATCAATTTTACCATTTTTTTTACAAAATATTTTGATGTTTTTATTTGAAAGCGGCCATTTTGTTTCTATAAATCCTAGAATGTTGAAATTTTCACTTGACAATTTTTAGAACCTTCATTAAAAGATCTGTAAAATTTCAATAGAATCTGTGAGGGAATGGGCGAGTGATACTAAATCAAAAATGTATACCTCTTCGTGGGACACATTTTATATCGCATCATAAATTAATTTACTATTTTTCCCCTACTAATTGGAAACTGTGTGTGTGCACGAATGTTATATATTGTTTCTCATGGAAAGTGTACATTAATTTTTGCTGTACATGTTTTATCCCAAACTTTCTTATGGTTGTCATGCTTATCAAACCATTTTGAGCTATATAAAGCACTTGTAAAAGGATAATAATATTCTGAGATTATTAATGTTTATTGTACAGCCTGTTTCTGTGGTGAAAATGAATTTCACCTGAATTTTGTTGGTTGATTTGAGATCTGATATGGAAATACTATTTACTTCTTATAAGATGAAGTAATAGGTTTCTTCTGTGAAGAAGACAAAGGAAAATCACTCCATTCCTCAACTTATTGCACCTGAAATGAGATTCTTGCTATTCTTGGTAATGTGTGGTGCTGTTTATTTTATTTTTGGAATGACATATTTTCTGCAAGTTCATCTACTCCCAGTATGATTGTGAAGCTAAAAAATTACAATTGGTAAATGATAATAATTTATTTTATTCTGAATTGCATTAATTTCATATAAATTTTGTTAGAAATGTTAAGCATGGTTGTATAAATCTTAAGAATGCTTAATTAAAATTATTTAGTTAAATTTTTGGCATTATTAGTTCAGAATTAGTTATGATCATTATACATTATAATAAAAATTAAACTTGTCTCCGACAAGTTTGAATTCATTAATATAATGTCCTGGATGTTTCCACACATTTTTGCTAATTTGGGGTCCATAAGTAGCCCCTTTTCTGTGAAGTGAGGAAATTATGTCTCTGGTGGGTCTCTAGGCCAGCTGTTTTTAATTGGAATCCAATAACATAATGTGGCTAGGAAACAATATAGAGAAATTGATTGAGTAAAAATACGTGGTCCAGTTGAGAGCCTCAGAGTACCCTTGTACAAGAAGGATAGCATGTACCTCATCCTTGGGATAATACAAGTATGTACAATCCCAGCATAGCCTGATAGATTTTTTACTGTGTTTATCTAGTATGACAGTAATTAAGTGTCAATTGGAGGTTGGTGTAGTTGAAAGCTTTTGAAAATTTCAGTACTTTAATGTATCAAAATTATAAAAAAGTGCAATAAATATTTGTTTATTTCTAAGTATGTGAACATTGAGATTTTATCAGTTTTCCTGCTTACTATCTTTTTCTGTGTAAAAACTTAATGAATCTCATATTTAAAACTATGTTTTTATAAAGTAAATATATTTATTTTAAAATCTATTCTAAGACTTAAATGTCTGTTATAGCTTAACTGGAGGGAATATTGTAGATTCTTCTCATTCCAAACCTAAAACACCTCAAATTGCTGCAACTTCACCAAAGTCTAGTGTACCTGGGGATGTACAGCAACAGCAGCAGCCGCCGTTGGTTTCTTCATCAGCAGCTGAAGATACCTCCATTACTAATGCAGGAAGTTGTCCAGGAGTTCCATGTGATTGTTATAATGATGACAAATTATATCAGCGTGTCATTGTTCAGCATGATGATGAATCCGCTACGTTTGTTAAGTCTAAAGAAGAATTTAAGAGACAAATGAATTTTACTGGGATGATATACAGGTTAGGGTGGATAGTATTTTTTTTTTTTTTAAATCTAAATGTTAGTTATTAGTTAATAAATTTTAAATTAAAAAAAAAAAAAAAATTAATTTAATTTTGAACTGATGATAATAAAAGCAGGAGAGGTTTTCAATTCAACCCTTATGAAATTTGTTCTCATGCTTCTCAAACCTTATTTTATTTTATTTTTCATCAAATTTCAGTATTGGTTTTTTTATTTTGTCGAGGAAGTTCTTCTAAAGGTTATATTGGTAGTTTTTTCAGATCATCAATGGAAATTTTTTTAAATGAAAAATAATGTTTTATATATACAAGGTGCTACCCAAAAGTTCGAGGAATTTTACCATAAAAATAAAATAGCTTGCCGTAACTTATAATTTCCACTGTCTTCTTCAAAGTAATCCCCTTGGGCATTGATACAGTGATCCCAGCGTTTTTCCCATGATTCCATGCATTCCTGGAAGTCTGCAGGTGTAAGTGTTCGAAGCACGTTCTGCGTTTCTTCCTGAATCTTCTCAATTGTGTTAAAACGATGTCCTTTCAATTGAAATTTTATTTTCGGAAAGGGAAAAAAGTCGCACGGGGCAAGGTCAGGCGAATAGGGTGGGTGGGGATTCACTACCATCTTTTTGGAAGCCAAGAAATTCCAAATGGCTAGCGGTCACGTTGTCATGGTGCAGAACCTAGCTGTTGTTACCCCACAGATCTGAACATTTGCGCCTAATGCTTTCGCGTAACCGCTTCAAAACTTCACAATAGAACATCTCATTGACAGTTTGACCAGAGGAACAAATTCTTTATGGATATTGCCTTTGATGTCGATAAAAAACAATCATCATGGACTTCACGTTGGTGCGAACTTTGTGTGCTTTTTTTGGCCGTGGTGAACTTGGTGACTTCCACTGCGATGACTGCTGCTTAGTTTCAGGGTCATACCTGTACACCCGTGTCTCATCACCGGTTATGATGTTGGAGATGAAGTTAGGGTCATCTCTTGCTGAATTTTTCAATTCACTACAGACAGCTATGCGATTTTGTTTCTGGTCACTGTTCAACAGTCTCGGTACGATTTTTGCAGTAATGCGTCTCATGTTCAAATTGTCCGACAAGATGCGTTGCACAGACCCATATGACATTTGTATGATTGCACAAACATCATGGATTGTTTGTCTACAATCTGCAACAATAGCCTCTCGCACTTTTGCGATATTTACTGGTGTTGCGCTTGTTGATGGTCTTCCTGAATGCTCATCGACATCGACTGTTGTTCGTCCATCTTTGAATTGTTTGTACCACAAAAAAGTTTTACTTTTACTCATACCATTGTCACCAAATGCTTCCACAAGCATGCGATGGGTTTCTGCACCGGTTTTTTTAAGCATGAAGCATAATTTGATGCAGTTTCTTTGCTCTTTAAAATCTGCCATTTAGAACTTCACCAAAGCAGTAAAACACAACATTACATAACCGCATGAAAGTCAACAATTTAGCCTCTCACCGTCACAGCTGTTGGAACACTGATTCACAAAGAGTACTGTTAGCCACATCTAGTGGCAGCAGGTCATACCAGCAACGGTTAGCGTGTGAAATTCAAATTCCCCGAACTTTTGGGTAGCACCTCTTATATAGTTTTGAAGATATTACCTTTCAGTGTTTAATATTGGATTCTTATATTATAAATAAGTTGGATGTTATTCTTATATTCAAAATATTTTCACACAATAATTTAAGAAAATAAGTTACAAAACTTAGGAGTAAAAAATAATACAAATTTTTCTATTCCAAAGAGCCATAGATCACACTTAGCATCAGTGTCTTTATATAACTTTTTTCATTCTTTTTCTATTTTCATCAACACACTGGGTTCTTGCTTGCATCTTATGAATAGCATTTTTTTCATACAGACAATACTTTCTGTAATTTTACCCATATTTAAAAGAAATTTAATATAAAATAAAAGCAACTTAAAATATACACTTATAGTATGCACTATTTTTATTCACTAATACAACTAATATACACTATTTTTATTATATATATATATAATAAAAATGGGCAAAGATTTATTGAGGGCTTCACCCTCCACAGACTACTACTACTACTTGATAGAAAAATTAAGTGGAACATTAAAGTATCCAAGTATGCAAGTAAAGAATTATGTAAAAAAATTATTCTATTCTTTAAGTAAAATTTTGAGATAAAAGACCTTTGGTAACCCATATCTTTTCACCCTCTTACCGATTGTAATCAGAGTTAAATTACATCAATTGAATCATATTCAGAAGTCATTGTACAAAATTTTGTAAAAATCTGTTTATCCAGTCTGGAGATATCAAAACAAAATGAAGAAACAAAGAAAAAAAGAAAAAAAGAAATAAATAAAATAGAGTAGGATGTCAGTTTTCCTGATGTCCAATTAGGTGGACTGCTTACACTCAAACTAGGCATTTAAAAAAAATAAATATAATTTAAAAAAATCTAAAACACTATTCAATTAAAACTTTGTTTTAATGGAAATATATTTTTATCGATCTTTGTTTTTACTGGGTTTTTTAAGTTACTTTTTTGCAATTCGCATAGCACAGATCATACATAAGTTAGGCTCTGTTAAACTAATTATAAAATTAACTTCTGAAAAAAATTGATAGAAACACATTCATTTGTCAAGCAAGAACTGTGATATAATAATACTTGTTTTTTTTTCTGCTGTGCATATATAGTAGGGCAAACATATAACATCATTACTGTAGTCTTTCCCTCATCCAAGTTCCATAACTTTCTTTTGTTTTCCTGTTTAGCCTCCGGTAAGTTTCATAACTTTAGGTAGGTTGTGTAATTTTCATGACAATATGATGAAAATCACACAGTTTTACTCACTATGGGATATTTATGTCTACACCATTAAACATTTTATAATGTCGCTTCTTTAAGATGCCCCATTAGCATAATTAATTTAACTCTAGTGCTGTTAAAATACATGTCTATATCAGTAGTGTTCGTTAACATCATGTCTGCAATGAAATAAAAATGAGATGTTTTATCAATAAATAAAAAAAGTACAGAAATCTTAAAAGAATTGAAAAATAGTATATTGGTAGATTGTTAGGAGATGAATACGATGCAGGAACATCAACTATTTAGGCCATTTAGAAAAGGTGGAGACACCATTATGAATTATATGTCACAACATGAAAAATCAGAATGAAGTTTTCCAGGAAGAAAGCATCAAATGAAGAGGTGGATTGTTTCTCTTTTCTGTTAGTTTGTTCAAAAGTGATTCCTTGGTGAGCTAATTTTCAGATATCAATTCTAGTCTATAGCCATTAGTTTTAGTGAGTAACTAAATGGAGATTAAAATTTTAAAGCCAGTAATGGTGGCCTTAAAATTTTAAACAGTGTCATGGAATTCGGCAACTTGAGATTCAGGAGAAAAATTATCAGCAATCAATCTAGCAACAAATTAATTTATTCAAAAATTTGTTGATTTTTGAAAGAGTATGAACATTTTATGTCTACAAAATGGACCTTGAATGGAAAATTCTAGTGGACCCAAGAAAAGTCTAGTTTCCTGCAAAGAAGAATTAGATCCACACTACAAAATATAAAGTATTTGTGATATTGTTGGTCGTTGGTAATGCAATTGGAGATCACCTATTAAATTTTATGCTGATTGGAAATTAAAAACTACCACATATTTTTAAAGATGTCTGAAATCTTCCAATTATTTACAAACAGCATGGACGACTTTTGATAACTTTTCAGATTGATACAGTTATTATTTCATGCTGGAAATTAAAAAATAACCAACGGATGGAGGCTAAAATCAGGAGTGATCTTTCGATATTAGATAGTGCACGTACTCTAGTACAATTAGTTGCTTAGAAAAAGAGGATGGAATATTCAAAGTTCTGTTTCTACCTCCAAATTTTACATCCATTTTAAAACCAATGGATTAAGGGGTTGTCGTTTCCCTTAAACATCTTTACCACAAAACATTAATGATTTTTTTTTTTTTGCCAAAAATAAAAATGTAAGTGGCATGATTAAGACGTTCAAAAACATTAATGTGGAAGACTGTTGTTATATGGTATCTGGTGAATGGAATTCTATCAAAAGAGTGACACTAGCAGGAGCATGAAATAAAATTTTAAATATGAGTAAAACAATGCACTGTGAGACATGAAATGCATCGTAGAGATTTTGAAAATATAAGGAAGTTCACAGAAGAAATACCAGGCTGTCAGACTGTGACTTCTAGTGTGTCAGTGGTAGAGTATCGACAATGGTAACGATCCAGGGTACCAAAGTTAGAGTGATGACATAGAGGCCATATGAGAAGAGGCCAGCTAACAGCTGAAAAAGTTGATGAATGCAGCTTAGCTGGTGATGACTTATGTCCAGCCAGGAATGTCACATGAAAAAGCTCATGAATGTTTGTCTATCAATATGGACAGGTTGGAACGACAAAAAGAATGTGATTCTACATAGATTCTTTGTTTAAAATGATTTCTTGATCTTGCAGTTCATAAACGAAGATGAAGGTTTAAAGCAAGTACAAATTACAGATTTTTTTTTTTTTTAAAGAATAGCATTTTTAAATATACGACTTGATTATTATCTGTCATTAAGTTTTATTCTATTAAGTGAACTGTAAAGATTTTTTTTTTTAATAACGCACAGTAAATTGACTAAATTTCTCTTTAATATGCTGTCTTTAAGTTTTTTCTTATAAGTTTCTTTTAAATAAATTTTTGAATGACGTTTTATTTTATAAACGAATGGGATAGTAAATTTTAATTTCTTTCAGATAATTTTTGTAACTTCGATTCTCATATTAGCTAATGTATTTTCATTGGATTGTTTTGTATATATTACTGTGTCTGTCTTATTACATTGTGTGTGTGTGTGTGTTCTGATTATTTTTTTTAATTTTACTGAAATAAATTTATTTTTTATATTTTTATTAAGTAATGATTCCCATTAAACATCTGAATAATTAATGGATAGGTGTTCTATTGTAATGATAAAAATAACAGTAATTTATATATATTTTGAGTTTTACTAATTTACACTAAAAGTGAATTTGTTGATTTTCCAGGGCTTGTGTTATGCTTAAGCCAGCAGTATTGAAAAGATAACTTAGCTTTTATAGTCCAGTGTTTGATAGTTTTTCACTCAAAATTCTTTCAGATAAAATCGATTGATGTGAAATTTGGACAGTACTTAGGGAATAGCTCAAGGAACAAAAATTATATAGTGCTGATTTGTGCTTTTACCCTGGGGATAGATGCCATCTTTTCTTAGGGGTGGAAATTAATACATTAAAAAAAAAACCACACAAATCGATGGAGGAATAAATTTTAAGCAAAAAATGTTCTATAAAAAGTTTTTGTAGAGTCAATACTTTTTGAGTTATTCGTGATTGAAAATGTTGATTTTTCTTCCAACCATTGAGTGATTTTTCACGAATATCTCAAAAACCTTACATTTATCAAAAAAATTATTTTAGTAAAAATGAAGCTTGTAAAATAATGAAGAGATTTCTGTAGATGCAATACGAGCTGAGTTATGGCTTGTTGAAGGTAATTTTTTTGTTCACCGAAAACTGAAGTCAAACGTTTCAATGTTAAATAACGAAAAAACAGAAAATTTTTCGAGGAAAACTTATAGGATATTTTTCAAAGTATTTGAAAAGACCTTTAAAATTAGCTTTGGTAAAAGTCATTAGCATGAAAACTAATGGAGTTATGATAAAAATAAAATAGTTGTCTTGCTATTTCAGAAAAAAAATCAGCAATGAAACAAATGATTTTTCTGCATGAATTGGAATTGAATGTAATCCTTATACAGTTTACTTTATTTAAGTACTAACAACATGTTCTAGAAGTTTGATCTGTTTGGAATGTCTAGATTTAAAAAAAAGGTTGTTTCAAATTTGAAAATTTTTTGAAATTTCTTAAAAAATTTATTTTTTTCACAATAATTTAAAAACTAAAGAAAATACATAAAAAATGCTAGCATACAAAAATTCAGTTTTTTTTACTGAAAATTTTTTTTTTTTTTTAATTTCTGTAGAATAAAAATTGATTTGAGTTATATAACCATTAAAAGTTTGCATTTGAGTGTGAGGACCACTTCTCCAAGCCCTTTAAACTCAAATTCAAAAACAAAGGGCTCAAGGAATCTGAACTTTACATTACTTGTAGCCCCTGAAATTCCCTGCAAAGTGGTTTTTTTAAGCGATTGGATAGTTTAAAAATTAAGGAAGTTATTGTTGAAATACCAATTGCGTTTTTTTTTTAGAAATTTTTGGAGCATGTAAATTTTTATATTGTTGACAGTTTCAGAGCATTTATGAATACATGTGAACACATATAACCGTATCTGCATATGTATAAATACATTCTCATACACTCACATCTGTATATATATATATATATATATAGATGAAAGTATAGGTAGGAGAAAAAAAGTAATGGAGCACTCTATAGGTGAACACCTGCTGATGGATGATAGAACTTTGTGTGCATAGATATATAGGTATACTAGCGGACCCGACAGACGTTGTCCTGATGCGGCATTCTGTAATAAATGCACACGCATAAATACAAGTAACTTAATTAAGTTAAAATTAGCAGGAATGTGTTCTAAATTTCATTAAAATGACTATTAGTATGATATTATCAGTTAGTGATTGTTGTATTATTGTAATGGGTTGTTTGATTAATTATGTGTAGTATGGTTAATATTTATTTTCACTAAATATTGAGATGTCCGATGAAAATTGAATTAAAAAATCGAAACGTCGTAAAATTAATAATTAGTGTAATTAATAAAATTTTCATCCACATTACTACTAATTTTCACTTAACATCATTCTAGAAAAGTACCTCCTACATATTTTTTTTTTATTTAATAATTTTGATGTTTCATAATCATGTAACGGCTTAATTAATCAATCAATAAAAAAATTAAAGCACTGTAAAAAAGCAACGTAGTTAAAATTTTAGTAGAAATTTTTATCATTTTTCTCATTCTTTATTTCAACATCTATTTTACCACATCTTAGATAATTGTAAATTAAAAATAATTTTAGGAAACTTTTTATAAAATTAATCGGCTAAAACATTATAAATTCAATTTTTTAAATATATTTTAAACTATATTATAAGTAACTTATATTTTAATTTTATAAATGTTATAATTTATTTTACAAACTTAAATTTTTATTTTCAAAGAGCCGTTCAGTACTTCATAAGATGCATAGAATCAAATGAGAACTGACAATTTAAATTTGTAGGTTAAGTTGATTGTTATTGAATGCACATGTATACATCACTAAAATTCATGTAAAATACTCACTTCAATACTGCATCTTACAAATTTGCAAAATGTACATTTTTTAATTAAACTTTAAAATGTTATTTCAATAAATAATAATATAATATAATATTCTCAATAAGCGCGCAATTCTAGCAGTCTTGGCAATGCTTCGCTATTGCTAGATCTGAGTATACATACAGATTAAATAACAACAATTGAAAGTTTCATAAAACCTTAAAAAACTGAACATTAGCAATTTAACAAAATTTAACCTTTCACTTTATAAAAGTCAGAATGTAAATAAATGCAAATGGCAAAACAACAGTACTACCTATCGGATTTAATTTACACCACTCTCTAATCACAGTATTCGGTGGAAAATAATTTTTTAACGAAAAGTGTTGTGGCTGCAAAATCATTACAATTAATACTAAACATTAAGAAACTTACAAAACATTACGAAACCTTATAAAATTTCACCTTTAATTTTATAAAATTCAGAATGTAAATAAATCCAATTGTCAGAACAGCACTACCTATCGGATTTAATTCAAACTATTCTCTAAACACAGTAGTTCATTAAAAATACGAATTTTAATGTAATACCAACACTAAGCTACGACGCTAGTAACTGATATGCGAAAAAGCAACAAAATAAAAAAAATTCCTAGAATCCGATCGCAGCACTAACTACCGGGTTTGACTGATAAACCAAAAATTAAAAAAAAACTTTTAAAACGGGATCGCAGCTCTGCCTACCGGACCCACACGCTGCCTACTGGACCCACACGCTGCCTACCGGACCCAATTGTGAACCTTAACCATCCCAAGATCAACAACACATAAATAAATTTAAAAAACATTTTCACTTCAATACTGTACCTTACAAATTTGCACAATGTATATTTTTTAATTACACTTTAAAACATTATTTCAATAAATAATAATATAATATAATATTTCTCAATACGCGCACAATTCTAAACGTGATCGCAGTGCTGCCTACTTGTTACTTAATCAGTTGTGATTTTGTTTACATTGGCAACGGCCATACGGGCTCTTTGTGATTGGTCATTGTGTTTGACAGCGGCCATCTTGCATTGATTCGATTGGTTTTCCTTTGTTTACATTTCCATCTGATTTATTAGCCTCTTATTAAAAAACTGTTTTCTCGCGATTTTTTGTAACACAGTAATAACAAAAAATTACGAAATATTTTTCTCAATTTGATCGCAGCACCAACTTTCGGGACAAACTAAAATTAAAATAGAATATTATTGAATATTCGATACTGTGATGGTAGCACAGTCTGCCGGATCCAATGTAAAACATTCCAAAATCAACAACTACTTATAAATAAAAAATTAATTAAAAAACCATTTTCCAGTGGACCAAATTATGAATCTAAACCATTCTCGAATCCCCTTGAACACACACAAAAAATTTCATCAAAATCAGTCCAGCCGTTTAGGAGGAATTCAGTGATATACACACGCACACAAGAAATATATATATAAAGATTGTAAATACCTAAGTCTGGAGGTCCTGGGTTTGAATCCCAGTCAGGCATGGCATTTTTACATAAGCTACAAATCATTCATCTCATCTTCTGAAGCAGTACCTAATGGAGGTCCCGGAGGTTAAAAAAAAGGGTATATTGTACATGTGTGTATATGTTAATGTATATCTCTTTTTTATGGTATAGTCAGTACATTTCCAAAATCGAAAGAATAAACACGTGGTGGTGCACTTCATTAATATTACCTTTCAAAAATTATTGAATTAAAGTTATTATTTTTTTGATTAATAAAAATGTAAGTACATTAAATTCACATTTCATCATTAAATTCATCATTTAATACATGAGCAGAAATTTAATTGTCATGATAAAATTAAAAATATTAGTTATTTTAAATAAATTCATTAATTTTAAATTTGAATGCTGAACAGATTTTTAAACATATTTTTATTTGGTTAACTTTAAAAATGTTCTTTGTGGTACTTCATTATTAAATACACGGTATTAAATTAAAATTCGTTACAAATTCTGTAATTTTTTAAGGTTGTTAGCACATATTTTTTCAAGTAACTGTTACATACATTTCATATTTTCAGAATTCACCTAAATACACTATTTTTGAATCGTTATATATTTAAGAGACATAATTGCAGATGCAAGAATGCATTAATTATTAATAACAATGCTGCACGTTTATGATATTGAGATAGATTTCATCAAAAATAATTATATATAGTCAGTTTCTCAATTATATACATTGTCGTGTTCTTTACTGAAATTAATATTTTAAATATATTAATATTTAATATTTTAAATCGTTAGTTATTAAATGTTTATTTTGCTATTAATACCTTAAACTCAGATAAATTTGTTATTTTAATAGACTAATCTTAGGAGAAAATCAATATTTTTAGTATAATTTACAAAATAATTTTTATTTTCAGGATTCATCTTCTTGAAATTGCAAGCATTATGTTGCAATAAATCATAAATTATATTATAAACGGTAAAGGGATTTTAATTCATTATAAGTGCACCATTAAAACATTTCAAACTGTTGAAAACTAATTTTTTTTTTAATTTCATTGTAAGGGGTGGTTTCTAAGGGTTGAAACTTAAAACATCATAAATTATATTCCATAACATAAAAGAATATTTATTCTACATTTTTAAACATGATTTCAACCTATGAAATGTTTAAATCTATAGTTTTTGAATTTTTTTAACAAGTAGTAGTTTTCACCCCAAAAAAACAAAAAGCATGCATCAGGAGCATATAACTTTTGAAGCAGAGGGTTAGATAAGCGTAAGTATAAATTTTGATGAAAATTGATGTTGTCTGAAAGAATTTTGAGGTAATACTCTATTTTTACCATCAAATTCTGGACTATTATTTTCTGTTTAGTGTATTATCTGCATAGTTTTTGCTGGGCAGTGGTAGTGCATAGCATGCTGATTTTTATTCATCTGGTCCTGCATTCAGTTACTGCGAAAATTCATTTTATCAGCACCATTTAAACAAAGTAATATTTTTCTTTGCTTTAATCATAATTGTACATTTGTCTGTTAAAATAACATACCGTCTAAATAATAATTACACCTTTAACATTTTTAAAAATTAACATTAATAAAAAAAAAAATAATTTTAATTTATTAAATTAATAATAATTACTACATTATTATTTAGACTTAAACTATCTAAATAATAATAACATACTGTCTAAATAATTTTATCTATTTTTAAGAAACTTCTTCATTCTTATCAAACTATTAAATTATAATTAACAGATTTTTTAAAATTAATCATTCAATTTGATTAAAGTTTATTTATTTCTATTTACTATGTTTTTCATTCGACAAGTATAATTGTTTGTTATTTTAGTGCTATAATAATATTTTTTTCTTTCTTTATTTTAGCGACTTTCCAACATTAGCATCCACTCTTCCATATTTTCATATCAGTGATGAACACCGTATATTTTCTCCCGAAGGTTTACATCTTATTGTATGTGTACACGGCCTAGATGGAAATTCTGCTGATCTTAGGTTAATTAAGACTTATCTAGAATTAGGTTTACCTGGTGCTAACCTTGAATTTCTGATGTCTGAAAGAAATCAGGTATTTTATTACTTAGGCAGTATTTTATAAACATAACCTTTTGTGTGTGTGTATTGTGTGTTTGTGCGCACATGTGTGTATATTTTTTATTAGATATTTTTATATATAATTTATCAATTTAGTGTTAAGAATGTATTAAAAAAAGAAATTAAAATCTTAACAGATGTAATTATAATTACTTTTGATGATATTGGAATCTACAGGTTTTACTATCGTTATATTTGCTAGAATAGAGAAAAACAGTTTTTTTTTAATGAAAAAACTTTATTAAACTCAAAAAGTGACATTAAATAAATGAGAAATGGCAAAATAGTTGTATCCAAATACTGGTTATCACAACTTTGTATGTCGGCAGTCATTTACTGCTTGCAGATGGATTTTTTACATTTTATTTATCACGTTGACCACCTTTTACATTACTTCAGGAGTAATCCTTACGACATAGTGAATTGTTCTTTTAAACTTTTGCTACTGTTCATCTGAATCCCATTGAGCATAATCACAAATCATCATAATGGGTCTTTGTAAAACCCCGTTGAGAGACCCACTTCATCTGAAACACAATGGTTGTTAAGCTGATCTTAACAGAATCCAGTACTGCCTTGTTATCCCTATCCTGTTGGACAACTGTCTAGTTCTGCCAAGCTTCAAGATCAGCCATTATGGAAACGTGTGGAGATATATTGCATCAGTCAAACAAACTTTACAAAAAAAATTGTTATAATAGTTAAAGAACGGCCAAAAAGTACATATATGGCTCTCGTAATATGTTTTAGGTTAAAGTTGTTCATATGAAGTCATATATATTTTAAAAGTCTGTTTGACTGATGCAATATACAGTCCTGAAATTAAGTCTTTGGTAATAAACGTTAATAAAATGTTCTTGCTTTATTACATTTTGTTATTAAGTTTTACTATAAAATATGGTTTTAAATTTTGAAAATGAATTAATAATATGAATTGTTGTAGCTGTAAGATGGAGGTTCACATCTGGTTATACATACCGTAAAACTAGTATTTGAATTTGAATGCCTCTGCAGCTGAAGATTTTTTTTCAGGTTACAAAGAATGGCCTTAAACCAGTCAAGACCATTTGTTAAACTGATTTCTATCAGTTTAATGCCTGTTTTGAGGCATTAGAAATAATGAGGCGTTTAGAAAAATTGTTAAGACACCTCACTTGTAGAGAAGATCCTTTTTAAACTCTGCTTCGGTTTATTTTTTCTATCTTTATTGACATTATAATTGCCATCTTTTTGCTCGGTGATGTTTGTTCTATTGAGGCTGTTAAGAACACAATGGAGGATATTATTTTCTGATAAGTATTTTGTTGTATATTTAATATGTTGTTATCGGTTCTACTATGTCTTTTTCTTTTACAGACTATTTATCTATGTCTTTTTCAGACACACACTAAATCTGACAAAAACAACATATTAAATGAACAGATGGTACAAATCACACATTCTTTTTGATCACATTCTCCATCCCATGTTCCTAACTACCTCAAAACTGCAGCAGCACCTACATCGATGCTATTCATCTGTGCAATACAGTTTGAGAAAGAAACTGAAACAGAATTTCAAAAGGATTCTCTCCAAACAAAAAACAAACAAACTGTAAAGTAAGTCTAAATTTTAGTTTGTTTTCAAAATCTAATCAGATTCATTAGGCTGAGTAATCTTGTTTAGCCTACATTTTTTTACGTATAGAGGAAAAATAATTGCAGCTTATCAATTCATCAGGCTTTGTATGATATCAGATTTAAAAAGAGTGTTGTGATTATAAGAAGAGATTAAACAGTTTCTCAATTTAATTGATATCGTACTGAATGTAGTGAGATGATGGCTCCCTTTGCTTAAATTTGTTCACTTATTGGCAGCTTGGTGAAGTCATTCAAGCCTTCACTTCCTTATCTTCCTTAACTTTTAATAATGGCTGATATACTCTTGAGTGAATATAAGTTGTGTGCGATCAATTTATTTGGATTTTATTATGAAGATAAATCGCCTACATGAATTATAATAAAACCGATTTAAATAATAATGAATTACTATATAAAGATAGTATAAAGAAAATTCAGCTGGCCAAATACCCATTGGCAAATGTTTGTCAGAGGAAGTTGAAGTTGTATGAAGTATTGTAAATTTACAATCAAATTATATAATATTTTTACATTTCAAAATTTTTTCAAAACACTTAGAAAATAAATAAACATTAAGTTTTAAAATTATACAAAAGTATAATTAAAAGTTATACATGTAAATTTACTTTTTCAGTTAGTGAGCAAACCAAACAAAGTATATTTACAAATGAAGTAAAAATTAGTAAATATGAAACATTTATCAATAAAAATATAGATATAAATAATATTTTATTATACATATATTTCAATTTTTAATCAATTATAAAAAAAATTGTTGAAAAAATATATAAAAAAATAACTATAATTATAAAAGGAAACATAATTATAAATAATAACAGTTGTGTAAATAATTAATTATAAAAAAAATTATAATTTCAAAAACTAAAAAACAAATTAAAAAAATAAATACTCATCTGAAGCCCTATCAAAAAATATCCATTGATGAAGAATAATCACACTACATTTTATGGTGGAATATATACAGTTTTCATTATATATAAAAATATTATAGGACACATTATCAATCTAGCTATTAGTTCTAAAATAAATTTTAGAATTTCCTATTTATTTAATTATTTTTTGAAGAAATTACATAAACTACTTATATCATAACTAAAATGCTTTTAATATGTAAAGTTTTCCAAGAAAGCACAATAATAACAGAGTAACTTTAAATGTAAATGGAACAGATACGAATAACAAGTCTTATAGGCCGGAATAACAAGAGGGCTTAAATTTTAAAATTAAAAGGGAGAAACATTTATATAACCTGATAATATTCAGTTTACAATGAACAAAAATTAAAGTTATAATCTTATTAAAAAAAAAACAAAAACGAATGCTTTAATAATTAAATTCCTGAAAGAGTGAGAATCTGTATTTGCGTGTGGCCTTATAATAAAGGCTCAGATTTTTCCAGTTTTTTTTTTTTAGTTCACGTAGAGATAATATCCTTTTCTTTAAGATATTTACACCCAAACTCAGATAGAACTGGACATGTAGCCAAAAAGTGAGTCACATCTTCTCTGACATTAGAAAATGGGCATAATTTTTGTGTCGCTAGAGAATGAGCATTTATTTAGATACATTAGTTCCATTTGTGCCTTAAAGAGACAGTTTATGAGGGTAAACTCCTGGCCACTATAAATGTTGCTTCTAAAGTGAGACAATCTGGGTAAAGCATCTGTATTTGGCTGTTTATTATTATAATCTTCCTGTTCTGTAGTAAATTATCATTGACCTAGCCAGAGTCTTGGTAAGATCTACATTTTCAGTGTTTGTTGTCTTGTCATACAGTTGCACCACAGACTCAAGATTTATTAAAAATTTTTTTTAAATAAATAATTTCTTTTAACTAATTCTTTTTAAAGCTTTGCGATGTGTATAAAGTGGGTGTTAGACTGATTTTGAGGAGTTATTTGGAATATTTGCAGGAAGATGGAATACCTTCATAAGAAAAAATTAAAAATTACACTTTCATATGGCCCAGCACCCAAACCTGAGCCCCTTAACATAAATCAATTGAGAGATTGCAAGTTAATTCTGAAAAGGATATTGTTATTTAACAGTAATTATTAAAAGCAGGGCTTACCACTGATGATTTTTCTTTAAAATGTACAATCAAAGATAATATTGAGATTAAATTTATTCCCAAATTCTTGTTCTGATTGATGTAGTGATTAACAACCACTATCTCTTGAATATTAAACCATCACTTTTCAAATTTATTTTATTTACTGCCAGTTATGAACACAGCTGTTTTTTGTATCTATTCTTATTAACAATTACATTCCATTTCTGATAGAACTTTTCCAAACTTTTAATCAATTTTTAAGGTAAGTTTATCAGAGGCTAGCAAAACAATATCATCTGCATATGCTAATATTTTTATTAGCTTACCACATATATTAATTCCACCTTTAAATAGATATTATCTAAATTTTATAACAAATAACAAATAGAATTTGACTCGACAAGCGTCTATGCTTTATTCCTGTAATTGTGTCAAATAGATCTCAAATAGTCCTTGCTTACCTGACACCTTAGTAACTTCTTATTTTGATTTGGAAAACGTGTCTAATTCTGTCAATTTTTAAAAAAGGGCATGACAATATTCAATTGAATGAAACAGCGGAGAGATCAAAAGATCTTCTGCCTCTTAATACTAAGTTTTAACTTGACAATTCTCATTAAATTGAAGACATTATTGAGAGTAGAGCACGCTTATAAAAACTTGGCTTGGAATTCTTTTGACTTCATTTTGGTAGCATCATTTGTCAAGTTTATCTGGCAGGAAACCAGTAAATAATTCTTGATAAGACTGTGTTAAAAAAGATATTCCTTGATAATTGCCCTTCAACAACATTGTCCCTTTTAAAAATTGGGAAAATAATAGATCTTCTTAAGATTTTCATGGTAAGCTCTGAAGAAAATAATTGATTATTGATTTTCACCAATTTCTCTTTGAAATTATCATGTGGATTTGAAAAACTTGGAGATTCTGTCGACCAGCCTTTCCAGCTTTAACCTTTGCAAGAATCTTATACGAGTCTTGCTACACAAAAGGTGCATCCATTCTCTCATCACTAATAAAAAGTTTGGCAAAACCAATTTATTGGAGGTGATAACAGGATTTAACCATCATCCAAAATATTTTACCTGTCTTCCATAGTTTGTATTGGAACATAGAGATTGTTTCTGTTTCAAACATTGTACTGATAACCAAAAAATCTTTAATATATGTGGTTGCTTTTGTATTTATGTTTAGTCTCTAAAAATTGATCGTTAACAATATCCAAATTAACCTGTCTATACGTCAACATTCAAAAAGCCAAATTTCTTTCCTCTTGAAATATGAAAGGGAATCACTTTTGCTGGTTACAGATAGATTATATGTTACAATTATAGTGTTTTTTGAAAGTTACTTAATCATACGCTGTATTAACTGGGTAATTTAAATTCTCATATTCAGCAGTATTCCAAAACTGAATATTGAAAAATAACTGTAATTTAACTGATGCATGACCTGATTATTATTAAATAATAATAATTATTATTCGATTCCATTATTTTAAAATTCAGTTTAATTGGTAAGCGATCTGAGAATATGTTGTAGTACTGAAGGAGCCATTGTCACAGTAAATCCCTTGATTTACTTTGTTGGTTGGTGTCTGTATCCTTATACAGCCCAAAAATTTATCGTATGATTTATGAGAGCTAATAAAAGTATGTTCATCTTGATCATCTCTTGCCATATGTCCATCCATCTAGTAAACATAGCTTAAGGTCCTAGAAAATGGATAACAAAGCTTTTCCATCAGCATTAAATACTTTTTCCTTAGAATTTCTAAGTCTTCAAGTGAAGAGTATTACAGACAATATTGGAGAATACTGACATCCTCTGGGATAAGCTGTTAAATCCTGACTCTTCCATTAAAATCATTCATCAAGAAAAAATTCAATCCTCTACACCTTTAATACCAGATCATATAATTCATTAAAAACTTGAGAGTATTTGTTACAATTCAGATATACTGGAATTATACTGGTATATGTATTTATTTCGGAATATATCTGAATATAGAAGATCTCATTTGAGATTGTAAAATTTACTTATGCAAAATCTAGTGATTCTGTCAGTTTTTACTTTTTTAATATCATAAATAATGCCTTCATTCACCCATCCATAGAGGTCTTTACAGCAAGATGTCAAATTATTTTGTAATTTGGAAATTTGTTTAAAATTTTTTAATTCGTGAACAAAAATTTCAACAAATTTTTCTTAGTTAAATGGTATAAGTTCTATAATTTCTAATTTGCCTTAAAAGCAATAATAACATCTATATAATTAACTACTGATCTTTTCAGTGTTAGGTTTACCACTTATTAATTTTAGTTATATGCAATAGATGACTTTTTAGTAGATGCTAATCTACTGCAGGAACGGAAAAAGTCAGTAACATTTGCCGTCAGAGTACATTTTGTTTTATTAGCAGTTCTTTAAATTTTCTGAAGATTTTTCGCCCTTTTTCAAATTTCTTGAACACAGTTAAATCATAGATCATTGTGATAGCAGAATTTCATCTATCATTAACCAATTACTTTTAAGAAACACAATATAGTTTAATGTTTGTATGAAATCTCTTTTTTCGAGCAAAGTCTTTTTGAATGATGATTCTCATTCCTTTGTTTGAGATCCACGAAAACAAATATTTTACTATCCTTGAGCATTGAACAGTTCTTATAAGTGCAGCTTTATTTAAATTAGATACAAGGGCCAATAAAACAGGGTGACTCTTATATACAGCAACCTAATCGTCTGACAAAATTAATTTCAGAATCCTATAAGTCCATCGCTGTAACTTTATTTTGTAAATCAAAAATATATTTTCCTTTAGCTTCCTATTATTTTCAAACTCATTCTCAGAAATACTGTAGATTGTTGTTTTCCCTTGTCAATTCAGTCAATAAATCTATTTTATTTAGATAACCATAAGATTATTAATGAAGATATTCATTTTCCTTGCTTAAATCATGTATCTTTTTGTTTAGTTTCTGAAATAGAGATGAAATATTTAAAAAAGCGATTTCCTGCTTATCCGCTGTAGCGTATTCACATTAATTTTCTCTTTTAATTTTTCTAATAATTATAACTGTTTGAGATCACTAGAATTTTAATTTATAACTAACTGTTACAGCATTAAAGATTAAATAACAATAAAACAATTAATAAATGTTATCACACAAAAATAAAATCCCAAAAAGAGTGATGAATTCTGTAAATCTATCTCAAACATTTTTATGTATTTCTTATATTGACACATTGGTGTAGAAGTGAACATCTTTTCACATCAGTCAATTTTTTTACTGTAATTGCCTCACATGTTAAAGATTTAAAAGAAAAAAAGATTTAAAAGGAAAAACTTGTCTTTCATATTGTACAATCCTGCAATGTTATTCACAGTTGTTTAAATATCATGAAGTATGCAGGAAGAGGGACCCTCAGCAAGTCATACATCTGACATAAAGAAAAATTGTTTTTCCTTATGGTCAGATAACACATTTATTAAAGTAGATGTGTTACTAACACATCTACTTTAATGAGGTGATATTTTTTGATAAACATTATTATTTGGACTGAGCCACTATTATATAAAAGCCCAGTCCTTTTTGGAAGCATTGTTGAAGACAGTCGGTTCTGGGAGATTTACGGCTATTGTGTTTTTGACATACATGATGTGTTTCCATCAGATTTCAACCATTGCATTGAAATAGTGAGTGCTACTGTTATTTTTTTATCAAACTTCTAGCATCAAAATAAATAAAAAATTGTTCAAATTAGAAGACTGAGATGTAATTCAGCCATTTCAATAAATTCATTATATCATGAGATTGTAGAATTGTAAAATTTTTGAGCACTTGATTCAGGACTTTTTAGATTTTAGTCTCTTTATATTAATGTAAAATCATGTTTATGTCAAGTGAATCTGATCAGATGATGATGAGGTGTGAAAATGGATGAATGAGTTCTTATTTCAAGATTTTGATTCATGGATTTTTTACCCAGATTCTTAAACAAAGAGGGCAGTTATGTTAAGGAAGTTGCAGTTAATTTGTTTTTTTCTAACATGTAACAAGTAATTCAATAAAATTTAAGCATACGAGTAGAAAAACTTATTTTCTAACTTTTATAATTAATAAAAGTAAACTAATAATTACTTATGTTTTAGGGTGATACATTCTCAGATTTTGATACGATGACTGACCGGCTGGTTGGTGAAATACTATATCATGTGGATGCGTGTGGTCTAAATCCATCAAAAATTAGTTTTATAGGACATTCATTGGGTAATATTATAATAAGGGCTGCCATAGCAAGACCACAGATGAAACATCTTTTGCCACGGTTACACACATTTTTATCTTTATCTGGGCCACACCTGGGTACATTATATAATAATAGTGGCCTTGTCAATATGGGTGAGTGTTATATCTTTTCTTTATTCTGCAATAATTATTGTTTTTCTTTGGAAAAAAAAATGTATATAAGTGTATCTATACCGTTGGTCATTATCTCAGTTCTTCCTTGCTTGCATCTTCCTTACTTTTACTTAGTCTTTGTCTATAAGGTAAAGTCTGTAAGGTACCTCCTCATTCAAAATCAGTCTTATACAAGGTGTGACAATAAAGTAATGAGACTGATGTGAAAAAAAATGTTGCTTACCGTTTTAGTCATGTTTAGTGTTGTCTCCTTCAAAGTAGTTCCCCTCTGATTGCACTCACTTATTCCAGCGCTTCTGCTATTGATGGTAACATTTCTGGAACTCATCTTCTGTAATATCCTCCAAGACCCTCGTCACAGCTTTTTGGACATCTTGTGTTGTTTGAAAATGGTTTCCCTTGACCGCCATTTTGACTCTTGGAAATAGAAAAAAGTTGCACGGAGCGATATCTGGTGAATAAGGTGGCTGTGGTAGTACTGAAATTTGTTTTGAAGTTAAAAATTGCTTTACTGACAGAGCAGTATGGGATGGCGCATTATCGTGATGCAGAATCCAATTATCAGCAACGTTGGCACGGACACGAAGAACTCATTTACGAAGTCTTTCTAAAATTTCTTTGTAGAAATATTGGTTAACTGTTTGTCTAGGAGGCACCCACTCTTTATGAACAATTCCCTTGGAATTGAAGAAGCACACAAGCATGTATTTCACTTTTGACTTTGACATGCGAGCTGTTTTTGGTCTGGGTGTTTCCTTTGAGCATCGTTGCGAACTTTGGCATTTTGTCTCTGGATCGTATTGAAAAAACCAACCTTCATCACCAGTGATAACAAGGCTCAACAAATCTGAATTGATTTCCGTTTGCTCTAACAGATCGGCTGCCACATTTTCCTGTGTTTCTCGCTGTTGTGTGAGATTTTTGGGGACCATTTTTGTAAAAATCTTTCTCATACCAAAATCTTCAGTTAATAAATGACGAACCCTTTCTCGATTGATGTTAAGTTCTTCTGCAATCATTTTCACGGATAATCTTCGATCAGATCGTACGATTTCACACACCCTGGTCAAGTTGACATCTGTCAGTGAGGTTGATGGTCGTCCACTGCGGTCTTCATCTTCAACATTCGTTCTGCCTTCACTAAAAATTTTATGCCACCGAAAAACTTGAGCTCTTGACATAACCTCCTCTCCAAAAGCCTTCTGAAGCTTACCGTAAGTTGTTGTCGCGTTTTCACCCAGTTTAACGCAAAAAGAAGTGGCATACCGTTGCGCAATATTTTGCGGTTTCATTTCTGTGACGAGAGACACAAACACGTGTTCACTTATTACAGCACAACTCACGACTGAGCAGTTGCATCAATGTGCCGCTTGGACTAGAAGTACACATCTTGCAAAGAAAAATCAGTATCATTACTTTATTGTCGCACTTTGTATTAATACGTGAACCTGCTTTCATTCCTTAATCACCCTCTTTATTCTTCCATCCTATTCATAAATAACAGTGCTTTTAATATCTGTTTAATTTAGCTTTACACAAGGGGTGCTGAGAAGTAGGGCTTATACAAAGATAAAAATTAGTAACTGTTTCATACTGACATTTTTGTGCAACAAATCCAGTAAAGTATGTCTATTTATTGCAGCTCCTTTTAATCTGTATGTTTTAGAATAAAGTTGAGCACTTGTTGTAAGTCAGTATAATTAGAACACTACTGATTGACTAAATTTCTAACTACTTAAAATATTACTTCTTTACAAATTCATAGTTCTTCACCACAGCTTACAAGCTGTGGTGAGGAAAATTTTTGACTGGCAAAGTGATTGTTGAATAAAAAATCCACTATGCTTGAAGCTGGTTGAGTAGAATATTGAATGAACCTTTCTATGAAAAACAATTTTCTGTAACGGGTTCAGAAAATCAAATTCATTTCAATGATTGAATTAAATTAGACCGTTTCTTCCCTCAAAGATTTATCAGGGATAAGATTTGATTGGCAAAACTATAGAGTTCTCACATTATTAGTGATTTGATTCTATAAATCTTTTCATAAACCAAAGAGAATGTTGTGAATAAATCTTGAATTGTTATCGTGAAAAGAATGAACAAATCTTTGTCAATATTGTGGAGATTGGTGATAAGAATTGGGTGTACTACTATGACCTAGAAGGAAAAAAGGACAGCACCTTACATCGTCAAATCATTCCACATCCAAAAACGTTTTTTTTTTAAATTTAAAACATTTCTGTGTGACTGATTATTTGAGGTTACACATAATTTGCATCCAGCTCTGCCATTTAACTTCAATTTGGGTACCTTTAAATTTTTAATATACTTTGTAACCTCAAAAAACATGAGAATTATTTCACTACTTACAATGAGGTGAAGCCAGCAGAGCAATTGTCACATAATAATTATCCAAATTTTTCATCGATTGCATGTGAAATACTTGTCATGCAAGAAACTGTGATTATTTAAGTGTCAGAATATTGATTATTAAGTGACTACGTCAGATTAAAGCATACATTTATAATCGATTATTATTTTCTCCTTTTTTTTGTTTTCAAATATCTTTTCATTCTCAAAATAACCAAGCATTACTTTTCAGCCCGTTGTTGTACTTACCCATTTTTATGATCTAGTTTAGTTAATCTGAGTTTTTATGATATATTGTTTATTGTACTTTTTAGGTATGTGGTTCATGCAGAAGTGGAAAAAATCAGGTTCACTTTTACAACTGGCCTTAAGGGATGCGGCTGATGTCCGGCAGACATTTCTTTATAGATTAAGTCAGCGTTGTCACTTGAGCCACTTCAAACATCTTTTACTTTGTGGGTCATCTCAAGATCGTTATGTGCCATTGCATTCTGCAAGAATAGAATTATGTAAAGCTGCTGTTAAAGATATTTCAAGTCTTGGTGCTGTTTATCGTGAAATGGTCCAAAACATTCTTTATCCGATAATAGGTAAACCAGAAGTAACACTCGTTCGATACGATGTTCACCATGCTCTTCCAAACACTGCCAATTCACTGATCGGTCGTGCTGCTCATATTGCTGTACTCGATTCAGAGTTATTTATTGAAAAATTTCTTGTAGTTACTGGACTAAAATATTTCAGATAGTTTCAGATATCATTAATTTTTTTTTTTGTATTAAATTTTATCTAATCTAGTCGCACATACATTTGTAGTTAAGTAACAGTGAATTAGTGCCAGGGACCAAATGATATTCTGGCTCTGATGATGATAGACTAAAACGTGAAATGTGTTCAATAAATGATTTTATCTGAAATGAAATAAAGATTGGTATTTTTTCAAATTCTTTACTATTCATTATATTATTTTACTGTAATACTTTAATATTATAATTACATATACATTTATGAATAAAATTATGTAACTACAGAATTAAAATATATTTTATGACACAACTTCTATATCTGGTTTATAAATTAATTGACGGTAAACATCTGATTAACCATTTGTTTTTTTCTCTATTTTCCCTGTGCAATGATATTTGAGATCAATTTGGATCGTTATTCATCATTACTAATTTTGATTTGGTTATATATTAAAATGTAAAGTGAAGTTTAACTGACTTCTTTTTATCTTTATTTATAATTTTAACCTCTTTAATATACGGTTGCTTAACTGTATCATTTCTTCTGTAGACTTTTTATAGAGGTCCTACATTCTCATATATTATTTAAATGCAGGTTGCCCCATATAAACACAACCCATCTATATCAGTATGTATATTTAAATAAAAAAGGGATGTGTTAAATATTTTATTTCCAAACTTTACAGTACCTTAAATTCTAGAGCAAATGCTGGAAGCGGCATCTTCATGAGTACATGCTTCCACCTTTTTCACAATGTTAAAACAGCTCTTTGAGGTAACCCCCAGTTAAAGCTGGAGATCTTGGTGGCCATAAGCCACAACCAATAATGCAACCACCAAAGAATTCATTAATGAAATCAGAAGTTAAATGTGTGTAGTGTGATGTTGCACCACCATGTTGGAACCGTACATATAAATTTTTCTCTTTCAACAGTGCGTTGAATTAGAATAAAATATTCTGATACCTTTCTGCAGTAATGGTCCTACTCAAAAGAAAGAGAACCAATAATTTTTTTTGTAATATCGCACACCATAGCCCATTTTCTGTGTGTGCAGTTGTTTTTCATGATATGTTTGGAGATTTTCAGAGCAGTTCGAATACTACTGTTATGGCTGTAAACAGTCATAACCCTACTATTACGGCTGTAAACAGCCATAATAGTAGGCTTGGTTTCATTCTGATGAAACCACGCTTCATCTGTGAAAAAAATCAAGTCCATAACATGAA
Organism: Lycorma delicatula; assembly: GCF_047948215.1. NCBI lineage: Eukaryota > Metazoa > Arthropoda > Insecta > Hemiptera > Fulgoridae > Lycorma > Lycorma delicatula. The sequence continues at coordinate 161,867,744 of NC_134460.1, read as the reverse complement.
TCCTCTCATGTAAAAGTCAATGAAACCAATGACAGTATTCTAGGTGTTTCTCTTTGTCTGGATCAAGAAGTCGATGAACTGCTTGAATTTGATGTGGTCATAAGTTTAATTTTTTTATCGCCTGATGAATGGTTGATTTTGGTAAATTGATCAGCTAACAAGCATCTAATTGATTTCTTTGGTGAGGTAGTTAATCGGTCTTTGATTTCAGTGACTGTGTCTGCATTCAACACTGTCATCAATCTTTTGTGTTCCTTGTTATTAATGAAACCTGTTTGTCTAAATTTAGCCACTAACCTCAAAACTGATGTCTTGTTAGGTGCTGGTTTATCATGGTACTTATGCAAAAAAATTCTTGCACTGCAACCACTTATTGTGTGTTAAAGTATGACAAAAAAATAAAAACACGTTCGTCATGTGAAAATATAATTTTTTCTCTATCAAAACACTGAGCGTTATGATAGCTTTATTATGGCTGTGGGTAGCAGTCTACTGGATCGGCAGAATGTTCACTTGTTGGGCGAGTCCATTCCAGTAAAATGTATAGAGAAGTTGGGCAGTCTATTCAAATATTGTAGAAAGCTGATAGGTAACTCAACGGGTTGGTCTAGTGTTGAACATGTCTTTGCAAATCAGCTGATTTTGAATTCGAGAGTTCCAACGTTCAAATCTTAGTAAAAGCCATATAATTTTATATGGATTTGAATACCAGATTATGGATACCGTTGTTTCTTGATGGTTGGGTTTCAATTAACCACACACACATTTCAGAAGCGGTCGAACTAAGACTGTACAAGACTACACTTCACTTGCACTCATACATATCATCCTCTGAAGTAATAGATGACAGTGATTCCCGGAGGCTAAACAAGAAAAAAAAGAAAAAAGAAGCCTGATAGGTGGGTTGCGTTTTAAATGGACGCCCTACATTTACCTCTTAGCTGTAGACTATCAACAACTTGGATCTAAGTACTGCTTCTATATAGAGTTGATTGAAAATATCAAATGAATGACTTATTTGTTTATTATTGTAAACCCTACCACATCATAGTGAACATAACTTACAGTACTACCTACCATACTGATGCAGTTTATTACATTGCCATTTAGTCATCACTGACATGTAACTGTTTGTAATATAAGTTGGCACATTAAGTGATGTGACAGCACAGTAACTGCCTTTTGGTAGGAACTTTTGGCAGTGAAACTGTCATTGTATCCTTACATTAATATGGATATGATACTAGTAACTTTTTTTCACCATTTGCCTCCTAGTCTTTCGTTAGGCATTTTACATTTATTTTTTATAGTAAAAATTTAATTATACTTTCATTGTAACTTTTTTCAGAATAAATTTTGGATAAATAAATAACAATCGTTAAAACATTGTAGCATTATAATTTAAAAAAAACGACCGATTAGTTATTTTTGTGACAATGAATCTATAAAAACGTATAGTAATTTGTAAAATTGCGTAATATGAATTTGTTATTCTATCTTTGAATAAGTTATAGCATTAAATTACAGTGACTTATTTTTTGATTGAAAACTTACTTGGCAGGATGTTTTTCACTAGAGATTAGTTTTTTATCAGATTTATTGTACTTTGGATGTTTATAAGTGATAAATAATTAGTAATTTTTAGAATTAATACAAATTACTTTTATAGTGGAAAGTCTTAAGAATACACACTTAAATACACTTAAAAATAGAATCTGTTAACAAATTCTAAGGATGACAGTTCAATTAATATTACTGCAAGTTGAGTCTTTCTTCAGCTGGAATTGATAACTGAATATTTGCATTTTGATAAGTAACAATACAGCCAAAATTCTGCAGAAAATCATAGAAAGGTTCAACATTCATATGTATTTAAAGAATTTATTGGAATAGGACTGCAGTTTATGAAAACATTTCATTGAAAGTTTTTCTTTAAGGAGTCTTTCACTCTACAATGGATGGACCCAGTAGAGGTTTTTTCTTTTATTTTCATTCTGTCAGAATGATTGCAGAACAATTAAATTTGATCAGTACCACAGTCCATCAAATTTTGACAAATGAATTAGACATGAAAAAGATTTGTATAAAATGGTCTAAAAAATCTCACTGTTTAACAGAAAAACAACAGGGTGGAAATGTGCCGTGATGTTTTAGGGCAAATTGAAACTGATCCTGATTTTGTAAAAAAAAATGTTGTTATTGATGATGAATCGTGGGTATTTGAATATGACCCAGAAACAAAACACCAGAACAAGGAGTGGCACACTTCAAACTCACCACGTTCCAAAAGAGCAAAAATGAGCAAATCAGAACGATGCTAATTTGTTTCTTTGATAGTAATGGCATTGTCCATAAGGAGTTTTTACCTACAGAACAGATTGTAAATCAATCTGTTTACCGAGAAATTTTTGAAAGACTGTGGAAAAGAGTTGCCCGCGTGAGACCAGCCATCAAAGACAGCTGGATGCTGCATAATGACAGTGCACCTTCTCACACTGCATTCTCAATCAATGAGAGATTTTGGCAAAGAAAAACATTCCTGTTGTTCCTCAACCACCTTATTCACCTGATGAGTCCCTGCAACTTTTTCCTTTCCCGACTTTAAAAAACACCTGAAGGATGCCATTTTGGAACATTAGAAAACAAAAAAATATATAACCGACCATATGAGGAATATGCCGATTTCTGAGTTCCAACACTGCTATGAAGAGTGGGAAAACCATTTGAAGTGTTGTGTGGCTTCCCAAGGGAACTACTTTGAAGGTGACAGAGTTCATTATAACTGGATTGCAAATAAGAAGTTTTTCTGAATCAGTCTCATTACTTTATTTACGGAACTCTTATATTAAGCTAGTTTAAAAACAGAAATTAAGTAAGTATCCTATTTATAAGGCTAAGGCTTATGTAATTTTTTTCTTCAATTATTTTCAAAACTGTACATAATTAACATTTGTATAATAGCTTATAGTAGCATTTCTCAACCTGGGGTTCATGAAATTAGCCTAGAACTTTACGTGTAAACAATAATGAAATCATTTTATGAGAAAAAAATTATTTATTATAAACATTTACTTATATTTATAAGTACACATGTAAAGAAAATAAATTAATGAGATGGTTAGGTTTGTTTTTTCATTTAAAGGTTTCTGCATACGTGGATCTATGTTAGAAACACACAAAAGAGAATTATTTTCAAGAGATAAAAGACAATTCCTATGTTTAATTTAGTGCAATATAGATTAAAAAAAACCTTTTCACAGTTGTAAGATGTAGCAAAAGGGATTAATATTTTCAATGCTTCTGTGACTAAATTTTTATATTCACTTAGACGTGCAAGCCAAAACATATGTTTATATTCAGATGTGAATTGCAGTTGTAATATTTTTTATTGACATAATTTGATGAGCTAGTCTAGAGTCTCAAACAGTAAGTTTAGAAGCTGCAACAATGTTTTCACCAACTGGTTTCAGTACCCATTTATTCAAGAAATCATTTTTATCATCCAGAAAATACTATTCCAACTGAATTTTTAGCTCATGAAAATGCATCTTCATGCTATCCAAATTGTGGTGAGTAATAGTATTTTCTTCACAAAATTTTTCTTGATATAATCAGAAGTGAGTGGGAACGTATCAAAAGTTTTGCTTTGAAGGCAAATAATCCAGATTTTTAGCTTCTTAATGAAAGCATGAACTTAGTCTGTTATTAATAAAATGTTTTTATCACGTTCTTGTAAATTCACATTCAAGTCGTTTAAATGCTAAAATACATCAGCTAAGTAAGCCAACAGCAACATATACTCATTATTCTGTAAAAGCTTTTTGCATCTAACATGTTTATTAAAACACTGACCATATCAATTGCAGCAGGCAGAATGAGGTTTTCTGCAATTTTATGGGGTTTGGACATCGTAACTACGATTAATTGTACAAGATAAGATCTTCAAATGTATTTTTATCAGTACGGCTTGATTTACAAAAAGAAGCTTGTTGATTTTTCAACATAATTTTCTTTAATAAAAAAATTCCAAGAGTTTGCATTTATGATCTGAATGTTTAGTTTCCAAGTGTTTAATTAATTTTGATGGCTTCATGCTTTCATTGGAGAGGGCTTGAAAGCAAACAACACACTGTGGTTTTTCATCCAATGAGGTAAAACAGTAATTTAAATAACTGTCATTGTACAATAACCTCTGGTCTCTTTTCACGAACAGAGGTTTGCATTGTATAAAGTCTTTTTCAGTGCTATTTTAGAGCTGGTGGTCGAGTGTGTACCTTCCCCAGTATCACAATCTCACTGTCTGAGAACTGTCACAACGGTTTTGTGCCCTTACTGTTAAGATGATTCATATACCCTTTTCAAAGGGATTCAGAGGATTTGGTACATGATTTGTTCGAGCACCTGCCTCATTGCGGCAAAAAGAGCGGCAACGACTCTTGGTCGCAAGTCCTTGTTACGAGTCCTGCTCATGCTCAACTTTACCTTTAGTCCTGCTCATGCTCTCTTAGAGTGGGCAAAAAAAAAAAAAAATGTAACTGTGTGTTGATCTTTGATTTCACACATTTGATCCAGCAGTGACGAAGAGGTGCAAAGAATGACAGGAGAATACAGAAGGTCTCCAGCTGCCCATGGCTCACTGCGGGTAGTCGCCACGCTTATGGGCTTGAGCCCAATATCTAAATAGAAGGAATACAGTGAGTATTTTGTTCGTATACTGTTAAGGTCAGGGCATCTCTGACCATGACAGATGTTAGTGAGGTAGGTAAGAAGTTAGGCGGAGGAGGGAGCCGGAGCTTTATCCTTTGACCTCCTTGAACACTGTTCCTGACAATGATAGTTCAGAAGTAGATATAAGGGTGACCACCTGGGAGGGTATGAAACAACTTATTGAAGAGTCTTTGCAAGCCATGGGCAGGCCTGGCAACTCTGCTCCTTTGGCCCGCGATGTTTTGGCAAAATTGGGTGACTTGTCTTCCTATTTAGCAAATCCCAAGTGTACTATTGCTGCTACCAAGAAGAGATTATTGCCTCGACTCGAATTCTTCCAAGCGGCTTCCACAGCTCTCGTCGAGGGTTTCGAAAATGTTGCTTCACGTCCTAAAGAAATAATTGTATCTCAGAAACCGCCCCGGCCCCGATGCAACCGCGTAGGTATGCTGTCAGGGACATGGAACCAGCCAGTCTTCTAAGAAACCTGAGGTTGCGTTTGTTAATAGGGCGGAGGGCTCGACTGTGTCCAGCAGTTAGCTGAAGAAAGATCTCCAGGTTACCCTTCGGGGTGATCGGAAAGGTTTTAAAATAAGGAACATTAAAGTGACCGGCAAGGGATTAGTTGTGGTAGCGGATGATACGGAGACCATTCAGGTAATTAGAGATTCCATGGCGGTTAAGCGATTGAATGTGAAAATAGATCCGAAGAGAACGCGTAGGCCCCGTAATATAGTCTATGGTATTGACCATAACCTGAGTGATGAAGATGTCTTTTCCCTCATTAGGGAACAGAACACCGATTTGGTTGAAGCCGCCTTCAACTGCAGGTTGGTCTTTAAAATGGGTAGGCGTGATACCCAGAAATATCACGGAGTCTTTGGGGTGAGTTTTGGTCTCTCAAAAATTTACGTCTGCAGGCAGACTGTTTATAGATTTAGTGTCCTGCCGAGTATAAGAGTATGTTGATGTCCAAAGATGTTTCAAATGCTGCAGATATGGTCGCAGGGCTAAATTTTGTAAGTTTGCCTTGATGTGTGCCCATTATGGCGAGAAGGGCCACAGGCATGACGATTCTTCGCATAGGTTCGAGGCTCCGTCCTATGCTAACTGTAAGAGGTTGCAGAAGAAACATGAGCACCAGTTGTTAGGAGGGAGTGTGGCTGTTACGTAAGGGCCGTTGCGCTGTACTTTAATTCCTTAGATGGTTAGGTTCGGTGAACTAAATGCCCACGGTGCTTATGTAGTCCAGGTTGAGTTAGGTGAAGTTTTACAGAAACTGAGCTCGATGTTTTCCCTCTGCAGCACCCATATGTAATTAGGGGTGATCTGCCAGGCTTTCAGAGCTGGAAAATTTTTGTGTAGGGCATGTCTGCCTTTCTATGCAGGAAGTCGCTTGATAGTGTCTTAAACGGCAGGTTTCTGACACGCATCATGTTGTGGTCAGACTTGCCATTCGCGAACAGAACCTTACAGTTGTTAGTTCATATTTCCAATACAGGAATCCCACTGAGGAACACCTAGCGAGATGGGATAGGATCCTTCGTATTGTGGGTAATGGTCCAATCCTTATTGGTGCCGATATCAATGCGAAGTCGCTTTTTTGGCACAGTGGGATCACTGATCATGACGTTGGCTTAATTGACAGTTTCATCGCGCAGCACAATTTTGAGGTCTTTAATGTTGCAGACTAGTTGGCCACTTAGTCGGTACGGTTAACGGACGAAGGGCCTTTTCAGGTACAAATATTGACATCACTATTGGTAGGGTCGTTCCTGGTAGGGTCCTTGACTGGTCTATGGTCGACGACTGTTCTAGCGATCATCGGTTGATACTTTTTGAAATAGCGAATGAGTTGCGCGATAGTCGTGAAGGACACTTTCCTGTTTGCTGGGGGCGCTTCCTATGTAGGAGGGGCGGACTGGCCGAAATTCTCCTCTTTGTTGGAGTCCAGACTGGAGATTTTTTCTCGAGACCTTGACGGCCTGCCATTAGATGTTCTGGCAGAAAACTTTACTTCTGCGGTGGCAGCAGCTGAGGCCGCCATTCCTAGAGGCACTGGCCGGGAACGTATATCTGGTTGGTGTTCTCGGAATCTGACAGCTACGAAGCAGTCTATGAACCGACTCAGAAGGGCTGCGCAATGAGAGGGTGATCCCAATCGGCGTGGGGCCCTAACTGCAGAGTACCGCAGAGCTAGGGCTAGGTACTTTCATAGCATTAGGTCCTCCAAGTGTAATTCCGGGCGGTCCTTCGTTCAGGAGCAAGGGAATAGAGACTTTTGGGGCGTTGTGAACAGAGCCCTTGGACATAAGCGCAGGAAAAATGTCCTCTTGCCAAACTTGTAAACCCACGAGGATGTGGTAATTGATAAGGAACGTGTCCTTAATATTTTGCTGAATGATTTGTTCCCGGATGACACTATGGTGGGTGAGGTTTCATACCACCGGCGTGTCAGGCGGGAAGTCGCAATTTACGAGACCGACTTACAATCTTCTGAGATCACTGAGGCGGAGTTGCGCCAGGTAATCTATAGTATGGCACGGCACAAGGCCCCCGGATATGATTGTATCACAGTGGAGCTTCTCGTCTGTGAACCTCTAACTAGAATATATAATAGGTTGCTCTTCGCTGGCCACTTTCCGGCGTGTTGGAAGCGTGGAGACTTGGTGTTGTTATTCAAAGGTGGCGCTTTGAATAACAACACCAAAGATCCCACTTCTTACCGTCCACTAACGCTCTTCCCCCTGATTGGCAAGGTTTTTGAGAAGGTCCTATATATGCGTATTAATGTTAGACTGGCCACTGATCATTTGCTAATGGGCAACCAGTATGGTTTCCGTCCGGGCAAGAGCACTGAAGCTGCCATACCAATGCTGTGGATATAGCTTCCTCTAATCCATGTAAATGTGTATTAGGGATTTTTCTGGGCATATCCGGAGCATTTAACAACTTATTGTGGCCCTCTGCCCTGTTTCAGATGCAGAAGAGTAAGTGTACACGAAATGAATTAGAAGTGCTCTCAAGTTATTTCAGACATCGGACCGTTTCTCTGCGTGACGGCGGCTTGGAAGTTCGTAACATCTTAACTAAAGGATGCTCTCAGGGCAGTGATCTGAATCCCTTCTTTGGATCATAGAATTCGATTCGATGTTACGTTTAAGGTTGCCATGTGGTTGTCGTGTCGTCGCTTATGCTGACGACGCGCTACTACTGATTGAAGGGGATTTGCGTAGAGTTTCGAGCTGCTCATGCTTGTGAGGCACTCCGACTGTAAAGTCTCCAACTTAAGATGATTTTCAGCTCAGAGAAAACCACAATGATGTTGCTTAAGGGCCGATTGGCTGCTACCCGATGAATCCGGGTCCCGATTCCTGGTCTCCCCATTCGGTACGTCACGACTCAAAAATACCTGGGTGTTATCCTTGATGAGAATTTTCGGTTCAAGGAACAACTACAGTATGTAGCAAAAAAGGCCGCTGATGCTTTTTATGGAATCTATAGTCATTCATCTTGATTGGGGGTTGAATTATTGTACCATTCGAATCCTTTACAACGGTGTCAACAAAACAATTATGCTGTATGCTGCGCCTGTCTGGGCTTACCACATGGCTTTTAGGTATTGTGCGGACATTTTGCTGCGGGCCTAGCGACTCCTCTTGCTGGCTGTTATAGGCGGTTATAGAACAGTCTCGCGGGAGGCAGTCTGTGTTATAGCCGCAGTCAAAACAATAGATATCTTGGCTAATGAGCGTAAGGAACGCTACATTTCAAAGGTAAATAACCTATAGACGTCAGAACGAAAGCAGGAGATTGAAGAACGGGGCCTTGTGTCTTGGCAGGTCAGGTGGGACGAATCTCCCGCAGGTCGCATGGTATATTATCTATACTGTCTGATTTCGGTGCGATTGGATGGGTCTCCCCCAATCGGTATATCACACAGTTTCTCTCCGGGCATGGTGTCTTTCGGGCGAGTTTGGCTAGGTTTCGTTTGGTGGATTCGAGTCAATTCCCGGATTGTGGGACTGATGATACAGTGGACCACGTCCTCTACGTCTGTCCCCGATTCGTAGTCGAACGTTCACGAGCTGTTAGGGAACCTGAGAAAATAATTTCCTTTCAGGATCTCCGTACTAACTGGATGATCCGCGAGGAGTGGTCTATAGTGGCTAGTTTTCTTCGTGCCCTTGCGGTGTGTAGGTCTGCAGAGGGAGTTTAATCGAGGTACTCGATCGTGATTGGATCCCGGGTTGCTAGGATTCCGGCTTTGGCATTGGATTGGTTGGGGGGTAGGCGCATTGGCATTGTGCCACGGTTATATTTGTAATGTTTGTGATTCGCTTTGGGGCTCCCACTGGTGGGAGTGGCCGCGCCGCAGGGTTATGTTAATCCGTGCGACCGGGGGCGTGGCTTCCGTCCGCCGGTGGCGGTCGTTATCGTAACTTGGTGATTCCACTCGAGACATCGTGATGGGATCGGGTGGAGTGCGGGGTTTGTCCCCGGCTCCTGCACGGACCGGAATGCGTTTGTATTCCCCTTGTTAGGTGACCTAAATTGGTCGACTGATTTGGGTGTAGGTCTGAATTTCGATGTTGCGTAAAACATAATTTTGATTGGTATGAGTGTAGCACTGATTTAACTTTAAACTCGTTCGTTCTCTGAGCCATTCACAGTCACGAACGGTGTTGTCAAATCTTTACTAGGAGCGGGTTTCTGCTTCCGCGGTTTCGGTCAGTTAGTTTGAGGGAATCATGTTAGGTTGGATGTAAAGATGTCCGTTTGAGGCCTACGTGAAGGTGAAATTTGATTTGTATTTTACTGATGCAAATGTCTGCCGAGGCATTTACGTAGGTGGCATCCCGACCGAGGTCTGGCTGATGACTGTGAGATATAATTAGTTAGAGTGTCTACAGACGACCTCCGGTAAAGCCCCTCAGGGCTTGGAACAGAGGGGGTGGTGTGGCGATCGGTAACATCACAAGGTGGGTGTCTTCCCCCTACGGGATTGGGATGTCATTGTACAATCTTGTCTTTTTACCAATTGATTCACTGGATGTAGATGGCTCACTTCGTTTTTTCATAAATTTAACCGTTTTGCATAAGAATCTAATTGAAAAAAAAAACATACAGCATTTGACTGCACTCTAAAAAATCGAAACCTCAATTATTATTAGTTTCCATGAAATGAAACTACGCTTTAAAAATTTAAATGCATCAGACACATGCTTTGCATTTGATACTAAACTGATGTTCAGCAGTCCTTTTCGCCTATTTGAGACTACAAACATATTGTATGCATGTTCAAACATGACGGTCTTACAGTAAATATTATGCAGGCAGATCAAATTACAAAACCCACCGGGTTGGTCTAGTGGTTAACGCGTCTTCCCAAATCAGCTGATTTGGAAGTCGAGAGTTACAGCGTTCAAGTCCTCGTAAAGCCAGTTATTTTTACACGGATTTGAATACTAGATCGTGGATACCGGTGTTCTTTGGTGGTTGGGTTTCAATTAATCACACATCTCAGGAATGGTCGAACTGAGAATGTACAAGACTACACTTCATTTACACTCATACATATCATCCTCATTCATCCTCTGAAGAATTATCTAAACGGTAGTTACCGGAGGCTAAACAGGAAAAAGAAAAAAAAGATCAAATTACAAGGAGCACATATTCAAGTTAGAACCTGTAAATTGCTCATGTTTGTATACTTCATTCATGCATTTTCAGATCCGTTGCTAATAACGCAGCTGAATAGTTTTAATTAGGTTTCGTTGGGTTGAGGTTGGGAGTTGCAAAATATTCATTATATATATTTTTTTACTTTTTGAGAGTTGTGGAGCTAAAAAGATTGAGAATCACTGGTTTATTTGAGCACTCATTTATTCGGCGACACTGCATACATATATACAGATGTAAAAAAATATGGCAACACTCTTATAACTTTTCAACTTTAAATTTAGAAAAATGAGATTTAGTAAATGTTACTATCTTGAAACAATTTATTTTTTTTTGGTGTAAGACCACCACATCTCAAGCACCCAGAGAACCCCCATGAGGGGCAACTCAAATTTTTTAAATGGAAATGACGTGGTTGTGACATTTTAAAAGGCATTGAAAAACAAAACTTTTGACAGAAAAAACATTAGGCTACAACAACCCTAACCAAAATTACCATCGTTGAATATTTTTCATAGCTAATTTCAAACATGATTGTTTCTCTTAAACAGTTCGACATTGAAATCTCCAAACGATTTACGAGAGACTAACTTCCGATTCGTTATTAAAAAATACAGTGATAAAAACAGTTTATTATATGCGTCTTATAGCTACAGCTTTTAGCTACTTTTCTACATAACTACCATCCAGATTACTTGACATATCTGTAAACAAGTTTTTGATTACCCTCGTCATAAACCACAGTCATTGGATTATTGAGACCTTGCCTAATATCCAGCAGGTCTTGATGGCCGGTGGTCAAGTGTTCCTGGGTTGGACCTCATGTAGGGTGGTCGACTATGTGGAAGTCTTCCGATGCTTTAAATTACAGGGGTTTGGACATTCCTCCCTCCGCTGCAGAGCGCAGTTGGAGATGTGTGGCCACTGCGCCCTTGTTCGGCATAGGGCAACTAACTGCCCCAACAAAACTGCGCCTGCAGTTCGTAGAAGCTAGAAACCTCGACTTGATTAACGAATCAGAACAACTGTCGACTTTCTTTTCCGAACTGGGGGAAAGTTACGTCGACGTCACCTTGGTGATGGGCGATTTGCTTAGAAGTACAAGTAGTTGGACTGTCTGGCCCGAGGTCAGTGTGTTATAACCTATGAAATTGCTTACGGAGGCTGTCTAAGAGCTACAGATTCGGGTCGCTATAACCTAAGGGGCCTGGATCAGGCTGCGGCACGAGTGCGCAGCTGGACTGCAGGGGTTGGAATGGCGCATGGAGCGCAGTGAGGAGGTGGAATTGCTGGCTGAACGATTTGGCTGCGCCATCAAGACTGGTTGCGACAGAGTCCTACGGCGGCCTAGCCCAATGGATGGAGCCCTATGCGGTAGCCAGTCCGCTGATCTAAGCGTTTCCGGAGACGTCACGACCTCTACTTTTGAGGGACCGTCTGTTAACCGTAGCGAAAACTTGGGAAAAAGTGGTGATCCTCTGACCTTAGCTGCGTACAAGGGTACATGTGCTAGGAAACGGTACCAGCGCTGTAGTAACATTGGTGATGTGGATGGAATATCTCCAGATGTACCGATGCGTTTGTGGAAAATACGTTCATGTCATCAAGGAAGCCAAATTCAAACGTTGGCAGGACATGATGCGCGGGATACAAGGCAGCCCCTGGCAGCTCGAAAAATCATGTTATTGGCCAAAGCCATTGCACGTCCTGATCAGTGTTCGATGCGAGGCGATCCTGGACACTTTTGTTTCCAGATACTTCGGAGGGTGAAGCAGAAGTCGGCGTTCCGGTGGTGTAATACTCTTCCGTGGCGTGTGGGCTGTGGATCCCGTTGATACTGAAAGGCACCGAGGATTGACCAGCTAGACCAGCATATTTTTCACCATCTGTTGCCTGTCATAAGAGAGTCACTTGGCAGGCTTTTCTCGGGGTACCTTAGCTGGGGCTGCTTTTCGACTTGTTAGAAGGAAGGTAGCTTTGGGGAGGGTGCTCTTAAAACCTGGAAGGGATCTGAGTGAGGTCAGCAGTTGTTGACTCGGTTCTCGGTTCTGTCAGTAAGTTTATTGACATAAAGGCAGCATTTCCTTCCTTGTATTGGAGTTCTGTCCGCTATGAGTTAGAACGCCACAATGCTCCCGAAGCCCTACAGGCTGTGGTGGAGACTATTTGTCTAACCGTACGGCTCTGTTCAAAGACGCGCGCCTGGTTGTGAAAAAGTCCGTAACCAGGGGAAGCCCGCAAAGTTCCGTTCTCGGTCTTCTGCTGTGGAACCTGGTTTTTGACAGATTTCTGGAATTGACATTCTCAAAGGGGATCACGGCCAGGCTTTCGCCGATGACTGTCTCCTTTTAGTATGTGGTAATTCACGACCACAGCTGGAAGAAAGAGCACAGGCAGCCTTGACAGCTTCATAAGGCTTGATGGACAATCAGAAATTAAGGATTTCTGTGCCCAAGACAAAGTATATGCTTCTGAAGGGCGCAGCCAAATTATAGTATAGCCGATACCCCCACAATAAATATAAAGGCTGAGCAATCAGCCGAGTTAGAGTTCAGAAGTACCTAGGCATTTTGTTTGATGAGAAGTTGTTGTTTAGCAACCATATTAAAACAAGTAGCGGCACAGACGCCGTCTCTGTGATGCACAAGCTTAGGAAGATTGCTCGGAAGGACTATGGGCTGTAGGGCCGTCAGTTGTACATGGTGTACCGAGGTGTCTTTGAAAGTATGAGAAGTTACGCGGCGCCCGTGTGGGCGCATAGGTTAGATGGAAATCTTTATTTCTATTCTTATTCTAAATCTAAGGAGTGCCCAGCGCAGAGCCTTGATTGTATGCACTAGTGTTTTTAAAACAACCTCCTATCCACTGTACTGGAAAAGGCCCACTGGAAAAGGTTACCACTGTATTGGGAAAGGCTCTCCCAATCGAATTAGTGGTGAAAGTTTGGGCAGCCATATGGAGTTTGCGAGAGGTATGGAGGTACTGAAGAGGTTTGGGATGAGGTTTCGGGCCGGTCCAGAAATGGAGCGGAATGGTGATCACAATGCACTGGTTCTAAATTTCAAACAGTTGCCCATCTCCCGCCTGCGGAGGAGGCTTCAGATCTTCGCGATGGAAGCATGACAGCAAGAATGAAACACCACAACCAAGGGATGATCCTTGTATAAATTTATACAGGACTTGCGGGTATGGTATGCCTCAAGTTCATTTTGAAGGGCAACAGGGTCCAGGTGCTCACCAACCATGTCAATTTGAAACATTATCTGTTTAGGTTCCACCTGGAAACTGATGAGCTGTGTCTGCAGGGAGGTCCAGTCGAATGAACACATGATGTTCAACTGCCACGCTCCTGAGGGGGCCAGTACTTGGGCCACCCTGGAACTTAGAGGTCAAGGGAAAAACTGGCCATTCACAAGCGGCCAATCAGTGTGGTGTGAGCCACACTGTTGGACCGTGTGGGAGTTTCTTGATGCAGTTATGTTGTTCAACTGGCATCAGTAGTTTACCTAAGGAAATGACTCTTACTGCATTGCTGTGGGCAACTAACATTGAAATATGGTTGACCAATAGCTCCAAGCAGCTATAAATGGTGGACAGGCACTTGCTGGCTTTCAGCGACCTAGGCATGGCAGCAAATTGCTGTCTTTAGAATTAAGTTGACAAAATATATTCTATTCTAGTAGATGGGGTGCACCTACCCAATTTAATTTAATATAAGACAAATGAACATCTGGACACAAAGCAAATGATGTATTGTACAATGCTTATACCGTTCACACTATTAGGTTAGCTCCAGAAGCTAGTTAGGAGACTGGTCGCATAAACTGTTGCAAGGCATAGTAGCTCTTTGTGGCATAGACATTCAATGTTATGCTTTAGGGCAACCAAAAGATGTGGGGAGTAATGCCAATAAATTAATACTATTTACCCTTGCCATAAAACTTTGTGAATTACACCAGGTAGTAACACTGTCTTTCAACTTCAATTTCAAAATGCTGTCATTTTTCAAACCGTTTCTTCATTTTAGGGAAAGGATGATAATCACTGGGCTATGGCCCAAACATGGCCAAATAAGGGCTGTATGGACAGTTAAACAACTTCCATTTTTCTTCAGACAATGCTCATCTACATTTGACAACGTTTGAGTGTTGTCTGAAGAAAACGTACCTGAACTCAGCATGCTGGGTCATTTGTTTTGTATGGCACTTCTTAATCTTTTCAACATCTTGCAGTAAATTTCAGCATTATTTCAGTTCAGGGCTATTTAGAGATTAACTTCTGGTCTTCAGTATTGCGAGGAGTTGAAAAACTGTATTACTATCTGGCTTAATTCACAGGTGGCAGAGTTTTGTGACGAGGGTATTCAAAAACTTGTTTTCAGGTATGACAAGTATCTTAATTTGAATGGCAGTATGTAGAAAAGTAGTTCTAAGATTTGTGTAATTAACTTTTTTTTTTTATCAGAAATTACTTTCTGAATAGCCCTTATATTTTTTGGTATAATACCACTACTTGGGATGTACTGTATGCCACTTTAAAACTAGTCGTGAAAAATATTAAATGGCTGCTACTTGGAATAAAGTTGTCATAGTCTGAAGTTTTTTTTATATGAAAATTGTTGATTTTCAATGCCTTTAAAATTAAATTACAATCCCACACTTTCCATTTAAAATTTTTGAGTGGCCCTCCACAGGAACTTGGAGGTATGGTGGTCTAATATTAAAAAATAGGTATTTTTGAGGTAGGACCATTTTCTAAATTCTAGTTTATTTATTTTTATGGTTGAGCAGTTATTTAAGAGGTACTGATGGCAAATATTTTAAAGTAGCTTTGAAAATCATTTAATGGTTATCATTTTGGTTGACAAAATCATCCTAGCCTGATAGTTTTTATATCAAATTTTTTTTGTTTAATGCCCTTTAAAATGGTGTGTTACAATTCTACCCTTTTCATTAAATGTTTAGAGTTTTCTTTCCATAGGAGCTTGTTGTGGTGGGGTCTCGTACCTAAAAAAACAACCATTTCATGGTACAAACATTTGCTAAATTCCATTATTCTTGGTTTAATTGAAAATTTATTTAAGGTTCATGTATTTTAATAACACTGTATGCTGTTTCATATATAATTTCAGTTTACAGATCTTGCTTTTATTAAAAGCTTGCTTCCAAAAATTAGTGAAATATTTTTATGTCTTTAAAATTCCAATCTATTTTTCTTTCCCAAAAGTTGCAAATGAGTATGTATCTATGAAATCTTAAAGATATTTTTCAAACAACTCTATAAATTAATCTTTTTTTTTTATTACTTTTTGGAATAGTTAAAATACATTATATGTATTTTAACAACTCAAATACATTATACAGAGTGTTTCTATGGGCTGACTATACTTTTTCAGATGCTACTTGTAAAACTAAACAAAAAATATCCTTTGGAAAAATGGCAATTTCTCCTTCATTCTCCCCCTAACTACCATTTTGTTATTTTTATATAAAAATGTATATCTCAAGTTCGGGTAGAGGAATAACATTAATATTTTGTAAGCGTCTTGGTAATAAATTTTCAAAATTAGCAAAAAATCAGGACTTAAATACCTTTGCAAATTACAAAATGGTGGCCATGTTTATTTTTCAATCCATTATATCTCCATAAATATAAGTTTTATCAAAATTTATGTTATTGCTAAAACATTATACCTTTTATTTTCAACAAAATGACTATTTCTTTTTTAAAATCGGTCAACAAATAGCTGACTTATAGCAGAAAATTGATGTAATTTTATGTCTGGTATTATTCGTCAGGTATTTCACCCAACAACTTTGTTGTGAAAATGAGTGGTTTAATCGTGAAAAGGAAATAATTAGATTTTTTAGTGGTAGTTAGACATCATGTATTTGATAAACTATACTTAAGTATAATTTTTGTGTCATTTACACCTTGGAAGTCATGTACACATGACTTCCTTGTATGCTATTAAATTACATATTCACATTTTTTTCTGCACTTCTTTTAAACTTATTTCATTTGAAAGTGAGATATGATCATCCAATTCTTTAATAAAGTGGACAGTTACACAATGTATTGTAGTGAACACTACATGGCAAACATTTTTTGTGGAGTCCGTATCATCATTTTATGTTAGTTTATACATTCATTTTGTATGACGTCACTCAAGTAGTTATGTGGTGTGAGAACGTATCGAATTCATAACCATGCACACAAACAAAATTGCAAAAATTTTTGAATTATAATGAAAAAGTACATAACATTTTACTTTTAATAACTTCTCATTTTTTTCATTTTTTTTTTTTTTTTATTGTTATTATTGAATTATTATTTATTGTTAAACATTTTTTACACTCAGGGGTTAATAATTATTAATAAATTAATATATTTAAATTTAAAAAAAAGTTAAAGAAAGAATATATGTATATGAAATCGGATTCGAATCGATGTGCCTTCCCCTTTTAAGATTAAAATATTTCATTAACTAAACTTTTATTTCCCTATAACTCTGGAACCGATGAAAATAAGTACTACTTATGATATATGGTTGAAAAGCTCTCAACAAGGGCTTATTACTGCAGTTAAGAAAAAGTCCAAAATCAAAATTTATTTAATTAAAAACTGAGATTTTTCGCGATTACAGTACTTCCTTTACTTTGTATAAGGAAGTAAAAAGGCAAAGTTTTTTCCCTGATATGTTGAATATGCTATAACTATATTATTATATATTTTTTCTTGAAAGCTGTTTTAATAAAAATACTTCCAAACATGATTAAATATGTGCTTTAATTGCTCTCATTTAAAATGTAAGTTACAACTTAGAAGTAGGATATGTCACATTTAAAAAAACAATTGAATTTGCTGTTTTTAAAAGTGCATCTTAAAAACAGCAATTGAAATTATTATTTTTAACAGATTGTAAATTCACAAATTTTGGGGGGTGCTAGAAAACGTTTGATTCTTAATGTGGGTGGTGGGCGAAAAAGTTTGAGAATCAAAAATTTACACTGATGTTGTAGTCTGAGAAAAGTCCTGTATGAAAAAGACAGTACATATTGATGATATAGTGAAAAATATGTTGTGTTATCCATTATTTACATTTTATTTTACATGTTCCGTGTGTCATTTTCTATATACTAATCTGAAGCTTTTATTCAACTTACCGTAAGGTATAAAAATTTCAAAAAACTCCATTAAATTTAGTAATTAGATCGTTAATGATTTTTATTTAAGTATGCCATTGAAAAAAAAGAATTAAAAAGAAGTCTATAGAAATAAAACTTAAATTATTCGTTATTTTTTAAATTAATTTTATTTTAAAAATAAATTACCATTCTTTTGAATATCCTGTATTCATTTTTTTTTTAATTAAAAGGTATTTAAGGTGACAGTAATTTTCTGTTGCATTTACAAACAAAAGAATTATAAACAGAAATGGTCAGTTGCAGAACTATTCCCGAACCTATAAGCAAACAGAAAAAATTCAATTAATTGCTTCACTAATTAAAAAAATAAATAAAATAAAATGCTCATATTTGAAAATCATAAATATCTCTTTCTCAAAAAATTAACAATTTATGCAATATTCATAATTTTTTAGTGGATCCACATTTTGCAAAACAAATTAAAAAAAATCAGTTATTAAAAAAAATGAACGTTTATGATTTAAATTATCTTTAATACAATGTTTAAAACTTACATTTCAAGCAGATTAGATCACCACAAAAAGATAAAAATGTTGAAAATCAAATCTATTCACAAATCAATTAACACACATTTATTTATTTTATTTCTTTTCAAAATGAAAAAATTTAAGAGTTAGGTTGGAAGATATACTGGCTGTATTATTTAGGCCTTGATATCCTATGAATGGAGTATCAAGCAGTGTCATATTTACACTAGAAGTGATAACTGGCAGGAGTGCGGTTGGACTGTCCAGCGGTGTAGATCAAGCGTATGTTTAGGTCCAGACATATCTAAACAATTTTTATTAATAACACAAGCCTGCGATGGTTGTGTTTTTTAGTTTTTGAGCTGTGTCTTTTAGCTTTTAGTTGTTATATTTAGTGCTGAATCTAAATATAACTTTCATTCTTTTCCACCATGTCAGGAGTTTTCGCAAATTTCAAGATATGTAAAAGTTGAAAAATTGCAAAAAGTGCTACAATAAAATAAATATAAAACTTTGTTTGTATTAAAATAATATAATATATTCTCTTTTTGGACTATGGATTCTTATACCTACACAGTTGAGTCATCTGAAGAGGAGGGTGGGAGGTCATTGATCCCTTAATTACTAGTGAAAATTGCCACAAAATAAGCCTAATTTCTATTATATTGTATTTTTAAATTAATTTATTTTTATGAGGTATGTTATGCTTTGGAAACCACTCTCTCTCTTCACCCACCTTTAATGACAAAATATGTAAAATACTTAGTTTTATTCCATGTGTCGAAGTTTCTCTGGATTGCTTATACTCTGCTTCATGTATTTTCTTCTATGTTCTTTATAGGGTTCATCTCGGTGTAACATCCAGCAATAGTCTGCCACCATCATAGTAGTTCTTTTTCCTTGATACCTCCTTTCCATTTCTTTCATGATCTGATGAAATCTCTCACCAATATCTTCACTAACAGCACCCAGATTTTCATGAAAATATTCCACATGTGAATGTAGGAAGTGATCCTTCAAGCTCATGGAACAGCCTAAATTCTGTTCTCAATGATTGATTTAAAGTTTGGATCCTTCTTACAGCCCAGAAACTTGGTAACTACGTCTTTAAAGGTTCTCCAACAGGATTCTTTTTCTGCAACTTCCATCTGTTTCTCAAAATTACCATCTTTGAGAAGTTTTCTAATGTCAGGACCAGTAAGATACTCTCTTTTAGTTTGGCGGTTCATAAGACTAGAGATTTTTCACAGATGTATTTAAAACATTTACCTTGTTTTTTGTAAGGCTTTGACAAACTACTTCATCAAGATTAACTTGATATGCAGAGACAGAAGAACTTTATTTGGATCTATGAGAGCTTTTCGGAGCACATTCTTGGTTCCAGGTTCAAATGAAGCTCTTTTTGGCCAATTTTTCTTTATCCAATGATTTTCTCTGTCTCTGCTACTCCTTTCACACAAAACACAATGAAACTTTGTGTATCCTCCTTGGTGTCCTAGAAGCATCGATATTATTTTGAGATTGCTGCATGTAATCCACTTATGATAAAAGGTATTTAATTTTATCGAGAATGAATTCCAAATTATTGTAATCCTCTTTTAAACGGACAGAATGTTCAATGGGTATTGATGGGTATGTAATCCCATTCTGAAAAAGAACAACTTTGAGGCTTCTTTTGGACGAAGCTATGAACTGTATCCAATAGGTACTTTCCAACGGAATGTTAAATCAGGTCAAAAGTTCATGTAAATCAGAGCAGAAGACTAATTCTTCTTCTGAAAAATATGGATGAAAATTCTTTTCTCTGTACCTGAACCAGGAAAATGAGGTGCCAGCTGCTAGCAGATTCTTCTCTTTAAGCCTCAAACCAAGAAATTCTGAATTTTCTTTGGTCAGATATAAGTTTCTAACCAAATCGTTTGATCATGGAGGACAAAAAAACTCGACCTATGCACGCTGATGGTTGAAACAGCACTGGTAAAAGTTGCATGGTGCATGAGTGGTGCGGATAGTTGCCAATAACAATGTTACATCTTGTTAAGTCTTGTCACCACAATTTGTTGGCCAAGCTCTCCCACCGTCACCATCATCGTCAACCCAAACACCCTACTCAACAACCTCTTCAGACCACTCAACTGTTTAGCTATATGAATGCATAGTGCAAACTAAAAAAGTAAATATAATATATTAATTTATTGTAAAAAAAAAAACATTTTATGTCTATTTTATAGTATCACATTTTCACAGTTTTTTACTTCTTACAAATTTTGAAATTTATGATTTGTAAAAAATCTTTAAGTGATGAAAAAATGAAGATTATTTTTGGACTCAGGGCTACAAAATATATAGGAATTAGTTATCAAAAGTTAAAAAACATTCCACAAATCAAATTTTGCAGGCTTGTGTAATGATAATATTAAATCACTTTATTGCATTAGTATTAGAAGAAAATATAAAACTAAGAATAGTGTGTACTTTTTCAAGAAAGTACATATTAATCTATGTAAATGCAATAAAAACACATTAATTTGTAGTAAATGAGGTAAACTCCTGCCAGATTAATGAAATAATATGTATTCTACTTTTTTTGTATGAAGAAATAAAAGATATGAAAATATAGAGCATAAATATTTAGACTATCTCTATTTTATCTTTTTGAATTTTTGCCTTTAAATTCTTTTTCTTAATACATCCACTGTTACAAAATCAGAAAAACATTTCCTTCAAAAGGGGATTAGTATATTCACAATCACTACTGGGGAGAAATTAAAGCAGCCTGATTACTAAGGCTAAATTAAGAATTGTAACTGCTATGAAGTTGTCCAGTTAACCAGTGATGTTCTTAACTTGAAAAAAGGAAATATATTTGTAAGAAACAGAAAGATAATTATAAAATTTTCAAGTTACTTATTCAAATAAGAAAAATGATATAAAAGTATAGTTATAAGACCGTAGAATACAACAGTACTTTCAAAGTCCTTTTAAATTAACTTCACACTTTCCTTTGTAGCTTTACGCTACCTTTTCCAATTTTTCTTATATTTATTAAACAAATGATGTACAGAAGGTACATCAAATCCTGTGATGAACAGTCAAGTTATTAATATTAGGGCTGAATCCTATAATTTCTAATGGGTTGCATGCTTGAGGAGTATTGATCTCGATGTTTGATTATAGTTAAAAGGTAAAACCACACCATCCACCCTTTCACTGACAAGCTTGGTATGTGAAATTTATTACTTTTGTCAATAAAAAAATAGCAGTTTTTGGGAGTATTTCTGTCTTGTTTGGTCACCAGAACATTTTTATGTTATGGCACATAATGGACTGTTCTGTTACATTAATTATTGTTTCAGTAACTAAATCATTCATTTTTTATCACTTATTTCTCATTACCACTTAATAGTATATGGTATTAAAAACATGTCACTTACATCATTATTAGCAGCTTCCTTCGTATTTTATTCGCAAACCTGTAAAACAAAAAATTAATGAACAAAAGTAACATAGTTTTTTTTTTTTGTATTAATAAACCCCTAAAATATAATGAGTAATATATAAAGAGTTATTCTTAAGTCTATGACAAATGTACAGTAACTGTATTAAAGAAATGGGATTATCAATTTTATCTCACTTAAATTAATATAAAATATCTCTTTTTTATACATATCTCAGTGATTTCAATGAAGGTAATATCTCTTCATTCTACTCAATCAAAGGATGATTTGGTTATTAAGTCTTGGCAATATGGTTTTGAAGTTCCTTGAAATCAGCAGCAAATGAGATAAAAAAAAACTATAAATTCTGGAGTCCCGATGAGGAAACATTGCAAGGGGCTAAGTACGATTAACTACTCGTAATTGTGATCTGGTAACCTACATCATCAGCATCTTTATACAGAAAAGTAGATGCACATCTTTATCATCAAAATTCCAAATGTGCAATATCACATTTGGAATTTTTGTTTGTCGGGTTTAATCTGATTCTCTTCCAAAAAATTAGCATGCTGTTAGTTATGAGGTGCTGAGTTGTAAGCTTATAATAACAATAGTCTGAAACTATAACTGATAACTGAGTACTAGATGTGCAGGCATGTCTAACGCAATTTAGTATCGTCCAAAGCATGTCAGCATTGTGCACGATTTGCTAAACATTAATTTTAAGTGTTTACCTTCATTCTAAATATAAATACCATAACCATCTTTATTTCGCCTCAAAAATTTGAAAGAATTCATATTGCAAAAATAGGAAACATCGGTGTTTTAGACAGCTTACATTATAATATTACAAGTAATTAATTATGGTAACAATAACGTCATGACAAGCCACAAACGTAATAATTAATAATCATAATTAATTAAATATAATTAATATAATTATAATTTTAATATAATTATACATAATTTAATATAATTAATTAATAATTAATTCTAATTTACAAGAAAAATAAAGAGAAAAATTCTTTTCAAGTTTGTAGTTGTTTAAAGCAAGAGCTTCTGAATTCCAATTAGATTACTAGTATCAACTAATATCCACGGTGAAATACTTCTATCTCAGAAATTGTTTACAGAAAACAAATGAAATTGTGCAGTTGTAAATCATAGTGTGTGTAAAAAGTATCATTTTTATAGTGTTGTTAATTGAATGCAAAAATTGATGCATACTAGTAGTAGTACCATTTAATTCTAATTAATTGTAGTTTTAACTGGATTTTAAATTGATTTCTAAACATCACAGACTATCTGGTTGTGCTATAAAAACTGAGATTATTAAAGATCCTCTGAACGCATATTAAATATATAATCATTATATTTCCAAACAAAATTTGACTATCCTCTTTTGTACATTGGCATGAGATTCAACTTTTATGCATCATGGTGTTTTTTCATTAGAAATGAAAGAGAGAGCTCATTTCTATTTGAATTGTCAAACATGAACCAAGAAAGAATCGGTCCAAAAAGAAAATGTTGGTACTAAGCACATTAATTTTGTTACTTGCTCTCAACTACATTCAAGACTGTTTATCCCACAGTGAAACCTCTTAACTTCCCAGTCTACACTTAGTTGATTTATTACAAAATATTTAAAAGATGCATTATACAGAAGGTACATCACATCTTCACAAGCAATGCAATATGCATTATTATAGTTAAAAACTGAGTTCTGCAACACTGAATTGGATTTACCATGATGAATGATGGCAATAATTCTGTGTTCAACTTATTTCAAGTAGATAGATATCCTTTATTTTGAATGGTAAATTTATTTTGTTTTCTTTCTTCTCAGTGTTATGAAATGAAAAAAAGGGATGTAAACTGATTTTAATTCTGCATAATATAAATTAATTAGTACATTATTTTATATATTAATTTTATAATGAAGAGGTATGACCTTTTTTATTATTCTTTTCACAGTTTAAGAAGCACTCGTTCGAATATGTCTTACCATCTGTACCACAGACTGGAGAGTAATTCAATGGACAGATGCATTGTTCTGAAGTGGTTTGAGTTATGATCAAAGCAGAGATAAAAAAGCATACTAACAGACTTTGTTTGTACATTTTTAATCTGAAAACAAAATTAAATTACATTTCATACAAAAAATGATTATTGATTTATGATTAAGTCTTTTAAGTTGTTACCTAAGTAAAGTCTTTTAAATTGTTAGTTGTAAATAAATTGATGCATAGAATAAAAATTAATTTAAAAAAATTAATAATGAAAATTCTGATTTTTGTTGTGTTACTATAAAACTGAAACAGAAAATAATAATATTCAGCATCAGAACTTTGGTTTACTAATCATCAAAACTGCTAACTTAGCTGTTGGAGTTGTCAAGTAAAAGAAAGTTAATTAAATGGCCTTTCCCAGATCAAATTTATTTTTATTAAAGGTGTGCATGGTTTCTCTTGTTTGTTTTTAAGTAGGAAACCAATTTTTGGACTGTTTACAAAATAATAATAATAAGTAACTATTAAGTTAATATTAGTTTATTCTACTTATTTCTAGTTAACTAACAATTCATAATAGAATGACAATTCTAATCACAACAATTGACATATGTGCTATTTTATATATATATATAATTTTTTATATGTTAAATAAGAAATCAAAAAATTCAAATTTTTTAGATAGTTACATTTAAAAATTCAACACAGTAATACAATTTCTCTAAGAGAAAATCTCTAAATTTAAAGTAAATAGATTGATTTTAATGTCTAGATAATAATTAATAGATATTATCTTTTATATAATATTTTTATTTTATTTTAATATTTTTTTTTTAAGATAGATAGTAATATCTTTTATTTTGATAGTTATATAATAATATATCGTATAGATGTCAGGAATGAATAGGTGTTCTACCTCATGATTAACAAAGGAACTGTCCTGAGCAAACGCCTAAATGGACTGATCAAAGGAAACCATGATAAATTATTTGATTAGAGCAGCATCACAAAATATACAAATAATTATGAAATAAAAAGTCAGCCAGTAGATCCATAAGTGGTTTTTTACAGATTATTTTACTATCCTGTTTTGAAAAACAGTTCAGTGGTCTGGTTTTGATAGACGTGGATATTATTGATAATTTTTTTATTGACTTCAATAAAATAAACAGAGGAAAAAATAGTTCATTGAATGTATTTGCATACATAAATGCTTTAAGAGATTAGAAAAACTTATGGAACTAAAGAATCACAAGAGTAATATTTAAAGGTATTGAATAAGATTAAAGAGGCAGTTTGTTTTGTAAATATCGCTTAAATTATTAAAAATAATGTATAGTGGCTTTTTAAAAAATATAAAATTACCTGCTGTTTAAAGTATATTAAGTTAAATTCTTATGGTAATATGCCAGACCTGTGTACAAATGAGAATTTTATCTTACAGGACCTAAAAATATATCAATTTTTGTATCAAGTTTAAGATTATATATAATTTTCTTCATTTATGTTTAACAAAAAAAAATTTGAAAATTAAAACTAAGTAAGCTTCTAGCTTATCTAATACGATGAATTAAAAATATCTCCTCCATTGTTAAGTGCAGGTTGAAATAGAGAAATGAACTAACATAAAAAATATTATATTTATAAATATTTTATATTTTAAATATAAATAAAATATAAATTTTATATTTTAAATATTTTTATATTTTAAATATTATATTTATTTAAAACTAAAATTCTGTTAATCTTAATAGAATGAAATGTCCTTTTCTGAAAAATAAAAGCACTGTTTGTTAATTTATTATTAAAATTTACTTACAATAGAGAGAATTCAATTGCTGTTTGAAGAACAGTACACAAAGTAAAATATACAAAAAAAAATCTGAAACAGCTTTGCTTAAATACTTGTATCATAAATGATTTTAAAAGAAAGATTTATCTTAAAACTAAAATTATGAATGTATTGTACACAAA
The DNA here is from genome assembly GCF_047948215.1 of Lycorma delicatula. Classification (NCBI taxonomy): domain Eukaryota; kingdom Metazoa; phylum Arthropoda; class Insecta; order Hemiptera; family Fulgoridae; genus Lycorma; species Lycorma delicatula. The sequence continues at coordinate 161,842,257 of NC_134460.1, read as the reverse complement.
TGTGCAGATGTCAAATTTGAATAATGACTGAACCCTTTTGTTTGGAAGGATTTTAGTGCTTAGTTGTTATATTTTTCAGTTCATAAGTAAATTTATTTGTTCACAATATTTACTGTTAATATGTTTTTATTTACTGATGTCAATTTAAAAAAAAAAAATCTTAAAATGCAAAACCAGTAAATTTTATTTTATAAAAAGATATATTGCAATAATAAAATAAAATTTATCATCTTTACAAGAAAAATTATTTGTTAGGTATACTAACCATTATTCAACTGATGACATACTACAGAAGAAATACATAAAATAACAGATGTTGGAAAAATTTTAGATTTATGGTTGCTCTAAAAGGTCAAACATCAACATAGCAGTTAAATGTATTTAAATTTTTTAAGTACTTATTTTAAGTTAATTCAGCCCTGCAGTAACATTAGGTTATCTAATCTAAGAAGTAGTTAGTGGATTAAATAGAATCCACTAGAAGTAATCAATAGAATGATGATGAACTTTTCACTATTAACCTTTCTTGTGAAAAATAAATTTGCAATAATTTTTGTTTAAAATCTATTTACTATCACAACATGTACTGAAAAACATTCCTTAAACCTCTTGGTCAAAACTTACTTTTAATATCAAATAAGTAAATCTTTTATTTTGATAATTATATAACACATTATATAGATCTTGTCAGAAATGAATAGGTATTCTACTTCATGATTAACAAAGGAACTGTCCCGAGCAAACGCCTAAATGGATTGTTCAAGAGAAACCGTGATAAATTATTTGATCAGAGCAGCATTACAAAATACACAAATAATTATGAAATAAAACATAGGTATAATTTAAAGCCCATTTTAATTATTTAAAATTCAAACACATGACTTAATGTTAAGTTAAATACACAAAATAAAAGTTCAAATCAACGGGCATGACAAATTGGAGACAAGCAAAAATAACAGATTATTAAGGATTGTTAAGTGCTCAGTCACTAACATTCATATGTCATTAAAACTGCCCAAATGATACTCTAGCCTGTCTACACAGACTGGCTGTTCCCATTACACAGCTTTATGTTTTACTGAAACCAAGTCTTAAAATATGAGTATTAGCTTCACATAAATATCGAGGTTAGCTAATGACTAGTATTATAATTATTATATTTTTTTGTTGGTGCTCCAAATTCTAAATAAGAAATTAATTCATGAGACTTATGTACTCAAAATTCAGAATAGAAATAGATTCTAGAGCTATAATTAAATGAAATAAAACAAAAAATTACTTTCAATAAATATTTTGTATGGAATTTTCAGTATCTAAATTTTTGTGATAAATTAAAAAAAAAAATTAAAGCAAATGAAGAAACTATTTTTGTGAGAAAGTTTTGATAATAATTAATCTTCCCTTTAAGTAAGAGATAAATTAATGATAACCTTTGCAACAGTGCAGTTTAAATTAATTATAAATTATTTATTTTAGTCATTATATTTTAAATACCATGATCATCAATCTTTCTGTTTTGTCATGAAGAATAGTATCTTTTTAATGACTTTTAATAAAATTTACTGGCAAATCATATTTAAAACAAATTTAATAATGTTTATCTCCAAATAAAATCATACAATATTATCAGTAATAATATAAGCAAAAATAATTTACTTACAAACTGAAAAATCTAACATGTGCTGACTCTTCCAGTCAAAAGGCCAATATTTTAACTAATATTTGACTGCTGTATACAATATAACAAACTGTCACATATTTTGTTATTTAGATAAATCTTTTGGTTTAAATTTGTTTATCTATAACTGTTTAAGTTGAGCTGTTGAAACATACCTCAGACTACAATTTTTTTTAGATATTATTGCTGTAGGTTTTACTTGTGTAGTGTTCTTCAATCAGCAATTTTTATCTTCCTCGGTACAAGTAATAAACTACCAAATAATAAACTACATAAAATTATTAATATTTTTCACCCAGAAATAATTCATTTTATTAAAACTAGCAGAATTTTATTATTAAAATAAGTATTTTTTATATTATCCTATTATTTTAAATTTAAAAAAGTGATATTTTTAAATTTTATTTTAAACCAAACTTCATAAATATACAGAATTATACTTGATATATACTTAAACTAAATACTGAAATTAATAATTCATATGGAATTTGCATAGGATGGCTAAGTGTAACATTGAAATTAAAATTGGTAATAAACAATAAAACATTAAGTTTGTTCCTTTTTGAAAGGTAGAGTGAGAATAATTACAATAATATAATTCTAAGGTATCAAACAAGTCTCTTTCTAATGGATTTTTTATTTAATGATAAAATGTTAAAATCATTGTGAATCCTATTGATATCTAATACATATATATATATAGATTTACTGACTTTTGACATGATTAATTCTTTATTGCTAGTTCTGCTATTAGATTCTACAAATAAGAATTTATACTAAGTGTAGTAATAACAGAGAGAGTTTACTACTACAAATGAATCAATCATTTTTAAAGATGGTGAACCAGCCTTGTAAAGGAATTTAAATAATCTATTTTGTGTGCACTTTTATTAAAAATTTAATTTAAATATTAAGTTAGAAACTAAAGCAAAAACTTGAACTTCTGCTAGATAAATTTTTGATAATTTTTTTTTATTTCTGATTCAATGCGGTAATTGCAGTTCAGGTGTAATGTTTTTGATTATTTATTTCCTCTTAAATTTACAATTGATGAGTTGCTAGCAATTCATCAAAGAATATTTGTGACTGCAGGTTCGTGGATGTTTTATATTTGTTTCCTTCCTGTCTGTTCATGATAACTGTAAATCTGGTGTACTAGAACAACAAACATAATCTCAGACTTAGAATACAAGTTTTGCAGTAATTAAACTTTGTATTTTCTTTAATTTTTTTCTGTATATTTTAAAATTTTTACTCACAATTTGTCAAAATTTTAAGTTTGCACTAAGTTTTGGAAGAAGAGTAGGGAAATAAGTTGAGGAAGAATTTGAGGAGGAGGAAGGAACAAGTTTCAGGCAGCCTTTTTAATAGGGATCGATAGTCACACAATCATATTTTTACATTTAGACAAACAGCAGGCAAGTGTCTCAGTATAAGAAAAGAACTTTATGCTAAATTTTTAGATTTGACGGCAGCTTTTAACATGGTTCCTAGGCAAAATTTGTAATGAGCACTTAGAGAATTAGGGACATCTTTGATGCTCATTAGAAAAATTAAGGTATCCCAGAATGTAATAACATGAATAAGAATACTGCAAAAAGCTGCTTTAAGAAGATAAAGTTATCAAAATATTAAAACAAAGGAACAATCTAAATTCATTGTTATTCATTATACTTATGAACCAGATAGTTAAAATCTGCAAAAGAAAATTGAAGAGAACTGTAATACATAATTTCTACCATTGTACAGCCAGTCTTTGGTGTATGTAACAGATAAGCAGCAAGTAACAAACAGAAAATTCTGTAACAGAATGGTTGAGTGCTCTATAAGAAGGGGGAATAATGGTCAATCCAGACAAGAGCAAAATTATATTAATAATTAATCAAGCTGTATATCAGAGCCTTCTTCTTTTTCCTGTTTAGCCTCCGGTAACTACCGTTTTAGATAATTCTTCAGAGGATGAAGGAGGATGATATGTATGAGTGTAAATGAAGTGTAGTCTTGTACATTCTCAGTTCGACCATTCCTGAGATGTGTGGTTAATATCAGAGATGTGCATATCAGAGCCTGCAAATATCGAATGGAATGGTACACATTTGAACAAGCAGATACCTTTGAGTTCCTCGGTACCGTAATTTCAGCTGACGGAAATGAAAACAGTGAAGTTAATAACAAAGAAAAGCCTATTCAAGCCTACTTACAGCTAAGTAACACGACAATTGAGAAAAAAGTAACTCAAGAAATAAAATATTTACAACAGTTTTCAGTTCCATCCTAATGAATAGAATAGAGGGCTTGAACTTACTGAATAAGCATAAGTACAGACTAATATCAGCTGAGATGAGATACTTAAGACAATTAGATGGCAGAATGAGACGGGATAAATAGACATTAGAATTAATGTAATTAGAGTTAAGTTTCAAATTGGACTGCTGGTGACAGTAGGTGGAGTGAAGGGCTTTGAGTCAGTCATGTGACAAGAACGGACGATACTAGAAGGTATGGAGGCAAAACCAGAGGGGAAAATAGGGAAAGGAAGACCTCAGGTGCATTGGCAGGATTATATGAGTGACATAGGTAAATACAAAGAAGAACTCAAGAAACAAAAGAAAAGCAAAGAAGAAGTTAAGATTGCAGGACAAGAATGTATCAGGTACAATAATCGGTTGAAAGAACCTATCCCTAATAGCACGAAGGGAATGAAAAAGAAAGAGTTACGTTATTAGTGTATAAGAGAAGAATGTAATTACTTTGTCAGTAGTCTGATAACAACAGAAGGACCTACAGCAAAAGACTTTTTTTTTCATTTATAAAATTTGACAAAAATTTACTTAACTTTTTATGCCGCATAACTTATATAACTTTTTATGTTTTAATCTAAACTTAAAATTTTTTAATTATTATTCTTTTTTTTAAATAAGATATCAGGGGTAATTGGTTAGCTGGCATTTCTCCCACCACCACCCCATTCGGTCGCCCTAGAGCATAGACCCAATGTTCCGTGCCAAAAAACGGCTACTGTGCCTCTAAAAAACGGTATAGCGACCTCGATCCTATCTGCTCCTAATGAGGTACCTAACTTGCGTGAGCGAATTAAGCAGGGTGCCGTACAGCACCCGCTTAAGTGTCCCAGTCGCTCACTTGTCAACAATAAAACTAAATCGGGGAGGCGCACCCGTTGTTACAATTAAAACTATTGAAGTTCTTATATCTAAAAGGCAGCAATTTAGGCTGCCACGCCTCGGTCGCTGTATGCCAGCTAGTACCTGTCCACCATTTAACAGCGCTTGGAACTAGTTTGGCTGGTGGCCAGGCATTACCTCAAGGAAGGATTCCTACAACAGAGCTTAGGAGTCATTACATTAGACAACCCTTAAAATTAACGATGACGGTTGAACGTCGCAACCTCATCGAGGAACTCCCACACGGTCCGACAATGCGGCTCTCGCCACATTGACTCGCCGTTTGTGAGCGGCCAAGTTTCCCTCTACCTCTAAGTTCCACCCTGGAACCTCTAAGTTCCAGGGTGGCTCGATCTCTGCCCCCCCCCCCCCCAAGAGCAGGGCAGTCGAACATCATATGCACGTTCGACTGGACCTCCCCGCAGACACACAACTCATCAGCCACCAGGCGAAACCGAAACAGATATTGGTTCAGGTTTACATGGTTGGATCCCGGTCATCCGACGCCCTTAAAAACGAACTCGAGGCATACCATCCCCCCCAGATCCTGTATAAAACTATACAAGGATCTTCCCTCAGTCGTGGTGTGCCATTCAAGCTGCCATGTCTCCATCGCGAGGCTCCCCAGCCTCTTCCGCAGACGGGAAACTGTACGAAATTTTGTTCCGGTGCATTGTGATCACCGTTCCGCTCCGGTTCTGGCCCGGTTCGAAACCACATCCCAAATGCCTCGGCCTCCCGACCTCTTCGCAACTTCCACATGACTGCTCGAACTTTCACCACAAAATCGATTGGGAGGGCCTTTCCCAATACAGTAGTAGCCTCGTAGGAGGTTGTTTTAAATACACCAGTGCATACTATCATGGCTCTGCGCTGGGCACTCCTTAAATTTTGAAGCAGTGCTCTATTTCTTTCCAACCTATGCGCCCAAACTGGCGCCGCGTATGCGATCATACTTTCGAAAACGCCTCGGTACACCAAGTACATTTGACGGCCCGACAGCCAGTAATCCTTCCAAGCAATCCTCCTAAGCTTGTGCATCACAGAGACAGCGTCCGCCGCAACTTGCTTAATATGGTTACTAAAAAGCAACTTATCATCAAACAAAACACCTAGGTACTTATGAACCCTCACTCGGCTGATTACACAGCCTTTATATTTAATATGGGGGTTTCGACTGCATGATAATTTGTCTGCACCCTTCAGAAGCATAAACTTCGTCTTGGGCACAGAAATCTTTAAATTTTGAATGTCCATCCAGCCCTCGGCGGTTGACAAAGCCGCCTGCGCTCTACTTTCTAGCTGCGGTCGTGAATTGCCACGAACTAAAAGGAGACAGTCATCGGCGAAAGCCTGGGCCGTGACCCCTTCTGGGAATGTCAACCCCAGAAATCCGTCAAACACCAGGTTCCACAGCAGGGGGCCGAGAACGGAACCCTGCGGGCTTCCCTAGGTATCAGGGGTAAGTAGATTTCAATCTTTATATGAAGGGTTAAAGTTACTATTGAAGGGAAAGTGAAGTAACGTACTCTCTTCTCCACCACTGTCACCAGCAGTCCAATTTGAAACTTAACTCTAATTATATTAATGCTAATGTTTATTTATCCCGTCTCATTCTGCCATCTTAAGTATATCATTTGTATAAAATCAAAATAACTAACCATGATAAGGGATTAACCTTTTTGTCAGTGTTAGGTTGAAATTATTACCCTTTACCCTTATTCATTCATTTACCTGTACTAGTTATGCTATATTTTAAAAATATCATAAACTTTAATAAAAACATGTTAAATGAAATTTTGAGCTAACACAAAAAAAAATAGTTTTTAAAATTCATTTAGAAATTTACCTTTCATCAAAAATATTAAAAATTATTTTTCCCTTGATAAAAAAATTGATTTCCTACATTTGAAAACAATTTAATGTCTGTAGATTACAAAAATTAACACATTTTGTAAAAGTTTACAAAATTTATAAGACTTAATATTTGGAGAACGGATTATTACTCCTAATCCTCCAATAATATATGAAAATATTTCCTGTCTTCATAACAGCTTATTTAGAAAAGAGCGATAAAAAATTATGATCATTTTGAAAAAAATAATAAAACCTCTATTCTTACGGATTGTGGTGTATTATGTATACCCTGAAATCTCAAATAACAGGTAAAAAAAATCTATCCTAATTTTTAAAATACATCTTAAAGAAAAATAATCAAAAAAATTCCCATCAATATGATCAAATGTTGATAGAATTACAGATAAAAATTTGGAAGAATAATATGTTTTAGTTGGAAGTGCTTTTATTCACATATTTTCCAGAATTTATTACTATTAATACGATAGAATTTCATATATTTCATTTTTTCATGGTTCTTTTGTTTTAAATATGAAAAGTCAGATTTTCATGAAGCCCAATCCTCTAAGAAATGTAGTACCCGCTTAATCAATTTTTTCAAAAATTTAAGGCTGTTACCCGTACTACACAAGCTGCCTCATCAAATTTTATGATTGTAAATGAAACTGTTCCTGAAATACAAAGAAAAAGTAATAGGTAGTATCGAAAAATTTTTTTTATTTTTTTGAAGGAAAATTCTACAGCCGTTTTTCAAAACAATCTCCAAAAATTGGCAAGTTTTCAAAATCTCAGTAAGTTTTTTACGGTGGAAAGTTTTAAAAAAACTATATCTCTTATGAATTAATTTTCCTTCTGCGTTAAGATTTTCAGAATTCAGGTAATTTCCTCACTTAACTGTACTGAAACAGTTGCCGCTGTTTAATCTGCTATACAATGCCAAACTGTACAGTTTTCTAAGCCGACAAACTGCCGTCCAACATTGAACAACTACTCTTTGCACAACACTAAATCTTTTTCTCTTCTTTTCAGACGTGATCACAATTTTGAATGGGCCTTTTTTATAAACTCATACAAATAATAGTAGAACATGCCAAGTCTGTGCTGAAGAGGAAGGTATTGAATTAAAATTAAATTAGTTACACGAGTAATTTTAAAATATAGCTTTAGTAATGACTGCTGTTTGATGTGAGGTTATTTTACTGCAACACATCTTTTAATGTCATTCACATCCACATGTTTTAAACAAAAAGTGCTGAGCAGATATTAATTATCTGAATTTTGCAAAAAGACAATTGATAGGGATTTTCACGGATCCAATTCTGATGTGGATTTTCTATAGAAGACCGTGTGGTATCGGGGGTCCTCTGTCTTTTGTACTTCATGAGGAGCTTGGATCTATCAAAAGATAGATCCGGGGCACTAGATTTTATTCATCATATCGACGGTATGAATGCCATCGACAAAATGCCGACTCCAATTCTCGGTTTTGCAATGACGATTCAGAAAAACAACTGACATGTATGCCGTTATTGGCATGTTCGATATCTTCCCCAGCTCCGTTGTGTGAAGCGACAGTAAGGAGGAGAAAATGAATACTATGAGGAGACAAAATGGTAACGTGTCATTGTTCCTTTGTGGTTCTCACGCACCCTATGTATACGCGTCACGGGTTACATTAAATTCGGTTCTGGATGAATTCTTGTTAGAAACTCTGAAGAAATGCACGCTTTTTATAAAACACAGGAGGTACACTTTTTTTAATTTTGAACGGTTCTCCTCTTAAATTCTTCACATATTTCCCGAGACAGTATTCTGACTATCTCTAATGTAAAAATTAATACTAACAACATTCGCTAAAAAACAATAGATTCTCATAATATGAATACGCATACCATCAGCAGTCAAATTAGTCTTAATGCATCACATTTTAATTCCTCCTTCCATTAAAACATTTAACCAAGATTATAATTTCCTATTTAAGTATGCAATGCCTGAGAAATAAAATCGACCTTAATAAAAGAAATAAAATCGTGAACGAAATTAACTATGAATGCTGTGCAATTCAATTTCTACGTAAAATTGATATGGTGTACATAGATCTCCTTTTTGAATCTTTTAAATTTTTTCCTATATAAACAAACGGAAACTCTTCTAACAGATTTGTTGATTTTACTGTTAATTTCTTCCTCCCAAAATTTATTAAACAAACAACGGACGACACAATCACTACTTTTACTCTTAAAGAGTGTGATCGATAAAGATTCAAATTGTCAGAATCAAAATAGGAAAATAATATTAAAAACAGTTTTCAGGAAAGGTTTAATAATTTTCATAATGTTTTACAGATGACATTATTTCTAACTCGGTCTTTAATAAAAAAAGAAACTGTCTAAACGTAAAAATACACAGGATTACTAAAAAAATCAGGCTCCGTAAAATATAATTTCATAACTTCCAAAACGTTTTGAAAAATGTCAATCGAATTTATGCGAAAGTTATTCGTAGCTGTAAGTACGGTTATAACGTTACATTGTGCTTCCAGGAATATATGATTGCTATTCTCGAGGATAGTATTCCGATTAATGAAACCTAGGTATTATTTGCGGTTGCCCGTACAGCGAAATTTCTTGGTATTTTATTAGACGACATACTATTATGTGATGATCAGACTGATTTCGTTTGTAACGAAATTAAACAGTACTGTTTTACTTTCAAACACTAAACTCATTATTATTAAATTCTTATTACGCTTATGTATAGTCCCGTTTAAAGAAAAGGTCATCTCGTGAAACCGCCTCAAAAGGTCAAAACGAGTTTTTAAGATATTGTCATCCCAAGAGTAATAATTGTGTGGGTCGATAATTAGAAAATTAAAAATGTTTCTATTTCATTTATCGATGTGGAATCCTTGTGCAAGTAAAGAAAGTATTATGATCGCGAAAATTTTCGACGGAAATTTTGACCAACCCTGAATTCATTTTCACTAGTTTCGGCGTGACGTCTGTACGTACGTGTATATGTATGTACGTCCGTATCCCGAATAACTCAAAAACGATTAGCCGCAGGATGTTGAATTTAGGACTGTTTAGGACTTTTTCTTAACTGCAGTAATAACGATATATCATAAGTGGTAGTTATTTTCAATAGTTTCAAGGATATAGCCAAATAAAAGTTTAATTAATGAAACATTTGGATCTTACTACAGGAAGGCATATTGGTTCGAATCCGAATTCATCTCCTTTTTTAACTTTTTTTTATTTTTATTTAAATATATGGATTTATTAATGATTATTAACCCGTGATTGTAACAGTAAATAATTTTTCAATAATAACATTAAAAAAGAAAAGATATGAAAAAAATCGGAAGATATTAATGAAATAAAAATGACCTTTTAAAAATGTGTATATGTAATTTATTAGGCATTCCTACATATCTGTATGAATGAACATTGGTAAAATAGACGGAGCATACAGGAAAGTTAAGGAAAATTTTGGGGTACATAAATTAAAATCTAATAATGTGTTAAACAAAGATGGTACACCAATATATAATACGAAAGGTAAAGTCGATAGATGGGTGGAATATATTGAAGAGTTATACGGAGGAAATGAATTAGAAAATGGTGTTATAGAGGAAGAAGAGGAAGTTGAGGAGGATGAAATGGGAGAAACAATACTGACATCTGAATTTAAGAGAGCATTAAAAGATTTAAATGGCAGAAAGGCTCCTGGAATAGACGGAATACCTGTGGAATTACTGCGCAGTACAGGTGAGGAAGCGATTGATAGATTATACAGACTGATATTTATGAAAATGGGGAATTTCCATCAGACTTCAAAAAAAGTGTTATAGTCAAGATACCAAAGAAAGTAGGGGCAGATAAATGTGAAGAATACAGAACAATTAGTTCTTAATTGTCAACTAGTCATGCATCAAAAATCTTAACTAGAATTCTATACAGAAGAATTGAGAGGAGAGTGGAGGAAGTGTTAGGAGAAGACCAATTTGGTTATTGTTAACTATACTGTACTGTTATTGTCGAACAATATTCTCCCTATGTCGGATTTTGATGTCATTTCGTTTATTTGTATTTTGTCGCCAATCATTTAATCGCTCTTTGGTTTGATATAATTCTTCTGATCTTAATTTGTGTACAAGTTCTCTAGTTCTCAAATTTTCTCTCTCTTTATATTCATCATCCTCTCTTAATCTTTTTATTCTTTCCTTGTTCTTAACATTTTCTTCCTCTTCATATTCATCTTCATGACGTTTTTTTTTGAGATATATTTCTTCGTGTTATGTTTATTTTTCCTGAATAATTGTTTCATTTTCATTTTTGATTATTCACCAAATAATCGATAATGAAAACCGAATATTTTACACCGTAAGGTCGAAATTAACATTTGTAACCGGTAAACAACAGTTCACTAAATGGAATATTTTAATTATTATTAACTTTTATTTATACGACACATCAGAAAACTGAAACTTTTTTTAATCAGCAACTCACGAAGAATACGAATAATGTTGATGTAGTAATACGAGTAATAAAGGGACTCATTTCGTTTATTTGTATTTTGTCGCCAATCATTTAATCGCTCTTTGGTTTGATATAATTCTTCTGATCTTAATTTGTGTACAAGTTCTCTAGTTCTCAAATTTTCTCTCTCTTTATATTCATCATCCTCTCTTAATCTTTTTATTCTTTCCTTGTTCTTAACATTTTCTTCCTCTTCATATTCATCTTCATGACGTTTTTTTTTTGAGATATATTTCTTCGTGTTATGTTTATTTTTCCTGAATAATTGTTTCATTTTCATTTTTGATTATTCACCAAATAATCGATAATGAAAACCGAATATTTTACACCGTAAGGTCGAAATTAACATTTGTAACCGGTAAACAACAGTTCACTAAATGGAATATTTGAATTATTATTAACTTTTATTTATACGACACATCAGAAAACTGAAACTTTTTTTAATCAGCAATTCACGAAGAATACGAATAATGTTGATGTAGTAATACGAGTAATAAAGGGACTTTTGCTTTATCCTAATATTTCATGTAAAACTACTGAAATAATAGTTGTACAAATTTGATGTAAATAAAAACTAATGTTTCAGCAATCGTGTAACTGTCCACTTTATTAAAAAATAGGAGGATCGTATCTCACTTTTAAATGAAGTGCAGCAAAAAATGTGTATATGTAGTTTAATCGGCGTACAAGGAAGTCATGCGGTGTCCACAGATATTTTTCATCTCGTTCAACGTGTACAGAAATACGTGCTCAAATAATTTTCATCAAAACCGTTTCAGTTGTGAATTATTTTGTAGATATTTACTATTTCTACGTAAACATCTTGGTGTTATTTTACGCGTTTTAATTTTAAATAATTAATTTGGGCTTTTTAATTCATATTTATTTGTGTATTTTGTGCCGTTGACCAATCAAATAATTTATTACGATTTCCATTTAGGCGTATGCCGAGACAGTTCCTTTGTTTAATCATGAAGTAGCATATCTACTCATTCTTCACCGATGGATGATCTATATTATGCGCCATTATACAGCGATCAAAACAAAAAATAATATTTATTCGATATCAAAAGTATGTTTTGATATTAGATTTATCCAAAAAATATAAGAAATGTTTTTCAGTTCATGCAGGAAGAATAGATTTGTTTAAAAAAAAAAATATTGAATTTTTTTTTTTTTTTACTAGAAATGTTCATAGGTGAGATGTACATCATCATTCTATCGATTAGTACATTTAAACCACTAATTACTACCTAAATTATATTAAACTAATTACAACCTTAAATTTTATTATTTAGTTAAATATTTAAGTAAATTAATAAATAAATACTTAAAAAAGTTAAATAAATTAAATTTAATTAGTAAGTTTATATTTGTTATTTTATATACAACGTGTCATTAATTAAATAATGGTCGGTTTACGTATCGATTTTTTTTCTTGTAAAGATGATGAAATTTTATTTAATTATTACAATAATAATTTATATATTTTTATAAAATAAAATTTATTGGCGTTGCATTTTAGGATTTAAAAACAAAAATCATCAGTAAAAAGAAAATATTGTCAGCAAATAAATTTACTCATGAAATAAAAAAACTGCACATGCGCTAACTGTTTCAATCAAAAGGGATAAATTAATAATTGACAGCTATACATTTATTTGCAATCTATTGATAATTTTTAGATGATTATAATAATTCATAACTATACTAATTCATTGTTTTTAGATAGATTTTTCTGTTGAAACTGTTTATCTACAAGTATTTAAATGGAGCTGTTTCAAAATTTTTGTTATACATTTTACTTTGTGTAGTGTTCTTCAAAGGTCGAATTCTCTGTTGTAAGTAAACCCAAATAACAAATTACATATACTGAGCTATTATTTTTTCAGAAGAAATCTTCATTTTGTTAAAATTAACGGAATAGTTTTAGTATTAAAATATGTTATTTTAGTTCATTTTACTATTTCTTCCTGCACTTAACAATGGAAAAGTTGTTTTAAAGCTAGAATCTTACTGCGTTTTAATTGATAACTTTATCTGCTTTATTTTACCGGAATACATAAATATACAGCATTTTACATAATACTCGGATATGCTTAAACTACATACAAATATCGATTTATATTTACGCCCTGTACAGACGGATAAACTTTCATTTGTACCGTAAGTCTGGCCAATTACTATAAGAAAATTTCACTTAACGTACTTTAAAATAATTTTATATTTTTATCAAAAGCTGCTATAGATTATTTTTTATTACTTCCTTGTACGAATTAAAAGAAGTATTCTGATCGCGAAGTATTTCGATTTTCAGATTTCAACGGAAACATCCATTTTGACCATCCCTGAATCCATTTTTACTAGTCTCGGCGTGACGACTGTGCGTACGTACGTCTCTCGCATAACTTGAAAACGATTAGCCATAGGATGTTGAAATTTTGTATTTAGGACTGTTGTAACACCTAGTTGTGCACCTCGCCTTTTGATTACAATCGACTTAACAAAAAGTGTCAAAATACGCAAAATCCAAAACTTTTTTTGAGACTTTTTCTTAACTGCAGTAATAAGCCCTCGTTGAGAGCTTTTCATCGATACATCACAAGTGGTACTTATTTTCATTGAGTTCACAGTTTAGCCAAATAAAATTTTATTTAATGAAATATTTGGATCTTAGAAGAGGAGACAGTTCGAATCAGACTTAATCTCCTTTTTTTAATTTAAATATTTTGATTTATTAATAATTATTAACCACTGATTGTAAAATAATTTTTACGATAAATAATAATTCAGTAATAATAATAAAAAAATAAAAATTAAAAACATCAGAAGTTATTAATGAAATAAAATTTTATGTAATTTTCATTTTAAAAAAATGTGTAAATGTAATTTAATACGCGACAAGTAAGTCATGTGGTGTCCACATCAGATTTTTTTAATAATTTAAGAGACATTTATAAAACAAATTGCCCCATCAGTTTCTTTCATTTCGCTTAAATATTGTCTTGTGACTGTACAGCTCCTTAAATTTTCCTAATATTTTATAGCATTTATGTATACATATATCTTAAATAAATTCTCGTTTGACTGCGATTTTTTTTTAAAGCTATTGTAAGGCGCTAAAAGAAAGGTTACAATGGTTTTTTAGTAAATTAAAACTGTACTCTTTGTTATTTATAATTTTTTTATTTTCTGTTAATATCATCCTGGAGAAACAAATTTACTGCCGATTCTATTTTTGTAAACCGATAAAACTAAAGTAAAATTTATTATTATAACTCAGCTATATTTCACTATGTTTTCAAATAGAAGATTAACTTAATTAAACAGATATTTTGCTTAAAATTTTCTTTTATTTTACAAAATATTATTGAAATATTCACGTTTCTGAAAGGTAAACGAAAATAGTTTACGTTTTACACGCTTCACAAAGTTATGGTAGCGTTCGCGCACCGTTTCGCAGACTACCATCCAGAACACGTATCCACGACAAATAATGGACTACGAATTTTATTCACAAACGTATCAGTAGAGAGCGGATCGGGTGAAGTAGGTGGATTTGTAAATCGATTAATTTCCGAAATAATTTCCACTTTCCTTCTATATATAAAACGACTGTTGTTCGAACCGTACTTGTCTTATAAAGCATTGTAATCTCTGACATGAATTAGTTCGAATGTTAGACTCTATGCAGCCTCTATATTATGTAGAAAATAAGCCTTGAAAATTCATTACAAAAATTATGTAAGAATTGTACTGACAACGTCCTTTTTTAAATCGATTAGAGAAATAATAATCGATTAGAATATATATAAAGGAGAAGCCTCTTCCTGTTACTGAAGTCAATAAAAAATATCCATTCCTATCACAACCAGACCGGGGAAAGGTTTTTCCACAGCGCTATAGTAAATATGTCATAACAAATAATTATACTACGGAACCTCTGGCACTCTTTTGTAAATTGCCTATGTCCGTGAATTTATCAGTTGTTGAAATGATTGTTTTATGATGAATTGTTAGTTAAGATAACTAAAAAAAAAAAAAAAAAACAAGTTAATATTAAACTTAATAGTTATTTATTTTTATTTTGTAAACTCTCTAAAAATTGAACTTTTTTAAAAAAAATAAACAAGAGAAATGATACACACAACCACACATACACACACACTCTAATAAAAATAAATAATCTCAGATAGTTGATGAAATCAATTTCGTTTTACTTGGCAATATCTTGATGATTACTTAACCATAGTTTTGATGTTGAATGTTATATTTAATTTTATTTTAACGCATTATTTTCCTGTTTCAGTTTTTATTATTTTTATATTGTGTAATAATATTATTCGCCACTATTATATTGTAATATCGCATATTAATATTAAATAACGTTATTCTACTCCATGCCTCTTTTATTTAAAAGGCTTTTAACTTAAAGCCGTAATCTTAAATCAACATTTGTTTTTATGTATCTGATTTAATTTAATTATTTCGTTTTTTCAGGTTCAAAATGTACAAACAAACTTTGTTAGTATGCTTTTTCATTTCTGCTTTCATCATAACACAACGTGCTTCAGCACGCGTTACTCCTGTGTCGTGCATCTGCCCGTTGTATTATTATCCGGTCTGCGCTTCGGATGGTAAGACGTATCCGAACGAGTGCGTTTTTTACTGCAGAAAGAAAGAAGTACCAGGTGATAACTGTTCATTATAAAATTAATAAGTAAATAATGTTCTATTAAACTTATACATAATGGAAACCGGTTTACTTTCTTTCATTTCATTACACGGAGAAGAAAGAAAACAAAATAAGTTTACCGTTCAAATTAGAGGACATTTATCAACTTGAAATCAGTTAAACGCCGAATTATTGCCATCGTTTGTCAAACTAACTTCTATTCGCTTTTGAAGGGTTGAGTTTTTAATTGTAATAACGCATCTTGCGTCGTTTGCAAAGATGTGATATATCTTTTGTATCCTGTATCTTTTAAATATTCCCAAATAAATCAACTAAGCGTAGAAATATAAAGCAAACCGGGAAGTTAACGGGTTTCACTGTGAGATAAATATTTCTGATTGTGTTTTCGATCGAAACCGTAATGTTAGGCGCAGGCTGGTTGGTTAAAGTAACCCATCAGGTCGGTCTAGTGGTCTTCCCAAATCGTCTGATTTGGAAGTCGAGAGTTCCAGCGTTCAAGTCCTAATAAAGTCAGTTATTTTTACACGGATTTGAATACTAGATCGTGGTTACCGATGTTCTTCGGTGGTTGGGTTTCAATTAACCACACATCTCAGGAACGGTCGAACTGAGAATGTAGAAGACTACACTTCATTTACACTCATACATATCATCCTCATTCATCGTCTGAAGTATTATCTGAAAAATGCCATGCCTGACCGGGATTCGAATCCAGGACCTCCGGGTGAAAGGCCGAGACGCTACCACTCGCGCCACGGAGGCCGGAACTATGTTATTGGTTGAGAGCAAGTAACAAAACATAACACTGGGGAAAAAAAAAATTTTTTCTCAGGAAAAAAAAAGTGATTCTTTCTCCTTAATTCAAATATGATATCGGTTTTTTTCGCATACACGCAAGGTTTTCGAGAGACAGGCATTTATAATTTCAAACATTTTAATACCTTCTGCATTATTAACTGCACAATATTCAAACATCTGACTCGCCTAGAAAGTAGGGGAAATGACGATTTTTTGTTACATTTCGGCTATGGAACATTTCTCATGATGGTCCAACAATAACGGCTAGCATATTAGGATTCCATTTACCTTGATACCCCTGTTCCATTGCTGAAATCTCCTGATGAAAGTGTTCCCCGTGCTCATCGCGCCAAGATTTTCAGGGAAGAAATCTAGGTTCGAGTGCAGGAAGTATTCTTCTAAGGACATATTACAACCCAAATTTTTATATTTATTTTCTTTTAACCCATTTTTTTATTATTATTGGGTTGAAATACATATTACAACCCAAATTTTAGAGTATTAAAGATTTATGACATCGTTGACAATATCACGGTAATTTTCCGCCTTTCGATTTCCCGAAAAACTCTGAGTGACATTTTTGAATGCTTTCCAACCTACTTTTACTAGTGGATTATACAGTTACTCAAACTTTTCATCATGCATTAGAAATCGTATTTGTGGACCCATAAATATTCATTCTTTAATTTTTGGATCGCTAATTTTTCGAAACTTCTGTTTTAAGTACATGAAACCAGGAGTATTGTCCATGGCCTTGACGAAATTCTTCATTAATCCTAGTTTGATATGTAACGGAGGTAGATACACATTTTTAGGATTACACAATTGGGCATGTTTCACATTTTTCTGTTCAGGAATGAGTGATTCGCGTTTAGGCCATTCTTTTCTAATGAAATGGTTTTTTCTGTCCCTAATATTCCATTCAAAAAAAAAAAAAAAAAAAAAACAGTACCTTGTGTAACCAAGCTGCAAACCAAGAATAAATGGAATTATCTTCAAGTCACACAAATATTCCATTCGTACACTGCACATTGAAGCTTTTCCAATATAAATTTAAAGATTTCATGTGTTTCTTTCATACTAGCAGAGTGAGCCACAAGTACTGATTGGAATTTATGGCCATTACACAGAAGTACAACTTTTAAACTAAATTTAGAGGAATCAATGAGCAAGCGCCATTCTGTTGGGTTATGTTCACTACAAAGTATCTCCGTAAGAGAAGAAATGTCATTAAAAAACACTAAGCCATTTTCTTCAGAAAAATAGTCTTTAAATTCAGAATGACGATTACGGTAAGTACATATCTTTGTATTCTTTTGAAGAAGATTCCGTCCTTTTAGCCGGGAAGTAAACATTTCAGACTGTTTTTTGGATAATTTTAAATCTCGTATGAGATCGTTAAGATTTTCGTGAGTCAGTAAATGAAGCTCAGATGAACTGCTTTGTACAAAGGTTGTATCACCAGAATTTGTTTCTTTTTCTTCCATCAGACTCTGAGCTTTCTACATCTAATATCACATGTTCTGGAGGCTTTGGTATGGAACAGTTCTCATTGCAGATTGCAAGTCAGGGTACACCACTGTATATTTTGATTTTGACGTAATTCCTTTAATGTTTATTAAGCAGAAGTAACAGTCAGAAGAGTGACCTTTGGGTTCCCTCCAAATTATAGGAATAGCAAATGGGATGTGGCGTGAACCATTTTTCCATGCAGTGAGAAGCCTAGAACACGATAAACAGCAGATATGTGGGGACCAGGCTCTTGTTTGGTCACCGAATTTACACCTAAAATAAAGTTCTTAACACCTTTTTACTAATGGAGTAAGGTTTCGCCTTTGGGACTTGAGCGTCACTTCACTACATACATAACAAAATTTGTTAGGATGATTTAAACAAACTCTAGGCATTTGTAACTAACGACTAATTAAAAGAAATAAAGTTGTAAATATGTAATACACAATAATTCAGACACACAATGACGTGTTTACTGGTTCACTACTATCAAACAACTGGCTTCGTTCTGATCAATGTGTGCTACACTAGATCACGTTTGTACATGTCTACACATGTCTGAACCTGCACAACAGTAGCAACGCTATCCTTTGAGTAGCTTATTCGGTTCCATCATATTTACAATGCTCTAGGAGTGTTTACTTTACAACGGACAAATGGACAAAAAACATTTAAAAAAAAATTAAAATATCTGTGAGCGATGGGGAAATTTCGAATACATATTTGAAAACACGATAAAAAACTGCATTAAGTACACCTATTGGTACTTGTGAAACAAAAATCATGTTGACCAGGGTAATAGTTCAGTCTGTAACGTGGTCAGTACCAACATTTTCTTTGTTTGTAGCGAGTCTTTCACGGTACTTGTTTGATAGTTTAAATAGAAATAAACATAAACGCTGTATTTTATGTCTAATGAAAGAAAGAAAACTTTGATGTGTAAAGTTAATTCTCATTTTCCGATCTACAAAGGTGGCAAATGAGAATTAACAAATTTGACGGTCAAATTTTGTGATACATTTAATAAGTTTCCCGAGGATCTTGATTGAGCTCAAATATTATGGTGAACGTTCCCAGTTTTGATGCTAAAGAAGTGAGCCTACTTTTCTGTATAAAAATGCTGATGGGGATATAGGTTAACCATTTTATGGTCTTACTCATATTTAGCGACGAAACATTTTTTAATATTTGTAGATTGTGACTCGCCACATAAAAAGACCATAAATTGGTCATTACTATTAAGCATTTGAGACTTGGATAGGGATAAAAGTTTATTCTATTTCCGAGGTCAAGATTTACGGGTCATTTTTCTTTATAATCCATCGGTTCAGTCTCGCCCTAGATTGTAATCATTCTAGAAAATCAGATTTTACGCAGCTTAAAGAAAACAAGATAATAAACATCATCCTTTAGTCGTGTGGAACGCAGTGATATATCTGCATTGAACATTGTAAGATATTTAAAAAAAATATAGTTTACAGGAATTTAAAATTTAGAATTTAATTTTGTCTATTATTTTTTTTCTAATATTACAGCATTCTTTTCATAAAATTATGAATAACTCATTTGATATATAAAATATTATATTAATTATGTTTAAGGGCTTTATTATTTAAAAAAATTACATTACATTTGTTTATTAATTTTTTATTTGGTTTTATAGCTTTGGAAAAAAAATATGAAGGGGAATGTAATTCAGAAGAAACAAGAAATTATGTAAGTGACATATTTTTAATAATGTATATTATTAAGTGGTAATAGAACATATGTAATAAAAAATCAATGATTTAGTTACTGAATCAGTATATTAATGTAAGAGAAGAGTCCATTATGTGCTGTAACAAAAATATTTACTGGTGACCAAACAAGACAGAAACAACTCCCAAAAATCTTGTAGTTATCGTCAAAAATAATAAATATCATGTACAAAGATTGTCAGTAAAGCTGCTGACAGTGTTGCTTCACGTTTTTAACTATAATCCAATATCGAGGCCGCAGCACTCCTCAAGAGTGCAACCCATTAGAAATTATAAGATTCAGCCTTAACATTAATAACTTGACTGAGTTCATCGAAGGGTTTTACTTCTTATACATCATTGGTTTGACAGACATAAGAAAAACTGGAAAAGGTAGCATAAAGCTACAAAGGAACATGTAAAGTTAATTTGAAATTACTGTTGCAATCTATGGCCTTACAACTATACTTTTATATAATTTTTCTTATTTGAAGTAGTAACTTGAAAATTTTGTAATATACTTTGCGTTTCTTGCAAATATGTTGTTTTTTTTCATGTTAAGAACATCACTGGTTAACAGGTCAGCTTCATAGCAGTTACAATTCTTAATTTAGCTTTAGTAATCAGGCTGCTTTATTTTTCTTTCCTGTAATGGTTATGAATAGACCGATTTCCTTTTGAAGGAAATGTATTTGTGACTTTGTTTCATGGGTGCACTAAGGAAAAGAATTTAAAGGTAAAAATTCATAATATATAGTAGAGGTAGTATAAATGTGTATGGTCCATATTTTCATAATATTATTGTATTTCTTCATACAAAAACAAAAGTAGAATGTTTATCTGACATACTTTATCTCATTTACAAAAATTAATGAGCTTTTACTGCATTTACATGGATTAATAAGCACTTTCCTGAAAGAGTACACGCTGTTCTTGGTTTTATATTTTCTTCTAATACTAATGCAACAAACTGATTTGGTGTTATCAATATTAAATAACAAATTGTTTAGATATGTCCAGGCCTAAATGTGAGCCCTATCTACACCACCAGATAGATCAAGCTCACTGTTGCAAATTTGTCAGTTCTACTGGTGTAAATCTGATACTGACGTTCATAGGACACCAGCACCTAAATCATACAGTCAGTATATCTTCCAACCTAACTCTTTTAAATTCTTGCCATTTTGAAAAGAAATAAACGAGTATGTTAATTGATTTGTTAATATATTTGGTTTTCATAATTTTAACGTTCTTGTGATGATCTAATTTACTTGAAGTATAATTTTTTTAAATTATATTAAAAATAATTTTAAACACGAATTTTAATTTTTTGTATAAGTGATTCTGTAAATTCCTTTTCGAAAATGTGGATACATAAAAAACTATTACTACTGAATTAATTGATAATTTACTGACATAAGAGGTATTTATGATTTTCAAATACAATGATTTTAATTTTTTTATTTATTAATTTTTTTTTACTACTGACACATTTAATTGATTTTTTCTTTTTGTTTACAGCTTCCATATTAGTTCTGCAACTGGCCATGTCTGTTCATAACATTTTTGTTTATGAATGCATCAAAATATTACTGTGAATTTTAATACCATTTAATGTAAAAAAAAAATGAATACAAGATATCCTAAAAAATGAATATTTATTTTAAAAATAAAATCAATTAAAAAAGTAATAAATAATTAATTTAAGTTTTATTTGTAGAGATTTCTTATTAATTCTTTCTCTCTTTTCTTTACTTGAGTTTTTTTGGAAATTTATATACGCTACAATAAGTTGAATAAAAGCATCAAATGAGGACATGGAAAATGACCTATGAAAAATGTAGAAGTAAAATAAAATGTGCGCATTAGATAACACAAAATATACGTGTTGTTAACTATTTCACCGTGAATCTGTACCGGCTTCTTCAGACAGGACTCTATGCTCAGATTTTAACGTCAGTGTAAATTAAACAAAAATTATATTGCAGTGTAATTTATCAAATATATGATGTCTACCTACCGCTAACAAGTCTAATTATTTCCATTTACAAATTGAAACCACCTATTTTTGTGCTCCTTAATAAATTTCTTGGTTGAAATACCTTCATTTGTACAAAAATTCTACGTAGAATGTAGTGAATATTGCACAGAATCACCAAATGTTCATATTTTATTACCTATTCACCCAGTATCATACGTCAACAATTGTGTGGGGCTGCAGATGAAAAAGGCACTCAAAAGATTTAAATGCAAGGGACATTTGGTTCTTTTTTTAACATTTATTTTTCAAAATAAGTATTTTTTAAAATTAATAAAAACAAAAACGAAAAAAATAAAAAAACTTTAATTTATTAGCAAATAAATCTCTATACTAGAAATTCAACATCGGGATTTATTGACAGTCACCTGATATTAAAAATATGACGAAAATACTCTGACATTGATGATATTCAACATCAGATAATCTTAAAAGATAAAACAAAGAATGAATTTCAATTTATTTTACTGTGTGAATTTCATTCACTGGATGAATTAAGAAAAATAACTTACAGATAAAGTTGAAGATATATTATAGTCTAAGTGGGTGTGGTTTTACAGTATTTGTTTATTTCTTCATTTAAATAAGTAGAATACATTTTATTTCACTATAATAAATAACTAATTGCTTAGATACACCGTGGGGTCCAATGGGACAGATCCTGTGGATGACTCAAACTCTCTCACTACCCACCTTTCTTCATTTCCTGATTCTTCCTGGTCAATTATCACATGCATTGGTGTAAATCTGATCCCGCTAGATCCCCCGCATACAGGAGCCACGACCTTATTAACAGAACCTGGTGTTATTTGGTAGAGGACAGTATTTGGTCAATTTGAGTGATTAAAGCTGCACTTGCTAATTCTGAAAGAAATGAATCCTGCAACTCTTTTAACTCTTTTTAATTGAAAAAATAAAAATCTTAACATAAAATAATTTCTTCATTAACATTTAAAGCAAATAAATTGTATTTTTCTGTTAGGGAATAGTTTACAAGTGGGCATTACTTTTCATAGTTTCCTTTTTTATGAATAAGAGAAAATACTGTAGGTAATAACGTTTACATGTCAAAAGCAATGACTACAGATTACTGTAAAAAGAGGTTGTTATATAAAATTAATCCAAAAAAGATAATGTAAACTTTATTTCCACAAAATCTTTTTTCTTATTTTTTTCATTTTAATGGTAATCTAAGTAGTTATTACCAAAGATAGTTTTTTTTTTTTATCTGTTATCCATTATAAACACTACTTATCCATTATAAATACTTCATCAAAAATTATCTAACAAAAGTATACAGAAATAAAATAAAAGCTTTTGTTTAGAAATTTTTATCGGTTATTTTGTTATAGTAAAATTAGTACTATGCTTTCCATATTATCCTTGGGTAAATAAAATCCCTTTCATTACAAATGTAACATAATTTGATGATAAGAAAGCTTCAGTATACTGTTACAGAAATGTGATGTAAGTAATAGATCGGATATCAGTTGGGGATGTGTGTTACTAACAATAAGATGCATGATCAAAATGTATTCGACCTTACACCGACATTAACTGGAACCACTAATGCACTTATTAACATTAGGATTTGATATACACACATATATTACAGTAGGTGATTTTAGAGTAATTAACTCAGCGTCAAATAATGGGCAGGCAGGAGTAGGTTTCGTGATGAACAAGAAGATAGGGAGGAGAGTGGAGTATTTCAAGACGCATAGCAATAGAATCATTGTAATAAGGATAAAATCAAAACCTATACCGACAACAATTGTTAACGTCTATATGCCTACAAGCGCTCATAATGATGATGAGGTAGAGTGTGTATACGAAGAGATTGATGAAGCAATTAAACACGTAAAAGGAGATGAAAATTTAATAATAGTTTGAGATTGGAATGCAAGCATTGGAAAAGGCAAGGAAGGAAATATAGTGGGTGAATACGGGCTGGGCAAAAGGAATGAAAGAGGGGACAGACTTATAGAGTTTTGCACGAAGTATAATTTAGTAATTGCCAACACCCAATTTAAAAATCATAATAGAAGAATATACACTTGGAAAAAGCCAGGCGATACTGCAAGGTATCAGATAGATTATATCATGGTTAAGCAAAGATTTAGAAATCAACTCATTGACTGCAAAACTTACCCTGGAGCAGACATTGATAGCGACTATAATTTGGTGATAATGAAATGTAGATTGGGGTTTAAAAACCTGAAGAAAAGGTGGCAGATGAATCGGTGGAATTTAGAGAAGCTTGAGGAAGAGGAGATAAAGAAGATTTTTGAGGAGGACATCGCAAGAGGTCTGAGTAAAAAAGATAAGGTAGAAAATGTAGAAGAAGTATGGGAGAATGTTAAAAAGGAAATTCTTAAATCAGCAGAAGCAAACTTAGGCGGAATAAAGAGAACTGGTAGAAAACCTTGGGTTTCAGACGATATATTGCAGCTGATGGATGAACGTAGAAAATATAAGAATGCTAGTGATGAAGAAAGTAAAAGGAACTATCGGCAATTAAGAAATGCTATAATCAGGAAGTGGAAACTGGCGAAAGAAGAGTGGATTAAAGAAAAGTGTTCAGAAGTGGAAAGAGAAATGAACATTGGTAAAAGAGACGGAGCATACAGGAAAGTTAAGGAAAATTTTGGGGTACATAAATTAAAATCTAATAATGTGTTAAACAAAGATGGTACACCAATATATAATACGAAAGGTAAAGTCGATAGATGGGTGGAATATATTGAAGAGTTATACGGAGGAAATGAATTAGAAAATGGTGTTATAGAAAAAGAAGAGGAAGTTGAGGAGGATGAAATGGGAGAAACAATGCTGAGATCTGAATTTAAGAGAGCATTAAAAGATTTAAATGGCAGAAAGGCTCCTGGAATAGACGGAATACCTGTGGAATTACTGCGCAGTACAGGTGAGGAAGCGATTGATAGATTATACAAACTGGTGTGTAATATTTATGACTACTGGTGTCATTTCATTCTGTGTTTTGCCAAGAAGTTCTGTATAATTTGTGATGCATGGCTTGAGCATTATTGTGATGAATTTTCGATCACCATTTTCCCAAAGCTGTGGTCAATTGTTTCAAACAGCATCTTTTAGCCAACAAAGAACACTTACGTAGTACTTTTTATTGACAGTTGTTTTTGAGGAGCATATTCATCATGAGCCATGCCTTGATAATAAAATATGACTGTCAGCATGGCCTAAATATTGTTTTGTGATTGCTTGGTTTTCTTTTACCATAGTGAACTGGAGTTTTCCAGTGAGATGATTGTGACTTTGTCTCAATCATCAGGGTCAACAGATGACTTTTTCTCGAACAGGGTCATAGCCATAGATTCTGTTGTCTCCATTTATTATTATTTTTTTAAAATCAGAATCATTATTATCACTCTTCAGCATGTCTCATACAACTTGCAGTCAGTTTTTCTTCTGTTCATTAGTGAGAGATGTTGGGACAAACTTTGGTGCTATGCGCCGTATAGTATAAAGATCTTCCATTAAAATCAATTCGATTGAACCAAACAAAATTTCTACTTCACTTTCAAACTCTCTAATTGTTATTTGACGATTATTCATCACCATTAGTTGAACTTACCTGATTTTTTGGTGGTGGAAGGTCTGACAGAGTATTTATTACTTTCGACATATATTTGGCCATCTTGGTAGGAGAGATACCATCCTTTAATCTGTGCAACATCCACTACTACTTACAGCTTCGTTATTGTCTGTACTTGTATGTCAACAAGTTTCTGACAAAATTTAATGCACATTATTGCTTAATTCACTTCTTATCATTATTAACTTATATTATCTTCTTATATATACTTAACTTATATATATCATTATCGCTTATCAACATAGGATAAGTACCTATTATCATTATGTTGGCTAAGCAGCAACTGTCTGCAGTTACAGCAAAACAGTGAATCAAGCAACCACTATGAGTAAAAGTCGCATTCCACGATGGTCCCTCTCCAACACTACAACTGGTTAATGCAATAAAAAATAAGGTCGAATATATTTTGATCACGCCTCTTATTGTTGGCAACACACATACAACTGATATCTGATGTATTACATTCATCAGTCATCACATTTCTGTAACAGTATACTGCAGCTTACTTATCATCAAATTATGTTACATTTGTAATGAAAGGGATATTACTTACGCAAGGATAATACAGAAAGCATAGTACTCAATTTACTATGACAAAATAACCAATCAAAAAACTTTTATTTTCTTTCTATATAACTTTGTTAGATAATTTTTGATGTAGTTACCCTAGACATAGTAGTATTTATAGTGGATAAAAGATAAAAAAAAATATTATCTTGGGTAATAATTACCTAAGAGTACCATAAAAATGAAAAAAATAAGAAAAAAGAAATTTGTGGAAATAAAGTTTACATTATATTTTTTGGATTAATTTTATATAACAATCTACCTCGTTTTACAGTAATCTGTACTCATTGCTTTTGACATGTAAACGTTATTACCTACAGTATTTTCTCTTATTCATAAGAAAGGAAACTATGAAGAGTAATGCCTACTTGTAAACTATTCCCTAACAGAAAAATAAAATTTATTTGCTTTAAATGTTAATTAAGAAATTATTTTATGTTAAGATTTTTATTTTTTCAATTAAAAGGAGTTAAAAGAGTTGCAGGATTCATTTCTTTCAGAATTAGCAAGTGTAGCTTTAATCACTCAAATTGACCAAATACTGTCCTCTACCAAATAACACCAGGTTCTGTTAATAAGGTCGTGGCTCCTGTACATGGAGAATCTAACAGGATCAGATTTACACCAATGCATGTGATAATTGGCCAGGAAGATTCAGGAAATGAAGAAAGGTGGGTGGATTACCCACCGTTTGTTGCATTGCCAGTAGAAGAATCAAAAATTTCCTCCGTATAACTCTTCAATATATTCCACCCATCTATCGACTTTACCTTTCGTATTATATGTTGGTGTACCATCTTTGTTTAACACATTATTAGATTTTAATTTATGTACCCCAAAATTTTCCTTAACTTTCCTGTATGCTCCGTCTCTTTTGCCAATGTTCATTTCTCTTTCCACTTCTGAACACTTTTCTTTAATCCACTCTTCTTTCGCCAGTTTCCACTTCCTGATTATAGCATTTCTTAATTGCCGATAGTTCCTTTTACTTTCTTCATCACTAGCATTCTTATATTTTCTACGTTCATCCATCAGCTGCAATATATTGTCTGAAACCCAAGGTTTTCTACCAGTTCTCTTTATTCCGCCTAAGTTTGCTTCTGCTGATTTAAGAATTTCCTTTTTAACATTCTCCTATACTTCTTCTACATTTTCTACCTTATCTTTTTTACTCAGACCTCTTGCGATGTCCTCCTCAAAATTTTTCTTTATCTCCTCTTCCTCAAGCTTCTCTAACTTCCACCGATTCATCTGCCACCTTTTCTTCAGGTTTTTAAACCCCTATCTACATTTCATTATCACCAAATTATGGTCGCTATCAATGTCTGCTCCAGGGTAAGTTTTGCAGTCAACGAGTTGATTTCTAAATCTTTGCTTAACCATGATATAATCTATCTGATACCTTGCAGTATCGCCTGGCTTTTTCCAAGTGTATATTCTTCTATTATGATTTTTAAATTGGGTGTTGGCAATTACTAAATTATACTTCGTGCAAAACTCTATAAGTCGGTCCCCTCTTTCATTCCTTTTGCCCAGCCCGTATTCACCCACTATATTTCCTTCCTTGCCTTTTCCAATGCTTGCATTCCAATCTCAAACTATTATTAAATTTTCATCTCCTTTTACGTGTTTAATTGCTTCATCAATCTCTTCGTATACACACTCTACCTCATCATCATCATGGGCGCTTGTAGGCATATAGACGTTAACAATTGTTGTCGGTATAGGTTTTGATTTTATCCTTATTACAATGATTCTATTGCTATGCGTCTTGAAATACTCCACTCTCCTCCCTATCTTCTTGTTCATCACGAAACCTACTCCTGCCTGCCCATTATTTGATGCTGAGTTAATTACAATAAAATCTCCTACTGTAATATATGTGTGTATATCAAATCCTAATGTTAATAAGTGCATTGGTGGTTCCAGTTAATGTCGGTGTAAGGTCGAATACATTTTGATCATGCATCTTATTGTTAGTAACACACATCCCCAACTGATATCCGATCTATTACTTACATCAGTCATCACATTTCTGTAACAGTATACTGAAGCTTTCTTATCATCAAATTATGTTACATTTGTAATGAAAGGGATTTTATTTACGCAAGGATAATATGGAAAGCATAGTACTCATTTTACTATAACAAAATAACCGATAAAAATTTCTAAACAAAAGCTTTTATTTTATTTCTGTATACTTTTGTTAGATAATTTTTGATGAAGTTACCCTAGACATTGTAGTATTTATAATGGATAACAGATAAAAAAAAAAACTATCTTTGGTAATAACTACTTAGATTACCATTAAAATGAAAAAATAAGAAAATAGAAACTTGTGGAAATAAAGTTTACATTATATTTTTTGGATTTTTTGTTATTACCTACAGTATTTTCTCTTATTCATAAAAAAGGAAACTATGAAAAGTAATGCCCACTTGTAAACTATTCCCTAACAGAAAAATACAATTTATTTGCTTTAAATGTTAATTAAGAAATTATTTTATGTTAAGATTTTTATTTTTTCAATTAAAAAGAGTTAAAAGAGTTGCAGGATTCATTTCTTTCAGAATTAGCAAGTGTAGCTTTAATCACTCAAATTGACCAAATACTGTCCTCTACCAAATAACACCAGGTTCTGTTAATAAGGTCGTGGCTCCTGTACGCGGGGGATCTAGCGGGATCAGATTTACACCAATGCATGTGATAATTGGCCAGGAAGAATCAGGAAATGAAGAAAGGTGGGTGGTGAGAGAGTTTGAGTCATCCACAGGATCTGTCCCATTGGACCCCACGGTGTATCTAAGCAATTAGTTATTTATTAATGATAATATTGTATCCATTTGTTGCATTACCACTAGGAGAATCAAAAATGAATCCAAGAGTAGTAGACAGCCCTTAAAGAGAAACCATTTTAATTTATGCGACTTCAATAACAACATATTAATTTATAGTAAATGAGGTAAAGTGCTACCTAAGTGAAATAATATGTATTCTACTTATTTAAATGAAGAAATAAACAAATAATGTAAAACCACACCCACTTAGACTATAATATATCTTCAACTTTATCTGTAAGTTATTTTTCTTAATTCATCCAGTGAATGAAATTCACACAGTAAAATAAATTGAAATTCATTCTTTGTTTTATCTTTTAAGATTATCTGATGTTGAATATCATCAATGTCAGAGTATTTTCGTCATATTTTTAATATCAGGTGACTGTCAATAAATCCCGATGTTGAATTTCTAGTATAGAGATTTATTTGCTAATAAATTAAAGTTTTTTTATTTTTTTCGTTTTTGTTTTTATTAATTTTAAAAAATACTTATTTTGAAAAATAAATGTTAAAAAAAGAACCAAATGTCCCTTGCATTTAAATCTTTTGAGTGCCTTTTTCATCTGCAGCCCCACACAATTGTTGACGTATGATACTGGGTGAATAGGTAATAAAATATGAACATTTGGTGATTCTGTGCAATATTCACTACATTCTACGTAGAATTTTTGTACAAATGAAGGTATTTCAACCAAGAAATTTATTAAGGAGCACAAAAATAGGTGGTTTCAATTTGTAAATGGAAATAATTAGACTTGTTAGCGGTAGGTAGACATCATATATTTGATAAATTACACTGCAATATAATTTTTGTTTAATTTACACTGACGTTAAAATCTGAGCATAGAGTCCTGTCTGAAGAAGCCGGTACAGATTCACGGTGAAATAGTTAACAACACGTATATTTTGTGTTATCTAATGCGCACATTTTATTTTACTTCTACATTTTTCATAGGTCATTTTCCATGTCCTCATTTGATGCTTTTATTCAACTTATTGTAGCGTATATAAATTTCCAAAAAACTCAAGTAAAGAAAAGAGAGAAAGAATTAATAAGAAATCTCTACAAATAAAACTTAAATTAATTATTTATTACTTTTTTAATTGATTTTATTTTTAAAATAAATATTCATTTTTTAGGATATCTTGTATTCATTTTTTTTTTACATTAAATGGTATTAAAATTCACAGTAATATTTTGATGCATTCATAAACAAAAATGTTATGAACAGACATGGCCAGTTGCAGAACTAATATGGAAGCTGTAAACAAAAAGAAAAAATCAATTAAATGTGTCAGTAGTAAAAAAAAATTAATAAATAAAAAAATTAAAATCATTGTATTTGAAAATCATAAATACCTCTTATGTCAGTAAATTATCAATTAATTCAGTAGTAATAGTTTTTTATGTATCCACATTTTCGAAAAGGAATTTACAGAATCACTTATACAAAAAATTAAAATTCGTGTCTAAAATTATTTTTAATATAATTAAAAAAAATTATACTCCAAGTAAATTAGATCATCACAAGAACGTTAAAATTATGAAAACCAAATATATTAACAAATCAATTAACATACTCGTTTATTTCTTTTCAAAATGGCAAGAATTTAAAAGAGTTAGGTTGGAAGATATACTGACTGTATGATTTAGGTGCTGGTGTCCTATGAACGTCAGTATCAGATTTACACCAGTAGAATTGACAAATTGGCAAGAGTGAGCTTGATCTATCTGGGGGTGTAGATAGAGCTCACATTTAGGCCTGCACATATCTAAACAATTTGTTATTTAATATTGATAACACCAAATCAGTTTGTTGCATT
The DNA here is from genome assembly GCF_047948215.1 of Lycorma delicatula. Taxonomy (NCBI): domain Eukaryota; kingdom Metazoa; phylum Arthropoda; class Insecta; order Hemiptera; family Fulgoridae; genus Lycorma; species Lycorma delicatula. The sequence continues at coordinate 161,811,354 of NC_134460.1, read as the reverse complement.
AGTATTAGAAGAAAATATAAAACCAAGAACAGCGTGTACTCTTTCAGGAAAGTGCTTATTAATCCATGTAAATGCAGTAAAAGCTCATTAATTTTTGTAAATGAGATAAAGTATGTCAGATAAACATTCTACTTTTGTTTTTGTATGAAGAAATACAATAATATTATGAAAATATGGACCATACACATTTATACTACCTCTACTATATATTATGAATTTTTACCTTTAAATTCTTTTCCTTAGTGCATCCATGCAACAAAGTCACAAATACATTTCCTTCAAAAGGGAATCGGTCTATTCATAACCATTACAGGAAAGAAAAATAAAGCAGCCTGATTACTAAAGCTAAATTAAGAATTGTAACTGCTATGAAGCTGACCTGTTAACCAGTGATGTTCTTAACATGAAAAAAAACAACATATTTGCAAGAAACACAAAGTATATTACAAAATTTTCAAGTTACTACTTCAAATAAGAAAAATGATAAAAAAGTATAGTTGTAAGGCCCTAGATTGCTACAGTAATTTCAAATTAACTTTACATGTTCCTTTGTAGCTTTATGCTACCTTTTCCAGTTTTTCTTATGTCTGTCAAACCAATGATGTATAAGAAGTAAAACCCTGCGATGAACTCAGTCAAGTTATTAATGTTAAGGCTGAATCTTATAATTTCTAATGGGTTGCACTCTTGAGGAGTGCTGCGGCCTCGATGTTGGATTATAGTTAAAAACGTGAAGCAACACTGTCCGCAGGTTTACTGATAATCTTTGTACATGATATTTATTATTTTTGACGATAACTACAAGATTTTTGGGAGTTGTCTGTCTTGTTTGGTCACCAGTAAATATTTTTGTTACAGCACATAATGGACTCTTCTCTTACATTAATATACTGATTCAGTAACTAAATCATTAATTTTTTATCGAATATGTTCCATTACCACTTAATAATATACATTATTAAAAATATGTCACTTACAAAGTTTTTCGATTATTCTGATCGACATATCCCGTCATATTTTTTTTCCAAACCTGTAAAACCAAATAAAAAATTAATAAACAAAAGTAATGTAATTTTTTAAAATAATAAAGCCCTAAAACATAATTAATATAATATTATATATCAAATGAAATATTCATAATTTTATGAAATTATATATGCCTGTCCCTCGGAAACCTTGTGTGATGGGAAAAACAGATATCATATTTGATTCAGGAGAAAGAATACTATCAGAATCACATTTTTTGTTTCCCAACTTTATGTTTTGTTACTTGCTCTCAACCAGCCTTCGTCTAACATTCAGAACTACTTATCTCACAGTGAAATCCGTTAACTTTCCGGTTTGCTTTATCTTTCAACGCTTACTTCATTTATTTGGAAATATTTAAAAGATGCAGTATACAAAAAATATCTCACGTCTTTACAAACGATGCCAATAATTAGGCATTCAACTTATTTCAAGTTGATATATGTTCCTTAATTTTAACGGTAGATTTGTTATCTTTCTTCTCCGTGTTATGAAATGAAAGAAAATATACCGATTTCCATTCTGCATAATATAGATTAAATAGAACATTATTAATATATTAATTTTATAATGAACAGTTATCACCTTCTATTTCTCTCTTTTTGCAGTTCAAAATGCACTCGTTGGGATACGTCTCACCATCTGAACCGCAGACCGGATTATAAATCATCGGGCAGATGCACGGCAAAGGAGTATCGTCTGCTGAAGCGCGTTGAGTTATGATGAAAGCAGAAATGAAAAAGCATACTAACAAAGTTTGTTTGTACATTTTGAACCTGAAAAAACGAAATAATTAAATTAATTCAGATACATAAAAACAAATGTTGATTTAAGATTACGGCTTTAAGTTAAAAGCCTTTTAAATAAAAGAGGCATGGAGTAGAATAACGTTATTTAATATTAATATGCGATATTACAATATAATAGTGGCGAATAATATTATTACACAATATAAAAATAATAAAAACTGAAACAGGAAATAATGCGTTAAAATAAAATTAAATATAACATTCAACATCAAAACTATGGTTAAGTAATCATCAAGATATTGCCAAGTAAAACGAAATTGATTTCATCAACTATCTGAGATTATTTATTTTTATTAAAGAGTGTGTGTGTATGTGTGGTTGTGTGTATCATTTCTCTTGTTTATTTTTTTTAAAAAAAGTTCAATTTTTAGAGAGTTTAAAAAATAAAAATAAATAACTATTAAGTTTAATATTAACTTGTTTTTTTTTTGTTTTTGTTTAGTTATCTTAACTAACAATTCATCATAAAACAATCATTTCAACAACTGATAAATTCACGGACATAGGCAATTTACAAAAGAGTGCCAGAGGTTCCGTAGTATAATTATTTTTTATGACATATTTACTATAGCGCTGTGGAAAAACCTTTCCCCGGTCTGGTTGTGATAGGAATGGATATTTTTTATTGACTTCAGTAACAGGAAGAGGCTTCTCCTTTATATATATTCGTATTTTACGCAATTTCAAGGATTAAGCTCAAAAAATGGACTAATTTTGTGGATTGGATAAATGTAATTCACGGACTGATTTGACCGAATTATTTCTCTAATCGACTTAAAAAAGGACGTTGTCAGTTCAATTCTTACATATTTTTTGTAACGAATTTTTAAGGCTTATTTTCTACATAGAGGCTTAATTAAGGCTACATAGAGGCTTCATGTCAGAGATTACAATGCTTTATAAGACAAGTACGGTTCGAACAACAGTCGTTTTATATTTAGAAGGAAAGTGGAAATTATTTCGGAAATTAATCGATTTACAAATCCACCTACTTCACCCGATCCGCTCTGTACTGATGCGTTTGTGAATAAAATTCGTAGTCCATTATTTGTCGTGGATACGTGTTCTGGATGGTAGTCTGCGAAACGGTGCGCGAACGCTACCACAACTTTGTGAAGCGTGTAAAACGTAAACTATTTTCGTTTACCTTTCAGAAACGTGAATATTTCAATAATATTTTGTAAAATAAAAGAAAATTTTAAGCAAAATATCTATTTAATTAAGTTAATCTTCTATTTGAAAACATAGTGAAATATAGCTGAGTTATAATAATAAATTTTACTTTAGTTTTATCGGTTTACAAAAATAGAATCGGCAGTAAATTTGTTTCTCCAGGATTATGTTAACAGAAAATAAAAAAATTATAAATAACAAAGAGTACAGTCTTAATTTACTAAAAAACCATTGTAACCTTTCTTTTAGCACCTTACAATAGCTTTAAAAAAAAATCGCAATCAAACGAGAATTTATTTAAGATATATGTATACATAAACGCTATAAAATATTAGGAAAATTTAAGGAGCTGTACAGTCACAAGACAATATTTAAGCGAAATGAAAGAAACTGATGGGGCAATTTGTTTTATAAATGTCTCTTAAATTATTAAAAAACATCTGATGTGGACACCGCATGACTTACTTGTCGCGTATTAAATTACATTTACACATTTTTTTAAAATGAAAATTACATAAAATTTTATTTCATTAATAACTTCTGATGTTTTTAATTTTTATTTTTTTATTATTATTATTGAATTATTATTTACCGTAAAAATTATTTTACAATCAGAGGTTAATAATTATTAATAAATCAAAATATTTAAATTAAAAAAAGGAGATTAAGTCTGATTCGAACTGTCTTCCTCTTCTAAGATCCAAATATTTCATTAATTAAAATTTTATTTGGCTAAACTGTGAACTCAATGAAAATAAGTACCACTTGTGATGTATCGATGAAAAGCTCTCAACGAGGGCTTATTACTGCAGTTAAGAAAAAGTCTCAAAAAAAGTTTTGGATTTTGCATATTTTGACACTTTTTGTTAAGTCGATTGTAATCAAAAGGCGAGGTGCACAGCTAGGTGTTACAACAGTCCTAAATACAAAATTTCAACATCCTATGGCTAATCGTTTTCAAGTTATGCGAGAGACGTACGTACGCACAGTCGTCACGCCGAGACTAGTAAAAATGGATTCAGGGATGGTCAAAATGGATGTTTCCGTTGAAATCTGAAAATCGAAATACTTCGCGATCAGAATACTTCTTTTAATTCGTACAAGGAAGAAATAAAAAATAATCTATAGCAGCTTTTGATAAAAATATAAAATTACTTTAAAGTACGTTAAGTGAAATTTTCTTATAGTAATTGGCCAGACTTACGGTACAAATGAAAGTTTATCCGTCTGTACAGGGCGTAAATATAAATCGATATTTGTATGTAGTTTAAGCATATCCGAGTATTATGTAAAATGCTGTATATTTATGTATTCCGGTAAAATAAAGCAGATAAAGTTATAAATTAAAAGCAGTAAGATTCTAGCTTTAAAACAACTTTTCCATTGTTAAGTGCAGGAAGAAATAGTAAAATTAACTAAAATAACATATTTTAATACTAAAACTATTCTGTTAATTTTAACAAAATGAAGATTTCTTCTGAAAAAATAATAGCTCAGTTTATGTAATTTGTTATTTGGGTTTACTTACAACAGAGAATTCGACCTTTGAAGAACACTACACAAAGTAAAATGTATAACAAAAATTTTGAAACAGCTCCACTTAAATACTTGTAGATAAACAGTTTCAACAGAAAAATGTATCTAAAAACAATGAATTAGTTTAGTTATGAATTATTATAATCATCTAAAAATTATCAATAGATTGCAAATAAATGTATAGCTGTCAATTATTAATTTATCCCTTTTGATTGAAACAGTTAGCGCATGTGCAGTTTTTTTATTTCATGAGTAAATTTATTTGCTGACAATATTTTCTTTTTACTGATGATTTTTGTTTTTAAATCCTAAAATGCAACGCCAATAAATTTTATTTTATAAAAATATATAAATTATTATTGTAATAATTAAATAAAATTTCATCATCTTTACAAGAAAAAAAATCGATACGTAAACCGACCATTATTTAATTAATGACACGTTGTATATAAAATAACAAATATAAACTTACTAATTAAATTTAATTTATTTAACTTTTATAAGTATTTATTTATTAATTTACTTAAATATTTAACTTTGCCCAGGAATAACATTAAGTAATAAAATTTAAGGTAGTAATTAGTGGTTTAAATGTACTAATCGATAGAATGATGATGTACATCTCACCTATTAACATTTCTGGTCAAAAAAAAAAAAATTCAATATTTTTTTTTAAACAAATCTATTCTTCCTGCATGAACTAAAAACATTTCTTATATTTTTTGGATAAATCTAATATCAAAACATACTTTTGATATCGAATAAATATTATTTTTTGTTTTGATCGCTGTATAATGGCGCATAATATAGATCATCCATCGTGTGAGGAATGAGTAGATATGCTACTTCATGATTAAACAAAGAACTGTCTCGCCATACGCCTAAATGGAAATCGTAATAAATTATTTGATTGGTCAACGGCACAAAATACACAAAGAAATATGAATTAAAAAGCCCAAATTAATTATTTAAAATTAAAACACGTAAAATAACACCAAGATGTTTACGTAGAAATAGTAAATATAGTAAATATCTACAAAATACATCACAACTGAAACGGGGTTGATGAAAATTATTTGAGCACATGTTTCTGTACACGAGATGAAAAAATCTGATGTGGATACCAAATTTTCCTTGTACGCCTATTAAATTACATATGCACATTTTTTCTGCACTTCATTTAAAAGTGAGATACGATTCTCCTATTCTTTGATAAAGTGGACAGTTACACGATTGCTGAAACATTAGTTTTTATTTACATCAAATTTGTACAACTATTACTTCAGTAGTTTTACATGAAATATTAGGATAAAGCAAAAGTCCCTTTATTACTCGTAATACTACATCAGCATTATTCGTATTCTTCGTGAGTTGCTGATTAAAAAAAGTTTCAGTTTTCTGATGTGTCGTATAAATAAAAGTTAATAATAATTAAAATATTCCATTTAGTGAACTGTTGTTTACCGGTTACAAATGTTAATTTCGACCTTACGGTGTAAAATATTCGGTTTTTATTATTGAATTATTTGGTGAATAATCAAAAATGAAAAAGAAACAATTATTCAGGAAAAATAAACATAACACGAAGAAATATATCTCAAAAAAAAAACGTCATGAAGATGAATATGAAGAGGAAGAAAATGTTAAGAACAAGGAAAGAATAAAAAGATTAAGAGAGGATGATGAATATAAAGAGAGAGAAAATTTGAGAACTAGAGAACTTGTACACAAATTAAGATCAGAAGAATTATATCAAACCAAAGAGCGATTAAATGATTGGCGACAAAATACAAATAAACGAAATGACATCAAAATCCGACATAGGGAGAATATTGTTCGACAATAACAGTACAGTATAGTTAACAATAACCAAATTAGTCTTCTCCTAATACTTCTTCCACTCTCCTCTCAATTCTTCTGTATAGAATTCTAGTTAAGATTTTTGATGCATGACTAGTTGACAATTAAGAACTAATTGTTCTGTATTCTTCACATTTATCTGCCCCTACTTTCTTTGGTATCTTGACTATAACACTTTTTTTGAAGTCTGATGGAAATTCCCCATTTTCATAAATATCAGTCTGTATAATCTATCAATCGCTTCCTCACCTGTACTGCGCAGTAATTCCACAGGTATTCCGTCTATTCCAGGAGCCTTTCTGCCATTTAAATCTTTTAATGCTCTCTTAAATTCAGATGTCAGTATTGTTTCTCCCATTTCATCCTCCTCAACTTCCTCTTCTTCCTCTATAACACCATTTTCTAATTCATTTCCTCCGTATAACTCTTCAATATATTCCACCCATCTATCGACTTTACCTTTCGTATTATATATTGGTGTACCATCTTTGTTTAACACATTATTAGATTTTAATTTATGTACCCCAAAATTTTCCTTAACTTTCCTGTATGCTCCGTCTATTTTACCAATGTTCATTCATACAGATATGTAGGAATGCCTAATAAATTACATATACACATTTTTAAAAGGTCATTTTTATTTCATTAATATCTTCCGATTTTTTTCATATCTTTTCTTTTTTAATGTTATTATTGAAAAATTATTTACTGTTACAATCACGGGTTAATAATCATTAATAAATCCATATATTTAAATAAAAATAAAAAAAAGTTAAAAAAGGAGATGAATTCGGATTCGAACCAATATGCCTTCCTGTAGTAAGATCCAAATGTTTCATTAATTAAACTTTTATTTGGCTATATCCTTGAAACTATTGAAAATAACTACCACTTATGATATATCGTTATTACTGCAGTTAAGAAAAAGTCCTAAACAGTCCTAAATTCAACATCCTGCGGCTAATCGTTTTTGAGTTATTCGGGATACGGACGTACATACATATACACGTACGTACAGACGTCACGCCGAAACTAGTGAAAATGAATTCAGGGTTGGTCAAAATTTCCGTCGAAAATTTTCGCGATCATAATACTTTCTTTACTTGCACAAGGATTCCACATCGATAAATGAAATAGAAACATTTTTAATTTTCTAATTATCGACCCACACAATTATTACTCTTGGGATGACAATATCTTAAAAACTCGTTTTGACCTTTTGAGGCGGTTTCACGAGATGACCTTTTCTTTAAACGGGACTATACATAAGCGTAATAAGAATTTAATAATAATGAGTTTAGTGTTTGAAAGTAAAACAGTACTGTTTAATTTCGTTACAAACGAAATCAGTCTGATCATCACATAATAGTATGTCGTCTAATAAAATACCAAGAAATTTCGCTGTACGGGCAACCGCAAATAATACCTAGGTTTCATTAATCGGAATACTATCCTCGAGAATAGCAATCATATATTCCTGGAAGCACAATGTAACGTTATAACCGTACTTACAGCTACGAATAACTTTCGCATAAATTCGATTGACATTTTTCAAAACGTTTTGGAAGTTATGAAATTATATTTTACGGAGCCTGATTTTTTTAGTAATCCTGTGTATTTTTACGTTTAGACAGTTTCTTTTTTTATTAAAGACCGAGTTAGAAATAATGTCATCTGTAAAACATTATGAAAATTATTAAACCTTTCCTGAAAACTGTTTTTAATATTATTTTCCTATTTTGATTCTGACAATTTGAATCTTTATCGATCACACTCTTTAAGAGTAAAAGTAGTGATTGTGTCGTCCGTTGTTTGTTTAATAAATTTTGGGAGGAAGAAATTAACAGTAAAATCAACAAATCTGTTAGAAGAGTTTCCGTTTGTTTATATAGGAAAAAATTTAAAAGATTCAAAAAGGAGATCTATGTACACCATATCAATTTTACGTAGAAATTGAATTGCACAGCATTCATAGTTAATTTCGTTCACGATTTTATTTCTTTTATTAAGGTCGATTTTATTTCTCAGGCATTGCATACTTAAATAGGAAATTATAATCTTGGTTAAATGTTTTTATGGGAGTTGGATTTAAAATGTGGTACCTTAAGACTAACATCGATTTAGTACAGACTTAGCATTTTCTGCTATTATTTGTATGAGCTGATGGCCCATTCAAAATCGTGATCGTGTGTGAATGGAAGAGAAATAAATATAAAGTGTTAAGCAAGAGTAATTGTCGAATGGTGGATGGCAGTCGGTTAGCTTAGAAAACTGTGCAGTTTGTCATTGTATGGCAAATTAAACGGTGGAAACTATATCAGTATAGTTAAGTGACAAAATTACCTGAATTTTGAAAATCTTAACGTAGAAGGAAAATTAATTCATAAGAGATAAAGATTTTTAAAACTTTCCTCTCTAAAAAACTTACTGACATTTTGAAAATTTGCCAATTTTTGAAGATTGTTTTGAAAAGCGGCTGTAGAATTTTCCTACAATAAAATAAAAAAATTGTTCGATACTACCTATTACTTTTTCTTTGTATTTCAGGAACGGTTTATGAAGGAACATTTCAGGAACAATCATAAAATTTGATGAGGCAGCTTGTGTAGTACGAGTAACAACAGCCTTAAACTTTTGAAAACATTGATTAAGCGGGTACTACATTTCTTAGAGGTTGGGCTTCATGAAAATCTGAATTTCATATTAAAAAAAAAGAACCGTGCAAAAATGAAATATATGAAATTCTATCGTATTAATAGTAATAAATTCTGGAAAATATGTGAATAAAAGCACTTCCAACTAAAACAAAATTCTTCCAAATTTTTACCTGCAATTCTATCAACATTTCATCATATTAGTGGGAATTGTTTTTATAATTTTTATTTAAGATGCATTTTAAAAACTGGGAAAAATTTTTTTTACCTGTTATTTGATGTTTTAGGGTATACATAATATACCACAATCCGTAAGAATAGACGTTTTATTATTTTTTAATTAAATTTATGTTAAATAAAATAATATTACATAAATTGAAAAAATTTCTGTTTAACAAAAATGGGCTTCCGTTGGGGACTGTGTGTGAGGCTAGCGCGGTGAGGTATGTGAACACCTTGTTGGAGGCTAGACCAATCATCACCATCTATGGTAACAAACAGGGTGTTCCAGGGGCGTTGTTTTGGGAGGTCCGATATTCAGAATTCAAATGCGGTCATTTTTTAGTAGGTTGAATGCTAAATTTTGTATGCATCAGGAACACTATTAATTTAACAGATCGCAGTTATTCGGAAACGAATAAATATATAAAGCTTGTCTCTTTTTTTGTTATCACGCTACATGAGGACCAACCGACCGATTACTTTCAAATTTGCAGGACACATTTGTGTTATCGCAGGGAAGGTTTTAAGCCGCTGACCAAGGCTCTAGCTCCCTTGAAGGATAAAATATTAAAAATATTGGTTATATATTCGCCCCCAAGGAGGGTGAGTTGTGAATTAAAGATATTCATTAGCGAAAAAGATTAATTCTTTTACTTCATTATTTCTGCCACAACGGCGAAGAAATAAGTTATGAATTTTTTGTCATCAAAGTTACGTGTACTTTAGTTACCGTAGTTACAATTATTCTTTCTTTTGTAATTTAGTTTCTTTTTCGGGTTTCTATAAAGCCTGAGTACTATAATTATTATTTATCAGTGTTATTTTCACAACCATCAGGATAATGTACAGTACGGAGGTCCAGGGGATGGAGCCCACCGGGTAGATGGGAATGACGACCAAAGCAACCTCTGTGTGTGAACAGGGCACTGTTCCCCCTGACAAATTGGGAATGGCGAGTGAATCGAGCCGTGGGGTAGGCTCCTTAGCCTCAGGAGGCTCCAAGGAGCCCCTGAGTTGGCTCTGGGATTCACCTGGGCTGACCTCAGCCTCGAGGTACCAGATAGGCCAGCTAGTTTTTATATATTTCTTCTATAGCGTGTCATTAATTGAATATTGGCCGGTATACTTATCAAATTACTTTTCTTGTAAAGACGATAAACCTTACTTAAATATAATAATAATAATTTACGATATTCTTTTATAAAATAAAATTTACTTGTATCGCATTTTGAAATATTTTTTTTTTTTTTAAATCAACATTAGTAAATAAAAGCAATAATATTAAAAGGAGATATTGTCGGCAAATAAATTTACTTATGAAATAAAAAATCTGAACACGTGCTAATTTTTTCGGTCAAAAGCGCAAAGTCATAATTAATATTTGACAGCTACACATTTATTTACAATCCATTCATAATTTTTAGATAATTCGTAACTAAACTAATTTGTAGTTTTTAGATAGATTTTTCTATTGAAACTGTTTATCTACAAATATGTAAGCGGAGCTGTTTCAAAAATTCTATTATACATTTAAGACATAAACGAGCGATTGCGTTTTAAACTGTAAAAATAAAGGAACAGAAGATCGTAAGTCTTCATTGTAAAAATAATATATAGAATAATGTTCTATTAAATTTATATCATGCAGCATTGAAATCGATTTACTTTCTTTCATTTCATAACGTTGAGAAGAAGAAAACAAAATAAAATTACCGTTCAAATTAAAAGACATCTATCAACTTGAAATAAGTTGAACAGAAAATTATTACCGTCGTTTGTCAGAGTAAATTCAATTACCTGTTGCAGCGCTGAGTTTTTAATTGTAATAACGCATCTTGCATTGTTTGCAAAGATGTGAGATACCTTCTGTATACTGCATCTTTTAAATATTCCCAAATAAATCAACTAAGTATAGAAAAGGAAAGCAAACCGGGAAGTTTAAGGGTTTTACTGTGGGATAAATAAACTTGAATGTGGTTGAGAGCTAGTAACGGAATGAACAGTTCATTCTGTAATGTGCTTAGAACCAACATGTTCTTTGTACCGAGTCTTTCTTGGTACGAATTCGACAATTCAAATAGAAATGAACTCTATCTTTCATGTCTGATGGAAAAAAACACATCGATTCATAAAAGTTAAATCTCATGCCGATGTATAAAGGAGCTTAGTCAAATTTTGTACGGAAATATAATGATTACATATTTAATGTGTGTCCCAAGAATCTTTAATAATCTCAAATATTATAGCACAATCAGATGGTCAGTGATATTTAGAAATCCGTTTAAAATCTAGTTAAAATTAGAATTAAATGCTATCAATTTTTGGTGTTCAGTTGGTGCAATAACACTATACAAAAATGACCCTTTTTATATACACTAGCAATTTAGAACTGCAAATTTCATGTCTTTCCTGTAAACAATTTCTGAAATATTTCACTCTGGTAAATTACTGCTAACTAGTCATCTAACTGGAATTCGGAAATTTGTAATAGCTTTAAACAATTACAAACTTGGAAAGATTGTTTCTCTTTATTGTTCCTGTAAATTAGAATTATATTAGTGATTATTACTTTGTGGTTCCTCATTACTTATTATTGTTAAAATAATTAATTACCGTATTTATTCGAGGACTCCCCGCCACCGAATAAGCCCCGCACATCGATTTTCCGAACCAAAAATCTATAAAAGAAATCGAGTATATACCGGTATTTTAAAGTGCAACAGATATGATAAAAAAATACGTAAATACGAAAATATTCAGGAAGTAAAGCGTTTAATTCGTTCATTTAAATTACATTATTGATATTACATTAATGGTTAATTACCGTAAGTACTAGTTTAGTTCAGAATCAGCAGGCCAGTAAAACGAAAAGAAAGTATCATGTTGAAAAGGATTATTTCAATATACTTTTTAAGATGGGATTTTATTTTTAATTAATCACTGTCACTGTCAACGTCTGTAGAAGAGTTACCGGTAGTCCCACGTCGCTCTGACAAAGGTGGTTTTCACTAGCATCAAGTTCATTAGATATTCCGCATTTTTTAAAACATTTCCTTACTAATTCCGTGGAAATACCTTCCCAAGCATCTTTTATCCAAACACAAATATGGTTAAAATCCTGGCGTTTGATTCTTCCTGTAGGCGTGAGAAAGAAATTTTCTCACTGGATCAGCCATCCATTTATTGTACAGTTGTTTTAATGCAGATTTGAACGGTTTATTAATGCAGACATCTAGTAGTTGCGATAGAGATGTCAATCCGCCTGGAATTATTACTTGGTCTGTCATACTTTTTTAAAATGTCTTTCACTTTACCAGTCGTATGCCCCCGATAACTATCCGTTACTAGCACACTGGTATTTTTTTTTATTTCGTCCGGTGTTTTTTTTAAGGTTTCGTCCATCCAACCTGATTCCTGTGCTCTGATAATAACTCCATTTACCTGTACGGTAGGAAGAGTTGTTCTTTTAAAAACAATGTACGGAGGCAATTTTGATCCGTCAGAAGTAATGCAAAGCATAACACTACACCTTTGTTTTTCATTACCACCGGTGCGAATCGTAACACTTTTTTCACTTTTTGTTTATGGAATTTCAAAATATACGGGGGTTTGATCAGGGTTTCCTATTTGAGAAGGCAAATAGCCTTTATCTTTTCTAAGATTTATTATGTATTTGCGAAAATGTAATATTTTTTGTTCATAAGCGTCTGGAAGTCGTTGAGAAATAGTCGTCTTTCGTCTTATTGACAAATCATTTCGTGCAGAAAATCGTGTTATCCATCCACGGCTTGCTTTAAAATCAACTTTATTCAACGATTTAGCGATTTCATGAGCATATGATCGACACATTTCTGTCGTGACAGCATAACCGCATTTCCTTTTCTCCATAACAAAGTCGTACAATTTTTTTTCTATGTCTGTGTATTTTGGTTTTAAGCCACGAAAAGCCCTTTTATTACCAGCGGCTTTCACCAGAAGTTGTTTCTTCTTACGCCAGTTTCGAATGCAGGTTTCATCTACGTCAAATTTTCTTCCTGCCGTCCGATTTCCAATTTTTTCAGCCTCTTCTATAACTCTCAGTTTTTCATTTACTGTAAAAGATCGTAGACGCTGTCCTTCTGTACTCATTTTAATCCCGTAATTAAAATAAATCACCGTATTAAACTTTACAAGATAAACTAAACAGATAAAATGCACATAACCGTCCACATATACAAACAGTATAATGACTATGGCGAATAGACAAGACGACGATGGGTAACTGATACTATAACTGTAGTATAACATTAGAACCGGTTGCAGCCTATACAGAATTAATCAATTTTATAAAAATACCGTAACTTCGTTCCTATCGATAATATGATTAGGATGTTAATAATTAAGAATGTATTCTGTATATGCGGCATCCGGTGTTGATAAACGAAAGCCTAATGTATATTTATGTGATTGAATTTAGGTACTTGTAAGAAAACGTTTACTTTACATCAATCATCCTGGCTAAAGGCTATGTTTAGTAAGCCCCGCACCCTTATTTCTTCTCTCAAATGCCAAGAAAAAAAGTGCGGAGGGCACTCGAATAAATACGGTACTTGCTACATTACTCATATTTGCAAATTGTCTAGGACACCGATGTTTCTAATTTTTGTAGTATGAATTCTTTAAAATTTTTGAGGCGAAATAAAGGTGCTTTTTGATTTTACATTAGAATGAAGGTAAACAAAATAAATGTTTAACAAACCGCACACAATGTTAATACGCTTTGGGCGAAACTAAATCACGATAGCCATGCCTGTATGTTTACCACTCGATTATCAGTTATAGTCACAGGCTATTATTATATGCTTATGATTTTGCATCTCACAACTAACAGCTTGCTAATTCTTCGTAAGAGAACCAGATTAAACCCAACAAGCCTCAGCCGCTGAACGTTCGCAATTTTGATGATAAAGATGTGCGTCTACTTTTCTGAATAAAAATGTTGAAGAGAATAGATAAACGATTTTATAGTCTTACTCATATTTACCGATGAAGCATTTCTGTACGTTTGTAGAATGTGAATCTTCATATATAAATACCATAAACTCCACATGGCTATTAAGCATTTGTGAGACTCGCCAAAGGCAACAAGCTTTGTTCTATTTCCAAGTTCAAGATTTACGGGCCATTTTTCTTTACAGTCTGACGTTTCAGTTTCACCCTAGATTGTAATCATTCTAGAAAATCGGATAATCCACAGCTTAATGAAGGCAAATATCATAAATAATTACGTCATTAAGGAGACGGGTATTCCGTTACCATTACAAAATGCGACTGTGTCCCGATGAAAATGAATAACGTTGAATACGACGCACAGATCCCCTTTACGAATAGTTATTCGAATTTAGTTCCTTTCGATGTTTTCTTATGGGGATTCAAGAAATTGTTTTTTTTTTTACCTCACTCTGCTGATCTCACAGAACCTGAAAATCTTATCGCCGATTGTCGACCAAATCATTCTTTGATCGTGTGGAATGAGTGATATACCTCCAGTGAACATCAGTAAGATATGTAAAAAAATATATATATATATTTAAAAAAAAATTCTTGTGAGGAATTAATTGTCCGCATGACAATTAATTCCTCACAACTCTCACGACGTATCATGAAGTCCTCACGGTTGAGGACTTCATGATAGTCCTGCAGTACTAAAAAAACAAAAAAAACAATAAAAGCAGTGCAGAAAGGTGCTAAGAAATATGTTGAAAATGGCGGGCTCATGTTTAGAACATTTATTATACGTAGAACATTTATAACTGGTACGTATAATGCATTTCTAATTACTTAGTACTATTTCTAATTAAAATTCGAAGTTTTCTACCTTGCTTTGTTTTATTTAACTTTTCTTACTCCATTCTGTTCAGAATTAAATTCTTTACAAGTTTTGTTTAAAGTATTGTGGGTTTATTACCCGTTTAACAAAATTATTGTATGTCAAACATAAAAAACAGAGTTTTTTAGCCGAATTTATTGGTTTTTACCCCAAATATCTCAAAAACTGTTATAGATACGGTTCTGGGAAATACTTTATTAGATTTTTCAGGTCAAATCCATAACAAATTTCTAATTCTGCCTCTTATTAACGTCCTAAAAATTTCAGTACCACCTCATTTAACCTGGGTAGCTGAAATCCGAGCGAAATCTTTCATTAGCCGTAACTCGCAAACGAAGCATTTTAGGATATATATTTAAATAAACTTTTTCTATTATTTTCATGATTAGAATAGGTTGTGAAAGTCCCGAGAGAACTTCGTAATAAATTCTGAAAACAGAATTTATTACGAAGTTATATTTATGAAGTTTATTTATGAAAATCGTTTCAAGAATGGAGGGATGGTCCCCATCGAAATAAGAAAAAAAACTTTACATCAACATATATCCGGAAACGCTTAATTTATTGGCTATCCGCCATTTTGTATTATTAATACAAAGAACTGAAAACTAGTTTTTTAATGTAGAGTGACTCACTTCAACAATATTTTTCATAACTGTAATTTATGAACGTATTTAAATAAACGTCATTTTCTTTGTCATAAAACGCTTAACATTTTTTGTAATAACATAATATTTAAAGAAACCAGCAATTACAAAAATATTAATTGATAAAAAGTTTACTTGACCGCCATTTTTAAATGGATAGAGAGATCAGATTCATCAATTTTATACAAGTAAATACTAGGTACCCAAACAGTGTACGAAATTTCAGCTCGATACGATTAACCATTCCTGAGAAATAAATTTTGATGTTAAAGATACAAAATGGCGTATAGCCGGTAAACGAATAGTTCCGGGATATATGTTGATATAATGTTTTTCCATTATTTCGACGTGGTGGACCATCCCCCCAATTCTTGAAACGGTTTTATAAACACCCTGTATATATAATTTTATTACTTATTGTTTTGAGCTTTATTAATAAAAAAAAACCTACATTACCTTCTTTAATTTATTACTTCCTTGTACGAAGTAAAGGAAATATTGTGATCGCGAAAAATTTCAGATTTCAACGGCAATATCCATTTTGACCATCCCTGAATCCATTTTGACTAGTTTCGGCGTAACGTCTGTACCTTATTCATTATTTTCCTTTCATTATTCAGGACTAAGCCGCTGGATCATTTATATCTTTAAATATAGTCTTTGAAAGTCTGATCAACATATTTTATTTATATTTAATTTATAACACATTTAGATATCATTTATTTATTATGTCATTAGTAAATTATCTCACGTTGTTAAGTTTAAAATCGTGAACATGTAGAATATTAATGTTGAAAAGGAGTATTATATAATTAATGTTTTTCTATTTAGTTTAATATTAAGCTACATCCTTTAGCGATTGATTTAGACAAACTATACAATTAGAAAGAAAAAATGTATCATAAAAAACAGCTGTTGAACTCGTCAACTTGAATAAAAAATATATATTCTTTACATAAGTAAGTAGAAAGAGTTAATTAGAAAAAAATTAATTATACATATCGCTTGTAGTGAAATTATTGAATCGATAGTTTCAAATTATGTTCACATAGGTTTGTACATAGTACAATAATAAATAGAAATGAATAATAATTATAGAGCTCGGATATATAATAAGTTGTTTTATCAGCAATATTTTCCTTGTAATAAGTAAGTGCATATATAAATAATCATCTTTACTAGCAAATCGGGTAATCTATATCGCTTATTGTACATAAATCTTATAGATTAGGATTTCTTTGAAAGTGTTGTTTGTGAGTCCTTATGATGTTTAGGTGTATTCATTGGCAAGCATCTCATTCCAATGAAGATTTAATGTTAATAATGTATATAATAAATAAACAATGGGGAATCTATTCCGCTATAATAAATAAACTATACATAAATATCCGGAAATCTATTCCGATTTGGATCGTCAATCTGCTACAAACATGAATATAAGTATATGTTGTATGTATGCACATGTTTGTATATATATGTAATATAATAGCTAGTCTGTACATCGTTTAAAAGTGTAGAGCAATATGAACATGATGTAATAATTACATTAATATGCATTTAGCTTGTAACAACAATACATTAATCAAGAAATTAAATCATAACATGAAATTATAATAATAACATAGTGTATAAATATTAAATCAAATTTTATATTTTGAAAATATAATTTAAATGATCTAATTATTTATTTAAATAATAAAATTTATGTTAATCTTTAAATGTTGCTAAAAAACATAATTTATGTATAGGTCTCTTTAGTGAGCCGTGTGTGTACATCTATAACTATAACTAAATTGTCAGAACCCGGATAAACCTGGGTTACAACTCCATGCTTCCTATGCACAGGTGAAGTATTTTCATCGGTGATCAGAACTAGATCTCTAACTTAAAGGTTACGTGTGGGGAAAACACCTTTTGTTGCGTTGTTGAAGATAGTGCAGATACTCTTTTGACCGTCATCTCCAAATGGATTGTATAAATTTTTGGAGTAGTTGCCATCGACCTAATCATGTAATTTCAACCCTTTGATAATTTTTTCCTGTTCAGCCTCTGGGAATTACCATTCAGCTATTACTTCAGAGGATGATATGTATGAGTGTAAATGAAGTTTAGTCTTGTACAGTCTCAATTCGACCACTCCTGAGATAGGTTGTTAATTGAAACCCAACCATCAAAGAAAACCGGTATCCATGATCTAGTATTCAAATCCGAATAAAAGTAGTTGCCTTTACTAAGACTTGACCGCTGGAACTCTTGACTTCCAAATCAGCTGATTTGGGAAAACACATTCACCACTAGCCCAACCCAGTGGGTTAACCCTTTAATAATTGGGTTCAGGTGAAGATGTGAGAGGACATCCAATAAGAAAATGTCCTGGTGAAAGTGGTACTGGGTGTCTATGGCCTGTGGAAATAGCAAAAATAGGGTGAGAGTTAGAGTGAAAAAATGAAAAGGAAATTAAAATTGTATAAAATTCTTCAAAGTTGAGGATTGTTTTTCCTATTACACGACGTATATGTTATTTGACATTTTTGATTGCACCTTCCCATAAACCACCAAAATGAGGAGATGAAGGAGGAATAAATAACCAAGTAATCCCTTGTGATGTTGAAGAAACTTGAATATTTGTTTTAAATTTGTCTGAATTTAAAAGTTGGACAAATTGTACAAAATATTTTTAGCAGAATGAAAGTTAACACCATTATCAAAAAATATTTGGGCAGGTACACCTCTGTGTGAAATGAATTGAAGGCGGAAATAAACAATTGTGAAGTCAAATCAGAAACTAACTCTAAATGAATAGCCTTAGTGGCTAAACATATAAGAAGCACTATATAAGCTTTACTCAGTGTTTTAGATCTCCGCCTGCCATGACAAATTATAATTGGGCAACTATAACCTATTGTGCAAGAAGAGAATGTTCGGAGAATCACTCTAACAGATTGTAACTGACCAAGTTGTTAGATGGAGTTTTTGCATTAAACCTAAAGCAAGTTAAACACTTATGAATGACGAAATGATTCTTTTTGCATTAATATCCAGTATCTCTGTTGCAACGAATAATGTGTGATTTGTTCACCAGAGTGT
The DNA here is from genome assembly GCF_047948215.1 of Lycorma delicatula. Lineage (NCBI taxonomy): Eukaryota > Metazoa > Arthropoda > Insecta > Hemiptera > Fulgoridae > Lycorma > Lycorma delicatula. The sequence continues at coordinate 161,792,471 of NC_134460.1, read as the reverse complement.
AAGAGTCTTAATTGTTCAGAGTTGATAATTAATTTCATAATGTTCGTACTAGGGTGTAAAATGATAGGTTGTTTAATGTGATATTGTAGGAGAGAATGTTGAAGTCTGCCTCCTACACGGATTAGACCTAAATAATCTAAGATTGGATCTAGAGAACTGAGCTTACTTTGTTCATCAATAACCTGATTATTTTTAAGATTCTCTATCTCATTATTGAAATATATGACTGTGATTGACATATAAAACAGTAAAGAGTATAATTTAATTCGTTAGTGGTTAGAGCACCAAAGTTACGTTCAGATGGTTTTGATTTAATATTGTGAATGAATCTGAAACAGAATCTAAATGTTCATAATAAAGCATGCAACGATGAAAACCTTTGTGTGTAATCACATACAACATTAGATACATATGAAATTAACATAGTTTTACACCTTTCTAATAAGCATTCAGAATTCAAATTATCATCATTAAACATAATATTATGATCCTTTAGCCAGTTGGAAGAAGATTGTAATATCCAAGAAGGATCATGCCACCACAGTGAAATATCACTAATTTGCTTGGTGAGCAACCTCTAGACAATACATCTGCTGGATTATCAGAGGATTTGATGTAATGCCAATCGGTAATTGAAGTGTTTTGCTGAATTTCAGAAACTCTATTACCTATAAATACTTTTCAACTCGAAGAATGTCCATGAATCCAGCAAAGTGCTATTGTGGAATCTGTGTGTAAGTGTATCTCGTCAAATTGTATCTTTAACGCATTAGATACCTTCATGAATAAACGTGTAAGTAATAAACAATCACAGAGTTCAAGTCTGGGTAATTAATGAGGACATGAAACTGAACAGTATACATGAACAGTAAACTGAACAGTACACATGTATCTTGCATTATTCAACAATGATTGGTAGTAGGATGTTGAAATTTTGGATTTAGGACTGTTGTAATACCTAGTTGTATACCTTCCCTTTTAGTTGCAACTGACTTATTCAAAAGTGTTCAAAAAAACCCAAAATTCAAAAACTTTGGATTTTCAACTTTAACTTTAGTAATAAGCCTTCACTGAGAGCTTTTCAATGATATATCATACTTATGATATATGGATTTATTTTCATTGGTTCCAGAGTTACAGCCAAATCAAATTTTAATTAATGAAATATCTGGATCTTACAAGGGGAAAGCACATTGGTTTGAATCTGACATCATCTCCTTTTTTTTTAAATCAATAAATAAATATATTTATTGATTTATTAATAATTATTAACCTCTGATTATAAAAAAATCTTTACAATAAATAATAATTCAATAATAACAATAAAAAAAACATATGAAAAAATATCAGAAGTTATTAATGAAATAAAATTTTATGTACTTTTCATTTAAAAAAAATGTATATGTAATTTAATAGGCATTCAAGGCAGTCATGTAGTGTACACATCAGATTTTTTTAAAATTTTATTCGTTCATGAATATGAATTTTCATGAAACAAAAAACAGTTCCATGAAATTCTTCCACATTTCATGAAAGAAGAAAATATACCAGATATCATGAAAAAATACAGCTGTGAGAATATATTAGATACATGGATGACACTCTGTTAGTAATTAAAAAAGAAATAAATAATAATGAAGAAAAGATTCTGGAAGAAATGAACAAATTTCACCATAACACTTAATATACAATGCAAAAGGAGAAAGATGAAATTAATTTTTGTAGATCTAACAATAAAAAGAAATAATAATAATAAGCTACATTTTGAAATGTACAGTAAAAAAAATTATACAGATAAGATCATAACTTACAATTCAAATCACCCAGTGGAGCATAAATTAGCGGCTTTTAGGTACCGATAGATAGACTACATAAATTACTATTAAAGAAACCAGCATATAAAAAAGAGTTAAACGCTATTTTTCAAATAGCAAAAAATAACAGGAATAAAAAAATGATCAGAAAAATCAATAAAACTAGAAATAAAAGAAATGAAATTAAAACAACAAAGATAAAGAAATCTTTAAAGTAAATTAACATTTACTGGAAATGAAATTTGCACAATTAAACAATTCTTTAGTAAACATAATATAAAAGTGTTTACAATTAGAAATAATACACTAAAAAAAATGTTAATAGTAATAAAGAAGAAAAAGATATTTACAACGGTATTGGTATATACAAATAAAATGTGAATGCAATGCAACATACATTGGAAAAAAGGGAAGAAAATTAAAATTAAGATATAGCAAACTTATGAGATCTTTTAAAAATCAAAAACAAGATTCTAATTATGCAATGCATTTAATAAAAGGATATACCCCAATTAAAATGGAGAATCAATGAAATATGAAATTAATTCACAATTCTATTAAAGGAAGAAGAATGGACATTTTAGAAAATCTAGAAATCTTTAAATTAAAAAGTAACAATAAAACTATTATAAATGAACAGATTAACAATCAAGTGGATGTTGTTTTCAAAAACTTCAATTTACTGAAAACAGGAAATAAATAAATAAAATTAAGAGAAATACAACTATAAATACAACTAATAAATAAACAAGAAGAAGGCACATAGACCTTACAAATAATGTAACATGATATGTCAAATAAAGGGTGTGGTGTTGACTAAATGCTCTATATAAATACTAACAGAAATTTAAAAGCACCAGTAACTTTTGACAATGGAGTTCTTCTGAAACATGTCAATATATAATAAAAGAATGAAGCTCAATAAGGTAAACAGTACTCAACACAGAAATTATAGTGATCTTAGCAGAGAATATAATAATTATTTTATTTATTATTTTTATAGTTGTTATTAAATTATCTTAATAACAAACATTTTTTTAGTTATTGATTTTTTAAAGTTTGTTTTGGAAAATGTGAATCAATAAAAAACTATGAATACAAAATAAATTGTTAATTTATTGACATAAGATATATTTATGATAAATGCAATGATTTTTATTTGTTTTTTTTTTTTTGTTACTAGTGAAACAATTAATTGAATTTTTTCTGTTCATTTATAGGTTTGGGAATAGTTCTGCAACTGGACATGTCTGTTGATAACCCTTTTATTTATGAATACAACAGAAAATTACTGTGTATTTTAATACCGCTTAACGTAAAAAAAAGAAAAATGAATACAGAATATATTAAGAATGGTTATTTATTTAAAAAATAAAATAAATCAAAAGAAAATAATTTAACTTCTATTTCTACGTATTTCTTTTAAATTCTTTCTTTCATCAGCAGTATACTTAAGTGAAAATCATCATCAATCTAACTACTAAACTTAATGGAGTTTTTGGAAATTCCTGAACATTACAATAAGTTGAATAAAAGTTAAGGATGAGCGCATGGAAAGTACCTCTGTTTAACAACAAAATTTCATTGTGGAATGTAATGAATATTGCACAGGATTACTAATACATTTTGTTCCCAACATTACCAAATTTTTTAAGGCTTCAAAAGAGGTAGGAGTTCAAAGATTTTAAATCTAAAGAAGGTCATTTGTTTCTTTTTTAACACTTATTTAAAGAAAAAAGTAAAATGATGTGAACCAGAGGTTGCTAAATTTAAAAAGAATTCAACTGATAAATAATTAACAGAGATCACTTGAGGTTTACAACATTGTTTTGTGAATGAGGATGATACTAAAAATATTATTAAAAACACACTGGTGTTTAAAAACAGCTAATAACCAACATAAAAAAACTTTAAAAATAAAACAATAAAATGAAAAATATATTTTTATTTTTTTACCATTTGATTTTCTTACAAAGTATGTATTAAGAAAAAAGTCTTACAGTTAAGAAATGAAAAAAATATATCACTGGTAATCTAGGTGTGTAATCTATGTGCGATACACATACATATTTTTCTAATACTGTACTTCACATAAAATATGTAGGATAGAGTACATGTTATTTCATACCTCTGTTACTACAAATTAATGTCTTTAATAGTACACACTAGTGACACTAGAGTACACACTGATCTTGGCTTCATTTCTTGTACTATTAATGCTAATGAAATAAACCGATTCAATAATATCATTAATAAATAAAAAAATAATTAAATACATCCTGGGGTCCAGGTCAAGATAACTTCAATGTACACTAATGGATAGATCAACTATCATAATTCACCCTTCTTTGTTGTTCTTGATCTCCTCCTACCATTATATCAGTGACCTACTTTTATCGGTATAAAACTGATCCTTCATGTGTAGGATGCACAGCCTGTACTTCCTGGTGAAATTTGGTCGGATCAAATCAACCAAAAAATGTAGGTTTTTGGATCAGCTCTGAGTGAAAAAAGACTTACTAATTCTAAATGCATCCTATAATTCTTAATTTTTATTTTGTAAAAAAGACTCTTCTTAATTAGAGTTGATTTTACTTTCTTGGTTACAACTATAACAGGAAAGTACAAAGATTTGTAAAAAAAAAAACAAAAAATCTAAAAAAATTGGTATTTTTTTAAGTTTTTTACCTTAAGAAGAGACATAATAATTAAAAAAAAATTATGTTATGTATGTATCTTGTCCTGTATTTGGTCTTATAACTCTGGACCTTGTTAACTAATTTTCTTTGAACTTGGTAGACATGCATTACCTTCAAGGGGGAAAATGTATTTAATTTTTGCAAAAATTGGAAAAAAGGATGATAGAATTTTGGGAGAAATAAAAGTTCAATTCTTTATTGCAGAACACTAGCAAAAATGTCTTCTTACAAAAGTTGAATTTTTTCTATCAATACCCATGTTAATCACTAAAAAAATATTTTGCCCATCCCACTCCAATGGTCTGCGGTAACAAAAAATATTTTTTAATTTTTAAAAAATGTTTAAAAAATTAATTTTAAATTTAAATCCACATCTCAAGTTACTCATCGCATTTGAAATGTAAAAATCATAATTTTTTGACGATAGTTTCTAGTCTTTAGTGTTCTTGAAAAAAAAAGATTAGCCAAAAAGTTTCACCCCTTATTAAAAAATTACAATTTTATTTATTTAGAATTATGGCTGTCATTGTATTTTTTAAAAAGTACTTTTTTAATTTATTATCACCACTTTTGGGGACTATTGTCTTACAAACTAATTTTACCCAAAACCCAAAAAATTTTACCAAATAATTTTTTTTCAGAATTTAAAATTTTTAATGTTTAAATGTATTTTGTTAAACAATAAAAACTAACTTAATACACTTCCCCTGATGGGGAGCTCCCAAATTAAAAAAATAATAATAATTTTAAAATAATTTTTAGTGAATATTTTAATCATTAAAAAAAGCCTACAAATTTTCAAAAAGTCAAAAACATATTTTTCAAAATTTGGGAGATTAATATATTAATATTAAAAATGTTAATTATCGCTTTATTTTGTTGAGCATCTTTAGTTCAAAAATTAAAATTAACAAATCTGATGTGTACCCCACATGACTTCTTTGTGCGCCTATTAAATTACATATACACATTTTTAGAAGTACATAAAAGATTATTTCACTCATAACTTCTGATTTTTTCCCATGTTTTTTTTTTATTGTTATTGAATTATTATTTATTGTAAATTTTTTTTTACAATCACAGATTAATAATTATTAATAAATCAATATATTTAAATTAAAAAAAAAAAGAAATGAAGTCGAATTCGAACCGATGTGCCCTTGTGAAACCCAAATATTTCATTAATTAAACGTTTATTTTGCTACAACTCTGGAACTAATGAAAATAAGTACCGCTTATGATATATCGTTGAAAAGCTCTCAATGAGGGCTTATTACTGCAGTTAAGAAAAAGTCCAAAATGAATTTTATTTTGATTTTGGGCTTCTTTGTTTGAGTCGATTGCAATCAAAAGGGGAGGTGCACAATTAGATGTTTCAGCAGTTCTAAATCTAAAATCTCAACATCCTACATCTAATCGTTTTCGAGTTATCCGAAATACATACGTACGTACAGGCATCACGCCGAAACTAGTAAAAATGGATTCATGAATGATCAAAATGGATATTTCCGTTGAAATCTAAAACCCAACATTTTTTGCGATCCCAATACTTTCTTTACTTTATACAAGGAAGTAAAAATGGTCGAATGCATCCAGAGAATATGGTTTTGAACATGTTGAAAAAATGAAGGTACTAGATTATCGAAAAGAGTAATTCATCATAGAGGACTTGAAATAAAATCTTACTGGTCGGCCAAGAAAACACGTAAACAAATGTTCAAAACGAAATTGATTTTACTTTTTTAAATACGCTACGTCTCTCTAGCTTGTTAGAAATTGGAATAGATGGAAGATAAACAGAAGCCATCTAGGTTACGACCCAAACCCCATTTTTAACATGTATTTAAAATTTTTATCTTTTAAACCTAATTTACCAAAATTAATCGGATAGGTTTTCTTAAATAGATTGAAATTATCAAGAAAATACCTAATAGGAACAAGGTTTAGTGTTGTATAAAACGAAGTTTGTCTTGTGAAGATATATCTCCCAAAAGTAAAATTTTTTGCATTCTTTGCTACAGCATCTATAGATATAACGAGAAAGTATTTAGATCGGTCAAAAACAAATCTAAAATATTGGTCTTTAAGTTTTGTGCTTTAAGGATACATTAAAAAAAAAATGAACAAAAAAAAATAGATTTATATAAATTGTAAATAATTAGCGAAAAAATTGTTTGTTCAAATCCACCACGTCAAAAAAATTTATTTTTATCAGACGGACGTTTGTGCATATGTACCTACGTACTTACTTAGGTCTGTATTTGGTCTTATAATAGTAGATTCCGTTGAGCGATTTTCTTCAAACATGGAAAATAGGTACTAGCTGTTAAGACGCAGGGTTATTTAAATAAGGTTATTTCATTTTTATATGAACGTTGGCATCCCTGCTAAATTCTCACTTTTTTTATTACTCTTTTTAAATGAAGAATTTTAATTTTATCTTAAAGGAGTTAATTTTTAAAAGTCCTTCGGACAGGTGCACTCGGCTTCGTACGGCTCACACAGCTCCTGGCGGCTCACTCGATTCCATCCACGCTATAAAAGCTAGCTCCGCACCAGAATAGGGCAGTCGAGCAGTTGTTCGAAACGACCTCCTCATATCTCCGAAGCCATAACGGAGAAACGACGACTGAGGAGGAGATATCGAATCACCCTGTCCCCCGCTGATAAGCGCCTTTTATAATCAAACGGACAGGGTGAAACAACTGCTGACAAGCCACAGAGAGGATTCGTGGAACGAATACCTCGCCTCGGTCTCTGACGACATCTCCTCGGTGTTCAGGTTGAACAGGAGACTGCGAGAAGGGAAGAAGCCTCGCCATCCGGTTGTGGGGCAGCGAGGTTTTCTTGCCTACTCGGAGGCGGAGAGGGCCGAGGTTTTCGCCGATACCTTGGAAGAGCAATTCACTCCAAACCCCCCTCCCGCCCCGAACGATGAGCACACAACCGAGGTGGAATCCTTTCTTGTAGATTATTTCTCACAGGTGGAGGACGCCGCTCTAGAGATTGACCAAGACACTGAAGCGGAAGTTTCCGCAGCCATTAAGGCCACAAGCCCCGACAAGGCCCCGGGTGTCGACGGGATCAGCGCCCGTGCATTCCGGAACATACCGGCCTCCGTGATTACAACAATTTCGGTGATATTCACGTCCATTTTGTACGTTGGATATTTCCCGAATTGTTGGAAAACGGCCAAAGTCGTATGTTTACCCAAACCGGGGAAAAGTTCACTTTTCCCACGGAATTATAGGCCAATCTCCCTGTTACCGGTATTGTCTAAGTTGTTCGAGAGAATTTTTCTCGAGAAACTGAGGCGATACATGGAGGGAGAAGTGCGGCCCGAGCAATTTGGGTTCAGGGAGGGTCACTCAACTACCCTCCAACTGGTAAAAATGACCTTGTCGGTGGCCTGAACAGGAAAGCGGTGACTGCAGCCGTTTTTCTGGATGTGGCCAAGGCCTTTGACAAAGTTTGGCATAGCGGGCTGCTTTATAAGTTAGCGCGATCGGCGATCCCTAACCGCTACGTCAGACTGATGCGGTCATATCTGCTAGACCGACATTTTGTCGTGCGCGTAGGGGAAACGATTTCCTCTACCAGAGAAATAGCCGCTGGGGTTCCCCAAGGAGCAGTGCTTTCCCCGTTCTTGTACACTTTGTACGTGAACGATATGCCGCTGTCGGATGGGGTCAAAACGGCCCTTTACGCAGACGACACGGCATATTTCTACGAATCCGCAAATGTGGATTACGCGGTCCAGAGACTCCAAAGGCAGCTGGACTTAGTGGAACCGTGGCTCGACATGTGGAGAATCAGGGTCAACGGTGAAAAATCGGTGGCCGTGATGTTCACATGCAAGACACGAAAACCGGCCAGACAACTGGAAATCTCAGGGGAGAAAATCCCTTTTGAGAAAACAGTTAAGTACCTGGGGGTGGTGTTGGACAGGCGGCTTACCTTCGATGAACATGTAATTTATGCGACCCGAAGGGCTAAGGCCGCCAGAGCCTCGCTATACCCAGTGCTGAACAGTGCCAGCCCGTACCCACTGGCAACTAAGCTGCTCATCTTTCGGCTGTACGTACTGCCGATTCTAACATATGCTTACCCGGCATGGGGGGCAGTGTTGAGCTCCTCGCTTCAAAAGAAGATCGAGACCGTCCAAAACATCGCGTTGCGGACGATCTTTGGAGCTCCGTGGTTCGTCAGGAACGCCACTCTCCGATCTGATGCGAGATTTCAATCCGTGTCCGAGGTGGGGGTGGCGCAGGCGCGCAGACTGTTCGGGAGAGCGGACACAGTCATCTTCGGGATATCTGCCGAGAGGACCCAACCCCGACAGTTGTAAGGAAGCGGCCTCACGCCGTACTGGACGAACCACCGTGATGGTGCGGTGCGGGAGCCGAGAATCGACAAACCAGGCTTAGGGGCCTCCATATCGCATGAGCCATAAACGGAATAGCGCGTCAGAGGCGTTTCCGGGGTCGCGAGTGAATAGTTTTCGCGAGGTATACAGTCTGAAGAAAATACAGCAAAATACGGTAAGTCGCGCATAAAACAAAAACGCGGTCAAAATTTTAAATTTTTTATTTTTTTCTGCGGGTGTTTTGTTCTGTTTCTCTTGTTTCAGAAACGGGAGAAACATGGATGTGGAACGACTCGTCGTGCCGTCTTGGGAAACGGCCTTTCCTTCCTCTCATCCTGCCAGTCCAAAGGAAAGTAAAAATCAAATTTTTATTTTTTATATTTTTAATTTTTATTTTTATTTATTTATTTTTTATTTTTTCTTCGTGTGTGTGTGTTCTGCTTCTTTTGTTGCAGATACCAACAGCCACCACAAAAACAAATGGTTTCTTCACTGCGGCCACGCGGTCCCCCCAACCCCTTCTCAGACACACGTGTGTCTGAAGGTTAATAATTACGTAGAGTGAATAATTTCTGTTTACTTCTTCTAAGAAAATCGCCGCCCCAAAACCGCGATCGCGAATAGGTATCACCATTTTGTAAGTTCCCTATTACCTTCCTTTCCTTTCAACAAAGAAGAAAGAGGGAACGAGCCCAGCAGCCATCAGCCCAGCAGTCACAAGCCCAGCAGCCACCTGCCCAGCTGCCACTGACAGCACGGAAGAGAGAAGAAACCTGCACTTTCCCCCGTTCAGCCCTTCGGGGCCTGGGAATTTCAAGGTTAATGGTATGTAACTTCGGTTACTACCAATTCTTGGAAAGTGCAGGCCAAAGAAGAACGAAGAGGTCTTCGGAAGAAGAAGAGGGAGAAGAAGAAGATGAAGAAGAAGGAAGACCCACCACTCGTCTCAACATCACGGACTGGAGTCCGGAACAGAGCCCAGCAGAGATGCGTCCTGAAGGGCAGCCATACCAGAAGCGGATGAAGAGCTTCTACACAACCTCTCCTTTTCAAAACTTACAAGTAAGATAAAATAACCCAGCAATTGCGACTCCTCCGGAAAAGGGGACGCATTGCTCCCTCCTTATAGCTAGTGCCCCGTTGAGGCGTATTCCTGCTAGCCTATTAAGCGTTAGCACCGAAAGGACTTTAGTGGACGGTCTGAAGGGGAATTACGTCGGGAGGACAGGCTTTATAAGCCAAGCCTTCCGCGGTCGGCCCATGAAATGGGTTCGATAACGCTGGTTCAACAACGGATTGGAATGCAATTAAATCCGTCTTAAATTAACTAAATAAAAATAACCAAAACTTGAGAAAATTAGACCCGCTATATAAAATAACCCTTTAAAAAAAAACAAGCCCGATTAGAATGATCCAGCAGCAAGGGACTCTGTCCAGGTTCTGCGATAAGTAGGGAGAAATAAACTCCCGTCAACTTTGCATTCCATTCCATTCCAATAGAGCAGTCTAGTTCCTTCATTCAGAGAATCAATTTGTGTTTGTTTTGAAGGCCCAAGTAGTTAATATAATAAGTTAAATACATAATTGTATTAAATCCATATGTACATATGTTATTATTTATGTTAAATACATAATTTACAAGTTCAAGATTATAGTAAAAACAATTTACATTATAAATGAAATAAAAACTTTTATTTATATAAGAATTGAAACCCAACCACCAAAGAACACCGGTATCCACGATCTAGTATTCAAATCCATGTAAAAATAACTGACTTTACTAGTACTTAAACGCTGGAACTCCCGACTTCCAAATCAGCTGATTTGGGAAGACGCGTTCACCACTAGACTAACCCAGTGGGTTGATAAAATTTCTAAATTGAAAAATATGTAAAAAGTTATGTTATTCATTACCGGTTTAAAAAAATTTTTTTTGTGAATTCAACTTCTTCAAATCAAAATAAAAAAAAAAAACTTACAAAAAAATTACAATAACTGATGTTTCTTTAGTTATCTCTTTGCGGTGTTTTTGAAAAAATTATTAAACTATCAAACGAAGTAAATTGGTCACTAATTACCAAACAGATATTTATTTATAATTTTCCAATACAAGATTTTAAAATAGAATAATTTTTTTTAGTTTTTGAAGTAAATTATCTTTTTTCAATTAGGGAATAGTTTTATAAGTAGACATAACTTTTTTTTACGAATAAGAAAAAACACTGTAGATATAACATGTACATGTCAAAAGCAATGAATACAGAATACAGTAAAAAAGGGGTAATTTGTTAAATAAAACTAATCTAAAAAATAATGTAATTTTTATTTCCAAAAATTTCTTTTTGCTTTTTTTTCATTTTAACGGTATTTTAAGATAATTATTATCCAAGTTAATTTTTTTTTTAGCTGTTAGACAGTTTGCAGCAAGTGTGAAAATGCCATGCCTGACTGGGATTTGAATCCTTTTCCTTTCTTTTTCCTGTTTAGCCTCCGGTAACTACCGTTTAGATAATTCTTCAGAGGATGAATGAGGATGATATGTATGAGTGTAAATGAAGTGTAGTCTTGTACATTCTCAGTTCGACCATTCCTGAGATGTGTGGTTAATTGAAACCCAACCACCAAAGAACACCGGTATCCACGATCTAGTATTCAAATGGGATTTGAACCCGGGACTACCGGATGAGAGGCTGAGACACTACCACTCGTGCCATGGAGGCTGGCCTGTTTCAAGTATTGGCTGAAAATATCTTGTTTGTTTTGACAGGTTATGTGTAGTGTTTACCTATTTTATTATGGTTTCTTCTAGTGTAAGTGATCTTGTGATTTTATTAATAAAAGATGATGCTTTTTTATGTAGAATAAGTAAAGTTAATCCTCAGAAAAATAGTTTTGAGGATTTACAAAAAGATTTGGAATTAGCAGGTGTGAAAATTCACGATTCTACTGCATGCAGAAGACTTCTGCAAAGCAATCACAAGGCATGAAGCCCTTAAAGAAAACAACTTCTTATGTAACCATGAAGATGAAAAGGCTTCACTGGGCCAAAAGATACAAAAACTGGAGTGTTGAGACTTGGAAAAAAGACTTTTTCTCTGACGAGAGTCATTTCTAGTTGTGGGTTTAAGCGGGTCATGTGTGAAGAATCAATGAGGGCGAGTTTCCCCAAAATACATCAAACAAGTTGTAAGTATCTTTTACAGAAAATTTTTTGGATTGCTTCTGCTTCTTTGGACCTAAAAATTCAGTACTCATCTCTGGGATGATGAACAATGAAAAGTACATCATCTCGTTAATGGAAACTAGAACTTCAAACACTTGCAGATTTACTTGGAGTTGAAAACTGTGTTTTTCAACAAGATTTGGTCCCCTGCCACTCATCAAAGAAAGTTAAGTTTTTCATGTCCCAAAAAAGAATAGTGTTTGAACTGGCCTGGAAATTTACCAGATCTGAACCCAAATGAAAATTTTTGAGCAATTGTGATGAAAAGACGAGAAAAGTGGACTGCACTGCCAAAGAGAAAATGATTTGTGCTGTGATAAAGGTATGTTTAATGATCAAGAAATTAAAGAAATATGTAAAAAAACTTATAGATTCAATGCCTAAAAGAATTGAAATGGTATGAGCGAGGAGGTCATATTAAATTCTAAAAAGTACTGTAATAAACATTGTACATTCTTTAATGTAATAAATTTGATTATTTTTGAAAATATGCTCTTGTTCACATTAATTTGCTCAAGCTGTTCAGAAATGAAAGTTTTTGTTGAGTAATTTTTATTCGTTACTTTCTTATAATAAAATGAGCACTATACTTTCTTTATTAACATTGTGTTAAACTCATTTTATTATAAATGTAACATAATTTGATGGATACGAAAGATTCAGTATACTGTTACAGAAATATGGTGATTCATATTAAGTCAATAAGAGCAAATGTTTGTTGGGTGTGTTGCTACTATCTCACTGTCAATCTTTACTTCTTCAAAAGGCCTTTCATTCAAATTATTAACAGAAATATAATTGGAAACAAAATAAACAGCGACTGAAGTGTTCTGCAATGTAATTTTCAAACATTACAGGAGACAATGATTATTTATATTTATTTTAAAGGCTCATTAATAAATTTTCATTACATATTTGAGAGCTTTAGTATCAGAAATCAACTACTAAAGTAGTAATAAAAATTAGCTTTAATTGGTTTGTAACCACATAATTTTAAATATGAATAAAACCATTGCATTCTGTTTTGTAGGTTGGCGTCAGTTTTCTAATCACATGAATTGAACTCCTATTAGTGAAAATGATAGTGTCTCTGTTGCTCATAAAGCAAACTTTCTGGGTGTTTTAATGGATGGATGCATACTGTTTTACTGTGAAGTGATTTAATAAAACATTAATTTTGTTATAATTATTAATTATTCATTATGCTTACAGATATTTCAATCTGATCTATTTACCTTAATATTTGAAATGTTTATATTTTAAATAATTAATATGGAATTAATCAGACCAACTTTTTATTTTATAATCAATTATGTATTTTGTGATTCTGTTCAATCAAGGTTTTTACCATGTTTTCCCTTGATTTATCTTTGCCAATGCTGAGGCAATTCCTTCATTTTATCCATGGAGCAGCATATCTACTTATTATTGACTTGATGTATGTAATTATTATTATACAGGGTGATTCAAAGAAACGGGAAATTTTGAAAGTTGTGTTGGTAGCTGTGGGCGATTGATAAGTGGCGCCAGCCTCTCTAACCTAACCTGCCATTTAGTTGTTATGGATCCTTGGAGTGGTGCGTAACGTGCATTTGCTATCAAAGCGTTTTACAAAAACAATGACAGTGTGGAGGGAGCGCGTAGAGAATTTCGCAGTCATTTTAATCAGGGACGGCACGACCGTGTTCCATCAGCACATGCAATTAAAACATGGATATCTAATTTTGAGGAAACTGGTTCGGCAATGAAAAAGAAACCTCCAGGCCGTGAGCGAACCGTCCGTACACCACAGAATGTTCAAGCTTTACAAGATGCTGTCACATGAAGTCCACATCGGTCAATCCGTCGTCTCTCAGCATCTTTAAAATTGCATAGTTCTAGTGTTCGAAGAATGTTAGTGAAGGACTTGCAATTCCATCCATACAAGTTGCAGATCGTCCAGGAACTGAAATCGAACGATGCAGTTGTGCGAGCACAATTCTGTAATGTAATCCTTCAGAAGATAAATGATAACAAAGAGTTTGTTCACAAACTGTGGATGTCAGACGACGCGCATTTCCACCTCAGTGAATTTTTTAACAAGCAAAATTTCAGATAATGGGCACAAGAAAATCCTATGCAGCTACACCAGCGTCCATTGCACAGCCAGAAAGTGACCGTGTGGTGTGCTATGTCATCTTACAGTGTTATAGGCCCTTATTTTTTTGAGGATGACAACGGTCTTGCGATTACAGTGACGTCGGCTCGTTATGTAGTCGTGCTTGAAACCTTTGTTGTGGAACAACAAAAGAGATTTCCACCGATTCTTAACACAGCCTGGTTTCAACAAGACGGAGCAACGTCACATACTGCACGAATATCAATGGCAGCTGTACGCCGATTGTTTGGACGTGTCATTTCACGAAATGGTGACATTAGATGGCCTCCCAGATCGCCTGATCTCTCAGCTTGCGATTACTTTTTGTTGGATCACCTTAAAAGCAACGTGTTCCACAGTAGACCTGCTGCAATTGATCCGAGAAGCAATTGCGGAATTCCAGTTGAGATGTTACGCCAAACCATGAACAATTTAACGAAGAGACTGAAGTGAGTTTTTACATAGAAGAGGTCACCTGGAAGATGTCATCTTTAAAAAATAACTAAAATGTATGTATCCTAAAATGGTAAGATTTGTACAATTTCATGAAATAAAATTCATTTTCTAAAAAAATTTTTCATTAACGTTATATAATTTTTTAAATTTCCCCTTTCTTTGAATCACTCTGTATATCTATCAGAATAAAACATTTATTTATTATTTTGAAGTTGGACAAAAAGTATTTCTGGACTTGGGTTTGTAGATATAATTCATCAAGTGAGGGATGAAAAGTGCAGTTATGGCAACTACAACTTACATTTGTATAAAAACATTTGATAGTCTGAAATTGATAGTCTGCAACCAATTAATTTAATTAACTGATAAGTGAATTTTACCAATAAAATTAAAACTTAATTTTTGGTAAAAATTAATTTTTTCAATTTGAAAAAATTAATTTGTTTTAGCTGTGTGAACTTCATGATTCAGTACCCACTTTGACAAATCTTGGTGTATCATCTGGGGGTCCTAGGTTCGAATCCCAGTCAGGGATGGCATTTTTCATAAGCTACAAAATTTGATTTACATATTCCCTTGTAAAAGCTTCAAAGCTTCTGTGTTGAATTAATGTATTAATTTATATAGCCAAAAAATATATATAAACTTCTACTTTTTGTCAGTCACAGGATTATACTGTATTTTTTCTTAAAATCATGCACTTCATTCTGCTTTCTAGTCACAACATGATGAGATCATTGACGCTCTTGTTTAAGCATAAAATTTATTGTAGATGGTTTTTTCTTCTATTTTAGTTACATATGAATGAGGATGAAAATATAATACTTTATATGTCTGTTTCAGTCACCTTTATTGCGATATTATTTTATTGTTGGTATCCATGATAATTTCTTATCTAGTTGTTGAAAGGTATCAATTTTTAGATACTGTACGACTTTTTAGGTTCTTTATGCTTGCATCTAATAATTGATTAAGCAGACAATAATATGACAAATGGAACTATATTCTTTTTAAACAAGAGTATTCTTTATTTCTAATTTAATTCATAATACTTTAATGGCAATTATCATTCTTACAACTACCATTTTCCATGCTGTCTTTTGTTGTGACATCAGCTGTTATTATAAGTGACATTTTTGCAATAGGAAACCTGTTTTTAGGGTGTGGTCAAAAAGTTTACTTCTTCTTTTATCTGTTTAGCCTCCAGAACCACCATAAGGTATTACTTCAAGAGTATAAATAAGCAGTATATGTAGAAATGTAAATGAAGTGTCTTGTACAGAATTCTGTACAGAATAATTGAGAGGAGACTGGAAAAGTGTTAGGAGAAGACCAACCTGATTTCAGGAAAAGTATAAGGATAAGGGAAGCAACTTTAGTGCTCAGATTAATAGTAGAAAAAAAATTAAAGAAAAACAAATCAACATACATAGCATTTACAGACTTAGAAAAGGTTATTAGATAACATAGATGAATAAAATGTTCAGCACTTTAAAAAATTACGGCTCAAAAATAGAGGTAGAAGAACAATTGGAACCCAGTTGGGTTCCTGTAAATTTATGCAATTATTACTGTTGTAGTTCAACAGTAATAATCGAAGAACATAAGAAAGAAGCTGTAATAAAAAAGGGAGTTTGACAAGGATATTCCCTATCCCCGTTACTTTTTAATCTTTACGTAGAACTAGCAGTTAATGATGGTAAAGAACAATTTAGATTCGGAGTAACAGTACAAGATGAAAAGATAAAGATGCTACGATTTGCTGATGATATAGTAATTCTAACAGAGTAAAAAAGATTTAGACAAAACAATGAACATGCAATCCTACTCAAGAACTATCAGATGAAAATAAACAAGAACAAAACGAAAGCAATGAAATGTAGTAGAAATTATGTAGATGAACCACTGAATATAAAAATAGGAATAGAAAAGATAATGGAGGTAGAAGAATTCTGTTATTTGGAAGGTAGAATTACTAAAGATGAATGAAGCAGGAGCGATATAAAATGCTGAATAACACAAGCAAAACGAGCTTTCAGTCAGAAATATAATTTGCCTACATCAAAAATTAATTTAAACATCAGGAAAACATTTTTGAAAGTATATGTTTGGATCATAGTTTTATATGGAAGTGAAACTTGGGCGGAGTATCTGAGAAGAAAAGATTAGAAGCTTTTGAAATGTGGTGCTATAGGAGAATATTAAAATTCAGATGGGTGGATAAAGTGACAAATGAAGAGGTGTTGTAACAAATTGATGAAGAAAGACGCATTTAGAAAAGTATAGTTAAAAGAAGAGATAGACTTATAGGCCACATATAAAGGCATTCTGGAATAGTCGCTTTAGTAACGGAGGGATAGGTAGATGGGAAAAATTTTGCAGGCAGGCAACATCTGGAATATGTAAAACAAATTGTTAGGGATGTAGGATTTAGAGGGTATATTGAAATGAAACGACTGACATTAGATAGCGAATCTTGGAGAGCTGTATCAAACCAGTTAAATAACTGAAGACAAAAAAGAAAAAAAGTCTTGTACAGTTTTGAGTTGACTGTTCCTAAGATGTATGATTAATTGAAACCCAACCACCAAAGAATACCAGTATCCACAATGTAGTATTCAAATCTGTACATAAGTAATTTGCCTTTACTAGAATTTGAACCTTAGAACTCTCATAAAGTTTACTGGAATATATAAATTATTAATTTCAGTGTTTTAAATGTCATATTAAATCCTTCTAAGATTGTTTTATCCCATGTGTTAAAACACTGCATCTCATTAGCCCAATATTATACAGTTGAAGAAGTTCACTTTGTATATTGCAGTAGTATTAAATAAATGAAATTTTTTTCTGATTGCTGGTATAAAATAGTACATTAAATAGATCATGTTAGGAATGGGTAGGTGTGATACTCCATGAATAGAAAAAATAAAAACTATTCCAGTATTTGGTGTAATGAATTTAGGGACACAATGATAAAATTTGATTACTAGAACAAAAAATGCACAATTATGAAGAAAAAGACAGAAGTACATTTTAATAATTAAAAATGTAAATACATGAATAATATTATAATAAATTACATGTAAAAATAGTAAATAAACAAAATAATTACAAAATAAATAATTCAGAGAAAATTATTCTAGCGTATGTAAACATTAAACAGAAACAGAGAAAAATTAGGGGATTTCTTTAAATTTTTTTATAGTATTATTTGAAAACTCAGCAACAGTCTAATATCCTGTAAAAGAAAATCTTAAATTTTGTAAATCTTAAATCATTATTTAAATAAATTGTTGGGTAGTTACTTTAAATGAGTTAGTAATTTATTAAAAATGGAGATCTGAAACTTTTGATCTCTTTCTCATTCACCAAAGTATTGTACTGCATTTCATGAAATCACTTCTGTTGTTTAATTTAATAGAGGTGGATATTATTATTTTTTGCGAGTATGTGACTATACTTTTTACCAAAAATGTCATATTCATAAATGTAAACAGGTTAAGTTAACGTTTTAAATTTAGTTTACATGATTCATATTTGTTAATGCCTAACAATGGACAACCAATTTTTGTAACTTGAAAACTTGATTTTTTAAGGGTATCCCAAGAGATGACATACTGAAGATGAGAGTATGTTAGTATAATAAACAATAATGATGTCAATCTTTGTATTTTTACTGGACACTTCAAAATAGTGTATTGTTTTGTTTTAAAACAATACTGTACTGTTTTGTAAATAAAACCAATTTTATTGCTTCACGATAATTTACTTTTATCAGAAATATATCATAATTTTCGTAATTGAAATTCTATCTACAACGTTGTCTGCCTGAAAAGCATAATGCAATTTTTTACAAACATTTAAACTTAAATAGTACCAATTCATACAATAAATGTATTAAATTGCTAATAGAATTGCTTATAGTCCTTCTTAATTTAAGTATTGAACATCTTGAATGGTGTATACAGTGTATTTTTAAAATCTGTTATTCTTTTGGCTACATTAAATGATGCTTTTTTTAATTCGTGAGATTTTTTTCTGAGATTTGGTTTGTTTATTTCCTAATCTTCACTCAAAGCAATTCAAATTACCCTCCTTTCAGACTTGATTGATTTTACAATGCGTTTTCATCCTTATTCGCTAGTGTCGCTGGCATTTTTATCTCAATTTTCAAGGGGAAAAGTTTCTTTATTTTGGATAGTCTTATTTTTGTAATTCTTTATTCCAAAAATTGACTTGTTTTTTGTAGTGTGTAAAAATAGTAGTAATCTGAAGGTTGTTGCGTTTTATTTACGTCGTAATAACCCATCTGTTAACCATCAATATAATACTCCCGAAGTTCTATTATTTTCTACATCCGCTGGTAACAATTTGTCATGTGTTAAATGAGGGAATCTGAAATACGTACTTTTTAAGTTAAATGTTGTTATATTTATTCTAGATTAAACTCTTAAAGTTTGTGTAATATTTCCATCAATTTTATTGGTTTGTTGTAGTGAATGGTATATATCTCATATTAAGTGTACAGTGTTTATTATGACTTACCGAGTCAGTTTTAATAGGCAGCTAGCTCGAATTGCTGTAATGGCGGCCATGTCATGAAGATACCCGTTCAGATTGGTGGGCCTACAATGGAAGATAGTTCTCCATCACAAAATCATAATGGACAGTTAGGATCTACTAGTGGTGGAATAAATGTCGGTAATAAACAAAACGATGAAGGTGGTCAACGTATACAATATTCTATTCCGGGAATCTTACATTTCATCCAACATGAATGGGCTAGGTTCGAGATGGAAAGATCTCAATGGGAAGTCGATAGAGCTGAGTTGCAGGTAAAATATTAAATAGAAAGTTACTAAGTTCTAAAATTTGTTTATTATATTTACATAATATTTAAATGTATTAAAATTGGATCGGTAATTGCCTAGAGAGGTTTTCTAACTAGACCTCAGTCTGCTTTTCACTTGAAGTAAACATGCATAAATGCCATAAATGAAATTTCACTGTGTGTATTACAACAATTTCACTTGTTAATTTAGACAGTGTGTGCATCCTTTGTTATCATGGTAACCTTGTTTATTTATGTAATTGATAGATATTAATAATCTGTTAGTGTTTTGGTTGTAAAACAAAAATGACTTGATTACCATACTTGATCTCATTTTTTTGTTGGTTTTTTAATTTGATTATTTTTCTTTTATTTAGATATTTTATAACTGTATTATTTGATTGTTATACCAGTAACAATTGCAACTGGTATTATTAAGAATAATAATCAGTGCATTATATTATTTCTATAAAACTATACTACTTGTAAACTATTTATTTAGTTTGTTGGATTAATGATTTCACACTTTGGCTGATGTTTATAATGCTTGGAAACAAATAATTTTTTATCTGTTTTTCTTTTACTGTTGAGTTACTGTAGGTCAGTTAGTTTATTTCATTATTATTATTTTAGTTTGTGTGTCAGATTACAGATATTTTTTTCTATGCAAGTAGTTTGTTTATTGTGATGTAAAAATATATTTTTTTTGTATTATTAATTTAAATCATTTTATTTTGTAACTATTCTATGTACAGTGTATCAGCATAAATGCTATCCAACATCCTTAACTATTGTAATGAGAAATACTGGAGGGTGTGTCATTGCACAGTGTCATTTCCATTAAATAATAGAGATGGGTTTAAATGTAGTTTTAAATCTTAGCAATTATATGTTTTTATAAAAATTAATATTTATTGAGAGATATTCTGATTTTATTAAATTAATGTAGGCTCTTGGTTTATCCTTAAGCTTTTGAGTGCATTTTGCCAGAAAATAATTTTCTGTGATTGCACTTAGTTGTATGATAGCATAACTTATAGTATACCATACCATTAATGCGTATTAATTGCTTCCTCAGTTTAGCAATTAATATGTCCCTAATTTATTTGTTGTGTGGAAAAATTTTTCTTCTAGAGTGGTTTGAAGTTATAGTTTACTATTTAATCTATATATTTAATTTGTTCTGGTTATAACACCTTTTGTAGTGTGACAGCTTTTCTGGATTTTGTAGATTTATGGCATAGCCAATTTTGTGCAAAGTAGATTATGTAAATTAATTATGTTGTCAAAAATTTATACTATGAAGTTAATGTTTACTGCTAACTGAAGTGTACATATTTATTTATTGTTTATAAATATCCAAGAGATTAATAATTAATTATATGCTTAATAAAGTTACATTTTATTTAGTAAATTGATTTACATCAGACATTTCTTCAGGTGTTGAATTTGCTTAATCAGGAATGTTTGATTTATATTTTGGATCTGATTCTAAAGTTAATTCTTTTAATCTGTGTTCAATATCATTATGTATTGTAAACAACTAGTTTGTGTTATTTTAAACCATTGGTTATTTGCATGTTTGTCATTTTATTAAAACTAAAATAAAAATAAGTTAAAATAAGGTATACTTTTTTATTGAAGCTCTTTTGCAAAAAGTGTTTTTTATTATTATTTTTTTGTTAAAAATCATCAAAGCATTCAAGTAAATTTTTAAAAGTTGTCAAAAATGCATTATGTGATAAATTATTTAGTTTTATTTAAAACCATTAATAATAATTAGTTCTTCCCTAAGGAAATTAATTTTTATTGTATTATAACTTATCACAGTAAACAAGAGATTCCTGTTTGGTCCATGATATTCTTAAAAGAAAAGTCTGGTTATTATTTAGAAAAAAGACACGCATTAAAAAGCAATAATCTTGGCATGTGTTGTTATTTTCACTGCGCTTATTATAAATGTAAAAAAAGTATTGCTTTATTGTAGTTTTTAACTTATAAAATTTTAAAATGAAAAATAAGATATTCCTGCAGTAACAAGGGTAATGTTTAACATTAATTTAATTAAATTACAAAAATGAAGTTAAATGAGTTTCTGAACTTCATACAATATCATCAAACATAGCTTAACACTTGCCTCACTTACTAACCTCGTTAAATTGGCCATTACTAGGCTTAGTCAGTAACTGCATACAATACCAGTTATTTGTTATTAAAATAATGTATATTACACTTGTTCACTACTGAATTATGATATTTTTAGTGAGGATATTTTTGGTGACATCCCTTTCAAGGGATGTAACTCAGATTTGAAAGGCGTCATTTTGACGCCATATCTGAGTCATTTACACTAGAGTGGAGTATATAAAAATATATTTATTTGAATACTAATATTTGTGTTTTATTAAAATATTGTGTTATTTCAATTACCAATGTTTGTTCATATAAAAAATTGTCTTCTCATATGTTAAGAAAAGTAAAAAATCCTTCCTAGGATTTTTAGAGTAGACTGGTGCTTTTTTTTTGTTTATTGATGATAAACACGATTGCCATAATGACATATGCCAAAATGATTGATTTTTGAATGTGTGTCATCTTTCTAAATAATTATATAGAATGTTTAAACTTGTACTTTTTTATAAATAGTAACTGTTATGGGTATTGAATGTTTAAATTAAAGCTTGTATATAACCTTTGATTTCATCTACTTTACTTACGTAATTTATACTTAATTAAAACCACTTTATAACATTTAAAAATATTTATACAATTTAACCACTTCCTAAATAAAAACAGTAAAACAAAAACAATTTTGACATCAAAAGATTGGAGGCACTGTAATAAAAGTAGTTTTTAATAATATATATGAAATGTGCCATTGATTTTAGGATTATAATAATAGATTAATTACAGCCTGAATTTTACAGAAAGAATGATTTGACAGCAGTATGTAATATAAATAAAGAAGTTATTAAAATAGAAATAAAACTGCAGTAGATAGCACTCTGAAAATTAAAGAAGATATGTTACCGTGCATCATTACCTTGAAAGCATAGGGGTTAATCTTGCGAAGCTATTTATTGAAAATCCATATCATTAAACCTTTATTTGTATCTCAATTATATGAAGATAACAATTTTTTTTGGTATGTAGGAGTCATTTTTATTCATTGCAATTATAAAAATTCTGGGAATTAAGGAACAGCTACTTATGCCTAACCAAGTTTAATTATAAGAAAAAAGTTAGATTAATACATACACAGCTATATTTGCACAGTTAAAATATATTTCTATCATGTCCAGTTTTTGCTTGTTTGCTTAAATTAATTTGATTATTTACTGTGTTGAACACCTGTTGAATTGCACTGCACTCTTTTTTCCTATCTGTTTGGAGTATTACTGGTTTTTTGATACATTGTATTTTTGTAGGATGTATTTAAACATTTTTTGAGTTAATTATAGCTATGTAAGTATTTTAGTTAGAAGGAATTTTTCTAATTAAATTAGTAATCAAGGGTTGATTCTCTTGTTATTAATATGGATACATTATCTTCTGTGATTTTTTTTTCAAAGTATACTATCACCTTTTTGCTCAGAAATTTTTTTGATTTATTTTATTTTTTATTAAATTTTAAATTAAAATTATAAAATAAGACAATAATAGTATGTATAATATACTTACTAGCATACACTGGTCTTTTTTCTTGTTAATATACAAAAACAAAAACCTGAGATATGGTGAGGTTTAATATATACAGTTTATTTTAACTAAATTTTATTTTAGTTGATTTATTTATAAGTGGGTTTGATTTTTATATATAAATCCAGTGACTATTAATTTTTTTTTGGTTTGGTATTTATTAAATTATTTAAACTTTTGAGTATGACTGAATAAAATTTAACGTTTTAAACCTAATATAACGTTGTTAGTTACTTGCTTCAAAATATCTTCAGTAGTCTTTGTGGTACTTGACTGGTGTTACTGCTCTCATATTGATGTCAGCTGTTGTTATTGATTGTGCCTTTTTGATTCAGGCAAATATTTATTTAGAACTGTCAGAAAGTGTGTGAAGGATTTGAACTTTGTACTTCATTCAGTATGTCGTAAGTTTATATATAATTGATAATATTCAGTTGTGAAGATTTTCTTTTTTTTTTATGTGCAGAATATCAAGGTTGTTAGTACAGCTAGATTTGTGATTTTTGACGAAGTGGTTGACATATGTTAATTCTGTTAAAAATAACAGTGTTAATTGTGTCTCGAATTAAATTTCATTTGATTCATTTAGAACATTGTGTGGTAAAATAATTTTATGTATTACTGGGACATAGTTTGCCAATGCTGTTGTATGTTTAATGATTAAATGATTATTAAATTCTATAATGATGATTACTATTACGGTATTGTAAAATACTAGCAACAGTTAATATTTGGATTGTAATTTATATTGACAGATATTGTGCATTGAATATTTTTCTTTTATTAAAAAGTTGAATTTAATTGTAGAATTTAGTTAATATTATTTTTGTGAAAGAATATCTAAATTGAATGTGATATTATATCTAAATATGTGAATATCTAAATTGAATGTGCACACACACACACACACACACACATATACATACACACACACACCCACCCATTCTCGCTATGCACAAATATATGTACAAGGCTGAATCAAATATAAACTGTAATTATTTTTAAATAAATTTATTGATTAATAATATACACAATTCATACCTTCATCATTTCTCTATGTAGTCTTTTGCATAATCTACACATTTTTGCCAAAAATTTAGAAGCTTGACTATTCCTTGTTCATAAAATGTTTGAGGATGGGTCGTCAACCAATTGCGCACGCGCTCCTTGATGTCTTCATTGTTTTCTAATTGCTCGCCTCCAAGTGATTCTTTCAAGGGCGCAAATGAAAAATAGTAACTGGAAAACAAATCTGCAGGGTGGTCGAGGGTTTCCCAGTGCATTTTTTCCAATTTATCCCTTGTGAAAATCATGGTGTGCAGTGTGGCTTTGTCGTGAAGGATGACATCTTTGATGGGCATTCTTGTCTTTGGTTTTGGTGGTTGGCTTTTGTTGACTGCAGCAGATGGTAATAATTCATAAAGCTGCATTCATCATTCGTTGAGTGTGGAGAAAATCAATGACTAAAGCTCTCCTTGAATTGAAAATAATTGTTGCAAGAACTTTTTCCAGCTGACAGATGGTTTTGGCCTTCACCGGGCAGCCCTCATCCTTCCTTCATCATTCCTTACTCGCCAATTTTTGACTTGAGTGTAATGAATGACCCATGTCTCATCACATTTAACAATGTGCCTCAAAAATTTGTCCCCTCTGGCTGAAATCGATTCAGAAGTATCTTGCAGATCTCCAATCTGACCTGTTTATGATTTTTGGTCAGCAACTTCGGAACCCATTGAGCACTAACTTTTCTAAAGCCAAGATTTTCAGCGATAATGGATTGAGTGGTCCCATAGTAGATACCCACTTCTGATGCAATTTCTCAACAGTGAACCGGCGATCACTTCAATAAGCTCTCAAATGGCACAGATATTGTCAGCTGTGAGACCTGATCTTGGGTGTTGATCATTATTTTTTTACAACTTCTTGCCTGCCGTTAAATTGTCTGACCCCACATATACACTGTTCTGGGACAGTGTAGCATCCCCAAACTGTACCTTTAAATGAGTTAAAATTTCTGCAGGTTTAATGCCATCATTAGTTAAAAACTTGATTATATGTTGTGCAACAGACGACGCAACCTCTTGCATACTCATGGCTTTTACTGATGACAGAAAAGAGCATAGGAGCTAACCATGCTGGTTCCGCTTCTCCAACAACCTGAACATTAACGCACCCACCACTCTGCCATCCAGCTTAGAAATTCTTGCTATGTAGAATAGTATAATTACTGTTTAAATTTGATTCACCCTTGTAATTGCATGCAAATGATGCATTTAAACATATCTTGAACCTAAGTAGTGTACATATTGTCTTAGAAAGTCATCTAAATTTAGGTTAAAATCAAGATAAACAAAATTTGATTTTGATTTGATTTTCAAGGTAAACAAAATTTGATTTATTTTTTGTCCCAGAAGTGAAAATGGGTGTGTGTAATAGAATTTTTCACGCCGAATTCAAATATGGTTTTAGAATTAGTCCAATTGCATAAGGATTTTTAGAAATAACTATTTTAATTTTACAACATTTACATATTTAAAATGCATTCTTAGTATTATATAATCTTACCTAAAGAGTAATAATGTTTGGTTTTTTATGATATTTTGTTTCATGAACATCACTCTTTAGTGTCCAACAATATTCAGCTAGTATGCTTGGACCCCGGTTGCCCTGGTACTGCTTTTCCATATCCAAAATATCCTAATTGAACATTCACTATTTTCAATGCTGACTACTCTTAGATTTGGTGGGAAGAAATCCAAGTGCAAGTCCAAGAAGTGAATCTTCAGTGTCATATTGCGTCCCTTGATTTCGTAACATTTTAAAAGGTCATCCACTATTTCTTAGTAATTTTCAGATTTATGGTTTTCTAAGAAGTTCTGGCAAATGCTCTTAAAAGATTTCCATGCAGCTTTCTTCACCACATTTAACTTTACTATCAAAGTTTTCATCTTTAAATAAATCTAATTTTTTGGTCCTATAATAACTTCTTTGGGTTTTGCCTCACTGATTTTTGGAAACTTATTTTTTAAGTAAGCAAATCCAAGCTCACTTCGATCCACTGTTTTTATGAAGTTTTTCATTAGGCCCCAGTTATATGGAGTTGAGGTAAATAAACTTTTTTTTAATCAACAAGTGGTACATTAACATTATTCTTTCCTGGAGTTAATGCTGTTCAGTTTGGCCAATTTTTCTGTTTATAATGATTTTTTCAATCTCTGCTGTCCCACAAAGAAAACAACAGTATTTGGTGAAACCAAGTTGAAGATATAGCAACAGAGCAGTTACTTTCAAAATACCACAGATATTCCACTGAAATTCTTAATACTTCATTTTATCTAGCAGAAGTTTCATGTTCACATAAATTTCTTTCAGATTCGTAGTGTAAGCTAGTGTCACTGATGGAAACTCATTATCATTTTGCAGAAGCACAGCTTTCAGACTAGCTTTAGATGAGTCAATAAGCAAACGCCACTCTCCAATTTCGAACTCATGATCAAATGATTCTATTACAGGCTAAACATTATTACAAAAACGAGTCCATCTTCAAATACAAGAAATTCTATAATAATGTCTTCAAGAAATTTTTGAAGACATTATACCTATTTCTAACAATACATTCTTTTGTTTCTTAGTGGAGGAAGTAGCAACCTTTTAATCATGAGCCTAAAGTTCTGCCTCCTTTTTTGATAAATTAAGATCACAAGGTCAGTAAATGTGGTTCAACAAACACGATGTTTCATAGTTTGGATCAACCCTTAGATCATCATTATTCTCTGCAAAATCTGTGTTGTTGATCATTGCTGAATATGATATTTTTTGGTGGTTTATATACAGGCGGCAGTTCTTCACTGTAAGCCACAGGCCTCATGGCAGATGGTTAATTAGGGTATGAAATTGTGTGCTTCATTTTGAACTAATGCCTGCAATATTAATTAGACAAAAGTAACAATTGATGGCATGATCTGGTTCCTGCCAAATCATTGGAACAGTAAAATTTATTTGCTGAGAACCCTTTGACCAGCATGTAAGGAGTCTGACACAAATAGCACAACAAACGTGATTGACCCAATGTTTTTTTTGGTTACAAACTTGGCAGCTAAAATGAAGGTCAAAACATTTTTAGATGAGAGGAACAAAACTAAGTTTCTGAAATTTAAATGTTACCTCACCGCAAATGTTGATGTTGCAAAAGCTATCCATGGTGGTTTGGGTGGGGGGGGGGGGGGGTACACAATCTCTAGGCATTTTGCAAAATCACACAATATACAAATTGCTCAAAAAATATTATTCACTACATGTCTTTAATTCAAAAGATGAAATCTAAATTTATAATATGTTGTGACTGAGAAACATTTACATGGAACTATATTTTATCAGCACATTCACATGAAAGATGTACAGATATCAACAGAATGAACACTGATCATAGACTGGCTATGATTTGAACCTATTTGCTTGTGTCATCACTTCGACAAACAATAATTACTAAGTCTGCAAGAAAGCAATCTTCTGACTCATTTTATAATTTCATCAACCAGCAGTTATGAATAATATTGTTTTATCCCATTACAGACTCATTTTTAAATGCTTCATCAATACAATTTTTGTATTCATTTATATATTGTAAATGCATAATACCATAACATAATTGCATAATTTTCATAACATAACACTGAACAGGGTGTAACTTGAAAACTAAGGGTGATAGAAAAATTCTGTTAACATTTTTAATTCAAGGGGGAAATACATGTAGAAACCTTACCCATTTGCTCTGGGACAAAATTTAGTATATCAGTGTAATTTCTTCTTAATTCTTGATATATCATATCTCATTTGTGAATCACAGAAAAATGTTATTTTGTATTTACAGTACTCTAGTCTGTTTTTTATAATTGAAAAAATTCTAAAATACACATTTCTTGAAAAATTTGTTTTCAAAAATGTTTCTGTTGCTCATTTTTTTATGCACATTCATTTACAGCTGGAGGGATTTTCAGAAGATGAAGTTATGTTGAACCTAAGACATCTCTATTTGTGAATTTCATCTACCTGATTATATCTTTAAAATTTACCTGATAACTATAAGAAGATTTTTTTTTCGTTTTTAATTGGCATCGACTAAGTTTACTTCTTGTCATGTCTTTCAATTTCCAGGATGCTACTCCTTGTGATATTTAGGTGTTAGAAAACCCCATTAGGTTCCAATTTAGTGTGTTCTAAAACAAGAATCTTAACAATTTATGTATTACTTAATAATTATTTATACATGTAACCACAAAATATCAAAAAAACTTAGGTTTTGAATTTTTAACTTGACTACTTAGCTAAATTATATAAAATGTTTAATTTTATATAATTTAAAATGTTATATACATTTTTACATTTTATATAGAAAGAGAAATTCAGGGAGGAAATGAAAAGTAATGGACACTTGCTAATAACTCACGATCTGAAAGAGATTTGAATGAAGCAAAAAAGATGTGAAACTATATTTTATTGGCTCCTAGGCTATTTTTTTTTTGTTGATAATATAGTCACTATTTACAGCTATAAATTTCTCCAAACTGAACCAGTTTTTGCATCTTGTTACTGAAGAATTGCAGCAGTCCTTGTGAAATGAATACCCTTGAGTCCCCTGTATAAATTTGGTAAGAAGTATTTCTCAGGGTGCCAAATCCAGTAAATGTGGAGGGTGTAGATTAGGTTCAAATTTCAGCATCACAAGATTCAGCAGTAGTGTTGGGGGTGAGCATTATTATGTTTCAGGGTTATTTGCCGATTGGATTTTTTAACATGACATGCATATCTTTTCAAGTGTTAACAATGTCCGACACTACTTAATGCACTGTCACTATTCCATCCTTTTTACACTTGACTTCATTAGAACAGTTACAGACAAAGAACAAGTGTTCAGAATTTAATAAAAATATTTCTTGAGTTTCAGTAATGATATAGTTATCGCCAGAGAGAGCTAAATGCCTTGAAAGAAACTTAACAAGAGGAATCTCTAATTATAAACATTGATATTAAATTTAGGCATATGTACTGTAGAAGTATAAGTTTTTTTTTGTATTATAGGCCAGAATAGCGTTTCTTCAGGGTGAAAGAAAGGGCCAAGAGAATTTGAAGAATGATTTAGTGAGGCGAATTAAGATGTTAGAGTATGCATTGAAACAAGAAAGGTAACACGTTTGTTATTTATAATAAATATGTTAAAGAATTTTAATTATAAAAACAAGCTTTCTCGTGGCATTTTTGTTTACTTCTTCAGTTGAGTCATGATGTTTCTCTGTGTAGATTGTATTATATCAAGTTAAAAAAAATGTTTAAAAAACTCATTTACTTTTTTTTTAAATATTTTATTTACTTAAAAGACTCTTAACTACTACATTAATTATCTTAATAAAATTTTGATTATTTTAGTAGGAACCATTTAACAGTTTCACAAAAAAGTAAATGTTTTAGAATTAATGAAGGTAACTTATATCATATTCGAGTTATATTTTACAGAATTATGTTACACTTACATGAAGCGAAATTTGTATTCGTAAATTATCAGTATGTTTAAACAATGTTCCTTGCTTTTTTTATGAAGCACTGTATTTTAGAAAATATATCAGAAAATTGTTGAAACCCATGACTTCTTGATGGGAAGATAACAAAAGTTGTTATACTGTAATAATACTTTTAAGCTCGATAAAATTTTAATTCTGTGTTTGTAAATTCAGATAATTTGTGGTTGTTTGGTAAAAATTACATCTATTGTTAAAGGACAGTGACGCAGTATTAGTCATCCTACATCAGGCTTTTGTAGGAAGACAAGGAGTGAAGTAGTTTCCAGTTGCTTTTTCACTAGCTACTGTTACATATCTACTTGCCATACCTCTGAAAGTAGTTGTGATATTCAGTACAAGTGAAACCTTCATTCTGATCACTTACTTAATCTTAGTTGTGTGATAGACATTGAAAGTCCTCTCTGCATAATGATTTCTGTAAGCAAGAGTTGCCTCTGCCATTTATATCTCAGATGCCATAGACACTTTTACATGTTCAGGCATTCTGTGCAAAGCAATAAAGAAGTTTTATTTTTGGGGAGGAAAGAGCGTATTTGATACACATTAGAGGAATGTAATTACTTCTATCGCTACAAATAAATAACATTTAAATAATTAATAAACATAATAGGAAATTCACAAATACTTGCTTTTTTCAAACTAATGTTCAGTTGTTAATAATTCAGACATTAATTGTAAGATGTACTGCATTATATTTTATTTGTATTTTGAACATGATACAAATAAACTTTTCCAACCTATTATGTAGACTATAGTAATGGGTAAAAAAAAAAAAAAGTAGAATGGGAATTTAATATGTTGATGTGTGGCAGGAATTTATGGACTTATTTTTCTGTTGCTTATGGAAGTTAGTTTTTTTGTAGTTAGTGGTTATGTTATTATTAAGGTAGGGTAATTAGTGATGATTATAAATATAAAAATATTAAATGATATATGAATGTCATGTTATAAAATTTATTAATAGAACTATTTGTTTAATTCGTAGAATAATACTTAACTAATGAGAATAATTCTTAGTAAAATAATATGACAACATTCTACTTCATAGAATAATACAGTAAATAAATAAAGTTTAAACAGTGTCTTAGTTGCTATACCTTAAATAATAACATTATTTTAATTTTTATTTATTAAATTTAATTTATTTGTGCTGAGAGTTGATTGTTTCTTAGAGTTTTGAAGTATTAATTTTTTATTATTTTGTAAATATATGTTTACAGGGCTAAATATCACAAATTAAAGTACGGGACTGAATTAAATCAAGGTGATATGAGGCCTCCAGCGATGGATGAGGGAACTCCTGCACCTCCTGAAGTTAATGTCGATTGTGATGCTCCATTTACATCTGTTAGTAATATTAGTTGGAAACAAGGAAGACAATTATTAAGACAGTAAGTTTGATCATCTGTCTTTATTTATAATTCTACTTGCAAACTCTTTTAAATGTTATGAAAGCTATGTTACAAAAGCAAATAATATTTAAAGAAAATTGATTTTGAGGTTTCATTGAATTTATTTTTTTTCATAATACGAGAGTCAAGGAAAAAAAAATTAGTGTGTAATCTTGTGACTACCTAGAATGATAAACAGTCAAGGTTCTGAGTAAAATTGTAGCCAGTAAGTGTCTCTTGCTCGTAAAGTGATTGCTCCATGTCACCTAGGACATTGATTTGCAAAGTCTGTGCCTCAGTGCCCTGGGGAGTTGTAAAATATTACACAGATTTTTCATAATTTTATTTCCATTTTCAATTTGATCTCATAGTAAATAATATTTGGCAGAGTTGAAAAAAATTCTTGGAATTTTGTTATTTCTTAACTTTTGAGGACAATTGAGTTAAAAAATATAACGGGCAAATCACTTATTTACTCTTTGTAGAGGCCTCTCTAAATGGATATTAGATGAAGTAACACTATTCTCACAGTTGTAATAGTTTTTGGGGTATTCCATTTTAATTCAACAAATCTTCAAAACTGTTATTGCATCACGATTTTTGATTTTGATGATATTTGGTATATAACTACCCACCTTGTAGTGGACAAAAAATATTTTTTTATGTTTTTAAAAGATATTTTTCTTGAGTAATAGACTATTTTCTAATTTGCCAACAGTAAAAACAGCCACTTTCATCACTTTTTCCATGAGCTGTAGCATTCTTTTTTTACTTCATAAAGAGGGTCAAAAAGGGCTTTTTGGCAAGAGCAAAGATGGAACTTCATTCATTTTGTTACATTACCAAATTTTGTAATGTTTACTGAAGTTATGTTTACAAATTGTTGTTTTTTTAAATTTTGGGCCCAAAATGAATAATAAAGGGCTTAGGGTAACAGGCTTGTTTTTTTACCATTTAACTCTTAGGTACTAGTTTGTAAAAATTGGACTGTTACAGTGTCCTTAAAAAAAATGGCCGCCAAATTGTAAGATTTTGAAATGACTTATCTGGGGGTTCAAAAACCACATGTGGGATAGGTGGCAAAAATCTGAAATGTTTGCAGTAGTAATTTCTTAAAATCATATAAAATCTATTTTGTTTCTCAAAGGGGTTGACGAATAATGAAGCCATCAAAATCGTAAAAAAACTCTGTTCCTTCTAACAATATATCCAAAAAATTCACATCATGTATTTTTTCAGATAATAATGTAGGCCTGGTATACAAAATATTCTGATATGTCTGTAATGAGATAGCTTACATTCTAGATAGTTTGTTACTTAAAGTATAGCTCATGATTAAACAAACTCATGTTTAAACATTAAAGTTAATAGACATGCGTGGACATGAATGTTTGTGTAAACCTGATTATAAACTTTGTAGAAGGCTTAATTACTGTTTTGATTTCAATGTGATATGCTGTATTGTTGGTAGTGTTAATACTGTGGTTAGGTAATGTTCACTAGTTTATAAAGTAATTTTATTAGCGGTTACCTTATCTTTTATGTGACATCTTTTATTTTTAATTAGAGAAATTTTTATTTTAGCTATATAGAAACTGGGATATGACAAAGTGAGGTACAGTTGGAAGTTTTATAACGTGTACTAACTGTATTGTTATTGTAAGAACCCTTCCATTTTATAAAAACGGATTATGGAGTGTTCAATTGGCATTTACACTGTAACAGTATGTAGCAAATTGACTTACAATAGATCTTCAGTATTGCACCATATTTTAGAGTTTATTGAACAGCAAATAACTGATATCTTTAAGAAGTGAAACAAAAAAATAATATCTGTACTTTTCATTAAACTGAATATCTAGATAAATAAATTCATTGATAGGAAAAGTTTCTCTGACCCATTTAGCTGTCACACTAAACCGGTTAAGAAATCTCTTCAAGAAATATCTTTGATACTTTCAACAAGTAATCCAAATTTAAAATTAATTTTAGGCAGAGCACTGTGTACAAAATGCTTAAACAAAATAAAAAAACCACAAGATGATACAGAAAGCGAACCGTAATGTCAAGATATATTTGATTTGAGCCTCAATGTGTTTTAGTTGTCGGTGAATAAAGCTTGTTCAGAACTTGGCATTTCCCCTGTTAACGTTCAAAAATTATTGAGCAGCGCAAAGGTACCAATTTAAAAAAATAGAGTTAACAAAAATAGCCAAGTCGGTTAACAGTAAATTAAATGATTCCTTTGATTTAAACATTTTTGCAGAAGAAACCTGTTTAGTACCAAAAAATTATGCTGATTTTGGTAGGGAATAAAAGAATTAGTTAATCATTAAAATACAGGAAAAAATGTAAACAGTTAACATCAACACTGGAAAAAATTAATATTTTAAGTTTTTTACCCAGCAGCTGGAGCATTCAAAAAATTGAAAATGAGTTTAGTGTTAGTCAGTATATAGCCCTTCAATCCAAACAGTTAGTTAAAATAAGTGGAATTTATTTAGATAAACTTACTGTAAATAATCTAAAACGACATCATTTTGTTGCAAAGAAAAAGCTAATTTCCTCAGCATTATAAAAGAAAACTTGTTGGAGGGTGAATGTATTGCAATGGAGAGTTCTCTCAAAATTTTCCTTTTGTGATACAGGATGAAGTCCAATCATATCACTGGTCAAAAACTTTTGCCACAGCACGTCCATTTTCTTATATATTTTAAAAAAAGAAGGAAAATTACAAAGCCAGAACTACTGTGTGATTAGTGGGTACTTAAAGCACAATTATTTTTCTGATGTGTTCTCAGCCTAAAAACAAAAAAAAATTAATAAATTTGTGCTACCATCAAGATGATTTTGAAGTCGCAGCCGCATGGCATTTTTTTTGCCTCATACCATGGAAACGGACTATGTGATGGTATTGGT
Organism: Lycorma delicatula; assembly: GCF_047948215.1. NCBI lineage: Eukaryota > Metazoa > Arthropoda > Insecta > Hemiptera > Fulgoridae > Lycorma > Lycorma delicatula. The sequence continues at coordinate 161,758,358 of NC_134460.1, read as the reverse complement.
GGAACTGTAAAAAGGACTGTGACTAAAGCAAGCCTTTAAAATACAGTCAATCAAATCGTTACACCTTCTGAAATGTACAATTATTGCAAAGACAATATTAAAAATATAACATTTATTTTCTGCTCTAATAAAGATGTTCAAGAGATTGAAAAATACCTCAGTTTTTGTTATCAGGTAATCACAACAGTCCCAGAAACAAGCCTTTCACAGTAATGTTCCAACAAGTCAGAAATGTATTCTGCAAGTCCAAACGACCTCGGAATCAGAAACATTTACATTAGTATTGGTACACAAGGACACATGTGTTTCTGATTGCTTTATAAGTTTACAAAAACCAAACTGTAAAACTTATGTCTGCTGCGTATACAATGGCAAGTGGTGGTTAGGCAAAGTCATTGAAGTTAAAATACTTGAAAATGAAGAGGAATATCGAATACAGTTTTTCCATTAGTAGGGTCCTGGCACTTCATTCAAAAAATTGAGGGATCATCAAATATGGGTTCAAGTGGGAAATATTTTAAAGATTCTCACACTTTCAGAGCTTTTTCTATTAACTACTGAAAGAGGACACAATATTACACTAAAGATGAATGAGGACTTATAAGTTCTACTCAAAAAAAAAATGGCAGGAGCACCAGTAATATTAGAGTTTGTTTACAAAACTTCCATTAGCAGGAGCAAAATAAGATAAATGTGAATTGAACATCTTCTTAATGTATTTGAATTGTTCATAATTTTGTAATTATTAATCATTCTGTAATTGGCTATTTAATAATTACCAATTTATTCATTCTAATGTTTAGTTTTAATTTTTATAATCTGAAAAACATACATAACATCAGTATTTTTGGATATGTTGTTTATGGTTAGAAGGAACAGTGTTTTTAGCGGTTTTGTCGGCTTCATTACTCATAAATCCCTTTGAGTAACAAAATAATTTTTTTTATATGGTTAAATTACGTAAAAATTACTTACTGCTGCAAACATTTCAGCTTTTGCCACAAGTCTCACATGTGGTTTTTGGGCCCCAAAAATAAGACATTTTAAAAATCTTAGTGATTAGGGGCCATTTTTTTTAATGGACACTGTAACAGTTCAATTTTTACCAACTAGTACTTAAGAGTTAAAAGGTAAAAAACAAGCCTGTTAACCTAAGCTCTTCATTATTTATTTGGGCCCAAAATTTTAAAAAACAAATTTGTAAACATAACTTCAGTAAACATTACAAGATTTGGTTATGTAACAAAATTAATTTTAAGTACACTTAAAGATGAAGTTCCATCTTTACACTTTCCAAAAAGCCCTTTTTGACCGTCTGTATGATATAAAATAAGAATGCTACAGCATTCTTATTGGCTGATGAAAATGGCTGTTTTTACCTGTTGACAAGTTAGAAAGTAGTCTATTAATCAAAAAAATTTTTTTTAAATATAAAAAAATATTTTTTGGCCATTACAATGTGTGTAGTTATTATCATATACCAAATATCATTAAGATCAAAAATAGTGATGCATTGATCATCTATTGAATTAAATCGAATCTTTTTTCAAATTTCCTGGCATTTTGTATTTGTATAAAAGTTTTTTTTTGCATGGTTTAAGTATTGAATTAGTTTTTGTAGGTTATTTTAAATGAATATTGTTATTGTAAAGTCTGTTGAAGTATTTTTTCTTGTATGTAGTTTAAAAAATTATAACGTTTTTATTTTGGATTTTACTAATCAGTAAATGAGTGTTGTGGAAGTGAAATGAAGAGGGCACATTGTCAACAGAAGTCAATGGTAATGTGTTCTATGGGTGAAAGTTTAAATACCGGAAAGGGTGCTACAAAGTTGAAATGCTGTTTAAAAACTACTCATCCCAGCATAGGAAAATTTTGTGAATACTTTAGCAGGAAGCTAAGAGTTAACTAAACGACATTTTTTGTAAGCAGATATTGATACCAACCGATGCTAGCATCTTTAGCATATAGAATTCCAAAATGTAAGAAGCCTCCATACAGTCAATTGCAAATTCATTTATGGCTGCTGCAGATATGGTAAACATTATGATGGGTGAATCTACTGGGAAGCTATTTCCAAAGTGTCTTTGTCAAATAATAATACCATCAGCCGTGGAATACAGTTCAAAGTGGAGGGCTTCGATCGATGATCAATCAACTGAAAAGTTCAATTACATAAAGATGTCTGTTCTGAACACATGACTTTGCTGTATTACAGATTGCTTTCTCATGGTAATGCATTGTCTTGTATGTTGAAGTAGAAGAAATTTATATTTTTCTTATAGGAGAACTTAAGTACACTGAAAATTTTATCAATGAAGATTTTTTAATAAAATTAGCCTGTTTGTGACTTTTTTTGAAAAACTGAATGCTTTGAATCTGTCTGTGTAGGGAAGACACGTGTACATTTTTAAGCCATTTGAGAAAATTTTATCTTGTTGATAATAATAACTTTATTTTATAATTTTAGTAATAAATGAAAGCTGATTAATAACTTTAAAGAAAATTAAATGAAGATGGAGGGTTTTCCCTTCTTCGCAACAATTTTTGACCTCCAATGGTCAAAACAGATAAATATTTTTATCTGTTGTACAAAGGACAAATCCCAACCCTTGTATTTTGGATTATTATAAAATAATGTTTTAGTTATTTTCTTGTGGTCTGTCTGTCTGTTTGTGATATTTAATTTATAATGACAGACACTTCAATTTTGTCAAACCACCTTTTTAATGCATTTCTTAGATTTTTTATAAGTATTGAAAAACAAAGCTTCTGACAACTTTTGCTCAAAATCTTCAGCTTTATTTGAGTTGTCAATTTTCAAATTAGTAGTAATAATAATACTTTTGTTGGTGTGCTTGCATACTTATATTTATTCAATAATTTTCTTATAGTAGTGTAATTCAATTAATTATGATGTAAGTTGTCTTCTTATAAAATTTATCTTATGTAATTTGTGTAATGTGTTTCAAACAAATACAATCTGTTCAAATAAAAATTTTTATTGAATACTTTAATTTAGTAGTCATACTACTGAACCTGAGAACAACTGCACACCTCATAGTGTCAGTAGCGCTTTCACTTTGTTTTAGCCCATCTTCTGCCAATTGCAGTTAAAATTTTATAAAATGCATAATAAAATAAAAGCTTATTACTAGTAGCAATTCAAAATGAAGATTGTGGTTTTGTTATTTTTAAACTAATTGTTCACTGAAGATACAAATAAAAATAATTTTGTTGAACTTCAACAAATCTACATTTAGTCTCGATTTTGAAATTGTTTGTCATTATAAATTATTATAGTTCATGTGAAGTTTGTTTTACATTTTTGTATTATATCATTATTATGAATCGAGTTCTGTCTGTTTACGAAACATAAATAATCTATTTCATTACTTAAAAAAGTATGAATTTTTAGTATATGTAGTATGTCAGTGTTTTTTTTCTACAGCCGTATAATAAATGTAAAATGGCTTCATTTATTTTACTCAAAAAATTAGTGTTAATGTTGGGAAAAATAAAAACAATTATGTTCAATTAGGTGTGCTATACTAATACAGCATACCTAAAATTGACTTGTTGCTGTGATTCTAATCTTTTTATTTCTTCCATTTTTTCAGATATCTTCAGGAAATAGGTTATACAGATACAATAATAGATGTTAGATCGAATAGAGTACGTTCACTGCTGGGGCTGAATAACAATGATGAAAACATGGGAGGTGGAATGGGTGGAACAGGTGGTGTCGGAAGTGGTGGAGGGGTCAATGGTAATGTTGGTGTCGGTCGAGGTGGCACACCTAGAGATAGAAATGAACAGAGCCGAACCGGCCAGTATAATACTGGTCCAAAGAAGGTAAATTTATTTTAAATCATTCATTTAGTGTTAAATTTTGCTGGTTCAGTAATAATACAAGAATCTAGGTTATTTTAGTTGTATTATTATTATAAGATTTTGTCCAAAATTTAATGAATAGTGAAGTCAGCATTGACTTCTTCATATTAATGGGTAGATAGAAATGAAAATAATTTAAAAGGCAAATGCTGATTCATTTATTTTATTGTGAAAATATACTAGATTGAATTTATTGACGAACAATCTAAATTTGGATTTATAAAGATTTATTTATTACTTTACACTTTGCTTGTATTTGCTTAATCTTATGAAGTTTGTAATTAACAATTTTAAGGAAAAAATAATGGATGAGATTGTAAAATTAACTCTTATAATAACATTATTATACCCAGTAAATAATTAATGTTGATTTAACCTACTTATCAGAAAGTGGATGTTGCCTTTTTTGAAAAACTCATCTGCTTCCTTATGTTCCTTCACTGTTCCAAGATATACAAGATATACAATAGTGATTATTACAATCACTGGAATAGTTTATAGTTTAATTAGTGACAGCTGTTGAAAATTACTCAACATCAATACACATTGCACATGTTCCAGTTTTTTCAAACACTTTAACAAAAACAGTTTACCAAACCAGCTGATGTTCTGGAATGTTTCATATGTATGCTGTTATTTTGGTTTTTAATTTGTCAATTGTGTGTGATCTTTTGTAATACACTGCCTGTCTTGCTGCCTTCCATAGAAAGTAATCTGGGGAAGTCCCAGATTAATCGGAGTATCTGAGAAGAAAAGATTAGAAGCTTTTGAAATGCGGTGCTATAGGAGAATGTTAAAAATCAGATGGGTGGATAAAGTGACAAATGAAGAGGTATTGCAGCAAATAGATGAAGAAAGAAGCATTTGGAAAAATATAGTTAAAAGAAGAGACAGACTTATAGGCCACATACTAAGGCATCCTGGAATAGTCGCTTTAATATTGGAAGGACAGGTAGAAGGGAAAAATTGTGTAGGCAGGCCACGTTTGGAATATGTAAAACAAATTGTTTGGGGATGTAGGATGTAGAGGGTATACTGAAATGAAACGACTAGCACTAGATAGAGAATCTTAGAGAGCTGCATCAAACCAGTCGAATGACTGAAGACAAAAAAAAAAAATTATTGGTACAAGATATTTTAAACAAAATGAGCACGTCTACTGTTTTGATACATATTAATAAAGTAGTTTGCTGGATCCATTGATTTTTTTTTTTACAAACTTGGTCTACAAAAATATTACTGTATGAACACCATAATGTAGTACTGTCTACTAAAATACTGTCTACTCAAATTATCATGTTATTAATTTCATATTGTAATCATAATCTGATCTTTCCTTGACTTTTGTTACTAAATATCAAAGAAATTGCAATTCTCTTACCTGTCTACAATAACTAATACAAAAAACGAAAGCAGTAGAAAATATGAAATATTAATTTTAAAAAACCCGGTATCATTAAAAAAATGTCCAGATCAGTTATGGGTGTTGCATAGACTCTATCCTTAACATAATCCCAGAGGAAAGTCTTAAGGAAGTTACTTCTAGTGATGATGGAGGCTAGGGAGTGGGACTATCATGCCCAATCCATTTGCAATGAAATGATTCATTCATTAAATCTCCAACTAGTAATCCTGAATGTGATGGTGCACCATCCTGCTAGAAAACCACCCTAGGTTACAAGATAGTTAGTTAAGGTATAGCAAAGTGTTGCAGCATATCCAGGTAAATGTTAGCTGTTATTGATTGCTCAATGAAAAAGAAGGGACTAATGATTCTATTGTGCATCAAACTGCACCGTACGTATGATATGCGATAACATGTAATGTCATTGCATGATATGCAGTGATACTTTTGCTATCAGGTGCTGGTTGTCTGTATTCCCTTCTAAAATTTTTCTGCGCAGTAATCTGTGATTTTGACTCGTGATACCACAACACACATCACACATTATGCTTTCTCCTGGATTGATGCCACGTTATAAAAAATTTATCTCAGTGCTCTCTTAAAGAAGTGCCCTGAAAGAAAAACTTGATAATTTTTTCTTTCTTTTGCCACAAACTACTCAGCTGTAACCGTAATAAATTTTTATAATCGTGGAATGACTTTATGGTATACTGTACTATCTATGAACCAGCCAAGAGTACAATCTTATCTACATTGAAAGAGTATCACTTGAAAGTACAACAGTTTTTCTTTAACTGAACTTTAGTTTTGAACTTAAATAGTACTAAATCTAGGAAAATCAGAACGATGTCTTTTATTTAAATTATAAATATTTTATCTGAAATTATAATTTCTAATATTTCTTCTCTATTGTAAATTAAAATGTTAGGTTGTATGTATACATTGAAAAAAAGAACCTAAGCTTAACAAATTATGGATAACATGATTTCATCTCAACGGTTGGACATCTACGGTAAACTATCATAAAGAATCCAGTAACACAACTTAAGTTGATGTTTCAATCGATGTGATGACTTATGGTTTTTTTTTTTACTGGGAGTTGTGTGGATTTCACAGTTGCAGTTGGAAAAAACATCATTTGTTCTTTTGATTTATAGTAATGGAAGTTTTTTGGTTCCAGTTATTGTATTTTTGCAGTATAATCTTAGGATAATGTAATGTCATTTAGAATAATGTTTAAGGGTTGTGGGTTGTAGTGAACTGCATCTTTTACAACTTAATTATTCTGCAATAGTGGTGTTGTAAATCAGTAAGTCATAGTAAATAAACTGGTTCCTGTATACCGTTGAATCTGACAATGCTTAATGCATTAGCTAAAAATGTTAAAAGTTTGTCACTGATAATTATTAAAATAATCGCTTTTATTAAAATGAATAAAAACTATTTTTAATATAAGCATGTTTGTTTATTTCAGACACAGCCAACTTCTCTAACAGAAGCAATGATACTTGACACGGAGGCAGCTGTGATGGCTAACTTTGAGTTCCTTGGCCAGACAGATGTAGATTTGGATGATGATGATGAACTGAATGATGATATGGATGAATCAGGTGATTTAGATGACCAAGAAGAAGTGCGCAATGCAAAAAGGAAAACAAAGGTTTGTATAATATATCTAATGTTATTTGTTTACGGTTTTATAAACAAATGGTAAATATATAATTATCCATAGTAAATAGTAAATTATCCTTATTCATTATCATAATCATCATTGTTCATTCCCATTATCAAAGTTAACTTGGGTTGGCCATTTACCATTCTCTTCCATCTCTCCCTGTCTATACACCATTGTACTGTTTTCCCTGCATCACATCTTCTCTCCAACTCTGTCGTCACATTCTTAACCCATCTCACCAAATGTTTGAATATCCACTACAATGAGAAAGTCAGTGCACGGTGTCTGTTTCTGGTAATTTTTTGACTGGGCTGTCAGAAAAAACACGTGTAACCTTTTCAACAGCCAATACAATATACATAAACCAAGCATCTAATATGGCTACCAATGTAAACATACGTTAGGGATAAGTGTACTAACACAAAATAAATTAAAACCATTGTTTAAAAAAAATGTGTACCATTCAATTAACAGATTATGAAAAACCTTGTTGGAGTAATGTCACACCAAATAATTCACTAGTAAGTGTTCATGCAGCCTTTACAGAAAAACAAACTGTTCACAAAGGCCTTCACATTCTCAAAATTTGTCTAGTTGCAATTTTTCCTTTGGAGCTACCGGAAGGGTAAAGTTGCGAATTAGATCCCCTCGCTATCTATGAACTGAAGGTGAAAATTTAACAAGAAATTGACTACATTATCGACAATGTTTTCTCCATATGCCTGTCATTTGAGCACAAGTGCATTGCTGCACAGGACGCTCGTTTCAAGCATCTTTGGTAAAAGTGAAGGTAAATATGTAAACTTATGATAATGCAAATACAGAATTTAATTTGATTCAGTTTACTTATTTATTGCTTTATTTCATACATAATCTTACTTATTGCAACTATATTCAGCCTGTAAGAATAAGTTACTCACAGAGTATAGCTGACATACAGGTTAACATGTTGAATCAGGGTGTTAAAAATAAATGCATTTAACAGGACTAGGCAGAGATCTGGTACATTTAAATTTTTTTCTACTTTTTCAGATTCATTGTAAAATGAATGAATAAACCTTTATTTCTCTTGTTCAAAATATGACATAAAAATAAGAATTACAATATGTAATTAGGAAACATTATACCTGCAAAGAATAACCTGTGTGCAGGCATGAGCCGCTTAATATAATATCTAAAATGGAAATATAAAAATTAAAACTGTTTTTAAAATAAATAGTTGAAAGTTCTTATAAACCCGTGCTTTAAAATCCAACATTCTAGATTTAGTAAAATTGAGGAAATGCAAGAATATGAAAATGGTGTAAATAATATTTATATTTTTGTATACTTATGCTTAATATATTGTATAAATTGGAGTAAAGTGAATATTGTTACATCTGTTATATTAACACTATTTTGTAACAGTATCGAATAATCTTAGTATTAATATTATGACTATTATTATAAATTTACCCTTAATAAGTTGCCCTTCATTAGTTTTGATTAGCTCCATTATATGATTTTATATAAAAACCAAAACATTATTAAGATTGGATTAGAAAAAATATAATACAATTAAAATAACACATCATCCACCTTTCAGCAATAAAATCAAAAGTATTCTTAAACAACATAAATTCAATATAACAATTAAAACTAATAAAACATTAAAAATGGCCCTCAGAAATGCAAAAGATACAATAGAAAAAGAAGATAAGTCAGTATTTATGAAATAATGTGTACAGAATGCCTTACAAGGTAGAAATATATAGCACAAACTAAAAGAAAATTAAACACCAGAATAAACGAACACAAAAGCTACATAAAGAACAGACAGATGGATAAGTCAGTAATAGCTGAACATATTTTAGAAACGGGTCACATTTTCAATTCAACAACTGTAAAATTATTGAAAAATATCTGTCCATAAGTCAACAAGATTTAGATGCATGGGAATCATATTTCATTAAAAATACTGAAAATATCATAAACAGAGAAGCCGGATCAGTAACAAGTAAAATGTTAGATAAAAACCTTTTTAGATAGTTAATAATTGCTTTAGGCCTATAATAAACAAGCGCTATCAAGCCTTTAGTTTGATTATTGTTATAAATATTATCTACATAGACATGTTTGAATATAATTGTTTACTTTTTATATTATGTAAACTTTAAACACATGTAATCATCTCACTTCGTGGTTTAACAACTTTCACCAATTTGAATACAAACCCCCCACCAACGCTTACATATTCCAGCAACTTTTCTTCAACATTGCTCTCAGTAACATGTAGATCGTCGCGGAAGCTACATGATCTCCTTTTCATATTTCAATAATACTGATTGTTATTACTGAAGAAGATGGTTCTGTTATAACTGAAATGGCTATATAGTTTTACACAAAATAAGTGCCAATTTTTGGAAAATTTATAAAAGTGTTTTTATTTGTTGTAATTAGCAAATCAAACTCAAAGTTTAACAAATTTTAGTTGTATATCATTCAGACAGGATAGCAAAAACATTTTTAGAGTAGCGATTCGTACACATTATTTGTCATTATCCACTCGTCTATTTCTTTAAGGAGTTTTTTTTGTTCACTCTGTTATGTATAAATTTAGCAGGAATAAAATTTATTAGTTTAGCAGAAATATACATGAAATATCTTCTTCAGACCAGTGATCATTTTGTGATATTATAAAGGTGATACTAGATGACCTCAGATTATATGATGAATCTTTGGTATTAAAGAGGTTTATATTTTTGTTAATATATAAAACAATGCTTTTGATGCAGAGCTGTCTCATTAGCATAGCTGTAGGGTAAAGTCTGGGCCTATTTAAGGCTGCTTTTATTTTAATTGATTTTGTAGCACATACACTTTATTAAAGCGCACATCTCTTGCCCCAAATGCTAAAGAAATGACTTTTTACAGAAAGATAATTTTTTGTCTTAGTTTAATACGTAACAGATAAATGTTAATGTCTTTTTCTAAATAAACAGGATAAGTTTTGCACAAGAAAATAGTTTTGCCATTTTTGCTATACCAACAAACATATAACTAAACAAAGCTAAACTAAATCAAGATCGGTGTAACCGGTACACCGATCTTGATTTAGTTTTAAATAAAGAAAGGTTCAAAGTATTATATCCTGCTGTAATAAAACAGTATATGATATTAGTTATGATGTAAATGAAATGATACCTGCATGTGATCCTGACCTCTGACCATATAAAATGATCTGTGAATACATAAAATGATTACATAAATGACCTCCATCAATATGCTCATGCATAGCCTAAGGTGTGAAGACATTTGGTGTATGTAATTGTTATACAGCTTGTTTCCTTTCATTTTCTTCTGCCAACCTAATGAAATCTTATGTTCCTTCATGAGGGCATTGAGAATGTGAGCGATCAGTTAATCATGTTTGCCTACTTTTTACTTTTATATTTCGAATTTCATCTATCCCAGCAGTAAGGTCTGGTGATCTAGATGACAAATTTACCGGCCTTCTACATCCAATCCATTTACCAATAAATTTATCATCTAAAAATTGTCTTACTTCATTTGTGAAATGTGTTTGCTTCATCAAGTTGATAGTACATTTCAATTCCTTTCGCCAATAAAAAGCTTTCAAGCACTGTAAGAAATTCATTATATGAAAATTCCAGATACTCCCCTTGGCACAATGTTCTAATATGAAAGTACCTATTAATTGGTTGTTGAACATGCCACACTGTACTTTCACTGAAAATCATTGCTGGAAATTAGACTAGACTACAGCATGTGGGGTCTGAGGGGATTGAAATCCAGGAAAAGTTTTTCATGAAAAATTAAGGCAAGATATATATATATTTTATATCTTACATCTAATATAATTATTATTATATTATTGAAATATTTAATATTGTAATATATGTAATGTAAACATTTTCATTATTACCTTAATGTTTTTTTAAACTTCAACTAATTCTTTATAGAAAACAAAGACTTTTTTTATTTTTTTCTGTTAGAAAGATAATTTTTCTTCAATTTTCAATGGGCATAATATGTATGTAAACAGAATTTCTATAAATTGTGAAGAAAATTTAATTGAATTCAGTTAAATTTTAAATGTAATTTTCTACTTGTTGTCCAGAAGTAAGTGACATGCACTATAAACATGATTTTGTTTGACCCTGACTTCAGAAGTTTAATAATACATTTTATGATATTTTTGTTGGGTTTATATTTCTATAATGATTTGTTACAGAATTTGTTATTGAATGAGACTGATGATGTGGATGCTGAAGCTGAAGAAGTTTTAAATGAATTAAATTTATTGACAGAATCTGAAGATGCCAATGAAATTAGAAATCAAGTTGATCCGGCTGATTGGGGTAAAAATATATTTTTTATCTAGTGATTTGTTAGTTCTAAGGATCACTTGTGATCACATAATAATAATTGTCTGCCTGCTGTACTATTTTTTTTCTGGTTACTACGTCTTGGGGTCCCAGACCTGATATAATATGAATATAGCCCCGAGGAAGACTCAGGAGAAATCATTCACTCCTGGACTTGTTTAACTCTCTTTGTACAGGTGATCTTGACATCATGGAGACTTATGCCATGCCCATTATGTTTGCAGCATAGTCCCATAATATTGTCTGGAGAGAGCACGCCGAATTCTCTCCACGATGCTTCCCTATGCTGCAGGAACAGATTGTACACAAACACTGTGTTCTGTGGTATCTTCCTTCCTACAGTAGTTACATTTCATAGAGGATGTCAATGTCTGCATGCACAGTTAAGGTTTAAAACACTGTGATCAGTAAGGAACTGGGTCAACTCATACCCCAGTTTTCCAGTCTATAGGTAGGTCCATCTGCTCTTCGTTGACTGATCTTATCTCTCCTACTACCTGCTGACTAGCAGTGCCTTTGCATCTGCTTTACTTGCTTCCCTGTACATCTCTCTCTTTTGAATGAGGTAGTTCAGAGCACAAGTCTGGCCACAAACCGATGGCATCATCAGAGATGGTCCTGTACCCTCAGCATACCCAGAGGGAAGTAGCCTTCTTCATTTGAATTGCAAGGGTTCTCCCACTTTCCAGCATGGTGGACCAGACTGGTGCTCCTGCTTTTATTAATACTGTTTAGAAGTGTATATTTATCAAATAACATTTGCAAAAAAAAAGTAAGGTAATTTTTGTTTTCATGAACTTGGAATAAATTATTGTACATTTGTGAGAATAACTAATTAAAAAAGAGAATAATTCTATAAATATGCAAGCCAAAAAATCCAAATCTTTTAAACTTTTATATTTATTGATAGGAAATTTTGTCTGAACATTAAATCTGTTTATTAAATCATGTTTTATTTAATTTAATTTATTTAAAAAGTATTATATTTTTATAATTAATATTGTAGGTGGAAATGTATTCACTGGAGGAGGATCAGCTAATAGAGCAGGAAGTGGTGGTACTGGTTTAGGTGAAGAGGACTCTGCATTGGGGCTTGGAGAGCTAGCCCAGTTGACTGTTAATAATGAAGCAGAAGCTGCTTATGATGTAAGCTGTACATGAACTTTTGCTATACCACTTAAAAATTTATATTGTTTATGCGGATAATTCAGGTTAACAGCCTTATTTTATTTTGGATGATTAGTTATACAATTTCTCTCAGAGCATCTTTGGATAGTCTAAGGTTATCTTTGTTTTAGGTTATATTTGAGTTTCTTTTACTGTTATTTTTCCTTTGATCATGTGTTTTGTTCAGTTGGTATGTAGGTGAGAGATTATATTTACTGTATACAAGGTGCAACCGTAAATTAATGAGACTGATGTGATTGATATAAAAGTTTTACTAAGTTTTTAGTCAGCTGTAGTGCAGTCTCCTTCAAGGTAGTTCCCTTCTGCTTGCACACACTTTCTCAGTGCTTCTGCCACTGCTAGTAACATTTCTGGAATGATGTCCACCAGGTTGGTCTAATGGTGAACTTGTCATTGCAAATCAGCTGATTTCAAAGTCAAGAGTTCTTTATGGTTCAAATCCTAGTAGAGGCATTTACTTTTATACAGATTTGAATACTATATTGTGGATACTGGTGTTCTTTGGTGGTTGGGTTTCAATTAACCACACATCTCAGGAATGGTTGATCTAAGACGTCACAAGACTACAATTCATTTACATTTATTCATATCATCCTTTGAGGTAATACCTTACAGTGGTTTCGGAGGCTAAACAAAAAAAGAAAAAATGTAGTACTGAAATGTGTTGTGGGGTTAAAAACAGCTGTACAAACAATGCAATATGAGATGGCGCATAATTGTGATGAGCAATCCAACTCCTACCAATGTTTGAACGGACATAAAGAACTTGTTTTTGAAGTCTTTTTAGAATTTCTTTGTATGGTCTATATAGTCTGGGTGATTCCTTTGAACACTGTTAACTTTGACATTTGTCTCTGTTCATGAAAGAATTCTCATCACCAGTGATAACTTAGTTCAATAACTCATGGTTGATTTGTACTTGTTCCAACAGATCAGATCAGCTGCCACATTTTTCCATGCATCTTGCTGTTTTCCTGTGAGATTTTTCGGACTATTTTTGCATGCCCAGATCTTTATGTTTATTTGATTGAACATCAATCAGTTCCCTGATTGATGTTCAATTCTTCTGCAATCATTTTCACAGATAATCTTTGATCGATTGTACAATTTCATGCACCCTGGCCGTGTTGATGTCTTTCTGTGAGGTTGATGATCATCCACTGCGGTCTTCGTCTTCAACATTCACCTTAACAAAACATTTTATTCTAATGAAAAACTTAAGCTCTTGACATAACCTCATTTCAAAAAGCCTTCTGAAGCTTACTACAGGTTGCATTTTCACAGAGTTTAGCCCAAAAAGAAATTGTATAACGTTGTAAAATATTTTACAATTCAATTTCCATGACGAGACCAAAACATATGTTCACTTATTACACCACTTCTCAATATTGAAAGGTACAAAAGTGCCACTTAGACTGTTGGTGACGGGAAGATCAAGGTCAAAGATGGAATATCTGTGAAGGCTGCAGAGTTGCCACATTTTTCTAAAAAAAAAATTAGCATTATTATTTTATTGTTGCACCTCATTTTTATGCTCTATATATTTCATCTAATGTATATAATTATTTATGTTAGTTGTTTAGGTTTTCTTATTTAAAAAACAGTAATATAGTTTTAATCTATTCCTTTATTTATAAGCTGAACATTTTTACTGAAATTTCCTTGTTACACTTCCATTCCCATATCTGAGCATTTGACATCTGCAGCTCAAAAATATTGAATAATAGGAAAATGCTATAAGTTTTTGTGCTCTCACCATGCTCATTTTTCAGTTTGGTCTGACCTACTTGAAATTAGACTTCATTAGGTGTTTTACCCTTCATTTATTTCCTCTTTACCTGTACTTCCTTTCTGTCTCCTTCAATCATCTAATCATCTAATCTTGTCTTCTTTGATCTTTTTACCACTTTAATGAACCTCTTAAGACACACTTTCCTTCATTCATAGATCCATTCAATCTCATTCTTGACCGTTCTGTTTTATCCTGTTCGGGGTCCTCCTTTACCAAATCCCTTTCATTCTTGTAATTCTTATTGCTTTCCTTATGAACTTCATTTCACAGGCATAAATTTTCCTTTGTCTTATTACCGATGTTCTTAGATCTGATTTTATTTCTTATATCTTCTTCCAACTTTTCTGCAGTATGACCTCCTCAATATCAAATTTTAAACAATAATTTCATTTTATTTCAGTGTTTTCTTCCTTACACTTATCAGAATGCCCACCTTCCTTTGCTGTTTTCCTTTGTGTATGTTGTTTTATTTTCTTTTCTATTCTTGATTACTTCTCCCATTTGCAAATGTAATTGTGCTCATTGTTCCTTTACCAGCCTGCCCTGCTACTGACATCAATGTGTTTCAATTATTCCATCGTATAACAACATATAGAGTGCTCTTTCTTGTCTCGAACAAATTTTTGTTTTCTTCTATCCACATATTTTACGTGTACCTTATTATTCTTTTTACGCCATCATAATCTCTTTCTTGAGTTGTTTGACCAGTGATGAATTTTATCTTGAAGAAATGCTACATTACATTCATGATAATGTGCATCATTGTTAAAAGAGAATTTTTAAACTTAAGAGTATAGAAATTTTAAAATGCCTTCTTTTGCAGCCATAAAAAAAATTTTGAATGCCTTCTTTCTTGTGCATAACAAAGTGATAACATATCTGATTACTAGTAATAAAGTTTGCATCATTAGAGATGCACAATCAAAATTACAAAGATTACACAATTCCAAGAAAATTTAAATTTAATTTACTTCTTACTAAGATACAAGAAAAAATGACACAAAAATTAATTACAAAATATAAAATTTGATTAGGTTTGACTAAAAAATAAGAATATTTAGCTGTAATCCTTTTTTTTAATAAAATTCTTACTTCATGTAAAGCTAATTAAAGTCAAGAAAATTGTTAATTTAATTTGAACAATCAGTATAACAATCGAGGTAAATGTTTCAGATTTTACTTATTGTATTTAATTATTTTTAGATGCCAAAAGAATCATTTAGAAAAACATGGAATGCCAAGTATACATTGAGAAGTCATTTTGATGGTGTTAGAGCTTTGGCATTTCATCCATTGGAGCCAGTTCTGATAACAGCAAGTGAAGATCATACGCTCAAACTTTGGAATTTACAAAAAACTGTACCTGCAAAAAAGTAAGTTGTATTGAATTTTGAATACTATATGTTACATATTATACATAAATGTACACATTATAGTGTATTGAATTTTAGTAAGTGTTATTGAAATTTTCATTGTAAGAAAAAGATCGGCCTAATGAATTATGTTCATGTAAAACATTTCTGTTGTTGTAGTAAGACCTTAAGTGTATCAGATTTTGGTGACTGCATTGCGTATGGTGGATGGCATCCGAGAGATATATACTCTTAATAATATCTCTGTTTCTAATTATTTATTTGCAATGTTGTAGGATTAATTGAAATCATTATCTCTAAATATCTACACGTTGCAGCACTTTCCGTCGTATTTAACTTTGCTGATTACTATTTGTGAAATGATACCTGTTTTAAGTTTTGACATTTATTCTTAGACTGCATCATGAAGATAAGTTTGCTTGTGTTCATTGTCTTTGCTTTGACGGTTAGGAAATATTAAAAACTGTTTGAAATCTTAAAACTGATATTTAATTTTTTGATGAAGATCGAAATCATTATATCAATAGTCCTTAATACATTAAAAATTAAATAAGATTTACAAAGAAATTTGTAATTTTTCATATCAAATTTTTTTAATCTACAGAAAACTTTCGCCATTTCCGATTTGACAATATTGTCATGTGTGCAGCCTACTATTGTATGAATACAGTGTATAGTTCCAGCTGCCAGATACTATTTCTGTACAGGTACAATTTGCTTTGTTTTTTTTTTTTATTTATGCTACTGTTAACAAAAGTATTTTGAATTACAATCAAACTGTTGATAAATATAGACTGGATTTCTAGATTATTTGAATCTATCATGTTTTATACTACTATTGTGTATGGTGTTATGCGCATTTAAGTGTTAAAGTTATATTTAAAGTTGATGTTTTGATGTTAACTATGTGATTTTTAATTTCTTGTAACTTCTCTGAATGAAGAAGTAGGAAGTAGAAGTTCATGTGTGGGCTGATATGACCAATTTGTTGTTGGTTAGAAATATTGTAACTTTACTAATAAAAGAATCAAGTAATGGAAAAAATTACACTGTACACTCCATTGGTTTTTTAAACCCCTGACTTGATTAGTAACACATAATATCTGTTATAATTTAATTAATGGGAATGAAACGCTGAAATATTGTGTGAACAGCATATATGATTTAGGTGTTCGTTTGAGTACTTATTGGGTTTTCTATCCTCATAACTGAAAATTTTAGTACATAAATGTGTAATTATTTTAGTTTTTGCTCCTAGTTGTTTAAAAATCCACTAAATCTAGTGGCTCCCACATTTTGAAGGTTAAGAATATATATTTAGAATGGAGTTTACCAGTGGTTTTTAAGTGATAACTGTACATTGTAAATTGAGTAAATACACAGTATTGAGAAATACTCAAACAACCCAACCAATACTGAATACGCGATGGCTGCCATTTAAGAAAATTGGAGATAAATGAAATAATAAAATTTGAAAGATTCTTAGGAATCATTTATTTATAGTGAGTTATCTCTTACAAATTTTATAATTCAAAGTAAAAATAAGATTTCACCAAATTTTAAATTTGGTGAGAGCCTTAGGGTTGATAAACCAAAGCTAATTAGTTAACTAAATGGTGTGGGTGAATAATATAGTGAATTGCAAACTGAGTTGGTACATGATTTTTCAAATATGCCATGAATTCCTTCTATCTTCCTGTCATTGATTCTGCCCTGCCTGTAGCACAAGATATAATATTTTTTAATATAATGCTTTTGTCATCAAAGTATTTCTGCCCCACTTCACAAATTGATATGCAACTGGCATCTGTTTTAGCTTTCTAGTAAAAAGCGCATATCTTCCATTAATTTGTTACATCATGAATGTCAATTTCTCAGTCTGCAATGAAAATTCCTTTACTTTAATTAAAAATAAGTTCTTTAATTAGTTGTTTTTCCACATCATTCCATCAATTCGGTATTATTAATAAGTAAGTAACTAATTATTAATAGGCAAGTATAATTAAACAGAATATTGCTTATCTCATTACCCTTGTGATTCATCATTGTTGAAATAACAATCAACATAGCAGGTGAAATAAGTTTCATCCGATATAATAATATCGGAAACCAAATATGGTTTCCCATTTTTAGCGATTAAATTTGAAATCTCATGTGATGCAATTAATTCACAAGTAATCAGAGGTACGATGTGCAAACATATGTTTTATGGTTGATCTTTTCTTGCAGTAATTTTATATCTTTTGGAAATAATGAATCTATATGTTCTTTTTCTTTCATGATTAGTTTCCAAATGTATTTTCAACTTTGATGGTTGCATACAGTCATTACAGTGTTTTATTGCACATGGAATTTTGTTATCCACTGGTGATTCAGTAAAACTGTAAGCAAGATACTTTATGGAATACTGGCAACATTTTTTTTCTTCGAATCAGAAACAGAATTCATGTGTAATAAATGTAAAATTAAAATTGTATTTTGTTCTGTGTTAATTGACCAGTATTGATAAATTATTTGCAGTTGGGGTTGATGGTGGGATAGTCTTGTCTTTTTTTTTGTCTTCAGTCATTTGACTGGTTTGCAGCTCTCCAAGATTCCCTATCTAGTGCTAGTCGTTTCATTTCAGTATACCCTCTACATCCTACATCCCTAACAATTTGTTTTACATATTCCAAACGTGGCCTGCCTACACAATTTTTTCCTTCTACCTGTCCTTCCAATATCAAAGCAACTATTCCAGGATATGCCTTAGTATGTGGCCTATAAGTCTGTCTCTTCTTTTAGCTATATTTTTCCAAATGCTTCTTTCTTCATCTATTTGCCGCAATACCTCTTCATTTGTCACTTTATCCACCCATCTGATTTTTAACATTCTCCTATAGCACCGCATTTCAAAAGCTTCTAATCTTTTCTACTCAGATACTCCGATTATCCAAGTTTCACTTCCATATAAAGCGACATTCCAAACATACACTTTCAAAAATCTTTTCCTGACATTTAAATTAATTTTTGATGTAAAAAAATTATATTTCTTACTGAAGGCTCCTTTAGCTTGTGCTATTCGGCATTTTATATCGCTCCTGCTTTGTCCATGTTTAGTAATTCTACTTCCCAAATAACAAAATTCTTCTACCTCCATAATCTTTTTTCCTCCTATTTTCACATTCAGCGGTCCATCTTTGTTATTTCTACTACATTTCATTACTTTTGTTTTGTTCTTGTTTATTTTCACACGATAGTTCTTGCGTAGGACTTCATCTATCATCTATGCCGTTCATTGTTTCTTCTAAATCCTTTTTACTCTCGGCTAGAATTACTATATCATCAGCAAATCGTAGCATCTTTATCTTTTCACCTTGTACTGTTACTCCGAATCTAAATTGTTCTTTAACATCGTTAACTGCTAGTTCCATGTAAAGATTAAAAAGTAACGGAGATAGGGAACATCCTTGTCGGACTCCCTTTCTTATTACGGCTTCTTTCTTATGTTCTTCAATTGTTACTGTTGCTGTTTGGTTTTTGTACATGTTAGCAATTGTTCTTCTATCTCTGTATTTGAACCCTAATTTTTTTTAAATGCTGAACATTTTATTCCAGTCTACGTTATCGAATGCCTTTTCTAGGTCTATAAACGCCAAGTATATTGGTTTGTTTTTCTTTAATCTTCCTTCTACTATTAATCTGAGGCCTAAAATTGCTTCCCTTGTCCTTATACTTTTGATGAAACCAAATTGGTCTTCTCCTAACACTTCTTCCACTCTCCTCTCAATTCTTCTGTATAGAATTCTAGTTAAGATTTTTGATGCATGACTAGTTAAACTAATTGTTCTGTATTCTTCACATTTATCTGCCCCTGCTTTCTTTGGTATCATGTCTATAACACTTTTTTTGAAGTCTGACGGAAATTCCCCTTTTTCATAAATATTACACACCAGTTTGTATAATCTATCAATCGCTTCCTCACCTGCTCTGCGCAGTAATTCTACAGGTATTCCGTCTATTCCAGGAGCCTTTCTGCCATTTAAATCTTTTAATGCTCTCTTAAATTCAGATCTCAGTATTGTTTCTCCCATTTCATCCTCCTCAACTTCCTCTTCTTCCTCTATAACACCATTTTCTAATTCATTTCCTCCGTATAACTCTTCAATATATTCCACCCATCTATCGACTTTACCTTTCGTATTATATATTGGTGTACCATCTTTGTTTAACACATTATTAGATTTTAATTTATGTACCCCAAAATTTTCCTTAACTTTCCTGTATGCTCCGTCTATTTTACCAATTTTCATTTCTCTTTCCACTTCTGAACACTTTTCTTTAATCCACTCATCTTTCGCCAGTTTTCACTTCCTGTTTATAGCATTTCTTAATTGCCGATAGTTCCTTTTACTTTCTTCATCACTAGCATTCTTATATTTTCTACGTTCATCCATCAGCTGCAATATATCGTCTGAAACCCAAGGTTTTCTACCGGTTCTCTTTATTCTGCCTAAGTTTGCTTCTGCTGATTTAAGAATTTCCTTTTTAACATTCTCCCATTTTTCTTCTACATTTTCTACCTTATCTTTTTTACTCAGACGTCTTGCGATGTCCTCCTCAAATATCTTCTTTACCTCCTCTTCCTGAAGCTTCTCTAAATTCCACCGATTCATCTGGCACCTTTTCTTCAGGTTTTTAAACCCCAATCTACATTTCATTATCACCAAATTATGGTCGCTATCAATGTCTGCTCCAGGGTAAGTTTTGCAGTCAACGAGTTGATTTCTAAATCTTTGCTTAACCATGATATAATCTATCTGATACCTGCAGTATCGCCTGGCTTTTTCTAAGTGTATATTCTTCTATTATGATTTTTAAATTGGGTGTTGGCAATTACTAAATACTTCGTGCAAAACTCTATAAGTCGGTCCCCTCATTCATTCTTTTTGCCCAGCCCGTATTCACCCACTATATTAACTTCCTTGCCTTTTCCAATGCTTGCATTCCAATCTCCAACTATTATTAAATTTTCATCTCCTTTTACGTGTTTAATTGCTTCATCATCATCAGAGTGTAACAATTTTGTATGGGTTCATTCATTATCTTATTGTATTTGTTTTCTATTGCTGATAGTTTAAAATGTTATGTTTTTTTAATAATTTTTATTAGCAAAGGAACGAATTTGTAATTACTTGTTCTGTAAATAAGGGAATTATAAATGTTGAAAAAGTATAAACAAATGTGACATCTCAATAAAACAAATACTGTTCACATAGCTATTGTTACAACTTTTGTTTTTTATTACTGATTGGTTAATGAAGGAGTTTGTCTTGACTAAATAGAATACTTGAATTAAAATGTTTATTTAGACATAGTTTATATTTCTACATAAATTTTATTGTTATATTGGGCCCCACATGTACTATAGCATATTATTTGATGTAAATAAATGAAATGAAATTCATCTAATTTAACATTATGCTGCACACATTATCAGCATTTTGTGAAATGTTTAAAAAACCAAATACAATTAAATAATATCATGTACAAGCCATCAAAAACAAAAGTAAGTAGCAAAGGATGTGTGTTATCCATGTAAATTTAATGGTATGGTTAAATTTCACTACTACCTTCAAGACCCGTGTGCCAACTAATGAATGGAGAGCGTGTGGTTCCAGCCTTAACACACAATTTGACAAAATTAAATAAATATGGAAATAAATAAAATGATTGATTCAGCAGGAATGCTCTACAAATACTGCAGCCCATTAGTGCAGCCAAACAGATCTAACATAGAGATCAAGACAGTGAAAGAAGTTGTTGATCCTCAAGTCACAGATGAACTTGTTGCAAGTGTCGATGTGAAAATTCAAGAAATTCTCTATTCACGATAGAATTATTCAAATTTTTTTCTGGCAATTGTGAACCGTGCTGTATAAATCATAATTGATAGGTTAGGTTTCCACAAAGTTTGTGTTCGCTGTGTGCCTAACCTGGCACACCTGTTCTTGAAAACCTGTAAAGGCATGTCAAACACTTATTAAAAAAAAAAAACTGATGGCATTGGTTTTTTGGGACTGTAAAGGTGTGATCTTGGCTGATTTTATGGATAGAGGCATAACAATTAACACTGAAACTTACTGCGAGACATTGCAGAAATTAAGAAGGGCCATACAAAACAAATGAACATGGTATGCTGTGTTCAGACATCATTTTTCTTCATGACAATACTCACTTGCTTACTGCATTATGCACTTGATGCCAAATTGACAGTTTCAAATGGAATTTAACGATCCTCCACACAGCCCTGATTTGACTCCCAGTGATTATCACCTTTTCCTGAAAATGAAGAAATGGTTAGCAATGCAGCATTTTGAAAATGAAGTCGAAAAACTGTTACTACCTGGTTTACTTCACAAATTGCAGAGTTTTTGTCAAGGATATTCAAAAACATTTTTACAGATATAAGTACCTTAATTTGTGGGGGGGGGGGGCAATTATATAGTAAAGTAAGCTGTATAATGCATATAAAAATTATTTTTTTTAATAAACAGATTGAAGTTAGTTTTCAAATAGCTTTTTTATAACAAAGCTAAGAATGTTGCGTGAAAAAATATTAATTTTAAGATGCATATAGTGTACCCACAGAGAGAAAAGGGGAGACAGCAGTGTGATCACAAATAATGAGATTGTATAGAGACAGTTTATGTAGAAGAAAAGAAAAATTAGAGTTGTGTGTAATGATGAAAATAAACAAACCAGAAAAGATAAAACTGATTTTGATATGATAATTACATTGAAAGGTTACAAAACTCCAAAGAACTTACTTATAATGTTTTTTTTTTATTAAACTTAGGATCAAGTAAGTAGTTTGTAAATGAAGGTATTACTTGAAGCTTCTGATCTTCTTAGTGCATAAAAAATTATAGATTTATAGAATTCCTTTCTTTTCATCTTCAGATTTTTTTTAGATGTGTACATTATTTATTTTTATAGGTCAGCATCACTAGATGTGGAACCACTTTACACATTCAGGTGTCATACGGGGCCGGTCCTCTGCTTAGCAATGAGTGCCACCGGAGAACAGTGTTACAGTGGTGCCACCGATGGTGCTATACATTGTTGGAATCTTCCCAGTGCCAACATAGATCCTTATGACTCATTTGATCCTGGTGTACTGGCGTGTACACTGATCGGTCATACAGATGCTGTTTGGGGTCTTAGTATACAGAGCCATCTTCTATCGTGCTCTGCAGATGGAACTGTAAAACTTTGGTCTCCACAGTCACATTCAAAATCTCAACTTTTATCAACATACACATCCGAACAGGGTAAGTTGGTTGTTAATAATAATAATAATAATAATGAACTTGGTTGTTCAGGAATATTAGAGTATTAGAAAAAATGGAAAAGAAGAATCACTTTACTAATAAAATTTTATTAGAGTACTAATAACGTACAAGAGAGATGATGAAAATTAAACAGAAATAAGTAGCTTTAGCTCTACTGAAAATTTGTTATTCAACTGGCCTACTGGTCTCAATTACAACACACAAACTGCCGGATTGACTTTAGAACCTTAGCGTTAATAACTGCTGTTGAATTTCCTGTGGGATATTTTTAATAGATATTGTTCTATTCATTATTTAAATTCATTAAATATGGTTAGTTTCCAACCTCTGTGGCGTAAGTGTTAGCATCTGTGCCTTTCATTCGGAGCTTCCGGGTTCGAAACCCAGTCAGGCATGGCATTTTTATACGCTATAAAAATTGTCATTCCTCTCATCCTCTGAACCAATCAATACCTGATGGTGGTCCTCGAGATTTAGAAAAAATAAAAAAACCAGTTGTGGAGGAGGATGATGACAAAACCCACCGAAGAACAGATTGTGCAAAGTGTGCTGAACTACACTAATAAATAACTACAATACTGTTTGTTAATTGAATCATTATGACGTAAATTTATACTGACAAAACAAAAATTCAAACATTCAAACATTCTGGCTTATTTGTTATATTTAGCAGTAATAAATCTTTCAGCTCTTTGTTATTTACGAGGGTAAATCAAATGTAAATGGGATTTTTGTTCCTAAGCATTTACGGTTGGTAGGACTGGGCCTGCACTTTTGGTACGCTTGGGTGGGGTCATTAGGAATGGGGAGAGCCGTCCATTCCACACTCCCAGCCAATTCGTCAGTAACGCTCACGATGTTAGAGTAACAAGTGCACCTCTCCACTGTGCAACGCATAATTATAAAATTTCTTGCTCATGGAGGAGTTCAAGTGACAGAAATTTTCTGGAGATTGACTGCACAGTTTGGGGACCAAACATTGTCAAGGACTCGTGTGTTTGCCTTTATAAAGAGTTCAAGGAAGGACGAGAATGAGTGGAAAATCAGGAACATAATCGCCGTCCTCAGACCAGCATTACAGATGAAAACATTCGCGCTATTCAAGACATTCTTGAAGATGATCGATGTGAGAGTATCTGAAACTGCAGAACAGGTTGGAATAAGTTATGGGAGCTGCCCATACACGAACGACCTACATATCATAAACCCCACATCACATTTGTTAAAAAAACATTTGTTTAATTCTTGATCATGCACGGCCACTCGCTGCTTGATAAACTGTTGGGTTAAACTGTCATGAGATAGCATGAGATACAGTGTTTGTAATAAATAGCTCTGAGAATTCTAGTTTGAAAACACATTTCTGCTCAGGCTTGTGAATGAAAAAGATAAAGTTTTGTTAAACTTTAATGACAAGAATCTAATAATGAAGTTGAATCTGGCAGTGGTTGAAGGCATTCAAAAGCATAAGAGCAGTGTCCGTATCCTTTAAAATTATGTACTTTTGTAATCTGACCTCTTTAAAGAACATATTGTTACAGTGATTAGTGTTACACAGCATTGGTTTTGATGCTGATTCATGTTACTTAAGAGAAGTTTACCTATTTTCAATTTTGTATTGCAGCATCATATGTTTACAGCAGTACCACATGATAGTTAAGTAATTACATAACCGTAGAATGGGTGTAAGTGATCTAATATTTTGTAGTATAATAGTGACATGATATCACCAGTTAAATTATATATATCACAATTTCAGTGGAGCGATACAATATCCTAAAAGAAGAGTCATTTAATGGGAAGGGATGAATCGGAAGAAAGGAGTGATTTGACTACATAGAAATCACAAAATAAAAGCTGACCCTCACCTAAAGGAGTATTTTACTGCCCCTCCAGTTAGTACTTGTTTTTATTTTAATTCCTAAAAGTTGTACTTTTACCCAAAATGAGAGTAACTCATTACTAATCATGTTTTTTTATTTACTGGCTCAAACATATGCTGCAGTAGTCTTTTCTTTTTCTTTACGTGTTACTAAAGGAGAATTTTATGATGCTTAGTATCCAACCAAAATAATAAACTATTCAGCCAGTCTTGTCTGAAATGTGAGACATAACCGAGTTGGCTGTCACAGGATATGTTTAATTCCTTTCCCATTTAAAAACATTCATTACAGACAACTGACTGATGTATTAACCGGATTTAATTATTTAAATTTAGTAATACGATCATATCATCAATGGCCACTAGTATTTGTTATTTAGTAGCAATAATTCATAATACGATAGCTAGTGCTGTTATGAAAAAGTACTTATCTAAGTTAATGTAATTTTGTAGTAATGATTTAAATTAAATTTGTACTTTTTATTATTTTTAGATGGAGTGCCAACATCGGTTGACTTTGTAAGAGATGAAGCCGAAAGGATGGTGGCAGCATATAATTCAGCGCATTGTGTTCTGTTTGATTTAGAAACAACAAAACCTATATTAAGGTTAGAATCATCACAGGATGTTGTCAATAGCTTGCTCGGTAGACAGATCAATCGTGTGGTCTGTCATCCCACATTGCCGTTGACCATGACAGCTCATGAAGATCGCCATATTAGATTTTTTGATAATTCAACCGGTAAACTGGTACACTCTATGGTAGCACATCTTGATGCTGTCACTAGTCTTGCTGTTGATCCAAATGGCTTATATTTATTGTCAGGAAGTAAGTATTTTTTTTTTCTTCCTCTACCCAAAAGCGATTGATTCTGAATTCTGTTGTGGACCAATGACTTCTGTTGTCTTCTGTCTCTTTAACTTTCTTCATCAAAAATCCTATTTTAACTGTGTTATTTATATGGCCTGTAGTCTTTGTGTCTTTGATTTTCCTTTGCCTTCCTTTGATTGATTTTATACAATTTCTGAGTTGAAAATGCTTCATTACCTTTCTTTCCTGCATTCCATTTAAATGAACAAACCACATTTCAGCTTACCCTGCTCTGTCCTTTTGAAAGTTTATTAATCCTAAGCTTTCCTCTTGCCCTCATTCTTTTCTCTATATATATATATATATATATATATATATATATTTTATTTCTTTAAGTGTTAACCATTGCATTTTTCTATTCTTTTAGCAGTTAAAAATTGAATATCTGGGATGAGGTATGAAGTGTTGATTTTAACATTAGAATCTAAAGAGTTTTAGTAGTGCGCATGCTGGTAGATTGATTCCCTATCTTTAAGGTTCACAGTGTTAACTAGCAAACGTGGCAATTACTGAACAGAAGGCCTTTTGTGTTTTGCAGTTTGTTAAATCTGTAGTTTACAATTTGACACATGCATTGCCTAGAAAGTTTAATTGTGATGTTCAGTGACAATAACATTTATGTGTAAAAGATGGAGAATACAATGCCATCAAGTCGAGTCTTTCCTGTTACTTCCTAAAAAATCTTTTAGGAAGGCCAACTGGAAAATTAGTTAGTGATGACAGTGTAGGATATTTTAAGGAAACATTTTCCTTACTTAAGTTAAATGACCGATGTCTGTGTAAAGGGAATGTAAAAATGTCTGAAGAAAATGTTGAATGTGTCAGGGAGTCTTTCCTGAGTAGTCTTTAAAAATATTTCAGGAAGATGAACTAGCAGTTCTCCTTCTCACTGACATAACTCTGTATGGAATGGCTTGAATGATTTTCCCTGACTGCTGGATTGGTCGGCTTGGACATGATGGTAGAGTTTGTTTGCAGTGGGTTCAAAAGTCACCAGATTTTGACTCTTTGGGATTTTATGAATGATCTTTTGTACATGTCTCAAGTACCTACTGATCTACCAGAATTGAGCTACAGGATTGAAGCAGCTATCATTTCCATTACTCCAGATATCTTGGTTAAAATATTTGATAAAACTCCTCTCTTCTATTGGTTCGATATATGCTGCTTGACAAAAAGTGTTGACACTGAACGCTTATTGGGAAAAGAGTTAACTCTTTTATTTGTGATTCATTATCGAAGTTAAAAGTAAGAGATATTAATAGTTTTAAAACCCCCTATCTGGTTTTTCTGTATACTCAGTATAATTAAATTGTACAAATTTACTAGATTTTTTAAATTTGAATAAATTGAGAAAAAATTTGAAATTACAAAAAAGTTGTTTACTGTTACAGTCTTAAAAAGGGTGATTATTCTAATAATAACTTCTTGCAATTTTATTATAAAAATTTAAAAAAAGAAATTTATTATTACATATTTTACAATCTGATACATATTTTTTACTAATGTAACATGTGGCCTTACTTTTCTATTTTTTATTTTTTTTTACATAATTCATCTATTACGTAATACTATCTATTCATTTTTACATAACATTTTAAATCTTTAACAGTTTCATACTTATTTTTTTTATGAAAAAAGAAACTTTGAGGTTTTTTTATGAAAAAAGAAACTTTGAGGTACAAAACAAAATAAAAACTAAAGTGAATTAAATTATCATTTAATGATCGTAAAAAATAAAGTGTATATTTTTTCCACGAATTGATTTATAAACAAATAACTTAAACACATGACATGCCATGAATACAACCTGTAAAGTAAAATTAGATAAAAAACAAATTTGAAATCTGTAATACAGATCATAAAAGACACTTAATGCTGTGATTTGGAAATTATCACGTGGATATTTTTAATGAATAATGTATGAATAAATGCACCACCAATTAGATCTGTGCACTACTTATGAAAAGTAACATAATTCATTAAAAAATAAAAAAAATGATCATACAATGTGAAAAAATATTAAAATTAATAAAATTCATATTTTTTCTGACAATTTGATATAAAGTAATTTAAAATTAGGTATTTACTAGAATTAGTAAGTCTGATCCATCAAAATCCAGTAAAATCCAGTAAGTCTGATCCATCATCGTTAAGGGCAAAAAATATTTGATTATCAAATCATTAGATTAGGGGGAATAAAAATGTAGAATATTAAATCTTTTTAAATAATGGACAGCTTTATCTATAATGACGTAACTTGCTAATTTGATCTGCTTCACCACCTATTATGAATTTTATTTTTTCACTGAGTAGTTGTTTTTTGTTAACTGTGCTGAGAGCACATACTCTATCTAACATAGTTTTGGTGGTTAACACCCAGCATGTCTTTTGCAAAAATGTTAGATAAAGATTCATCATATTCTCGTTTATTATATAGGATTAGGATGGAGATTTAAATCTTCACTAATTGGTGGCATCTTAATGAAAATATGGGCAAAATTGACAAAGTTGTTTTCATGTTTAAAAATTATTTAACTCTGAAATTTAATATAAGCTATAGTCTAAACCAACTTTTTGCTATGACCCTTTACTTTTCATCTCAATTTAAATGTGCACTTTTTTGTTTTAACAATTTGACTGTCTTGAGATCCATATGCAGTCTTGCCTAATGTTAATAACAGGCCTGAGAAAAAAATTTAATTGTTCCCAACAGACCACTATATGTTAGCAAATAGTTACTCAATACTAGCTGGTCAGAGTTAATGTAACAGGACACTAAGTATGTAGATTTATTATTTATGATTGTGGTGAACACATGTACATAGAAAAACACAAAATAATATGTCATGTAGCGTTTCCATGTCCTGCTAATAAACTGTGTGCGAGAGTCTCAAATGTTATGTGAAATTGAAAATTCAGCAAGTCAGTGAAGTTGTTAAATATTTGAATTTATTTATTATTTTTAAAAAAAATAAATATATATTTTACTGTTAACGGATGTTTTTACAAGCACCTTTGTTTTAATTCCTCCATCTTTTGAGGGTTCCATACAACCTTTTCATTTTTTTCAATAGATGTCTGCATAAACTTTTATTAATAATTTTTTAGCTGTTATTTTTAAAAGTTTCTAACAAAGTAAAAAAATTATTTAAAAGCTTTTTTAACGCTGTTGATGGTATTTTTTCTGGAAATTAGCCTTGTTAGTTGTTCATCCGTAAAATTCAAACAAAACATTAATTTATTGCTTACGCATTCATTTTACTAATAAAACTAATAGAAGCAAATTTTATAATCATAAATTTCAGTCTTAGGAAATCTAAGTTTACAAGTATATTTTGTCTGTAAACTTTTCAAGTTTTTCAGTTGATAATTATCAACTGTTAATGGATTACATCATTGGCTTAGATTTTTAACTATGTTAACTGAATATTGTCATTGTACCTGATTAATAGCGTTAGTTATTAATGAAATTTTAATTGTAAATTTTCGCTTGTTCTGCTAAAAAGCCATAAGAACATTAAAACTTTATTGCTTTATTGTTTCTGACATTTATATGCAACAGATACTGTAAAACTATGTAATCTTTAATGTATTTTGTCCAAGAAATAGAAATATTTGTATCAGCTGTTAAATGATCCTTTTTTTTTTAAAAATGTGTCTGGCAATTATGGCAGCAGTAATAATGTTTTGCAAGCCGGAAAATTAAAAAAGCGGCTCTGTTTTTATGGCAAAAGTAAACAAGTGGCTTGGCTTTTTTATGGCAAAAGAATATACATACATCTGATTTGCTATTTTTGTTTGATGAGATTTTTTTTTACTGTATTGGTACTTAAGTGTCACAGAAGAAACAGGAAAAATTTCATATAATAATCTACAAATGAAAATAAAGAAAAAGTTCAACAGAAGTGTGAAAATGCTCATTTCAAGTAGCAGAAAATTGCATCCAGCTACTTGAAATGAAGCATTTCTATACCTCTTAAAATGAAGCCAGTAAAATTTGTGAAGAATGCAGAAAAATATGTATAAATTATGTTAAAATTGAAGAAGAGTTAAGAAATATGATATTCATTAAGACTTATTGAAAACAGAATAGATTGAAATATTGCAAAAATGATATATATATAATTTTCAACAGAAATAAGAATCACTTCAATATTGGAAAATATTGAGAAACAAAATAAAGAAATAAATAAAAGCTTAATATTAAGTAATTGTCTCAACAACAGAGGAAATTTTGAACAATTATTCTGCTATAAAATAGTCCACTCAATTTAAAATTCCTTGGGTGGGTCTTCTTAACGTTACAAGATTTTTTTGTAAAATTTTAGCTTGATTGAAAATTCTTGTCACTAATTCTCTAGTTAAGTATGACTTCACTTTACCCCAAAGAAGTCGTTCACTGGCATCAAATAAATTGATTTAGGAAGCCTGTTAATTGTACGCTTTGCCCGATCCAAATTCCTAACTTCTTGATAAAAATGAGGAGTGCTAAGAAAGAATGTTTTTGTTCTTGTTAATAGCGAAACTTTTTATAAAAGATGAGGCAAATTATTTTCTAAGAAATTAAGACAATTTTCCATATAGTCACCATCAAAAATAAATGGTCCAATAATATACTTGTCAACAATAACACATCAAACATTAATATAAATCTGTGTTGTTGAAAACTACATTCTAAGTGTCTGTGAATCAACTCCATCTTTGAAAAAATTGCATCATCAGTAAGTATAATGGAGTGTACTTTGTAATAATTGCCAACCAGCAATGAAAATTTGTAAATGCAGCAGAAGTCTCCAAGTAGTTAATATGATGGAACCTTTTTCTATTGGTAGGGTCAGAGATTTTTTTTATGAAGTATTCACCTTACTGTACTGCATGACAACCGTGCGATTTTAAATTCGTCTAGAACTCAACCCCAGGCTGTTTGACCTTGCCAAATTAAATTCTGCTCTTCATTGGTGATAGGATTCAACAGAAAATGAACAGAAATAGAAATAGCTGGTTTTGCATAAGTACTATGATAGTAATGCAAAGGCTTGTGGATGAGATTTGGGATCCTTCTATATGGGAATCTTTTTCTACATTCAGGATATGTGTAGCTGATGTATTTCCATTACAGTATCCATAAACAAACATTATATCTCTGTATTCTTTTGAAAACTGAAAGGCATCTTTAACACCAGCATAATCTTTTCAATTTTGAAAATATATAAATGTAATACCGATTTCATTTTTATTGGCTTTTAATTTTGCCAACTTAAAAAAAGTGCTTAAATTAATTTTAAAAACTATTTCTAAATAATAAATTTTCATTTCTTAATGTTTATAACATAATGAAATTTAAATAATGGTATTAAAAACCTGTCTTATTTTTTAAATCTATTTTTAATAATTGATTTTGTTCCAATATTTTCTAATATTGAAATGAATCTTGTTTTGGTTAAAAATAAAGTATTTTTTTGCCACATTTCAGTCTGTTTTTAAAAAAGTCATGAATTTAAGAAATTCATGAGTCATGTTACTTCCACATTTACGCAGTGTTGATTTTTTTATAATTCTGTTTTAAAATTTTATTTGTTTACTATAAAAACTTAATGAAGTCTACATCAATCCTAAAAAATTGTTTCGCTATACCAATTCTTTTATTTCCCAATAATTTTCTTAAAAATTTACTGGAGATTTAAGTCAAACCTGTTTTTTTTTCTTCAATTTTTTTGGTTAAAACCATACATATGAAATCATCAAATTATTCCTTAATTTAAGTTTATAAGAATTTCAGGGGATGGCTTCATTTTACCTACCTTGGAGTAGAAATCAGGGTGAAATATTTTACTACTTGAAAATATTAAGAAATATATTAAGTATTTCTGTACTTAATGTTGTATAAACTTTTGTTCATTATATTTTCACTTACGTTGCACATCCTGAAATTCTGTCTACTTCTTAGTGAGACACCATGTAAATGTAAATTTTAAGTGACAGACTGCAATCGACATTAACTAACAATAATAAATGCAGACTATGTACATGAAAATTGTAACTGGTGGTTTATGCGGATAATTTTGATTATCTGCAAACTCAGGTTCAATTACTAAGATGGTTTGTTTTAATTTATTTGTATTTATATTTAAATTTAAATAGTGATTTTTTATTTACTTATTTATTTTTTTTTAGGTCATGACTGTAGTATAAGATTATGGAACCTAGATAACAAGACATGCGTCCAAGAAATTACAGCTCATCGGAAAAAGTTTGACGAGTCCATATTGGATGTAGCATTCCATCCATCACGTCCTTATATAGCAACAGCTGGTGCTGATGGGCTTGCCAAAGTATTTGTTTAAAAAATCAACTGCTGTAAATATAATCTATGGAAGAAAGAACAAATAAAGAAATGCTGTTGATGGCATTATTACTGTTGTAATATAAAATAATGGTATCAGTGTGTGCTAGAAAGCCTAGTGTGTCATAAGGTCATATATCTTGCACATACTGGTGATGCCGTTGCTGTTGTTGATCTTACCTTCGTAGCGAAAATAAATACTAACATGTGACACACTGTTGCTCCTATACATTATTATTACAGCATGATGATAACTCTCTTGTTAGGGTGTGTAAATATGCGTGTGTGCATGTGTGAGTAAGTTCTGAGCATGTGTGTTCATACTACACTCATAAAATACATGTAACGACTGTATTATTTTAATAATTATAATAATTATTGATTATGTTGAAAATAATAATATAATTAAAATGAGTGTATTACAAACTGCAATAATGCATGTACTATAAGTTAAGACTAAAGAGTATGCATTATGATCAATATTAGTAATGAATAAAGACTAAAGGTCTGCTGAAAGAAAGAATAGAGGTTGTGTGTATGTATGTATATGTATATGTGTTTATGTGTGTGTGATAAAAACTATCTGTTTTTGGGTATTTATTTTGTGAGTTATGTCAGTGATGTGGTGTAATATTCATGTATGAGTTTCAGAGAAATATGTATATTAGCATAAGCATAGTCTGTATTTAGTATTTTCATATTTGTAATAATAATTAAACAAAAAGAAGCTAAATTAATAAATAGATATATTGATGTGACACCATTTCTTGCCTTGTCTTGAAAACTGTTAATCGATACATTAAATATTTATATTAATAATTACTAGTACACAGTGATACCACTACTGCTGTTATGAGACAGTAAGTACAGTGATGGTACGGTTGAGAGTCAAATTGCCCCTGAGGTGTGCAGGATAGAGTGAAAGAGATGTTTTGAAAGAGCCTCAAATATGATCTGTATACTGAGGTATGTGTGAATGATGGATTAATAAATGTAGTATTGGACTGAGCTCTTTTACCCTTTCCTTTGCTCTATATGTTTTTTGCATGCACAGTCCACGTACAATTTTGTTCTTGTTGAACTATAAAATTTTATGTGCTTGTGCACTCAGCATTTAAATGATTGAAAAACTGTGCTTCCATTTATATTTTTATTAAAAATTAAATGATTTATTTACAAACTAAGTAATCTTTAGTGTCGTAAAACTATCAGCGTACCATTATTAATATTTGTGTAGGCCTATTGATAAAACAAAGTTATTTATTTGTTCAACCTGGGAGCATAAGTTTCTTTTGTTAATTTGTGTGTGTGGTGTTATATGATTTAAGTTAAGAATGAAAAATTGTTTTAAAATTTTATTTAATACATAAATAAATTAAATAATCCTTTTTAAATACTGTTTCAAGAGTAACATAAAAATTTGAAAATTTAAATTAAATAATTAAATGAATTGTCTAAAAGATTAAAAATAATTTGTATGTATTTTAACAGGTTGGCACCCAAAATGATTTTCTAAATTTTTTTTTTTTTTTATGAATTTGCATTTTCTTTTCTCTCATTTACCAATGATGTGTGCAGTATTTTTTATTTGAATAGGTTTTTATTTTATTTTACCAATAACATTGTTATTTATTATAATTAATTAAATTAAAACTGTAATATTATTATTATTCCCCCAGAAAGATAAGGTTATGGCAAAAATTTGTTAAATTAAAAATAATAGTGTATTTGATATGAAGATTGAATGAGAATCAATATGTGCAGAAAAATTATTTGGTCTAAGCAGTTTTATTTATATATTACACAATTGTATGATTTAAATGAACGAGATAGTAATTATTTCTGCCCACTTCATAAAAGTATGAACAGTTTATTCATTTTTTGCTATATTGAAAAATAATTTTGTTTGTTTAGAAAAATAATTTAATGTGCTTTCATCATATTTACTTTCACTTCAATCATTTGGAATTTTAATTAAATTAGTTCTACTGAAGTATAATGTTAATATGTTTGCTGCTGTTCTGGTTCCTGGTGCTAGGAAAGGTTATTCAATAAAGTGCAATGTTATAATTGCCTGCCTTAATGATAATGCTTTTCCCATCCCCGGGGTGCAGAACATATCCAATAACACAATAACGCAGTTGATACTTATAACAGTATCTGCTGAATCAAGTTGTACTTTTCTGCTATGTTTAGTTTTATCCTATTGTTTGTTGTTAATTTAATTTTGTTTCACTATTCTTTCACTAATTTATTAATTACATTCTAAAAAATTCTGTATTAATAATTTAAGAATTCAAAAAAAAATGTGCAAAAAGTCATTAAAAAACTCAGGTAATGTAAGAATTAACGCTAGACAGTAAGATTCATTAACACTTTAATAATATTCTAACTTAGCTTTTTAAAATTTTTACAGTTTAAATAGAAGTGTGGTACGAATTAAAACACTCCAGACAATAACTTGAATTGCCTTCACAGACTTTGCAGAAAGATGTCACCTTACAGGCTTTTCTGTCAGCTTCTTTGCTATTCATTGATTCCACAAATTCTGGTAGCAATCGCCGGATGGTTTTTTTTTTTCGCCTGGACCTTCAGGTTTTACTAACTTGTGACAAAGTCTCTTGCCTACTCTTTTTTCCATGTCAATTGTTTTTGATTTACTTACCAAACTATTTGCTAACACCCTTGTAAATTCTGTTATTGTCATTTTTTTGTTGTTACCTGATATCATTTTATAAATGATCCAGGCATTAACAGTTGCAAGTAAAAATTAATTCAAGTGTGACCTTGTGGTCACAAACAGCCTTGTCAAATACAAGGCTGTTTGTCTTGCCATTTAATGGCTTCAATTTTTTTCTTTTCTAGGCTGACGAATTTCCCCCATGTCTTAATTTCAGTTGACTTATTTCTTTGGGGACTCCTTTTCTATTACTTCGCAAGGTACCGCAGTATGCAATTTTCATTTTTAATAATTTCTCTGCCAGAGATACATATCGCTGACAATTGCATAAATATGCAATTATGAAATTTATTCATCAGAATCATAAGCATTTATTTTTACCATTAGGCCTAACCAGATACTGGTTATTATTCAAACAAAAAAACCTTGACAACAAATATGAAATAACCAAATTATATGATGTTCGTAAGTTATAAAAAGACTAAATTAAATTGTTGATGCATCCTTACCCTGGAGGTAGAAATCGCAACTAAATAATGTGTAGAAACCACAGTGTGTTTTGTACCTCCCAGAAGGTAAATATTTACAAAAGACCTTTAAAATCTGTTATTTGTTGCTATAACATTTGCTATACATTTCTATAATAAAATATCATTTTAAAGAGAAAAAAAGCAGCTGCTCAGGTGAGTTTTCAGTCAAACCCAGCCACACTAAATGCAAGGTAGGTTCTGGTCTCCAGGGATTGGGACAGCACTCTCTAAAATGGGATTAAAATAATTCCACAGTAAATGTGTGTTAATAACTGTGATAGGAGTACTGAGGTATGATGTAATTATTCCTCCACTCCTTGCTTGTTAAAAAAATATTTTTTTAGATGAATTAAACTTTTTTAAATAAATTTTGTGGTTACAAAGTAAAATTATTTTTTTAAAAAAGCTTAAAACATTTTTCTTGAAAGAAAAAAGACACAAGAAAAAGGTAGCAAGGTGTTATTTGCAAGTTTATTATGTACCGTCTTCCTGAATTAGCCTTTTTATTTTTTTACTCAGTTTTCACTTTCTTATTAAAGGCAATTTTAATATAAAATGGAACTGTGTTTAAAGAAAGAAATGTGAACTGTTTATTTTTTTCCAATATGGAAAATGAAAATAGAAAAAATACAACTTATAAAATAGTTTATAAATGCAAAATTTGTAAAGAGCCTGTAATTATATGTCCAATTAGTTTTTAAAACTATCTTCTTTTAGAAATCAGCAACTCTGGCTGTATAAAACTCAGGTTAAATCGGCCTAATTCTTAATGGACGTGATTAATTGGATTAAACTACTTGGCATTATTATTTTCTTGATATATATATATATATATATATAAACAAAAATTTTATTTTAGTTTCTTCCATGAGGTCATTTTTTTATATTGTATTATCTGTTTTGCGATCATTCTGTATCATGGCATATTGTGAAATATCATTTGTATTGTGACCATTTTTTTTGTTACTGGTTTCTCTCTTCTCTTTATTGAACTGTCAACAGTAGGAATATCCTACTTATAAAATATTAATTGGCATGTGAGTGTTTTAAGGTTGTTAATTATTAATTTAGCTTGATATAAAAGAACAAAAATCAATTAATATTGTACTACTTTTTCATTAAGATAGATTTCAGTTCAAGCTGATAATTAGTGGTTCAGTCAGACTGAGGTTCTTCCTGAACCTTCAAGAGTTTAAATCAGTAATAGTTATATCAGCATCAAAACAAGAGCATAATTCTAATCTAGCATTTTACTTGGTTATAATGCAAAAAAAAATTTGTTGATTACAGAATTCATATTAAATTGTGTTTTACAGGAATGCATAACTAGACTTAAAGAAATATACACCTACCCGACATTAAGAAGATGATTTAAACAAAAGTATTAGAAATTCACCCTAAAAACTGTTGCCATTTTTTTTATTTATAAAAAATTAGTTGATTTAGTTCAGTTGTATTTAAATAAAATTAATAATTTACAGAGATGCCTAGACCCTTTCCAGAGACTTGAACATTGCTCACTGCTTTTCTAACAGGCTATCCAGTTAAAAAATGCCCATACTAATATTTCACTTTTTTCAAACTATACAAAAAAGAAACAAAAAATAATTTGAACTAAAAATAAAATAGCTCTTGTAATATTTACAATAAATTGAAATTCGTAAGACAATTTTTTTACTCATTTATGAGCAGAATATTTGATCATGTTAAACAATTTATCATATATAGAATAATATTTGAAAATTGTCTGATTTACTGTTGTACGTTCATTGTGTTAAATAATACGGGAAATTCGGCTTTGATGCTGAAACTATCGCTTTTGTATTATCACTCGTATTAGTGAGTAATAATAGTTAATTTTTTAGCATACTGTAAATATTTTAAACAGTAATTCAAAACAAATCCCCTCTTTTTTTTGTAAATAGATGAATTTGCTTGTTTTTTTTAATGAACTATCTGGATACAGTTTAACAAGGAAACATTTACCTTAAACATACTTGATTATGCAGGAATGAAATCCAGCAGAAGTATACATTGTTGTAGTTTTGCAAAAGTGCTTTCAGTATTATTTACTTGCATTAAGAATGATGTAATTCTTTAAAGAATCAGTTTCACTAAAATCTTAATTTTTGTTTTACGTTAACTGTGGTACAAGTGTTAGCATTTGTGTCCCTCATCTAGAAGCTTCAGAGTTCAAATTCTCATCAGATGTGGTGTTGTTTTTATCATGTCCATCTAGAAGCTTGTGAGTTCAAATCCTGGTCAGACATGGTGGTTTTTCATAACTCTAATTTCATCCAGCGTTAAGTGACTGGTATTAGGGTGTCAACCTGTTATTACTGGATAAAATTGAGTATTCTCTAGGAAACTGTGAATAAAACTGATTACTAAAAAACTCTATACTGCTACATTATATGTCTGAATTGTAAGTGTTGTGGGTGAGAGTCGCAACTGCTAATAACTGTGTTAATTGCTAATTAATAAATAATGTGCTCTTGAAATTGTTGGGTTGTAACTAATTTCTAATCTTAATTTTGGGAATTGAAATGTAATAGAAAAAAAAAGTTATGTCTAGATATAAATTTTGTATTTGGGAAGGTAACATATATATATATATATATGTAATTATTATGATATATTCAGGAACTGATGTTATTAGTAGTATACTCTGATGTTGATAGGCATCATCTTTCAGTCTTATTTTGTTAAAAAGCATTTCAGGGTGACTGTGTCATATCATTTGATGTATAATTGCTGCTGTCATGTACCGAATAGACTTTATAACGAATAACTTTTAAAATTTTAACTTATTAAGTTGATATATTTTTATTATATTTAATAAAAATATGTTATAAAACTAGAAGTACTTAAGTTATTTGCTTTTATTATTTATTTTCTGTTTATCTTTTAACCGAATCATATAATTTGTTGTACCATCTCTTCTGAATCATTCAAAACATCATTCAATTATTTTCACATCTGATATTAATTTTATATAACCTAACTGAAAAGAGATTACTATTATATTGATTATTGTTGCCGCATAATTACTATTATTGACTATTATTGCCACAGATGCAAACTGCACATAATAAAATTGTACCCAGCATTGTTTATTCTGGTTATCTTAGGAGTCTATTATTTATCAGTCTTATAAAAATTGTTGATTTCCAGGAAACCATTCTCTAAAACATTGCAGGTTTGAGGAAGCATCAGTTTCTGATGCTTCTTCAGCGTGACTGTTAAACAAGTTTGAAAAGAAATTAATGTGGTGTCCTATAATTTATGGGATTTTACTAATAACAGGATGTACACTGATGACAGGTCATTTACAGCAATGTATCATGTGGATTTTGGTACATGTTCTTAACTATTAGTACTACTGTGATTCTTTGTATACGCAGTTAATCGAGAGCGAGTTAAATTATAAATATTTTACTTCAGAGGATTGATTACACTTAATGTAGGGATGAGATTTATTATTTTTTTTTTGTTGTATTAATTTGTGTATTAAATACAATAAATCTGTATTGTGTTTGATAGCTGATAGTTTTTGTTTGTATATATTTTTAAATAATTATCATTTGAGCTTATTTTAATATGTTTATATAAATTATTTTTAAAAAAATTAGTCTTTTATGTAGACAAATTTCTTTTTGTCTATATTCTTCTTTAAAATTGATTGATAAAAAAATGTTTAAAATTGATTTTATTTTATTTTATTTTCTTTTTTTTTATAAAAGTATCCTTTGATTATAATTACCATATTTTTTTGTTGAAAAACCCTTTTTTATTATATAGTATATTTGGTATTTTTATTAATTATTATATTAGTTGTTTATTGTACTTTGTATAAAAATTTGAACGGTATGTTTGAGATGTCATATTTAAATCACATTTACTTGATCTTCAAATTTTGTTCCTTTTATTTTTGATGAGTTTATTTTCTGTTAGCTAATATTAATGGCTATCTGGATAATTTTCCTTAATTTTTTTTTTTTTTTGCTTCTGTCAACAATGGTTTTGTTTTGTTGATAATTTTATGATTTACCTAAAATGCACACATGCTGTTGTAACCATAACTAGATATGTATTTTTAAAAAAAAGATATAATTATTTATCATCTCATATTATTACCATCATTATTACTTAACTATCAACATTCGATGAAAAGATTGTTTTTAATGGTAATATAATAAATATTATCAAGAAACCACTTAACAGTTGTGTTATGTGAAATGCCGACATTCAGCGAGTGTACAAAGAAAATGTATGCTCTGTCCATGGTGAAGGCAGTAGATGCACTTCTCTTGCACAAGTCCTATATTTGTATTAATCACAGTATATATTAAAATTTCTATTATTATTATTATTATATGTGATCATTTTTCAATATTATTGCAGTTGAAAAATGTTAGAAAGTCAATACTTTATTAAGAATGGAATAAACTCTAATATAGCAAAAGAAACAAATTCAAATGCAGCTCAGTGGTATCTCTCAAGAACGTGTTAACAGTATGAAATGTTTTCTTGTTATGGAGTAATATTTTTTCTTTTTTAAATTAAAATTTTTAATATCTACATTGTTGTTTTTCAATTCAAATCTTGAGAAAGGTTGAAAAGTTTTATAAAATGCTTTATGTGAAATAATATTTTTTAGTTTGTAATAAGCACCCTTTTCAAAGTTTACTTATTATTTTTTCTACAGGAAGCTTGTAGAACTATGTAGTTAGTAATTTTTCATAATAAAATCTTTACTGTAAAATAATAATAAATATTCTGAAAGTCTGTGGATATCTCATGTAGCTTTCTGGATTTGTGATTTATAGACAGTTGCATCCCTTGTTCAAGACATGTGAGTGAGACATATATACTCTGGCCTGACTGTACCTGAGAGGCTTGGTTAATTGATACCCAGCAACTGAAAACTGGTATCCACAATCTAATATTCAAATCCAAATTTAAAACAACTACCGTTATTAGGATTCGAATAATCTGAGAACTCTTGACTTCCGAATCAGATGATTACTCAAATTTTACTGCTAGACCTGGAGGGTTAAAAGCAATTTTTTTGATAAGGTTAAAAAACTTTATGTGTAGATCATATGTTTCAGTGTTTATAATATATCTCTATACAACATTTTACTTTTGTGTAAAATAATATTTGTAAAATTATGATTTAATGATATTTCTCAGAAGAGGAACGCTTAAATCAGTTTAACTTGATACTATTCTTTATGATGTACATTGACTGTTTAAGTTTGGGCACTTTTTTTTTTAGTGAAGAATATTTTCTCGTACAGAACGTAACATACTGATAAATGATCTTTATACTGATTTAAGCACCTTATTTACAACTGCTACATTGGAGTGGTGCTATGAAAAATTTATTTAGTAGTATTGTATCAAAGTAGACTCAAAACTACTAAATGATCCAACACCTGTCATTGTAGAACATATTTATTGTTTGAAGTTTGCATGATTTCTTAGATGCATTTTTAAATGTTAAAGATTCAGTCTACAAAGTGAAAAACCTAATTATATTTTTTTAGAGGTAATTGCAGTATCAAATTGAAGTATTATCTGTACTTCTTGAATCTGTTATTACTGAAGGAATTGTGCTCTTGAAAAAAATTGAAAACTCATTTTTTAAGTAACATTGTAAGGCCAGATAATATATAAAACTTTTCATCTATTGGAGCATCATCGATAATTGATAATAGAACAATTTTAATACTTCACTATAAAATACTGTAGATGTTAATACTTTCTATAAAGGACTGATGTTTAGGGCCAATATAATAAACTTGAATTTCAAAGGAGAGAATACTAAGGATTTGAAAAATGTTTGTGTACATGATTATACTGAAAAGTTTGTAATAAATAAGTTTACTTGTTTATTTATTGCATACATTTAAAAGTTGTATTTAAAAAAGTAAGGTAAGGTATGTTATAGAAATTGTTAGTACTATATAATTAAATTGTGAAGAAATTGATGAAACAAAGATAAATCTGTCAAAATTATAATGCAAGTGATTCACTCCTGAATTGAGAGGATGCACTCCAACAAGTGGATTCTTAAAATCTACAGATTTTAAATAAATAATTTAATCTTTGAGAATTACAGGCTTCTGAATTACAGCATAGTCAGGAAGTAATTTTATCCCTTAATACTAATTCTGTTTACTTGGATGAAAATGGTCATTCTGACTGGTTAATACTCAGATGATTCTCTCTCTCTCTCCCCCCCCTCTCTCTCTCACCCCCCTCTCTCTCTCCCCCCTCTCTATCACCCCCCCCTCACTCATTCCCTCCCTCTCTCTCGCACTCGGGTGTGTGTGTGTGTGTGTGTGTGCACGTGCATCATTTCTAAATGAAAGATTTCCAAGCAACAGGATCAGCTGTCAACACCCCACTTTTATCATGTCACCATAACATTCTGATATTTACCAAATGATACGATTACGAAAATCATCATTGCACTATAAATAAAGAATTACATTAATATTGTGGAAGGAACATTTTAATCACACCAAAAATGTTTTGTCACTTGGCACAGAGGTGTGCCAACACCTCTGAGACAGAGGTGTTGTTGACAGCTGATCCTGTTGCTTGGAAATCTTTCATTTAGGAATGATTGGTCAGAAGGATTGAAATATGTGGGTGAGCAATGTTTATTTTATATCTGAATAAGATTTCTTAAACCTGTCAAAAAAAGTTATTCCAGCCCATATTGAGTGGAATACGCTACAACAGCATATGCTAAGTCCCCTCTCTGCAATTCACTCTTTAGTCTGCATCTTTAATGCTGCCTAATAAAAAAACCATGTTTTTCCCGAGCAACTCCTATCACTTTTTGTTATAGAACTTGAAGTGTTGCCAGAGCATAATGTGATTGTTTTATTGTTTGCCCTGAACATTATCGTTCAAGAACCCATACACTTATTTTATTAAAGTTAAATCTATTCTATTTATCTTGAAAATTTCTGCATTCTTGTCTAGTGGAACATTGACTTCATGATCTTACAGTTGTAACAGTATATTTGCAATCTGTTAGTGACAGTATAAACAGAAATGCAAATCCTGTACTTTGAATTTAATCTAGTATTTCTATTTTGGGAGGATTTTAATTAATATCAAACTATTAATTATCTTAGGTTTATTTAACTTAATTATTATTTTGTTAGTACTAGAGTATTCTCTAGTATTAACAAAATTGCTGTTATATGTGAATTTTCTTTCCTGTGACTTTGCTAACTCATGAAATATTTAATAAAAGTGTTTTTACTTATATTACTCATTTAGCATGGATTTTATAGTTTGAATTACTGTATTTTATACTTTAACTCACAAGGGCAGCTGGTCAGCTTGTGAGAGAGTTTATTGATGTTCTTTTGCAAGGTGGTAGGGGAGGGGGTTCCTATTTTGAATCCAAAATGTCAGCTTCCAACTTGGCTCTGTTTTAGAGTAAACTTAAATATTTATTTATAAAGTTAAATATTTTCAAGTGGTTAGAGTAGTTTATTTGTATATCCAGTCGCAGCAGCCGAATGTTAGTGAGCTTCCAGTTTCATAATTGACAGGTTTTGGATTTGAGTCTGTTAGTTTGTTAATACTTTTTTCTCATATATTAACCTAAATGATTTTTAAGCTGACCATTTGCTCTTGTCAGATGCGAGTGGATTTGCTTCATACTTTAAATGTATGACCATATTTACTGATAGGCTGACAAAATGTTAATGCTTATTTATCTGTAAAGTAGTATTGAAATTAAAAACTAAATGTGAATTAATTAAAAATTATCATAATAAAAGTAATGTTATTAGCCAATAGCCACAATGATCGTCGCCTAATTTAATTTTCCATTTTGAGAAAAAAACTGTAGTAATTGAGATTATTGCTAGTTTAGAAAATCAAAATTTTCAAAAATTATATTAACAAAGCAAGATTTAGTTTCATATTCTTTTCGTTTTAAAAAAAAAAATAATTATGAGATGTTACGAGAATAACATCTCCCTAATACATAATTATGAGAATACATAACCGTATATTATAAACATTGATTTTTTCTTATGCAATTTATATTTTATTGTTCGATTTGAAACTTGTGTTAAAGTTATAGTTTCAGATAATCTTTGTTTAGTGTATATACTTTACTGATCGAATAGTGTAACTGTATAAGTTACTGATTAAATGTCTATTGAAGTTTTTAATAAACCATTGTGTACTAGTAATATTTGTATGCTAAAATAAAAG
The DNA here is from genome assembly GCF_047948215.1 of Lycorma delicatula. Lineage (NCBI taxonomy): Eukaryota > Metazoa > Arthropoda > Insecta > Hemiptera > Fulgoridae > Lycorma > Lycorma delicatula. Next base: position 161,714,744 of record NC_134460.1, on the reverse strand, counting down.
GTATCTATTTTTTCCTTTTGATTAATCGTAACATTTGTTTAATAAAACATTTCTTATATCATGCTTTGTTAAATACTAATATATTTATACAGATATATTTTTCTGTAATATATTCATAACTTATTTTCTGTTCAAAATAATTAATTGTTAAGTTAACAAATTGTAGAATTCTGCAATGAAATTTTTTTTCAGTGTATTAATTTTATGTTTTTTATCTTGATCACATCAGTGTATGTTTTTTAATTGTATATGAATATATATAAAAATACCTGTTATATGTATGTTTTGTAATATATATGAGGTTGTCAGGTAAAGTCCTTAACATTAATTTTTAAGTAAATAATTAACATTTACAACTTAGGCTGTACAATCTTTCACCTTCAAAGAGGTTGTTTCCTTCACTTGAATGCAAGCTCTCAACTTTTCTTCCATCCATTAGAACATTTCTGGAAAGCTTCATTGAGGATACTGCATAATTTCACTAGCAACTTTTCCTTTGTCGATTCATTCTACATAGTGTTGGCTTTCAGCGACATTTTTAATCCGGGGTATTAATAAAAATCCACTGCTGCTAAATCAAGTAAATACAAAGAGTCTCATGTTTTGCTAAAAACTATTGACAAATTAATTTGTGTGCTATGGTTTGTCAGCGTGGAGCATCTGTGGTATGTGTGTTGGTGGTTTGTCAGCGTGGACCTGGCATTTTAACCTTAAAACATCAGACATTTTTTCCTGGTAGTTAGGTATAAACTTTTGTTATGTTAAGATAAGTTTTCCTTTGTTGCCTTGTCCAAGAAATTTATTGTGAACAATGTCCAACATTCAATGATTTTGATGTTAACAGTTAAACTAAATCTGATCATCATGAAAAGCGTGGCTATCTTTAAAATGTTTCTATTAATAAACTTTGAGTCTGGCTTAAATCTTTGTTTTTAAATGTAATTTAACATTTCATTAAAGAATTTCCTGATTTAACTGAAACTTCTTGTGAAAATCAGATACCTTAAACTCAGTTAAAATCTCCAGGCACACAACATTTGTACTATGTCACAGTCCTGTTTATGTGGAGTACATGAGCCCTTAGAATATAGTAATCGCACATGCCTGCCACAAAAGTTACATTTATAATGAAAAAATCCTTTTGAACAACAAAAAAGCATATCCTGCAACACATTGCTGTCTGTATCTTCCTACAGACCAGCTGTTTGTTTGTTGAGTTAATAATAATTCAGCAAAACATTGTGTTGGAATTTGTTTGCAAGGTTATTTCACAATATTGCTGAGCGATAATGCATTCTGATTAATAGTTCTCAATGGGACGCTATTTAAAAAGTTCAGGAATTTACCGGTCAAACCTCATATACAGGGAGTTGAAAAAGTGGATGTATAGTTACAGAATGTAGAATAAAACGCAATAATATAATATAGTTTTAGTTAAGTAACAATATGGATTAAATTCAAATTAGAATTAAGAAAATTCTTTTGAGTATTCAAACGGTTTGCCTTCAACATTAAAATACTACTCCTGTAGCCTACATTTAACATTTGAGCATACTTTGCTACAAAATTCTTTATTTTCATTGAAAAAATAAAAAAATTCCTTCGTCAATAAGTAGGTATCCTATTGGGAAGTTCGTGGTCAAATAAGTAGTCGTAGTGTGCTGGAGTCCATCCTGCAGAAAATAGAACTCTAATATTGTAGTTCCCCTAAAGTCTGTATATATTATCCCTCAGGATGTTAAGATACTTTTGTTGGTCTACAGTACAACTCATAAAAAATAATAGGTCTAACAATAAATTTACATGAAAGGCCTATTCAAACTAATAGCATATTGATTCAACTGTACCTTTATTGTTACATCAGGGTTCTTCTTGAGTATACAGACAATTATATATACTACCAAAAAATTTGAATGCCATCAGAGTTGAATGACCACTGATTTCCAGATCGTTTTTCTGTGTTTCCTCTTTTGGGATGTTACATAAAATATATTTGCCAAAAAGTCTGTCTTGTTCAAAACATAATTCATATTATAATTGTTCCAGGAAATCTATAGAAATAGAACTTTGTTGCATTGTGCTCAACTAAAAACTACAGCACTGTGTTAATGCCGAAGGCAAATTATTTGAATATTTAAGAGGCTTTCTTAATTTCAAATTATATTTAATACTCATTTTTACTTTAGTATATTGTACTGCATTACAAGTTACTTTTTATTTGCACATTCTGTAATTGTAAACCTACTTTTGCTCCCACTGTACATAACAAATGAAAACCTGATTTAAACAGGATTATATTTCACACAATTGAAAATGTTCCAAACTATTTGTAATAGTAAAGAAAGTGATGTTTTATATTATTCAGTTTTATGTTATAATTATCAGAAATAAATTAATCTGCCCTTGGAAATAAGGATATGTATAAAGGGGAGTTTAATACACATCAACACTAAAAATAAGCAATATGTTTAATGAGTTTAAGATTTTAATAATTGGTTTCTAAATATTTATTAGTTGAAGGGGTCAGTTTTAATGATTTTTCCCATTGATCTATGCATTTCTTTTGGTAAAAAAAAGCCATTTTCCTGTTTGATAAAAGTAGCATTTAAACAGTTAAAAGAAACCCTGAAACATAAACATAAAAATAAATTCTTTGCTGTAGTAGTAGAAAAAAGGGAAAGTTAGCAGTTCACTGGAATTCAGAAGATTTGGACTTTAAAACAACTTCTTGAGGTTTAATAATTATGGGATGCACATATGCTTATATGTGCATCCCATCACTTCAAACCAGATTGGTCCAACACATCACCTAGTAAACAGACGAAATGGTATTTTAATAACACCTGTGTACTTTGCATCAAGTGTGAGCACACCACCATATTTCTTTTACTTGAAAGGAACCTGAACAGTCCAAGAAATCCTATGAGAGGGTCAGCCATTCTCCAGTCTACAAAATAACCGCACAGTTATTATTTTCTTTAATAAGTATTTTGGACTAGTGGCTTAAGATTTATTGCTGGAGAAATTAAACCGTGTGTCCAGTCACACACCCAAAGAGGAAATATTTTATGCCATAAAGGCCCGATCGGTCAGTTTGGTTGGTAAGCACAGTGTCTTGTAGGTCATATGATCTTGATTCCTGGCAAGAGTATGGTTTTTTCACTTACTTTCCTCATTAATTTGTGCGAGCTACTTGCCTGAGGTCATAATGATGTAAACCTATATACATTTTTAATATGTACATATATACATTCAAACGCAAATATCATTAATTCAAACTGTGAATTTGTCTTTAATTGCCACGTTCCTGTTTTATTACTTAAATCCACAAAATAGTATAAACAAATAATTGTTAGTGAATCTACTTGTAGTTCCGCTTATATAAACTACATTGTTCTGCAAAACATTTTTCTTGTACTTGCAATTATTATTCCATATATTTGAAGTTAATTCTGTAATTAATAAATCTTGTTTCACAAAAATATTACTGTTAATATTTTACGTATAATATCATATCTAAATTTATTAGATTTTGGAAAGAAGTGCTTCTATTAAAAAGGTTTTATCATGCAATCTAATGACAGTAGTGATAGGTGGTTTACTAGAACCAAGATTAGGTAATAATCTGTAAAAAACAGCATAAATTTTGATGTGAATTTAATAAAATAAATAGAAGGCTTCAAATTCCAGTATTTGAATCCATCAACATTGACATCTCTTCTTATTCGATTCACTAGTAAGAGGGGGTTAGAATTCACATGCATGTAACCACACATTGTGGAACCCTGTATTAGATTATAAACAGTGATGTAGTTTTATGGAATAGGTCCCTGATTTACAGCGAATAATCTTTCACAGTCTTAGAAAAATATTATATCAGGTGTTCTAAACACTGTTACTGAGGGTTCAATTCATTTCCCTTTGAAGGCAATATGACTGAATAGCTTATTTTTTTTTTTTCTATAAAATTACTTATTTATCTGTTTGTTATATTTAATTGTTTTTGTTTGTAATAAACTCTGTATAATTTACTGTAAGTGATATTTATAGTAGATAGCATTTTATTTAATAAAATATTCATGCTGGTGTGTTATGATTAAAAAATTAATTGACCGATAAGTTGTTATGATGCATTTATTATTTTTTTACAGTCCTGTAAAGTAGCATTGTATTTAAATTATCAACTGCTTGTAAATGATTCATCAAACCGTGATGTTTTATTATTGCATATTTATGTATCACTTGTCTTCCTTTGTGTGTTTATTTTGTTTTACTTTGTTCATTCTCCTAAAATAACTACTCTACAGTCGTGTACGTTTTTACCGTTCCTTGGTATGAGTATTTATGGCATGGTATGGTATATATAAATTCATATGTTTTTGATTGTTCCAGTCTAACCTATCCCACTCTTTATAAAAGTAATATGTTGCAAATAATAATAATGGAACATTAGATGAATCATATTTTAAGTTGTTGTTAATGAATATCTTCAATATTCAGTTAAGCAGTTCTAGTTTGATAAATTAGAGAAAAAAAGGTTTCATATGAATTCAGTCCAATGTATTTTTTTTTGTATATATGTTTAAATTGGAATGAAAAATAAATAATTAAAAAACTTCAATAATTAGTATACAATGACCAAGTAGAAATGAGTTGACATATGTATCTCACAAATACGTTTGATGAATGTATGATGTTTAATGTGTTCACATTAGCATGTGAAGGAGTGATATAAAGTTGAGAGATTTTTAGCATAATAAATTAATATTAGTCAAAATAGTGAATATGTTATTACGATTTCTTTTGTTTGCGTGCAAGTATTTATGTGTGTGTATTATTTATGTTTATTATTTTATTATTGTGGTTATTAAAATGTATGTAGTTGCACATAATGTAACATTCATATATATGTATATATATTTATAATACTTTTTAAAAGTGTGTGCAATTACAGGCATACATAAGATATGTTCAAAAAAGAAACTAAACTTCATAAATAATGCGCTAATAGTCCCAACAATTTGTAGGGGAGATTATCAACCGTGATCTACAAAGAGTAAGCAGCATGCTAATTTTATCGTCCTGTGTTTTTGCACATATTTAAGCTGAAATTTTACTGTTGAAATGTATTGTACTATTCTTTATGAATAACTGAATTTATCAATAGTGTTTAAATATTAAATTTTTTGTTAAGTTTGGTTAAATATTCTTTGAAAAGTTTTTGAAATAAGTTATTAACGATCAGAAAATTGACTATTTGAAGAGTACAGATCAAGGATGGTTGATGATCAATGGTTGCCGACACTGCAAGCTTCATTTCATTCTAGGAGAGCTCTTTGGATCATATTAACGTTATTCTAATATAAAAATGAATTGTTTTTAGATTAAAGTTAGCTTCTTACAACTTGAATTAACATGAAAAGAGATCACTTTGGCATCACGTTAAAATTTTATCTTCCAGATTTGATGGACCCAGTTATTCTTAGTGTAGAAAATCCATTTCTTTTAAGGTATTCTTTATCTTATATTTTTGTAAGACTCTGGACCAACAAATGAATAAAGATAAATTTTAAAAAAATAAATAAAAAAATTTTATTTATTCAAAGAATCGTGAAGAAATCTCTAGAAAAATTTAAAATTACATGAATTGAGTAGAAACAATTTTTACCATTTTGAATGAACATAGAAAAAAATTACATCTGTACTGTTGTAATATATTTTCCAGGCTAATTGATCGAAGTAGTTATTTTTGTTTTGTTGTTTCTAAGGTTGATGGTAAATTGAACGATGCTTGCCTTGAAATCCCTCCTTGCTTGACAGTCGGCTACATACCTGATTACAAATCGACCATTTCTTTACCTGCACAAATTATTTTTATTTTCTATAAATAGGGGTCTAGCCTACCTGCATTACAGAAAGTACAAGGATTACCTCTAAAATGAAAGCTATGTTAATCCCCAGAAAATATTTCATTGTTGCACCGGTGTACTTTTGTATGAAGTTTAGTTGTATTTTTTAACATTCTTATTTTATTATTAGCGCAATGTACTATAATGATTATAATAGATAATTATGAAAAAATAATGACAATTATATTATAATATATATATATATATATATGAAACGATTGCATTATAATATAATGTATTATATATATTATAACATTTCTTTTTCCTTAATTTTTTCTTTTGTTGAAACCAGCATTTTTATACATAGATTGTGTAATATTGTTATATTTTCATACCTTTAAATTTTAACATAACGTACTGTAAATAATTCATTGCATAGAGTTGTAATGTAATTATATTATAAACAATATATTAATATAAATGTCAAAACTCTTATTTTTGTTATTTTTTTTTTTTTAAGACTTCTGTAACAGTCTTACTATAAATAGTAAAGTATTTATTGATATGAATTAGTTTAAAACATGAAGGTATGTTAATGTAATTAATAATAATTATAAATAAAAAAATTATGTAGGTCTGATAAATCGTCACAAGGTTTTATCGTATAATATATATTGTGTACATATATACAAGTACTGTATTATTATTACTATTATATAAAATAATAATTATGATAATACTTTATTTCGTTTTTCTACAGAATATTTCTATATCCTCTTTCCTTATTTTTACTTCTTGAATGTTACATTACACAATAGAAAGGAAGTGTTTGTAAAGATTAATCCTGTACTCGTATATTTCTCAATGATTTGAAGTCATTTTAGTTAATTTCAGGTACACATATCTTTACTCTTTAAACCTCTCTCTGACCACTTCACCGCTTGATTGTCCAGATACAGGTAGAGCAAGGTTGTTTCTCAGCTTCTGTTCTAAGATTGATTTTTGGCAGAAAAACACTTATTTGTAGCATGCATATTTTAAGCTGGTTATTGCAATAAAAACTGATTTAACACTTGACGTGCAGTTGTAATACTTCTTGGAAGGACAGAAGCCTGATGTCTGGAAGACAAGTCATCATTCACTGTTTTGCTACCCCTGATCCTCTTCCATTCTTTGGATTCTTAAATGAGATGTGATGCTGCAGTAATAATAAAACAGAATACATTACTATACAATAATAATTATCAGATTTTTAGTGATAAGTTTAAGGACTTAAAATTTAATTATGATAAAATCTCACTAGAATCTCTCCAGTTTATTACATTTGAGTGAATTCAGAACACATTTTAAATGTGAACGCATGTTAAAAAAGAGAGATATTTCATTTTAATATTTTAAATTGCCTTTATAAGATCATTGAACAGAGTGAACTGCACATCCAACTAATCCTGTAAACGGTGAATAAATTTTATGTGTTTGATATTCTTAATTCAAATTTAAGCTGAATTTTAAGACTAATTCAAACAAATATAGTATTCACTTTTTATAGTAAATTGATATCCTATCAGACAGTATTCATACCGCTTTAATAACAAAGACTGTTAAAATTTGTAAACTGTAGTTAAAACAAAATAAAGATGAGCTAACTTTTACTGGGTCTGGTTGTAGGTAGCTTTTTCTCTGTTTAAAAAACAATACTTATTACCATTCACATTGGTGGTTCCCCCACTGGCTGTCTGTAGCATTCACTTGCCTTGTCACCTCCTCTATGACCAGACACTCCTACTCCATGTGATAGTCTACAAGTTACTGCGAAAACGGTGTTGTGCTTTCGCTATACAATATATGTGTATGTTATGAAATATACAGAACTTACACTGTGAGCTTACTGTTGTGCTTTCGCTATACAATATATGTGTATGTTATGAAATATACAGAACTTACACTGTGAGCTTACTGTTTTGCAGGTTGTGTGTGAGAGAATGTGTGTTTATGAAATGAGATCCTGTGGCAGGGACTGTATGCTGCACATGCAACATGCTATCAATGATAATGAGTATAGTGCTTATAGTTATAATTAAGCAGTAACTTTAATATTGTAAAACAAATGAATGAAGTTATAAAATTTGATACTTCTAGGAAGGTCTTATGAGTAAGTAAGATTTTATTTCATGAAAAGTTACCAGCAGTCCTGCTTTTGAGATGATCTGTAAGAGATATAATAAGAAGGAACATATTTTCATTAACTAATTTTATTAGTGCTAGCAGTAATAATATTTGCAGTGTATTGATGTAATTTTAGCTTAAATTAAATCTACAAGATAAGCATCAATAAGAAACATAAGCATTATGTTTATGTTTATTATTTAAATATATAAGCAGCGATTTTTAGGCTCAAATACTTTTTTAAGTAAGTACACAAATTTAACATATAAAATTGAATAAAATAATCTTCAGATCAAGAAGACAGCAATCACAGCCAAAATAGTTTATTATATTATAAAATTATATTTAAAAAAAAAAATTAATGATGGAAGATGTTTGCGAGTACTGACTGTTCAAGAAATAATTTTTAACTATACATTAATTGCATGCTTTTCAGATTCAAAGGCAAGTATCATAGTATAGCATATTTAGTTAGCATAATTTCCTCTCAAGGTTCTTTCTTTAAATAGTAATCAATTTATTTGGTTTTATTCAAGTTAGCTTAAAAAGTTTGGTTATTAATTTGCAAGTAATCCCACAAAGAATATATAGTACTTGCTGAAATCTTAATAAATTCTGCCAAAGTTATGACCACTATTCAGGAATTAATCATTTACGGGGTAATTGGTGAAACATGTTAAGTATATAAGAATACACATATATAGGCTAAAAACATGACAATGAATTTTAGCCTAAATTTTTAATTTAGTTATTTTTATTAAAACCATTAAATGTAAGTATTATTTAATATAAAAGAAAGGTGTAAAATGAAAATAATTGATTACACAGTGGTTAGATTTTGAGAATTTTTAAGCTGAATCAGAATGTGGTATACAAGTATTCAGACATGATTAAATTATGCTACATGTGTTAGCCATCTAAATGTATTAACTGTTGTGGCAAACATTACTGATTTGACTTCGGCTGTATGTCCGGCACAGTAGGTCAGCCCCCCTGGTCAGATCTTTAATTTTTTTATTTTGTTTATACTGCCTGCCTCAAATTCCCAGGGCAGGAAAGAGTCCGGCTATGCCGTCCCCAGCCCCAACCCCAGGAGGCCTCAGTAAGAGATTATTCATTTTTGGAATTGTCTTCAAATCATACAGTAATTGTTTCAGGTGCTTCAGCCTTATTGATGTTAGATTTTTTGTGGATTAGGTTATTGAACTTGTTTTGAAATTAAGAATTATTTAAGATGTAAGCAACCGTGTGTGAAAAGAAAGAGTGATGGTTTAAATTTCTGAAATAAATAAGTGACAAGTAATCATGCATGTCTCTTAAGTAGGGCTAAAGCTGAGGAAATCATTGTAGAAGATAATGTAATTTTATGGCTAGCACTGAGTGTATAGGTGGTTTTAAATAAAGAAATGAGACATCATTCTTTTATAAGAAGAGGAAGTGGGAGTGTAAGTGTAATTAATATATTGTTGTAACTTGACTTTTTTTTACAATGACAATTATATTTGTAAATTGACTACAAAGTTTTTTCAAGAAGTTTATCAATTCTAATTGTTCTAATCTTGGGTAGTTAAAACTGGCTCTTTAAAACCATTTTGAAGGAATGCATACTGTTTCAACAGAATTTTTTCCCAGAAGAAACAAAATTTAACAGAGACTCTCTGCTCTTTATGATCACCAACTGCAAAAATCACATAATACATTTAACAAGCTCCAAAAAAAGCTGATACAGTATGTCTTGTGAATAGTACAGAACAGTGCTACTTAACACGCGCTGCCGCAGAATACTGTAAATGATTTCAAAATTTAGTATGTTAACACAATTATACGATTCAATAAGTGAATAATTGAGTTTGCATAAGTATAGAGTGAGCGTAAAAAACAGATTCCAGTTATTTTTTATCTTAAATGAATACCTTTATTAAGTGTAAAGCGTAGTGCATGTGCTTGTTCACAAGCATTGTCTTTAGTGAAATTCTCCATACTGCAGGCCTTATATAATAATTGTAGCATCACATTCATTCAGTTTGGAGATATATTACAAACTTACCTGCTATACCAATTCCATTTTATTTTTACTATGTTTATTTTATTCATTAGGACATTTTATTTATTTATACTTTTGGTTCACATTTTTGACAATAGTGCTACTTAAATCAATACTTGCATTATGTTGTACTTTTTTACAATTTAGTTCATTAAAACCCATTTTATGAATTTGATCAGTATGTGCGAAATATAGTAGAAATTTATAGTCTTATAATTATGATTAATGTAGTTGATATGATCAATTATGAATTTCTTAGATTACACCAGCTTTATGTAGAGTTTAACACTGTGCCTTTAGGTCAGTTTTATATATAGAAGTTCTGTTACATTACTCGAACACGAAATATATTTAAAGTCCTCACAGAGAAATGTAGAAGAGGGATCATATTTTCTTATTTTACTCAATTCATGATTTGGGGTCAGGAGATCAGTTTGTACCGTTGGGTGTATTGGGGGGGGGGGGGGGTTAGTCTGGGACTAACAGGAAATCAGAAAAACTGATCCTTTTTATAACTGTCTCTGTGAGGACTTTGCTAGTGGTGGAGTTGGATTCACTTTTGCATCTGAGGTTGCTCAGCAGGTGTCGCGTTGTGGGTAATGCAGACGGTGGTCCTCCTGCCGTTCGAAAGTGGCTCGTGTACGGAGGTTGAATTCCAAAAAAGATTAACTGAAATGCTTCACATAGTATAGCGTATTCCTACAATGAGCACATGAATAATTTCTACACGATTCAACATTTCACAAAGCACAATACATGCTCAGGATTTCGTACTTATCATGCTCAGAAAGTTGAACACCTTAAGTTTGGTGAACATGTCGGACAACTGCAGTTTTATCAAAGGGTTAACGATAATTACCACTTAATTCTGCTAATTTTTTCTATTAGTACTTAACTTTTTTTTTATATCACCACATAGGCTTGAAGCTTATGCATGGGATATAGAAATGGAATTATGTGGTGAATGAAAATTGCCACACCTAACCGGGATTCAAACCCAGGATCTCTAAATTAAAGGCTGAGATGCTACCACTTCGCCATAGAGATCGTTGGAGTGGTATTTTCCTTTACTGCAGCCAGAAATTAGGTTTGATGTCACCCTAATACAATTTTTTTTATTAGACAAAAGAAAAAACAGAAAAATAAATCCATTCTGCTTATTATTTGATAAAAATTATACTAAAACATATTTCCCAAACGGCTATTGTTTTGTAACGTAACAGAATAGGATACATTAATTGTTAATTTATACCATCTCATTCAGTACTACTCATGACTAACTTGTGTCTCATGTACGCTTATAACTAGGTTGCACACTGCTGCAAGAGGTAACAATCTACCATTACTTTATTTAAAAGTGCTTTCTATAAATTTCCCAAATAACATGGCGTGGAATGTGTATTGTTCTCGGCTATGCCGTTTTCAAGAATGATTTTTATTTTTGTATAAGATCTACAATTATTTGATTATGGTACCTTGTGTGAATACTGTGTGGGAAGTGCTCATTTTCCAAATAAGCAGTAGACAGTTTTAGAATTTTATTATAATATTTTCTTATTACCATAATTATCTAAATTGCTATTAAGATTTTGCTTTTGTTTTGATATCAGGGGAGGGTAAATTTTTGGGTTCTAGTTAGTAGCTGCAACTTCTTACTATGGCTGTGTAGAGAATTCTGGGCAAAATTGTAGACTAACCCAGTGGTTAGATTGTCGTTTCTTACTACTCATCTCTTTCCTTATCCTTGATCTTCTTCCCCATTATTGGTTTTGTGGGTGTAGGTCTGAGCTTATGAGAGATTACATGCTGCGATTTCTAGAACTTGAAGAGCCACTACATCCTTGATAAGTGGGCTGGCTATGTACTAACTTAGGTACTCATTTTTCCTTTCTAGTGGCTACATAATAGACCTGATTGTTGAAATTCTCATAGTTTCTCCTGAAAAAGGATTACAAGCATGTATGAAGAGTGTTTGTGCAAGTAGCGTTATGGAGTGTTAAGTTTTTAGTTGTCTTTAGTTTTTAGTAGTAGTAATTTTAGACTTTCATTAAGTTTTTTCTAAAGCTTCATTTCAGTTTTTTAAATTGAGTACTTTTATCTTTAATAAAAGTAATAAACATATTCTGGATCGTTTTATTCAATACAACACATTATAAGAGTGGCCTACTACAGACTCATTGTGCCATCCTAACTTGACTGGAAGAGTTTAGTTTAATCCAGCTAATCAAGATTATGGTGTTTTTGAAAGGATTCAAAAACCAATTTTTTTTTAGTAATAATTGATTGTTTTAATTACTTTTGTTATCCCAATCTACTACTTCTGTCTTCTTGGAGAGGTACTTAATGGTTTAAGATTTTCTGTTGTAACTCCCAATTTGTACTTTACGAGGCCTGCACATGTTTAATAGATTATTAGAAACAAAAGAACCACTAATTTCAACTATCGCTTTGGTAAATCCTATTCTAAATAATATTTCATTTGATGAGTGGACAGTTATAGCTGAAATGTGCATTTTATTTTTTGAAATGATTATTATTTTGAGATGATTTTTGTGACACCAGTCACAGTTTTTTGAGAACTTATTTTAATAGTTATTTTTTTGTTTATTGGGAGCGATGACAAGGCATGTACTTAACATTAAATCTTCTACTCTAGATAAAGTGCAACATAGATTTAAGGATGTTGAAAATAATATTTTGCTTGAAAACATGCTATTAGATCCTCGCTTTAAAAAACAAGGCTTTAAAGATGAAGCATCTTACCAAAATGCTTACACTGGTATGTACATACTTACACTGGTATAAACTGGTATGTACATGTAATGCACTTTGGTCTAGTGTACCGTTTCTAAATAAATTCAAACTTTTCTAAACTTAACAATTTTATTATTTAAACATACAATATAGACTAAATCAGAATTTTATTTAAATATCAAGTAAAAATCTGTATGTTATTAAATACCAATAAATTAGCTAACAAATGGTACACAAAAACATCTGCGGATGCCTTCATTTATTATATCTTGTCCAACTATACAATAGGCAACTGTGGTTGTTAATTTATCAAAAACATGACTATGACAAAAAATTATAATTTTTAGTTATTACAGTCTATTAATCTTGACATAGTGAGAAATAATGTAGAAAAGTATCAAATATTTGGTGTAGCCCTAGCAAGAGGGCTACACCTGTCTTTTAAAACTGTCTGTGAAGAGTGATACTTTCAACCAAATATTCAAGAAGTATATTTCACAGGCTAGTAAAATATTTCTAGGAAAATTCCAGAAAATTTCCACTTATGGGATGTACGCAATAAATTAATACCTGCAATGAAGGTAAAATGAACAAAGTTCAGCTACCTTTTCCTGAGATTTAAATTAATTTTTGTTGTAAACAAATTATATTTCTTACTGAAGGCTCGTTTAGCTTGTGCTATTCGGCATTTTATATCGCTCCTGCTTTGTCCATCTTTAGTAATTTTACTTCCCAAATAATAAAATTCTTCTACCTCCATAATCTTTTCTCCTCCTATTTTCACATTCAGTGGTCCATCTTTGTTATTTCTACTACATTTCATTACTTTTGTTTTGTTCTTGTTTATTTTCATGCGATAGTTTTTGCGTAGGACTTCATCTATGCCGTTCATTGTTTCTTCTAAATCCTTTTTACTCTCGGCTAGAATTACTATATCATCAGCAAATCGTAGCATCTTTATCTTTTCACCTTGTACTGTTACTCCGTATCTAAATTGTTCTTTAACATCATTAACTGCTAGTTCCATGTAAAGATTAAAAAGTAACGGAGATAGGGAACATCCTTGTCGGACTCCCTTTCTTATTAGGGCTTCTTTCTTATGTTCTTCAATTGTTATTGTTGCTGTTTGGTTCCTGTACATGTTAGCAATTGTTCTTCTATCTCTGTATTTGAACCCTAATTTTTTAAAATGCTGAACATTTTATTCCAATCTACGTTATCGAAAGCCTTTTCTAGGTCTATAAACGCCAAGTATGTGGGTTTGTTTTTCTTTAATCTTCCTTCTACTATTAATCTGAGGCTTAAAATTGCTTCCCTTGTCCCTATACTTTTCCTGAAACCAAATTGGTCTTCTCCTAACACTTCTTCCACTCTCCTCTCAATTCTTCTGTATAAAATTCTAGTTATGATTTTTGATGCATGACTAGTTAAACTAATTGTTCTATATTCTTCACATTTATCTGCCCCTGCTTTCTTTGGTATCATAGCTATAACACTTTTTTTGAAGTCTGACGGAAATTCCCCTTTTTCATAAATATTACACACCAGTTTGTATAATCTATCAATCGCTTCCTCACCTGCACTGCGCAGTAATTCTACAGGTATTCCGTCTATTCCAGGAGCCTTTCTGCCATTTAAATCTTTTAATGCTCTCTTAAATTCAGATCTCAGTATTGTTTCTCCCATTTCATCCTCCTCAACTTCCTCTTCTTCCTCTATAAAACCATTTTCTAATTCATTTCCTCCGTATAACTCTTCAATATATTCCACCCATCTATCGACTTTACCTTTCGTATTATATATTCATGTTCATTTCTCTTTCCACTTCTGAACTCTTTTCTTTAATCCACTCTTCTTTCACCAGTTTGCACTTCCTGTTTATAGCATTTCTTAATTTCCGATAGTTCCTTTTACTTTCTTCATCACTAGCATTCTTATATTTTCTACGTTCATCCATCAGCTGCAATATATCGTCTGAAACCCAAGGTTTTCTACCGGTTCTCTTTATTCTGCCTAAGTTTGCTTCTGCTGATTTAAGAATTTCCTTTTTAACATTCTCCCATTTTTCTTCTACATTTTCTACCTTATCTTTTTTACTCAGACCTCTTGCGATGTCCTCCTCAAATATCTTCTTTACCTCCTCTTCCTCAAGCTTCTCTAAATTCCACCGATTCATCTGACACCTTTTCTTCAGGTTTTTAAACCCCAATCTACATTTCATTATCACCAAATTATGGTCGCTATCAATGTCTGCTCCAGGGTAAGTTTTGCAGTCAACGAGTTGATTTCTAAATCTTTGCTTAACCATGATATAATCTATCTGATACCTGCAGTATCGCCTGGCTTTTTCCAAGTGTATATTCTTCTATTATGATTTTTAAATTGGGTGTTGGCAATTACTAAATACTTCGTGCAAAACTCTATAAGTCGGTCCCCTCATTCATTCTTTTTGCCCAGCCCGTATTCAACCACTATATTTCCTTCCTTGCCTTTTCCAATGCTTGCATTCCAATCTCCAACTATTATTAAATTTTCATCTCCTTTTACGTGTTTAATTGCTTCATCAATCTCTTCGTATACACACTCTACCTCATCATCATCATGGGCGCTTGTAGGCATATAAACGTTAACAATCGTTGTCGGTTTAGGTTTTGATTTTATCCTTATTACAATGATTCTATCGCTATGCGTTTTGAAATACTCCACTCTCCTCCCTATCTTCTTGTTCATCACAAAACCTACTCCTGCCTTCCCATTATTTGACGCTGAGTTAATTACTCTAAAATCACCTGACCAAAAGTCGCCTTCCTCTTCCCACCGAACCTCATTAATTCCTACTATATCCACATTCACCCTATCCATTTTCCTTTTTAAATTTTCTAGCCTACCAATCTTTTTTAAGCTTCTAACATTCCACGCTCCGACTCGTAGAATGTTATTTTTTAATTTTCTGGTGACCCCTTCCTTAGTAGTCCCCCCCCGGAGATCCGAACGGGGGACTATTTTACCTCCGGAATATTTTACCAAGGAAGGCGCCTCCATTATTGCTGTGTGAAAATGCAGAGAGCCACATTTTCTTGGAAAAAAAGCAGCTGTAGTTTTCCATTGCTTTCAGCTGTGCAGTACTCAAGAGGACTGAGTGATGTTGATACGGTCGTTTAAGTCATTGTGACTCCCGCCCCTAACAACTACTGAAAGAGCGGCTGCCCTCTTTCAGGAATCATTCCTTAGTCTGGCTCTCAACAGATACCTCTCCGATATGGTTGCAGCTTCGGTCCAGCTACTCTGTATCCCTGAGCACTCAAGCCTCCTCACCAACGGCAAGGTCTCATGATTCATAGAGGAGGCTGAAAATATTAGCACCAATGTTTTCAAAATTGTGCTGATATCCAAGAAAGAATATTACCTCAGAATAACAATAAAAAACAAATTATAATAAACCATTATTTGAAATATAATATTATTATAACATTATTTGAAATAATTCCAGTAAATAAATAGACACATTAATGCACTAATTGAATTTATTTTATATTTATAAAATTGATACTTATACAGCATATTACAATATTACTGCCTCTACCATCAAATAAATTCTTTAGTATCCATTAATATTATTTTAATGAACCAACTTTAAAAAATTCAAATTTGGGTAGTTTTCAGCACTATACCTGATAATGGTGTGGAAAGACTACGTATCACTTTTTCATAGGTAAAGATTCAATATCTTCTTTACTGTGCGAATTATTTGCTTTTTAACTATGAAGATTTACACTTAATTTTAAATAGTTTTTGTAGCCAAATGAGTACTTGGTTATATGAAGAATTTAATTTTTTTATAGCTGTAAAAAGGCATATGGTGGAAAGTCAATGACAGAATGATTATGTAGAAAGTCTTGTTTCAGTAATCTGTTTTATTTATACACTGATGATAAAACAGGATGAAAAATCAAAAATCAATCTCTAGAAATGATTTGCAATTGGCTAGTTCAAATTACAGGATTTAGTGGTAAACAGAAGTACATTTATCTACTGATACAGCCACTAAAGAGGTTGCAATTATTAACAAGGAGTTTATAATTTAACTGTTACATACGAGGGCTGTTTTTTTTCAAACTCTGATCATGCATCTAAGTAAACAAGAGATAAGCAGGGGCCAGGTCTGCATGTCATGCAATTGTGCGGCATCCTCACAACAACCTCTGCCATTGCTGGCTCCACTGCATCAGTCTCAGCCGAGTTATGAGCCATGTTCAATTGAACATGGCTGTTATGATCGATAATCCTGCCATCACAGAATGAGCCTAGTGTATGGTGACCACTTTATGAGTAATGATAGTGTACAGGAACGATGCAAAATTTAAATTAGAACTAATAGACGTCCATGACAAAGGTGGGCAAGTCTGTTGCTGTCGCTGCTGTAGACCTGATTGAGCATGTTGATTATCATAACTTTCTGCAGAAATTTCAAGGTCTTCTTTATACACAAATGTGACAACCGGAAACTGTGTATACACTGGGTCCCAAAATGCAGTGAATGGTGTCAGCCTTAATGTTTCTCATGCGTTATGATAATGAAGTCTATCGTTAATGGCAATGAGACTTGGATCCAGTATGGCAATCCAAAAACCAAAGAACAGTCTAGGCAGTGGATTTACACTTCTCCAAACAAGCCAAAAAGTTCAAACAGAACTGAGCAACAGGAAAACAATGGTTACAGTTTTTGGGATGAATTTTCAACAACCCTAATACATCATGAAGTAAAAATTGAATACAGTTATGATGTTGACGGCATGAGACATTCTGATCCCTGATGATTTCAGTTAAGTACTCCAGTACTTCATTTTTGTACATTGCGCTAAGACTTATGAAACCACAGCATTTTCTTCTATCATCAATTGTGTATACATATTCATTCATATTCTATTATCATTTGATCTGTCAATTGAAATGTGGTCTTTTGTAATCTTGTAATTATATTTTTTAACTTTTTGTTTGATTTATATATATTAAATATTCTTCTTGTTAAATTTGTATATTAATTGTTTTCTTGGTATAACTTCACTTTCAGAACTATCTGAAAGGGTGAGTATTCTTACCACTTATTGAACTGTATCTGGTGAATTTAAATTTGTTAATAATAATATAAATATCATTTTATTATAATAATTATTTAATTTTGTATATTATATGTTGACTCAGAATAACTGATCTTAATTTTAAATATGTTGCCTTTTGTTGTTATCATAATAGTGTTTGCTTATTTAAAAATAAATCTTAAATTAATAAATACATGTAATAAACTTTTAGCATTACATACATATTACAGCATTACTGTAAATAATAAATAAAATACTATTTTATATCTTACAAAAGTACCCCAAACTAATAAAATTAATACAGGTCTTAATAATAATAATATTATAGGTCTTCATGTTTTTATTAAAATAAAAAAATCAGAAAAGTATCAAAATATTACATTACTTGAAACTTTTTTTAAAAATATGATCTTTCTTAACATAATATAGTAGTATTAACACATTTAAGCAGATTCAAATTATGATCCGTATTCAACTCTTATACCCCCACCGATCTGATATATACACATCTTTAAAGGTATGGTATATTTAAATTTTTTTAAATTTAAATTTGGGCTGAGGGAAACAGTACAATTTCCAAATTCATTATCTTGTTTAATCAGCTTCTTTGGTAGGATATCAACTGGTATCATCTTCATTACAATTTTGCTGGTGATCCCCATACAGCATTTTGAATGCCTAAACAAAGAAAAAAAATGAAAAATTAGATAACATATGGTGGCAAATAAACATTATAACCACCAGCTCTATTAAATTTCAATTAATAAAATAGAGAAAAAGAACTGAATTTTTTTAATTGTGTTTGCATTTCAGTGAAAATTCTGAAACAACATAAAAAAAAATTCATGAAACTGCAATATGAAATATAAAATGCTGCTTGCAAATAACATGGAAATTCTTCCAAAGCATCTTTTGGAGGTATAACTTCTTTCAGGAGTTACATGTAGAGCTAGTTTCAATGGTATCCCTCTTAAACAAGTAATACATTCAATCTGTTTGTTCAGTGTATTTATCATAAGTACAATTGAGTTGATAAACTTTAATTGATATCTTCAATTTTATGTATAAAATATGAAAAATAAAATGTGATCCTGTTGTTTATGGTACAAGTGTGTGAATTTGTGAAGAGGTTTGTTCCAAAAAAGATATTGGTGTCAGTTTGCTGTCAGATCTTGGGTACTTGTTTCTAGTTTTTTGAAAGCGATATAAAATTTGTTGAACATGTTTCATAAAATATTGGTAAATTGTATAACAATCGGTCAATGTATGTTAACAAAATGTATTGTCTGTCACTAGGAATGGTTTTATATTTTGTTCTATATTTTATGCAACATGATTTGTATATAATTTTTTTGAACAAAAATTAATTTCTCAATGCCAAGCTTATTTTATTTTTTGAAAAAAAAAATTAGTTTGATTTCTCCAACCGGTTTCAGCAACTGGTGGGTCTGGGTGTGTGTACAGATTATAGCAACTGAGATCACTGGTATGGCTTTCCAGGCCTGATGTTGTAAGCGTAAGTGTACCGGTAAACATATGTAATCTTGAGCACTTAGGTTAACCGCTACTGAGATGTACGGTTAATTGAAACCTAACCACTAAAAAACACCAGCATTCACAGTCTAGCATTCAAATCCATATAAGCCTTTACAAGGACTCAAACCTAAGAACTCCTGACTTCAAAAATCAGCTGATTTTGCTAAGATGAATTTAACCACTAGACTAACCTTGAAGGTTAATTACAAAAAAATGAGCAACATACAAAGTATCTAAAGAAATGAACACAAATAGAATAAAATCTGCAAGAATTGAAAAAAGATGGAAAGATCAGGGCTCGCTTTCTCTTTAAAAAGTCTTGTTTAGTATAATGGGAGAAAATTTGCAATTTCCATTTTAACCCTTTAAACTCTCACTCTCTCTCTTTCTCTCTCTCTCTCTCTCTCTCTCTATATATATATATATATATATATATATATATAAAATCATAACAAATTTTGTTCTCTCAAATGGAATACAATAAATATCAGGTTACGTAATACAATCACATTATAGAGAACACAGAAAAGTATTGCAATACTAAAATGTTTCAATTAGAAATATAAGCCTTTAAAATGTCATTATGTTTAAATGTCTTGTTAAAACAAAAAAAAAAAAAAAAATACTGTGAAGAAAAAGTTGCTATATAACCTAATCTATGATCTGTAACATTTTTCAAAACTTGAGAGTGAAACCATCCAAATTTAGTTTTTGAATTAATCGAATAAGAAAAATTTAAATCGAGTAATAAGGATTTTCAATACAATCTTGCATTAAATCAAGCAATTTTCACGATATATTGCAGATTTAGACCTCCCTTGTTTTTGTTTATTCTTAAAATTGTTGTTTCTTCAAAGCATTAAATTACTCCTATGACAGGTACACTTCAAAATAGAAATATAAAAATTTAAACAGAATGGTCACAAATAGGAAATATAGCACTGAAAACAAGTCATGCATGCCGCTCGCTGTACACCTTAAACTATCCCCAAAGCCATTCATCATTAAGAATGATGAGTGTGAAAATGATAACTGAACAAAAGGAAACACTAATTCTATTAAGTAACAAGACAACAATTGCTCAAGAAAACCTAATAATGTAAACATTTCCACTACAATGATCTTTGATCATTATTTAAACCTTAAATCAGCTGATTAACTTATTTTAATTTATTTATTTGGGTACTATTAAATTTATTTATTTAATTTATTATTTAAATGAATACATTATTTAATTTCATGATGTTATATCATAAGTGAAAAAAAATATCACTTATCAAAAAATAAGTCATCATGACTGGTATTGCCATTTTAACTTATTTCTTGCCCCCATTAAAAGAGAAATTTTCATCTCACATGCCAAATATTTATCTGAATTTTATTCTTACAAAGAAATAGATATGTAAGATTGATTTAATTGAATTTAAAGGCCAATTATTCTGAAAAAAATGGCCATTATTATATAGTAACATCTTCAGAATCAAGAGGGTTATGAATAAAGTTGTTGTATTGTTAATAATCAAGTTGTCGCTAAACAATCATTTATATAAATTATATATTTTGAAAATTCTGCAACCAATCAGGTGAAAATGCACTTTACATCTAACCACAGCTTTTTCATTTTGAGCACGGCTTCTGTGAAAGTTTTATGTTTTTTCAAATCGGTTGAATTTACCTGTTGTGCAACCATCATTTCCTAAGGATGAAAGTTTGGATCAGAATCCTCCTTACACCTTGATCTGAAACTCACCTCTAAATGATAGGAAGGGACTGTTTTCTATCGGCCTTAATGTTCATTGAACTGTGCTTACTGCTCCAGCAAGTTTTGTTTTAACATAGTGAATTTAAAATTTTCTATCTGCAATAATGTATCATTCCAAATAGTAATGCTTCAGTGACCTGAGAGTAAAATGTAATTTTAACGCACATTGTATTTTAGTGATCGAAAAGTGGTGACTGCTTTTAAAAAAATTACATCATGATCACTGAAAATTGAATCATGTGTCACCCCATTCATACCTGCAGTTATAGCCAATCCAAAAACATCAAAATTCCCAGCCAAAATCTGTATTATTATGTTATAAACATTATATTTATATGCAAAATCATATTCTTATAAATCCCATCTATTTTTATGATCCTATGTTTATCTGTTTTAAATATAACATCTTTCAACTAATCGATGTAATATTTAAGTAATATTAGTTTAGGTTTAATACTATAGGAAATTTTATATTACAAATATTAAAATTATTAAATTATTATTTCTATTAAATTTTTCATTTACATATGTTTATACTAGCACAGCCTTTTCCATTTATATACATATCAACAAAGTCACCTTATTTGTCACAATATACGGTCTAATGCCCTAATACAGCTGACAAATGATAAGTCTGCTACACAAAACATTATTTCCTTTTATTTCTCTTATTGTGTTCGAGAAATGGATCCATTAATTTCATTTTTACTGATGCGATTCATTACACAGATTAGGGTGATGAACTCCAATGTCTAGCTGTACTGGACTGGAATCCTTGATCAACGACCAAATGTAGGAATAACTTCAATGCTTGGTGACAAAGCCCCTTCCTCTTCTTCATAATTTTCTGGCACTAATGATCTGCTAAGAAATCAATACTTTCACTCTCAAATCACAATTATTTTAATTGTTACCTTCCTTTATACACTTTTGTTTCATGAATTTTCATATACACAGCCACGGTTATAACTAAACATAACACAGCCTTGTACCTTACACACTTCAACAAAAGTCAAAACTTACTTAGGTTTTCAAAATTACTTGACTATTTACACATACAACCAAGTAGTTACTTGTAATTCCAGATAACTTGATTAAATACTAGGTGTGTCAGTACTGGCTGCTTTATTAGTTTCAAACATACTTCTTATTTGAAAAAAGTCGAGTAAAAGTAACTACTTTATTTTATTTACATAATCCAATCTGTTGGTAGATAGGAAATACAGGGTCATTGAAAAAGGTTGCAGCAATTTAAAAAAAATCTTATTTCAGAAACTGCTAGAGATAAACGAGTATCTTTTTTAAAAATTCACCAACTCTACAAGTTTTTTTACAAACCTTACAACGTTTCAATACGAGTTCCATTGGTGGCTCTGCCAACCTCCCGTTGATAATCAACTTCTGCCAAGGTCTGCTGGATCATCGCAGGCGTAACTGTGGCAATACAAGCAGTGGTCCGTTGCCTTAAAGATGGTGTACTTACTTGATCTTTTCACTCTAGACAATGTTTTTAATATATCCCCATCGAAAAAAGTCTGGGGGTGTCAAATCTGGGCTTCTTGAAGGCCAAAGCACAGGACCTACCAATCCAATGATTAGGGAATCTTTCAGCGAGAGCATGTCGAATGCTTATGCTAAAGTGTGGAGGTGCACCATCTTGTTGAAACTTTACAGCAACGTTACTTTCTTATTCAATTTGGTCAAATTGTGGGAAAACGTATAATTGTAGCATGTCTAAATAAACATCACATGATGTGACATCAAACTGCACCAGAAGTTTACTTTTGGAAAATCTCTGAAATATTCAAAAATTTAATTGGGTTGCCAAAATCCCCATATCCAACAATTATGCCAGTTGACTGACATGGAAAGTCACAATATCAGTAAACACAACAGTTTTAAAAATGTTTAGTCATCGTCAATGTTATTAAGCATTTTAGTGGTGAATTCAACATGTTTAGGAAGAAGGTTTAATTTGATTTTAAAGCTGAATTTTGTAAGCACAAAAGCATAAACACTTGTGCAACACATAACTGTAAACATCATCCAGAAATTGATTTTTTTGGGGGGTTCTTAAACAACTTTGCGTATATGCTTCATCACTCGTTTTGGACCATCTAGGGGACTTTTTCACTTGCCAGATTCCTTAAATTGTTCGTACTACCGTCTGTCTAATGCAGTTTGCATGAGGGGGGTTATATCATTGCCATAAACATGCTGAAAACACCGTTGAACAATTATAACTAATTTATACTCTGCTAACCACAAAACACTGTACTTTCTGCACTGACTGACAATGGTGCAGAGATGCTGTGCGTATTGACTGTCACATCAAAAAAAAAACACTGGCTGATTATTTTACAGTTCCAATAAATACTTTATCTTAATTACACAGGTAATCAACAGGTACAATTACACAGGTAGATGATTTTTATTTTATTGCTGCAATCTTTTTGATTACCCTATATTGTTTTGATACTATTGTTTTAAATATATTTTTAAATATAAATAATTGTAATCAAATGCATTTCCTTAAGCCAATCACAATGTTTAAATTTTTCTTGTTCATTAATATTTACATTGCTGGTTTTATTATGTGTGTTCTTTCAAGTAGTTTATCATTCAGATTTGTTTTCTATAATTCAAAATATGTGTTTCTTTTCCCTAATGTGTGGCAAAATTAATTTTTATATTAATATGCTTGTAAATTTTTTTAAAGTTTCTGTTTGTCATTTCAATGTAGAATGTTTTACAGTGATAGTCTCTACACTAATAAAATAGACGCAAACCTTTGCTCTCTTATATACTGTACAGTAAGCAAATAAAAATTAAAAATACAATTAATGAGCGAATAATATTTGAAAATATGATTACCTTAAGTAAGTAATATAATTAATTTAAATTATTCAAAAATGTATAATTTATTTTTTTAAATTTAATCAAATAATGTAACAAAATAACAGTTTCATTGTCTGATGAAACTTAATAGAAGAATAGTTCTTTTTGCTTCAATTAGTAAGGCAGAAATATATCTCTACAGTTTTAATGTTTTTAATTTTTTTTAATAAAAACTGAAAAAAAAAAGAAAAATCTCTGCTTAAGTATTTAAGAAAGCTAACAAATAAAAGCAGTTTGCGAAAAATAATAATTACGTTCTCCTGCTAGGTTGCAATTTGCTACGCTAATTTAGCAATACATATTCAGTACATCAAAGAATCCTTAAATTTTATGAAAATCTTTCTTCAGGTCATTCCATGAAAAATGTTTTAAAAAGCTCCATTTGCAATCCTATAAAAATAATAACTGTAATATCAGATCAAAACAATTGATCATCAAAGATAAAAAAAAAACTAGCAAACACTGCCAGCCTAATGACAATCACTGAATGATGTTGACAGCAAAGATCTCTTAAATCACATACAAGTGAATCATGAAAAGCAGTTAGAATTAAAAATTAGAACTATCAGTTTCTCATAATGTAGAAGAAAGAGAACAAAATAAAAAAACCACTTAAGATTTAGTTGACCACAATAAAAAATTCTGACCATTCAATTGTTGAGTATATTTTGGTTAGCATTATTTCAGTCAGCAGCTTTTAGAAGAATAGAAGTTCTGAAATTAACAGGAACTTTCACAAACAAAACACAAGCATGGAAGCCATCCATACTGTATTTTAACAGAAATATTTTTTAAGTAGAAATGTCAAATTGAAATGAGACTTTTATTTAAAGTATTAAAAAACCTGAATATTCTGCTGAAGCTCTCATTTAATTTCTGCTTAAATACTATGTTTCAAAAAATTAGAGTAAAGTTTATACAATATTATAAAAACATGTACTTTCTTCTAGACAGTTTTTATTTCATTTGTAAGATTTGGTAACACTCAACAGTGACAAAAGTATGTTAAAAAATAATAATACCTGTTATGGTATCCTCATTTTGGAAAACTAAGTTAGAAAAAATAAGACAAGTTATTAAAATATATTAATTCCTCACAACAGTCTAGAAGTATAAATTATTCTTAAATCTATCTATATATATATATATATATATATTTAGTTAAGGATTCTTTGAAGTATTATAATTAAGTATTTTAAAATACTTAAATATAATACATAAAAGAATTCTTTATATATATAAAGAATATTAGAGTCCTATTGTCTTTTTTACAAATTTATTCTAATCTTGATGAAATTTTTCACACAAACAAGAGGAAAAATAAATGAAAATAAAAATTATGATTACAATTAATTTATAGTGAAAATAGTTCTTTTATTGCTTTGGCTAAACAGATTCAGAAAGTAGATTTAAACCCACACTTGTGAAAAAAATCAGAATGTTCAGTAAAAATGTTTGTGTTTCATTTGACCACGACTGTAATATAGAAATGGAAAGGTAGAGACAACCTTGACCTTTGACCACCAGATAAAAAATGCTGATGTCATCAAAAAGAAATTTAAAAAAATTACTGCAAGCTGTAAATATGCACAACACAAATGCTTGCTTACATTGCAATAATGTTTACAACTTTCAAAATTATCAGACGACAATATTTCTTCCAATTAAAAAGAATGAAAGAAAAAACAATAATGAAAAGAAAATCCAGAAGGAACTAAAAGGGATTCTTTTCTCAGAGTAATGCATCTGTTTAACAATCTGTTCTTTATAATATAATAGCATTTCCAAAAGCTGTTGTTTGACAACAAGGGTTACCCGATTGGAATAAAAATTTATAGAAAAGTATAAGGGTGCAGACGATGAAAATTATTACACTTCAACAATTAAAGGGATGACCCTTTAATTGTTGAAGGCTGGTACTGGTTCTGCAGACCAGAGGATATAATTACTGCATGGAGGAACGGAGAAAGTCAGTAGTTCTGCGAGGCCATGTTCAGTGCAGCCGTGGTAACAAGTGGGTAAATGCAGGAAGTTGTTCGGAGTGTTATTGGTAAACAATAGTGAAAGTGACAGTATTCTATTCATTCATAAAGTATTGGATAGTTCTATTGTAAACAGTAAAAGTAATAATATCTGAGAAAAGTGACTTTAATGAACTTTTATACTGTTCTATTCTTATCTTACTGTTAATGCAATATCAATTTTTATTAGTCATTTTAATGTTTTTAGTAAACTGAACTGTCAATTGAACAAATCTTGTCCTTTTTATTTTACTATTTTGTATGTTATATATACGTATTGTCATTATTTATTTTGTTTATGTCTCTATATACAGAGTAATAAACTGTATTTATAAAAATCTTATAGTTTGTTAGTCTCTCAATATCCTGGTCGAACTGCAAAAATGTGAAAATATATTTGTATGTCAAAGCCTAATGGTTTTATATAAATATCTGCCAAATTTTCATGCACTCTTATATTCAGATCTTATACATCTACTGCACATATTTACATGATCCCAGGATTCTATCAATTACTTCTTTAAAATTCTTCATTAAGGAGATCAAATTAATTTCTTAAAAATAATTATATACTTTTAAATAACAATAATAATTATGTGCTACAGTAGTGCAGAATTTTCGTAATAATTATTGTCTTTGTTCCAGGTTAAATAGTAATTACACAATGCGCTTCAAATTAATATTTCGATTATAATGTTATGTAATATTTATTAAGTTTTACTTACACTGATAAATAATACAGGGGATGAAAGAGCAACTCAAAACAGTTTCTCCTGTAAGTGTTCAATGTGAGCACCATTTGTAACACAACACACATTAAGCCAATAGGAGAGTTCATCCCATACTTTAATCAGCAGTTCTGGAGTAATTATTTGCGACAGCTGCTTCAATCTTGTGTTTCAAGTTGGGTAAGTCAGCTGTTAATGGTGGCACATATACTTGATCTGTATAAACCCCCAAAGAAAAAATCACAAGGGATCAGATCAGGTGAACGTGAAGGCCAGGGCAAACAAGCCCTGTTATTTGGTCCCTAGAAACCAATCCAACAGTCAGGGAGAATTTCATTCAACCAATCACGCATAGTGTTATGCCAGCGAGGAGGTGTACCATCTTGTTACCAAATAAAGTTCTGTGGTTCATATTGTAGTTGAGGAAAGATTTGCTAGGATTACACACAGACTCCCTTACACGTTCAACATTGTCTGCTGACACACTCTATCGTCCTGTACTCTTCCCTTTACAAATGTAGTCGGTGGTCATTCACGGACCACAAAGGAACTTCAAAT
Organism: Lycorma delicatula; assembly: GCF_047948215.1. NCBI lineage: Eukaryota > Metazoa > Arthropoda > Insecta > Hemiptera > Fulgoridae > Lycorma > Lycorma delicatula. The sequence continues at coordinate 161,687,329 of NC_134460.1, read as the reverse complement.
GTAATGCATGTTGAATGGAAATTACAGATTCACACTTTGTAAACTGCAAAACAAGAGTGCTTCCTGATGGAAGGTCGCCCATCTTTGCCACTAACATTTTCAAGAGAACGTATAGGAAACAGTTTATGAACTGGTACATAGTTAAAAAAGAGTTGCACTTCTATTTCATGTATAATTAATCAATGCACATAAAATGCGAGAAATATTACACAGCTTTAAAACTTAATATTCATTTTAAAACACTGTATATTAGAAAATAAAACTAATATTGTTAGAGCTAAACTGGAAATGTTTAAGTAATTAAATGTTTACTAGTATAATTTCAATAGAATATGTTTTAAACCAAATAATAAATAAATGTTAAAAATAACTTTAAATTGTGCATTTTAAACATTTGAACGACATTGTAATCTGTACAAGCTATTTTATAAAACTGTATGAATTACTCATGCTTGGCACAGATCACATCTTTTCTACCTAAATTACAATAAATAATGTTTAATAACTTATGTGTGTGTGAACGAGTATAAGATAGTATCACTTGAGGACGATCCTGATTGCTGTGGCAAAACAGGGAGGTGGTGATTGGTGGAAGAGGTACTAGTCAAGGACTGTGCACCGGGAGTTCAGGGATGAGCAGGATATTTATGTTTTTGTGAATGCAGATAGTGAATGAGGGCATGAAACAGAACTTATGCTGATGTTAACAAAACTGATATTGGTATAAGCGCTACTCGACTGTTTATTTCATTCGATGAATATTTGTATTAAGTCAGCTATTTTTGTGTTTGGCAAGTAGCAATCACAACTAGATAAATATTAAATATTTAATTAAATATTACCGGCTGTGGTCCAAGGATCAATATTGCACCGATAACAAACAGGTAAACAACTTTTTAGTTGTTTACCTGTTTGTTGTGCAACGGTTTTATATAAATACATGCGGGATTCTCTCAGCATTCATAGCATGTTTCCAAGTCAATAGTTCTGCTAAAGAATCTGCACTATTACCTGTTATCTACTATTACCTACCTCTGGCACAATATCTGCATACGCATCATCTACATTATCAACCAGGAGAGTGAAATCACTATTTATGCACTTACATACTTGCTTAATTTAAATTAGTTGTTAAGTGAATAAAGACAACACTTGAGCAATATTAAATAATATTTTTAAATGAAAACAGTAACTGTGCATTGAAATGTCAGTTTAGAAGTAGTCAGAAATTGTATTCTTTTCAATTCGATGAAATATGGTATGAAATATCAGGAGTAGGTGGATCGCCTAAGAAATCTGGGTATAACCACCATAATGAAAAACTAATTTACTCTAAGAGAAAGTGAAAAAAATTATATCCAGTCCATCGGACAGGCATCACTTGGCATTATCACTGTGAAACAGAGCTCAGTAGGTGGAAAACTTATATACCTATGCTCTTGAAGATGTTAATGGGATTTGCAGATGACTGCAAGAGAATACTTTTGAATATAAAACAGGAATTGATACTTCAAAGGTTTTCTTCTGACAGAAGAAAACCTTTTAAATAGTAGTTGGTAAAACAAATTATAATTTGACACTCTGAAATCGTGTATAAGATCCCTTACAAGTCGCAGATGATTATTTGCTGCTGCACTTAAGAATGGAAAACGATACACCTATAACAATGGCTTTCCAAAGGAACCTACAAAAGTATCAATCCATTCCTATAACAAAACAAAATTTGTGGAAAGTGAAATCTGCTTCACAAGCGGAAAATCAGTTATGTCATAGTAGAATTTTCAAACACAGAAAGAATCAAGTGAACAAGATCAATTCAAATTTTGACTAATGCGATATGATAAATCTGAGGTTGTATTTAAATTCTGTAACTATCTATTTGAGAATATGGAAAATGATTACACTTTTTTATAAAATATGTTTGTTCAGTTTTATAAATCTTATTATAACATAGTCGGAGTAAATTTAATCGGCATAAGCCGATTATAAAATTTATACCTTTATTTGTATTCACTACTTAAAAGAAAAAATGATTTGTTAAATATGGGTATGGTTGTGCGGATTGAATTAGTCATTAAATATCCCTGACAAAACTGCAAAATACTGTCTGATAATTACAGATTGCATGATGAAATATACTCTATTGTCTGTTATTAAAATTCAATTGTGTAAACAGGTTGATATTGCTTAAAATGAGGCAATAAATTTTGTAAATTGAAAAAAAAAGTGGATGTAACAAAATTCATATCGAAAAAAATTAAAAAATATACAAAAAGCAACAAAATAAATAAAAAGAAAAAAAACAAAAACTGTTTACTTCAAGTGTTTTATGGAAGGCTTCCGGAGGAGAAATTTCATTCATTAATAAAGAAAATCCCAACATGCCGAGGTTGCTATCTTGAGGGTGATAACACAACTGATATTCTTGGTTTATATAAGTGTATGTAACAACATCGGTTTCATACATTGTTTGGTTATTGTCGGAGAAAGTGTAACTGAGTTTGATGGCTTCCTCCAATAATAATGATGATTTTTATCATAAATAATTGGTTATAGTGGGATCACTACACTTTTGCAATACTTTTCTTCCATCCACCTTATGCAAAATCTAATCTCAAACTGAGATATTATCAAATGATGAAATGGTTGAAAAACAACTGTCACCATATAGACTGGAATTACACAGACACAATGTACACTGAGGATACGATAAAAAGACTGTTCACAATTTTCTAATATATACAAAAAGGGATGGGAAAAGGTTCAGAAAGGAATTTCTCCAAAGGTTCAATGACAAAGTTTGGGAGATACTGGTAGCTCCTAAACCCAAATTTCCAAATGTAAACAACTGTTCTTTCCATAAAAGCAGGAAATATGCACGGCATAGCTTATGTTACTATGTGGATTGGTTGGGACAACAGACATTATCAATCAAAGCAAAGGCATCGATAATGGGAGGGATCAACCTACCTGGGAAAGCCCAGGGAGGTTGATCGGTTGAATTCGTTTTGATATACAAATGTCGAAGGTAAAGAAAACCTCGCTTTAGAAGAATTTTATTATTCTTTCAAAAACCTAAACGTCAAATGTAAGTCGGTGCTGTCAGACTTTGTATTGTAAGATCTATGTGTAAATTATTACGTAGAAAATGTATCAACTTGTACAAAAAAATTAGTGGTAGTATAGTACCAAGGAAAATTTATAAATAGATTTTAAGTCAAAAAAGACCCATCTGTGTAAGTACATATGATGGAGAGGGTATTTCTACCTGCCAAGTCATCTTTTTATAAATTGACAACTTTTTGGTGACAGACAGTCTTAAAACAAAACAGAACAGTCTTAAAACTTATTACAGAAACAAAAATTTCTGTAATATAAATAAAACTGTTTTTAACAAAATGATAATGATATCAAACAAGGTAAGATACTACATTTCTATTATCAAAATCTATTAGAATTTTCTTTAAAAAAAAAAAATAAAAAAATCACATGTTAAATATACGTAATAGATAATAGATATACAATGATAGATAAATAATGTTTAAGCGTTCCATATAAGGAAAAAAAGGGGAAACATTTGTTATAAAACTCTTATCGGCCTGATTTCATTTATATGTAATACATATCACATTTACAGAAATAATACGATTCTTATGATTATTCGTTGTTTAATAAATGTTTTATCTACTAAACAAAAAATATTAAATCTGTAGGAAGTAAGCTAATTTCAATTTATATACTGTTTCCTAGAACCGTGCAAAGTTTTAAAATATCTGGTCAAAAACCAAACATAAAAAATATGTTTTCCTGTTAAACTATTGTGCAATATAAATATGATAAAACCAATGTACTTAAAACACTGAATTTCAGGAATATAAACTAGAAATATTTATATAGTTCACAATAACCTAATTTAAAGTATTTATTTACAATATATACACTGAAAACTGAAAATAACCTTATTTACACTTGTGTTTTGGTAAACAATGACCATGGCATTCTTCTTTGTGGAAAACACAACAGTTCTTGATCTTTTCCTATTTGTTTTAAAAGTAGGCCATCAAGAAAATGTTATCTAGATAGAGGACTTTGTTATTGTTGGTATAGTTTTCTTTATAAATTATGTAATAATTTATTATCATTCTGGCAAAGAGGTTGAAAACCACCTTCTTCCTGTATTTTACAGTTCTACGCTCACCTAGATATGAGTACAACATCATATTAAAAGTATTTATGCCTCCTATGTGTTTACTGCAGTCAATAATTAGGGATGGTTTTTTTTACTAGTAATTTGACACAAGTCTTCTTTTAACATCTTCAACATCTTTAATTTGTATTTTAGATGACAGTAATATTACAGTTTTTTTTTGCAATTTTTTTGTCTATAGCCAGGTGCCACTATTTTTCCCTGTTTGTAATACCTCATTTTGACCCATTTATAAGTTTTGTTTTATTCCATCAAGTAAACCTATTTTGTTTTTCCTAACTGTTCCAGTGAAAAAGATCTTTAGTTCACACAGTCTTTTTATAAGCGAAGCACAAATAAAGAAATTATCGGTTAACGCATGAGCGTAAACCACATTGTTTAACTCCATCAGAATTGGTGCCTTTTTCCTCTTTGTAACAGAACATAGACATACAGTAATTAGATATAGAATCGCATAAAACCGACAACTTAGTTCCTCTTTGTTCGGTAAGTACTGGATTAAAGTGGTTTGACTGTTTTCTTCCAACTAAGGATTCGTCAATTGACAACTGTTGGTTTGCAGTGTAATAAAATTTAAATAACCTATTGCAGTGTTGAAGCAAGGGTTTGAATTCTTTAGAAGCATCATACTGTGGTTGATTTGCTTTTGGAAGTTTGCTGTTGTTAAGTTGGTATTACAATATAAGTTAAATTTGACATCGCTTTTTGTAAACATTTCTGGAAACCAAGGTGTTTCTTGGTAGTTGACCAATAAGAAGGAACGGTTGGTTTTATACAGAATCGTTCAAAAAGTTCCATATTAAGAATCACTGTGATAAATGCCCTATCTTATTCAATCCTACTGGGATACAGTTTTGTTTATGACTATGAGGAGAAATATTGTCTGATAATGTTGTAATAATCTGTTTAGCTTAACGACTGGTTTCATTTACAAATATATTCAAAAGAGCCTCTGTGAAAAACAAATTAAAGTAATCTATAGGCTTAGATTCTACCGGTGGACAGTGTTTTAGCCCTGGTATTTCATTGTAAGAAAAATCATGAATAATATTATCAGGCATTTCATCATTTATGCTTAGCCAAATATTATTGTCAGTAGATCTAACAGCTCTATCTTCAGACTCAGAGGAATTACTACTAAACACACTTCGATTTATTTGTGAACCTAAGGTAGGCTTACCAGTTTGACTTGATCTAGGCAAAAGCCTAGCTTGTCCTGATGTACTAAGTTGTTGATCTAACCTATCACAAAATTGAACCACATTCTCATTTTCTAGCTGATAGATTAGATCTGTATCGCTATTATAGCAAAATAAATCATCCAGCTATTCTTCAGTAGCTAATAAATCAATGTCTGAGAATTCACTATCAAGTAATCTGTCTACTTCACTAGATCTATGATTTTTGTGTGCAATTTCAGTCACGTGAATCCAGAACACTATATACATTTAGTCATTGAAAAAAAAAAATACATACAACAAAATAATAAAACAAAAAACTGAACAACAAACGCACTGCATAGAAAGTCACGTGATATCACCTCACATACAACAAATAACATACATTGTGACCTGTTAGTGTTAATATGATATCAGCTATTTTGTAGTCGTCTATTTATTATTTTTTTGTTTAGTCAAAGCGAGCCTTTATTTCCAAACACCATTGAATATTAAAAGAGATATTGTATATACCGCACAGTAGTTCAAATTTTTACAGCCAATAAAACATAAATTACAAAATACGTTGTGCGATGGATCGTCACCATGGCACTTTTCATATGGAAAAATGGTGGCAATAGATATTCAATATTCAATATTTTTTATAAATGTGCGAAACTCAGATGTAGCATAAGCAACAAATATAGTATGAATATATACTGAAAAAGCAGTTTAATATTATTTACCTGCAGTTGGTAGATTGTTATATACATGAAGAGATCTGATTCTATGTAAATGTAAAGGATGGAACTGCAATAAATGCAATGTATCATTATAATTAGCATCACTGACAGAAGCTGGTTCAAACATCAGACACTTGAAAGTTAAATAAATCAACATTAACAACATATTTAACACATCTTCCAGAACGTTTACAACATCTCAGGGAGAAGCATTACAGAAAATACAAGGATAAAATAATGCTAATCACTAAAGCCATGCTTAACAACTTGTTCAGTTAACAAAACCTTTAAGTTAAACAGTACTTTGAGATCAGAAACTGTCTAAAAGAACTGTTGCTGTAAGACTACACATTTATAGAGTGAATAGTTTGAATCAAACAATAGTTATTTTCTATTCATATATACACTGTTGTACCTTAAAAACCACTAGGATTTTTTATTTGTTTATTCATAATGACATGTTTTGAAAGGTTTTAGTAATAAAATACAAAATGAAGAAGTAACGGTCAAACTTTAACAAAATTTTTTTTATATCCCAATTCTGTTTTTTCTACAGCTTTCAACAGAGAAATGTTAAAAGAAATAGCTAGCTACATAATTTATTAAACATTTTATGAAATGTTTATTTTTGAGGTGTAACTACAATTCGTTTCATTAACAGTACATGTACTGTTATTAATATTCATCTTACTTTATTTCATTTATTGTTTGTATTTACTGGCAGTGAGTCAAGTAAAGTCAGTAATCATTCATTTTATTATCCACCAACTCTGTGGTGGGGAGGTAGTGTCAGCCTTTCATCCGGAGGTTCTGGGTTCAATTCCCAGGCAAGCATAGCATTTTTCATACGCTACAAAATGACATTTCAGTATACCACAAACAAGCTTCAAGCTTATGTGGTGTAATCATCTAGCAAAAACAAGAGAAAAGAAAAAAATTATGTATGAGTAATAATAATTATGAATATGAAAGTAATGTTAAAACATAAAAAAATGATCTTCTTACAGTCACACAGTGATTGGTAACTCTAAATTACAGCATTATATTTTTCTAAATTCTTTTTGTTAAAATTGGTAACAAAATGATAAAAACTTATAGTTGTCTACTATTATGTATCTTTCAATGCTTTTCAAAATTAACTATTTTATAATTCTAATTATCATCTCCAAGTCAGAAATTCCAGTTTTTTTCCATTAGCTGTATGTACGTGTGTTATCTACAAGAGGATTTGAATCAGTTTTCCATCCAGTACAGCATTATACTTTCCATTTGTATCAATCCAAGGGTTTGTGTGCATACAACGTTGTTTTTGCTTATGGTAATTGAAAGCTTATGTTAATGGTTTTATAGCAATTTAGCAAGAAAAACCAATACTAAAATGGATTCTAATTTCATATAAAGTTATACTGTCCACTTGAAATTCTGGGAAATGTGATAACCAAATGGTAAACAGCATGTTTCATTGTAACCATAACTTATCACATGTAAAAATATGTTACTTTGCAGTGTTTTAGTCCACCTGTGATAGATTTGACAAAATTTTCTGATTGAAGCCAGTATATGTAGTATGGAAGAACTTTTGTACTCATGTGAAGTATGCATTGCACAGCATCATGCAAAATAGTATAAAATTGTGGGAGGGGGGAGCGCTGGTGGAATAGTTGAGATCAAAGAGGCAAAAATCAGAGAAGAAAGAATTTAGGGTTTGGAAGAATTGAATGCAGAATACCATTTTTGTTTTGGTGCCACTATCAAATTAAGAGACTGAGGTATTAACACATCAAGGAATATACAGATAACAGCAAAACAACAATTAGTAGTATAATTTCCTAGTAGTATAATTACAAAAGGTTTTGTTTCATTGACAATCAATCACGCTTAATCATTTCATTGATCTGGTGCTTCATTACCAATGGTATTGATAAAACATAGACAGTTGCTAAAAGGTATATATCACTTTATTTATTTAAAAATAGTTAAAAATACAGTATCACTTAATTACAAATCAGTTATAATTACAAAGAAACCTGCAATGAAATACTGCAATTAAAAACAAAACAAAAAAATACAAAAAACAAGAATTTTGCAAGTTTAATTAACCGTCGAGGAAAACTCAAAACCACAGCAAAATTGTTGTGGTTATTGCTGCAGTACTACCACACACTCTTGTGAGGTTGATGGATAATGCTGGCTACAAGTACATGGCGGCTGTTGAAATGAAGGCTGAATCATGCTCAGCTACATTTGTCGTGGCATACATTTTTGCGAAATGTGCATTAGATCAATTCTTACTACATTTTTTTATCAGTAGGGATTTGTTTTAAGCTGGAAGAAGCAATTATAAGAAAATTTTATCATCATCTTGTGTTTTATCGCTATTCTCACATTTAGATAAAATGTCAAGCAGCTTTCATTGCACAGTAGGTTTTTCTTTTTTTCTTCACAAAAGATGCCAAAGCATCTTCATCATTGACTGTTTTTTCAGCCGACCTACGAGGCTGGCTATTCTGTGTGTTGTTTTGTAGTTGTTCTGAAAAAGAATGAATTAATATTACTGGATACTGGCTGGCCTTCAAACCATGATAGAAAAAAGACAGCTTGTCATAGAAATATTTTTTTCTAATTGTTACTAGACCCCGATTCATTAATGGTTTTTAGGGACCGAGAATTTTCTAAAAATTGTCTTTCATGTTTTTTTTTAAATTTTGTTTAAGTGAAAATATACAGCTAAAAAAATTGTTACTATGTTTTTGTTGTAATTTTTTTTTCAATAATTAATTCAATGTAATAATCAAATCCTAGCATGTACTCATTGCTAAAAATTTCACAAAAAATCCATGAAATTGAATCTTATTAAATTATTTTCATTTATAATTATTTACATTTTTCAAATAGTTTGTAAAATCAAAATTTCTTGGGCTAGAAATACAATTCAAGTTAGGGCTGTAACCTCAAACAGAATCGATGTGCAGCATTTTAGTAATGTAGGTAATGTAATAATGATGATAATAATAATTATTATTAAATATATTTTAATAATGACTGCAATTTTATAAAAGTTTAATCGCTAACATTGTTGTATTACAAATTACTCCTCTTCAATTTTTTTTTGACATATACCTAGCGACAGGAATATTTCATCTCATGCTTTACGACACCAATTTTTAATCGGCACTGCAATGACTTCCTGTATCATAAAAGACATTCACATCGCCATTTGGAAAAAGTTATCTTTAAAGAACTTTACAGCTTACACAAGATTGGATATTTATAATCGCCAACAATGGTGGTTCAATGTATTTTAATTACAAACACTATTTTTCAAACACTGATGCAAATTGTTGTTTCATATCAACTGATATTGAGGTCTATGATTGAGAAGGAGACTGCCTTATTTTGTACTGTTCTCAACCCTTGGCAAGTTATGGCCGAGTTACTGTTAAACCATCTGCTTTTGTTATGAAAAGCGGATTAACCACCGCGGTTGAACACAAGCAACCCAAACCACAGCTAATGTAAACCCTTAAGCTAATGAGGATGAAACTTTAAAAAATATCTATACTTTAAAATATAACTTAAATTATATTTGTAATAACTAACAAATATAACTTTAAAATATATATATTTTTAAATATTACTGGAAATGAGACATTAGTGTGCGATTACAATATTAAAACAAAACTTCGTTATCACAAAGGGATGGATGCTTATGCTGATAATGTGCCTATGTACAAATTGCAATTAATCTGTCAGTTTTTGGTAAACATGACACAACGGATATTCCATATCCTCCTTGTTAATCTGATCTTGCACCTGTAGAACATTTTTATTCCTTCAAATTAAAAACAAAGATAAAAGTTTGATGTTTTCGGTCGATTAACTTGATAAAGGAAAATTTTCTATGCTAATTGTGCAGTGTCTTGAACGAAGAATTCCAGAGATAATCTGAAGGGTGGAAGAAATGTTGGGAGTGGTATATTCAAAATGTATTTCAAAGTAATCAGAACCTTTTTTATTTAAAAAGTTTAGGAATTTTACAGACAAACCTCATATGTAAGTATATGCAAACAAATACATAATACATAATATATTGCCACAGCGACGACAATGATGCTGTAACATTCCAAAACAAAAAATGTTAAAAATACTGCAGCCAATATGTTAAAAACAGTAGGCAACTTACTAACTGTTAATTAACATCCATTATTAAATAATTATAATGAATTACTTTAAAGCAGTTTTTTTTTAGTTTTATTTATAGTTACTTTAAATAATTTAAAATATGGCTAAGCTGATAGAAAATTCAGCCGGTATGATAAAAAGTCATTTAGAATAAATTCAAAAACAAGAAACCTTGATAAAAATAAGGAATGGAATAAAATAAACAACAAAGAACTAATGAGTAGAAGCTAATGCTGTAAGAAATGTGGGAATATGTATTAAGTTTTTCCAACTAATTCTCTTGAATTTTGCATGATATTTACAGAATATTAGAGTATTTATTCATTAAGTTATAACAATCAACTAAATACTAAGCGATGGGGACATCAATCTATTAACAAATATCTTCAAATAATCAATATTGATGGTAAAATTTTGTTACATTATCCGGTAAGTTATAAAAAAAAAAATTAGAATGCGATAACTCGTGGTATAATATCATAACCATCCTTGAAGTCAGCATTTTTGGCAAAGGTAAGATTTGTACATAGCAAAAAAAAAATTGATTGAACTGAAGAAATTTCTTAATTTTATGACGTTAGTTAAAAATTCTTAGACGATATAGTAATCCCAGTCGTACACACACAATGATCTGCATTACCTAAGATACCAGCCTTATACAAAGTGACACAGAAACAGGAACTTTTGAAATGCACAGTGCCAACATATACAATTGGCAGAACTGCTTTATGCAGAAGCATTCCTGCTAGCCATGCTATCATCTTGTAGTAGTGGAACAGTCAACAGCAGGCTTTTGCCATAAAAATGCTTTACAAAACCAATGATAGTTTGGAAGGTGCACAGAGGGAGTTCTGATGGCATTACAATTTAGGTCGTGTTATATAGAAAAAATGCGACAGAAACATGAATTAAAAACTTTGAAGAGACTTAATCGACTCTGAAAAAGAAACTGACAACACTATCAAGAAGTGCTTATACTCTACACAATATTGAGACTGTATGCGTTTCAGTCGTACAGAGTCCACAGCGTTCAATTCGTAAACAAGCAGATATAGTTGGGTTGTTCTGAAAGCGTGTTCACTGAATTCTTCATTTCGACTTAAAATTTCATCCTCGCAAGTAAAGATCGTGTAAGAACTGAAGGACCATCAGTTGCGCTTTGATTTCTGTCAAGAAATTATGGCAAACATTAATGAGGACAACAAATTTCTGGAAAAGCTGTGGATGTCAGATGAGGTACATTTCCATCTCACAGGTTATGTGAACAATCAGAACTATCGATATTGGGGCAGAAAGCAACCCCGATGAACTTCATGAATGCCAATGTTCATGAAAATTTACACAGCAGCAAGGTAAAAGTATAGAGTGCAGTTTTATCACTTCAGATCGGTATGTTCCTTCCCAAATCAGCTGATTTGGAAGTCAAGAGTTCCAGCTTCAAGTCCTAGTAGTCAGTTATTTTTATATGGATTTGAAGAATACTAGATCGTGGATACTGGTGTTCTTTGGTGGTTGGGTTTCAATTTACCACACATCTCAGTAATGGTCGATCTGAGACTACACTACAAGACTACACTTCATTTACACTCATACATATCATCCTCTGAAGTAATATCTCAACGGTAATTACCAGAGACTAAACAGGAAAAAAAGATCAGTATGTTCACATGCTGCAATATTTTTTTACACCTGTATTGAACAATTTCCCATACAAGCATGAAGTCTGGTTTCAACAGGATGTAGTGTGCAATCAATGGCTGCTATGTGAGAATTATTCTGTAACCCTGATATCTTAAGATTTGGTGACATTTCTGGGTCCCCAAGATTACTGGATTTATCAGTTTGTGATTTCTTTTTCTTCTGGAGATACTTTAAAGCATGGTCTACAAGGGTCGGCCAAAGGTCCTGGGTGAAATGAAACAAGCAATTCAAGACAAAATTCATGGCATCCCATCCGAGATGTTGCAGCGAGCAATGGGGAATCTCAATGGCAGATTGCATATTAGAGGACACCATTTACCTGACATAATTTTCTAAAACTGATATTAAGTATTTTGATAATCTGATATTTTTTAATCGGTTAGGTTTCTGCCATTAAATTTTTTTGTTACATTTTTTAAAAGTTTGCCAATTTATTGTAATCTTTGAGCATATTGTTCACATATTAATAAACTGTAAATGCTTAAAAGATGGAAAAAGTGATAAATAGCCTTTTCTGTAAGCAATTGAATAATGGAAAATATGGAAATTTAAAAAAACTTGCCAACAGATATTTTATAATCTTCAGCTCACTTATATTTGTGAACAAACATTTTCTTTAATGAATCTAAATAAAAGTACAGCAAATTCCATAATTAAATTTTGCTTACTTAAGTGAACTGTTTTTGTATTTAACATTTTTTAATTTTCATACTTCATTCGGTTCGTGAAAAAAGTTTTCTTTCCAATTCAGCCCAGAGGCAAAAACTTGGCTATGCCTGTACTAGATTATTCATTTGTTTTGTATTTTTGAGTTGACTAGATAAATACTTTGATTATGAAAATAAGAACTTTATTTTAAATATAAGAAATATTGTAGATTAAAAAGAAAGTGATACATAACGGATTATATATGCTGTGTATAAAGAAGAAACCAAATAATTAAATTATAAACATCATTTACTTTACAAGATAGTTTGTTATTTGTGACATAACATTTGCAATGTTTTTCTAAAATGATATATTTACTAAAGCTAACTGTAGAATTTTTATATGCTGTACATTATCTTAACCTTCCAAATAAGTTGTCACTTCCAAACCTTTGAAAACTTTCTTGGTTGTCGTAATTCCATTTAGTTTGTTTGTTATCACCATCTCCATTATAAACTGGATATTTTACATTACTTTCTGGAAAGAAACTCTTACCTGCCTAATACCAGACTATACCATAAAGACGACAGTATTATAAACAGAGTTCAGTGTAATTTGATTTTAATTCTTTTTTGATATAAGAAATAATTTAAAATGTTTTAATTACTTGCACTTGTTGCTTTTTCAATGTAGAATCTTATTTTTTTATTATTTAATATTACTTACACGAAAAAAATTTAAAATTACATTAACTAATCCAAAAATATATAGATCTTACCTTTCTTGTAGTAAATCCAAACTTTGCACTACATTCTGTACATTTTGAAACCTGAAACATTATAAACAATTATAAAACTTGGGAAAGGGAACAAATTCAAATCTATGAAACAACTTATCATATACATGCCTCAAAGTGATACTTAGAAAAAAAAGTACATGTTTTTTTCAGTAAGAAAAGTTTTGTTATAGTTATAGATCAGGACAGCAATAAAATAAATATATATGTTTAAAGAAAACAAAGTAAAAATTTAAGAAATGTATATTTAAAGTAAAATTATTATTTTAAAGTAAATAAATTATTAAGTTTATTAATAATTTAAATTTAATATTTTTCTGAAATAAACCAATTTGTGAAAGATGTAAGGGTTTTATGAGGTCGATCAGAATATTATTTTAGAAAATACAGGAGGCATCAGAAAAACCAATAGTCATCTATTATTACATACCCACTACCAAACTTTTTCAAATTGAAATTTCCACTTTAAATTTATATAAAATGAATTTTATTTATCATTTCAAAGGTTAGAAAGATAATATAATTTTTCAACTTTTCCTGCCATCATATGTACATACTATTATGCACATTTGCACCTTAGCACCTGTGATCAATGTAATTCACCTTTCAAAATAAAAGACAAAACTGCAACTCCATCGATAAATGAATTGTTTAATATTAATAATAAAATCAATGGTTAAACCATATGTTCTATTGAACATGCGAGTCATTTTACTATTGCCATAAAATTTTAAAGTAATACAACATTTTCCACACTTCCCTGCAATATGAATGAGCCCCGTCTGCTGGAGAAATTCAATAGTACTTTTTCTCTTTAAAACATAGAGAAATTAATCAATCATAATTAAACGCAGTTACATTAATTCAAATGATTGACATGTAAACATAAACTAAGAGTAATTGTAAGAAGTCTATAAATAACTATTATCTATTGAACACGAATATTGGCATGAACTTAAAATTCATTAATAAATTAAAAAATAATTTCCTTAGAAATCTCATCATGAATAAAATTTAATATAATAAATAGAGCTAGACCAATTATAGAACAACTAATAAATTTCCACGATCATACTATAATGATCTTATTATCTATTACAATAATAGTAACAATTATAATAATAACAATAACAAAAAATAAATTATCAAATAATCTGCTAACAGAAAATCAGATAATAGAAACAATCTGAACAACAATACCAGCAATTATTTTAATTTTCATCGCTATCCTATCAATTTTTTTTTTTTTTTTTTTTTGTCTTCAGTCATTTGACTGGTTTGATGCAGCTCTCCAAGATTCCCTATCTAGTGCTAGTCGTTTCATTTCAGTATACCCTCTACATCCTACATCCCTAACAATTTGTTTTACATATTCCAAACGTGGCCTGCCTACACAATTTTTCCCTTCTACCTGTCCTTCCAAAATTAGAGCGACTATTCCAGGATGCCTTAGTATGTGGCCTATAAGTCTGTCTCTTCTTTTAACTATATTTTCCCAAATGCTTCTTTCTTCATCTATTTGCCGCAATACCTCCTCATTTGTCACTTTATCCACCCATCTGATTTTTAACATTCTCCTATAGCACCACATTTCAAAAGCTTCTAACCTTTTCTTCTCAGATACTCCGATTGTCCAAGTTTCACTTCCATATAAAGCGACACTCCAAACATACACTTTCAAAAATCTTTTCTTGACATTTAAATTAATTTTTGATGTAAACAACTTATATTTCTTACTGAAGGCTCGTTTAGCTTGTGCTATTCGGCATTTTATATCGCTCCTGCTTCGTCCATCTTTAGTAATTCTACTTCCCAAATAACAAAATTCTTCTACCTCCATAATCTTTTCTCCTCCTATTTTCACATTCAGTGGTCCATCTTTGTTATTTCTACTACATTTCATTACTTTTGTTTTGTTCTTGTTTATTTTCATGCGATAGTTCTTGCGTAGGACTTCATCTATGCCGTTCATTGTTTCTTCTAAATCCTTTTTATTCTCGGCTAGAATTACTATATCATCAGCAAATCGTAGCATCTTTATCTTCTCACCTTGTACTGTTACTCCGAATCTAAATTGTTCTTTAACATCATTAACTGCTAGTTCCATGTAAAGATTAAAAAGTAACGGAGATAGAGAACATCCTTGTCGGACTCCCTTTCTTATTATGGCTTCTTTCTTATGTTCTTCAATTGCTACTGTTGCTGTTTGGTTCCTGTACATGTTAGCAATTGTTCTTCTATCTCTGTATTTGAACCCTAATTTTTTTAAAATGCTGAACATTTTATTCCAGTCTACGTTATCGAATGCCTTTTCTAGGTCTATAAACGCCAAGTATGTTGGTTTGTTTTTCTTTAATCTTCCTTCTACTATTAATCTGAGGCCTAAAATTGCTTCCCTTGTCCCTATATTTTTCCTGAAACCAAATTGGTCTTCTCCTAACACTTCCTCCACTCTCCTCTCAATTCTTCTGTATAGAATTCTAGTTAAGATTTTTGATGCATGACTAGTTAAACTAATTGTTCTGTATTCTTCACATTTATCTGTCCCTGATTTCTTTGGTATCATTACTATAACACTTTTTTTGAAGTCTGACGGAAATTCCCCTTTTTCATAAATATTACACACCAGTTTGTATAATCTATCAATCGCCTCCTCCCCTGCACTGCGCAGTAATTCTACAGGTATTCCGTCTATTCCAGGAGCCTTTCTGCCATTTAAATCTTTTAATGCTCTCTTAAATTCAGATCTCAGTATTGTTTCTCCCATTTCATCCTCCTCAACTTCCTCTTCTTCCTCTATAAAACCATTTTCTAATTCATTTCCTCCGTATAACTCTTCAATATATTCCACCCATCTATCGACTTTACCTTTCGTATTATATATAGGTGTACCATCTTTGTTTAACACATTATTAGATTTTAATTTATGTACCCCAAAATTTTCCTTAACTTTCCTGTATGCTCCGTCTATTTTACCAATGTTCATTTCTCTTTCCACTTCTGAACACTTTTCTTTAATCCACTCTTCTTTCGCCAGTTTGCACTTCCTGTTTATAGCATTTCTTAATTGCCGATAGTTCCTTTTACTTTCTTCATCACTAGCATTCTTATATTTTCTACGTTCATCCATCAGCTGCAATATATCATCTGAAACCCAAGGTTTTCTACCAGTTCTCTTTATTCCGCCTAAGTTTGCTTCTGCTGATTTAAGAATTTCCTTTTTAACATTCTCCCATTCTTCTTCTACATTTTCTACCTTATCTTTTTTAGTCAGACCTCTTGCGATGTCCTCCTCAAAAATCTTCTTTACCTCCTCTTCCTCAAGCTTCTCTAAATTCCACCGATTCATCTGACACCTTTTCTTCAGGTTTTTAAACCCCAATCTACATTTCATTATCACCAAATTATGGTCGCTATCAATGTCTGCTCCAGGGTAAGTTTTGCAGTCCACGAGTTGATTTCTAAATCTTTGCTTAACCATGATATAATCTATCTGATACCTTGCAGTATCGCCTGGCTTTTTCCAAGTGTATATTCTTCTATTATGATTTTTAAATTGGGTGTTGGCAATTACTAAATTATACTTCGTGCAAAACTCTATAAGTCGGTCCCCTCTTTCATTCCTTTTGCCCAGCCCGTATTCACCCACTATATTTCCTTCCTTGCCTTTTCCAATGCTTGCATTCCAATCTCCAACTATTATTAAATTTTCATCTCCTTTTACGTGTTTAATTGCTTCATCAATCTCTTCGTATACACATTCTACCTCATCATCATCATGGGCGCTTGTAGGCATATAGACGTTAACAATCGTTGTCGGTTTAGGTTTTGAATTTATCCTTATTACAATGACTCTATCGCTATGCGTCTTGAAATACTCCACTCTCCTCCCTATTTTCTTGTTCATCACGAAACCTACTCCTGCTTGCCCATTATTTGACGCTGAGTTAATTACTCTAAAGTCACCCGACCAAAAGTCGCCTTCCTCTTCCCACCGAACCTCACTAATTCCTACTATATCCACGTTTACCCTATCCATTTCCCTTTTTAAATTCTCTAGCCTACCAACCTTTTTTAAGCTTCTAACATTCCACGCTCCGACTCGTAGAATGTTATTTTTTACTTTTCTGGTGACCCCTTCCTTAGTAGTCCCCACCCGGAGATCCGAACGGGGGACTATTTTACCTCCGGAATATTTTACCAAGGAAGGCGCCTCCATTATTGCTTTTGAAAATGCAGAGCCACATTTTCTTGGAAAAAAAAACAGCTGTAGTTTTCCATTGCTTTCAGCTGCGCAGTACTCAGAGGACTGAGTGATGCTGATATGGCCGTTTAAGTCATTGTGACTTACGCCCCTAACAACTACTGAAAGAGCTGCTGCCCTCTTTCAGGAATCATTCCTTAGTCTGGCTCTCAACAGATACCTCTCCGATATGGTTGCACCTTCGGTCCAGCTACTCTGTATCCCTGAGCACTCAAGCCCCCTCACCAACGGCAAGGTCTCATGATTCATAGAGGAGGCCTATCAATTAAAATTTTATATTTAATGGAAGAAGTAATTAAACCATCAATCACCATTAAAACAATTGGACATCAGTGATACTGATAATATGAATACTCAGACTCAAAAAAAAATAGAATTTGAATCGTACATAAAACCACAAAATGACTTTACTTCATTCTGACTAATTGAAGTTGACAACCGAATAATTATTCAATTCTTAACACAAATCCGAATAATCGTATCATCATCTGATGTAATCCACTTTTGAACAATTCCATCAGTAGGAGTAAAAATAGATGCAATCCCAGGACGACTAAATCAAATTAGATTAATAACTAAAACCCCCGGGAGTATTTTTTGGACAATGTTCAGAAATTTTTTGGAATAAATCACAGATTTATACTAATTACCATAGAAAGAATCGACATAAAACCATTTATTAAATGAATGAAAACATAAAAATAAATAAACATTAAGTGACTGAAAGAAAGTAATGGTCTCTTAAACCAAAATATAGTAAATATTGAATACTCTTAATGAAAGACGCTAGTTTAAAAAAAAACATTTAACTGTCAAATAAAAAATACATATAATGTGCATCTTGATTCCACAAATGTCGCCAATAATATGAAACATTATATTAATAATAACAACAGCTACAATTATAGTTAACATAACAAAGTTATTCTTCATAACAAATCTAAAACCCCCACAAAAAAAAAAGAAAACTAAACATTAACTGAAAATGATAACTAGTCTTTTTTTCAACATTTGATCCAGCAACAATTACAAAGAAATTACAATTTATTACAAAGAAATTGAATAATTATACTCATAACAACAATAATTTTACCAAAATGATACTGAACTAAAAAATCTTGAATAAATATAATAATAAAAATAATAGAAAAAAAACTAATAAACGAATTTAAATCAATGACTCACCAAAAGGAAATCCTAATTATAGTTATATCAATTTTTATATTTATTATAATTAGAAATGTACTAGGATTAATTCCATATGTTTTTACATCAACAAGACAGTTAGTAGTATCAATATCAATTGCACTACCAAGATGAATTATAATCACAACATATAGATGAAAAAACTTTACAAATGAAATATTTAAACACATATTACCAACAGGAACTCCCTCCCCTATTTCACCAATAATAATTTTAATTGAAACCACAGGAAACCTTATCCGACCAATTTCACTAGCTGTTCGACTTACGGCAAATGTAATTGCAGGACACCTACTAATAACACTATTAGGAAATACATCATCAATAAAAATATTAATATTTACTACACCAATTCAAATGATCTTAACAGCAATCTCAATAATTCAAGCATATGTATTTGCAACTCGTGTAACACTTTACTCTAGAGAAGTACCTTATGAAAAAAAAAAATCACCCGTTTCACATAGTTACAAAAAGACCATGACCAATTATTTTATCAATAAATGTAATAACAATACTAACAGGAACTGTTAAATGAACTCAAACAAAAGAGTATGACCTAATAACAATAGGTATGACTTTATCAACAATGTCCATAATATTATGATGACGAGACGTAACGCAAGAAGCAACACTTCAAGGAAATCATACAAATAAAGTAAAATCATTAATAAAAATAGGAATAATCATATTTATTATCTCAGAAATAATATTTTTCTTATCATTTTTCTGAATATTCTTCCACTCAAGATTAGCACCATCAACTGAAATCGGAATAAATTGCCCCCAAAATCTATTAAACCCTTTAATCCAATAGAAATCCCACTATTAAACACAATCATCCTAATTTCATCAGGAATTACAGTAACATGAGCACACCACAGAATCTTATTAAACAAATTATCAATATCTAATAAATCACTATTACTAACAATCTTACTAGGAGTATACTTTACATTTTTACAAAAATGAGAATATCAACAATCAACCTTCACAATAGCAGATTCAATTTATGGATCATCATTCTTTCTAACAACAGGGTTCCATGGCATCCAATTGTAGGAACAACCTTCCTTACAATCTCAATAGTACGATGTATAAAAATACACTTTTCAACCAACCGTCACCTTGGGCTAGAATGTAATTTGATTATTCCATTACCTATCAATTTACTGATGAGGAAAATTAAATTAAATCTTTTTAGTACAAAAAGTGTAATTAGCCTCCAACTAATAGATTAAAAAAATTAAAAAGATAATCAAAATTACCTTAACAATAATATCCTTAAGCTCAATTATTATTATAATAATAATCATTACAATAGTAATCTCAAAAAAATAAAATAAAATAAGACGAGACAAAAACTCACCATTTGAATGTGGATTTTCTAAAACATCATCAACACGAAAATCATTTTCTACACACTTCTTTTTAGTTGCAACCATCTTCCTAATCTTCGAAATCTCAATAATTATACCCATATTTTCCACAAAAATAATAAACATAGACGAATTAATTCGTCTATGTTTATAATTAACGCCTAATTAATAGAAGAGTTAATTGATACCCAGCAACTGAAAACTGGTATCCACAATCTAATATTCAAATCCAAATTTAAAACAACTACCGTTATTAGGATTCGAATAATCTGAGAACTCTTGACATCCGAATCAGATGATTACACAAATTTTACTGCTAGACCAACCTGGAGGGTTAAAAGCAATTTTTTTGATAAGGTTAAAAATCTTTATGTGTAGATCATATGTTTCAGTGTTTATAATATATCTCTATACAACATTCTACTTTTGTGTAAAATAATATTTGTAAAATTATGATTTAATGATATTTCTCAGAAGAGGAACGCTTAAATCAGTTTAACTTGATACTATTCTTTATGATGTACATTGACTGTTTAAGTTTGGGCACTTTTTTTTTTAGTGAAGAATATTTTCTAGTACAGAACGTAACATACTGATAAATGATCTAATAATGATCTTTATACTGATTTAAGCACCTTATTTACAACTGCTACATTGGAGTGGTGCTATGAAAATTTATTTAGTAGTATTGTATCAAAGTAGACTCAAAACTACTAAATGATCCAACACCTGTCATTGTAGAACATATTTATTGTTTGAAGTTTGCATGATTTCTTAGATGCATTTTTAAATGTTAAAGATTCAGTCTACAAAGTGAAAAACCTAAGTATATTTTTTTAGAGGTAATTGCAGTATCAAATTGAAGTATTATCTGTACTTCTTGAATCTGTTATTACTGAAGGAATTGTGCTCTTGAAAAAAATTGAAAACTCATTTTTAAGTATCATTGTAAGGCCAGATAATATATAAAACTTTTCATCTATTGGAGCATCATTGATAATTGATAATAGAACAATTTTAATACTTCACTATAAAATATTGTAGATGTTAATACTTTCTATAAAGGACTGATGTTTAGGGCCAATATAATAAACTTGAATTTCAAAGGAGAGAATACTAAGGATCTGAAAAACGTTTGTGTACATGATTATACTGAAAAGTTTGTAATAAATAAGTTTACTTGTTTATTTATTGCATACATTTAAAAGTTGTATTTAAAAAAGTAAGGTAAGGTATGTTATAGAAATTGTTAGTACTATATAACTAAATTGTGAAGAAATTGATGAAACAAAGATAAATCTGTCAAAATTATAATGCAAGTGATTCACTCCTGAATTGAGAGGATGCACTCCAACAAGTGGATTCTTAAAATCTACAGATTTTAAATAAATAATTTAATCTTCGAGAATTACAGGCTTCTGAATTACAGCATAGTCAGGAAGTAATTTTATCCCTTAATACTAATTCTATTTACTTGGATGAAAATGGTCATTCTGACTGGTTAATACTCAGATGATTCTCTCTCGCCCCCCTCTCTCTCTCTCGCCCCCTCTCTATCTCACACCCCCCCCATACACAATCTCCCCCTCGCTCATTCCCTCCCTCTCTCTCGCACTCGGGTGTGTGTGTGTGTCTGTGCACGTGCATCATTTCTAAATGAAAGATTTCCAAGCAACAGGATCAGCTGTCAACACCCCACTTCTATCATGTCACCATAACATTCTGATATTTACCAAATGATACGATTACGAAAATCATCATTGCACTATAAATAAAGAATTACATTAATATAACACCTCTGTGCCAAGTGACAAAACATTTTTGGTGTGATTAAAATGTTCCTTCCACAATATTAATGTAATTCTTTATTTATAGTGCAATGATGATTTTCGTAATCGTATCATTTGGTAAATATCAGAATGTTATGGTGACATGATAAAAGTGGGGTGTTGACAGCTGATCCTGTTGCTTGGAAATCTTTCATTTAGGAATGATTGGTCAGAAGGATTGAAATATGTGGGTGAGCAATGTTTATTTTATATCTGAATAAGATTTCTTAAACCTGTCAAAAAAAGTTATTCCAGCCCATATTGAGTGGAATACGCTACAACAGCATATGCTAAGTCCCCTCTCTCCAATTCACTCTTTAGTCTGCATCTTTAATGCTGCCTAATAAAAAAACCATGTTTTTCCTGAGCAACTCCTATCACTTTTTGTTATAGAACTTGAAGTGTTGCCAGAGCATAATGTGATTGTTTTATTGTTTGCCCTGAACATTATCGTTCAAGAACCCGTACACTTATTTTATTAAGGTTAAATCTATTCTATTTAACTTGAAAATTTCTGCATTCTTGTCCAGTGGAACATTGACTTCATGATCTTACAGTTGCAACAGTATATTTGCAATCTGTTAGTGACAGTATAAACAGAAATGCAAATCCTGTACTTTGAATTTAATCTAGTATTTCTATTTTGGGAGGATTTTAATTAATATCAAACTATTAATTATCTTAGGTTTATTTAACTTAATTATTATTTTGTTAGTACTAGAGTATTCTCTAGTATTAACAAAATTGCTGTTATATGTGAATTTTCTTTCCTGTGACTTTTGCTAACTCATGAAATATTTAATAAAAGTGTTTTTACTTATATTACTCATTAAGCATGGATTTTATAGTTTGAATTACTGTATTTTATACTTTAACTCACAAGGGCAGCTGGTCGGCTTGTGAGAGAGTTTATTGATGTTATTTTGTAAGGTGGTAGGGGAGGGGGTTCCTATTTTGAATCCAAAATGTCAGCTTCCAACTTGACTCTGTTTTAGAGTAAACTTAAATATTTATTTATAAAGTTAAATATTTTCAAGTGGTTAGAGTAGTTTATTTGTATATCCAGTCGCAGCAGCCGAATGTTAGTGAGCGTCCAGTTTCATAATTGACAGGTTTTGGATTTGAGTCTGTTAGTTTGTTAATACTTTTTTCTCATATATTAACCTAAATGATTTTTAAGCTGACCATTTGCTCTTGTCAGATGCGAGTGGATTTGCTTCATACTTTAAATGTATGACCATATTTACTGATAGGCTGACAAAATTTTAATGCTTATTTATCTGTAAAGTAGTATTGAAATTAAAAACTAAATGTGAATTAATTAAAAATTATCATAATAAAAGTAATGTTATTAGGCAATAGCCACAATGATCGTCGCCTAATTTAATTTTCCATTTTGAGAAAAAACTGTAGTAATTGAGATTATTGCTAGTTTAGAAAATCAAAATTTTCAAAAATTATATTAACAAAGCAAGATTTAGTTTCATATTCTTTTCGTTTTAAAAAAAAAATAATTATGAGACGTTACGAGAATAACATCTCCCTAATACATAATTATGAGAATACATAACCGTATATTATAAACATTGATTTTTTCTTATGCAATTTATATTTTATTGTTCAATTTGAAACTTGTGTTAAAGTTATAGTTTCAGATAATCTTTGTTTAGTGTATAAACTTTACTGATCGAATAGTGTAATTGTATAAGTTACTGATTGAATGTCTATTGAAGTTTTTAATAAACCATTGTGTACTAGTAATATTTGTATGCTAAAATAAAAGGTATCTATTTTTTCCTTCTGATTAATCGTAACATTTGTTTAATAAAACATTTCTTATATCATGCTTTGTTAAATACTAATATATTTATACAGATATATTTTTCTGTAATATATTCATAACTTATTTCTGTTCAAAATAATTAATTGTTAAGTTAACAAATTGTAGAATTCTGCAATGAAATTTTTTTTCAGTGTATTAATTTTATGTTTTTTATCTTGATCACATCAGTGTATGTTTTTTAATTGTATATGAATATATATAAAAATACCTGTTATATGTATGTTTTGTAATATATATGAGGTTGTCAGGTAAAGTCCTTAACATTAATTTTTAAGTAAATAATTAACATTTACAACTTAGGCTGTACAATCTTTCACCTTCAAAGAGGTTGTTTCCTTCACTTGAATGCAAGCTCTCAACTTTTCTTCCATCCATTAGAACATTTCTGGAAAGCTTCATTGAGGATACTGCATAATTTCACTAGCAACTTTTCCTTTGTCGATTCATTCTACATAGTGTTGGCTTTCAGCGACATTTTTAATCCGGGGTATTAATAAAAATCCACTGCTGCTAAATCAAGTAAATACAAAGAGTCTCATGTTTTGCTAAAAACTATTGACAAATTAATTTGTGTGCTATGGTTTGTCAGCGTGGAGCATCTGTGGTATGTGTGTTGGTGGTTTGTCAGCGTGGACCTGGCATTTTAACCTTAAAACATCAGACATTTTTTCCTGGTAGTTAGGTATAAACTTTTGTTATGTTAAGATAAGTTTTCCTTTGTTGCCTTGTCCAAGAAATTTATTGTGAACAATGTCCAACATTCAATGATTTTGATGTTAACAGTTAAACTAAATCTGATCATCATGAAAAGCGTGGCTATCTTTAAAATGTTTCTATTAATAAACTTTTGAGTCTGGCTTAAATCTTTGTTTTTAAATGTAATTTAACATTTCATTAAAGAATTTCCTGATTTAACTGAAACTTCTTGTGAAAATCAGATACCTTAAACTCAGTTAAAATCTCCAGGCACACAACATTTGTACTATGTCACAGTCCTGTTTATGTGGAGTACATGAGCCCTTAGAATATAGTAATCGCACATGCCTGCCACAAAAGTTACATTTATAATGAAAAAATCCTTTTGAACAACAAAAAAGCATATCCTGCAACACATTGCTGTCTGTATCTTCCTACAGACCAGCTGTTTTTTTGTTGAGTTAATAATAATTCAGCAAAACATTGTGTTGGAATTTGTTTGCAAGGTTATTTCACAATATTGCTGAGCGATAATGCATTCTGATTAATAGTTCTCAATGGGACGCTATTTAAAAAGTTCAGGAATTTACCGGTCAAACCTCATATACAGGGAGTTGAAAAAGTAGATGTATAGTTACAGAATATAGAATAAAACGTAATAATATGATATAGTTTTAGTTAAGTAACAATATGGATTAAATTCAAATTAGAATTAAGAAAATTCTTTTGAGTATTCAAACGGTTTGCCTTCAACATTAAAATACTACTCCTGTAGCCTACATTTAACATTTGAGCATACTTTGCTACAAAATTCTTTATTTTCATTGAAAAAATAAAAAATTTCCTTCGTCAATAAGTAGGTATCCTATTGGGAAGTTCTTGGTCAAATAAGTAGTCGTAGTGTGCTGGAGTCCATCCTGCAGAAAATAGAACTCTAATGTTGTAGTTCCCCTAAAGTCTGTATATATTATCCCTCAGGATGTTAAGATACTTTTGTTGGTCTACAGTACAACTCATAAAAAATAATAGGTCTAACAATAAATTTACATGAAAGGCCTATTCAAACTAATAGCATATTGATTCAACTGTACCTTTATTGTTACATCAGGGTTCTTCTTGAGTATACAGACAATTATATATACTACCAAAAAATTTGAATGCCATCAGAGTTGAATGACCACTGATTTCCAGATCGTTTTTCTGTGTTTCCTCTTTTGGGATGTTACATAAAATATATTTGCCAAAAAGTCTGTCTTGTTCAAAACATAATTCATATTATAATTGTTCCAGGAAATCTATAGAAATAGAACTTTGTTGCATTGTGCTCAACTAAAAACTACAGCACTGTGTTAATGCCGAAGGCAAATTATTTGAATATTTAAACAGGATTATATTTCACACAATTGAAAATGTTCCAAACTATTTGTAATAGTAAAGAAAGTGATGTTTTATATTATTCAGTTTTATGTTATAATTATCAGAAATAAATTAATCTGCCCTTGGAAATAAGGATATGTATAAAGGGGAGTTTAATACACATCAACACTAAAAATAAGCAATATGTTTAATGAGTTTAAGATTTTAATAATTGGTTTCTAAATATTTATTAGTTGAAGGGGTCAGTTTTAATGATTTTTCCCATTGATCTATGCATTTCTTTTGGTAAAAAAAAGCCATTTTCCTGTTTGATAAAAGTAGCATTTAAACAGTTAAAAGAAACCCTGAAACATAAACATAAAAATAAATTCTTTGCTGTAGTAGTAGAAAAAAGGGAAAGTTAGCAGTTCACTGGAATTCAGAAGATTTGGACTTTAAAACAACTTCTTGAGGTTTAATAATTATGGGATGCACATATGCTTATATGTGCATCCCATCACTTCAAACCAGATTGGTCCAACACATCACCTAGTAAACAGACGAAATGGTATTTTAATAACACCTGTGTACTTTGCATCAAGTGTGAGCACACCACCATATTTCTTTTACTTGAAAGGAACCTGAACAGTCCAAGAAATCCTATGAGAGGGTCAGCCATTCTCCAGTCTACAAAATAACCGCACAGTTATTATTTTCTTTAATAAGTATTTTGGACTAGTGGCTTAAGATTTATTGCTGGAGAAATTAAACCGTGTGTCCAGTCACACACCCAAAGAGGAAATATTTTATGCCATAAAGGCCCGATCGGTCAGTTTGGTTGGTAAGCACAGTTTCTTGTAGGTCATATGATCTTGATTCCTGGCAAGAGTATGGTTTTTTCACTTATTTTCCTCATTAATTTGTGCGAGCTACTTGCCTGAGGTCATAATGATGTAAACCTATATACATTTTTAATATGTACATATATACATTCAAACGCAAATATCATTAATTCAAACTGTGAATTTGTCTTTAATTGCCACGTTCCTGTTTTATTACTTAAATCCACAAAATAGTATAAACAAATAATTGTTAGTGAATCTACTTGTAGTTCCGCTTATATAAACTACATTGTTCTGCAAAACATTTTTCTTGTACTTGCAATTATTATTCCATATATTTGAAGTTAATTCTGTAATTAATAAATCTTGTTTCACAAAAATATTACTGTTAATATTTTACGTATAATATCATATCTAAATTTATTAGATTTTGGAAAGAAGTGCTTCTATTAAAAAGGTTTTATCATGCAATCTAATGACAGTAGTGATAGGTGGTTTACTAGAACCAAGATTAGGTAATAATCTGTAAAAAACAGCATAAATTTTGATGTGAATTTAATAAAATAAATAGAAGGCTTCAAATTCCAGTATTTGAATCCATCAACATTGACATCTCTTCTTATTCGATTCACTAGTAAGAGGGGGTTAGAATTCACATGCATGTAACCACACATTGTGGAACCCTGTATTAGATTATAAACAGTGATGTAGTTTTATGGAATAGGTCCCTGATTTACAGCGAATAATCTTTCACAGTCTTAGAAAAATATTATATCAGGTGTTCTAAACACTGTTACTGAGGGTTCAATTCATTTCCCTTTGAAGGCAATATGACTGAATAGCTTATTTATTTTTTTTCTATAAAATTACTTATTTATCTGTTTGTTATATTTAATTGTTTTTGTTTGTAATAAACTCTGTATAATTTACTGTAAGTGATATTTATAGTAGATAGCATTTTATTTAATAAAATATTCATGCTGGTGTGTTATGATTAAAAAATTAATTGACCGATAAGTTGTTATGATGCATTTATTATTTTTTTACAGTCCTGTAAAGTAGCATTGTATTTAAATTATCAACTGCTTGTAAATGATTCATCAAACCGTGATGTTTTATTATTGCATATTTATGTATCACTTGTCTTCCTTTGTGTGTTTATTTTGTTTTACTTTGTTCATTCTCCTAAAATAACTACTCTACAGTCGTGTACGTTTTTACCGTTCCTTGGTATGAGTATTTATGGCATGGTATGGTATATATAAATTCATATGTTTTTGATTGTTCCAGTCTAACCTATCCCACTCTTTATAAAAGTAATATGTTGCAAATAATAATAATGGAACATTAGATGAATCATATTTTAAGTTGTTGTTAATGAATATCTTCAATATTCAGTTAAGCAGTTCTAGTTTGATAAATTAGAGAAAAAAAGGTTTCATATGAATTCAGTCCAATGTATTTTTTTTTGTATATATGTTTAAATTGGAATGAAAAATAAATAATTAAAAAACTTCAATAATTAGTATACAATGACCAAGTAGAAATGAGTTGACATATGTATCTCACAAATACGTTTGATGAATGTATGATGTTTAATGTGTTCACATTAGCATGTGAAGGAGTGATATAAAGTTGAGAGATTTTTAGCATAATAAATTAATATTAGTCAAAATAGTGAATATGTTATTACGATTTCTTTTGTTTGCGTGCAAGTATTTATGTGTGTGTATTATTTATGTTTATTATTTTATTATTGTGGTTATTAAAATGTATGTAGTTGCACATAATGTAACATTCATATATATGTATATATATTTATAATATTTTTTAAAAGTGTGTGCAATTACAGGCATACATAAGATATGTTCAAAAAAGAAACTAAACTTCATAAATAATGCGCTAATAGTCCCAACAATTTGTAGGGGAGATTATCAACCGTGATCTACAAAGAGTAAGCAGCATGCTAATTTTATCATCCTGTGTTTTTGCACATATTTAAGCTGAAATTTTACTGTTGAAATGTATTGTACTATTCTTTATGAATAACTGAATTTATCAATAGTGTTTAAATATTAAATTTTTTGTTAAGTTTGGTTAAATATTCTTTGAAAAGTTTTTGAAATAAGTTATTAACGATCAGAAAATTGACTATTTGAAGAGTACAGATCAAGGATGGTTGATGATCAATGGTTGCCGACACTGCAAGCTTCATTTCATTCTAGGAGAGCTCTTTGGATCATATTAACGTTATTCTAATATAAAAATGAATTGTTTTTAGATTAAAGTTAGCTTCTTACAACTTGAATTAACATGAAAAGAGATCACTTTGGCATCACGTTAAAATTTTATCTTCCAGATTTGATGGACCCAGTTATTCTTAGTGTAGAAAATCCATTTCTTTTAAGGTATTCTTTATCTTATATTTTTGTAAGACTCTGGACCAACATTAAATGAATAAAGATAAATTTTAAAAAAATAAATAAAAAAATTTTATTTATTCAAAGAATCGTGAAGAAATCTCTAGAAAAATTTAAAATTACATGAATTGAGTAGAAACAATTTTTACCATTTTGTATGTACATAAAAAAAAATTACATCTGTACTGTTGTAATATATTTTCCAGGCTAATTGATCGAAGTAGTTATTTTGTTTTGTTGTTTCTAAGGTTGATGGTAAATTGAACGATGCTTGCCTTGAAATCCCTCCTTGCTTGACAGTCGGCTACATACCTGATTACAAATCGACCATTTCTTTACTTGCACAAATTATTTTTATTTTCTATAAATAGGGGTCTAGCCTACCTGCGTTACAGAAAGTACAAGGATTACCTCTAAAATGAAAGCTATGTTAATCCCCAGAAAATATTTCATTGTTGCACCGGTGTACTTTTGTATGAAGTTTAGTTGTATTTTTTAACATCCTTATTTTATTATTAGCGCAATGTACTATAATGATTATAATAGATAATTATGAAAAAATAATGACAATTATATTATAATATATATATGAAACGGTTGCATTATAATATAATGTATTATATATATTATAACATTTCTTTTTCCTTAATTTTTTCTTTTGTTGAAACCAGCATTTTTATACATAGATTGTGTAATATTGTTATATTTTCATACCTTTAAATTTTAACATAACGTACTGTAAATAATTCATTGCATAGAGTTGTAATGTAATTATATTATAAACAATATATTAATATAAATGTCAAAACTCTTATTTTTGTTATTTTTTTATATATTGTATACATACAATATATATTGTGTACATATATACAAGTACTGTATTATTATTACTATTATATAAAATAATAATTATGATAATACTTTATTTCGTTTTTCTACAGAATATTTCTATATCCTCTTTCCTTATTTTTACTTCTTGAATGTTACATTACACAATAGAAAGGAAGTGTTTGTAAAGATTAATCCTGTACTCGTATATTTCTCAATGATTTGAAGTCATTTTAGTTAATTTCAGGTACACATATCTTTACTCTTTAAACCTCTCTCTGACCACTTGACCGCTTGATTGTCCAGATACAGGTAGAGCAAGGTTGTTTCTCAGCTTCTGTTCTAAGATTGATTTTTGGCAGAAAAACACTTATTTGTAGCATGCATATTTTAAGCTGGTTATTGCAAGAAATTGATTTAACACTTGACATGCAGTTGTAATACTTCTTGGAAGGACAGAAGCCTGATGTCTGGAAGACAAGTCATCATTCACTGTTTTGCTACCCCTGATCCTCTTCCATTCTTTGGATTCTTAAATGAGATGTGATGCTGCAGTAATAATAAAACAGTATACATTACTATACAATAATAATTATCAGATTTTTAGTGATAAGTTTAAGGACTTAAAATTTTATTTATGATAAAATCTCACTAGAATCTCTCCAGTTTATTACATTTGAGTGAATTCAGAACACATTTTAAATGTGAACGCATGTTAAAAAAGAGAGATATTTCATTTTAATATTTTAAATTGCCTTTATAAGATCATTGAACAGAATGAACTGCACATCCAACTAATCCTGTAAACGGTGAATAAATTTTATGTGTTTGATATTCTTAATTCAAATTTAAGCTGAATTTTAAGACTAATTCAAACAAATATAGTATTCACTTTTTATAGTAAATTGATATCCTATCAGACAGTATTCATACCGCTTTAATAACAAAGACTGTTAAAATTTGTAAACTGTAGTTAAAACAAAATAAAGATGAGCTAACTTTTACTGGGTCTGGTTGTAGGTAGCTTTTTCTCTGTTTAAAAAACAATACTTATTACCATTCACATTGGTGGTTCCCCCACTGGCTGTCTGTAGCATTCACTTGCCTTGTCACCTCCTCTATGACCAGACACTCCTACTCCATGTGATAGTCTACAAGTTACTGCGAAAACGGTGTTGTGCTTTCGCTATACAATATATGTGTATGTTATGAAATATACAGAACTTACACTGTGAGCTTACTGTTGTGCTTTCGCTATACAATATATGTGTATGTTATGAAATATACAGAACTTACACTGTGAGCTTACTGTTTTGCAGGTTGTGTGTGAGAGAATGTGTGTTTATGAAATGAGATCCTGTGGCAGGGACTGTATGCTGCACATGCAACATGCTATCAATGATAATGAGTATAGTGCTTATAGTTATAATTAAGCAGTAACTTTAATATTGTAAAACAAATGAATGAAGTTATAAAATTTGATACTTCTAGGAAGGTCTTATGAGTAAGTAAGATTTTATTTCATGAAAAGTTACCAGCAGTCCTGCTTTTGAGATGATCTGTAAGAGATATAATAAGAAGGAACATATTTTCATTAACTAATTTTATTAGTGCTAGCAGTAATAATATTTGCAGTGTATTGATGTAATTTTAGCTTAAATTAAATCTACAAGATAAGCATCAATAAGAAACATAAGCATTATGTTTATGTTTATTATTTAAATATATAAGCAGCGATTTTTAGGCTCAAATACTTTTTTAAGTAAGTACACAAATTTAACATATAAAATTGAATAAAATAATCTTCAGATCAAGAAGACAGCAATCACAGCCAAAATAGTTTATTATATTATAAAATTATATTTAAAAAAAAAAATTAATGATGGAAGATGTTTGCGAGTACTGACTGTTCAAGAAATAATTTTTAACTATACATTAATTGCATGCTTTTCAGATTCAAAGGCAAGTATCATAGTATAGCATATTTAGTTAGCATAATTTCCTCTCAAGGTTCTTTCTTTAAATAGTAATCAATTTATTTGGTTTTATTCAAGTTAGCTTAAAAAGTTTGGTTATTAATTTGCAAGTAATCCCACAAAGAATATATAGTACTTGCTGAAATCTTAATAAATTCTGCCAAAGTTATGACCACTATTCAGGAATTAATCATTTACGGGGTAATTGGTGAAACATGTTAAGTATATAAGAATACACATATGTAGGCTAAAAACATGACAATGAATTTTAGCCTAAATTTTTAATTTAGTTATTTTTATTAAAACCATTAAATGTAAGTATTATTTAATATAAAAGAAAGGTGTAAAATGAAAATAATTGATTACACAGTGGTTAGATTTTGAGAATTTTTAAGCTGAATCAGAATGTGGTATACAAGTATTCAGACATGATTAAATTATGCTACATGTGTTAGCCATCTAAATGTATTAACTGTTGTGGCAAACATTACTGATTTGACTTCGGCTGTATGTCCGGCACAGTAGGTCAGCCCCCCTGGTCAGATCTTTAATTTTTTTATTTTGTTTATACTGCCTGCCTCAAATTCCCAGGGCAGGAAAGAGTCCGGCTATGCCGTCCCCAGCCCCAACCCCAGGAGGCCTCAGTAAGAGATTATTCATTTTTGGAATTGTCTTCAAATCATACAGTAATTGTTTCAGGTGCTTCAGCCTTATTGATGTTAGATTTTTTGTGGATTAGGTTATTGAACTTGTTTTGAAATTAAGAATTATTTAAGATGTAAGCAACCGTGTGTGAAAAGAAAGAGTGATGGTTTAAATTTCTGAAATAAATAAGTGACAAGTAATCATGCATGTCTCTTAAGTAGGGCTAAAGCTGAGGAAATCATTGTAGAAGATAATGTAATTTTATGGCTAGCACTGAGTGTATAGGTGGTTTTAAATAAAGAAATGAGACATCATTCTTTTATAAGAAGAGGAAGTGGGAGTGTAAGTGTAATTAATATATTGTTGTAACTTGACTTTTTTTTACAATGACAATTATATTTGTAAATTGACTACAAAGTTTTTTCAAGAAGTTTATCAATTCTAATTGTTCTAATCTTGGGTAGTTAAAACTGGCTCTTTAAAACCATTTTGAAGGAATGCATACTGTTTCAACAGAATTTTTTCCCAGAAGAAACAAAATTTAACAGAGACTCTCTGCTCTTTATGATCACCAACTGCAAAAATCACATAATACATTTAACAAGCTCCAAAAAAAGCTGATACAGTATGTCTTGTGAATAGTACAGAACAGTGCTACTTAACACGCGCTGCCGCAGAATACTGTAAATGATTTCAAAATTTAGTATGTTAACACAATTATACGATTCAATAAGTGAATAATTGAGTTTGCATAAGTATAGAGTGAGCGTAAAAAACAGATTCCAGTTATTTTTTATCTTAAATGAATACCTTTATTAAGTGTAAAGCGTAGTGCATGTGCTTGTTCACAAGCATTGTCTTTAGTGAAATTCTCCATACTGCAGGCCTTATATAATAATTGTAGCATCACATTCATTCAGTTTGGAGATATATTACAAACTTACCTGCTATACCAATTCCATTTTATTTTTACTATGTTTATTTTATTCATTAGGACATTTTATTTATTTATACTTTTGGTTCACATTTTTGACAATAGTGCTACTTAAATCAATACTTGCATTATGTTGTACTTTTTTACAATTTAGTTCATTAAAACCCATTTTATGAATTTGATCAGTATGTGCGAAATATAGTAGAAATTTATAGTCTTATAATTATGATTAATGTAGTTGATATGATCAATTATGAATTTCTTAGATTACACCAGCTTTATGTAGAGTTTAACACTGTGCCTTTAGGTCAGTTTTATATATAGAAGTTCTGTTACATTACTCGAACACGAAATATATTTAAAGTCCTCACAGAGAAATGTAGAAGAGGGATCATATTTTCTTATTTTACTCAATTCATGATTTGGGGTCAGGAGATCAGTTTGTACCGTTGGGTGTATTGGGGGGGGGGGGGGGGTTAGTCTGGGACTAACAGGAAATCAGAAAAACTGATCCTTTTTATAACCGTCTCTGTGAGGACTTTGCTAGTGGTGGAGTTGGATTCACTTTTGCATCTGAGGTTGCTCAGCAGGTGTCGCGTTGTGGGTAATGCAGACGGTGGTCCTCCTGCCGTTCGAAAGTGGCTCGTGTACGGAGGTTGAATTCCAAAAAAGATTAACTGAAATGCTTCACATAGTATAGCGTATTCCTACAATGAGCACATGAATAATTTCTACACGATTCAACATTTCACAAAGCACAATACATGCTCAGGATTTCGTACTTATCATGCTCAGAAAGTTGAACACCTTAAGCTTGGTGAACATGTCGGACAACTGCAGTTTTATCAAAGGGTTAACGATAATTACCACTTAATGCCGCTAATTTTTTCTATTAGTACTTAACTTTTTTTTTATATCACCACATAGGCTTGAAGCTTATGCATGGGATATGGAAATGGAATTATGTGGCGAATGAAAATTGCCACGCCTAACCGGGATTCAAACCCAGGATCTCTAAATTAAAGGCTGAGATGCTACCACTTCGCCATAGAGATCGTTGGAGTGGTATTTTCCTTTACTGCAGCCAGAAATTAGGTTTGATGTCACCCTAATACAATTTTTTTTATTAGACAAAAGAAAAAACAGAAAAATAAATCCATTCTGCTTATTATTTGATAAAAATTATACTAAAACATATTTCCCAAACGGCTATTGTTTTGTAACGTAACAGAATAGGATACATTAATTGTTAATTTATACCATCCAGTACTACTTATGACTAACTTGTGTCTCATGTATGCTTATAACTAGGTTGCACACTGCTGCAAGAGGTAACAATCTACCATTACTTTATTTAAAAGTGCTTTCTATAAATTTCCCAAATAACATGGCGTGGAATGCGCATTGTTCTCGATATGGCTATGCCGTTTTCAAGAATGATTTTTATTTTTGTATAAGATCTACAATTATTTGATTATGGTACCTTGTGTGAATACTGTGTGGGAAGTGCTCATTTTCCAAATAAGCAGTAGACAGTTTTAGAATTTTATTATAATATTTTCTTATTACCATAATTATCTAAATTGCTATTAGGATTTTGCTTTTGTTTTGATATCAGGGGAGGGTAAATTTTTGGGTCCTAGTTAGTAGCTGCAACTTCTTACTATGGCTGTGTAGAGAATTCTGGGCAAAATTGTAGACTAACCCAGTGGTTAGATTGTCGTTTCTTACTACTCATCTCTTTCCTTATCCTTGATCTTCTTCCCCATTATTGGTTTTGTGGGTGTAGGTCTGAGCTTATGAGAGATTACATGTTGCGATTTCTAGAACTTGAAGAGCCACTACATCCTTGATAAGTGGGCTGGCTATGTACTAACTTAGGTACTCATTTTTCCTTTCTAGTGGCTACATAATAGACCTGATTGTTGAAATTCTCATAGTTTCTCCTGAAAAAGGATTACAAGCATGTATGAAGAGTGTTTGTGCAAGTAGCGTTATGGAGTGTTAAGTTTTTAGTTGTCTTTAGTTTTTAGTAGTAGTAATTTTAGACTGTCATTAAGTTTTTTCTAAAGCTTCATTTCAGTTTTTTTTAAATTGAGTACTTTTATCTTTAATAAAAGTAATAAACGTATTCTGGATCGTTTTATTCAATACAACACATTATAAGAGTGGCCTACTACAGACTCATTGTGCCATCCTAACTTGACTGGAAGAGTTTAGTTTAATCCAGCTAATCAAGATTATGGTGTTTTTGAAAGGATTCAAAAACCAATTTTTTTTTAGTAATAATTGATTGTTTTAATTACTTTTGTTATCCCAATCTACTACTTCTGTCTTCTTGGAGAGGTACTTAATGGTTTAAGATTTTCTGTTGTAACTCCCAATTTGTACTTTACGAGGCCTGCACATGTTTAATAGATTATTAGAAACAAAAGAACCACTAATTTCGACTATCGCTTTGGTGAATCCTATTCTAAATAATATTTCATTTGATGAGTGGACAGTTATAGCTGAAATGTGCATTTTATTTTTTGAAATGATTATTATTTTGAGATGATTTTTGAAACAGTGACAGTTTTTTGAGAACTTATTTTAATAGTTATTTTTTTGTTTATTGGGAGCGATGACAAGGCATGTACTTAACATTAAATCTTCTACTCTAGATAAAGTGCAACATAGATTTAAGGATGTTGAAAATAATATTTTGCTTGAAAACATGCTATTAGATCCTCGCTTTAAAAAACAAGGCTTTAAAGATGAAGCATCTTACCAAAATGCTTACACTGGTATGTACATACTTACACTGGTATAAACTGGTATGTACATGTAATGCACTTTGGTCTAGTGTACCAAATGTGCATTACAAATGTGGTCAGTTATAGCTGAAATGTGCATTTTATTTTTTGAAATGATTATTATTTTGAGATGATTTTTGAAACAGTGACAGTTTTTTGAGAACTTATTTTAATAGTTATTTTTTTGTTTATTGGGAGCGATGACAAGGCATGTACTTAACATTAAATCTTCTACTCTAGATAAAGTGCAACATAGATTTAAGGATGTTGAAAATAATATTTTGCTTGAAAACATGCTATTAGATCCTCGCTTTAAAAAACAAGGCTTTAAAGATGAAGCATCTTACCAAAATGCTTACACTGGTATGTACATACTTACACTGGTATAAACTGGTATGTACATGTAATGCACTTTGGTCTAGTGTACCGTTTCTAAATAAATTCAAACTTTTCTAAACTTAACAATTTTATTATTTAAACATACAATATAGACTAAATCAGAATTTTATTTAAATATCAAGTAAAAATCTGTATGTTATTAAATACCAATAAATTAGCTAACAAATGGTACACAAAAACATCTGCGGATGCCTTCATTTATTATATCTTGTCCAACTATACAATAGGCAACTGTGGTTGTTAATTTATCAAAAACATGACTATGACAAAAAATTATAATTTTTAGTTATTACAGTCTATTAATCTTGACATCAGTGAGAAACAATGTAGAAAAGTATCAAATATTTGGTGTAGCCCTAGCAAGAGGGCTACACCTGTCTTTTAAAACTGTCTGTGAAGAGTGATACTTTCAACCAAATATTCAAGAAGTATATTTCACAGGCTAGTAAAATATTTCTTGGAAAATTCCAGAAAATTTCCACTTATGGGATGTACGCAATAAATTAATACCTGCAATGAAGGTAAAATGAACAAAGTTCAGCTACCTTAAAACTGAAAACATTAGCACCAATGTTTTCAAAATTGTGCTAATATCCAAGAAAGAATATTATCTCAGAATAACAATAAAAAACAAATTATAATAAACCATTATTTGAAATATAATATTATTATAACATTATTTGAAATAATTCCAGTAAATAAATAGACACATTAATGCACTAATTGAATTTATTTTATATTTATAAAATTGATACTTATACAGCATATTACAATATTACTGCCTCTACCATCAAATAAATTCTTTAGTATCCATTAATATTATTTTAATGAACCAACTTTAAAAAATTCAAATTTGGGTAGTTTTCAGCACTATACCTGATAATGGTGTGGAAAGACTACGTATCACTTTTTCATAGGTAAAGATTCAATATCTTCTTTACTGTGCGAATTATTTGCTTTTTAACTATGAAGATTTACACTTAATTTTAAATAGTTTTTGTAGCCAAATGAGTACTTGGTTATATGAAGAATTTAATTTTTTTATAGCTGTAAAAAGGCATATGGTGGAAAGTCAATGACAGAATGATTATGTAGAAAGTCTTGTTTCAGTAATCTGTTTTATTTATACACTGATGATAAAACAGGATGAAAAATCAAAAATCAATCTCTAGAAATGATTTGCAATTGGCTAGTTCAAATTACAGGATTTAGTGGTAAACAGAAGTACATTTATCTACTGATACAGCCACTAAAGAGGTTGCAATTATTAACAAGGAGTTTATAATTTAACTGTTACATACGAGGGCTGTTTTTTTTCAAACTCTGATCATGCATCTAAGTAAACAAGAGATAAGCAGGGGCCAGGTCTGCATGTCATGCAATTGTGCGGCATCCTCACAACAACCTCTGCCATTGCTGGCTCCACTGCATCAGTCTCAGCCGAGTTATGAGCCATGTTCAATTGAACATGGCTGTTATGATCGATAATCCTGCCATCACAGAATGAGCCTAGTGTATGGTGACCACTTTATGAGTAATGATAGTGTACAGGAACGATGCAAAATTTAAATTAGAACTAATAGACGTCCATGACAAAGGTGGGCAAGTCTGTTGCTGTCGCTGCTGTAGACCTGATTGAGCATGTTGATTATCATAACTTTCTGCAGAAATTTCAAGGTCTTCTTTATACACAAATGTGACAACCGGAAACTGTGTATACACTGGGTCCCAAAATGCAGTGAATGGTGTCAGCCTTAATGTTTCTCATGCGTTATGATAATGAAGTCTATCGTTAATGGCAATGAGACTTGGATCCAGTATGGCAATCCAAAAACCAAAGAACAGTCTAGGCAGTGGATTTACACTTCTCCAAACAAGCCAAAAAGTTCAAACAGAACTGAGCAACAGGAAAACAATGGTTACAGTTTTTGGGATGAATTTTCAACAACCCTAATACATCATGAAGTAAAAATTGAATACAGTTATGATGTTGACGGCATGAGACATTCTGATCCCTGATGATTTCAGTTAAGTACTCCAGTACTTCATTTTTGTACATTGCGCTAAGACTTATGAAACCACAGCATTTTCTTCTATCATCAATTGTGTATACATATTCATTCATATTCTATTATCATTTGATCTGTCAATTGAAATGTGGTCTTTTGTAATCTTGTAATTATATTTTTTAACTTTTTGTTTGATTTATATATATTAAATATTCTTCTTGTTAAATTTGTATATTAATTGTTTTCTTGGTATAACTTCACTTTCAGAACTATCTGAAAGGGTGAGTATTCTTACCACTTATTGAACTGTATCTGGTGAATTTAAATTTGTTAATAATAATATAAATATCATTTTATTATAATAATTATTTAATTTTGTATATTATATGTTGACTCAGAATAACTGATCTTAATTTTAAATATGTTGCCTTTTGTTGTTATCATAATAGTGTTTGCTTATTTAAAAATAAATCTTAAATTAATAAATACATGTAATAAACTTTTAGCATTACATACATATTACAGCATTACTGTAAATAATAAATAAAATACTATTTTATATCTTACAAAAGTACCCCAAACTAATAAAATTAATACAGGTCTTAATAATAATAATATTATAGGTCTTCATGTTTTTATTAAAATAAAAAAATCAGAAAAGTATCAAAATATTACATTACTTGAAACTTTTTTTAAAAATATGATCTTTCTTAACATAATATAGTAGTATTAACACATTTAAGCAGATTCAAATTATGATCCGTATTCAACTCTTATACCCCCACCGATCTGATATATACACATCTTTAAAGGTATGGTATATTTAAATTTTTTTAAATTTAAATTTGGGCTGAGGGAAACAGTACAATTTCCAAATTCATTATCTTGTTTAATCAGCTTCTTTGGTAGGATATCAACTGGTATCATCTTCATTACAATTTTGCTGGTGATCCCCATACAGCATTTTGAATGCCTAAACAAAGAAAAAAAATGAAAAATTAGATAACATATGGTGGCAAATAAACATTATAACCACCAGCTCTATTAAATTTCAATTAATAAAATAGAGAAAAAGAACTGAATTTTTTTAATTGTGTTTGCATTTCAGTGAAAATTCTGAAACAACATAAAAAAAAATTCATGAAACTGCAATATGAAATATAAAATGCTGCTTGCAAATAACATGGAAATTCTTCCAAAGCATCTTTTGGAGGTATAACTTCTTTCAGGAGTTACATGTAGAGCTAGTTTCAATGGTATCCCTCTTAAACAAGTAATACATTCAATCTGTTTGTTCAGTGTATTTATCATAAGTACAATTGAGTTGATAAACTTTAATTGATATCTTCAATTTTATGTATAAAATATGAAAAATAAAATGTGATCCTGTTGTTTATGGTACAAGTGTGTGAATTTGTGAAGAGGTTTGTTCCAAAAAAGATATTGGTGTCAGTTTGCTGTCAGATCTTGGGTACTTGTTTCTAGTTTTTTGAAAGCGATATAAAATTTGTTGAACATGTTTCATAAAATATTGGTAAATTGTATAACAATCGGTCAATGTATGTTAACAAAATGTATTGTCTGTCACTAGGAATGGTTTTATATTTTGTTCTATATTTTATGCAACATGATTTGTATATAATTTTTTTGAACAAAAATTAATTTCTCAATGCCAAGCTTATTTTATTTTTTGAAAAAAAAAATTAGTTTGATTTCTCCAACCGGTTTCAGCAACTGGTGGGTCTGGGTGTGTGTACAGATTATAGCAACTGAGATCACTGGTATGGCTTTCCAGGCCTGATGTTGTGCAATGTAAGCGTAAGTGTACTGGTAAACATATGTAATCTTGAGCACTTAGGTTAACTGCTACTGAGATGTACGGTTAATTGAAACCTAACCACTAAAAAACACCAGCATTCACAGTCTAGCATTCAAATCCATATAAGCCTTTACAAGGACTCAAACCTAAGAACTCCTGACTTCAAAAATCAGCTGATTTTGCTAAGATGAATTTAACCACTAGACTAACCTTGAAGGTTAATTACAAAAAAATGAGCAACATACAAAGTATCTAAAGAAATGAACACAAATAGAATAAAATCTGCAAGAATTGAAAAAAGATGGAAAGATCAGGGCTCGCTTTCTCTTTAAAAAGTCTTGTTTAGTATAATGGGAGAAAATTTGCAATTTCCATTTTAACCCTTTAAACTCTCACTCTCTCTCACTCTCTCTCTCACTCTCTCTCTCTCTCTCTCTCTCTCTATATATATATATATATATATATATATATATATATATATATATATAAAATCATAACAAATTTTGTTCTCTCAAATGGAATACAATAAATATCAGGTTACGTAATACAATCACATTATAGAGAACACAGAAAAGTATTGCAATACTAAAATGTTTCAATTAGAAATATAAGCCTTTAAAATGTCATTATGTTTAAATGTCTTGTTAAAACAAAAAAAAAAAAAAAATACTGTGAAGAAAAAGTTGCTATATAACCTAATCTATGATCTGTAACATTTTTCAAAACTTGAGAGTGAAACCATCCAAATTTAGTTTTTGAATTAATCGAATAAGAAAAATTTAAATCGAGTAATAAGGATTTTCAATACAATCTTGCATTAAATCAAGCAATTTTCACGATATATTGCAGATTTAGACCTCCCTTGTTTTTATTTATTCTTAAAATTGTTGTTTCTTCAAAGCATTAAATTACTCCTATGACAGGTACACTTCAAAATAGAAATATAAAAATTTAAACAGAATGGTCACAAATAGGAAATATAGCACTGAAAACAAGTCATGCATGCCGCTCGCTGTACACCTTAAACTATCCCCAAAGCCATTCATCATTAAGAATGATGAGTGTGAAAATGATAACTGAACAAAAGGAAACACTAATTCTATTAAGTAACAAGACAACAATTGCTCAAGAAAACCTAATAATGTAAACATTTCCACTACAATGATCTTTGATCATTATTTAAACCTTAAATCAGCTGATTAACTTATTTTAATTTATTTATTTGGGTACTATTAAATTTATTTATTTAATTTATTATTTAAATGAATACATTATTTAATTTCATGATGTTATATCATAAGTGAAAAAAAATATCACTTATCAAAAAATAAGTCATCATGACTGGTATTGCCATTTTAACTTATTTCTTGCCCCCATTAAAAGAGAAATTTTCATCTCACATGCCAAATATTTATCTGAATTTTATTCTTACAAAGAAATAGATATGTAAGATTGATTTAATTGAATTTAAAGGCCAATTATTCTGAAAAAAATGGCCATTATTATATAGTAACATCTTCAGAATCAAGAGGGTTATGAATAAAGTTGTTGTATTGTTAATAATCAAGTTGTCGCTAAACAATCATTTATATAAATTATATATTTTGAAAATTCTGCAACCAATCAGGTGAAAATGCACTTTACATCTAACCACAGCTTTTTCATTTTGAGCACGGCTTCTGTGAAAGTTTTATGTTTTTTCA
The DNA here is from genome assembly GCF_047948215.1 of Lycorma delicatula. Taxonomy (NCBI): domain Eukaryota; kingdom Metazoa; phylum Arthropoda; class Insecta; order Hemiptera; family Fulgoridae; genus Lycorma; species Lycorma delicatula. The sequence continues at coordinate 161,644,952 of NC_134460.1, read as the reverse complement.
AATCGGTTGAATTTACCTGTTGTGCAACCATCATTCCCTAAGGATGAAAGTTTGGATCAGAATCCTCCTTACACCTTGATCTGAAACTCACCTCTAAATGATAGGAAGGGACTGTTTTCTATCGGCCTTAATGTTCATTGAACTGTGCTTACTGCTCCAGCAAGTTTTGTTTTAACATAGTGAATTTAAAATTTTCTATCTGCAATAATGTATCATTCCAAATAGTAATGCTTCAGTGACCTGAGAGTAAAATGTAATTTTAACGCACATTGTATTTTAGTGATCGAAAAGTGGTGACTGCTTTTAAAAAAATTACATCATGATCACTGAAAATTGAATCATGTGTCACCCCATTCATACCTGCAGTTATAGCCAATCCAAAAACATCAAAATTCCCAGCCAAAATCTGTATTATTATGTTATAAACATTATATTTATATGCAAAATCATATTCTTATAAATCCCATCTATTTTTATGATCCTATGTTTATCTGTTTTAAATATAACATCTTTCAACTAATCGATGTAATATTTAAGTAATATTAGTTTAGGTTTAATACTATAGGAAATTTTATATTACAAATATTAAAATTATTAAATTATTATTTCTATTAAATTTTTCATTTACATATGTTTATACTAGCACAGCCTTTTCCATTTATATACATATCAACAAAGTCACCTTATTTGTCACAATATACGGTCTAATGCCCTAATACAGCTGACAAATGATAAGTCTGCTACACAAAACATTATTTCCTTTTATTTCTCTTATTGTGTTCGAGAAATGGATCCATTAATTTCATTTTTACTGATGCGATTCATTACACAGATTAGGGTGATGAACTCCAATGTCTAGCTGTACTGGACTGGAATCCTTGATCAACGACCAAATGTAGGAATAACTTCAATGCTTGGTGACAAAGCCCCTTCCTCTTCTTCATAATTTTCTGGCACTAATGATCTGCTAAGAAATCAATACTTTCACTCTCAAATCACAATTATTTTAATTGTTACCTTCCTTTATACACTTTTGTTTCATGAATTTTCATATACACAGCCACGGTTATAACTAAACATAACACAGCCTTGTACCTTACACACTTCAACAAAAGTCAAAACTTACTTAGGTTTTCAAAATTACTTGACTATTTACACATACAACCAAGTAGTTACTTGTAATTCCAGATAACTTGATTAAATACTAGGTGTGTCAGTACTGGCTGCTTTATTAGTTTCAAACATACTTCTTATTTGAAAAAAGTCGAGTAAAAGTAACTACTTTATTTTATTTACATAATCCAATCTGTTGGTAGATAGGAAATACAGGGTCATTGAAAAAGGTTGCAGCAATTTAAAAAAAATCTTATTTCAGAAACTGCTAGAGATAAACGAGTATCTTTTTTAAAAATTCACCAACTCTACAAGTTTTTTTACAAACCTTACAACGTTTCAATACGAGTTCCATTGGTGGCTCTGCCAACCTCCCGTTGATAATCAACTTCTGCCAAGGTCTGCTGGATCATCGCAGGCGTAACTGTGGCAATACAAGCAGTGGTCCGTTGCCTTAAAGATGGTGTACTTACTTGATCTTTTCACTCTAGACAATGTTTTTAATATATCCCCATCGAAAAAAGTCTGGGGGTGTCAAATCTGGGCTTCTTGAAGGCCAAAGCACAGGACCTACCAATCCAATGATTAGGGAATCTTTCAGCGAGAGCATGTCGAATGCTTATGCTAAAGTGTGGAGGTGCACCATCTTGTTGAAACTTTACAGCAACGTTACTTTCTTATTCAATTTGGTCAAATTGTGGGAAAACGTATAATTGTAGCATGTCTAAATAAACATCACATGATGTGACATCAAACTGCACCAGAAGTTTACTTTTGGAAAATCTCTGAAATATTCAAAAATTTAATTGGGTTGCCAAAATCCCCATATCCAACAATTATGCCAGTTGACTGACATGGAAAGTCACAATATCAGTAAACACAACAGTTTTAAAAATGTTTAGTCATCGTCAATGTTATTAAGCATTTTAGTGGTGAATTCAACATGTTTAGGAAGAAGGTTTAATTTGATTTTAAAGCTGAATTTTGTAAGCACAAAAGCATAAACACTTGTGCAACACATAACTGTAAACATCATCCAGAAATTGATTTTTTTGGGGGGTTCTTAAACAACTTTGCGTATATGCTTCATCACTCGTTTTGGACCATCTAGGGGACTTTTTCACTTGCCAGATTCCTTAAATTGTTCGTACTACCGTCTGTCTAATGCAGTTTGCATGAGGGGGGTTATATCATTGCCATAAACATGCTGAAAACACCGTTGAACAATTATAACTAATTTATACTCTGCTAACCACAAAACACTGTACTTTCTGCACTGACTGACAATGGTGCAGAGATGCTGTGCGTATTGACTGTCACATCAAAAAAAAAACACTGGCTGATTATTTTACAGTTCCAATAAATACTTTATCTTAATTACACAGGTAATCAACAGGTACAATTACACAGGTAGATGATTTTTATTTTATTGCTGCAATCTTTTTGATTACCCTATATTGTTTTGATACTATTGTTTTAAATATATTTTTAAATATAAATAATTGTAATCAAATGCATTTCCTTAAGCCAATCACAATGTTTAAATTTTTCTTGTTCATTAATATTTACATTGCTGGTTTTATTATGTGTGTTCTTTCAAGTAGTTTATCATTCAGATTTGTTTTCTATAATTCAAAATATGTGTTTCTTTTCCCTAATGTGTGGCAAAATTAATTTTTATATTAATATGCTTGTAAATTTTTTTAAAGTTTCTGTTTGTCATTTCAATGTAGAATGTTTTACAGTGATAGTCTCTACACTAATAAAATAGACGCAAACCTTTGCTCTCTTATATACTGTACAGTAAGCAAATAAAAATTAAAAATACAATTAATGAGCGAATAATATTTGAAAATATGATTACCTTAAGTAAGTAATATAATTAATTTAAATTATTCAAAAATGTATAATTTATTTTTTTAAATTTAATCAAACAATGTAACAAAATAACAGTTTCATTGTCTGATGAAACTTAATAGAAGAATAGTTCTTTTTGCTTCAATTAGTAAGGCAGAAATATATCTCTACAGTTTTAATGTTTTTAATTTTTTTTAATAAAAACTGAAAAAAAAAAGAAAAATCTCTGCTTAAGTATTTAAGAAAGCTAACAAATAAAAGCAGTTTGCGAAAAATAATAATTACGTTCTCCTGCTAGGTTGCAATTTGCTACGCTAATTTAGCAATACATATTCAGTACATCAAAGAATCCTTAAATTTTATGAAAATCTTTCTTCAGGTCATTCCATGAAAAATGTTTTAAAAAGCTCCATTTGCAATCCTATAAAAATAATAACTGTAATATCAGATCAAAACAATTGATCATCAAAGATAAAAAAAAAACTAGCAAACACTGCCAGCCTAATGACAATCACTGAATGATGTTGACAGCAAAGATCTCTTAAATCACATACAAGTGAATCATGAAAAGCAGTTAGAATTAAAAATTAGAACTATCAGTTTCTCATAATGTAGAAGAAAGAGAACAAAATAAAAAAACCACTTAAGATTTAGTTGACCACAATAAAAAATTCTGACCATTCAATTGTTGAGTATATTTTGGTTAGCATTATTTCAGTCAGCAGCTTTTAGAAGAATAGAAGTTCTGAAATTAACAGGAACTTTCACAAACAAAACACAAGCATGGAAGCCATCCATACTGTATTTTAACAGAAATATTTTTTAAGTAGAAATGTCAAATTGAAATGAGACTTTTATTTAAAGTATTAAAAAACCTGAATATTCTGCTGAAGCTCTCATTTAATTTCTGCTTAAATACTATGTTTCAAAAAATTAGAGTAAAGTTTATACAATATTATAAAAACATGTACTTTCTTCTACACAGTTTTTATTTCATTTGTAAGATTTGGTAACACTCAACAGTGACAAAAGTATGTTAAAAAATAATAATACCTGTTATGGTATCCTCATTTTGGAAAACTAAGTTAGAAAAAATAAGACAAGTTATTAAAATATATTAATTCCTCACAACAGTCTAGAAGTATAAATTATTCTTAAATCTATCTATATATATATATATATATATATATATATATTTAGTTAAGGATTCTTTGAAGTATTATAATTAAGTATTTTAAAATACTTAAATATAATACATAAAAGAATTCTTTATATATATAAAGAATATTAGAGTCCTATTGTCTTTTTTACAAATTTATTCTAATCTTGATGAAATTTTTCACACAAACAAGAGGAAAAATAAATGAAAATAAAAATTATGATTACAATTAATTTATAGTGAAAATAGTTCTTTTATTGCTTTGGCTAAACAGATTCAGAAAGTAGATTTAAACCCACACTTGTGAAAAAAATCAGAATGTTCAGTAAAAATGTTTGTGTTTCATTTGACCATGACTGTAATATAGAAATGGAAAGGAAGAGACAACCTTGACCTTTGACCACCAGATAAAAAATGCTGATGTCATCAAAAAGAAATTTAAAAAAATTACTGCAAGCTGAAAATATGCACAACACAAATGCTTGCTTACATTGCAATAATGTTTACAACTTTCAAAATTATCAGACGACAATATTTCTTCCAATTAAAAAGAATGAAAGAAAAAACAATAATGAAAAGAAAATCCAGAAGGAACTAAAAGGGATTCTTTTCTCAGAGTAATGCATCTGTTTAACAATCTGTTCTTTATAATATAATAGCATTTCCAAAAGCTGTTGTTTGACAACAAGGGTTACCCGATAGGAATAAAAATTTATAGAAAAGTATAAGGGCGCAGACGATGAAAATTATTACACTTCAACAATTAAAGGGATGACCCTTTAATTGTTGAAGGCTGGTACTGGTTCTGCAGACCAGAGGATATAATTACTGCATGGAGGAACGGAGAAAGTCAGTAGTTCTGCGAGGCCATGTTCAGTGCAGCCGTGGTAACAAATGGGTAAATGCAGGAAGTTGTTCGGAGTGTTATTGGTAAACAATAGTGAAAGTGACAGTATTCTATTCATTCATAAAGTATAGGACAGTTCTATTGTAAACAGTAAAAGTAATAATATCTGAGAAAAGTGACTTTAATGAACTTTTATACTGTTCTATTCTTATCTTACTGTTAATGCAATATCAATTTCTATCAGTCATTTTAATGTTTTTAGTAAACTGAACTGTCAATTGAACAAATCTTATCCTTTTTATTTTACTATTTTGTATGTTATATATACGTATTGTCATTATTTATTATGTTTATGTCTCTATATACAGAGTAATAAACTGTATTTATAAAAATCGTATAGTTTGTTAGTCTCTCAATATCCTGGTCGAACTGTAAAAAGGAGAAAATATATTTGTATGTCAAAGCCTAATGGTTTTATATAAATATCTGCCAAATTTTCATGCACTCTTATATTCAGATCTTATACATCTACTGCACATATTTACATGATCCCAGGATTCTATCAATTACTTCTTTAAAATTCTTCATTAAGGAGATCAAATTAATTTCTTAAAAATAATTATATACTTTTAAATAACAATAATAATTATGTGCTACAGTAGTGCAGAATTTTCATAATAATTATTGTCTTTGTTCCAGGTTAAATAGTAATTACACAATGCGCTTCAAATTAATATTTCAATTTTAATGTTATGTAATATTTATTAAGTTTTACTTACACTGATAAATAATACAGGGGATGAAAGAGCAACTCAAAACAGTTTCTCCTGTAAGTGTTCAATGTGAGCACCATTTGTGACACAACACACATTAAGCCAATAGGAGAGTTCATCCCATACTTTAATCAGCAGTTCTGGAGTAATTATTTGCGACAGCTGCTTCAATCTTGTGTTTCAAGTTGGGTAAGTCAGCTGTTAATGGTGGCACATATACTTGATCTGTATAAACCCCCAAAGAAAAAATCACAAGGGATCAGATCAGGTGAACGTGAAGGCCAGGGCAAACAAGCCCTGTTATTTGGTCCCTAGAAACCAATCCAACAGTCAGGGAGAATTTCATTCAACCAATCACGCATAGTGTTATGCCAGCGAGGAAGTGTACCATCTTGTTACCAAATAAAGTTCTGTGGTTCATATTGTAGTTGAGGAAAGATTTCCTAGGATTACACACAGACTCCCTTACACGTTCAACATTGTCTGCTGACACACTCTATCGTCCTGTACTCTTCCCTTTACAAATGTAGTCGGTGGTCATTCACGGACCACAAAGGAACTTCAAATGTAATGCATGTTGAATGGAAATTACAGATTCACACTTTGTAAACTGCAAAACAAGAGTGCTTCCTGATGGAAGGTCGCCCATCTTTGCCACTAACATTTTCAAGAGAACGTATAGGAAACAGTTTATGAGCTGGTACATAGTTAAAAAAGAGTTGCACTTCTATTTCATGTATAATTAATCAATATACATAAAATGCGAGAAATATTGCACAGCTTTAAAACTTAATATTAATTTTAAAACACTGTATATTAGAAAATAAAACTAATATTGTTAGAGCTAAACTGGAAATGTTTAAGTAATTAAATGTTTACTAGTATAATTTCAATAGAATATGTTTTAAACCAAATAATAAATAAATGTTAAAAATAACTTTAAATTGTGCATTTTAAACATTTGAACGACATTGTAATCTGTACAAGGTATTTTATAAAACTGTATGAATTACTCATGCTTGGCACAGATCACATCTTTTCTACCTAAATTACAATAAATAATGTTTAATAACTTGTGTGTGTGTGTGAACGAGTATAAGATAGTCTCACTTGAGGACGATCCTGATTGCTGTGGCAAAACAGGGAGGTGGTGATTGGTGGAAGAGGTACTAGTCAAGGACTGTGCACCGGGAGTTCAGGGATGAGCAGGATATTTATGTTTTTGTGAATGCAGATAGTGAATGAGGGCATGAAACAGAACTTATGCTGATGTTAACAAAACTGATATTGGTATAAGCGCTACTCGACTGTTTATTTCATTCGATGAATATTTGTATTAAGTCAGCAATTTTTGTGTTTGGCAAGTAGCAATCACAACTAGATAAATATTAAATGAGGTTTACCGGCTGTGGTCCAAGGATCACTATTGCACCGATAACAAACAGGTAAACAACTAAAAAGTTGTTTACCTGTTTGTTGTGCAACGGTTTTATATAAATATATGCCGGATTCTCTCAGCATTCATAGCATGTTTCCAAGTCAATAGTTCTGCTACAGAATCTGCACTATTACCTGTTATCTACTATTACCTACCTCTGGCACAATAACTGCATACGCATCATCTACATTATCAACCAGGAGAGTGAAATCACTATTTATGCACTTACATACTTGCTTAATTTAAATTAGTTAAGTGAATAAAGACAACACTTGAGCAATATTAAATAATATTTTTAAATGAAAACAGTAACTGTGCATTGAAATGTCAGTTTAGAAGCAGTCAGAAATTGTATTCTTTTCAATTCGACGAAATATGGTATGAAATATCAGGAGTTGAGGTGGATCGCATAAGAAATCTGGGTATAACCACCATAATGAAAAACTAATTTACTCTAAGAGAAAGTGAAAAAAATTATATCCAGTCCATCGGACAGGCATCACTTGGCATTATCACTGTGAAACAGAGCTCAGTAGGTGGAAAACTTATATACCTATGCTCTTGAAGATGTTAATGGGATTTGCAGATGACTGCAAGAGAATACTTTTGAATATAAAACAGGAATTGATACTTCAAAGGTTTTCTTCTGACAGAAGAAAACCTTTTAAATAGTAGTTGGTAAAACAAATTATAATTTGACACTCTGAAATCGTGTATAAGATCCCTTACAAGTCGCACATGATTATTTGCTGCTGCACTTAAGAATGGAAAACGATACACCTATAACAATGGCTTTCCAAAGGAACCTATAAAAGTATCAATCCATTCCTATAACAAAACAAAATTTGTTGAAAGTGAAATCTGCTTCACAAGCGGAAAATCAGTTATGTCATAGTAGAATTTTCAAACACAGAAAGAATCAAGTGAACAAGATCAATTCGAATTTCGACTAATGCAACATGATAAATCTGAGGTTGTATTTAAATTCTGTAACTATCTATTTGAGAATATGGAAAATGATTACACTTTATTATACAATATGTTTGTTCAGTTTTATAAATCTTATTATAACATAGTCGGAGTAAATTTAATCGGCATAAGCTGATTATAAAATTTATACCTTTATTTGTATTCACTACTTAAAAGAAAAAATGATTTGTTAAATATGGGTACGGTTGTGCGGATTGAATTAGTCATTAAATATCCCTGACAAAACTGCAAAATACTGTCTGATAATTACAGATTGCATGATGAAATATACTCTATTGTCTGTTATTAAAATTCAATTTTGTAAACAGGTTGATATTGCTTAAAATGAGGCAATAAATTTTGTAAATTGAAAAACAAGTGGATGTAGCAAAATTCATATCGAAAAAAATTTAAAAATATACAAAAAGGAACAAAATAAATAAAAAGAAAAAAAACAAAAACTGTTTACTTCAAGTGTTTTATGGAAGGCTTCCGGAGGAGAAATTTCATTCATTAATAAAGAAAATCCCAACATGCCGAGGTTGATATCTTGAGGGTGAAACACAACTGATATTCTTGGTTTATATAAGTGTATGTAACAACATCGGTTTCATACATTGTTTGGTTATTGTCGGAGAAAGTGTAACTGAGTTTCATGGCTTCCTCGATAATAATGATGATTTTTATCGTAAAGAATTGGTTACAGTGGGATTTGCAATACTTTTCTTCCATCCACCTTATGCAAAATCTAATCTCAAACTGAGATATTATCAAATGATGAAATGGCTGAAAAACAACTGTCACCATATATAATGGAATTACACAGACACAATGTACACTGAGGATACGATAAAAAGACTGTGTTCACAATTTTCTAATATATACAAAAAGGGATGGGAAAAGGTTCAGAAAGGAATTTCTCCAAAGGTTCAATGACAAAGTTTGGGAGATACTGGTAGCTCCTCAACCCAAATTTCCAAATGTAAACAACTGTTCTTTCCACAAAAGCAGGAAATATGCACTGCATAGCTTATGTTTCTATGTGGATTGGTTGAGACAACAGACATTATCAATCAAAGCAAAGGTTTTGATAATGGGAGGGATCAACCTCCCTGGGAAAGCCCAGGGAGGTTGATCGGTTGAATTCGTTTTGATATACAAATGTCGAAGGTAAAGAAAACCTCGCTTTAGAAGAATTTTATTATTCTTTCAAAAACCTAAAAGTCAAATGTAAGTCGGTGCTGTCAGACTTTGTATTGTATGATCAATGTGTAAATTATTACGTAGAAAATGTACCAACTTGTACAAAAAAATTAGTAGTAGTATAGTACCAAGGAAAATTTATAAATAGATTTTAAGTCAAAAAAGACCTATCTGTGTAAGTACACATGATGGCGAGGGTATTTTATCAATTGTTTTTGACTCTGAATGCCTTGCTTTCTTCAAAAGGCAAGTGAGTGATTAAGGAATATTACTTTGAAGAAATGAGATATCTTCGTTTGGTAATCAAAGCGATGGATGCTTATGCTGATAATGTGCCTATGTACAAATTGCAATTAATCTGTCAGTTTTTGGTAAACATGACACAACGGTTATTCCATATCCTCCTTGTTAATCTGATCTAGCACCTGTAGAACATTTTTATTCCTTCAAATTAAAAACAAAGATAAAAGTTTGATGTTTTCGGTCGATTAACTTGATGAAGGAAAATTTTCTATGCTAATTGTGCAGTGTCTTGAACGAAGAATTCCAGAGATAATCTGAAGGGTGGAAGAAATGTTGGGAGTGGTATATTCAAAATGTATTTCAAAGTAATCAGAACCTTTTTTATTTAAAAAGTTTAGGAATTTTACAGACAAACCTCATATGTAAGTATATGCAAACAAATACATAATACGTTCGATGATGAATATAAAAAGTTGTACCTGTGATCTTGAGACAATTTGCACAGTACAAGATTATCGCTGCTATCTGACAGTAACTTCTCATCAGATTTATTTTCCAAAAGAAATGAGGCACCACCAGTCAGTATTTTAAGTTGGCATTCGAAGAATTTATTCTCTTGTATAGTGGTTGGAGCACAATCGCTACAAATACGAACCGGGTCTACAAAACACATTCTTGGGAGATCAAGTTTCTCATCAGAGCATGCTGAACAATAAATATTGCCACAGCGACGACAATAATGCTGTAACATTCCAAAACAAAAAATGTTAAAAACAGCAGACAACTTACTAACTGTTAATTAACATCCATTATTAAATAATTATAATGAATTACTTTAAAGCAGTTTTTTTTTAGTTTTATTTATAGTTACTTTAAATTATTTAAAATATGGCTAAGCTGATAGAAAATTCAGCCGGTATGATAAAAAGTCATTTAGAATAAATTCAAAAACAAGAAACCTTGATAAAAATAAGGAATGGAATAAAATAAACAACATAAAGAACTAATGAGTAGAAGCTAATGCTGCAAGAAATGTGGGAATATGTATTAAGTTTTTCCAACTAATTCTCTTGAATTTTGCATGATATTTACAGAATATTAGAGTATTTACTCATTAAGTTATAACAATCAACTAAATACTAAGCGATGGGGACATCAATCTATTAACAAATATCTTCAAATAATCAATATTGATGGTAAAATTTGATTACATTATCCGCCTAAGTTATAAAAAAAAAAATTAGAATGCGATGACTCGTGGTGTAATATCTTAACCATCCTTGAAGTCAGCATTTTTGGCAAAGGGTAAGATTTGTACATAGCAAAAAAAAAATTGATTGAACTGAAGAAACTTCTTAATTTTATGAAGTTAGTTAAAAATTCTTAGACGATATAGTAATCCCAGTCATACACACACAATGATCTGCATTACCTAAGATACCAGCCTTATACAAAGTGACACAGAAACAGGAACTTTTGAAATGCACAGTGCCAACATATACAATTGGCAGCACTGCTTTATGCAGAAGCATTCCTGCTAGCCACGCTATCATCTTGGAGTAGTGGAACAGTCAACAGCAGGCTTTTGCCATAAAAATGCTTTACAAAACCAATGATAGTTTGGAAGGTGCACAGAGAAAGTTCTGATGGCATTACAATTTAGGTCGTGTTATATCGAAAAAATGCGACAGAAACATGAATTAAAAACTTTGAAGAGACTTAATCGACTCTGAAAAAGAAACTGACAACACTATCAAGAAGTGCTTATACTCTACACAATATTGAGACTGTATGCGTTTCAGTCGTACAGAGCCCACAGCGTTCAATTCGTAAACAAGCAGATATAGTTGGGTTGTTCTGAAAGCGTGTTCACTGAATTCTTCATTTCGACTTAAAATTTCATCCTCGCAAGTAAAGATCGTGTAAGAACTGAAGGACCATCAGTTGCGCTTTGATTTCTGTCAAGAAATTATGGCAAACATTAATGAGGACAACAAATTTCTGGAAAAGCTGTGGATGTCAGATGAGGTACATTTCCATCTCACAGGTTATGTGAACAATCAGAACTATCGATATTGGGGCAGAAAGCAACCCCGATGAACTTCATGAATGCCAATGTTCATGAAAATTTACACAGCAGCAAGGTAAAAGTATAGAGTGCAGTTTTATCACTTCAGATCGGTATGTTCCTTCCCAAATCAGCTGATTTGGAAGTCAAGAGTTCCAGCTTCAAGTCCTAGTAGTCAGTTATTTTTATATGGATTTGAAGAATACTAGATCGTGGATACTGGTGTTCTTTGGTGGTTGGGTTTCAATTTACCACACATCTCAGTAATGGTCGATCTGAGACTACACTACAAGACTACACTTCATTTACACTCATACATATCATCCTCTGAAGTAATATCTCAACGGTAATTACCAGAGACTAAACAGGAAAAAAAGATCAGTATGTTCACATGCTGCAATATTTTTTTACACCTGTATTGAACAATTTCCCATACAAGCATGAAGTCTGGTTTCAACAGGATGTAGTGTGCAATCAATGGCTGCTATGTGAGAATTATTCTGTAACCCTGATATCTTAAGATTTGGTGACATTTCTGGGTCCCCAAGATTACTGGATTTATCAGTTTGTGATTTCTTTTTCTTCTGGAGATACTTTAAAGCATGGTCTACAAGGGTCGGCCAAAGGTCCTGGGTGAAATGAAACAAGCAATTCAAGACAAAATTCATGGCATCCCATCCGAGATGTTGCAGCGAGCAATGGGGAATCTCAATGGCAGATTGCATATTAGAGGACACCATTTACCTGACATAATTTTCTAAAACTGATATTAGGTATTTTGATAATCTGATATTTTTTAATCGGTTAGGTTTCTGCCATTAAATTTTTTTGTTACATTTTTTAAAAGTTTGCCAATTTATTGTAATCTTTGAGCATATTGTTCACATATTAATAAACTGTAAATGCTTAAAAGATGGAAAAAGTGATAAATAGCCTTTTCTGTAAGCAATTGAATAATGGAAAATATGGAAATTTAAAAAAACTTGCCAACAGATATTTTATAATCTTCAGCTCACTTATATTTGTGAACAAACATTTTCTTTAATGAATCTAAATAAAAGTACAGCAAATTCCATAATTAAATTTTGCTTACTTAAGTGAACTGTTTTTGTATTTAACATTTTTTAATTTTCATACTTCATTCGGTTCGTGAAAAAAGTTTTCTTTCCAATTCAGCCCAGAGGCAAAAACTTGGCTATGCCTGTACTAGATTATTCATTTGTTTTGTATTTTTGAGTTGACTAGATAAATACTTTGATTATGAAAATAAGAACTTTATTTTAAATATAAGAAATATTGTAGATTAAAAAGAAAGTGATACATAACGGATTATATATGCTGTGTATAAAGAAGAAACCAAATAATTAAATTATAAACATCATTTACTTTACAAGATAGTTTGTTATTTGTGACATAACATTTGCAATGTTTTTCTAAAATGATATATTTACTAAAGCTAACTGTAGAATTTTTATTTGCTGTACATTATCTTAACCTTCCAAATAAGTTGTCACTTCCAAACCTTTGAAAACTTTCTTGGTTGTCGTAATTCCATTTAGTTTGTTTGTTATCACCATCTCCATTATAAACTGGATATTTTACATTACTTTCTGGAAAGAAACTCTTTTTTAAAATTACATTAACTAATCCAAAAATATATAGATCTTACCTTTCTTGTAGTAAATCCAAACTTTGCACTACATTTTGTACATTTTGAAACCTGAAACATTATAAACAATTATAAAACTTGGGAAAGGGAACAAATTCAAATCTATGAAACAACTTATCATATACATGCCTCAAAGTGATACTTAGAAAAAAAGTACATGTTTTTTTTCAGTAAGAAAAGTTTTGTTATAGTTATAGATCAGGACAGCAATAAAATAAATATATACGTTTAAAGAAAAAAAAAGTAAAAATTTAATATTTTTCTGAAATAAACAAACTTGTGAAAGATGTAAGGGTTTTATGAGGTCGATCAGAATATTATTTTAGAAAATACAGGAGGCATCAGAAAAACCAATAGTCATCTATTATTACATACCCACTACCAAACTTTTTCAAATTGAAATTTCCACTTTAAATTTATATAAAATGAATTTTATTTATCATTTCAAAGGTTAGAAAGATAATATAATTTTTCAACTTTTCCTGCCATCATATGTACATACTATTATGCACATTTGCACCTCAGCACCTGTGATCAATGTAATTCACCTTTCAAAATAAAAGACAAAACTGCAACTCCATCGATAAATGAATTGTTTAATATTAATAATAAAATCAATGGTTAAACCATATGTTCTATTGAACATGCGAGTCATTTTACTATTGCCATAAAATTTTAAAGTAATACAACATTTTCCACACTTCCCTGCAATATGAATGAGCCCCGTCTGCTGGAGAAATTCAATAGTACTTTTTCTCTTTAAAACATAGAGAAATTAATCAATCATAATTAAACGCAGTTACATTAATTCAAATGATTGACATGTAAACATAAACTAAGAGTAATTGTAAGAAGTCTATAAATAACTATTATCTATTGAACACGAATATTGGCATGAACTTAAAAATTCATTAATAAATTAAAAAATAATTTCCTTAGAAATCTCATCATGAATAAAATTTAATATAATAAATAGAGCTAGACCAATTATAGAACAACTAATAAATTTCCACGATCATACTATAATGATCTTATTATCTATTACAATAACAGTAACAATTATAATAATAACAATAACAAAAAATAAATTATCAAATAAATCTGACAACCGAATAATTATTCAATTCTTAACACAAATCCGAATAATCGTATCATCATCTGATGTAATCCACTTTTGAACAATTCCATCAGTAGGAGTAAAAATAGATGCAATCCCAGGACGACTAAATCAAATTAGATTAATAACTAAAACCCCCGGGAGTATTTTTTGGACAATGTTCAGAAATTTTTTGGAATAAATCACAGATTTATACTAATTACCATAGAAAGAATCGACATAAAACCATTTATTAAATGAATGAAAACATAAAAATAAATAAACATTAAGTGACTGAAAGAAAGTAATGGTCTCTTAAACCAAAATATAGTAAATATTGAATACTCTTAATGAAAGACGCTAGTTTAAAAAAAAACATTTAACTGTCAAATAAAAAATACATATAATGTGCATCTTGATTCCACAAATGTCGCCAATAATATGAAACATTATATTAATAATAACAACAGCTACAATTATAGTTAACATAACAAAGTTATTCTTCATAACAGATCTAAAACCCCCACAAAAAAAAATAAAACTAAACATTAACTGAAAATGATAACTAGTCTTTTTTTCAACATTTGATCCAGCAACAATTACAAAGAAATTACAATTTATTACAAAGAAATTGAATAATTATACTCATAACAACAATAATTTTACCAAAATGATACTGAACTAAAAAATCTTGAATAAATATAATAATAAAAATAATAGAAAAAAACTAATAAACGAATTTAAATCAATGACCCACCAAAAGGAAATCCTAATTATAGTGATATCAATTTTTATATTTATTATAATTAGAAATGTACTAGGATTAATTCCATATGTTTTTACATCAACAAGACAGTTAGTAGTATCAATATCAATTGCACTACCAAGATGAATTATAATCACAACATATAGATGAAAAAACTTTACAAATGAAATATTTAAACACATATTACCAACAGGAACTTCCTCCCCTATTTCACCAATAATAATTTTAATTGAAACCACAGGAAACCTTATCCGACCAATTTCACTAGCTGTTCGACTTACGGCAAATGTAATTGCAGGACACCTGCTAATAACACTATTAGGAAATACATCTTTTTTTTTTTTTGTCTTCAGTCATTTGACTGGTTTGATGCAGCTCTCCAAGATTCCCTATCTAGTGCTAGTCGTTTCATTTCAGTATACCCTCTACATCCTACATCCCCAACAATTTGTTTTACATACTCCAAACGTGGCCTGCCTACACAATTTTTCCCTTCTACCTGTCCTTCCAATATTAAAGCGACTATTCCAGGATGCCTTAGTATGTGGCCTATAAGTCTGTCTCTTCTTTTAACTATATTCTTCCAAATGCTTCTTTCTTCATCTATTTGCCGCAATACCTCTTCATTTGTCACTTTATCCACCCATCTGATTTTTAACATTCTCCTATAGCACCACATTTCAAAAGCTTCTAATCTTTTCTTCTCAGATACTCCGATTGTCCAAGTTTCACTTCCATATAAAGCGACACTCCAAACATACACTTTCAAAAATCTTTTCCTGACATTTAAATTCATTTTTGATGTAAACAAATTATATTTCTTACTGAAGGCTCGTTTAGCTTGTGCTATTTGGCATTTTATATCGCTCCTGCTTCGTCCATCTTTAGTAATTTTACTTCCCAAATAACAAAATTCTTCTACCTCCATAATCTTTTCTCCTCCTATTTTCACATTCAGGGGTCCATCTTTGTTATTTCTACTACATTTCATTACTTTTGTTTTGTTCTTGTTTATTTTCATGCGATAGTTCTTGCGTAGGACTTCATCTATGCCGTTCATTGTTTCTTCTAAATCCTTTTTACTCTCGGCTAGAATTACTATATCATCAGCAAATCGTAGCATCTTTATCTTTTCACCTTGTACTGTTACTCCGAATCTAAATTGTTCTTTAACATCATTAACTGCTAGTTCCATGTAAAGATTAAAAAGTAACGGCGATAGGGAACATCCTTGTCGGACTCCCTTTCTTATTAGGGCTTCTTTCTTATGTTCTTCAATTGTTATTGTTGCTGTTTGGTTCCTGTACATGTTAGCAATTGTTCTTCTATCTCTGTATTTGAACCCTAATTTTTTTAAAATGCTGAACATTTTATTCCAGTCTACGTTATCGAAAGCCTTTTCTAGGTCTATAAACGCCAAGTATGTTGGTTTGTTTTTCTTTAATCTTCCTTCTACTATTAATCTGAGGCCTAAAATTGCTTCCCTTGTCCCTATACTTTTCCTGAAACCAAATTGGTCTTCTCCTAACACTTCTTCCACTCTCCTCTCAATTCTTCTGTATAAAATTCTAGTTAAGATTTTTGATGCATGACTAGTTAAACTAATTGTTCTGTATTCTTCACATTTATCTGCCCCTGCTTTCTTTGGTATCATAACTATAACACTTTTTTTGAAGTCTGACGGAAATTCCCCTTTTTCATAAATATTACACACCAGTTTGTATAATCTATCAATCGCTTCCTCACCTGCACTGCGCAGTAATTCTACAGGTATTCCGTCTATTCCAGGAGCCTTTCTGCCATTTAAATCTTTTAATGCTCTCTTAAATTCAGATCTCAGTATTGTTTCTCCCATTTCATCCTCCTCAACTTCCTCTTCTTCCTCTATAACACCATTTTCTAATTCATTTCCTCCGTATAACTCTTCAATATATTCCACCCATCTATCGACTTTACCTTTCGTATTATATATTGGTGTACCATCTTTGTTTAACACATTATTAGATTTTAATTTATGTACCCCAAAATTTTCCTTAACTTTCCTGTATGCTCCGTCAATTTTACCAATGTTCATTTCTCTTTCCACTTCTGAACACTTTTCTTTAATCCACTCTTCTTTCGCCAGTTTGCATTTCCTATTTATAGCATTTCTTAATTGCCGATAGTTCCTTTTACTTTCTTCATCATTAGCATTCTTATATTTTCTACGTTCATCCATCAGCTGCAATATATCGTCTGAAACCCAAGGTTTTCTACCAGTTCTCTTTATTCCGCCTAAGTTTGCTTCAGCTGATTTAAGAATTTCCTTTTTAACATTCTCCCATTCTTCTTCTACATTTTCTACCATATCTTTTTTACTCAGACCTCTTGCGATGTCCTCCTCAAAAATCTTCTTTACCTCCTCTTCCTCAAGCTTCTCTAAATTCCACCGATTCATCTGACAACTTTTCTTCAGGTTTTTAAACCCCAATCTACATTTCATTATCACCAAATTATGGTCGCTATCAATGTCTGCTCCAGGGTAAGTTTTGCAGTCAACGAGTTGATTTCTAAATCTTTGCTTAACCATGATATAATCTATCTGATACCTTCCAGTATCGCCTGGCTTTTTCCAAGTGTATATTCTTCTATTATGATTTTTAAATTGGGTGTTGGCAATTACTAAATTATACTTCGTGCAAAATTCTATAAGTCGGTCCCCTCTTTCATTCCTTTTGCCCAGCCCATATTCACCCACTATATTTCCTTCCTTGCCTTTTCCAATGCTTGCATTCCAATCTCCAACTATTATTAAATTTTCATCTCCCTTTACGTGTTTAATTGCTTCATCAATCTCTTCGTATACACACTCTACCTCATCATCATCATGGGCGCTTGTAGGCATATAAACGTTAACAATCGTTGTCGGTTTAGGTTTTGATTTTATCCTTATTACAATGATTCTATCGCTATGCGTTTTGAAATACTCCACTCTCCTCCCTATCTTCTTGTTCATCACGAAACCTACTCCTGCCTGCCCATTATTTGACGCTGAGTTAATTACTCTAAAATCACCTGACCAAAAGTCGCCTTCCTCTTCCCACCGAACCTCACTAATTCCTACTATATCCACATTCACCCTATCCATTTCCCTTTTTAAATTTTCTAGCCTACCAACCTTTTTTAAGCTTCTAACATTCCACGCTCCGACTCGTAGAATGTTATTTTTTAGTTTTCTGGTGACCCCTTCCTTAGTAGTCCCCACCCGGAGATCCGAACGGGGGACTATTTTACCTCCGGAATATTTTACCAAGGAAGGCGCCTTCATTGTTGCTATGTGAAAATGCAGAGAGCCACATTTTCTTGGAAAAAAAGCAGCTGTAGTTTTCCATTGCTTTCAGCTGCGCAGTACTCAGAGGACTGAGTGATGTTGATATGGCCGTTTAAGTCATTGTGACTCACGCCCCTAACAACTACTGAAAGAGCTGCTGCCCTCTTTCAGGAATCATTCCTTAGTCTGGCTCTCAACAGATACCTCTCCGATATGGTTGCACCTTCGGTCCAGCTACTCTGTATCCCTGAGCACTCAAGCCCCCTCACCAACGGCAAGGTCTCATGATTCATAGAGGAGGGGAAATACATCATCAATAAAAATATTAATATTTACTACACCAATTCAAATGATCTTAACAGCAATCTCAATAATTCAAGCATATGTATTTGCAACTCTTGTAACACTTTACTCTAGAGAAGTACCTTATGAAAAAAAAAAATCACCCGTTTCACATAGTTACAAAAAGACGACCAATTATTTTATCAATAAATGTAATAACAATACTAACAGGAACTGTTAAATGAACTCAAACAAAAGAGTATGACCTAATAACAATAGGTATGATTTTATCAACAATGTCCATAATATTATGATGACGAGACGTAACGCAAGAAGCAACACTTCAAGGAAATCATACAAATAAAGTAAAACCATTAATAAAAATAGGAATAATCATATTTATTATCTCAGAAATAATATTTTTCTTATCATTTTTCTGAATATTCTTCCACTCAAGATTAGCACCATCAATTGAAATCGGAATAAATTGACCCCCAAAATCTATTAAACCCTTTAATCCAATAGAAATCCCACTATTAAACACAATCATCCTAATTTCATCAGGAATTACAGTAACATGAGCACACCACAGAATCTTATTAAACAAATTATCAATATCTAATAAATCACTATTACTAACAATCTTACTAGGACTATACTTTACATTTTTACAAAAATGAGAATATCAACAATCAACCTTCACAATAGCAGATTCAATTTATGGATCATCATTCTTTCTAACAACAGGGTTCCATGGCATCCACGTAATTGTAGGAACAACCTTCCTTACAATCTCAATAGTACGATGTATAAAAATACGCTTTTCAACCATCCATCACCTTGGGCTAGAATGTAATTTGATTATTCCTTTACCTATCAATTTACTGATAAGGAAAATTAAATTAAATCTTTTTAGTACAAAAAGTGTAATTAGCCTCCAACTAATAGATTAAAAAAATTAAAAAGATTTTTCAAAAATTACCTTAACAATAATATCCTTAAGCTCAATTATTATTATAATAAAATCATTACAATAGTAATCTCAAAAAAATAAAATAAAATAAGACGAGACAAAAACTCACCATTTGAATGTGGATTTTCTAAAACATCAACACGAAAATCATTTTCTACACACTTCTTTTTAGTTGCAACCATCTTCCTAATCTTTGATATCGAAATCTCAATAATTATACCCATATTTTCCACAAAAATAATAAACATAGACGAATTAATTCGTCTAAGTTTATAATTAACGCCTAATTAATAGACAAGTTAATTGATACCCAGCAACTGAAAACTGGTATCCACAATCTAATCAAATCCAAATTTAAAACAACTACCGTTATTAGGATTTGAATAATCTGAGAACTCTTGACATCCGAATCAGATGATTACACAAATTTTACTGCTAGACCAACCTGGAGGGTTAAAAGCAATTTTTTTGATAAGGTTAAAAAACTTTATGTGTAGATCATATGTTTCAGTGTTTATAATATATCTCTATACAACATTCTACTTTTGTGTAAAATAATATTTGTAAAATTATGATTTAATGATATTTCTCAGAAGAGGAACACTTAAATCAGTTTAACTTAATACTATTCTTTATGATGTACATTGACTGTTTTTTTTCTATAAAATTACTTATTTATCTGTTTGTTATATTTAATTGTTTTTGTTTGTAATAAACTCTTTATAATTTACTGTAAGTGATATTTATAGTAGATAGCATTTTATTTAATAAAATATTCATGCTGGTATGTTATGATTAAAAAATTAATTGACCGATAAGTTGTAATGATGCATTTATTATTTTTGTACAGTCCTGTAAAGTAGCATTGTATTTAAATTATCAACTGCTTGTAAATGATTCATCAAACCGTGATGTTTTATTATTGCATATTTATGTATCACTTGTCTTCCTTTGTGTGTTTATTTTGTTTTACTTTGTTCATTCTCCTAAAATAACTACTCTACAGTCGTGTACGTTTTTACCGTTCCTTGGTATAAGTATTTATGGTATGGTATGGTATATATAAATTCATATGTTTTTGATTGTTCCAGTCTAACCTATCCCACTCTTTATAAAAGTAATATGTTGCAAATAATAATAATGAAACATTAGATGAATCATATTTTAAGTTGTTGTTAATGAATATCTTCAATATTCAGTTAAGCAGTTCTAGTTTGATAAATTAGAGAAAAAAAGGTTTCATATGAATTCAGTCCAATGTATTTTTTTCTGTATATATGTTTAAATTGGAATGAAAAATAAATAATTAAAAAACTTCAATAATTAGTACACAATGACCAAGTAGAAATGAGTTGACATATGTATCTCACAAATACGTTTGATGAATGTATGATGTTTAATGTGTTCACATTAGCATGTGAAGGAGTGATATAAAGTTGAGAGATTTTTAGCATAATAAATTAATATTAGTCAAAATAGTGAATATGTTATTACGATTTCTTTTGTTTGCGTGCAAGTATTTATGTGTGTGTATTATTTATGTTTATTATTTTATTATTGTGGTTATTAAAATGTATGTAGTTGCACATAATGTAACATTCATATATATGTATATATATTTATAATATTTTTTAAAAGTGTGTGCAATTACAGGCACACATAAGATATGTTCAAAAAAGAAACTAAACTTCATAAATAATGCGCTAATAGTCCCAACAATTTGTAGGGGAGATTATCAACCGTGATCTACAAAGAGTAAGCAGCATGCTAATTTTATCATCCTGTGTTTTTGCACATATTTAAGCTGAAATTTTACTGTTGAAATGTATTGTACTATTCTTTATGAATAACTGAATTTATCAATAGTGTTTAAATATTACATTTTTTGTTAAGTTTGGTTAAATATTCTTTGAGAAGTTTTTGAAATAAGTTATTAACGATCAGAAAATTGACTATTTGAAGAGTACAGATCAAGGATGGTTGATGATCAATGGTTGCCGACACTGCAAGCTTCATTTCATTCTAGGAGAGCTCTTTGGATCATATTAACGTTATTCTAATATAAAAATGAATTGTTCTTAGATTAAAGTTAGCTTCTTACAACTTGAATTAACATGAAAAGAGATCACTTTGGCATCACGTTAAAATTTTATCTTCCAGATTTGATGGGCCCAGTTATTCTTAGTGTAGAAAATCCATTTCTTTTAAGGTATTCTTTATCTTATATTTTTGTAAGACTCTGGACCAACATTAAATGAATAAAGATAAATTTAAAAAAAATAAATAAAAAATTTTACTTATTCAAAGAATCGTGAAGAAATCTCTAGAAAAATTTAAAATTACATGAATTGAGTAGAAACAATTTTTACCATTTTGTATGTACATAAAAAAAAATTACATCTGTACTGTTGTAATATATTTTCCAGGCTAATTGATCGAAGTAGTTATTTTTGTTTTGTTGTTTCTAAGATTGATGGCAAATTGAACGATGCTTGCCTTGAAATCCCTCGTTGCTTGACAGTCGGCTACATACCTGATTACAAATCGACCATTTCTTTACCTGCACAAATTATTCTTATTTTCTATAAATAGGGGTCTAGCCTACCTGCATTACAGAAAGTACAAGGATTACCTCTAAAATGAAAGCTATGTTAATCCCCAGAAAATATTTCATTGTTGCACCGGTGTACTTTTGTATGAAGTTTAGTTGTATTTTTTAACATTCTTATTTTATTATTAGCGCAATGTACTATAATGATTATAATAGATAATTATGAAAAAATAATGACAATTATGTTATAATATATATGAAACGATTGCATTATAATATAATGTATTATATATATTATAACATTTCTTTTTCCTTAATTTTT
Source organism: Lycorma delicatula (assembly GCF_047948215.1). NCBI lineage: Eukaryota > Metazoa > Arthropoda > Insecta > Hemiptera > Fulgoridae > Lycorma > Lycorma delicatula. The sequence continues at coordinate 161,622,313 of NC_134460.1, read as the reverse complement.
TCTTTTGTTGAAACCAGCATTTTTATACATAGATTGTGTAATATTGTTATATTTTCATACCTTTAAATTTTAACATAACGTACTGTAAATAATTCATTGCATAGAGTTGTAATGTAATTATATTATAAACAATATATTAATATAAATGTCAAAACTCTTATTTTTGTTATTTTTTTTTTTAAGACTTTTCTGTAACAGTCTTACTATAAATAGTAAAGTATTTATTTATATGAATTAGTTTAAAACATGAAGGTATGTTAATGTAATTAATAATAATTATAAATAAAAAAAATATGTAGGTCTGATAAATCGTCACAAGGTTTTATCGTATAATATATATTGTGTACATATATACAAGTACTGTATTATTATTACTATTATATAAAATAATAATTATGATAATACTTTATTTCGTTTTTCTACAGAATATTTCTATATCCTCTTTCCTTATTTTTACTTCTTGAATGTTACATTAAACAATAGAAAGGAAGTGTTTGTAAAGATTAATCCTGTACTCGTATATTTCTCAATGATTTGAAGTCATTTTAGTTAATTTCAGGTACACATATCTTTACTCTTTAAACCTCTCTCTGACCACTTGACCGGTTGATTGTCCAGATACAGGTAGAGCAAGGTTGTTTCTCAGCTTCTGTTCTAAGATTGATTTTTGGCAGAAAAACACTTATTTGTAGCATGCATATTTTAAGCTGGTTATTGCAAGAAACTGATTTAACACTTGACGTGCAGTTGTAATACTTCTTGGAAGGACAGAAGCCTGATGTCTGGAAGACCAGTCATCATTCACTGTTTTGCTATCCCTGATCCTCTTCCATTCTTTGGATTCTTGAATGAGATGTGATGCTGCAGTAATAATAAAACAGAATACATTACTACTATACAATAATAATGATCAGATTTTTAGTGATAAGTTTAAGGACTTAAAATTTAATTATGATAAAATCTCACTAGAATCTCTCCAGTTTATTACATTTGAGTGAATTCAGAACGCATTTTAAAGAAGAGAGGTATTTCATTTTAATATTTTAAATTGCCTTTATAAGATCATTGAACAGAATGAACTGCACATCTAACTAGAGCTTACTGTTTTGCAGCATGTGTGTGAGAGAACGTATGTTTATGAAATGAGATCCTGTGGCAGGGACTGTACACTGCACATGCAACATGCTATCAATGATAATGAGTATAGTGCTTATAGTTATAATTAAGCAGTAACTTTAATATTGGTAAACAAATGAATGAAGTTATAAAATTTGATACTTCTTGGAAGGTCTTATGAGTAAGTAAGATTTTATTTCATGAAAAGTTACCAGCAGTCCTGCTTTTGAGATGATCTGTAAGAGATATAATAAGAAGGAAAATATTTTCATTAACTAATTTTATTAGTGCTAGCAGTTATAATATTTGCAGTGTATTGATGTAATTTTAGCTTAAATTAAATCTACACGATAAGCATCAATAAGAAACATAAGCATTATGTTTATGTTTATTATTTAAATATATAAGCAGCGATTTTTAGGCTCAAATACTTTTTTAAGTAAGTACACAAATTTAACATATAAAATTGAATAAAATAATCTTCAGATCAAGAAGACAGCAATCACAGCCAAAATAGTTCATTATATTATAAAATTATATTTAAAAAAAAAAATTAATGTTGGTAGATGTTTGCGAGTACTGACGGTTCAAGAAATAATTTTTAACTATACATTAATTGCATGCTTTTCAGATTCAAAGGCAAGTATCATAGTATAGCATATTTAGTTAGCATAATTTCCTGTCAACATTCTTTCTTTAAATAGTAATCAATTTATTTGGTTTTATTCAAGTTAGCTAAAAAATTTTGGTTATTAATTTGCAAGTAATCCCACAAAGAATATATAGTACTTGCTGAAATCTTAATAAATTCTGCCAAAGTAATGACCACTATTCAGGAATTAATCATTTACGGGGTAATTGGTGAAACATGTTAAGTATATAAGAATACACATATGTAGGCTAAAAACATGACAATGAATTTTAGCCTAAATTTTTAATTTAGTTATTTTTATTAAAACCATTAAATATAAGTATTATTTAATATAAAAGAAAGGTGTAAAATGAAAATAATTGATTACACAGTGGTCAAATTTTGAGAATTTTTAAGCTGAATCAGAATGTGGTATACAAGTGTTCAGACATGATTAAATTATGCTAAATGTGTTAGCCATCTAAATGTATTAACTGTTGTGGCAAACATTACTGATTTGACTTCGCATAACCAATATTTTAATTTAACTCAGGCCGGTTATTCAATTAAGTATACGCAGCCCGAAGAAGTGTCCTTTTACTCAAAGGAAGCCTCCCCACCCAACGGCTGTATGTCCGGCACAGTAGGTCAGCCCCCCGGTCGGATCTTTAATTTTTTTATTTTCTTTATACTGCCTGCCTCAAATTCCCAGGGCAGGAAAGAGTCCGGCTATGCCGTCCCCAGCCCCAACCCCAGGAGGCCTCAGTAAGAGATTATTCATTTTTGGAATTGTCTTCAAAACATACAGTAATTGTTTCAGGTGCTTCAGCCTTATTGATGTTAGATTTTTTGTGGATTAGGTTATTGAACTTGTTTTGAAATTAAGAATTATTTAAGATGTAAGCAACCGTGTGTGAAAAGAAAGAGTGATGGTTTAAATTTCTGAAATAAATAAGTGACAAGTAATCATGCATGTCTCTTAAGTAGGGCTAAAGCTGAGGAAATCATTGTAGAAGATAATGTAATTTTATGGCTAGCACTGAGTGTATAGGTGGTTTTAAATAAAGAAATGAGACATCATTCTTTTATAAGAAGAGGAAGTGGGAGTGTAAGTGTAATTAATATATTGTTGTAACTTGACTTTTTTTTACAATGACAATTATATTTGTAAATTGACTACAAAGTTTTTTCAAGAAGTTTATCAATTCTAATTGTTCTAATCTTGGGTAGTTAAAAATGGCTCTTTAAAACCATTTTGAAGGAATGCATACTGTTTCAACAGAATTTTTTCCCAGAAGAAACAAAATTTAACATAGACTCTCTGCTCTTTATGATCACCAACTGCAAAAATCACATAATACATTTAACAAGCTCCAAAAAAAGCTGATACAGTATGTCTTGTGAATAGTACAAAACAGTGCTACTTAACACGCGCTGCCGCAGAATACTGTAAATGATTTCAAAATTTAGTATGTTAACACAATTATACGACAATAAGTGAATAATTGAGTTTGCATAAGTCTAGAGTGAGCGTAAAAAACAGATTCCAGTTATTTTTTATCTTAAATGAATACCTTTATTAAGTGTAAAGCGTAGTGCATGTGCTTGTTCACAAGCATTGTCTTTAGTGAAATTCTCCATACTGCAGGCCTTATATAATAATTGCAGCATCACATTCATTCAGTTTGGAGGTAAATTACAAACTTACCTGCTATACCAATTGCATTTTATTTTTACTATGTTTATTTTATTCATTAGGACATTTTATTTATTTATACTTTTGGTTCACATTTTTGACAATAGTGCTACTTAAATCAATACTTGCATTATGTTGTACTTTTTTACAATTTAGTTCATTAAAACCCATTTTATGAATTTGATCAGTATGTGCGAAATATAGTAGAAATTTATAGTCTTATAATTATGATTAATGTAGTTGATATGATCAATTATGAATTTCTTAGATTACACCAGCTTTATGTAGAGTTTAACACTGTGCCTTTAGGTCAGTTTTATATGTAGAAGTTCTGTTACATTACTCGAACATGAAATATATTTAAAGTCCTCACAGAGAAATGTAGAAGAGGGATCATATTTTCTTATTTTACTCAATTCATGATTTGGGGTCAGGAGATCAGTTTGTACCGTTGGGTGTATTGGGGGGGGGGGGGTTAGTCTGGGACTAACAGGAAATCAGAAAAACTGATCCTTTTTATAATTGTCTCTGTGAGGACTTTGCTAGTGGTGGAGTTGGATTCACTTTTGCATCTGAGGTTGCTCAGCAGGTGTCGCGTCGTGGGTAATGCAGACGGTGGTCCTCCTGCTGTTCGAAAGTGGCTCGTGTACGGAGGTTGAATTCCAAAAAAGATTAACTGAAATGCTTCACATAGTATAGCGTATTCCTACAATGAGCACATGAATAATTTCTACACGATTCAACATTTCACAAAGCACAATACATGCTCAGGATTTCGTCCTTATCATGGTCAGAAAGTTGAACACCTTAAGCTTGGTGAACATGTCGGACAACTGCAGTTTTATCAAAGGGTTAACGATAATTACCACTTAATTCCGCTAATTTTTTCTATTGGTACTTAACTTTTTTTTTATATCACCACATAGGCTTGAAGCTTATGCATGGGATATGGAAATGGAATTATGTGGCGAATGAAAATTGCCACGCCTAACTGGGATTCAAACCCAGGATCTCTAAATTAAAGGCTGAGATGCTACCACTTCGCCATAGAGATCGTTGGAGTGGTATTTTCCTTTACTGCAGCCAGAAATTAGGTTTGATGTCACCCTAATACAATTTTTTTTATTAGACAAAAGAAAAAACAGAAAAATAAATCCATTCTGCTTATTATTTGATAAAAATTATACTAAAACATATTTCCCAAACGGCTATTGTTTTGTAACGTAACAGAATAGGATACATTAATTGTTAATTTATACCATCTCATTCAGTACTACTTATGACTAACTTGTGTCTCATGTACGCTTATAACTAGGTTGCACACTGCTGCAAGAGGTAACAATCTACCATTACTTTATTTAAAAGTGCTTTCTATAAATTTCCCAAATAACATGGCGTGGAATGCGCATTGTTCTCGATATGGCTATGCCGTTTTCAAGAATGATTTTTATTTTTGTATAAGATCTACAATTATTTGATTATGGTACCTTGTGTGAATACTGTGTGGGAAGTGCTCATTTTCCAAATAAGCAGTAGACAGTTTTAGAATTTTATTATAATATTTTCTTATTACCATAATTATCTAAATTGCTATTAGGATTTTGCTTTTGTTTTGATATCAGGGGAGGGTAAATTTTTGGGTCCTAGTTAGTAGCTGCAACTTCTTACTATGGCTGTGTAGAGAATTCTGGGCAAAATTATAGACTAACCCAGTGGTTAGATTGTCGTTTCTTACTACTCATCTCTTTCCTTATCCTTGATCTTCCCCATTATTGGTTTTGTGGGTGTAGGTCTGAGCTTATGAGAGATTACATGCTGCGATTTCTAGAACTTGAAGAGCCACTACATCCTTGATAAGTGGGCTGGCTATGTACTAACTTAGGCACTCATTTTTCCTTTCTAGTGGCTACATAATAGACCTGATTGTTGAAATTCTCATAGTTTCTCCTGGAAAAGGATTACAAGCATGTATGAAGAGTGTTTGTGCAAGTAGCGTTATGGAGTGTTAAGTTTTTAGTTGTCTTTAGTTTTTAGTAGTAGTAATTTTAGACTGTCATTAAGTTTTTTCTAAACCTTCATTTCAGTTTTTTTATAATTGAGTACTTTTATCTTTAATAAAATAATAAACGTATTCTGGATCGTTTTATTCAATACAACACATTATAAGAGTGGCCTACTACAGACTCATTGTGCCATCCTAACTTGACTGGAAGAGTTTAGTTTAATCCAGCTAATCAAGATTATGGTGTTTTTGAAAGGATTCAAAAACCAATTTTTTTTTAGTAATAATTGATTGTTTTAATTACTTTTGTTATCCCAATCTACTACTTCTGTCTTCTTGGAGAGGTACTTAATGGTTTAAGATTTTCTGTTGTAACTCCCAATTTGTACTTTACGAGGCCTGCACATGTTTAATAGATTATTAGAAACAAAAGAACCACTAATTTCGACTATCGCTTTGGTGAATCCTATTCTAAATAATATTTCATTTGATGAGTGGACAGTTATAGCTGAAATGTGCATTTTATTTTTTGAAATGATTATTATTTTGAAATGATTTTTGAAACAGTGACAGTTTTTTGAGAACTTATTTTAATAGTTATTTTTTTGTTTATTGGGAGCGATGACAAGGCATGTACTTAACATTAAATCTTCTACTCTAGATAAAGTGCAACATAGATTTAAGGATGTTGAAAATAATATTTTGCTTGAAAACATGCTATTAGATCCTCGCTTTAAAAAACAAGGCTTTAAAGATGAAGCATCTTACCAAAATGCTTACACTGGTATGTACATACTTACACTGGTATAAACTGGTATGTACATGTAATGCACTTTGTTCTAGTGTACCGTTTCTAAATAAATTCAAACTTTTCTAAACTTAACAATTTTATTATTTAAACATACAATATAGACTAAATCAGAATTTTATTTAAATATCAAGTAAAAATCTGTATGTTATTAAATACCAATAAATTAGCTAACAAATGGTACACAAAAACATCTGCGGATGCCTTCATTTATTATATCTTGTCCAACTATACAATAGGCAACTGTGGTTGTTAATTTATCAAAAACATGACTATGACAAAAAATTATAATTTTTAGTTATTACAGTCTATTAATCTTGACATCAGTGAGAAACAATGTAGAAAAGTATCAAATATTTGGTGTAGCCCTAGCAAGAGGGCTACACCTGTCTTTTAAAACTGTCTGTGAAGAGTGATACTTTCAACCAAATATTCAAGAAGTATATTTCACAGGCTAGTAAAATATTTCTAGGAAAATTCCAGAAAATTTCCACTTATGGGATGTACGCAATAAATTAATACCTGCAATGAAGGTAAAATGAACAAAGTTCAGCTACCTTGAAACTGAAAACATTAGCACCAATGTTTTCAAAATTGTGCTAATATCCAAGAAAGAATATTACCTCAGAATAACAATAAAAAACAAATTATAATAAACCATTATTTGAAATATAATATTATTATAACATTATTTGAAATAATTCCAGTAAATAAATAGACACATTAATGCACTAATTGAATTTATTTTATATTTATAAAATTGATACTTATACAGCATATTACAATATTACTGCCTCTACCATCAAATAAATTCTTTAGTATCCATTAATATTATTTTAATGAACCAACTTTAAAAAATTCAAATTTGGGTAGTTTTCAGCACTATACCTGATAATGGTGTGGAAAAACTACGTATCACTTTTTCATAGGTAAAGATTCAATATCTTCTTTACTGTGCGAATTATTTGCTTTTTAACTATGAAGATTTACACTTAATTTTAAATAGTTTTTGTAGCCAAATGAGTACTTGGTTATATGAAGAATTTAATTTTTTTATAGCTGTAAAAAGGCATATGGTGGAAAGTCAATGACAGAATGATTATGTTGAAAATCTTGTTTCAGTAATCTGTTTTATTTATACACTGATGATAAAACAGGATGAAAAATCAAAAATCAATCACTAGAAATGATTTGCAATTGGCTAGTTCAAATTACAGGATTTAGTGGTAAACAGAAGTACATTTATCTACTGATACAGCCACTAAAGAGGTTGCAATTATTAACAAGGAGTTTATAATTTAACTGTTACATACGAGGGCTGTTTTTTTTCAAACTCTGATCATGCATCTAAGTAAACAAGAGATAAGCAGGGGGCAGGTCTGCACGTCATGCAATTGTGCGGCATCCTCACAACAACCTCTGCCATTGCTGGCTCCACTGCATCAGTCTCAGCCGAGTTATGAGCCATGTTCAATTGAACATGGCTGTTATGATCGATAATCCTGCCATCACAGAATGAGCCTAGTGTATGGTGACCACTTTATGAGTAATGATAGTGTACAGGAACGATGCAAAATTTAAATTAGAACTAATAGACATCCATGACAAAGGTGGGCAAGTCTGTTGCTGTCGCTGCTGTAGACCTGATTGAGCATGTTGATTATCATAAGTTCACTTATGATAAGTGTGAACTTTCTGCAGAAATTTCAAGGTCTTCTTAATACACAAATGTGACAACCGGAAACTGTGTATACACTGGGTCCCAAAATGCAGTGAATGGTGTCAGCCTTAATGTTTCTCATGCGTTATGATAATGAAGTCTATCGTTAATGGCAATGAGACTTGGATCCAGTATGGCAATCCAAAAACCAAAGAACAGTCTGGGCAGTGGATTTACACTTCTCCAAACAAGCCAAAAAGTTCAAACAGAACTGAGCAACAGGAAAACAATGGTTACAGTTTTTGGGATGAATTTTCAACAACCCTAATACATCATGAAGTAAAAATTGAATACAGTTATGATGTTGACGGCATGAGACATTCTGATCCCTGATGATTTCAGTTAAGTACTCCAGTACTTCATTTTTGTACATTGCGCTAAGACTTATGAAACTACAGCATTTTCTTCTATCATCAATCGTGTATATATATTCATTCATATTCTATTATCATTTGATCTGTCAATTGAAATGTGGTCTTTTGTAATCTTGTAATTATATTTTTTAACTTTTTGTTTGATTTATATATATTAAATATTCTTCTTGTTAAATTTATATATTAATTGTTTTCTTGGTATAACTTCACTTTCAGAACTATCTGAAAGGGTGAGTATTCTTACCATTTATTGAACTGTATCTGGTGAATTTAAATTTGTTAATAATAATATAAATATAATTTTATTATAATAATTATTTAATTTTGTATATTATATGTTGACTCAGAATAACTGATGTTAATTTTAAATATGTTGCCTTTTGTTGTTATCATAATAGTGTTTGCTTATTTAAAAATAAATCTTAAATTAATAAATACATGTCATAAACTTAGGCATTGTGTAGCATTACATACATATTACAGCATTACTGTAAATAATAAATAAAATACTATTTTATATCTTACAAAAGTACCCCAAACTAATAAAATTAATACAGGTCTTAATAATAATAATATTATAGGTCTTCATGTTTTTATTAAAATAAAAAAATCAGAAAAGTATCAAAATATTACATTACTTGAAACTTTTTTTAAAAATATGATCTTTCTTAACATAATATAGTAGTGTTAACACATTTAAGCAGATTCGAATTATGATCCGTATTCAACTCTTATACCCCCACCGATCTGATATATACACATCTTTAAAGGTATGGTATATTTAAATTTTTTTAAATTTAAATTTGGGGTGAGGGAAACAGTAAAATTTCCAAATTCATTATCTTGTTTAATCAGCTTCTTTGGTAGGATATCAACTGGTATCATCTTCATTACAATTTTGCTGGTGATCCCCATACAGCATTTTGAATGCCTAAACAAAGAAAAAAATGAAAAAATTAGATAACATATGGTGGCAAATAAATATTATAACTCACCAGCTCTATTAAATTTCAATTAATAAAATAGAGAAACAGAACTGAATTTTTTTACTTGTGTTTGCATTTCAGTGAAAATTCTGAAACAACATAAAAAAAAATTCATGAAACTGCAATATGAAATATAATATGCTTGCTTGCAAATAACATGGAAATTCTTCCAAAGCATCTTTTGGAGGTATAACTTCTTTCAGGAGTTACATGTAGAGCTAGTTTCAATGGTATCCCTCTTAAACAAGTAATACATTCAATCTGTTTGTTCAGTGTATTTATCATAAGTACAATTGAGTTGATAAACTTTAATTTATATCTTCAATTTTATGTATAAAATATGAAAAATAAAGTGCGATCCTGTTGTTTATGGTACAAGTGTGTGAATTTGTGAAGAGGTTTGTTCCAAAAAAGATATTGGTGTCAGTTTGCTGTCAGATCTTGAGTATTTGTTTCTAGTTTTTTGAAAGCGATATAAAATTTGATGAATATGTTTCATAAAATATTGGTAAATTGTATAACAATCGGTCAATGTATGTTAACAAAATGTATTGTCTGTCACTAGGAAGGGTTTTATATTTTGTTCTATATTTTATGCAACATGATTTGTATATAATTTTTTTGAACATAAATTAATTTCTCAATGCCAAGCTTATTTTATTTTTTGAAAAAAAAAAAAAATTAGTTTGATTTCTCCAACCGGTTTCAGCAACTGGTGGGTCTGGGTGTGTGTACAGATTATAGCAACTGAGATCACTGGTATGGCTTTCCAGGCCTGATGTGCAATGTAAGCGTAAGTGTACCGGTAAACATATGTAATCTTGAGCACTTAGGTTAACCGCTACTGAGATGTACGGTTAATTGAAACCTAACCACTAAAAAACACCAGCATTCACAGTCTAGCATTCAAATCCATATAAGCCTTTACAAGGACTCAAACCTAAGAACTCCTGACTTCAAAAATCAGCTGATTCTGCTAAGATGAATTTAACCACTAGACTAACCTTGAAGGTTAATTACAAAAAAATGAGCAACATACAAAGTATCTAAAGAAATGAACACAAATAGAATAAAATCTGCAAGAATTGAAAAAAGATGGAAAGATCAGGGCTCGCTTTCTCTTTAAAAAGACTTGCTTAGTATAATGGGAGAAAATTTGCAATTTCCATTTTAACCCTTTAAACTCTCACTCTCTCTCTCTATATATATATATATAAAATCATAACAAATTTTGTTCTCTCAAATGGAATACAATAAATATCAGGTTACGTAGTACCATCACATTATAGAGAACACGGAAAAATATTGCAATACTAAAATGTTTCAATTAGAAATATTTTTTTTTTTTTTTGTCTTCAGTCATTCGACTGGTTTGATGCAGCTCTCCAAGATTCCCTATCTAGTGCTAGTCGTTTCATTTCAGTATACCCTCTACATCCTACATCCCCAACAATTTGTTTTACATACTCCAAACGTGGCCTGCCTACACAATTTTTCCCTTCTACCTGTCCTTCCAATATTAAAGCGACTATTCCAGGATGCCTTAGTATGTGGCCTATAAGTCTGTTTCTTCTTTTAACTATATTTTTCCAAATGCTACTTTCTTCATCTATTTGCCGCAATACCTCTTCATTTGTCACTTTATCCACCCATCTGATTTTTAACATTCTCCTATAGCACCACATTTCAAAAGCTTCTAATCTTTTCTTCTCAGATACTCCGATTGTCCAAGTTTCACTTCCATATAAAGCGACACTCCAAACATACACTTTCAAAAATCTTTTCCTGAGATTTAAATTAATTTTTGATGTAAACAAATTATATTTCTTACTGAAGGCTCGTTTAGCTTGTGCTATTCGGCATTTTATATCGCTCCTGCTTCGTCCATCTTTAGTAATTTTACTTCCCAAATAACAAAATTCTTCTACCTCCATAATCTTTTCTCCTCCTATTTTCACATTCAGTGGTCCATCATTGTTATTTCTACTACATTTCATTACTTTTGTTTTGTTCTTGTTTATTTTCATGCGATAGTTTTTGCGTAGGACTTCATCTATGCCGTTCATTGTTTCTTCTAAATCCTTTTTACTCTCGGCTAGAATTACTATATCATCAGCAAATCGTAGCATCTTTATCTTTTCACCTTGTACTGTTACTCCGAATCTAAATTGTTCTTTAACATCATTAACTGCTAGTTCCATGTAAAGATTAAAAAGTAACGGCGATAGGGAACATCCTTGTCGGACTCCCTTTCTTATTAGGGCTTCTTTCTTATGTTCTTCAATTGTTATTGTTGCTGTTTGGTTCCTGTACATGTTAGCAATTGTTCTTCTATCTCTGTATTTGAACCCTAATTTTTTTAAAATGCTGAACATTTTATTCCAGTCTACGTTATCGAAAGCCTTTTCTAGGTCTATAAACGCCAAGTATGTTGGTTTGTTTTTCTTTAATCTTCCTTCTACTATTAATCTGAGGCCTAAAATTGCTTCCCTTGTCCCTATACTTTTCCTGAAACCAAATTGGTCTTCTCCTAACACTTCTTCCACTCTCCTCTCAATTCTTCTGTATAAAATTCTAGTTAAGATTTTTGATGCATGACTAGTTAAACTAATTGTTCTGTATTCTTCACATTTATCTGCCCCTGCTTTCTTTGGTATCATAACTATAACACTTTTTTTGAAGTCTGATGGAAATTCCCCATTTTCATAAATATTACACACCAGTTTGTATAATCTATCAATCGCTTCCTCACCTGCACTGCGCAGTAATTCTACAGGTATTCCGTCTATTCCAGGAGCCTTTCTGCCATTTAAATCTTTTAATGCTCTCTTAAATTCAGATCTCAGTATTGTTTCTCCCATTTCATCCTCCTCAACTTCCTCTTCTTCCTCTATAACACCATTTTCTAATTCATTTCCTCCGTATAACTCTTCAATATATTCCACTCATCTATCGACTTTACCTTTCGTATTATATATTGGTGTACCATCTTTGTTTAACACATTATTACATTTTAATTTATGTACCCCAAAATTTTCCTTAACTTTCCTGTATGCTCCGTCTATTTTACCAATGTTCATTTCTCTTTCCACTTCTGAACACTTTTCTTTAATCCACTCTTCTTTCGCCAGTTTGCACTTCCTGTTTATAGCATTTCTTAATTGCCGATAGTTCCTTTTACTTTCTTCATCACTAGCATTCTTATATTTTCTACGTTCATCCATCAGCTGCAATATATCGTCTGAAACCCAAGGTTTTCTACCAGTTCTCTTTATTCCGCCTAAGTTTGCTTCTGCTGATTTAAGAATTTCCTTTTTAACATTCTCCCATTCTTCTTCTACATTTTCTACCTTATCTTTTTTACTCAGACCTCTTGTGATGTCCTCCTCAAAAATCTTCTTTACCTCCTCTTCCTCAAGCTTCTCTAAATTCCACCGATTCATCTGACACCTTTTCTTCAGGTTTTTAAACCCCAATCTACATTTCATTATCACCAAATTATGGTCGCTATCAATGTCTGCTCCAGGGTAAGTTTTGCAGTCAACGAGTTGATTTCTAAATCTTTGCTTAACCATGATATAATCTATCTGATACCTTGCAGTATCGCCTGGCTTTTTCCAAGTGTATATTCTTCTATTATCATTTTTAAATTGGGTGTTGGCAATTACTAAATTATACTTCGTGCAAAACTCTATAAGTCGGTCCCCTCTTTCATTCCTTTTGCCCAGCCCGTATTCACCCACTATATTTCCTTCCTTGCCTTTTCCAATGCTTGCATTCCAATCTCCAACTATTATTAAATTTTCATCTCCTTTTACGTGTTTAATTGCTTCATCAATCTCTTCGTATACACACTCTACCTCATCATCATCATGGGCGCTTGTAGGCATATAAACGTTGACAATCGTTGTCGGTTTAGGTTTTGATTTTATCCTTATTACAATGATTCTATCGCTATGCGTTTTGAAATAATCCACTCTCCTCCCTATCTTCTTGTTCATCACGAAACCTACTCCTGCCTGCCCATTATTTGACGCTGAGTTAATTACTCTAAAATCACCTGACCAAAAGTCGCCTTCCTCTTCCCACCGAACCTCACTAATTCCTACTATATCCACATTCACCCTATCCATTTCCCTTTTTAAATTTTCTAGCCTACCAACCTTTTTTAAGCTTCTAACATTCCACGCTCCGACTCGTAGAATGTTATTTTTTAGTTTTCTGGTGACCCCTTCCTTAGTAGTCCCCACCCGGAGATCCGAACGGGGGACTATTTTACCTCCGGAATATTTTACCAAGGAAGGCGCCTTCATTGTTGCTATGTGAAAATGCAGAGAGCCACATTTTCTTGGAAAAAAAGCAGCTGTAGTTTTCCATTGCTTTCAGCTGCGCAGTACTCAGAGGACTGAGTGATGTTGATATGGCCGTTTAAGTCATTGTGACTCACGCCCCTAACAACTACTGAAAGAGCTGCTGCCCTCTTTCAGGAATCATTCCTTAGTCTGGCTCTCAACAGATACCTCTCCGATATGGTTGCACCTTCGGTCCAGCTACTCTGTATCCCTGAGCACTCAAGCCCCCTCACCAACGGCAAGGTCTCATGATTCATAGAGGAGGGGAAATACATCATCAATAAAAATATTAATATTTACTACACCAATTCAAATGATCTTAACAGCAATCTCAATAATTCAAGCATATGTATTTGCAACTCTTGTAACACTTTACTCTAGAGAAGTACCTTATGAAAAAAAAAAATCACCCGTTTCACATAGTTACAAAAAGACGACCAATTATTTTATCAATAAATGTAATAACAATACTAACAGGAACTGTTAAATGAACTCAAACAAAAGAGTATGACCTAATAACAATAGGTATGATTTTATCAACAATGTCCATAATATTATGATGACGAGACGTAACGCAAGAAGCAACTTGCTGCAACTTTTGAATTAATCGAATAAGAAAAATTTAAATCGAGTAATAAGGATTTTCAATACAATCTTGCATTAAATCAAGCAATTTTCACGATATATTGCAGATTTAGACCTCCCTTGTTTTTATTTATTCTTAAAATTGTTGTTTCTTCAAAGCATTAAATTACTCCTATGACAGGTACACTTCAAAATAGAAATATAAAAATTTAAACAGAATGGTCACAAATAGGAAATATAGCACTGAAAACAAGTCATGCATGCCGCTCGCTGTACACCTTAAACTATCCCCAAAGCCATTCATCATTAAGAATGATGAGTGTGAAAATGAAAACTGAACAAAAGGAAACACTAATTCTATTAAGTAACAAGACAACAATTGCTCAAGAAAACCTAATAATGTAAACATTTCCACTACAATGATCTTTGATCATTATTTAAACCTTAAATCAGCTGATTAACTTATTTTAATTTATTTATTTGGGTACTATTAAATTTATTTATTTAATTTATTATTTAAATGAATACATTATTTAATTTCATGATGTTATATCATAAGTGGAAAAAAATAGCACTTATCAAAAAATAAGTCATCATGACTGGTATTGCCATTTTAACTTATTTCTTGCCCCCATTAAAAGAGAAATTTCCATCTCACATGCCAAATATTTATCTGAATTTTATTCTTACAAAGAAATAGATATGTAAGATTGATTTAATTGAATTTAAAGGCCAATTATTCTGAAAAAAATGGCCATTATTATATAGTAACATCTTCAGAATCAAGAGGGTTATGAATAAAGTTGTATTGTTAATAATCAAGTTGTCGCTAAACAATCATTTATATAAATTATATATTTTGAAAATTCTGCAACCAATCAGGTGAAAATGCACTTTACATCTAACCACAGCTTTTTCATTTTGAGCACGGCTTCTGTGAAAGTTTTATGTTTTTTCAAATCGGTTGAATTTACCTGTTGTGCAACCATCATTTCCTAAGGATGAAAGTTTGGATCAGAATCCTCCTTACACCTTGATCTGAAACTCACCTCTAAATGATAGGAAGGGACTGTTTTCTATCGGCCTTAATGTTCATTGAACTGTGCTTACTGCTCCAGCAAGTTTTGTTTTAACATAGTGAATTTAAAATTTTCTATCTGCAATAATGTATCATTCCAAATAGTAATGCTTCAGTGACCTGAGAGTAAAATGTAATTTTAACGCACATTGTATTTTAGTGATCGAAAAGTGGTGACTGCTTTTAAAAAAATTACATCATGATCACTGAAAATTGAATCATGTGTCCCCCCATTCATACCTGCAGTTATA
Organism: Lycorma delicatula; assembly: GCF_047948215.1. Taxonomy (NCBI): domain Eukaryota; kingdom Metazoa; phylum Arthropoda; class Insecta; order Hemiptera; family Fulgoridae; genus Lycorma; species Lycorma delicatula. The sequence goes on along the minus strand of NC_134460.1, from coordinate 161,606,714 downwards.
GCCAATCCAAAAACATCAAAATTCCCAGCCAAAATCTGTATTATTATGTTATAAACATTATATTTATATGCAAAATCATATTCTTATAAATCCCATCTATTTTTATGATCCTATGTTTATCTGTTTTAAATATAACATCTTTCAACTAATCGATGTAATATTTAAGTAATATTAGTTTAGGTTTAATACTATAGGAAATTTTACATTACAAATATTAAAATTATTAAATTATTATTTAAAGTGTATTAACAAAAGTAAGTCTCATAATATGTTAATGTTTTACATACCTGCTGCATGGCTAAAATCCAAGAAACACTCTGCTTATGACTTTGTCCATCTGTCGGTGTAGATAATCTTAATAGGTCAGTAATTTTTTGATCATCAAAATTATCGCTATCAGCACTTGTACATTCCATCTCTATACTTGTTGAACCTAACACGCATATACAAAGTTAATGATACATACAGAAAAACATTTAACAGCTGATAAACAAATAAGTGCACAAATGCTCATCAATTTTAACCTGTTGATCAGTGTTTTTCAATGTTAAGAGTACCTGAGATAAGTTAACATAAAAAGAATTGAAAAACGTATTGAATTTGAAATAAATTAATTTTGAGCAACTAATCATCTAATAAAACATATAATCATATTTACTGTACTGATGAAAATGAAAGCTATATTAGAAATTAATTTATTTCATCTCTTTATGAAAAATAGTCTATTAGAATTAGCTTTAGGATACAATTAAAATGGCCTAAAATCTTTGCAACCTTTGGAAGGAAATATTATTCAAAATTTACCAAGCAATTTTTACTAAACACTGCATAAACTTTACAAATAATTACATAAGATGATTCTAACAAAATATTTTATGGAAAAAGAAATTACAACTAGTGCAATCGTAAACATTTTCGCAGCACTTTTTTAACAATTTTGAACAAGGGGTTGTTTATCGGGTAAAGACAAGAACTGATTAAGCACACGATGAAGTACCAGTTAATTTTTTCAAGGCAGAAAAAAGAAAAAGTGTGGAAAATAGGTATTAGTAAAGCTGTGTTGTACGGTTAAAACTGCAATCAGTTTTATTTAAATTAATTACTTTTCACTCACTGTTATCTTAAAAATCAATAGTAATTAAAATTAAGAGAGATACACTATTGCAGTCATTGAAGTAAAATGAACTAATCTATAACCGAGTATAAATATACAAAATGAATTACGCTCTGCTATAACAGTAGTGAAGTGAATAAAAGCAAGTAGCTTCACTCAAATAATGATTAGATATTACTTCATCTTGCTTGCATCCTGTTTTCTGCCATGTAGTGTTGGTACTGAAAGGTATGAGAAACAGAACAATGATATTCTGACAGAAAAAGGGACTAATTTGATCGCAAGGGAAATAACACGACAATTTGAGAAACAGTTGTAATACGTTTTCGGAGTGATGAAACAAAAGATTTCTCAGCTTCAAAGAATAAGTGTACTACAGTAGATGGAGTTGAATTACTTACAACTCAAAAAAGAAATGATCTTATTGGCAGTTTGAATGAGTTATGGAATTTCAACCAAGATTAAATTCTACAGCTCAAATCTCCCAACAAAGAAGCTACCATCTTTCATACTATGAAATTATATCTCTTACTGAAATGAGTCTTATCCTGAAGATGTGAATGTTTTCAGGCAATTCACTACTGATTCTATTAAATTTTTCATTTACATATGTTTATACTAGCACAGCCTTTTCCATTTATATACTTATCAACAAAGTCAGCTTATTTGTCACAATATACGGTCTAATGCCCTAATACAGCTGACAAATGATAAGTCTGCTACACAAAACATTATTTCCTTTTATTTCTCTTATTGTGTTAGAGAAATGGATCCATTAATTTCATTTTTACTGATGCGATTCATTACACAGATTAGGGTGATGAACTCCAATGTCTAACTGTACTGGACTGGAATCCTTGATCAACGACCAAATGTAGGAATAACTTCAACGCTTGGTGACAAAGCCCCTTCCTCTTGTTCATAATTTTCTGGCACTAATAATCTGCTAAGAAATCAATACTTTCACTCTCAAATCAAAATTATTTTAATTGTTACCTTCCTTTATACACTTTTGTTTCATGAATTTCCATATACACAGCCACGGTTATAACTAAACATAACACAGCCTTGTACCTTACACACTTCAACAAAAGTCAAAACTTACTTAGGTTTTCAAAATTACTTGACTATTTACACATACAACCAAGTAGTTATACTTGTAATTCCAGATAACTTGATTAAATACTAGGTGTGTCAGTACTGGCTGCTTTATTAGTTTCAAACATACTTCTTATTTGAAAAAAAGTCGAGTAAAAGTAACTACTTTATTTTATTCACATAATCCAATCTGTTGGTAGATAGGAAATACAGGGTCATTGAAAAAGGTTGCAGCAATTTAAAAAAAATCTTATTTCAGAAACTGCTAGAGATAGACGAGTATCTTTTTTAAAAATTCACCAACTCTACAAGTTTTTTTACAAACCTTACAACGTTTCAATACGAGTTCCATTGGTGGCTCTGCCAACATCCCGTTGATAATCAACTTCTGCCAAGGTCTGCTGGATCATCGCAGGCGTAACTGTGGCAATACAAGCAGTGGTCCGTTGCCTTAAAGATGGTGTACTTACTTGATCTTTTCACTCTAGACAATGTTTTTAATATATCCCTATAGAAAAAAGTCTGGGGGTGTCAAATCTGGGCTTCTTGAAGGCCAAAGCACAGGACCTACCAATCCAATGATTAGGGAATCTTTCAGCGAGAGCATGTCGAATGCTTATGCTAAAGTGTGGAGGTGCACCATCTTGTTGAAACTTTACAGCACGTTACTTTCTTATTCAATTTGGTCAAATTGTGGGAAAACGTATAATTGTAGCATGTCTAAATAAACATCACATGATGTGACATCAAACTGCACCAGAAGTTTACTTTTGGAAAATCTCTGAAATATTCAAAAATTTAATTGGGTTGCCGAGATCCCCATATCCAACAATTATGCCAGTTGACTGACATGGAAAGTCACAATATCTGTAAACACAACAGTTTTAAAAATGTTTAGTCATCGTCAATGTTATTACGCATTTTAGTGGTGAATTCAACAAGTTTAGGAAGAAGGTTTAATTTGATTTTAAAGCTGAATTTTGTAAGCACAAAAGCATAAACACTTGTGCAACACATAACTGTAAACATCATCTAGAAATTGATTTTTTTGGGGGTTCTTAAACAACTTTGCGTATATGCTTCATCACTCGTTTTGGACCATCTAGGGGACTTTTTCACTTGCCAGATTCCTTAAATTGTTTGTACTACCGTCAGTCTAATGCAGTTTGCATGAGGGGGGTTATATCATTGCCATAAACATGCTGAAAACACCGTTGAACAATTATAACTAATTTATACTCTGCTAACCACAAAACACTGTACTTTCTGCTGAACTGTCACCACTGCACTGACTGACAATGGTGCAGAGATGCTGTGCGTATTGACTGTCACATCTAAAAAAAAACACTGGCTGATTATTTTACAGTTCCAATAAATACTTTATCTTAATTACACAGGTTATCAACAGGTACAATTACACAGGTAGATGATTTTTATTTTATTGCTGCAATCTTTTTGATTACCCTATATTGTTTTGATACTATTGTTTTAAATATATTTTTAAATATAAATAATTGTAATCAAATGCATTTCCTTAAGCCAATCACAATGTTTAAATTTTTCTTGTTCATTAATATTTACATTGATGGTTTTATTATGTGTGTTCTTTCAAGTAGTTTATCATTCAGATTTGTTTTCTATAATTCAAAATATGTGTTTCTTTTCCCTAATGTGTGGCAAAATTAATTTTTATATTAATATGCTTGTAAATTTTTTTAAAGTTTCTGTTTGTCATTTCAATGTAGAATGTTTTACAGTGATAGTCTCTACACTAATAAAATAGACGCAAACCTTTGCTCTCTTATATACTGTACAGTAAGCAAATAAAAATTAAAAATACAATTAATGAGCGAATAATATTTGAAAATATGATTACCTTAAGTAAGTAATATAATTAATTTAAATTATTCAAAAATGTATAATTTATTTTTTTAAATTTAATCAAATAATGTAACAAAATAACAGTTTCATTGTCTGATGAAACTTAATAGAAGAATAGTTCTTTTTGCTTCAATTAGTAAGGTAGAAATATATCTCTACAGTTTTAATGTTTTTAATTTTTTTTAATAAAAACTGAAAAAAAAAGAAAAATCTCTGCTTAAGTATTTAAGAAAGCTAACAAATAAAAGCAGTTTGCGAAAAATAATAATTACGTTCTCCTGCTAGGTTGCAATTTGCTACGCTAATTTATCAATACATATTCAGTACATCAAAGAATCCTTAAATTTTATGAAAATCATTCCTCAGGTCATTCCATGAAAAATGTTTTAAAAAGCTCCATTTGCAATCCTATAAAAATAATAACTGTAATATCAGATCAAAACAATTGATCATCAAAGATAAAAAAAAAAAAACTAGCAAACACTGCCAGCCTAATGACAATCACTGAATGATGTTGACAGCAAAGAACTCTTAAATCACATACAAGTGAATCATGAAAAGCAGTTAGAATTAAAAATTAGAACTATCAGTTTCTCATAATGTAGAAGAAAGAGAACAAAATAAAAAAACCACTTAAGATTTAGTTGACCACAATAAAAAATTCTGACCATTCAATTGATGAGTATATTTTGGTTAGCATTATTTCAGTCAGCAGCTTTTAGAAGAATAGAAGTTCTGAAATTAACAGGAACTTTCACAAACAAAACACAAGCATGGAAGCCATCCATACTGTATTTTAACAGAAATATTTTTTAAGTAGAAATGTCAAATTGAAATGAGACTTTTATTTAAAGTATTAAAAAACCTGAATATTCTGCTGAAGCTCTCATTTAATTTCTGCTTAAATACTATGTTTCAAAAAATTAGAGTAAAGTTTATACAATATTATAAAAACATGTACTTTCTTCTAGACAGTTTTTATTTCATTTGTAAGATTTGGTAACACTCAACAGTGACAAAAGTATGTTAAAAAATAATAATAGAAATACCTGTTATGGTATCCTCATTTTGGAAAACTAAGTTAGAAAAAAATAAGACAAGTTATTAAAATATATTAATTCCTCACAACAGTCTAGAAGTATAAATTATTCTTAAATCTATCTATCTATCTATATATATATATATATATATATATATATATATATATATATATTTATATATATTTAGTTAAGGATTCTTTGAAGTATTATAATTAAGTATTTTAAAATACTTAAATATAATACATAAAAGAATTCTTTATATATATAAAGAATATTAGAGTCCTATTGTCTTTTTTACAAATTTATTCTAATCTTGATGAAATTTTTCACACAAACAAGAGGAAAAATAAATGAAAATAAAAATTATGATTACAATTAATTTATAGTGAAAATAGTTCTTTTATTGCTTTGGCTAAACAGATTCAGAAAGTAGATTTAAACCCACACTTGTGAAAAAAATCAGAATGTTCAGTAAAAATGTTTGTGTTTCATTTGACCACGACTGTAATATAGAAATGGAAAGGTAGAGACAACCTTGACCTTTGACCACCAGATAAAAAATGCTGATGTCATCAAAAAGAAATTTAAAAAAATTACTGCAAGCTGTAAATATGCACAACACAAATGCTTGCTTACATTGCAATAATGTTTACAACTTTCAAAATTATCAGACGACAATATTTCTTCCAATTAAAAAGAATGAAAGAAAAAACAATAATGAAAAGAAAATCCAGAAGGAACTAAAAGGGATTCTTTTCTCAGAGTAATGCATCTGTTTAACAATCTGTTCTTTATAATATAATAGCATTTCCAAAAGCTGTTGTTTGACAACAAGGGTTACCCGATTGGAATAAAAATTTATAGAAAAGTATAAGGGTGCAGACGATGAAAATTATTACACTTCAACAATTAAAGGGATGACCCTTTAATTGTTGAAGGCTGGTACTGGTTCTGCAGACCAGAGGATATAATTACTGCATGGACGAACGGAGAAAGTCAGTAGTTCTGCGAGGCCATGTTCAGTGCAGCCGTGGTAACAAGTGGGTAAATGCAGGAAGTTGTTCGGAGTGTTATTGGTAAACAATAGTGAAAGTGACAGTATTCTATTCATTCATAAAGTATAGGATAGTTCTATTGTAAACAGTAAAAGTAATAATATCTGAGAAAAGTGACTTTAATGAACTTTTATACTGTTCTATTCTTATCTTACTGTTAATGCAATATCAATTTTTATTAGTCATTTTAATGTTTTTAGTAAACTGAACTGTCAATTGAACAAATCTTGTCCTTTTTATTTTACTATTTTGTATGTTATATATACGTATTGTCATTATTTATTTTGTTTATGTCTCTATATACAGAGTAATAAACTGTATTTATAAAAATCTTATAGTTTGTTAGTCTCTCAATATCCTGGTCGAACTGCAAAAATGTGAAAATATATTTGTATGTCAAAGCCTAATGGTTTTATATAAATATCTGCCAAATTTTCATGCACTCTTATATTCAGATCTTATACATCTACTGCACATATTTACATGATCCCAGGATTCTATCAATTACTTCTTTAAAATTGTTCATTAAGGAGATCAAATTAATTTCTTAAAAATAATTATATACTTTTAAATAACAATAATAATTATGTGCTACAGTAGTGCAGAATTTTCGTAATAATTATTGTCTTTGTTCCAGGTTAAATAGTAATTACACAATGGGCTTCAAATTAATATTTCGATTATAATGTTATGTAATATTTATTAAGTTTTACTTACACTGATAAATAATACAGGGGATGAAAGAGCAACTCAAAACAGTTTCTCCTGTAAGTGTTCAATGTGAGCACCATTTGTAACACAACACACATTAAGCCAATAGGAGAGTTCATCCCATACTTTAATCAGCAGTTCTGGAGTAATTATTTGCGACAGCTGCTTCAATCTTGTGTTTCAAGTTGGGTAAGTCAGCTGTTAATGGTGGCACATATACTTGATCTGTATAAACCCCCAAAGAAAAAATCACAAGGGATCAGATCAGGTGAACGTGAAGGCCAGGGCAAACAAGCCCTGTTATTTGGTCCCTAGAAACCAATCCAACAGTCAGGGAGAATTTCATTCAACCAATCACGCATAGTGTTATGCCAGCGAGGAGGTGTACCATCTTGTTACCAAATAAAGTTCTGTGGTTCATATTGTAGTTGAGGAAAGATTTGCTAGGATTACACACAGACTCCCTTACACGTTCAACATTGTCTGCTGACACACTCTATTGTCCTGTACTCTTCCCTTTACAAATGTAGTCGGTGGTCATTCACGGACCACAAAGGAACTTCAAATGTAATGCATGTTGAATGGAAATTACAGATTCACACTTTGTAAACTGCAAAACAAGAGTGCTTCCTGATGGAAGGTCGCCCATCTTTGCCACTAACATTTTCAAGAGAACGTATAGGAAACAGTTTATGAACTGGTACATAGTTAAAAAAGAGGTGCTCTTCTATTTCATGTATAATTAATCAATACACATAAAATGCGAGAAATATTACACAGCTTTAAAACTTAATATTCATTTTAAAACACTGTATATTAGAAAATAAAACTAATATTGTTAGAGCTAAACTGGAAATGTTTAAGTAATTAAATGTATACTAGTATAATTTCAATAGAATATGTTTTAAACCAAATAATAAATAAATGTTAAAAATAACTTTAAATTGTGCATTTTAAACATTTGAACGACATTGTAATCTGTACAAGCTATTTTATAAAACTGTATGAATTACTCATGCTTGGCACAGATCACATCTTTTCTACCTAAATTACAATAAATAATGTTTAATAACTTATGTGTGTGTGAACGAGTATAAGATAGTATCACTTGAGGACGATCCTGATTGCTGTGGCAAAACAGGGAGGTGGTGATTGGTGGAAGAGGTACTAGTCAAGGACTGTGCACCGGGAGTTCAGGGATGAGCAGGATATTTATGTTTTTGTGAATGCAGATAGTGAATGAGGGCATGAAACAGAACTTATGCTGATGTTAACAAAACTGATATTGGTATAAGCGCTACTCGACTGTTTATTTCATTCGATGAATATTTGTATTAAGTCAGCTATTTTTGTGTTTGGCAAGTAGCAATCACAACTAGATAAATATTAAATATTTAATTAAATATTACCGGCTGTGGTCCAAGGATCAATATTGCACCGATAACAAACAGGTAAACAACTTTTTAGTTGTTTACCTGTTTGTTGTGCAACGGTTTTATATAAATACATGCGGGATTCTCTCAGCATTCATAGCATGTTTCCAAGTCAATAGTTCTGCTAAAGAATCTGCACTATTACCTGTTATCTACTATTACCTACCTCTGGCACAATATCTGCATACGCATCATCTACATTATCAACCAGGAGAGTGAAATCACTATTTATGCACTTACATACTTGCTTAATTTAAATTAGTTGTTAAGTGAATAAAGACAACACTTGAGCAATATTAAATAATATTTTTAAATGAAAACAGTAACTGTGCATTGAAATGTCAGTTTAGAAGTAGTCAGAAATTGTATTCTTTTCAATTCGATGAAATATGGTATGAAATATCAGGAGTAGGTGGATCGCCTAAGAAATCTGGTTATAACCACCATAATGAAAAACTAATTTACTCTAAGAGAAAGTGAAAAAAATTATACCCAGTCCATCGGACAGGCATCACTTGGCATTATCACTGTGAAACAGAGCTCAGTAGGTGGAAAACTTATGCCCTTGAAGATGTTAATGGGATTTGCAAATGACTGCAAGAGAATACTTTTGAATATAAAACAGGAATTGATACTTCAAAGGTTCAAAGGTTTTCTTCTGACAGAAGAAAATCTGTTTAAATAGTAGTTGGTAAAACAAATTATAATTTGACACTCTGAAATCGTGTATAAGATCCCTTACAAGTCGCAGATGATTATTTGCTGCTGCACTTAAGAATGGAAAACGATACACCTATAACAATGGCTTTCCAAAGGAACCTACAAAAGTATCAATCCATTCCTATAACAAAACAAAATTTGTGGAAAGTGAAATCTGCTTCACAAGCGGAAAATCAGTTATGTCATAGTAGAATTTTCAAACACAGAAAGAATCAAGTGAACAAGATCAATTCAAATTTTGACTAATGCGACATGATAAATCTGAGGTTGTATTTAAATTCTGTAACTATCTATTTGAGAATATGGAAAATGATTACACTTTTTTATAAAATATGTTTGTTCAGTTTTATAAATCTTATTATAACATAGTCGGAGTAAATTTAATCGGCATAAGCCGATTATAAAATTTATACCTTTATTTGTATTCACTACTTAAAAGAAATTGAATTAGTCATTAAATATCCCTGACAAAACTGCAAAATACTGTCTGATAATTACAGATTGCATGATGAAATATACTCTATTGTCTGTTATTAAAATTCAATTGTGTAAACAGGTTGATATTGCTTAAAATGAGGCAATAATTTTGTAAATTGAAAAAAAAAGTGGATGTAACAAAATTCATATCGAAAAAAATTAAAAAATATACAAAAAGCAACAAAATAAATAAAAAGAAAAAAAACAAAAACTGTTTACTTCAAGTGTTTTATGGAAGGCTTCTGGAGGAGAAATTTCATTCATTAATAAAGAAAATCCCAACATGCCGAGGTTGCTATCTTGAGGGTGATAACACAACTGATATTCTTGGTTTATATAAGTGTATGTAACAACATCGGTTTCATACATTGTTTGGTTATTGTCGGAGAAAGTGTAACTGAGTTTCATGGCTTCCTCCAATAATAATGATGATTTTTATCATAAATAATTGGTTATAGTGGGATCACTACACTTTTGCAATACTTTTCTTCCATCCACCTTATGCAAAATCTAATCTCAAACTGAGATATTATCAAATGATGAAATGGCTGAAAAACAACTGTCACCATATAGACTGGAATTACACAGACACAATGTACACTGAGGATACGATAAAAAGACTGTTCACAATTTTCTAATATATACAAAAAGGGATGGGAAAAGGTTCAGAAAGGAATTTCTCCAAAGGTTCAATGACAAAGTTTGGGAGATACTGGTAGCTCCTAAACCCAAATTTCCAAATGTAAACAACTGTTCTTTCCATAAAAGCAGGAAATATGCACGGCATAGCTTATGTTACTATGTGGATTGGTTGAGACAACAGACATTATCAATCAAAGCAAAGGCATTGATAATGGGAGGGATCAACCTACCTGGGAAAGCCCAGGGAGGTTGATCGGTTGAATTCGTTTTGATATACAAATGTCGAAGGTAAAGAAAACCTCGCTTTAGAAGAATTTTATTATTCTTTCAAAAACCTAAACGTCAAATGTAAGTCGGTGCTGTCAGACTTTGTATTGTAAGATCAATGTGTAAATTATTACGTAGAAAATGTATCAACTTGTACAAAAAAATTAGTGGTAGTATAGTACCAAGGAAAATTTATAAATAGATTTTAAGTCAAAAAAGACCTATCTGTGTAAGTACATATGATGGAGAGGGTATTTCTACCTGCCAAGTCATCTTTTTATAAATTGACAACTTTTTGGTGACAGACAGTCTTAAAACTTATTACAGAAACAAAAATTTCTGTAATATAAATAAAACTGTTTTTAACAAAATGATAATGATATCACACAAGGTAAGATACTACATTTCTATTATCAAGATCTATTTAATTTAGAATTTTCTTTAAAAAAAAAATAAAAAAAATCACATGTTAAATATACGTAATAGATAATAGATATACAATGATAGATAACAAACAATGTTTAAGCGTTCCATATAAGGAAAAAAAGGGGAAACATTTGTTATAAAACTCTTATCGGCCTGATTTCATTTATATGTAATACGTATCACATTTACAGAAATAATACAATTCTTATGATTATTCGTTGTTTAATAAATGTTTTATCTACTAAACAAAAAATATTAAATCTGTAGGAAGTAAGCTAATTTCAATTTATATACTGTTTCCTAGAACCGTGCAAAGTTTTAAAATATCTGGTCAAAAACCAAACATAAAAGATATGTTTTCCTGTTAAACTATTGTGCAATATAAATATGATAAAACCAATGTACTTAAAACACTGAATTTCAGGAATATAAACTAGAAATATTTATATAGTTCACAATAACCTAATTTAAAGTATTTATTTACAATATATACACTGAAAACTGAAAATAACCTTATTTACACTTGTGTTTTGGTAAACAATGACCATGGCATTCTTCTTTGTGGAAAACACAACAGTTCTTGATCTTTTCCTATTTGTTTTAAAAGTAGGCCATCAAGAAAATGTTATCTAGATAGAGGACTTTGTTATTGTTGGTATAGTTTTCTTTATAAATTATGTAATAATTTATTATCATTCTGGCAAAGAGGTTGAAAACCACCTTCTTCCTGTATTTTACAGTTCTACGCTCACCTAGATATGAGTACAGCATCATATTAAAAGTATTTATGCCTCCTATGTGTTTACTGCAGTCAATAATTAGGGATGGTTTTTTTTACTAGTAATTTGACACAAGTCTTCTTTTAACATCTTCAACATCTTTAATATGTATTTTAGATGACAGTAATATTACAGTTTTTTTTTGTCTATAGCCAGGTGCCACTATTTTGCCCTGTTTGTAATACCTCATTTTGACCCATTTATAAGTTTTGTTTTATTCCATCAAGTAAACCTATTTTGTTTTTCCTAACTGTTCCAGTGAAAAAGATCTTTAGTTCACACAGTCTTTTTATAAGCGAAGCACAAATAAAGAAATTATCGGTTAACGCATGAGCGTAAACCACATTGTTTAACTCCATCAGAATTGTTGCCTTTTTTCTCTTTGTAACAGAACATAGACATACAGTAATTAGATATAGAATCGCATAAAACCGACAACTTAGTTCCTCTTTGTTCGGTAAGTACTGGATTAAAGTGGTTTGACTGTTTTCTTCCAACTAAGGATTCGTCAATTGACAACTGTTGGTTTGCAGTGTAATAAAATTTAAATAACCTATTGCAGTGTTGAAGCAAGGGTTTGAATTCTTTAGAAGCATCATACTGTGGTTGATTTGCTTTTGGAAGTTTGCTGTTGTTAAGTTGGTATTACAATATAAGTTAAATTTGACATCGCTTTTTGTAAACATTTCTGGAAACCAAGGTGTTTCTTGGTAGTTGACCAATAAGAAGGAACGGTTGGTTTTATACAGAATCGTTCAAAAAGTTCCATATTAAGAATCACTGTGATAAATGCCCTATCTTATTCAATCCTACTGGGATACAGTTTTGTTTATGACTATGAGGAGAAATATTGTCTGATAATGTTGTAATAATCTGTTTAGCTTAACGACTGGTTTCATTTACAAATATATTCAAAAGAGCCTCTGTGAAAAACAAATTAAAGTAATCTATAGGCTTAGATTCTACCGGTGGACAGTGTTTTAGCCCTGGTATTTCATTGTAAGAAAAATCATGAATAATATTATCAGGCATTTCATCATTTATGCTTAGCCAAATATTATTGTCAGTAGATCTAACAGCTCTATCTTCAGACTCAGAGGAATTACTACTAAACACACTTCGATTTATTTGTGAACCTAAGGTAGGCTTACCAGTTTGACTTGATCTAGGCAAAAGCCTAGCTTGTCCTGATGTACTAAGTTGTTGATCTAACCTATCACAAAATTGAACCACATTCTCATTTTCTAGCTGATAGATTAGATCTGTATCGCTATTATAGCAAAATAAATCATCCAGCTATTCTTCAGTAGCTAATAAATCAATGTCTGAGAATTCACTATCAAGTAATCTGTCTACTTCACTAGATCTATGATTTTTGTGTGCAATTTCAGTCACGTGAATCCAGAACACTATATACATTTAGTCATTGAAAAAAAAAAATACATACAACAAAATAATAAAACAAAAAACTGAACAACAAACGCACTGCATAGAAAGTCACGTGATATCACCTCACATACAACAAATAACATACATTGTGACCTGTTAGTGTTAATATGATATCAGCTATTTTGTAGTCGTCTATTTATTATTTTTTTGTTTAGTCAAAGCGAGCCTTTATTTCCAAACACCATTGAATATTAAAAGAGATATTGTATATACCGCACAGTAGTTCAAATTTTTACAGCCAATAAAACATAAATTACAAAATACGTTGTGCGATGGATCGTCACCATGGCACTTTTCATATGGAAAAATGGTGGCAATAGATCACGACCGTGGCACTCATAAGGTCAATATTTTTTATAAATGTGCGAAACTCAGATGTAGCATAAGCAACAAATATAGTATGAATATATACTGAAAAAGCAGTTTAATATTATTTACCTGCAGTTGGTAGATTGTTATATACACGAAGAGATCTGATTCTATGTAAATGTAAAGGATGGAACTGCAATAAATGCAATGTATCATTATAATTAGCATCACTGACAGAAGCTGGTTCAAACATCAGACACCTGAAAGTTAAATAAATCAACATTAACAACATATTTAACAGATCTTCCAGAATGTTTACAACATCTCAGGGAGAAGCATTACAGAAAATACAAGGATAAAATAATGCTAATCACTAAAGCCATGCTTAACAACTTGTTCAGTTAACAAAACCTTTAAGTTAAACAGTACTTTGAGATCAGAAACTGTCTAAAAGAACTGTTGCTGTAGGACTACACATTTATAGAGTGAATAGTTTGAATCAAACAATAGTTATTTGCTATTCATATATACACTGTTGTACCTTAAAAACCACTAGGATTTTTTATTTGTTGATTCATAATGACATGTTTTGAAAGGTTTTAGTAATAAAATACAAAATGAAGAAGTAACGGTCAAATTTTAACAAAATTTTTTTAATATCCCAATTCTGTTTTTTCTACAGCTTTCAACAGAGAAATGTTAAAAGAAATAGCTAGCTACATAATTTATTAAACATTTTATGAAATGTTTATTTTTGAGGTGTAACTACAATTCGTTTCATTAACAGTACATGTACTTTTCGTTATTAATATTCATCTTACTTTATTTCATTTATTGTTTGTATTTACTGGCAGTGAGTCAAGTAAAGTCAGTAATCATTCATTTTATTATCCACCAACTCTGTGGTGGGGAGGTAGTGTCAGCCTTTCATCCGGAGGTTCTGGGTTCAATTCCCAGGCAAGCATAACATTTTTCATACGCTAATGACATTTCAGTATACCACAAACAAGCTTCAAGCTTATGTGGTGTAATCATCTAGCAAAAACAAGAGAAAAGAAAAAAATTATGTATGAGTAATAATAATTATGAATATGAAAGTAATGTTAAAACATAAAAAAATGATCTTCTTACAGTCACACAGTGATTGGTAACTCTAAATTACAGCATTATATTTTTCTAAATTCTTTTTGTTAAAATTGGTAACAAAATGATAAAAACTTATAGTTGTCTACTATTATGTATCTTTCAATGCTTTTCAAAATTAACTATTTTATAATTCTAATTATCATCTCCAAGTCAGAAATTCCAGTTTTTCTCCATTAGCTGTATGTACGTGTGTTATCTACAAGAGGATTTGAATCAGTTTTCCATCCAGTACAGCATTATACTTTCCATTTGTATCAATCCAAGGGTTTGTGTGCATACAACGTTGTTTTTGCTTATGGTAATTGAAAGCTTATGTTAATGGTTTTATAGCAATTTAGCAAGAAAAACCAATACTAAAATGGATTCTAATTTCATGTAAAGTTATACTGACCACTTGAAATTCTGGGAAATGTGATAACCAAATGGTAAACAGCATGTTTCATTGTAACCATAACTTATCACATGTAAAAATATGTTACTTTGCAGTGTTTTAGTCCACCTGTGATAGATTTGACAAAATTTTCTGATTGAAGCCAGTATATGTAGTATGGAAGAACTTTTGTACTCATGTGAAGTATGCATTGCACAGCATCATGCAAAATAGTATAAAATTGTGGGGGGGGGGGGAGAGCGCTGGTGGAATAGTTGAGATCAAAGAGGCAAAAATCAGAGAAGAAAGAATTTAGGGTTTGGAAGAATTGAATGCAGAATACCATTTTTGTTTTGGTGCCACTATCAAATTAAGAGACTGAGGTATTAACACATCAAGGAATATACAGATATCAGCAAAACAATAATTAGTAGTATAATTTCCTAGTAGTATAATTACAAAAGGTTTTGTTTCATTGACAATCAATCACGCTTAATCATTTCATTGATCTGGTGCTTCATTACCAATGGTATTGATAAAACATAGACAGTTGCTAAAAGGTATATATCACTTTATTTATTTAAAAATAGTTAAAAATACAGTATCACTTAATTACAAATCAGTTATAATTACAAAGAAACCTGCAATGAAATACTGCAATTAAAAACAAAACAAAAAAATACAAAAAACAAGAATTTTGCAAGTTTAATTAACCGTCGAGGAAAACTCAAAACCACAGCAAAATTGTTGCTGTGTCACTTTGTATAAGACTGTTGCTTGTATGAAACATTGTTGCTCCTCTTCAATTTTTTTTTGACATATACCTAGCGACAGGAATATTTCATCTCATGCTTTACGACACCAATTTTTAATCGGCACTGCAATGACTTCCTGTATCATAAAAGACATTCACATCGCCATTTGGAAAAAGTTATCTTTAAAGAACTTTACAGCTTACACAAGATTGGATATTTATAATCGCCAACAATGGTGGTTCAATGTATTTTAATTACAAACACTATTTTTCAAACACTGATGCAAATTGTTGTTTCATATCAACTGATATTGAGGTCTATGATTGAGAAGGAGACTGCCTCATTTTGTAATGTTCTCAACCCTTGGCAAGTTATGGCCGAGTTACTGTTAAACCATCTGCTTTTGTTATGAAAAGCGGATTAACCACCGCGGTTGAACACAAGCAACCCAAACCACAGCTGATGTAAACCCTTAAGCTAACGAGGATGAAACTTTAAAAAATATCTATACTTTAAAATATAACTTAAATTATATTTGTAATAACTAACAAATATAACTTTAAAATATATATATTTTTAAATATTACTGGAAATGAGACATTAGTGTGCGATTACAATATTAAAACAAAACTTCATTATCACAAAGGGTATCAAAAAGGTTACCATGACCGAAAAAAGCAAGACAAATACGATCAATCGTTAAATCATTTTATCAATTGTTTTTGACTCTGAATGCCTTGCTTTCTTCAAAAGGCAAGTGAGTGATTAAGGAATATTACTTTGAAGAAATGAGATATCTTCGCTTGGTAATCAAAGCGATGGATGCTTATGCTGATAATGTGCCTATGTACAAATTGCAATTAATCTGTCAGTTTTTGGTAAACATGACACAACGGATATTCCATATCCTCCTTGTTAATCTGATCTTGCACCTGTAGAACATTTTTATTCCTTCAAATTAAAAACAAAGATAAAAGTTTGATGTTTTCGGTCGATTATCTTGAGAAAGGAAAATTTTCTATGCTAATTGTGCAGTGTCTTGAACGAAGAATTCCAGAGATAATCTGAAGGGTGGAAGAAATGTTGGGAGTGGTATATTCAAAATGTATTTCAAAGTAATCAGAACCTTTTTTATTTAAAAAGTTTAGGAATTTTACAGACAAACCTCATATGTAAGTATATGCAAACAAATACATAATACGTTCGATGATGAATATAAAAAGTTGTACCTGTGATCTTGAGACAATTTGCACAGTACAAGATTATCGCTGCTATCTGACAGTAACTTCTCATCAGATCTATTTTCCAAAAGAAATGAGGCACCACCAGTCAGTATTTTAAGTTGGCATTCAAAGAATTTATTCTCTTGTATAGTGGTTGGAGCACAATCGCTACAAATACGAACCGGGTCTACAAAACACATTCTTGGGAGATCAAGTTTCTCATCAGAGCATGCTGAACAATAAATATTGCCACAGCGACGACAATGATGCTGTAACATTCCAAAACAAAAAATGTTAAAAATACTGCAGCCAATATGTTAAAAACAGCAGACAACTTACTAACTGTTAATTAACATCCATTATTAAATAATTATAATGAATTACTTTAAAGCAGTTTTTTTTTAGTTTTATTTATAGTTACTTTAAATTATTTAAAATATGGCTAAGCTGATAGAAAATTCAGCCGGTATGATAAAAAGTCATTTAGAATAAATTCAAAAACAAGAAACCTTGATAAAAATAAGGAATGGAATAAAATAAACAACATAAAGAACTAATGAGTAGAAGCTAATGCTGTAAGAAATGTGGGAATATGTATTAAGTTTTTCCAACTAATTCTCTTGAATTTTGCATGATATTTACAGAATATTAGAGTATTTATTCATTAAGTTATAACAATCAACTAAATACTAAGCGATGGGGACATCAATCTATTAACAAATATCTTCAAATAATCAATATTGATGGTAAAATTTTGTTACATTATCCGCCTAAGTTATAAAAAAAAAATTAGAATGCGATAACTCGTGGTATAATATCATAACCATCCTTGAAGTCAGCATTTTTGGCAAAGGGTAAGATTTGTACATAGCAAAAAAAAAATTGATTGAACTGAAGAAACTTCTTAATTTTATGAAGTTAGTTAAAAATTCTTAGACGATATAGTAATCCCAGTCGTACACACACAATGATCAGCTTTACCTAAGATACCAGTCTTATACAAAGTGACACAGAAACAGGAACTTTTGAAATGCACAGTGCCAACATATACAATTGGCAGCACTGCTTTATGCAGAAGCATTCCTGCTAGCCACGCTATCATCTTGTAGTAGTGGAACAGTCAACAGCAGGCTTTTGCCATAAAAATGCTTTACAAAACCAATGATAGTTTGGAAGGTGCACAGAGGGAGTTCTGATGGCATTACAATTTAGGTCGTGTTATATCGAAAAAATGCGACAGAAACATGAATTAAAAACTTTGAAGAGACTTAATCGACTCTGAAAAAGAAACTGACAACACTATCAAGAAGTGCTTATACTCTACACAATATTGAGACTGTATGCGTTTCAGTCGTACAGAGCCCACAGCGTTCAATTCGTAAACAAGCAGATATAGTTGGGTTGTTCTAAAAGCGTGTTCACTGAATTCTTCATTTCGACTTAAAATTTCATCCTCGCAAGTAAAGATCGTGTAAGAACTGAAGGACCATCAGTTGCACTTTGATTTCTGTCAAGAAATTATGGCAAACATTAATGAGGACAACAAATTTCTGGAAAAGCTGTGGATGTCAGATGAGGTACATTTCCATCTCACAGGTTATGTGAACAATCAGAACTATCGATATTGGGGCAGAAAGCAACCCCGATGAACTTCATGAATGCCAATGTTCATGAAAATTTACACAGCAGCAAGGTAAAAGTATAGAGTGCAGTTTTATCACTTCAGATCGGTATGTTCCTTCCCAAATCAGCTGATTTGGAAGTCAAGAGTTCCAGCTTCAAGTCCTAGTAGTCAGTTATTTTTATATGGATTTGAAGAATACTAGATCGTGGATACTGGTGTTCTTTGGTGGTTGGGTTTCAATTTACCACACATCTCAGTAATGGTCGATCTGAGACTACACTACAAGACTACACTTCATTTACACTCATACATATCATCCTCTGAAGTAATATCTCAACGGTAATTACCAGAGACTAAACAGGAAAAAAAGATCAGTATGTTCACATGCTGCAATATTTTTTTACACCTGTATTGAACAATTTCCCATACAAGCATGAAGTCTGGTTTCAACAGGATGTAGTGTGCAATCAATGGCTGCTATGTGAGAATTATTCTGTAACCCTGATATCTTAAGATTTGGTGACATTTCTGGGTCCCCAAGATTACTGGATTTATCAGTTTGTGATTTTTTTTTCTTCTGGAGATACTTTAAAGCATGGTCTACAAGGGTCGGCCAAAGGTCCTGGGTGAAATGAAACAAGCAATTCAAGACAAAATTCATGGCATCCCATCCGAGATGTTGCAGCGAGCAATGGGGAATCTCAATGGCAGATTGCATATTAGAGGACACCATTTACCTGACATAATTTTCTAAAACTGATATTAGGTATTTTGATAATCTGATATTTTTTAATCGGTTAGGTTTCTGTCATTAAATTTTTTTGTTACATTTTTTAAAAGTTTGCCAATTTATTGTAATCTTTGAGCATATTGTTCACATATTAATAAACTGTAAATGCTTAAAAGATGGAAAAAGTGATAAATAGCCTTTTCTGTAAGCAATTGAATAATGGAAAATATGGAAATTTAAAAAAACTTGCCAACAGATATTTTATAATCTTCAGCTCACTTATATTTGTGAACAAACATTTTCTTTAATGAATCTAAATAAAAGTACAGCAAATTCCATAATTAAATTTTGCTTACTTAAGTGAACTGTTTTTGTATTTAACATTTTTAAATTTTAATACTTCATTCGGTTCGTGAAAAAAGTTTTCTTTCCAATTCAGCCCAGAGGCAAAAACTTGGCTATGCCTGTACTAGATTATTCATTTGTTTTGTATTTTTGAGTTGACTAGATAAATACTTTGATTATGAAAATAAGAACTTTATTTTAAATATAAGAAATATTGTAGATTAAAAAGAAAGTGATACATAACGGATTATATATGCTGTGTATAAAGAAGAAACCAAATAATTAAATTATAAACATCATTTACTTTACAAGATAGTTTGTTATTTGTGACATAACATTTGCAATGTTTTTCTAAAATGATATATTTACTAAAGCTAACTGTAGAATTTTTATTTGCTGTACATTATCTTAACCTTCCAAATAAGTTGTCACTTCCAAACCTTTGAAAACTTTCTTGGTTGTCGTAATTCCATTTAGTTTGTTTGTTATCACCATCTCCATTATAAACTGGATATTTTACATTACTTTCTGGAAAGAAACTCTTTTTTAAAATTACATTAACTAATCCAAAAATATATAGATCTTACCTTTCTTGTAGTAAATCCAAACTTTGCACTACATTTTGTACATTTTGAAACCTGAAACATTATAAACAATTATAAAACTTGGGAAAGGGAACAAATTCAAATCTATGAAACAACTTATCATATACATGCCTCAAAGTGATACTTAGAAAAAAAGTACATGTTTTTTTTCAGTAAGAAAAGTTTTGTTATAGTTATAGATCAGGACAGCAATAAAATAAATATATACGTTTAAAGAAAAAAAAAGTAAAAATTTAATATTTTTCTGAAATAAACAAACTTGTGAAAGATGTAAGGGTTTTATGAGGTCGATCAGAATATTATTTTAGAAAATACAGGAGGCATCAGAAAAACCAATAGTCATCTATTATTACATACCCACTACCAAACTTTTTCAAATTGAAATTTCCACTTTAAATTTATATAAAATGAATTTTATTTATCATTTCAAAGGTTAGAAAGATAATATAATTTTTCAACTTTTCCTGCCATCATATGTACATACTATTATGCACATTTGCACCTCAGCACCTGTGATCAATGTAATTCACCTTTCAAAATAAAAGACAAAACTGCAACTCCATCGATAAATGAATTGTTTAATATTAATAATAAAATCAATGGTTAAACCATATGTTCTATTGAACATGCGAGTCATTTTACTATTGCCATAAAATTTTAAAGTAATACAACATTTTCCACACTTCCCTGCAATATGAATGAGCCCCGTCTGCTGGAGAAATTCAATAGTACTTTTTCTCTTTAAAACATAGAGAAATTAATCAATCATAATTAAACGCAGTTACATTAATTCAAATGATTGACATGTAAACATAAACTAAGAGTAATTGTAAGAAGTCTATAAATAACTATTATCTATTGAACACGAATATTGGCATGAACTTAAAAATTCATTAATAAATTAAAAAATAATTTCCTTAGAAATCTCATCATGAATAAAATTTAATATAATAAATAGAGCTAGACCAATTATAGAACAACTAATAAATTTCCACGATCATACTATAATGATCTTATTATCTATTACAATAACAGTAACAATTATAATAATAACAATAACAAAAAATAAATTATCAAATAAATCTGACAACCGAATAATTATTCAATTCTTAACACAAATCCGAATAATCGTATCATCATCTGATGTAATCCACTTTTGAACAATTCCATCAGTAGGAGTAAAAATAGATGCAATCCCAGGACGACTAAATCAAATTAGATTAATAACTAAAACCCCCGGGAGTATTTTTTGGACAATGTTCAGAAATTTTTTGGAATAAATCACAGATTTATACTAATTACCATAGAAAGAATCGACATAAAACCATTTATTAAATGAATGAAAACATAAAAATAAATAAACATTAAGTGACTGAAAGAAAGTAATGGTCTCTTAAACCAAAATATAGTAAATATTGAATACTCTTAATGAAAGACGCTAGTTTAAAAAAAAACATTTAACTGTCAAATAAAAAATACATATAATGTGCATCTTGATTCCACAAATGTCGCCAATAATATGAAACATTATATTAATAATAACAACAGCTACAATTATAGTTAACATAACAAAGTTATTCTTCATAACAAATCTAAAACCCCCACAAAAAAAAAGAAAACTAAACATTAACTGAAAATGATAACTAGTCTTTTTTTCAACATTTGATCCAGCAACAATTACAAAGAAATTACAATTTATTACAAAGAAATTGAATAATTATACTCATAACAACAATAATTTTACCAAAATGATACTGAACTAAAAAATCTTGAATAAATATAATAATAAAAATAATAGAAAAAAACTAATAAACGAATTTAAATCAATGACCCACCAAAAGGAAATCCTAATTATAGTGATATCAATTTTTATATTTATTATAATTAGAAATGTACTAGGATTAATTCCATATGTTTTTACATCAACAAGACAGTTAGTAGTATCAATATCAATTGCACTACCAAGATGAATTATAATCACAACATATAGATGAAAAAACTTTACAAATGAAATATTTAAACACATATTACCAACAGGAACTTCCTCCCCTATTTCACCAATAATAATTTTAATTGAAACCACAGGAAACCTTATCCGACCAATTTCACTAGCTGTTCGACTTACGGCAAATGTAATTGCAGGACACCTGCTAATAACACTATTAGGAAATACATCATCAATAAAAATATTAATATTTACTACACCAATTCAAATGATCTTAACAGCAATCTCAATAATTCAAGCATATGTATTTGCAACTCTTGTAACACTTTACTCTAGAGAAGTACCTTATGAAAAAAAAAAAATCACCCGTTTCACATAGTTACAAAAAGACGACCAATTATTTTATCAATAAATGTAATAACAATACTAACAGGAACTGTTAAATGAACTCAAACAAAAGAGTATGACCTAATAACAATAGGTATGATTTTATCAACAATGTCCATAATATTATGATGACGAGACGTAACGCAAGAAGCAACACTTCAAGGAAATCATACAAATAAAGTAAAACCATTAATAAAAATAGGAATAATCATATTTATTATCTCAGAAATAATATTTTTCTTATCATTTTTCTGAATATTCTTCCACTCAAGATTAGCACCATCAATTGAAATCGGAATAAATTGACCCCCAAAATCTATTAAACCCTTTAATCCAATAGAAATCCCACTATTAAACACAATCATCCTAATTTCATCAGGAATTACAGTAACATGAGCACACCACAGAATCTTATTAAACAAATTATCAATATCTAATAAATCACTATTACTAACAATCTTACTAGGACTATACTTTACATTTTTACAAAAATGAGAATATCAACAATCAACCTTCACAATAGCAGATTCAATTTATGGATCATCATTCTTTCTAACAACAGGGTTCCATGGCATCCACGTAATTGTAGGAACAACCTTCCTTACAATCTCAATAGTACGATGTATAAAAATACGCTTTTCAACCATCCATCACCTTGGGCTAGAATGTAATTTGATTATTCCTTTACCTATCAATTTACTGATAAGGAAAATTAAATTAAATCTTTTTAGTACAAAAAGTGTAATTAGCCTCCAACTAATAGATTAAAAAAATTAAAAAGATTTTTCAAAAATTACCTTAACAATAATATCCTTAAGCTCAATTATTATTATAATAAAATCATTACAATAGTAATCTCAAAAAAATAAAATAAAATAAGACGAGACAAAAACTCACCATTTGAATGTGGATTTTCTAAAACATCATCAACACGAAAATCATTTTCTACACACTTCTTTTTAGTTGCAACCATCTTCCTAATCTTTGATATCGAAATCTCAATAATTATACCCATATTTTCCACAAAAATAATAAACATAGACGAATTAATTCGTCTAAGTTTATAATTAACGCCTAATTAATAGACAAGTTAATTGATACCCAGCAACTGAAAACTGGTATCCACAATCTAATCAAATCCAAATTTAAAACAACTACCGTTATTAGGATTTGAATAATCTGAGAACTCTTGACATCCGAATCAGATGATTACACAAATTTTACTGCTAGACCAACCTGGAGGGTTAAAAGCAATTTTTTTGATAAGGTTAAAAAACTTTATGTGTAGATCATATGTTTCAGTGTTTATAATATATCTCTATACAACATTCTACTTTTGTGTAAAATAATATTTGTAAAATTATGATTTAATGATATTTCTCAGAAGAGGAACACTTAAATCAGTTTAACTTAATACTATTCTTTATGATGTACATTGACTGTTTTTTTTCTATAAAATTACTTATTTATCTGTTTGTTATATTTAATTGTTTTTGTTTGTAATAAACTCTTTATAATTTACTGTAAGTGATATTTATAGTAGATAGCATTTTATTTAATAAAATATTCATGCTGGTATGTTATGATTAAAAAATTAATTGACCGATAAGTTGTAATGATGCATTTATTATATTTGTACAGTCCTGTAAAGTAGCATTGTATTTAAATTATCAACTGCTTGTAAATGATTCATCAAACCGTGATGTTTTATTATTGCATATTTATGTATCACTTGTCTTCCTTTGTGTGTTTATTTTGTTTTACTTTGTTCATTCTCCTAAAATAACTACTCTACAGTCGTGTACGTTTTTACCGTTCCTTGGTATAAGTATTTATGGTATGGTATGGTATATATAAATTCATATGTTTTTGATTGTTCCAGTCTAACCTATCCCACTCTTTATAAAAGTAATATGTTGCAAATAATAATAATGAAACATTAGATGAATCATATTTTAAGTTGTTGTTAATGAATATCTTCAATATTCAGTTAAGCAGTTCTAGTTTGATAAATTAGAGAAAAAAAGGTTTCATATGAATTCAGTCCAATGTATTTTTTTCTGTATATATGTTTAAATTGGAATGAAAAATAAATAATTAAAAAACTTCAATAATTAGTACACAATGACCAAGTAGAAATGAGTTGACATATGTATCTCACAAATACGTTTGATGAATGTATGATGTTTAATGTGTTCACATTAGCATGTGAAGGAGTGATATAAAGTTGAGAGATTTTTAGCATAATAAATTAATATTAGTCAAAATAGTGAATATGTTATTACGATTTCTTTTGTTTGCGTGCAAGTATTTATGTGTGTGTATTATTTATGTTTATTATTTTATTATTGTGGTTATTAAAATGTATGTAGTTGCACATAATGTAACATTCATATATATGTATATATATTTATAATATTTTTTAAAAGTGTGTGCAATTACAGGCATACATAAGATATGTTCAAAAAAGAAACTAAACTTCATAAATAATGCGCTAATAGTCCCAACAATTTGTAGGGGAGATTATCAACCGTGATCTACAAAGAGTAAGCAGCATGCTAATTTTATCATCCTGTGTTTTTGCACATATTTAAGCTGAAATTTTACTGTTGAAATGTATTGTACTATTCTTTATGAATAACTGAATTTATCAATAGTGTTTAAATATTACATTTTTTGTTAAGTTTGGTTAAATATTCTTTGAGAAGTTTTTGAAATAAGTTATTAACGATCAGAAAATTGACTATTTGAAGAGTACAGATCAAGGATGGTTGATGATCAATGGTTGCCGACACTGCAAGCTTCATTTCATTCTAGGAGAGCTCTTTGGATCATATTAACGTTATTCTAATATAAAAATGAATTGTTTTTAGATTAAAGTTAGCTTCTTACAACTTGAATTAACATGAAAAGAGATCACTTTGGCATCACGTTAAAATTTTATCTTCCAGATTTGATGGGCCCAGTTATTCTTAGTGTAGAAAATCCATTTCTTTTAAGGTATTCTTTATCTTATATTTTTGTAAGACTCTGGACCAACATTAAATGAATAAAGATAAATTTAAAAAAAATAAATAAAAAAATTTTACTTATTCAAAGAATCGTGAAGAAATCTCTAGAAAAATTTAAAATTACATGAATTGAGTAGAAACAATTTTTACCATTTTGTATGTACATAAAAAAAAATTACATCTGTACTGTTGTAATATATTTTCCAGGCTAATTGATCGAAGTAGTTATTTTTGTTTTGTTGTTTCTAAGATTGATGGCAAATTGAACGATGCTTGCCTTGAAATCCCTCGTTGCTTGACAGTCGGCTACATACCTGATTACAAATCGACCATTTCTTTACCTGCACAAATTATTTTTATTTTCTATAAATAGGGGTCTAGCCTACCTGCATTACAGAAAGTACAAGGATTACCTCTAAAATGAAAGCTATGTTAATCCCCAGAAAATATTTCATTGTTGCACCGGTGTACTTTTGTATGAAGTTTAGTTGTATTTTTTAACATTCTTATTTTATTATTAGCGCAATGTACTATAATGATTATAATAGATAATTATGAAAAAATAATGACAATTATGTTATAATATATATGAAACGATTGCATTATAATATAATGTATTATATATATTATAACATTTCTTTTTCCTTAATTTTTTCTTTTGTTGAAACCAGCATTTTTATACATAGATTGTGTAATATTGTTATATTTTCATACCTTTAAATTTTAACATAACGTACTGTAAATAATTCATTGCATAGAGTTGTAATGTAATTATATTATAAACAATATATTAATATAAATGTCAAAACTCTTATTTTTGTTATTTTTTTTTTTAAGACTTTTCTGTAACAGTCTTACTATAAATAGTAAAGTATTTATTTATATGAATTAGTTTAAAACATGAAGGTATGTTAATGTAATTAATAATAATTATAAATAAAAAAAATATGTAGGTCTGATAAATCGTCACAAGGTTTTATCGTATAATATATATTGTGTACATATATACAAGTACTGTATTATTATTACTATTATATAAAATAATAATTATGATAATACTTTATTTCGTTTTTCTACAGAATATTTCTATATCCTCTTTCCTTATTTTTACTTCTTGAATGTTACATTAAACAATAGAAAGGAAGTGTTTGTAAAGATTAATCCTGTACTCGTATATTTCTCAATGATTTGAAGTCATTTTAGTTAATTTCAGGTACACATATCTTTACTCTTTAAACCTCTCTCTGACCACTTGACCGGTTGATTGTCCAGATACAGGTAGAGCAAGGTTGTTTCTCAGCTTCTGTTCTAAGATTGATTTTTGGCAGAAAAACACTTATTTGTAGCATGCATATTTTAAGCTGGTTATTGCAAGAAACTGATTTAACACTTGACGTGCAGTTGTAATACTTCTTGGAAGGACAGAAGCCTGATGTCTGGAAGACCAGTCATCATTCACTGTTTTGCTATCCCTGATCCTCTTCCATTCTTTGGATTCTTGAATGAGATGTGATGCTGCAGTAATAATAAAACAGAATACATTACTACTATACAATAATAATGATCAGATTTTTAGTGATAAGTTTAAGGACTTAAAATTTAATTATGATAAAATCTCACTAGAATCTCTCCAGTTTATTACATTTGAGTGAATTCAGAACACATTTTAAAGAAGAGAGGTATTTCATTTTAATATTTTAAATTGCCTTTATAAGATCATTGAACAGAATGAACTGCACATCTAACTAGAGCTTACTGTTTTGCAGCATGTGTGTGAGAGAACGTATGTTTATGAAATGAGATCCTGTGGCAGGGACTGTACACTGCACATGCAACATGCTATCAATGATAATGAGTATAGTGCTTATAGTTATAATTAAGCAGTAACTTTAATATTGGTAAACAAATGAATGAAGTTATAAAATTTGATACTTCTAGGAAGGTCTTATGAGTAAGTAAGATTTTATTTCATGAAAAGTTACCAGCAGTCCTGCTTTTGAGATGATCTGTAAGAGATATAATAAGAAGGAAAATATTTTCATTAACTAATTTTATTAGTGCTAGCAGTTATAATATTTGCAGTGTATTGATGTAATTTTAGCTTAAATTAAATCTACACGATAAGCATCAATAAGAAACATAAGCATTATGTTTATGTTTATTATTTAAATATATAAGCAGCGATTTTTAGGCTCAAATACTTTTTTAAGTAAGTACACAAATTTAACATATAAAATTGAATAAAATAATCTTCAGATCAAGAAGACAGCAATCACAGCCAAAATAGTTCATTATATTATAAAATTATATTTAAAAAAAAAAATTAATGTTGGTAGATGTTTGCGAGTACTGACGGTTCAAGAAATAATTTTTAACTATACATTAATTGCATGCTTTTCAGATTCAAAGGCAAGTATCATAGTATAGCATATTTAGTTAGCATAATTTCCTGTCAACATTCTTTCTTTAAATAGTAATCAATTTATTTGGTTTTATTCAAGTTAGCTAAAAAATTTTGGTTATTAATTTGCAAGTAATCCCACAAAGAATATATAGTACTTGCTGAAATCTTAATAAATTCTGCCAAAGTAATGACCA
Source organism: Lycorma delicatula (assembly GCF_047948215.1). NCBI lineage: Eukaryota > Metazoa > Arthropoda > Insecta > Hemiptera > Fulgoridae > Lycorma > Lycorma delicatula. Next base: position 161,578,574 of record NC_134460.1, on the reverse strand, counting down.
CTATTCAGGAATTAATCATTTACGGGGTAATTGGTGAAACATGTTAAGTATATAAGAATACACATATGTAGGCTAAAAACATGACAATGAATTTTAGCCTAAATTTTTAATTTAGTTATTTTTATTAAAACCATTAAATATAAGTATTATTTAATATAAAAGAAAGGTGTAAAATGAAAATAATTGATTACACAGTGGTCAAATTTTGAGAATTTTTAAGCTGAATCAGAATGTGGTATACAAGTGTTCAGACATGATTAAATTATGCTAAATGTGTTAGCCATCTAAATGTATTAACTGTTGTGGCAAACATTACTGATTTGACTTCGCATAACCAATATTTTAATTTAACTCAGGCCGGTTATTCAATTAAGTATACGCAGCCCGAAGAAGTGTCCTTTTACTCAAAGGAAGCCTCCCCACCCAACGGCTGTATGTCCGGCACAGTAGGTCAGCCCCCCGGTCGGATCTTTAATTTTTTTATTTTCTTTATACTGCCTGCCTCAAATTCCCAGGGCAGGAAAGAGTCTGGCTATGCCGTCCCCAGCCCCAACCCCAGGAGGCCTCAGTAAGAGATTATTCATTTTTGGAATTGTCTTCAAAACATACAGTAATTGTTTCAGGTGCTTCAGCCTTATTGATGTTAGATTTTTTGTGGATTAGGTTATTGAACTTGTTTTGAAATTAAGAATTATTTAAGATGTAAGCAACCGTGTGTGAAAAGAAAGAGTGATGGTTTAAATTTCTGAAATAAATAAGTGACAAGTAATCATGCATGTCTCTTAAGTAGGGCTAAAGCTGAGGAAATCATTGTAGAAGATAATGTAATTTTATGGCTAGCACTGAGTGTATAGGTGGTTTTAAATAAAGAAATGAGACATCATTCTTTTATAAGAAGAGGAAGTGGGAGTGTAAGTGTAATTAATATATTGTTGTAACTTGACTTTTTTTTACAATGACAATTATATTTGTAAATTGACTACAAAGTTTTTTCAAGAAGTTTATCAATTCTAATTGTTCTAATCTTGGGTAGTTAAAAATGGCTCTTTAAAACCATTTTGAAGGAATGCATACTGTTTCAACAGAATTTTTTCCCAGAAGAAACAAAATTTAACATAGACTCTCTGCTCTTTATGATCACCAACTGCAAAAATCACATAATACATTTAACAAGCTCCAAAAAAAGCTGATACAGTATGTCTTGTGAATAGTACAAAACAGTGCTACTTAACACGCGCTGCCGCAGAATACTGTAAATGATTTCAAAATTTAGTATGTTAACACAATTATACGACAATAAGTGAATAATTGAGTTTGCATAAGTCTAGAGTGAGCGTAAAAAACAGATTCCAGTTATTTTTTATCTTAAATGAATACCTTTATTAAGTGTAAAGCGTAGTGCATGTGCTTGTTCACAAGCATTGTCTTTAGTGAAATTCTCCATACTGCAGGCCTTATATAATAATTGCAGCATCACATTCATTCAGTTTGGAGGTAAATTACAAACTTACCTGCTATACCAATTGCATTTTATTTTTACTATGTTTATTTTATTCATTAGGACATTTTATTTATTTATACTTTTGGTTCACATTTTTGACAATAGTGCTACTTAAATCAATACTTGCATTATGTTGTACTTTTTTACAATTTAGTTCATTAAAACCCATTTTATGAATTTGATCAGTATGTGCGAAATATAGTAGAAATTTATAGTCTTATAATTATGATTAATGTAGTTGATATGATCAATTATGAATTTCTTAGATTACACCAGCTTTATGTAGAGTTTAACACTGTGCCTTTAGGTCAGTTTTATATATAGAAGTTCTGTTACATTACTCGAACATGAAATATATTTAAAGTCCTCACAGAGAAATGTAGAAGAGGGATCATATTTTCTTATTTTACTCAATTCATGATTTGGGGTCAGGAGATCAGTTTGTACCGTTGGGTGTATTGGGGGGGGGGGGGGTTAGTCTGGGACTAACAGGAAATCAGAAAAACTGATCCTTTTTATAATTGTCTCTGTGAGGACTTTGCTAGTGGTGGAGTTGGATTCACTTTTGCATCTGAGGTTGCTCAGCAGGTGTCGCGTCGTGGGTAATGCAGACGGTGGTCCTCCTGCTGTTCGAAAGTGGCTCGTGTACGGAGGTTGAATTCCAAAAAAGATTAACTGAAATGCTTCACATAGTATAGCGTATTCCTACAATGAGCACATGAATAATTTCTACACGATTCAACATTTCACAAAGCACAATACATGCTCAGGATTTCGTCCTTATCATGGTCAGAAAGTTGAACACCTTAAGCTTGGTGAACATGTCGGACAACTGCAGTTTTATCAAAGGGTTAACGATAATTACCACTTAATTCCGCTAATTTTTTCTATTGGTACTTAACTTTTTTTTTATATCACCACATAGGCTTGAAGCTTATGCATGGGATATGGAAATGGAATTATGTGGCGAATGAAAATTGCCACGCCTAACTGGGATTCAAACCCAGGATCTCTAAATTAAAGGCTGAGATGCTACCACTTCGCCATAGAGATCGTTGGAGTGGTATTTTCCTTTACTGCAGCCAGAAATTAGGTTTGATGTCACCCTAATACAATTTTTTTTATTAGACAAAAGAAAAAACAGAAAAATAAATCCATTCTGCTTATTATTTGATAAAAATTATACTAAAACATATTTCCCAAACGGCTATTGTTTTGTAACGTAACAGAATAGGATACATTAATTGTTAATTTATACCATCTCATTCAGTACTACTTATGACTAACTTGTGTCTCATGTACGCTTATAACTAGGTTGCACACTGCTGCAAGAGGTAACAATCTACCATTACTTTATTTAAAAGTGCTTTCTATAAATTTCCCAAATAACATGGCGTGGAATGCGCATTGTTCTCGATATGGCTATGCCGTTTTCAAGTATAAGATCTACTATTTTATTTTTGTATAAGATCTACAATTATTTGATTATGGTACCTTGTGTGAATACTGTGTGGGAAGTGCTCATTTTCCAAATAAGCAGTAGACAGTTTTAGAATTTTATTATAATATTTTCTTATTACCATAATTATCTAAATTGCTATTAAGATTTTGCTTTTGTTTTGATATCAGGGGAGGGTAAATTTTTGGGTTCTAGTTAGTAGCTGCAACTTCTTACTATGGCTGTGTAGAGAATTCTGGGCAAAATTGTAGACTAACCCAGTGGTTAGATTGTCGTTTCTTACTACTCATCTCTTTCCTTATCCTTGATCTTCCCCATTATTGGTTTTGTGGGTGTAGGTCTGAGCTTATGAGAGATTACATGCTGCGATTTCTAGAACTTGAAGAGCCACTACATCCTTGATAAGTGGGCTGGCTATGTACTAACTTAGGTACTCATTTTTCCTTTCTAGTGGCTACATAATAGACCTGATTGTTGAAATTCTCATAGTTTCTCCTGGAAAAGGATTACAAGCATGTATGAAGAGTGTTTGTGCAAGTAGCGTTATGGAGTGTTAAGTTTTTAGTTGTCTTTAGTTTTTAGTAGTAGTAATTTTAGACTGTCATTAAGTTTTTTCTAAACCTTCATTTCAGTTTTTTATAATTGAGTACTTTTATCTTTAATAAAATAATAAACGTATTCTGGATCGTTTTATTCAATACAACACATTATAAGAGTGGCCTACTACAGACTCATTGTGCCATCCTAACTTGACTGGAAGAGTTTAGTTTAATCCAGCTAATCAAGATTATGGTGTTTTTGAAAGGATTCAAAAACCAATTTTTTTTTAGTAATAATTGATTGTTTTAATTACTTTTGTTATCCCAATCTACTACTTCTGTCTTCTTGGAGAGGTACTTAATGGTTTAAGATTTTCTGTTGTAACTCCCAATTTGTACTTTACGAGGCCTGCACATGTTTAATAGATTATTAGAAACAAAAGAACCACTAATTTCGACTATCGCTTTGGTGAATCCTATTCTAAATAATATTTCATTTGATGAGTGGACAGTTATAGCTGAAATGTGCATTTTATTTTTTGAAATGATTATTATTTTGAAATGATTTTTGAAACAGTGACAGTTTTTTGAGAACTTATTTTAATAGTTATTTTTTTGTTTATTGGGAGCGATGACAAGGCATGTACTTAACATTAAATCTTCTACTCTAGATAAAGTGCAACATAGATTTAAGGATGTTGAAAATAATATTTTGCTTGAAAACATGCTATTAGATCCTCGCTTTAAAAAACAAGGCTTTAAAGATGAAGCATCTTACCAAAATGCTTACACTGGTATGTACATACTTACACTGGTATAAACTGGTATGTACATGTAATGCACTTTGGTCTAGTGTACCGTTTCTAAATAAATTCAAACTTTTCTAAACTTAACAATTTTATTATTTAAACATACAATATAGACTAAATCAGAATTTTATTTAAATATCAAGTAAAAATCTGTATGTTATTAAATACCAATAAATTAGCTAACAAATGGTACACAAAAACATCTGCGGATGCCTTCATTTATTATATCTTGTCCAACTATACAATAGGCAACTGTGGTTGTTAATTTATCAAAAACATGACTATGACAAAAAATTATAATTTTTAGTTATTACAGTCTATTAATCTTGACATCAGTGAGAAACAATGTAGAAAGTATCAAATATTTGGTGTAGCCCTAGCAAGAGGGCTACACCTGTCTTTTAAAACTGTCTGTGAAGAGTGATACTTTCAACCAAATATTCAAGAAGTATATTTCACAGGCTAGTAAAATATTTCTAGGAAAATTCCAGAAAATTTCCACTTATGGGATGTACGCAATAAATTAATACCTGCAATGAAGGTAAAATGAACAAAGTTCAGCTACCTTGAAACTGAAAACATTAGCACCAATGTTTTCAAAATTGTGCTAATATCCAAGAAAGAATATTACCTCAGAATAACAATAAAAAACAAATTATAATAAACCATTATTTGAAATATAATATTATTATAACATTATTTGAAATAATTCCAGTAAATAAATAGACACATTAATGCACTAATTGAATTTATTTTATATTTATAAAATTGATACTTATACAGCATATTACAATATTACTGCCTCTACCATCAAATAAATTCTTTAGTATCCATTAATATTATTTTAATGAACCAACTTTAAAAAATTCAAATTTGGGTAGTTTTCAGCACTATACCTGATAATGGTGTGGAAAAACTACGTATCACTTTTTCATAGGTAAAGATTCAATATCTTCTTTACTGTGCGAATTATTTGCTTTTTAACTATGAAGATTTACACTTAATTTTAAATAGTTTTTGTAGCCAAATGAGTACTTGGTTATATATATAAATATGAAGAATTTAATTTTTTTATAGCTGTAAAAAGGCATATGGTGGAAAGTCAATGACAGAATGATTATGTTGAAAATCTTGTTTCAGTAATCTGTTTTATTTATACACTGATGATAAAACAGGATGAAAAATCAAAAATCAATCTCTAGAAATGATTTGCAATTGGCTAGTTCAAATTACAGGATTTAGTGGTAAACAGAAGTACATTTATCTACTGATACAGCCACTAAAGAGGTTGCAATTATTAACAAGGAGTTTATAATTTAACTGTTACATACGAGGGCTGTTTTTTTTCAAACTCTGATCATGCATCTAAGTAAACAAGAGATAAGCAGGGGGCAGGTCTGCACGTCATGCAATTGTGCGGCATCCTCACAACAACCTCTGCCATTGCTGGCTCCACTGCATCAGTCTCAGCCGAGTTATGAGCCATGTTCAATTGAACATGGCTGTTATGATCGATAATCCTGCCATCACAGAATGAGCCTAGTGTATGGTGACCACTTTATGAGTAATGATAGTGTACAGGAACGATGCAAAATTTAAATTAGAACTAATAGACGTCCATGACAAAGGTGGGCAAGTCTGTTGCTGTCGCTGCTGTAGACCTGATTGAGCATGTTGATTATCATAAGTTCACTTATGATAAGTGTGAACTTTCTGCAGAAATTTCAAGGTCTTCTTAATACACAAATGTGACAACCGGAAACTGTGTATACACTGGGTCCCAAAATGCAGTGAATGGTGTCAGCCTTAATGTTTCTCATGCGTTATGATAATGAAGTCTATCGTTAATGGCAATGAGACTTGGATCCAGTATGGCAATCCAAAAACCAAAGAACAGTCTGGGCAGTGGATTTACACTTCTCCAAACAAGCCAAAAAGTTCAAACAGAACTGAGCAACAGGAAAACAATGGTTACAGTTTTTGGGATGAATTTTCAACAACCCTAATACATCATGAAGTAAAAATTGAATACAGTTATGATGTTGACGGCATGAGACATTCTGATCCCTGATGATTTCAGTTAAGTACTCCAGTACTTCATTTTTGTACATTGCGCTAAGACTTATGAAACTACAGCATTTTCTTCTATCATCAATCGTGTATATATATTCATTCATATTCTATTATCATTTGATCTGTCAATTGAAATGTGGTCTTTTGTAATCTTGTAATTATATTTTTTAACTTTTTGTTTGATTTATATATATTAAATATTCTTCTTGTTAAATTTATATATTAATTGTTTTCTTGGTATAACTTCACTTTCAGAACTATCTGAAAGGGTGAGTATTCTTACCATTTATTGAACTGTATCTGGTGAATTTAAATTTGTTAATAATAATTATAATAATAATAATAATAATTATATAATAATAATTATAATTATAATAATTATTTAATTTTGTATATTATATGTTGACTCAGAATAACTGATGTTAATTTTAAATATGTTGCCTTTTGTTGTTATCATAATAGTGTTTGCTTATTTAAAAATAAATCTTAAATTAATAAATACATGTCATAAACTTAGGCATTGTGTAGCATTACATACATATTACAGCATTACTGTAAATAATAAATAAAATACTATTTTATATCTTACAAAAGTACCCCAAACTAATAAAATTAATACAGGTCTTAATAATAATAATATTATAGGTCTTCATGTTTTTATTAAAATAAAAAAATCAGAAAAGTATCATAATATTACATTACTTGAAACTTTTTTTAAAAATATGATCTTTCTTAACATAATATAGTAGTGTTAACACATTTAAGCAGATTCGAATTATGATCCGTATTCAACTCTTATACCCCCACCGATCTGATATATACACATCTTTAAAGGTATGGTATATTTAAATTTTTTTAAATTTAAATTTGGGGTGAGGGAAACAGTAAAATTTCCAAATTCATTATCTTGTTTAATCAGCTTCTTTGGTAGGATATCAACTGGTATCATCTTCATTACAATTTTGCTGGTGATCCCCATACAGCATTTTGAATGCCTAAACAAAGAAAAAAATGAAAAAATTAGATAACATATGGTGGCAGATAAATATTATAACCCACCAGCTCTATTAAATTTCAATTAATAAAATAGAGAAACAGAACTGAATTTTTTTACTTGTGTTTGCATTTCAGTGAAAATTCTGAAACAACATAAAAAAAAATTCATGAAACTGCAATATGAAATATAATATGCTTGCTTGCAAATAACATGGAAATTCTTCCAAAGCATCTTTTGGAGGTATAACTTCTTTCAGGAGTTACATGTAGAGCTAGTTTCAATGGTATCCCTCTTAAACAAGTAATACATTCAATCTGTTTGTTCAGTGTATTTATCATAAGTACAATTGAGTTGATAAACTTTAATTTATATCTTCAATTTTATGTATAAAATATGAAAAATAAAGTGCGATCCTGTTGTTTATGGTACAAGTGTGTGAATTTGTGAAGAGGTTTGTTCCAAAAAAGATATTGGTGTCAGTTTGCTGTCAGATCTTGGGTATTTGTTTCTAGTTTTTTGAAAGCGATATAAAATTTGATGAACATGTTTCATAAAATATTGGTAAATTGTATAACAATCGGTCAATGTATGTTAACAAAATGTATTGTCTGTCACTAGGAAGGGTTTTATATTTTGTTCTATATTTTATGCAACATGATTTGTATATAATTTTTTTGAACAAAAATTAATTTCTCAATGCCAAGCTTATTTTATTTTTTGAAAAAAAAAAAAAATTAGTTTGATTTCTCCAACCGGTTTCAGCAACTGGTGGGTCTGGGTGTGTGTACAGATTATAGCAACTGAGATCACTGGTATGGCTTTCCAGGCCTGATGTGCAATGTAAGCGTAAGTGTACCGGTAAACATATGTAATCTTGAGCACTTAGGTTAACCGCTACTGAGATGTACGGTTAATTGAAACCTAACCACTAAAAAACACCAGCATTCACAGTCTAGCATTCAAATCCATATAAGCCTTTACAAGGACTCAAACCTAAGAACTCCTGACTTCAAAAATCAGCTGATTCTGCTAAGATGAATTTAACCACTAGACTAACCTTGAAGGTTAATTACAAAAAAATGAGCAACATACAAAGTATCTAAAGAAATGAACACAAATAGAATAAAATCTGCAAGAATTGAAAAAAGATGGAAAGATCAGGGCTCGCTTTCTCTTTAAAAAGACTTGCTTAGTATAATGGGAGAAAATTTGCAATTTCCATTTTAACCCTTTAAACTCTCACTCTCTCTCTCTCTATATATATATATAAAATCATAACAAATTTTGTTCTCTCAAATGGAATACAATAAATATCAGGTTACGTAGTACCATCACATTATAGAGAACACGGAAAAATATTGCAATACTAAAATGTTTCAATTAGAAATATAAGCCTTTAAAATGTCATTATGTTTAAACGTCTTGTTAAAACAAAACAAAAAATTACTGTGAAGAAAAAGTTGCTATATAACCTAATCTATGATCTGTAACATTTTTCAAAACTTGAGAGTGAAACCATCCAAATTTAGTTTTTGAATTAATCGAATAAGAAAAATTTAAATCGAGTAATAAGGATTTTCAATACAATCTTGCATTAAATCAAGCAATTTTCACGATATATTGCAGATTTAGACCTCCCTTGTTTTTGTTTATTCTTAAAATTGTTGTTTCTTCAAAGCATTAAATTACTCCTATGACAGGTACACTTCAAAATAGAAATATAAAAATTTAAACAGAATGGTCACAAATAGGAAATATAGCACTGAAAACAAGTCATGCATGCCACTCGCTGTACACCTTAAACTATCCCCAAAGCCATTCATCATTAAGAATGATGAGTGTGAAAATGAAAACTGAACAAAAGGAAACACTAATTCTATTAAGTAACAAGACAACAATTGCTCAAGAAAACCTAATAATGTAAACATTTCCACTACAATGATCTTTGATCATTATTTAAACCTTAAATCAGCTGATTAACTTATTTTAATTTATTTATTTGGGTACTATTAAATTTATTTATTTAATTTATTATTTAAATGAATACATTATTTCATTTCATGATGTTATATCATAAGTGGAAAAAAATAGCACTTATCAAAAAATAAGTCATCATGACTGGTATTGCCATTTTAACTTATTTCTTGCCCCCATTAAAAGAGAAATTTCCATCTCACATGCCAAATATTTATCTGAATTTTATTCTTACAAAGAAATAGATATGTAAGATTGATTTAATTGAATTTAAAGGCCAATTATTCTGAAAAAAATGGCCATTATTATATAGTAACATCTTCAGAATCAAGAGGGTTATGAATAAAGTTGTTGTATTGTTAATAATCAAGTTGTCGCTAAACAATCATTTATATAAATTATATATTTTGAAAATTCTGCAACCAATCAGGTGAAAATGCACTTTACATCTAACCACAGCTTTTTCATTTTGAGCACGGCTTCTGTGAAAGTTTTATGTTTTTTCAAATCGGTTGAATTTACCTGTTGTGCAACCATCATTTCCTAAGGATGAAAGTTTGGATCAGAATCCTCCTTACACCTTGATCTGAAACTCACCTCTAAATGATAGGAAGGGACTGTTTTCTATCGGCCTTAATGTTCATTGAACTGTGCTTACTGCTCCAGCAAGTTTTGTTTTAACATAGTGAATTTAAAATTTTCTATCTGCAATAATGTATCATTCCAAATAGTAATGCTTCAGTGACCTGAGAGTAAAATGTAATTTTAACGCACATTGTATTTTAGTGATCGAAAAGTGGGGACTGCTTTTAAAAAAATTACATCATGATCACTGAAAATTGAATCATGTGTCCCCCCATTCATACCTGCAGTTATAGCCAATCCAAAAACATCAAAATTCCCAGCCAAAATCTGTATTATTATGTTATAAACATTATATTTATATGCAAAATCATATTCTTATAAATCCCATCTATTTTTATGATCCTATGTTTATCTGTTTTAAATATAACATCTTTCAACTAATCGATGTAATATTTAAGTAATATTAGTTTAGGTTTAATACTATAGGAAATTTTACATTACAAATATTAAAATTATTAAATTATTATTTAAAGTGTATTAACAAAAGTAAGTCTCATAATATGTTAATGTTTTACATACCTGCTGCATGGCTAAAATCCAAGAAACACTCTGCTTATGACTTTGTCCATCTGTCGGTGTAGATAATCTTAATAGGTCAGTAATTTTTTGATCATCAAAATTATCGCTATCAGCACTTGTACATTCCATCTCTATACTTGTTGAACCTAACACGCATATACAAAGTTAATGATACATACAGAAAAACATTTAACGGCTGATAAACAAATAAGTGCACAAATGCTCATCAATTTTAACCTGTTGATCAGTGTTTTTCAATGTTAAGAGTACCTGAGATAAGTTAACATAAAAAGAATTGAAAAACGTATTGAATTTGAAATAAATTAATTTTGAGCAACTAATCATCTAATAAAACATATAATCATATTTACTGTACTGATGAAAATGAAAGCTATATTAGAAATTAATTTATTTCATCTCTTTATGAAAAATAGTCTATTAGAATTAGCTTTAGGATACAATTAAAATGGCCTAAAATCTTTGCAACCTTTGGAAGGAAATATTATTCAAAATTTACCAAGCAATTTTTACTAAACACTGCATAAACTTTACAAATAATTACATAAGATGATTCTAACAAAATATTTTATGGAAAAAGAAATTACAACTAGTGCAATCGTAAACATTTTCGCAGCACTTTTTTAACAATTTTGAACAAGGGGTTGTTTATCGGGTAAAGACAAGAACTGATTAAGCACACGATGAAGTACCAGTTAATTTTTTCAAGGCAGAAAAAAGAAAAAGTGTGGAAAATAGGTATTAGTAAAGCTGTGTTGTACGGTTAAAACTGCAATCAGTTTTATTTAAATTAATTACTTTTCACTCACTGTTATCTTAAAAATCAATAGTAATTAAAATTAAGAGAGATACACTATTGCAGTCATTGAAGTAAAATGAACTAATCTATAACCGAGTATAAATATACAAAATGAATTACGCTCTGCTATAACAGTAGTGAAGTGAATAAAAGCAAGTAGCTTCACTCAAATAATGATTAGATATTACTTCATCTTGCTTGCATCCTGTTTTCTGCCATGTAGTGTTGGTACTGAAAGGTATGAGAAACAGAACAATGATATTCTGACAGAAAAAGGGACTAATTTGATCGCAAGGGAAATAACACGACAATTTGAGAAACAGTTGTAATACGTTTTCGGAGTGATGAAACAAAAGATTTCTCAGCTTCAAAGAATAAGTGTACTACAGTAGATGGAGTTGAATTACTTACAACTCAAAAAAGAAATGATCTTATTGGCAGTTTGAATGAGTTATGGAATTTCAACCAAGATTAAATTCTACAGCTCAAATCTCCCAACAAAGAAGCTACCATCTTTCATACTATGAAATTATATCTCTTACTGAAATGAGTCTTATCCTGAAGATGTGAATGTTTTCAGGCAATTCACTACTGATTCTATTAAATTTTTCATTTACATATGTTTATACTAGCACAGCCTTTTCCATTTATATACTTATCAACAAAGTCAGCTTATTTGTCACAATATACGGTCTAATGCCCTAATACAGCTGACAAATGATAAGTCTGCTACACAAAACATTATTTCCTTTTATTTCTCTTATTGTGTTAGAGAAATGGATCCATTAATTTGATTTTTACTGATGCGATTCATTACACAGATTAGGGTGATGAACTCCAATGTCTAACTGTACTGGACTGGAATCCTTGATCAACGACCAAATGTAGGAATAACTTCAACGCTTGGTGACAAAGCCCCTTCCTCTTGTTCATAATTTTCTGGCACTAATAATCTGCTAAGAAATCAATACTTTCACTCTCAAATCAAAATTATTTTAATTGTTACCTTCCTTTATACACTTTTGTTTCATGAATTTCCATATACACAGCCACGGTTATAACTAAACATAACACAGCCTTGTACCTTACACACTTCAACAAAAGTCAAAACTTACTTAGGTTTTCAAAATTACTTGACTATTTACACATACAACCAAGTAGTTATACTTGTAATTCCAGATAACTTGATTAAATACTAGGTGTGTCAGTACTGGCTGCTTTATTAGTTTCAAACATACTTCTTATTTGAAAAAAAGTCGAGTAAAAGTAACTACTTTATTTTATTCACATAATCCAATCTGTTGGTAGATAGGAAATACAGGGTCATTGAAAAAGGTTGCAGCAATTTAAAAAAAATCTTATTTCAGAAACTGCTAGAGATAGACGAGTATCTTTTTTAAAAATTCACCAACTCTACAAGTTTTTTTACAAACCTTACAACGTTTCAATACGAGTTCCATTGGTGGCTCTGCCAACATCCCGTTGATAATCAACTTCTGCCAAGGTCTGCTGGATCATCGCAGGCGTAACTGTGGCAATACAAGCAGTGGTCCGTTGCCTTAAAGATGGTGTACTTACTTGATCTTTTCACTCTAGACAATGTTTTTAATATATCCCTATAGAAAAAAGTCTGGGGGTGTCAAATCTGGGCTTCTTGAAGGCCAAAGCACAGGACCTACCAATCCAATGATTAGGGAATCTTTCAGCGAGAGCATGTCGAATGCTTATGCTAAAGTGTGGAGGTGCACCATCTTGTTGAAACTTTACAGCAACGTTACTTTCTTATTCAATTTGGTCAAATTGTGGGAAAACGTATAATTGTAGCATGTCTAAATAAACATCACATGATGTGACATCAAACTGCACCAGAAGTTTACTTTTGGAAAATCTCTGAAATATTCAAAAATTTAATTGGGTTGCCGAGATCCCCATATCCAACAATTATGCCAGTTGACTGACATGGAAAGTCACAATATCTGTAAACACAACAGTTTTAAAAATGTTTAGTCATCGTCAATGTTATTACGCATTTTAGTGGTGAATTCAACAAGTTTAGGAAGAAGGTTTAATTTGATTTTAAAGCTGAATTTTGTAAGCACAAAAGCATAAACACTTGTGCAACACATAACTGTAAACATCATCTAGAAATTGATTTTTTTGGGGGGTTCTTAAACAACTTTGCGTATATGCTTCATCACTCGTTTTGGACCATCTAGGGGACTTTTTCACTTGCCAGATTCCTTAAATTGTTTGTACTACCGTCAGTCTAATGCAGTTTGCATGAGGGGGGTTATATCATTGCCATAAACATGCTGAAAACACCGTTGAACAATTATAACTAATTTATACTCTGCTAACCACAAAACACTGTACTTTCTGCTGAACTGTCACCACTGCACTGACTGACAATGGTGCAGAGATGCTGTGCGTATTGACTGTCACATCTAAAAAAAAACACTGGCTGATTATTTTACAGTTCCAATAAATACTTTATCTTAATTACACAGGTTATCAACAGGTACAATTACACAGGTAGATGATTTTTATTTTATTGCTGCAATCTTTTTGATTACCCTATATTGTTTTGATACTATTGTTTTAAATATATTTTTAAATATAAATAATTGTAATCAAATGCATTTCCTTAAGCCAATCACAATGTTTAAATTTTTCTTGTTCATTAATATTTACATTGCTGGTTTTATTATGTGTGTTCTTTCAAGTAGTTTATCATTCAGATTTGTTTTCTATAATTCAAAATATGTGTTTCTTTTCCCTAATGTGTGGCAAAATTAATTTTTATATTAATATGCTTGTAAATTTTTTTAAAGTTTCTGTTTGTCATTTCAATGTAGAATGTTTTACAGTGATAGTCTCTACACTAATAAAATAGACGCAAACCTTTGCTCTCTTATATACTGTACAGTAAGCAAATAAAAATTAAAAATACAATTAATGAGCGAATAATATTTGAAAATATGATTACCTTAAGTAAGTAATATAATTAATTTAAATTATTCAAAAATGTATAATTTATTTTTTTTAATTTAATCAAATAATGTAACAAAATAACAGTTTCATTGTCTGATGAAACTTAATAGAAGAATAGTTCTTTTTGCTTCAATTAGTAAGGCAGAAATATATCTCTACAGTTTTAATGTTTTTAATTTTTTTTAATAAAAACTGAAAAAAAAAAGAAAAATCTCTGCTTAAGTATTTAAGAAAGCTAACAAATAAAAGCAGTTTGCGAAAAATAATAATTACGTTCTCCTGCTAGGTTGCAATTTGCTACGCTAATTTATCAATACATATTCAGTACATCAAAGAATCCTTAAATTTTATGAAAATCTTTCCTCAGGTCATTCCATGAAAAATGTTTTAAAAAGCTCCATTTGCAATCCTATAAAAATAATAACTGTAATATCAGATCAAAACAATTGATCATCAAAGATAAAAAAAAAAAAAACTAGCAAACACTGCCAGCCTAATGACAATCACTGAATGATGTTGACAGCAAAGATCTCTTAAATCACATACAAGTGAATCATGAAAAGCAGTTAGAATTAAAAATTAGAACTATCAGTTTCTCATAATGTAGAAGAAAGAGAACAAAATAAAAAAACCACTTAAGATTTAGTTGACCACAATAAAAAATTCTGACCATTCAATTGATGAGTATATTTTGGTTAGCATTATTTCAGTCAGCAGCTTTTAGAAGAATAGAAGTTCTGAAATTAACAGGAACTTTCACAAACAAAACACAAGCATGGAAGCCATCCATACTGTATTTTAACAGAAATATTTTTTAAGTAGAAATGTCAAATTGAAATGAGACTTTTATTTAAAGTATTAAAAAACCTGAATATTCTGCTGAAGCTCTCATTTAATTTCTGCTTAAATACTATGTTTCAAAAAATTAGAGTAAAGTTTATACAATATTATAAAAACATGTACTTTCTTCTAGACAATTTTATTTCATTTGTAAGATTTGGTAACACTCAACAGTGACAAAAGTATGTTAAAAAATAATAATAGAAATACCTGTTATGGTATCCTCATTTTGGAAAACTAAGTTAGAAAAAAATAAGACAAGTTATTAAAATATATTAATTCCTCACAACAGTCTAGAAGTATAAATTATTCTTAAATCTATCTATCTATCTATATATATATATATATTTAGTTAAGGATTCTTTGAAGTATTATAATTAAGTATTTTAAAATACTTAAATATAATACATAAAAGAATTCTTTATATATATAAAGAATATTAGAGTCCTATTGTCTTTTTTACAAATTTATTCTAATCTTGATGAAATTTTTCACACAAACAAGAGGAAAAATAAATGAAAATAAAAATTATGATTACAATTAATTTATAGTGAAAATAGTTCTTTTATTGCTTTGGCTAAACAGATTCAGAAAGTAGATTTAAACCCACACTTGTGAAAAAAATCAGAATGTTCAGTAAAAATGTTTGTGTTTCATTTGACCACGACTGTAATATAGAAATGGAAAGGTAGAGACAACCTTGACCTTTGACCACCAGATAAAAAATGCTGATGTCATCAAAAAGAAATTTAAAAAAATTACTGCAAGCTGTAAATATGCACAACACAAATGCTTGCTTACATTGCAATAATGTTTACAACTTTCAAAATTATCAGACGACAATATTTCTTCCAATTAAAAAGAATGAAAGAAAAAACAATAATGAAAAGAAAATCCAGAAGGAACTAAAAGGGATTCTTTTCTCAGAGTAATGCATCTGTTTAACAATCTGTTCTTTATAATATAATAGCATTTCCAAAAGCTGTTGTTTGACAACAAGGGTTACCCGATTGGAATAAAAATTTATAGAAAAGTATAAGGGTGCAGACGATGAAAATTATTACACTTCAACAATTAAAGGGATGACCCTTTAATTGTTGAAGGCTGGTACTGGTTCTGCAGACCAGAGGATATAATTACTGCATGGAGGAACGGAGAAAGTCAGTAGTTCTGCGAGGCCATGTTCAGTGCAGCCGTGGTAACAAGTGGGTAAATGCAGGAAGTTGTTCGGAGTGTTATTGGTAAACAATAGTGAAAGTGACAGTATTCTATTCATTCATAAAGTATAGGATAGTTCTATTGTAAACAGTAAAAGTAATAATATCTGAGAAAAGTGACTTTAATGAACTTTTATACTGTTCTATTCTTATCTTACTGTTAATGCAATATCAATTTTTATTAGTCATTTTAATGTTTTTAGTAAACTGAACTGTCAATTGAACAAATCTTGTCCTTTTTATTTTACTATTTTGTATGTTATATATACGTATTGTCATTATTTATTTTGTTTATGTCTCTATATATAGAGTAATAAACTGTATTTATAAAAATCGTATAGTTTGTTAGTCTCTCAATATCCTGGTCGAACTGCAAAAATGTGAAAATATATTTGTATGTCAAAGCCTAATGGTTTTATATAAATATCTGCCAAATTTTCATGCACTCTTATATTCAGATCTTATACATCTACTGCACATATTTACATGATCCCAGGATTCTATCAATTACTTCTTTAAAATTGTTCATTAAGGAGATCAAATTAATTTCTTAAAAATAATTATATACTTTTAAATAACAATAATAATTATGTGCTACAGTAGTGCAGAATTTTCGTAATAATTATTGTCTTTGTTCCAGGTTAAATAGTAATTACACAATGCGCTTCAAATTAATATTTCGATTATAATGTTATGTAATATTTATTAAGTTTTACTTACACTGATAAATAATACAGGGGATGAAAGAGCAACTCAAAACAGTTTCTCCTGTAAGTGTTCAATGTGAGCACCATTTGTAACACAACACACATTAAGCCAATAGGAGAGTTCATCCCATACTTTAATCAGCAGTTCTGGAGTAATTATTTACGACAGCTGCTTCAATCTTGTGTTTCAAGTTGGGTAAGTCAGCTGTTAATGGTGGCACATATACTTGATCTGTATAAACCCCCAAAGAAAAAATCACAAGGGATCAGATCAGGTGAACGTGAAGGCCAGGGCAAACAAGCCCTGTTATTTGGTCCCTAGAA
This sequence comes from Lycorma delicatula, assembly GCF_047948215.1. Classification (NCBI taxonomy): domain Eukaryota; kingdom Metazoa; phylum Arthropoda; class Insecta; order Hemiptera; family Fulgoridae; genus Lycorma; species Lycorma delicatula. Next base: position 161,561,162 of record NC_134460.1, on the reverse strand, counting down.
ACCAATCCAACAGTCAGGGAGAATTTCATTCAACCAATCACGCATAGTGTTATGCCAGCGAGGAGGTGTACCATCTTGTTACCAAATAAAGTTCTGTGGTTCATATTGTAGTTGAGGAAAGATTTGCTAGGATTACACACAGACTCCCTTACACGTTCAACATTGTCTGCTGACACACTCTATCGTCCTGTACTCTTCCCTTTACAAATGTAGTCGGTGGTCATTCACGGACCACAAAGGAACTTCAAATGTAATGCATGTTGAATGGAAATTACAGATTCACACTTTGTAAACTGCTAAACAAGAGTGCTTCCTGATGGAAGGTCGCCCATCTTTGCCACTAACATTTTCAAGAGAACGTATAGGAAACAGTTTATGAACTGGTACATAGTTAAAAAAGAGTTGCACTTCTATTTCATGTATAATTAATCAATACACATAAAATGCGAGAAATATTACACAGCTTTAAAACTTAATATTCATTTTAAAACACTGTATATTAGAAAATAAAACTAATATTGTTAGAGCTAAACTGGAAATGTTTAAGTAATTAAATGTATACTAGTATAATTTCAATAGAATATGTTTTAAACCAAATAATAAATAAATGTTAAAAATAACTTTAAATTGTGCATTTTAAACATTTGAACGACATTGTAATCTGTACAAGCTATTTTATAAAACTGTATGAATTACTCATGCTTGGCACAGATCACATCTTTTCTACCTAAATTACAATAAATAATGTTTAATAACTTATGTGTGTGTGAACGAGTATAAGATAGTCTCACTTGAGGACGATCCTGATTGCTGTGGCAAAACAGGGAGGTGGTGATTGGTGGAAGAGGTACTAGTCAAGGACTGTGCACCGGGAGTTCAGGGATGAGCAGGATATTTATGTTTTTGTGAATGCAGATAGTGAATGAGGGCATGAAACAGAACTTATGCTGATGTTAACAAAACTGATATTGGTATAAGCGCTACTCGACTGTTTATTTCATTCGATGAATATTTGTATTAAGTCAGCTATTTTTGTGTTTGGCAAGTAGCAATCACAACTAGATAAATATTAAATATTTAATTAAATATTACCGGCTGTGGTCCAAGGATCAATATTGCACCGATAACAAACAGGTAAACAACTTTTTAGTTGTTTACCTGTTTGTTGTGCAACGGTTTTATATAAATACATGCGGGATTCTCTCAGCATTCATAGCATGTTTCCAAGTCAATAGTTCTGCTAAAGAATCTGCACTATTACCTGTTATCTACTATTACCTACCTCTGGCACAATATCTGCATACGCATCATCTACATTATCAACCAGGAGAGTGAAATCACTATTTATGCACTTACATACTTGCTTAATTTAAATTAGTTGTTAAGTGAATAAAGACAACACTTGAGCAATATTAAATAATATTTTTAAATGAAAACAGTAACTGTGCATTGAAATGTCAGTTTAGAAGTAGTCAGAAATTGTATTCTTTTCAATTCGATGAAATATGGTATGAAATATCAGGAGTAGGTGGATCGCCTAAGAAATCTGGGTATAACCACCATAATGAAAAACTAATTTACTCTAAGAGAAAGTGAAAAAAATTATATCCAGTCCATCGGACAGGCATCACTTGGCATTATCACTGTGAAACAGAGCTCAGTAGGTGGAAAACTTATATACCTATGCTCTTGAAGATGTTAATGGGATTTGCAGATGACTGCAAGAGAATACTTTTGAATATAAAACAGGAATTGATACTTCAAAGGTTTTCTTCTGACAGAAGAAAACCTTTTAAATAGTAGTTGGTAAAACAAATTATAATTTGACACTCTGAAATCGTGTATAAGATCCCTTACAAGTCGCAGATGATTATTTGCTGCTGCACTTAAGAATGGAAAACGATACACCTATAACAATGGCTTTCCAAAGGAACCTACAAAAGTATCAATCCATTCCTATAACAAAACAAAATTTGTGGAAAGTGAAATCTGCTTCACAAGCGGAAAATCAGTTATGTCATAGTAGAATTTTCAAACACAGAAAGAATCAAGTGAACAAGATCAATTCAAATTTTGACTAATGCGATATGATAAATCTGAGGTTGTATTTAAATTCTGTAACTATCTATTTGAGAATATGGAAAATGATTACACTTTTTTATAAAATATGTTTGTTCAGTTTTATAAATCTTATTATAACATAGTCGGAGTAAATTTAATCGGCATAAGCCGATTATAAAATTTATACCTTTATTTGTATTCACTACTTAAAAGAAAAAATGATTTGTTAAATATGGGTATGGTTGTGCGGATTGAATTAGTCATTAAATATCCCTGACAAAACTGCAAAATACTGTCTGATAATTACAGATTGCATGATGAAATATACTCTATTGTCTGTTATTAAAATTCAATTGTGTAAACAGGTTGATATTGCTTAAAATGAGGCAATAATTTTGTAAATTGAAAAAAAAAGTGGATGTAACAAAATTCATATCGAAAAAAATTAAAAAATATACAAAAAGCAACAAAATAAATAAAAAGAAAAAAAACAAAAACTGTTTACTTCAAGTGTTTTATGGAAGGCTTCTGGAGGAGAAATTTCATTCATTAATAAAGAAAATCCCAACATGCCGAGGTTGCTATCTTGAGGGTGATAACACAACTGATATTCTTGGTTTATATAAGTGTATGTAACAACATCGGTTTCATACATTGTTTGGTTATTGTCGGAGAAAGTGTAACTGAGTTTCATGGCTTCCTCCAATAATAATGATGATTTTTATCATAAATAATTGGTTATAGTGGGATCACTACACTTTTGCAATACTTTTCTTCCATCCACCTTATGCAAAATCTAATCTCAAACTGAGATATTATCAAATGATGAAATGGCTGAAAAACAACTGTCACCATATAGACTGGAATTACACAGACACAATGTACACTGAGGATACGATAAAAAGACTGTTCACAATTTTCTAATATATACAAAAAGGGATGGGAAAAGGTTCAGAAAGGAATTTCTCCAAAGGTTCAATGACAAAGTTTGGGAGATACTGGTAGCTCCTAAACCCAAATTTCCAAATGTAAACAACTGTTCTTTCCATAAAAGCAGGAAATATGCACGGCATAGCTTATGTTACTATGTGGATTGGTTGAGACAACAGACATTATCAATCAAAGCAAAGGCATTGATAATGGGAGGGATCAACCTACCTGGGAAAGCCCAGGGAGGTTGATCGGTTGAATTCGTTTTGATATACAAATGTCGAAGGTAAAGAAAACCTCGCTTTAGAAGAATTTTATTATTCTTTCAAAAACCTAAACGTCAAATGTAAGTCGGTGCTGTCAGACTTTGTATTGTAAGATCAATGTGTAAATTATTATGTAGAAAATGTATCAACTTGTACAAAAAAATTAGTGGTAGTATAGTACCAAGGAAAATTTATAAATAGATTTTAAGTCAAAAAAGACCTATCTGTGTAAGTACATATGATGGAGAGGGTATTTCTACCTGCCAAGTCATCTTTTTATAAATTGACAACTTTTTGGTGACAGACAGTCTTAAAACTTATTACAGAAACAAAAATTTCTGTAATATAAATAAAACTGTTTTTAACAAAATGATAATGATATCACACAAGGTAAGATACTACATTTCTATTATCAAGATCTATTTAATTTAGAATTTTCTTTAAAAAAAAAATAAAAAAAATCACATGTTAAATATACGTAATAGATAATAGATATACAATGATAGATAACAAACAATGTTTAAGCGTTCCATATAAGGAAAAAAAGGGGAAACATTTGTTATAAAACTCTTATCGGCCTGATTTCATTTATATGTAATACGTATCACATTTACAGAAATAATACAATTCTTATGATTATTCGTTGTTTAATAAATGTTTTATCTACTAAACAAAAAATATTAAATCTGTAGGAAGTAAGCTAATTTCAATTTATATACTGTTTCCTAGAACCGTGCAAAGTTTTAAAATATCTGGTCAAAAACCAAACATAAAAGATATGTTTTCCTGTTAAACTATTGTGCAATATAAATATGATAAAACCAATGTACTTAAAACACTGAATTTCAGGAATATAAACTAGAAATATTTATATAGTTCACAATAACCTAATTTAAAGTATTTATTTACAATATATACACTGAAAACTGAAAATAACCTTATTTACACTTGTGTTTTGGTAAACAATGACCATGGCATTCTTCTTTGTGGAAAACACAACAGTTCTTGATCTTTTCCTATTTGTTTTAAAAGTAGGCCATCAAGAAAATGTTATCTAGATAGAGGACTTTGTTATTGTTGGTATAGTTTTCTTTATAAATTATGTAATAATTTATTATCATTCTGGCAAAGAGGTTGAAAACCACCTTCTTCCTGTATTTTACAGTTCTACGCTCACCTAGATATGAGTACAGCATCATATTAAAAGTATTTATGCCTCCTATGTGTTTACTGCAGTCAATAATTAGGGATGGTTTTTTTTACTAGTAATTTGACACAAGTCTTCTTTTAACATCTTCAACATCTTTAATATGTATTTTAGATGACAGTAATATTACAGTTTTTTTTTGTCTATAGCCAGGTGCCACTATTTTGCCCTGTTTGTAATACCTCATTTTGACCCATTTATAAGTTTTGTTTTATTCCATCAAGTAAACCTTTTTTGTTTTTCCTAACTGTTCCAGTGAAAAAAATCTTTAGTTCACACAGTCTTTTTATAAGCGAAGCACAAATAAAGAAATTATCGGTTAACGCATGAGCGTAAACCACATTGTTTAACTCCATCAGAATTGTTGCCTTTTTTCTCTTTGTAACAGAACATAGACATACAGTAATTAGATATAGAATCGCATAAACCGACAACTTAGTTCCTCTTTGTTCGGTAAGTACTGGATTAAAGTGGTTTGACTGTTTTCTTCCAACTAAGGATTCGTCAATTGACAACTGTTGGTTTGCAGTGTAATAAAATTTAAATAACCTATTGCAATGTTGAAGCAAGGGTTTGAATTCTTTAGAAGCATCATACTGTGGTTGATTTGCTTTTGGAAGTTTGCTGTTAAGTTTGGTATTACGATATAAGTTAAATTTGACATCGCTTTTTGGCGACAGGTGGACAGTGTTTTAGCCCTGGTATTTCATTGTAAGAAAAATCATGAATAATATTATCAGGCATTTCATCATTTATGCTTAGCCAAATATTATTGTCAGTAGATCTAACAGCTCTATCTTTAGACTCAGAGGAATTACTACTAAACACACTTCGATTTATTTGTGAACCTAAGGTAGGCTTACCAGTTTGACTTGATCTAGGCAAAAGCCTAGCTTGTCCTGATGTACTAAGTTGTTGATCTAACCTATCACAAAATTGAACCACATTCTCATTTTCTAGCTGATAGATTAGATCTGTATCGCTATTATAGCAAAATAAATCATCCAGCTATTCTTCAGTAGCTAATAAATCAATGTCTGAGAATTCACTATCAAGTAATCTGTCTACTTCACTAGATCTATGATTTTTGTGTGCAATTTCAGTTACGTGAATCCAGAACACTATATACATTTAGTCATTGAAAAAAAAAAATACATACAACAAAATAATAAAACAAAAAACTGAACAACAAACGCACTGCATAGAAAGTCACGTGATATCACCTCACATACAACAAATAACATACATTGTGACCTGTTAGTGTTAATATGATATCAGCTATTTTGTAGTCGTCTATTTATTATTTTTTTGTTTAGTCAAAGCGAGCCTTTTTTTCCAAACACCATTGAATATTAAAAGTGATATTGTATATACCGCACAGTAGTTCAAATTTTTACAGCCAATAAAATATAAATTACAAAAAACGTAGTGCGATGGATCGTCACCATGGCACTTTTCATATGGAAAAATGGTGGCAATAGATCACGACCATGGCACTCAAAAGGTCAATATTTTTTATAAATGTGCGAAACTCAGATGTAGCATAAGCAACAAATATAGTATGAATATATACTGAAAAAGCAGTTTAATATTATTTACCTGCAGTTGGTAGATTGTTATATACACGAAGAGATCTGATTCTATGTAAATGTAAAGGATGGAACTGCAATAAATGCAATGTATCATTATAATTAGCATCACTGACAGAAGCTGGTTCAAACATCAGACACCTGAAAGTTAAATAAATCAACATTAACAACATATTTAACACATCTTCCAGAACGTTTACAACATCTCAGGGAGAAGCATTACAGAAAATACAAGGATAAAATAATGCTAATCACTAAAGCCATGCTTAACAAATTGTTCAGTTAACAAAACCTTTAAAGTTGAACAGTACTTTGAGATCAGAAACTGTCTAAAAGAACTGTTGCTGTAGGACTACACATTTATAGAGTGAATAGTTTGAATCAAACAATAGTTATTTTCTATTCATATATACACTGTTGTACCTTAAAAACCACTAGGATTTTTTATTTGTTTATTCATAATGACATGTTTTGAAAGGTTTTAGTAATAAAATACAAAATGAAGAAGTAACGGTCAAATTTTAACAAAATTTTTTTAATATCCCAATTCTGTTTTTTCTACAGCTTTCAACAGAGAAATGTTAAAAGAAATAGCTAGCTACATAATTTATTAAACATTTTATGAAATGTTTATTTTTGAGGTGTAACTACAATTTGTTTCATTAACAGTACATGTACTTTTCGTTATTAATATTCATCTTACTTTATTTCATTTATTGTTTGTATTTACTGGCAGTGAGTCAAGTAAAGTCAGTAATCATTCATTTTATTATCCACCAACTCTGTGGTGGGGAGGTAGTGTCAGCCTTTCATCCGGAGGTTCTGGGTTCAATTCCCAGGCAAGCATAACATTTTTCATACGCTAATGACATTTCAGTATACCACAAACAAGCTTCAAGCTTATGTGGTGTAATCATCTAGCAAAAACAAGAGAAAAGAAAAAAATTATGTATGAGTAATAATAATTATGAATATGAAAGTAATGTTAAAACATAAAAAAATGATCTTCTTACAGTCACACAGTGATTGGTAACTCTAAATTACAGCATTATATTTTTCTAAATTCTTTTTGTTAAAATTGGTAACAAAATGATAAAAACTTATAGTTGTCTACTATTATGTATCTTTCAATGCTTTTCAAAATTAACTATTTTATAATTCTAATTATCATCTCCAAGTCAGAAATTCCAGTTTTTCTCCATTAGCTGTATGTACGTGTGTTATCTACAAGAGGATTTGAATCAGTTTTCCATCCAGTACAGCATTATACTTTCCATTTGTATCAATCCAAGGGTTTGTGTGCATACAACGTTGTTTTTGCTTATGGTAATTGAAAGCTTATGTTAATGGTTTTATAGCAATTTAGCAAGAAAAACCAATACTAAAATGGATTCTAATTTCATGTAAAGTTATACTGTCCACTTGAAATTCTGGGAAATGTGATAACCAAATGGTAAACAGCATGTTTCATTGTAACCATAACTTATCACATGTAAAAATATGTTACTTTGCAGTGTTTTAGTCCACCTGTGATAGATTTGACAAAATTTTCTGATTGAAGCCAGTATATGTAGTATGGAAGAACTTTTGTACTCATGTGAAGTATGCATTGCACAGCATCATGCAAAATAGTATAAAATTTTGGGGGGGGGGAGAGCGCTGGTGGAATAGTTGAGATCAAAGAGGCAAAAATCAGAGAAGAAAGAATTTAGGGTTTGGAAGAATTAAATGCAGAATACCATTTTTGTTTTGGTGCCACTATCAAATTAAGAGACTGAGGTATTAACACATCAAGGAATATACAGATATCAGCAAAACAATAATTAGTAGTATAATTTCCTAGTAGTATAATTACAAAAGGTTTTGTTTCATTGACAATCAATCACGCTTAATCATTTCATTGATCTGGTGCTTCATTACCAATGGTATTGATAAAACATAGACAGTTGCTAAAAGGTATATATCACTTTATTTATTTAAAAATAGTTAAAAATACAGTATCACTTAATTACAAATCAGTTATAATTACAAAGAAACCTGCAATGAAATACTGCAATTAAAAACAAAACAAAAAAATACAAAAAACAAGAATTTTGCAAGTTTAATTAACCGTCGAGGAAAACTCAAAACCACAGCAAAATTGTTGTGGTTATTGCTGCAGTACTACCACACACTCTTGTGAGGTTGATGGATAATGCTGGCTACAAGTACATGGCGGCTGTTGAAATGAAGGCTGAATCATGCTCAGCTACATTTGTCGTGGCATACATTTTTGCGAAATGTGCATTAGATCAATTCTTACTAACATTTTTTTATCAGTAGGGATTTGTTTTAAGCTGGAAGAAGCAATTATAAGAAAATTTTATCATCATCTTGTGTTTTATCGCTATTCTCACATTTAGATAAAATGTCAAGCAGCTTTCATTGCACAGTAGGTTTTTTTTTTCTTCACAAAAGATGCCAAAGCATCTTCATCATTGACTGTTTTTTCAGCCGACCTACGAGGCTGGCTATTCTGTGTGTTGTTTTGTAGTTGTTCTGAAAAAGAATGAATTAATATTACTGGATACTGGCTGGCCTTCAAACCATGATAGAAAAAAGACAGCTTGTCATAGAAATATTTTTTTCTAATTGTTACTAGACCCCGATTCATTAATGGTTTTTAGGGACCGAGAATTTTCTAAAAATTGTCTTTCATGTTTTTTTTTAAATTTTGTTTAAGTGAAAATATACAGCTAAAAAAATTGTTACTATGTTTTTGTTGTAATTTTTTTTTCAATAATTAATTCAATGTAATAATCAAATCCTAGCATGTCCTCATTGCTAAAAATTTCACAAAAAATCCATGAAATTGAATCTTATTAAATTATTTTCATTTATAATTATTTACATTTTTCAAATAGTTTGTAAAATCAAAATTTCTTGGGCTAGAAATACAATTCAAGTTAGGGCTGTAACCTCAAACAGAATCGATGTGCAGCATTTTAGTAATGTAGGTAATGTAATAATGATGATAATAATAATTATTATTAAATATATTTTAATAATGACTGCAATTTTATAAAAGTTTAATCGCTAACATTGTTGTATTACAAATTACTCCTCTTCAATTTTTTTTTGACATATACCTAGCGACAGGAATATTTCATCTCGTGCTTTACGACACCAATTTTTAATCGGCACTGCAATGACTTCCTGTATCATAAAAGACATTCACATCGCCATTTGGAAAAAGTTATCTTTAAAGAACTTTACAGCTTACACAAGATTGGATATTTATAATCGCCAACAATGGTGGTTCAATGTATTTTAATTACAAACACTATTTTTCAAACACTGATGCAAATTGTTGTTTCATATCAACTGATATTGAGGTCTATGATTGAGAAGGAGACTGCCTCATTTTGTAATGTTCTCAACCCTTGGCAAGTTATGGCCGAGTTACTGTTAAACCATCTGCTTTTGTTATGAAAAGCGGATTAACCACCGCGGTTGAACACAAGCAACCCAAACCACAGCTGATGTAAACCCCTTAAGCTAACGAGGATGAAACTTTAAAAAATATCTATACTTTAAAATATAACTTAAATTATATTTGTAATAACTAACAAATATAACTTTAAAATATATATATTTTTAAATATTACTGGAAATGAGACATTAGTGTGCGATTACAATATTAAAACAAAACTTCATTATCACAAAGGGTATCAAAAAGGTTACCATGACCGAAAAAAGCAAGACAAATACGATCAATCGTTAAATCATTTTATCAATTGTTTTTGACTCTGAATGCCTTGCTTTCTTCAAAAGGCAAGTGAGTGATTAAGGAATATTACTTTGAAGAAATGAGATATCTTCGCTTGGTAATCAAAGCGATGGATGCTTATGCTGATAATGTGCCTATGTACAAATTGCAATTAATCTGTCAGTTTTTGGTAAACATGACACAACGGATATTCCATATCCTCCTTGTTAATCTGATCTTGCACCTGTAGAACATTTTTATTCCTTCAAATTAAAAACAAAGATAAAAGTTTGATGTTTTCGGTCGATTAACTTGAGAAAGGAAAATTTTCTATGCTAATTGTGCAGTGTCTTGAACGAAGAATTCCAGAGATAATCTGAAGGGTGGAAGAAATGTTGGGAGTGGTATATTCAAAATGTATTTCAAAGTAATCAGAACCTTTTTTATTTAAAAAGTTTAGGAATTTTACAGACAAACCTCATATGTAAGTATATGCAAACAAATACATAATACGTTCGATGATGAATATAAAAAGTTGTACCTGTGATCTTGAGACAATTTGCACAGTACAAGATTATCGCTGCTATCTGACAGTAACTTCTCATCAGATCTATTTTCCAAAAGAAATGAGGCACCACCAGTCAGTATTTTAAGTTGGCATTCAAAGAATTTATTCTCTTGTATAGTGGTTGGAGCACAATCGCTACAAATACGAACCGGGTCTACAAAACACATTCTTGGGAGATCAAGTTTCTCATCAGAGCATGCTGAACAATAAATATTGCCACAGCGACGACAATGATGCTGTAACATTCCAAAACAAAAAATGTTAAAAATACTGCAGCCAATATGTTAAAAACAGCAGACAACTTACTAACTGTTAATTAACATCCATTATTAAATAATTATAATGAATTACTTTAAAGCAGTTTTTTTTTAGTTTTATTTATAGTTACTTTAAATTATTTAAAATATGGCTAAGCTGATAGAAAATTCAGCCGGTATGATAAAAAGTCATTTAGAATAAATTCAAAAACAAGAAACCTTGATAAAAATAAGGAATGGAATAAAATAAACAACATAAAGAACTAATGAGTAGAAGCTAATGCTGTAAGAAATGTGGGAATATGTATTAAGTTTTTCCAACTAATTCTCTTGAATTTTGCATGATATTTACAGAATATTAGAGTATTTATTCATTAAGTTATAACAATCAACTAAATACTAAGCGATGGGGACATCAATCTATTAACAAATATCTTCAAATAATCAATATTGATGGTAAAATTTTGTTACATTATCCGCCTAAGTTATAAAAAAAAAATTAGAATGCGATAACTCGTGGTATAATATCATAACCATCCTTGAAGTCAGCATTTTTGGCAAAGGGTAAGATTTGTACATAGCAAAAAAAAAATTGATTGAACTGAAGAAACTTCTTAATTTTATGAAGTTAGTTAAAAATTCTTAGACGATATAGTAATCCCAGTCGTACACACACAATGATCAGCTTTACCTAAGATACCAGTCTTATACAAAGTGACACAGAAACAGGAACTTTTGAAATGCACAGTGCCAACATATACAATTGGCAGCACTGCTTTATGCAGAAGCATTCCTGCTAGCCACGCTATCATCTTGTAGTAGTGGAACAGTCAACAGCAGGCTTTTGCCATAAAAATGCTTTACAAAACCAATGATAGTTTGGAAGGTGCACAGAGGGAGTTCTGATGGCATTACAATTTAGGTCGTGTTATATCGAAAAAATGCGACAGAAACATGAATTAAAAACTTTGAAGAGACTTAATCGACTCTGAAAAAGAAACTGACAACACTATCAAGAAGTGCTTATACTCTACACAATATTGAGACTGTATGCGTTTCAGTCGTACAGAGCCCACAGCGTTCAATTCGTAAACAAGCAGATATAGTTGGGTTGTTCTAAAAGCGTGTTCACTGAATTCTTCATTTCGACTTAAAATTTCATCCTCGCAAGTAAAGATCGTGTAAGAACTGAAGGACCATCAGTTGCACTTTGATTTCTGTCAAGAAATTATGGCAAACATTAATGAGGACAACAAATTTCTGGAAAAGCTGTGGATGTCAGATGAGGTACATTTCCATCTCACAGGTTATGTGAACAATCAGAACTATCGATATTGGGGCAGAAAGCAACCCCGATGAACTTCATGAATGCCAATGTTCATGAAAATTTACACAGCAGCAAGGTAAAAGTATAGAGTGCAGTTTTATCACTTCAGATCGGTATGTTCCTTCCCAAATCAGCTGATTTGGAAGTCAAGAGTTCCAGCTTCAAGTCCTAGTAGTCAGTTATTTTTATATGGATTTGAAGAATACTAGATCGTGGATACTGGTGTTCTTTGGTGGTTGGGTTTCAATTTACCACACATCTCAGTAATGGTCGATCTGAGACTACACTACAAGACTACACTTCATTTACACTCATACATATCATCCTCTGAAGTAATATCTCAACGGTAATTACCAGAGACTAAACAGGAAAAAAAGATCAGTATGTTCACATGCTGCAATATTTTTTTACACCTGTATTGAACAATTTCCCATACAAGCATGAAGTCTGGTTTCAACAGGATGTAGTGTGCAATCAATGGCTGCTATGTGAGAATTATTCTGTAACCCTGATATCTTAAGATTTGGTGACATTTCTGGGTCCCCAAGATTACTGGATTTATCAGTTTGTGATTTTTTTTTCTTCTGGAGATACTTTAAAGCATGGTCTACAAGGGTCGGCCAAAGGTCCTGGGTGGAATGAAACAAGCAATTCAAGACAAAATTCATGGCATCCCATCCGAGATGTTGCAGCGAGCAATGGGGAATCTCAATGGCAGATTGCATATTAGAGGACACCATTTACCTGACATAATTTTCTAAAACTGATATTAGGTATTTTGATAATCTGATATTTTTTAATCGGTTAGGTTTCTGTCATTAAATTTTTTTGTTACATTTTTTAAAAGTTTGCCAATTTATTGTAATCTTTGAGCATATTGTTCACATATTAATAAACTGTAAATGCTTAAAAGATGGAAAAAGTGATAAATAGCCTTTTCTGTAAGCAATTGAATAATGGAAAATATGGAAATTTAAAAAAACTTGCCAACAGATATTTTATAATCTTCAGCTCACTTATATTTGTGAACAAACATTTTCTTTAATGAATCTAAATAAAAGTACAGCAAATTCCATAATTAAATTTTGCTTACTTAAGTGAACTGTTTTTGTATTTAACATTTTTAAATTTTAATACTTCATTCGGTTCGTGAAAAAAGTTTTCATTCCAATTCAGCCCAGAGGCAAAAACTTGGCTATGCCTGTACTAGATTATTCATTTGTTTTGTATTTTTGAGTTGACTAGATAAATACTTTGATTATGAAAATAAGAACTTTATTTTAAATATAAGAAATATTGTAGATTAAAAAGAAAGTGATACATAACGGATTATATATGCTGTGTATAAAGAAGAAACCAAATAATTAAATTATAAACATCATTTACTTTACAAGATAGTTTGTTATTTGTGACATAACATTTGCAATGTTTTTCTAAAATGATATATTTACTAAAGCTAACTGTAGAATTTTTATTTGCTGTACATTATCTTAACCTTCCAAATAAGTTGTCACTTCCAAACCTTTGAAAACTTTCTTGGTTGTCGTAATTCCATTTAGTTTGTTTGTTATCACCATCTCCATTATAAACTGGATATTTTACATTACTTTCTGGAAAGAAACTCTTTTTTAAAATTACATTAACTAATCCAAAAATATATAGATCTTACCTTTCTTGTAGTAAATCCAAACTTTGCACTACATTTTGTACATTTTGAAACCTGAAACATTATAAACAATTATAAAACTTGGGAAAGGGAACAAATTCAAATCTATGAAACAACTTATCATATACATGCCTCAAAGTGATACTTAGAAAAAAAGTACATGTTTTTTTTCAGTAAGAAAAGTTTTGTTATAGTTATAGATCAGGACAGCAATAAAATAAATATATACGTTTAAAGAAAAAAAAAGTAAAAATTTAATATTTTTCTGAAATAAACAAACTTGTGAAAGATGTAAGGGTTTTATGAGGTCGATCAGAATATTATTTTAGAAAATACAGGAGGCATCAGAAAAACCAATAGTCATCTATTATTACATACCCACTACCAAACTTTTTCAAATTGAAATTTCCACTTTAAATTTATATAAAATGAATTTTATTTATCATTTCAAAGGTTAGAAAGATAATATAATTTTTCAACTTTTCCTGCCATCATATGTACATACTATTATGCACATTTGCACCTCAGCACCTGTGATCAATGTAATTCACCTTTCAAAATAAAAGACAAAACTGCAACTCCATCGATAAATGAATTGTTTAATATTAATAATAAAATCAATGGTTAAACCATATGTTCTATTGAACATGCGAGTCATTTTACTATTGCCATAAAATTTTAAAGTAATACAACATTTTCCACACTTCCCTGCAATATGAATGAGCCCCGTCTGCTGGAGAAATTCAATAGTACTTTTTCTCTTTAAAACATAGAGAAATTAATCAATCATAATTAAACGCAGTTACATTAATTCAAATGATTGACATGTAAACATAAACTAAGAGTAATTGTAAGAAGTCTATAAATAACTATTATCTATTGAACACGAATATATTGCCATGAACTTAAAATTCATTAATAAATTAAAAAATAATTTCCTTAGAAATCTCATCATGAATAAAATTTAATATAATAAATAGAGCTAGACCAATTATAGAACAACTAATAAATTTCCACGATCATACTATAATGATCTTATTATCTATTACAATAACAGTAACAATTATAATAATAACAATAACAAAAAATAAATTATCAAATAATCTGCTAACAGAAAATCAGATAATAGAAACAATCTGAACAACAATACCAGCAATTATTTTAATTTTCATCGCTATCCCATCAATTAAAATTTTATATTTAATAGAAGAAGTAATTAAATCATCAATCACCATTAAAACAATTGGACATCAGTCATACTGATAATATGAATACTCAGACTAAAAAAAAAATAGAATTTGAATCGTACATAAAACCACAAAATGACTTTACTTCATTCTGACTAATTGAAGTTGACAACCGAATAATTACTCAATTCTTAACACAAATCCGAATAATCGTATCATCATCTGATGTAATCCACTTTTGAACAATTCCATCAGTAGGAGTAAAAATAGATGCAATCCCAGGACGACTAAATCAAATTAGATTAATAACTAAAACCCCCGGGAGTATTTTTTGGACAATGTTCAGAAATTTTTTGGAATAAATCACAGATTTATACTAATTACCATAGAAAGAATCGACATAAAACCATTTATTAAATGAATGAAAACATAAAAATAAATAAACATTAAGTGACTGAAAGAAAGTAATGGTCTCTTAAACCAAAATATAGTAAATATTGAATACTCTTAATGAAAGACGCTAGTTTAAAAAAAAACATTTAACTGTCAAATAAAAAATACATATAATGTGCATCTTGATTCCACAAATGTCGCCAATAATATGAAACATTATATTAATAATAACAACAGCTACAATTATAGTTAACATAACAAAGTTATTCTTCATAACAAATCTAAAACCCCCACAAAAAAAAAAGAAAACTAAACATTAACTGAAAATGATAACTAGTCTTTTTTTCAACATTTGATCCAGCAACAATTACAAAGAAATTACAATTTATTACAAAGAAATTGAATAATTATACTCATAACAACAATAATTTTACCAAAATGATACTGAACTAAAAAATCTTGAATAAATATAATAGAAAAAAACTAATAAACGAATTTAAATCAATGACCCACCAAAAGGAAATCCTAATTATAGTGATATCAATTTTTATATTTATTATAATTAGAAATGTACTAGGATTAATTCCATATATTTTTACATCAACAAGACAGTTAGTAGTATCAATATCAATTGCACTACCAAGATGAATTATAATCACAACATATAGATGAAAAAACTTTAAAATGAAATATTTAAACACATATTACCAACAGGAACTCCCTCCCCTATTTCACCAATAATAATTTTAATTGAAACCACAGGAAACCTTATCCGACCAATTTCACTAGCTGTTCGACTTACGGCAAATGTAATTGCAGGACACCTGCTAACAACACTATTAGGAAATACATCATCAATAAAAATATTAATATTTACTACACCAATTCAAATGATCTTAACAGCAATCTCAATAATTCAAGCATATGTATTTGCAACTCTTGTAACACTTTACTCTAGAGAAGAACCTTATGAAAAAAAAAAAATCACCCGTTTCACATAGTTACAAAAAGACCATGACCAATTATTTTATCAATAAATGTAATAACAATACTAACAGGAACTGTTAAATGAACTCAAACAAAAGAGTATGACCTAATAACAATAGGTATGACTTTATCAACAATGTCCATAATATTATGATGACGAGACGTAACGCAAGAAGCAACACTTCAAGGAAATCATACAAATAAAGTAAAATCATTAATAAAAATAGGAATAATCATGTTTATTATCTCAGAAATAATATTTTTCTTATCATTTTTCTGAATATTCTTCCACTCAAGATTAGCACCATCAATTGAAATCGGAATAAATTGACCCCCAAAATCTATTAAACCCTTTAATCCAATAGAAATCCCACTATTAAACACAATCATCCTAATTTCATCAGGAATTACAGTAACATGAGCACACCACAGAATCTTATTAAACAAATTATCAATATCTAATAAATCACTATTACTAACAATCTTACTAGGACTATACTCTACATTTTTACAAAAATGAGAATATCAACAATCAACCTTCACAATAGCAGATTCAATTTATGGATCATCATTCTTTCTAACAACAGGGTTCCATGGCATCCAATTGTAGGAACAACCTTCCTTACAATCTCAATAGTACGATGTATAAAAATACACTTTTCAACCAACCATCACCTTGGGCTAGAATGTAATTTGATTATTCCTTTACCTATCAATTTACCGATGAGGAAAATTAAATTAAATCTTTTTAGTACAATAAGTGTAATTAGCCTCCAACTAATAGATTAAAAAAATTAAAAAGATAATCAAAATTACCTTAACAATAATATCCTTAAGCTCAATTATTATTATAATAACAATCATTACAATAGTAATCTCAAAAAAATAAAATAAAATAAGACGAGACAAAAACTCACCATTTGAATGTGGATTTTCTAAAATATCATCAACACGAAAATCATTTTCTACACACTTCTTTTTAGTTGCAACCATCTTCCTAATCTTTGATATCGAAATCTCAATAATTATACCCATATTTCCACAAAAATAATAAACATAGACGAATGATTAATTTCTTCAACAATTACAATTCTAATTTTAGGACTTATACACGAATGGAAAATAGGAATACTAGAATGAAGAAAATAAGGAGAATAGTTAAATAACATTTACTTTGCAAATAAAAATTATTGAAAAATCAATTTCTCTTAAATAGAGTAAAGAAGTAAAATTACAATTAATTTAGACTTAATATTAAGGATAATCCTCATACTCAAATTAACGGAAGCTAAAATAGAAGCTATTCACTGTTAATGAAAAAATTGATAATATCCAGTTAAAAGAAAAAAAGAAAAGGAGCCGCTAACTACCTTTCAAGTGAAATCACTTTATTCTTATTTATATAGTTTAAAAAAACAATACACTTTCAATGTATATATAAATAAATTTTGTAAATGTTCAGAGAAAAAATTCATGATAACAATTTCAATGTTAAGCTTTAAATTAAGCTATCCGAACAAAAAAAAAGAAAAGTAAAACCTAAGAATGTTTAAAGTACACCTATCAAAAAAAAATCCTAATCACCTCAAAAATCCAATTAAACCACCTGAAACAAAATATTCTAATCAACTAACGTCAACTAATCTATATCTAAAATAACAAAATTTAAAAAATCGATTAAAAAAAACCAGAAGAATAAAATCCCAAAAACCATATAGAACTAAAAAAATTAAAATAAATCAAACCAAAATAAAAATATAAAAAACTTAATACATCAAAAAACAAGGAAAAAAAATAAAAACAAAAATAAAGGAATTAACCTAAAATCAAAAGGCAAAACAAAAAAAAAATCATCCTCAAATAATCAAAACATAAAAGAACCGACAAATAAACAAGAAAAATATAAAATAAAGAGAAATATTCATATATAAACTATAAGAGAAATTAATATAAGGAAAAAAAAAGAATCAGAAGAAAACAAATAATAAATTAAACATAAACTGTAAATGAAGGTAGCCCCAACAAAAAAAAAACGACAATAAGAAAAACCAACGAAATTAAAACTAAAAGGAAATATTAATCAAAAAATTAAAGAAACAGAAAGACCTAAAATAGGTACAAAAAAATAAATCAAATAATTTCCAAACACAAGAAAATAAAATTCCCTTCTAAACAATTTTAAAGCATCTCTAAAAGGTTGTAATAAACCAAATAAGCCAACCTTATTAGGACCTTTACGAAATTGAATATAACCTAAAACCATGCGTTCAAACAAAGTAAAAAAAGCAACACCCAAGAGAACAAAAATAAATAAAAAAAAAGAACAAAGAATAAACATTTACTAACTGTAAAAATACATTATTAAATTCTAAATGTAAAGCACTTAAATCTGCCAAATTAATAAATAAATTATTACATTACCAGAAATCCTTCCGTACCAATTAGAATAATTTTAAAGAAGATAGAAACCAACCTGGCTCATGCCGGCTTGAACTCAGATGATGTAAAATTTTAAAGGTCGAACAGACCCAAAACTGTAAAACCTAACCCCACAGAAACTTTTAATCCAACATCGAGGTCGCAAACAAAATCTATCAATAAGAACTCTCCAGATGTATAACGCTGTTATCCCTAAGGTATCTAAATCTTTTAATCAAAATAAAGGATTAAAACTTCATATAAAAATGGAAAAAAAAAATAAAGATTAAAATTATATTTATCACCCCAACAAAATTTAACCCACAAAAATTAAAGAAATAAACTAAAAAAAAAATTTTGTAACCAAAATAAAGATCTATAGGGTCTTATCGTCCCTCTTCTAAATTTAAGCTTTTTAACTCTACTAAAATTTTTAAATCTACTAATTCAATCATAATTAAAAATTAAAAAATTAATTAAAATCCAGTAAAAAAATAAATAAACAAAAAATTAAATTTTAATCTACAAAGAACTTTAAATGATGAAAGATTCTAATCCAACAAGAAAAAGAAAAAAAAGAAATTAACAAAAAGA
This sequence comes from Lycorma delicatula, assembly GCF_047948215.1. Classification (NCBI taxonomy): domain Eukaryota; kingdom Metazoa; phylum Arthropoda; class Insecta; order Hemiptera; family Fulgoridae; genus Lycorma; species Lycorma delicatula. Next base: position 161,541,964 of record NC_134460.1, on the reverse strand, counting down.
AATTCTCGATTAAATCAATTTACCAGATAACCAGATACAAAAAGAAATAAATTTCATGTCAAAACAATCCCAAAGTTATAAATAATTATTCTACAATAAAATATAGATTAAGATAGATCTTCATTATTCGGGGAAAAAAATAAATTTAAAAAGTTAATTAACCCTGATACAAAAGGTATTTAAAACAATTATTATTCTAAAATAAAATTTATTAATCCAATACAGTACAATTAACTAAACTAAAAAAATCTAATAAAAAAAAAGAAAAACACAAAAAAAACCTATCTGACTCAACTGAATTGAACAGTAAACAAGCTTATTGTAAATAAGAATAACCCAAAATCTGATTCTAGATACACTTTCCAGTACATCTACTTTGTTACGACTTATCTCAATTTATGAGAGTGACGGGCGATATGTACATAATTAGGAGTAAAATTAAAAAAATTTACTATTAAATCCAAAATTCAAATTAAAAAATTAAAAAAAAAAATTAATGTAACCCATAATAACCTTCTTATAACTGCATCTTGACCTAACATAAATCTTTTAAAAAGAAAAAGAAAATAAATTTTCATTACACTCAACGCCAGAGATATACAAGAAAAAAAGGTGCAAAAAATCGTGTAATATCATTTAAATTACAGGTTCCTCTAAAAAGATTTAAAAACCACCAGACCTATTAAATTTCAATTATAAAAAACATACTACCTTAGTAAAAAATTACTAATTAAGAATAACAGGGTATCTAATCCTGGTTTAAATTCAAAATTTCATAGAAAAAAAAAATTATCATATAAATTTCACCTAAATATGAAATATTAAAATTAAAGTTAGACTAAATTCTAAAAAAATTGACTTGAACCTGAGGAATAACCGCAAATGCTGGCACATTTTTTGGTTCTAAAAAATATAACTTAAATTAAAAAACTTTAACACTAAAAATAAAAATTAACCATTAAGGATATTTAACCTAACAAAAATGCAATACACTAAGTAACTTATAACCACAAGCAATTAAACAGACACAAATCCTAGCAGAAGTATGATAACTCCAAAGTACCCAATTATTTTCTGTTTCTTGTGTACACTATAATTAGTTATTAAATAATAAAATAAAATAAAAAATAGTGTATTGCATTCAAAAGGTAAGAATATTCGTGTTCAATAGATAATAGTTATTTATAGACTTCTTACAATTACTCTTAGTTTATGTTTACATGTCAATCATTTGAATTAATGTAATCGTAATTTAAATTAATGTAATGTAATGTATAATCTTTTTAATATTATCTGTCGTGAATAAAAGTATTATAGTTGAATAAAACTAAAATTTTATATACCAAAATATGTCCATGTTTAAAAAAATATATACATGAATAAAGTCATTCCAAACAATCAGACAGAAAATTAGAACAGTATTACGAAAATGAACACCATAATGCTTTTAATTTTAAGTACAATTCAGTTAATGTAAAATAAAATACAACAGTTCACGTTTAAAGAATAACTTTGCAGTAATTATTTCACAAATACAATGTAAATGTGATTCTGTATATTTTGAAATTATGCTGCTCTACTATTAGCTAAGTCTCAATAATAAAAAAAAAAATAACTGTTACACACATAAATTTGGTTCAGTAAAAATCCTTTGTTTTAGTGTGTGGTGTGTTCTTTTTGAGTAATTTCAGCTTGAACATAGCTTATAAAAATTACAATTTTTAAAGGCTTCTAAAAAAAGTACGAATAATATGACTCCAAGATCTCTGAGCTTTTCCAGGATGTAGTCTCATATATACACCTTTAAAAAAAGAAGGGAGGATTCCATTTTTCCCTAAAAAAATTTAATTCTGAAGTTGAGATTTGTATTTTTTTTTCTTTTAGTAGTTTTCTGAGGTATTTTCAGTACAGGCTAAATTCTACTCTGGACAGTGTACTCATTCAGATTACATGATTTGTTTGGTCTTAAATTAAAAACTTATCTACAAACATTAAAAAAATGGAAAACTGACCTATCTGCCTGTTCTAAATTGTCACTTTTTAAAAGTAAAGCAGCATCCTAAATATAAAAATAACCACTCTTTTTGCTCTTTGAACATGATAAAATAAAAAAAAATTATATCAGCAACTAACATTTGGTGATCTGGGATAGGCAACCAACCCACCGAGTTGGTCTAGTGGTGAATCAGCTGATTTGGAAGGCGAGAGTTCCAGCGTTCAAGTCCTAGTAAAGACAGTTATTTTTACACGGATTTGAATACTACATCATGGATACCGGTGTTCTTTGGTGGTTAGGTTTTCAATTAACCACACATCTCAGGAATGGTCGAACTGAGAATGTGCAAGGTACACTTCATTTACACTCATACATATTATCCTCAGAAGAATTATCTAAATGGTAGTTACCAGAGGCTAAACAGGAAAAGAAAAGAAAAAGAAAGGGATAGGCAACCAAATTCAGCAATATGTTTAGAAATTTGTGAGTTTATCAGTCTTCACTACTGTGGTCTGTGTAAGAAACCAATTCAGTAAAATTGGCATAAACATCTACTGGCTTCCTGAAGGAACTTTATTTCTAAACTCCCTAGTGCATCCTTGATACAATAATTACTAAAGCTTATTTCAAGATTTACAGATAACCACCATCACAACACTCTAGATGCAAACCTATCTTGTATGCAATGGTATACTTTCAAGCAACTTTAAAGACTGTGTACGGATGAAAGGATAAATTATGATACATTTTAAAATTTAAAACATTTCATTCTCTTATTTCATTTTTAAAATTATATGACAAAGTTTAATTTATACTGTTCTTTTAACAATGTTTTATTGAAACAAATGATGAAAACTTGAACTCCTAACAATGGAACAAACAGAAATATATGATGCTTCTATTATGTTGTACATGAAGCTTAAGGAAAAAGGTGTTTTATGATATGCTCTCTGCAATTAAAAACACTTAATGAGAACCAATACGTCTAACAGACCGTAGCGCGGTCAATAATCAAATTTTACTTACTCCTATGAACTAAAAGCTGAGCAAATATAAGATAAAGACAAGGTATTACGTACGTTAGCCGCAATATGTACTTTACCTCTTTATCAGGAGTCCATTGAGGTTCGCCAATTACAAAAGGGCTTTTATGAAAGTCATCTGTTACAACAATTCTGAGTCCAGATTTAGAACGAATTAACTTTTTTACGGGTTTACTATCTAAACACTCCATAACAAAAACGATTTCCTTGCTTTAATAATTTTAATAAGAAATTCCTGAATTTTTTCACCACACCCTTTTTACTTCGATACGCACTAATTCATTTAACAAATCTGCCAGTCGACACAGCTGGCAGTAGCGTGAGTTTCTAACAACGAAAACTTGTACAATCGATGTTCTTTCGATATAGAAAGTCGATAGGATGGATAAATTTGTCATTTTGAAAAGAAACATTTTTCTAATTTTAATTTAAAAGATGATGTCATTTTAAATTTAGAAGATAAATTCGCCAATAACTCATTTAACTATCACTTTTTAAGTGAATATAATTGATATGACTAGTATACAACTTAGTTTTAGTTTGTAAAAATTGTTTCATCGTAAAAATGGATATTTCTAGAAACAGGATGAAAAAATTTTAAAACTACACTAGCGATCTTGGAATCAAACGCTATCATATTTAGCTGGAATCTGTAGTACAGTTTCCGTTTCTCACAATAATTTTATGTCTGATAGTGCGCATCTGTAATTGGGTAACAAATATAATCTTGTTGCAATGCAGTAAACGCTCAGCTGTTTAATATTTACGGCGTATTGTAATTCTTATTTTCTGTGTTATGGATTAGAATAGTAACAACATGCCGTGAACGTTGAGTATTCAAGTACTTTTTAATAAAAAACATGACAAATTATCTGTTTATTCTGGCTTTTCGTTAAATGGATTGGACACAATTGTTTAATATCAATATTGGTAACAATGTAGTCATTTGTTTAAAATTGTTTAACTTTTTTGCTCTCAATGTTCTTATACAGTAATAACGTGACGGCCCACTTTCAGATAGATTTGCTTATACAAGCTAAGCATTCATAATGACGATCAGCCCGGGTAGCGGCAAAGACAGCAGGCCTAGTAGTGCGAAAAGTAGTAGGCCAGATAGCCCAAAAAGTAATTGGTCCGATAGTTTAAAGAGACCAGATAGCGCAAGAAGTAGGCCGAGTAGCGCGAAAAGTAATAGTTCTGCAAACAGTGGAAATGATACTAAGTCTACTAGGCCTGTAAGAAACGACCCCGGCTGTGTAGAAGGAAATACTTTTTATCTTTTCCAGAGCAATACGTCCGATCTTAGCGGGATTCAATCGATACAAGCATTTGACAGCGTAACTTGCGTAGTCATTATTGGTCAGCCGTTGAAGTCTTTGTCTGGTGTTGAACATCTTCATTCTATAAACGAACTATGGGTTGTGGAATGTAGAATACGGGTAAGCAATAATGAATAATTATCTCTTTGGTTATTGCATGAAGAATGCTTCCATATATTTTAAGTGTTCTGCCCTTTTTTTGTAACATATAAAGTTGAATGCATTAATTGTATTTTCGTTGTAGTTTTTCATAGGTAATAACATTTTTGTTGTTTATTGCAACACTGGAATAATAATTGCTTCCAGTGTTTCTATTTATTTGGAAACAATCTTTGTAATGTTCTATTACAGGGTAAGCACAGAACAAGAAATCGTACAAATAAATACAAGGGATATTCCATTTTAATTCATCAAATTTTCAAAAATTTTATTGCAACACTATTTTTGATTTTGATATTTTGCATATGATAAGTACCCAAATTATTTTTTGGCCACTTTTAGTGGCCAATAATTTTTATATTTTTAATTTTAAAGGGTTGACGAGTAATGAAAACATCAAAACCACTAAAAACCCATTCCTTCTAACCGTGAACAATGTGTCCAAAAAATTCACAACATGTATTTTTTCAGATAATAATGTAGACCTACTATGCAAAATATTTTGATGTCTGTAATGAGATAGCTTATAGTTTGTTACTTAAAGTATGACTCATAACCACAAACTCATGTTTAAACACGAAAGTGAATAGACATGCATGTACATGAATATTTGCATAATCCTGAATGTTAATGTTAATACTGTGGTTAAGTAATGTACACTTGTTTATAAAGTAATTTTGTTAGCAGTGAACTTCTCTTTTATGCGATATCTTTTATTTTTAATGTTATTAATTAGAGAAATTTTTATTTTAACTGTAGATAACCTGGGATAAAACAAAGTGAGGTGCAACTGATAGTTTTATAATTTATACTAACTGTAGTGTTATTGTAAGAACCCTTGAATTTTATAAAAATGGATTATGGAGTGTTCAATTGGTATTGACACTGAAACAATACAAATTGACTTTAGATCTTCAGTATTGCACAATATTTTAAAGTTTACCTGAATTACAAATAACATTGATATCTTTAAGAACTGGATGTACTGAAACAAAAAATATCTGTACTTTTCATAAAACCGAATATTTAAATAAATATTTTCATATTATTGGAAAAAGTTGCTCCTGACCCATTCAGCTGTCACACTAAACCAGTTAAGAAATCTCTTCGAGAAATATTTTTGACACTTTCAACAAGCAATCCAAATTTAAAATTAATTCCAGGAAGAGCACTGCGAACAAAATGCTTAAACAAAATAGAAAAACCACAAGATGATACAGAAAGTGAATCGGAATGTCAAGATATATTTGAGCCTCAGTGTGTTATAATTGAGTCTGTGAATAAAGCTTGTTCAGCACTTGGTTTCCCCCCCCCCCCCCCATTAAGGTTCAAAAATTATTGAGCAGTGCGAAGGAACCAATTTAAAAAAAATAAAGTTACAAAAATAGTAGTCAGATTCCTTTGATTTAAATATTTCTACTGAAGAAACTGGTTTAGTACCACAAAATTATGCTGATTTTGGTAGGGAATATGAAGAATCATTAAAATACAGGATAAAATGAAAATAGTTACATCAACCCAGGAAAAAATTAGTATTATAAGTTTATTACCAAGCAGGTGGAGCATTCAAATACTCAAAATGTGTTTAGTGTTAGTCAGTATTTAGCTTGGCAATCCAAACAATTAGTCTAACAATCCAACAAAATCCAAACAAATGGAATTTTGCCACAAATCTGCAAAAAGAAACCCAGTCATGTAACTGATGAAAATGTTATTAAATGTGTCCAAGATTCTTACCAGAATGATGAGCACAGCCGAATGATGCCAGGCAAGAAGGATTGTGTCTCTGTAAGAGACAAGCTGACAGGAAGAAAATTAATATTCAAAAAAGGTTTATCTTATGTAACTTAAAATAATTGTACACAGCTTTCAATGAAAAACATTATTTAAAAATTGGTTTTTCAAAATTTACTGAAAACCTAAATTTTGTGTTCTGGCTAGTAGATCACGTTCTTACTCTGTGTATTTGTCACCCACAAAAAAGAAATGTAAAGCTCATGTTATCTGCCCTAAAAATGAAATTTGATTATAAAATTCTCATTTCAACCATGGTATGTGATAAAGAAAATGAAACTTGCATGCTGTCACGGTGTGAAAAATTTCCAGGAACTAATGAAGAGCTCAGATTACTTCAAGAGAGCTGGGATGATTTTGATTCTGAAATTATGTTCAAACAGTGGGTTTCTGTTGACTGTTGAACTAACTACTCAAATTCTTCAATTTCAAGAGTACTTAGATAAACTTTCTGAAAAAATTAAATAATCTAAAAAGGCATCATTTTGTAGCAATGAAAAAAGTTAATTTCCTTAAGATTAAAAAGGAAAACTTGTTGGAGGGCGAATATATTGTAACGGGAGACTTCTTCAAAATTTTCCTTTTGTGATGCAGTATGAACGTTCCAGTCATATCACTGGTCAAAAACATATGCCACAGTACATCCATTTCTCATATATTTTAAAAATGAAGGAAAATTACAAAGCCAGAGTTACTGTGTGATTAGTGAATACTAGAAGCACAATACTTTCTGCTTCCAAAAGCAAGTTATAACTATAAGTAAAAATACTATTACTACAAGTAAAACTATTTTTTTGATGGCTCCTCTGGCCTCGTATAAAAACAAATAAAGTTTCATAAATTTGTGCTACCATCAAGAAGATTTTGAAATCGCAGCTGAATGGTATTTTTTTGCCTCATACCATGGAAAAGAACCATGTGATGGTATTGGTGGAACTGAAAATTGGACTGTGACTAAAGCAAGCCTTCAAAAGGGGACAGTCAACAATCAAATTGTAACACCTTCTGAAATGTACAATTATTGCAAAGACAACATTATTATTATTGCAAAGAAAAATTTCTATGTTCAAGAGAGTGAAGAATACCTCAGTTCTCATTATCAAGTAATCACAACAGTTCCAGAAACAAGAACCTTTCACAATTATGCTCCAACAAATCAGAAATGTATTCTGAAAGTCCAGGTGACCTCTGAATCAGAAACATTTACCTAAGTATCGGTACACAAGGATATTAGTGTTTCTGGTTGCTTTATAGGTTTACCAAAGCCAAAATGTAAAAATTGTATCTGCTGCGTGTATGATAGCAAGTGGTGCTTAGGTGAAATCATTGAAGTCAAAATACATGAAAATGAAGAGGAATATCGAATACACTATTCCATCCACAGGGTCCTGGTATTTAATTCAAGAAATCATTGAGGGATAATTAAACATTGGTTCAATGGAAAATATTTTAAAGATTCTCATGCCTTTAGAGCTTTTTCTAACAACTACTGGAAGAGGACAACATTACACCAAAAATAAATGAGAATGAATCAGTTCTACTCAATAAAAAGATGGAAGGAGCACTAATTTATGTTAGTTAAGTTTATCAAAAAGTGTAAGATTTATTCATAACTTCCATTAGCAGGAGTAAAATAAGGTAAAAGTGAATTGAACAACTTGTTAATATTTTAATTGTTTATCGTTTTGTAATTATTTATCATTCTGTATGACGATTTATTAATTATCAATTTATTCATTCTAATGAGTTTAATTGTAATTTTTATAATCTGAAAAAATACATAACATCATTATTTTTGGATATATTGTTTACGGTTAGAAAGAATGGTGTTTTTAGCAGTTTTTGATAGCTTCATTACTCGTCAATGCCTTTGAGAAACAAAAATAAATTATATATAGTTTTCAAGCACGTAAAAGTACTAAATACTACTGCTGTAAACATTTTGGATTTTTGCCACCTGATGCACATGTGGTTATTGGGCCACAAAAATATGAGATGTTTTCAAAATTGTACAATTTGGTGACCATTTTTTTTAATGAAGGGACACTGTAACAGTCCAATCTTTTTTAAGCACTACTAGTACCTAAGAGTTAAATGGTAAAGAACAGGTTTATTTCCCCAAGCCCTTCATTATTTATTTTGGGTCTAAAATTTGAAAAAAACTACAATTTGTAAACGCTACTTCAGTAAATGTTAAAAAAGATTTGGTTATGTAACAAAATGAATTTTGAGTACACTAAGATGAAGTTCTCCCTCTATGAATCATGAGACCTTGCCGATTGTGAAGGGGCTTAATTGCTCAGTGATAAAGAGTAGCTGGACCAAAGGTGCAACCATATCGGAATTGTATCTGTTGAGAGCCAGACTAAGGAATGATTCCTGAAAGAGGGTAGCAGCTCTTTCAGTAGTTGTTAAGGGCGTAGGTCAGGAGGGCATACAACTGCCATATCAACATTACTCAATCTTCAGTACTGTGCAGCTGAAAGCAATGGAAAACTACAGCTGCTTTTTTTCCAAGAAAATGTAGCTCTGCATTTTCATGTAACAAAGATGGAGGCGCCTTTGTTGGTAAAATAATCCAGAGGTAAACTAGCCACCCGTTTGGATCTCCAGGTGGGGACTACTAAGGAAGGGGTCACCAGAAAATTAAAAAAAACATTCTACAAGTCTGAGGGTGGAATGTTAGAAGTTTAAAAAAGGTTGGTAAGTTAGAAAATTTAAAAAGGGAAATGGATAGGATAAATGTAGATATAGTAGGAATTAGTGAGGTTCGGTGGGAAAATGATTTTTGGTCAGGTGATTTTAGAATAATTAACTCAGCTTCAAATAAAGGGCAGGCAGGAGTAGGTTTCATAATGAACAAGAGGATAGGGAAGAGAGTAGAGTATTTCAAAATGCATAGTGATAGAATCATTGTAATAAGGATAAAATCAGAACCTAAACCGACAACGAATGTTGACGTCTATATGCCTACAAGCGCCCATGATGATGATGATGATGAGGTAGAGTGTGTATACGAAGAAATTGACAAAGCAATTAAACACATAAAAGGGAATGAAAATTTAATAATAGTTGGAGATTGGAATGCAAGCATTGGAAAAGGCAAGGAAGGAAATATAGTGGGAGAATATGAGGTGGACAAAAGGAATGAAAGAAGGGACCGACCGACTTATAGAGTTTGCATGAAGTATAATTTAGTAATTGTCAAAACCCAATTTAAAAATCATAATAGAAGAATATACACATGGAAAAAGCCAGGCAATACTGCAAGGTATTGCAAGGTACTGCAAGGTATCAGGTAAAGCAAAAATTTAGAAAACAACTCGCCGGCTGCAAAGCTTACCCTGGAGGAAACATTGATAGCGACTATAATTTAGTGATAATGAAATGTAGATTGGGGTTTAAAATCCTGAAGAAAAGGTGTCAGATGAATCAGTGGAATTTAGAGAAGCTTGAGGAAGAGGAGGTAAAGAACATTTTTGAGGAGGGCATTGCAAGAGGTCTGATTAAAAAGGTAAGGTAGAAAATGTAGAAGAAGAATGGGAGAATGTTAAAAAGGAAATTCTTAAAACAGCAGAAGCAAACTTAGGCGGAACAAAGAGAACTGGTAGAAAACCTTGGATTTCAGAGATTATATTGCAGCTGACGGATGAACGTAGAAAATATAAGACTGCTAGTGATGAAGAATGTAAAAGGAACTATTGACTTAAGAAATACTATATACAGGAAGTGCAAACTAGTGAAAGAAGAGTGGATTAAAGAAAAGTGTTCAGAAGTGGAAAGAGAAATGAACATTGGTAGATTGAGCATACATGAAAGTTAAGGAAAATTTTGGGATACATAAATTAAAATCTAATAATGTGTTAAACAAAAATGGTACACCAATTTATAGTACAAAAGGAAAGGTCAGTAGGTGGGTGGAATATATTGAAGTTATATGGAGGAAATGAAGTAGAAAATGATGTTATAGAGGAAGAAGAGGAAGTCGAAGAGGATGAAAGTTGAGAAACAATACTGAGATCTGAATTTAAGAGAGCATTAAAAGATTTAAATGGCAGAAAGGCTCCTGAAATAGACTGAATACCTGTAGAATTACTGCACAGTGCAGGTGAGGAAGCGATTGATAGATTATACAAACTGGTGTGTAATATTTATGAAAAAGGGGAATTTCCGTCAGACTTCAAAAAAAGTGTTATAGTCATGATACCAAAGAAAGCAGGGGCAGATAAATGTGAAGAATACAGAACAATTAGTTTAACTAGTCATGCCATCAAAAATCTTAACTAGAATTCTATACAGAAGAATTGAGAGGAGAGTGGAAGAAGTGTTAGGAGAAGACCAATTTGGTTTCAGGAAAAGTATAGGGACAAGGGAAGCAATTTTAGCGCTCAGATTAATAGTAGAAGGAAGATTAATGAAAAAGAAACCAACATACTTGGTATTTTAAAAAGATAACGTAGACTGGAATAAAATGTTCAGCAATTTAAAAAAAATAGGGTTCAAATACAGAGATAAAAAAGGGATATGTAATGCGTCCCATACCATATCGGCTCCAGGGCTGGATTTTAACTCCATGCTGTATAAAACACGAGTTCAGTTAGAGCTGCTCACCGATCCGGACATGTACGTGTTCATCGATTCAAGCATAAGAAACGGTATAACGACATGTATAAAGAAACGCTCCGAATCCAACAATTCATATCACAAACCGACCTATGATCCACGCCTACCCAATTATCATCTTGCCTATGTCGATGCTAATCATCTCTACGGCTGGAGTATGTGTCGTTACTTTCCTCATCGGGTAATTCGAATGTGTAGACGAACGACAATACCAACGCATATTCAACAATCTAATGTCGCTTGCAGATGATGATGAGATCGGTTGCACCTTCGAGGTCAACGTTGAATATCCTTCTCATCTCCATAATTTACACAACGAGCTGCCTTTTCTGCCGACCAACGAAAAGCCGCCCGGTTCTGTCTGTAGCAAACTACTGCCACACTATTTCCGAAAAAATACTACGTTTGCCATTGTGTTGAGCTAAAGCAGGTGATCAGAAATGGCTTGCTAGTGACAAAGATGCGTGAAGTGTTACAGTCTTGTTAGAGTCTTTGACTAAAAGGTTACATCAATCTCAACACTGCTTTAAGACGAAAAAGTTGGAATGATTTCAGGAAAGACTTCTACAAGCTAATGAACAATGTTCGGTAAATGCATGGAACACGTCCGAAATCTAATGAAATTCAACTAGTAACTGATCGGAAACTCTAAACTCATCACCATGCTGACATCAAAGACCGTGTTATATGTATAAAGAAAACTTGGTCTGTATAGAAATGTTGAAAAGTACCGTCTATCTCGATAAACCCATCTACGTCGGTCTAACAATCTTAGATATTAAGTAAAACATTGATGTACGACTTTTCACTACTCAGTCATAAAGTCGAAATTCGGTTCTAAAATACAGCTACTGTATATGGATACCGACAGCTTCATCTACGAGATCGAAACAGACGACTTTTACGACGACATGAGAGGTACAGATCTGATCTGTCACTTTGATTCGTCGGATTATGCGAAAGACCATCCAAAGCATTATCATTACCTGCCGGTAATGATAAGGTGTACAAAAAAGCAAAAGAAGTCAAGAAAAACGTAGTAAAAAATGAAATCACCTTCAACGATTACAATGCCTGCTTACCATGAATTACACAGGTCGATTCGGCTGTTTGGATTGTGAAAACATAATGTTGACATTTAAGCAATAATGTTGACACTTAAGTACCAATAAGCGAGCTCTGGTGAACTATGACCACAAACGAATGTCTATTAATAATGTGAACACTCTAGCTTTGGGTCACTGCTATACGCCACAGGAATTATACTGTTTGATCTATAAATACTGTATTTTTGTTATTATGATTATATAGATGTTTTTATTTTTTAGAGATGGTTGACAACATAAACGTGAGATAGCCGAAGAGTTACATCGACCGGCTAGACGCAATTACACGACTCGTAGAATACAGCTGATGGACTCAATGATCTCTATCAAGCCGACTTGGTCGAGATGATAACTTTCTCTAAAATAAACAAAGGGTATAGGTATATTATGACTATTATAGATTGCATTTCACCATGCCGATACAAAGAAAGGCCGCTGACGACGTGTAACGGCTTTGACTCCCACACTGAAAAAGTAGAAAATGAAACACTTTTTTTACCAACAGACGGATGATGATAAGGAGTGGTACAATAGTAAGATCAAGGCCTTGCTAAAGGAATACGGTATCAACCACTACTTTACTCACTTTGATAAAAAAGCTTCTATAGTTGAGAAGTTCAACAGGACGTTAAAGACTAAAATATGGACAAAATTCACAGTGCAAGCGTCGTATAACTGGCTGGACTTGCTTCCAAAACTAGTACATGAATATAAAACAACACGGCGTATTGGACTACAGAGATGAAGCTGAAAGATGTTAATAAAGGGAACGAAGAGCTGATACTGCGAAGGATTAACTCCAGTACGGTAAGACCGATCTAAATTCAAAGTGTACGACTACGTACACATAATCAGTACTAGAAACCCTTCACCAAAGAATATCTGCCGAGTTGGTCCAATAAAATCTTTAAGATCTACACTGTGCATGCTGAAAGCGGACATCTTATGAATTGATCCACACTCATGATGAAATATTGAAAGGTAAATTCTGTGAATACGAACTAAACAAGAGCAACTATAAAGACGTGCATCTAATCCGTCGTAAAGGTGATAAGTTACTAGTCAAATTCTTGGGATTGGATAAATCATACAACTCCTGGGTTGATCAATCAGATATCGTATTGAAACAATAATAGGAGTAACCGAAATATAGGGATGAATTTGATCAAACAAGCAAAAGTTGACGGTGTCTAACTTGGTCAACATCACCGTGACAAGCGGCTGTGGTGGCGGTGAGTTACGGCAAAGACACAGCCCACTATTGCTGAGTACTATCAGGTGTATAGTATGCGGTAGTTCAGTGTGTGGTAAAGATGCGCCTTCAGTTTTCTGTTCCATCCGAACGGATTACGCTACAGAAATATTTACGTGTTTTCCAAGTTGTTATATCAGCCCAAGTATCGTTTCTTGAAAATTAATGACATATACATGAGATGTCACTTTCCATACTCTGAAGATAAACAGGTCATATCGCCTGAAGAAGCTCGACAACACTTTTGATATAAGAGAAACAGTGGACATTCAAGATGTCCGGATGAGGCCTACAGCGAAGGCAATAAGCTGAGTTATTAAATTGACATCGGTTGTATCGTTAACGGCATCGTTGCACCTCTGATAATCATAATATGGTATCACTACAACATATTGTTTTAATAGCATATAGACTGTGTCAATCATGGTGAAGCATGAAAAACTGAAATTAGAAATGGCTAGGTTGCGCAAATTAACAATTTAGTTGAGACTGATGAAGCGTTAGCTAAAGTTTTGAAACCCCTAATCAAACCGTTTAAGGGAAATCAAAGAAACTTTAAGTATGATTAAGAACAAGATTGGTAATATCTTGGATTAGACGGAATCAACTACACGACCGGTAGTATCATCTACCCCTTCGACTAGCAAGGAAGAAGAGTTACGCGGTGATGAGAAAGAAGATGGCACCATATCTAGAAACAAGATTAATAATATAGATACTATAGGTGAAAGAAAAATTGAAGAGGAGGCTCACGATGTCATAGAAAAGAAACATATGGCATATTACACAGTACAATTTCTACAACGTGTACTCAATAGTTGTGAATCTAAAAGTTAGATCCTATGTTTCGGGTCAAGAACGTTGACGGTTATTGGTACATGAGTTTGACCAAGGTGAAATGCGTATCGACGAACAAACGTTTAAACTAACACCCGGATTGCTGGAACTGTTATTTTACAAAACCCCTGACTTAAAGCCTGGGGATGAGTCGTATAAAAGCGACATGCAAACCTACAGAAACATACTCAGGCAACAGATGCTCATAAAATACCAATGGGTCAGATGAAAAGTAGTAAATCCTACAAGTACATAAACTACATCAAAAAGTTATTTAAGTCAAAAAACCTTTAAACGAAACATATTCCTTCAGCACTATTCCTAGACAAGCACCTATTAGCGAAAGCACACCAAAACTGTATGTGAATCCTTACGCTGAAAACATGTCCACAATCACCACAATCTCTGCGAGCCTTAGTGTGACATATACCGTTTACTGATCGGTGACCAGATCAGTCATTAAAAGATCTCTACTCTCTAGTTCTATGTGATGTACCAAAACAGTCTTGTCTCAGTAGTAGCCCTCATGAAAGCATTTTATCGCCTCATGAAATGCTTGTAGTTTCTCCTCAAGACGTAAACAAGATCGGAAAAGGAGCCTTATACAGCGAAGTGAAAATGAAAGTCATCTGTCACCGTCTTCTCCCCAGCCTATTGTCTCTACGTCTAGTAAAGGACATATTTCATGCAGTTGAAGAAGGATTCGGATTCTGAGCCCCATCGATTCACTTCCATTGAAGATCGTAGGGAAAGTAGATTGCCTACACCTAGTCCACTTCAAAGACCGCCACCTCTCCCACCACTGAGGTTGGAGTCGTTACAACCACCGCCCTCTAGTTATCCTCCTACACAAACTCAGGAATCTTATGATGACAGTGATGCATTACTGCGTTCAGTTTAGACCAAAGACCTTGTACCTTTGAAGATGAGGCAGTTAATGAGGGATAATTAAGTCCGAAAAAGCGGCCAAAAGGCAGAGCTATACTGATAACTGCACGATGAATCAAAATCTCCAGAAACAAAACGATCATCTACTAGTAGAGAAAAACCGCCGAAAAAAATGATTATGATACAGGACCAAGTGTCTCTGAACTGCTAAGACCATTCCAATCAACGACAGTCGAGACCTGAATACATTTACTGAGATGATCCAAATGAATTAGTCGATAGACTTCAAGATCTATACGATGAATGTAGGGCTGGTAATACGGGTGTGAACAACGAAATGGTTTCCATAGTAGAGAAATTGAAAGAACATTGTATAATTTAAGTGACTACACCATCACCGGCGGTCGTAATAATATATTGATTTTTTTTATTTTTCTTATGTGTAGAAGATGCCCAGATTAAAGATTGGTAGTGGGAGGGGTAATCGGAAACTTGACAAGGGTTCTCAAGGTCCACCAGACTTAGGCTTTGCCTTGACCCCTGCGGTGATTATGACATGAAAGGAAACAGTTTATGCAACGTCGGTGATGCTCATACAGAGGAGGATGCAGTAAATTTCGGATGGATCGATGCTTTGTTTGCTACATATGTTATAAAGGTGAACAAACAATTCGGTGATATGAAAATTTCAATTGACGATGTAAACCCAGCGATTAATGGTATGAGATTTACAGTTAGCATTAAATCTAAGATTACAGGAAGTGGCAA
This sequence comes from Lycorma delicatula, assembly GCF_047948215.1. Taxonomy (NCBI): domain Eukaryota; kingdom Metazoa; phylum Arthropoda; class Insecta; order Hemiptera; family Fulgoridae; genus Lycorma; species Lycorma delicatula. The sequence continues at coordinate 161,526,179 of NC_134460.1, read as the reverse complement.
AGAAAACTGAGGATTTCATGAATGATGTTAAGTTATATGCATTGAAAGCGATCAGAGATCATTATATAGATCATTATACATATTTCTTTCACTATAAGTGAAAGAAATAAACTAAATTTCATTTATAAACTATTTTATTTGTGGATAGCAAAAGTGTTTGCAAGTGAAGTTTATACTATAATTTGTTTAATACTCGTACAAGACTAGTGACTAGTACAAGAGTTAAGACTAGGGGTTTCTTTTGTTAATTGGTCTAAATTCTGGTTTTCTATTTATCTACCTGGAATAAATCCTGAACGATTATTTATTTTTCACTCTGTCTTATTACTATTAATCTCTGTGTGTGTAATCTCCGTTTATTATTGCTGTTTGATGTGTGATATGATTGTTTACTGTTTTTATTATGGTAATGTATTATGCTATGATTTTCTCAAGTTATGTTTACTGTTTTGATTATGTTATGTTTTTATGTCATGTGTTAGTTTGATTTGGTTGTTATTATTATTATTTGGTTGATGTGTATTATTATTATCATTTACTACTATTATTGTTACTATTATCCTGATTATTATGGTGGTTGTAATTACACTGACTGATATTTGTGTATTTACTATTTGTCATAGTTTTAATATTGTTACTTATTATTATTAATATTATTATTTTCATTATTGTATTTATCACCATTGTAATTAAGACTGATTGTTTTGCTGTAATTATGAACCTTTTTAACCAATAAACTGTAATTATATACACATTCTAAATTGTCAGTCTCTCAATATCCTGATCGAACCACATTATCAATCCATGAGACTGCTGAAAATCATTTCCAACGCATTTTTTCATTTAATGTTTGGTGTGGTTTTCTTGGTGATAATCTCATAAACCCTTTTTTCTTACCATCAAGGCTCAATGGAACGGTACTTGCATTTTTTGCAAACAAATATGTTAAATTGTTGGAAGATATTCCACTTGTAGATAAGAGTGCAGGTGTGGTTTTTCAATGATTCATCGAGCTGATTTCTGCATTGAACAGAAATGGTGGCCATATTGAACAACTGCTTTGAAGAAATGTTTGCAGCTTCATCAAGTAACAATTTTGATATTTAATAATTTAGAAAAAAACAAGTACATGATTTAATTTTTTTGAATCTTATTTTTTTTTCTGTTATTGATAAGCCTTCTATTCATTTTCATCTATATTTACATTATGATGCTCAAAAATTGTTCTGTTTAAAATTGTACTGTAAGAATTTTTAGTATGGTGTAGTTTCACAGAGGGAGCAGAAAGCAGGACTAAATGTCACTGAAGAATACATTAATTATTAAAAATATTAAACAGATGAAGGTACTAAATATAAGAAAATATCCACAAAATAATTCACAATTCAGAAAGCATTAATAAAAATTATTTATTTTTTAAACGATTCAGTGATTTATTAAAAACAACAATAGAATGATATATAAGCCCTTTCTCATAAGCTCAAGTATTCTGTTGACTTACATGAAAACAGTTTTGTTGTCTACTTTGATATCACTTATTCTGATGAAATAATATCCAAGTGATAATTCTTTTTAGCAAAGATTACACATTCATAAATATAAACACATGGAAAAGCTAACACTTTAAATTTCTAAATATTGGTCTACTTGACTTGCATATTCATGGGGCCACACAATAATTTGATACCCACTTTTGGATCTTGAAAACTCTTGACTTTTTGAAGGACCCTTAAGAGATAATTCAGATTGGGAGTATACATAAGCGCATAATTAAATTGTTTAATGATGACAAGCTTAGCATTTTATTATGGCGTTTGAAAGCAAAACAGTACAGTTTTTATTTATTCCAAATGAAATCAGTTTGATCTAATAAACATCCAGAAATTTTGCTTTATGGGTAACAGAAATGTTATCATTATCATTTATTCTCTTAAAATCAGCAGTGTTTCATCTAACTGAGAAATGCAATACAATGCTTTTACCCGTATTTAAATTTAGTCAGTTACAATCCACTTGTTTAATAATTTTTTGAGCCGCTAATGTAGAATTTCAAGTCCTTTTAATTATCTTGATACAGTTGTGTCATCTGTAAAGAGAGTAACAATAAATGGTTCAAGATTTTGAGACAGTCAATTAATAAAAAAAAAAATAAGAAAAGCACAGGACTGAAGGCACTTCCCTGTGACTGTACACTTTCTACATGTATGTGTAGGTCATATTAAGAGATGAAATTTCAACTACCTCTTTACAGTTGGTAAGGTATGATTTAACCATCTTTAAGCAGCTCCTCCGATACCATAGCGACTAAATTTTTACATTGGTTAAAAAATGTGGGCCTAAATCACAAATTTTTTTCTGAGATTGAATCTATGGAATTTAAAATATTTTCTAAAAATTGGGAAATTGGATGTGGCTGTGTCTGTTGAAATTTTTTCCTGAGATCATGATTGTTTTTCAACAGGTTATGGTTTATAAGATTTGTCAATTTTTCATGATTTTTTCAAATACTTCAGAAAATAAGGACAATAATAAAATCTGCTTGTAATTTTGTAAATTAAGAGCTGAATCTTTGGAGATGAATAACAGTGGTGGTTGGGAAATATTTAAGCATCTATAACTTAAAATACCAGGATGAATTTTACATTTAAAGTACAAATTTTAACTTCCTGGTACCAACGGGAATTAAATTGCATGATGGGTTGAGGACACTAGGACCGAATACAGATTTTTACAAATTAATGTAGAAATCAAAAGAATATAAATTGTTTGAAAATTCTTTGATGAATCAATATGCCAAGCTACTACAACGTCAAGCTTGACACCATGCATTACAACCACAGATATATGAAACTAAGATAAGTTAATGGATCATAATTGACATGACGAATTATTACTATAATCAATAATAATTAATTCGATAATAACTGTAATAATAATGATTTTCTACTTCTGTTTTTTGCAGAGTTTTCATGATATTGCAAACTGTAGAAATTTGAAAAAATTATATTTGTATTCAAATGAAATAGTTTCTATACCTTGTTTAAAAGATCATCCGAATCTACATGTTCTATGGCTGTCAAATAATAATATAACCACTATTGAGGTAAACTTTTCATTTATTTATTTTCATTAATAAATTGTAATTACAATAATTATATTATCCCTTAAATAATTTTTCAACCGTTAGACACAGAAAAAGATATGTGGCAAATGTTTCTACTTCAAAATTATGTATTTCTGTGTATTAGACTGCCATACCTCAAATACTCAGCCTCTATCGAGTACAGCTCAATTTTAAAATAGAAAGGATTGTGACACCATTTTAAAAGTTATTAAAAAACAAAAAGTTTGATTAAAAACATAGCATTACTACAACCCTAGCTAAAATAGTGACCATTTAATATTTTTTGCAGCTAGTTGCCTGTAGTAAACTAAAGGCAGTGGTAGGGCATTTGAGGTAGGAATATTTGCTAAGTTTTGTTTTTTTAGTTTATTGTTGAACAATTAAGTAATAGGTACTGTAAATCACTTGAAACTAACCGTGTCAAATTTTAAATGATCACAATTTCAGTCAAGATGTAATGCAATGTTTTTTGTATCTAAATATTTACCTTATAATTCCTTTAAAATGATGATTCCAAAAACCACCACCCCCTTAGTTATTTCCATTTAAAATTTAGTTTTCCTCTGTAGAAACCTCTTGGATTGCACGGGGAGTTTGGGTCATAACCAAAAATAGATTGTTTCAACGTACTATCTCTCATGTTTGTGTTTTCTCCTTTTAAAAAATTAAACGTTTAATAAAGTAATATTTTGTTTATTGATTTCAGAGTCCAAACATACCTAAGTGTTTACAAGAATTATACATCGCTAACAACGGAATTAGTACAATACCTGATACTTGTTTTGCTAGTACAAAATTAAAATCATTAAATGTGTCTGGTAATCCAATAGAGAATTTCAAGGTATACTGCTATTTTAGATGTAGTTTATTTATATGTTGATTTAACAGTTTTATGTATCTGTTGGCAGTCATTTTGTTATCTATGTTGTAGGATAATACACCATCGATGATAACAGCTGCCGACTCTAATGCCTTTTGATTTAAATTGCTTCTGCTCAAGAATATGAGGGCTTTTGTACTGTAGAAATTACAGTTAAGCCTGCTTATTATGTAAGGTAGAAAGTAGATTCATCTGAGAATACAACACGTTAATATAAGTCTGGATTGACTTCATGATGCTCAATAATATATGAACAAAACTCAACTCTACTATCCGGGCCATCTTCCAAAAGATTATGAACCACGTGGCTTTTAAAAAATTTTACTTTATTCTTTTTTGCTATTCTCTGGACAGTCAATATGGCGGACCAGTATCTAATGAAACTTTTCTCAATTAATTAAGGTTTACCTGGAGGTCACAGAGATGAAGCACAACATACCATTTCCTCTTTTCCTGCATCAACAGATCGGCTGTATTTTTTAACTCTACTGCGAGTTTACAACAATGTACAGTTCTACTTAGAAATTGACATTTTTGTTGGTGGATCTATATCAGGAAATTCAACTCTAAAATATCATATTTCAGGGCTAGATTGTCAAATGCAATTGCCCATGCACAACATTTAACTTTTTGTTTGGTTGTAAATCCCATTTTAACAATTAAATGTTTGCACAAGAAAGTGAAGCACAGTTATGACAAATTAATTTATTTTATTTGATTTGATTTGAACAGCTGTTTAACAATACATCATTTGGTTTAAATGATTTTTACCAGTTATTTTGTAACGAATAAAACATGTGGCTATCAAAAATTGAATTTTTTACTTGATAAAGTTATTGTTTTTGTTCCTATAAATCCTAGAGGGTTGAAATTTTCACAGAACGTTGTTAGAACCTTCTTTGAAAGGTCTGTAAAGTTTCATTAGAATCAGTGGGGAAGTGGGTGAATGATACTAAATCAAAAGCCTCTGTGGGAACCTCTTTGTGGAACACATGGTATATAACTTATAGTGTAATCTGTAGATTTTTAATTTCTTTTCACTATTAATAACGAAAAGCTTTTTAAAATTTTGTTTTAAATTAATGTAAAGGAAAAAATTTATTGATGAAGCCCCACAAATGGTGTGCATTAGTGGAAAAATAGCAAATAGGGTGTGCTATCTTTAGAACTCCAGATCATAGTAGAGTATAAAAAAAAAAAAATTAAAAGACTTTCTATATTTTCTCATCTGTTAATTTGTATGTAGCTTTATAAACTATTGTTTACCTGGTAACTGAAGAAAAGTTGAGTTGGTTTTTATATTTTGTGTGTTTTTAATAAGACTAATGTGTATGACATTGGCCTAACAAAGAAAACACAAGATTTTTTTTATTTCCCAACGTAGATATTTGCAATTCGATGCATTCAGACAACAGCTTTCAAACTTTTTAATACATTCAATGTAATTTTATTTATCCAACTCTGGAAAATAAGCGGTTCTCTCACCTTTATTTCATTATTTGAAGTGAATTTTTATCTAACAAGCCGTTTTTTTTCAACTTTGGTAAGAGAAAGTAATCGTTGGGAGCCAAATGCGGCGCGTGTAAATCATTTCAAAATGTAGATAGTAACGACCAGAGATGTGCGTGCAGGCGCACAACTGTGGTTAAAGAGCCCTTTTTTTGGTTTAGCCTCAATAGCACTTTTCAATCGATCCAGTAGCGTTGCATAATACTCCCCGCTGATGGTCCTGATGTTTCCCACATAGTCCAGTACCATACGAAGAGGATCCCAAAAAACCAAAGCCAAGGTTTTCCTACAGCTGGAACAGTTTTCACTTTCTTTGACACTCTTTCACCTGGTTCCACTCGCTGTTTGGACTGCTATTCGGTTTCTAGCTTATAATTGAGAAAATTCAGCAGAATTGCCTTAAACAGGTTTAAAGGTCCTCGAGAAGCGTTTATCTGAATGATGTTTTTGGTTGATTAACAAACACGGTATCCACCGAGTGGAAAGGTTTTTCATCCCCAAAACGTTCTGTAAAATGCGGTAGACTCGTTCTATCGAGATTTATAATGTCGGCAAGCTCGTGTACCTTCACTCTGTGATCATTTAATTCAGCATTTTGGGACGTTTTTGTCGTTCTCCCGATGAAGCGGTTTTGGGCGTCCAGAGCGTTCATCATCTAGAACGGATGTATTCGGCTTAAATTCAGCAGCCCATGTTTTACTGTCGAAAAGGAAGGGAAAGAATCCTTTAAAGTGGGATCTAACTCTTTTTGGTCAGTTTAAATATTTAAAAATAATATACTATATAACAGTTGGAAAACCATTTTATATATTTTTCAGAAAATATTAAAACTTTTTTTCTTTAATTGTTGCTTTACAAACAGGTAACTAAAAACACCACCCTGAAACTTCTAAGCACACCTTTTAAAGGATCGTACAAATATCATAGTCATTTGGCCGTACTTGCCTGTTTTTGGGTCAGGCAGAAAATTACTCGAACGAATCTTGTACGTAATGTAAGAAAGCGATTGACGTTTTAGAAGAAAAGCGTACAGAGTTACAGTTCGCAAGTTTCAGTAAATGAAATATGACCGGAAGACAGATGACATAAAGAAGTACTGAGCTGATAATCTGATCCTTTTATTTTACAATTAATTACAATAAATGACGACGATGAAGAAGCGCTTTATATTTTAGCACTGTCACCGACAGCAAAAATGTTGCAGAACCAGCATAACAACTTGTTTATTAAACAACAGAATCTACCATACTTTTTTTTTTTTAATTTGCTATTGCTTTTATGTAAATAAAAAATCATATTTTTACATCATGTAAATACTTAATTAATTTTCAGAAGTCTGATGAAAACCCGGCAATATAAGATCACGTATAAGAATTAATTGATCTATACTGTTGATATTTCCTTACTCGTATTTTGTAAGAAACATCTGTAATAAAAACAGACCACATGGATCTTGAATCATTAGAGATACATGTTTATGTGAAGGGAGAGAGTGAGAGAGAGCGAAAGAGAGTGGTGTGTGTGTGTGTGTGTTTTAACTTTCTTGAACGAAGTAAAGGAAGTACAGTATAGCCCTGCTGTAACGTGGATTATAACCTGTCCCCCAAAAAATACCTGAATATCTGAAAAAATAAAATAGGATGAAGAAATGCTAGTTACCCCTACCCACTGTATTCGATATCGGTGTAAAACCCACCATAAATCCTTTAAAATTGTTAACAATACGTTTCTAGTTAATTAGTCAAGACCAATTTTAAAGCCTTGGAATTCCCTAAAACATATTCGGTAAAACTAAACTATGATTCTAATACGGTAATAGGAGAAATTCTTACGATATTCTGCACATGACTCATTTCTTGTAACAGCGATAACACCATCAATGTGCTGCCTGTACAAGGCACAGCATACGGTATCTGAATGTTGTTACGTATTGTGATTTATTGCGAGCTGCTTTTACTGTGTTAATCAGTATCGTTTTATTACGTCGGTTAATTTATTAGGACCCACCGGGTTGGTCTAGTGGTGAACGCGTCTTCCCAAATCAACCGATTTGGAAGTCGAGAATTCCAGCGTTGAAGTCCTAGTAAAGTCATTTATTTTTACACGGATCTGAATACTAGATCGTGGATACCGGTGTTCTTTGGCGGTTGGATTTCAATTAATCACACATCTCAGGAACGGTCGAACTGAGACTGTACAAGACTGTAGTCTTGTACAGTCTTAGTTCATTTACATTTATATTTATATAAATATAAATGTAAATTTATATTTACATTCATACATATCATCCTCATTCATCCTCTGAAGTATTATCTGAAAGATAATTACCGGAGGCTAAACAGGAAATGGAAAAAAGGTTAATTTCTTAGATTTTGTATTGTTGTTTTCGTTCGTATTTGCCTAACTTGTCGTCTAAACGAAAAACGTATTCTGTAAAGGAAAAATGAGATATTATTGAAAGATTAGAAATTATTGAAATTTAGATTATTGAAGGAGGTTGTTCAAAAGCCAGTTTATCCCGGTGATTCGGTGTGCCTGAAGGTGTACTATACACGGTTGGGTGAAAGAAGAAGATAAATTGCGTTATTTTATCGATTCGGTAGATGAAACAGTCGGACTTGACGTTCTGGAAAATATAAATTGTGTGATAACATGAATGGAGCAATAAAGTGATAGTGATATCGTCATTTATTGCATTTACAAAGTGTAAAGTCATATATTATAAAGAAAAAACTAAAAACAAAACTTCTTATTTTAAAAATCACTTTACATTCAAAGAAAAAATATCTCGTATCTTCTGCACTTAACTTGTTTCTATGTAAGTACACATTACACTGTATCGGCTTTTTCTGTTAAACCATTATTTCTTGATTTTTTGCCTATTTTTTTTAATATATCCCCTTTTGTGATTTAAAATTTACTATTTACTTCTCGAAATAATGCGGCTAGTCTATAACGCGGGTGTTAACGTAAGACCCCCCCGATAACTTTATTGTAGCGGGGTTATACTGTATTGTGATCGCGTAAAATCTCGGCTTTCAGATTTCAACGGAAATATCCATTTTGACCACCCCTGATTCCACTTTGACTAGTTTCGGCGTGACGTCTGTATCTCGTATAACTCAAAAACGATTAGCCATAAGATGTTTAGCCTTTTCAACGATGTATCGTACATAAGTGGTACTTTATATTGGTTCTAGAATTATAGCCAAATAAAGTTTTATTAATGAAATATTTGGTTCTTACAAGAAGGCACTTCGGTTCGAATCAGACTTCATCTCCTTTTTTAACTTTTTTTAAAAATTTAAATATATTGATTTATTAATAAATTATTAACCTATAATTTAAAAAAAAAAAATTGTACAATATATGGTAATAACAATAAAAAAATATCAGAAGTTAATGAAATAAAATATGTACTTTTCATTTAAAAAAAAAAGAAGTGTATTTGTAATTTAATAGGCGTACAAGGAAGTAATGTTACTTATGTGGTTTGTTATTATGGCTCAAGTATTTAAACAAGATTCATAAAAACTGGCTATAATCCTTTATCGGGCCCAAAAGAATTTAGTGAGGGTCAAATAACTAAGCATTACTATTTCAGACATACAGTATTTTACAGATGTTAAGTTTATCATTTTGTTACAGGTATTAAACGGTTTAAAATCTTTATCGAGTTTGCAGAGTTTGGTATTTTCAGATTCTATGTATAAAACATGTCCAGTTTGTTATTGCACCAACTATCGTTCATACATTATATATGCTCTGCCTCAGTTAACCTGCCTCGACAATCATATCATTAATAGTGAAGAAAAGAAGTTGACAAATGTATTTATTTTTATTTTATTTATTTATTATTTTTTTTTCACTTCTAGTCATTTTTTTTGTTAATTTAATAATTTAGTTAATTAATAAAATAAAAACCGTTTACACGGATAAAATGAAATCGAGAGCTGAGTAAACAGTGAACTAGCAGTTCAAGGTTATTTACGCGCAGTAAAATATTTCAAAACATATTAGCTTATAGTAATCGGAAAAATTCTCTTGATCCTTCACGGTCTAACATATGAGGTAGCTTTCATTCATTAAACTAGTTAATATTGAAAACCTACCTGCTGTTAAACAGATACCCTGATGAAATAGAAATAACAGAAACTTCAGCTTTTTATTACGAGTGTGTTCATCGCTTTAACATTTACTCGACGAACATTAAATATGTTTGTACGTTAAGCTAGGTGTAGCTATAAACCGGCATTACTTGCTGGTTTAAGCTATAAACCGGCATTACTTGCTGGTTTATGTGAGGGCAATTCCAAAACTGATTTCTGATCGGCCGTTACACCAAACTGGACTTCGATTAAGAGTTGCAAGTCTTTAATATCTTCATTTTGTTCATCCAATATTTAAAAAAAATCCATTAAAACCAATCTACTAGTTAGAAAATCAAAAGCGTTAACATTAGAGATTTAATTATTTACGAGACAAAAAATACCAAATAGAGGCCACCAAACTCACGCTCAAAGAACTTTGTAATCTTTAATATTTTTCTGAATTTAACATTTTCAGATTTTAATATTTTAAATGTTTTGTACTTCAAAACATTTTGAAGTACAAAAATTTCGTGGAGAGTCATTATCATACCGCTAATAATACTATCTCTTTGCTATAAACTTTAGCGCCTGAGAAAATAAGCACCGGATACGATAGGGGGTCTGAATGAACCAGCGGGTTGGTCTAGCGGTGAACGCGTCTTCCTAAAACAGCTGATTTGGAAGTAGAGAGTTGCAGCGTTCAAGTACTAGTAAAGTCAACTGACTTTACTAGTATTAGGACTGGGATTTTTATACTAGATCGTGGATAAGAATGTTCTTTGGTGGTTGATTTTCAATTAACCACACATCTCAGGAACGGTCGAACTGAGACTGTACAAGAATATACTTCATTTACACTCGTACACATCATCCTCTGAAGTAATAGCCGAACGGTAATTCCCGGAGGCTAAACAGGAAAAAGAAAAAAAGGGGGTCTGGATGATGTTGAATTGTATTCTTTATAATGAAATGGTTGTATACAATCTGGTGTTTCAATCGATTACATTTTGAAAATAAAAGGTTAAGAAACATAGATAAAATGGAAATAGCCGAAGTCACAAATAATAAATCTGTTTTCATAGACTATTAATATAGGATATAGTTTCCATACTGGATAATTTTGGATTTTTTTTTTCTAATGATTTTTCATATATATATATATATATATAAGAAAAAAAAACAACAAAATACTCAAAACATAACTTTGGCAATTAGCTTAGCAGTAACTGAAAAAAAAAGTACTACAATGACAAGAAAATATATGTTATGGTCTTGTAATAAAAAAAAAGAAGGCAATGGAGTACATTTTTTATGTAATATGTTTGAATATTTTTTAATATAAATTTTAACTAATAATCTGCTAGTTAACAATATTTAATATTTTACTGTCATATGGTAACGTTTTAATTTTTTCCAATTTTGGCAGGAATACTATTTAGATACGTTATTTTACTATCGGGTTCTTAAAGATAAGTTGGTAGCCGATCATTACAATGAAATAATGGAAATTAACATGGAAGAGCAGTCCAAGCTACAGTCAGTTCGTAGAGCTATAATTGAGTTGGTTAAGAGGCAACGAAAGTATTCTTCTAAAGTATGTTGGCTATTTTCATTTAGTCCTGTAAATTTTTTTTTATAAATAGAAATAACTAATGTTATTCATTAAAATGTTTTAATATAGCAAGTCATTTTCTTCTTAACTGCATTCTTAAGAGGTGGGATCTCAAGAATTTTTTCAGTTAATTTTTATTTATCAGATTGTTCACAATGATACCAACATACATAAAATTGCTTCTTTACTGATAATGCTTCCAGCGGTAGTCTGCAGAGAAGCTTGATTTAGAGCAAGAGCTAGCCTTCTGGTAAAGGTTTTTTTTATACTTTTATTTTGAAATAATGCAGCATGAGTTTTTTTTACAGAATGTGACTAAAATGGTAGGCTGACTGTACATTTTCAGATTCTAGTGTGAAGATAAAAAAGTCCTATTAAATCACAATACTTGGTACATCAATTTATACCGACAATGTGTAATAAATAAAAAAACTGTAGTGTAAACACATTCACAAATTTTGAAATGGCAGCCATGTCAATTTTTCAGATCTTTTTATCTTGGTAATCCTTTGTTTTATCGCATTACGTTTTATTGCAAAAATGTTAACATTTTATTTTAAACAAAATGATACCTTAGTTTTGAAAATCAGTTGAAAACATAACCGATTTTTGACAGAAAATGTGACCAATTTTCTGTCAGATTTCATCCCCTCTTCTATCTGTCTAATTGATTTCATAGAGAGATTATTGAAGATAAACCTTTTCTCTTCTTCTCCGCCAACATTCTATTCACAGATGAAGCTTGTTTCAGTAGGAAGGTGTTGTGAATGCGGGCAGGTATTGTTAATAACTATCTATTGCATCTTGCAGTTCTACCAACCGTCTAAATTGGAGAAAATTACCTCAACCATAGATAGAAAATCTTTCCGATTTGTTGGAAGATCTATCCTATTTCTGGAAGTAAGAGTAAATGTATGTGGTTGATTGGTAGCACATTTCTGTTGATTGGTAACAGATCACCTGCATGAAATTTTTCCTGAAAAATTGATAAGTCACATCAGGCCAGTATAGTGAACTGTCAGATCAGCTGACTTAAACCCTCTTTATCTTTGACGTTTTGATCTTTGGAGTCATTTAAAAAATACTATTTCACTCCAGTCCTCAGTACTGAAGACCTAAATCTGAGGATTAGAATTGATTTATTAAAATAATGAATAATCCAGGAATTTTTGTGCGTGTAAGCTTGTCTTGTAGCAGAAGAGCAGACTTGTGCAATTTGTAATGGTTGTCGCTTTGAATATCTCCTTTGATTGACTTTATAGCAATCATAATAATTACTGATTTTTCGAAAAATAAAAGTTAATTATTTTAAAATCATATTAATTTTTGTTATTTTGAAAATAAAATTGTTGGATTATCTCAGATGATTATTTTTTTGTATTTTTTAACTTGAAAAAATGATTACATACGTTGTAACTAATTAAAGAAAAAATATTAACAATATTAATGATAAATAAGAATAATTAATAGTAAATCAATTAATAAATCAATACTTGATTTAATAGAGAAGGAGATGAGATCTGGCTGATAATTTTCAGGCATTTTCTGTCATAAGATGGTTATTTTTCAACCGATTTTCAAAACTAAGGTATCATTTTGTTCACAATAAAATGCTTAATACTTTTACAAGAAAAAAAAAGAATATGACAAAATAAGGCTTACAGAGCTATAAAGGATTGAAATATTGACATTGCCACCATTTTGAAATTGAAAATGTGTTTATACTGTAATTTTTTATTTATTAGACAACAATGGTATAATTGTGTCTATACTGTGTTTAGCATAATAGCTATCCTAGCTGTTTGTTATAATGAGATTTTACTGCAGCATGTGTGATTGTGTTAGTGCAGTAATGTACGGATAACCCACCAGGTTGGTCTAGTAGTGAACGCGTCTTCCCAAATCCGCTGATTTGGAAGTCAAGAGTAAAGTCCTAGTAAAAGTTCAAGTCCTAGTAAAGTCAGTTATTCTTACTTGGATTTGAATACTAGATCATGGATACTGGTGTTCTTTGGTGGTTTGGTTTCACTTAACCACACATCTCAGGAATGGTCAAACTGAGACTGTACAAGACTACACTTCATACATATCATCTTCATTCATCCTCTGAAGTATTATCTGAACGGTAATTACCGGAGGCTAAACAGGAAAAAAAAAGAAAAAGTTATGTATGGATAACTAAATTTGTTAGTCCTACAGTAATTTATGTAATACTTTATTGTCGGTTGTGTTTTTATCAGCAGTGATATAATTTTAAATATAGCTGCAAAGTAATTAATTCATTAATAAGTCGATTCAGTCGGCACCAAATGAAAACATCAAACACAAACCATCGAAACATATCATTTGTACCGGTAACCTTTGAGGCATTCTACTACAAAGCCATGGTTTGTTTACAACAGAACAGCTTTTAAAGTGAATATAGAGTGAATATAGAGTGTATCAGGCATTATTGTGATTTCTCAATCCGACCTTGACATAAAACATTTTCATTAATAAATACATTCTGGAGAATAGAAGAAGAAACTAAGGGGAAACTGATATTTTTTGTTTATTTTGACACAAGAATCCAAAAATATATAGCCAACCCACTATTTTATATACACGCTGCAAAATACGAGTATTGATTTGATGAAGCTAAGTTCTCTGCATAATCATTACACTAATTATTATTATTATTATTACGAGGGGTGGCTGAAATGTAATGCATAATCGGTCTTAACTCACAAATATAGCAAAAAAGTACGTTTTATTTGCCACAAGAATTTATTTTCCCAAGCAATTACCATTTACAGCTATATATTTCTTCTGATGGTGAACCAGTTTTCTGATTCTGTCAATGAAGAATGCTGTCTGTCTTTTTGATCCACTGCTTCATTTTATCATCTGTAGTGAAATGAATACAATTAATAGCAGGACACAAATCTGGTGAGTACAGAGGGTCTGAAAAAGGTACAAAGTTCAACTCCAAAAGAGCCTTAGAAGAGTGGTTGCATGTGATGTATGGTCGAGCATTATCCTGCTGCTGAATTATCGGTTAAAATGTTTAAACGTCTCTATGTATTGAACAGAATTTACAATCGACCTGACTTCCAGGTAGTCGGTAATGTACACGTTTGGAATCGCACAACAGTGTGAAGAAACTTTTTTGCAAAGGGTTGTTTGTTTCCTAGTATTCCATTTTTTGCTGTTTTTGTCTGGATCGTAATGATGCCTCAAAGTTTTGTGAACGATCACAATAAAACTATCATCTATGTCAACACGATAACGTTGCAGAATCTGTTTACAGCACTCTTTTGATTTCTATTTGTTCTTTTCTGCAAGTTTGAGTAGCACCCACCACGAAACAGATTTTATGGTAGCCTAGCTGTGCAATATTGAGTTCAGCTCATTCTTTCGATATGCCAATCCAGGTGCTGATGCGTGTTGTGTATTTTGATGCATCAGTTATTTTGAATTGATTCATCCACCTCCTTTTGGTGTTTCTCATCACTCACAGAAACCATTTGACTGTTGTGAGGCTCACTAACTATATTCACTTTACCGGCTTCTGAAGACGAGATTTTATTGCCCACTTTACTTCATTACAGTGGCAACTGACAGAATATAATAGGTTGTGAATCAGAGTTTTGAAATGTTATAGGGGAATGAAATAAAAGACAGTAGCAGTTGTCGCTTCGTTCGAAATTTTGTTATCCCGTTACTTGCCATTATGTATTACATTTCAACCTCCCTTGTATTACTACTATATTAATATAAATATATACTGATATATTTGTGAACTAATTATTTCCAAGATTTTATTTTATTCTGTACCATTATAATTAATTGTTTTCACAAAATTGTGTTACTTTTATTTCATATAACTATATCATACATTAATAAAATATTATATTACAGGCACATATCTTTTTTATCCATTAATTTAGTGCTTTGTTGTAATGCTCTGATTGTGGATTTTCCATGATTTCCTAAAGGGAATTTATCAAAATATTCAGACGATGCTGAAGTAATTCCTTTTTGTTGTTAGAATAGTTGTATTTATGTCCTTATAATTACAGACGATAACAGTTTCAGTGTTTTGTCAGCTGCATGCTCTTAAGTATAGGAATTGGATGCATAAAATTAGCATATAAATTGCACTGTTTTGAAAGTAAGTATGAAGAAAAGTATGATAATGATTGTGGGTAGGAATGATTCATTAAATGATCTAACAACTGAAGGTAAAACTTTGAAAAAGATGAATAAATTTACTTACCTAGGTAAGTTAACTACTGTTTATCTAGAAAATGATTGTACATTCTTTGGTGGTTGGTTTCCATTAACCAGACATCTCAGGAACGGTCAACCTGAGACTGTGTTAAGACTATGCTTCATTTACATCCATATATATCATCCTCATTCATCCTTGGAAGTAATGGTGATTCCATAACAGACAGAAGAATGAATTCGCTAGTAGGTCGAGGAAGGGAAGTGTTTCCTTCCCTTCCTAACAGAGAACTGTTAGTTCTCTGAAGCACAGGGTACTTTTTGTGGAATAAAAGGAACAACGCCTATGTTCAATACATGTATTGTGCCTGTGGTTAATTATATGACAGAATGGCTAATGTGAGGAGTGGAGTAAACTTCAAGCAGAAGTGATCAAGGTTTTCGCTCGCTAGCAGATCTGCTAGCGAGTGAAAAAAGAAAGGATAGGATGAGTAACCACTTCATGAAGAATGCATCAAATGTAAACAGTATAAGAGAAAAGTTCTTGAAAATGGTTTTGATAAATAAGGAGGATGGAGAACGAAAGACTCCCTAAGAAAACTGATGAGATATGAATGGAGGAAGGTGACTAAGAAGCAGACCAAGCAGTTACGAAAAAACAGTACTGTGGGGAATGTGAAAAAAACGTGTTTTGTGGAAGATGAACGAGTAGGAGGAGAAGGAGAAGGAGAAGTGATTCTGAAGTGACAGGAAGAAATAGCTGGGCTTTATTAATACCCAAATCCAATGGTCAGGAACAGGAATCAGATATGAATGCATATGTATATATACATATATTATGCATATGTGTGTATATACATAACTATGTAAATATAAAAAAATTAAAAAAAGAAAAATCTTTAAGTAATCTTTAGGTATATCATTATTACAATTTGTAACAAATTTCTTTTTTTAGAAAAGTGATGAGAAAAAAAAGAGTTTTAGTGATGTTCTCTTTAAAAAGAGCTATTTTAAGTATAAAGCAATTAGAATAGTGGGAAAAACAGCAGTTTCTATTAACCATGCTGACGTTAGATTACAGGTAATTTTTATTATAAATATGCTATACAAATATTTTAAGATAAAATTAAGAAAAAATATTAATATAATATTAATCATAAAATGATTCAACAGAATCAGTAATATATATGTAATATATGTAATCAGTAAGTTACTTACTAACTTAGTTTCAAGATATTCAATGAACTTCATCGATATTAAATATCAAGGTCGTTGAATTTTGCAACAAAATTTAGCTGATATTACTATTTGGTGGCAGTAGCTGTATTTCGAATTAAGTAGACACACCCTTAAGTCCGGTATAGCGGGCCTGAGTAACGGATTCCTACCAATTATTATGAAAGTAATATAAAGTATAATAGTTGCAGGAATCTAGAAAGGGACAAAAAGGAGAACCCTTTTTGTAAAGAATAAGTCCGTTTTACAAGTCTTTTATTATACTGCCCGCTAACATACAATGAACACCTGTTGTACGGTGAGAAGAGACCATGTTTAGAATTCGTGGGAACAAAAGCCTCGGTTAACTGTTCTCATGCTTCGACTTGGGTCCGGTCCGACAGGCAAAGAGAGTAGCAGTATAAACAGCCCATTAAGACAGTTAAAAAAGAGTTCTTTTAGAACCAGTCTGTGAGGAGTTCAGCGAGGAGAGGCTGCGAGCTGAGCGGAGTTGTGTGGGTTCGGCGGAGTTCTGCAAACCAGTCCAGCGACACGTTACGAAGACGGTCCGGCGAGGAGAGTCACAGGTGTGAGACTGCGAGACTTCGGTCCAGCGAGGAGAGTCCTGAATCCAGTTCGATACGAGTCATCTTACTCGAACTGGATACGAACTGTAGTTATATTTTATAGAAATACAGTGAGTTACAGTAAAATTATAAGTGTATAAAGTGAAAGAAATAATGCGATAAATTTCATTAATAAACCGTTAGCGTAGACAGCAAAGGTATTAGCAAGTGAACTTTATAAGTTTGTTTGTTAATATAAGACGACTGGTTAAAAAGGGCTAAGACTAGCGGTTTCTTTTGTTAATGGGTCAAGTTTTATATTTATCTACCTGGAATAAATTACGAACATTATTTATTTAAAACTCTGGTGTGTAATCTGTATTTACTTATTTACTGTTTACTATCTAATCATTATTTGATGTGTAATTTTTTGATCGTTAAATCTTTGTTGATTACGTTGATGTATTCTGCTCTGCTTTTATGTCATACTATTTTGTTTAAGTATTATGTCATGTACTTTGTTGTTATTGACATGTAATATTATCGTTCACTACTATTATTCCGATTATTATTGTGGTTGTAATTACTATATAATATTTGTGTTCATTAATTGTTTTGTTATTGACACTTATTGTCACTATTGCATTTATCAACATTGTTATTACTATTAATTTGTCTGGTTATAATTATGAACATTTTAAATTCATGAACTGTAATTATAAAAACATTCTAAATTGTCAACCTCTCAATATCCTGATCGAACCGCGAAACACGTGACAATATGTCATATGAAAGTAGAAGACTTAATTCAAATACAGCACATACAACAATGTCTAGCAGTGTATTTGAATTAAATGTGTTTTTGTATGTATATACAGAGTGTATCACGAAGTTCTCCCGAGACTTTCATAACCTATTCTACTTAACGAAAATAATGAAAAAAGTTCATATAAACATGTGCCCTAAAATGTTTCGTTTGCGAGTTACGGATAGTGAAAGATTTCGCTCGCATTACAGTTATCTCTGTAATTTTTAGGAGTTCATTAATGGACAGAATCAGTGATTATTGTGGGTTTTGACCTGAATAATCGAATAAAATAGGTCCCTAAACTGTATCTACAGTAGTTTTAGAGAAATCGTGTGAAAACCAATAAATTGGGGTAAAATTTATATTGAGGTACAATAACTTTCTTAAAATGGGTATAAATGAAAAAAACTTTTAAACAAAAACTTATAGAGAATTTAATTCTGAACAGAATGTTGTGAGATATACTCATTTAATGTAAACAAAAACTAAATTTTTTTGGTAATTTTAAAAACATTTGTAAAAACAAAATTTATAACAACGCCAACTCTGTTACTGACTAGAGATTTTAAATTTTCATTACATGTTTGAAACTATCACATTTAACATTTTCACCGCATTCTAAAAAAAATTAAAATATTTTTCTGTGGGTTGTTACTTAAATTTTTTCTTCTATTCCATTACTTATTCCTCTTCTTCTACGTGAAGTTTGAAAGACAGTAGGGTGGACTCTTGCCGGCCTCCGTGGCGCGAGTGGTAGCGTCTCGGCCTTTCATCCGGAGGTCCCGGGTTCGAATCCCGGTCAGGCACGGCATTTTCACACACGCTACAAATCATTCATCTTCATCCTCTGAAGAATGCCTAACGGTGGATCCGGAGGTTAAATTAAAAAAAAAAAAAAAAAAAATATCTGTGCATGTCATGTACTTTTAGCAGAAGTACAAAACAGAAAGTGTGCTTATGATGACATTTACTAAAAATTTGGGTTTCTGGTCAATTTAAAAACTAAATGAAGACACAATTGGAAAGAATGCTACAAAGTTGTCAGAAACGTATATGGACGATTTAGAAAATAATTTTATTGAAGAATGCCTTCATTTTAAACATTTATATTTATTGGAAAATAAAGAAAATTAGAATAATCGGCTCGAAAATTGAGTCTACATTTCCTAATGCGGCCACAGCACTGCACATTTTTTTAAGTATTGCCACTGCAAATTGCACTGGCGAAAGATCTTTTTCACCATAGAAAAGAATAAAAAATTATTTACGGTCTTCTCTGGGACAGAGCAAATTAAATGATTTGAGTATTTTATCCATAGAGAGTGACTTGATAAAAATAAATCAAAAATAAATAAATAAATCAATCAGTTGGCAAAAATAAAGCTAGGAAAATATATATGCTATTTTTTTTTTTTACTACAAAGTTTGTTTTTGTTAATGTAGTTTTTTTTTTGATAGGGTTTTTTTTAATTTTGTATGAATTTTAAGTTTTTGTTGAGTGTAAGTGCAATAAATTGACTTTTTCTACTTCTGACACTTTTGTATAACTTTGCCGGTCATCCCGCTACCGCTAGCCATCCCGTGTATTTTCTTATGAAGAGAGGACGCATTATTTTTAGTAGCCTACGGGCGGGTAATATTTTATTCAAGTACTGATTTTTATTATTATTTTTTAAATGTTTTATGCGATTAATTGGTTTACATGCCTTTTCATATTTATTTTTATCATATTAATTAATTTCATTCGTGTAATTGTATTTTAAGTATAAACTATTATTAATCTTTGTGTTATTTTTTTGTTTTATTGTGGTATAATTTTCGTTGTATTTTTTACTATTCCTTTTATACATTTTTTTTTATAAATTCACCACTGAAACCATTAAATACTGATTTGTTTTATTTTTTCTATAACTTTTTTCGGTTTAGTTTTTATTTTATTTTATTGTAATATTATTTATTATGGGCCAATAATAAAAAAAAGAACACAATCTGAATAAGTAATAGATTTTGTATTATGCTCTGGATTATTGAATAGAGGACGTTTAAATTTATTTGACCTGTTTATTCTTCTTCACATCCTTTTCCACAATAAAAAAGGTTTTTGAATTTTCTTTCAGCGGTATTTACTGTTGCAATTATTAACAGCACGAAAAAAGCTAACATGCTGTTGTCGAGAACTGTATCTAGTATTTTTAACTTTGGTGACCTACAGCAAACGGGCTACTGAACATGGTTTTGGCCAATCATATTTTACCTTGCTTTTACACTCTTCTGTTTCTTGGATGCTATTTCCTGAGACATTCCACGAGTTATGGTCTTTTTTTTTTGAAGGGTCACATAAGTGTCATCACTGCTTGAAAGACCTATCAGGTGTAAATGGAGCCTTCAATTTTTAAGTGGGTCGGCTTAATTTCTTTTTAAGATCCAAAAATTTACTTCAACTACATATAAAGCGAGATAAAGTTTATTTTAGACCTAATTACAGTTAAAATCATTTGTTTTTTCACAATTGCTATCAACATTTCTGGATGTAGGTTATTAGTACGGTATCTCAGTTTTCTGTATTTCAAGAATTCAACCGTAATCTTTGAGTATATGCAAAAAGTGTTTTACTTTCTCTTTCTCTTTTGCCAACGTCAATAGAAGTTAGATTTTGAGATTTCCACGAGCCGGATTAGCCAGATAAGGTCTTTTAAAATAGAGCTTTATTGGGAAATCTTTTTTTTACCAAACCATTACAAAGCGACCTGCCAAACATTCCTAGTAACTATTAAGTTATCTGAAACATTTATAATTTTTTGTCAAAATTTCTTACTTTGTTATTAAATTTCCAAACAGAGCAAAATTTTCTTTCTACCATACAAAGTAGAAAACATATCAGAAATATTCTAGAAATAAACTTACCAGAAGCGTGTTTATGAGAGATGGCTGAAATGTAATGCACAGTCACTCATAACTTGCAAAATAAATATGTGATAAAAGTACATTTTATTTGGTCAAAAAGTTACATTTATTTTTCTACATAACGGTGAACCACTTTTCTCATCCTGTCAATGAGGAGTGCTGGTGGTGGTCTTTCCTTGATGTATGACCTCACTGCATCCTTCAGTTACTGGTTATATCTTTCTTTAATTGCAGAGTGAATTTAAACTCATAGGGTGCGATTTTAAAGTCCGGTGAGTAGTAAGGATGTGGATAGGTTCAGAATTTCAACTTCACTAGAGCCTCAGAGATTTTAGGGTAGCCCATATGTGTAATAAATGTGTTTAGTTGTTCTTTCAATATATCTATCCGGCTGGAGATGCATACTTATTTTGAATCGATCCATCCACCTCCTGTGATTCTCATCATTCACAGAAACTCTTCAACTGTTGTGAGGTTCATCAACAATATTCTCGTTATATTTCTTAAGTAAAATATTTTATTGCTCGCTCGACTCCATAATGATGGTGACTGACAGAAAATAAGAGCGTATGAGTCGGTGAGTTTTGAAATGTTAGTTATAGGGGAATGAAACTACAAGATGACAGCACTTTTCTGAGACGTATTGTTCCCCTGTTATATCCCAGTGTGCATCACAATTCAGCCATTCCTCCCAAATTGGTATCTTAAGTTTTAGGTTGTTCACTGTATCTAAAGGTCTTATGCAGACTTAAAAGTATATTAATTAGTAAAATATACTACTTTTAACTGAACATTTTAACAAGCCTACTTTTTTATTTTTTAGTCTGAATTGGATAAAATGAATTTTGAAATTAAAAACGTTGGAAAATATATTTTTAAAAATTATAGTAGGAGTACAGTGCTTGGTGCCATCTGTCAGAATCTGTTAAATGAATACACTTGTTGCTTTATGAAAAAGTGAGTGGATTAATGAATTAATGTTAGTTTTACTTAAAATTAAATTTTTCAGTATATTCATAAAACTAAGAAAATAAAAATAAATATTAATAATACATTTGTCATCCATCATATTGTGTGATCAGTTTGAAAAACATACTTACAGTAGGGCTGAAAATAATCTTAAGTAAGATATGTTATCTCTGAATCTTTAGAAGTTTGCTAGAAGTTCAATTATGTTTGTATTATTTTGTAATATTCAATCTTATTCATTAGTATGCGATTATGAACTTATATATACATGATACGGTAACTACAGTATCTTATCCTTTCTTCACTGTCTTTTGTACTTATTTTTGACTTATTTTTGTACTTATTTGACTTATTTGTCCTCCTATAATTATATCACTCTTGTACACAAATGAGATCAAGGCTAAATAAATTGAGAACTTTTTGTAGTCTCCACAGTATATTGAAATATAGTTTTTCTAAATATAACTTTTGAGGAAGAATATATCCAAATGTAATAAAACTTTTCACTCAACAGTTATAAGAAATAGATCGCATAAATTTTAATGAACAACTATTGAGTATTTATTTGTTGAACGGCAGCCATATCTCTTATTACTTTAGAATAGATCTAATATTTTCACAAGTGAACAATCTCAATGAACTTTGATTGTATATAAGAAAAAAATTTGATTTATCTAAATTACATTTACAGATACAGGATGAATCTTATATTTTGCTGTATAAATAGTATTGCTATTTGTTCAAATAAACGTTTGTTTGTTTGTTTGTATTGCTAGGACATGAAACAAAGATTGCCTTTTTTAACCGACTTCAAAAAAAACAGTAGGTTCTCAATTTTGATTAAATAATTTTTTTTATGCGCTCAAACATTTTATTTTTTCAATTAATCAATTTCAATAGTTGCTTTTGTAGTCTTGTAAGTCTTTTCTAGTCTTGTAAGTCTTTTCTATATTAAATTAAAAATTAAATTTTCATGAACAAATTACTTTCAGATAATTAGTTTTTATTGAATTTTTACAGTTGAATTTTTTTGAACATATATTGTATTTCAAAGAAATTTGATGTATACAAGTTCTTTATATTTTTAGAAAATAGCTTTATCCACAAACAAACTTTTGTAGGCTTAGCCATATTAAAAAAAAACTTTTTAAACAAGTTCAACCAACTCAAAACTAAAAACAATACTTTTTCACTTTTATCTAAATTTTGACTTTTGAAGTTAAAATCAAATTTAAAAGCTTAAGCGAAAAATTGTTTTTTTTTTTATGTTGTATCATCTGATTTCTGAACTTCCTTCAAGTATTAACTTAAAAGTAACTTATATAAATATTCATACATAAGGAAAATATAATATGATATAAGCATAGTATTCTTATACACAGCAGTGTGTGTATAATTTAATATAAACATATTATTTTTTAAGCAGCATTGATTGCTGTATTATTAGGTACTAATAATACTATAACAGAATTTAGTGAAGCTGCATCCAGTAGTTTTTAATTTTAATGTTCTGGCTGTTGACATGGACTGATAAATGAAACTCTCATGTGAAAAAATCTTACATCAAGAATGGTTTCCTTTTTCATTTATAAAATCCAAATACCATTGACAGTATTCAACATATTTACGAAAATCAGTATTGTGTAATTGCAGTTATTTTGTATGGGTGTTGTTTTAAATAACTAGTCAGCACTCTGTACATAATGCTCCTTGAGATTTTTTCTTGTATCAATTTTCTGAAATAACACACCTTTCTTCTCTGGATTGAGATCCAGATGTGCACAATTACATTTGGTCACCAAATAAATATATATTTGAATAATATACAGAGTGATTCAGGATGAAAGGAAAATAATTTGGGAAAGCTGATTCTAGAGTTTTTGAATCTAGGAAAAAAGTTCATTCTAACAAATGTCTGAAAACATTTTGTTATCAAGTTATGGCTAGTGAAAAATTTTGCCCAGATTTCAGTTCCCTGGTGTAACAAGGTAATACTGAAATTTTTAAGGCGTTAGATATTTCTTCTCTCGTAGTTTTCATAATATTCAATGTAAAACAGAAAAATTTGATGATGAGAAATAGGTTTTTTTACATTTAAAGTACAATAACTTTGTTCAATGACTAATAAATGCATAAATTTTGTTATCAAAACTTTGGAGAAAGTTAATGTAATTAACTTTTATTATTTAAAACAAAATAGAACAATATTTAACAGAAAAATGTTATGAATTTGTAATTACACTAAAAACAATAAATTTAGACCTCTGAACAATTAGGTTGGAAATTTGAATACTTCTCATTGTCACAAAATTGTGGTTACGTGTTAATAATAAATGTTAGATGTAAATTAATAAACGTTAATTATGGTAAATGGATTGGATGTAGAAGGGTGGTAAATCGGCTGGCTACCTAGATCACCAGACCTTACTCCCTTAGATTACTGTTTATGGGTTTGGATGAAATGCAAAATACACAAGGAAAAAGAAGATACACGTGATGAACTGATCGATCGCTCACATTTTTATTGCTGCGGTCCTCATCAAGGAGCGCAAAGATATCATCAGGTTAGTGCCATAAAATGAAAGGAAAAGAGTCGAAAAGCACATCGAAGTCACTGGTGGAATTTTCGTACATTTATTGTTAATTATTGGAGTATAAACAAACCACAATAAGTATTCTTTTAAAGTAGATTAAAAGTATTTTAATTTTTGAAAGGTCTAATTTATTGTACTGCTTTATTACTTGCTTTTAAAATGCTAGAACTCTTTTTTTCTATAAAGATTTAAAAGTAAGTAATTTAAATGTAATAATTTAAAAATATTACACACGATGTTCAATGTATTCAACAAATGTGAAGATTGTTAAAATTATATCTACATGAAATAAAAAAAAGACTGTTGATTTTGTCTACAAGAATATTCTAAGCTAGTGTGTTGTATTCATTCTGTAAAGAGAAATTTTTTTGTACATGTTACATAATAATTCCACATCTTTGTATATAGAAATATTCTTGAAATATTTTAATTATTTAATTTCTGTTTTTTTTTTTAGAAATCTCTATATACAGTCAGTTGAATTAGTGAATGTGACACATATTTACAATTCTGAATCTCCTGTTTACTATGGTTTTGACTTATCCAGTTTTTATATTCTTGCTAGCCCTGTGGGAATAACAGACTTGAGTGACTGGTCATTTTCATTTCTTCATGATTATTTATCTGAAACTCTGGTAAGATGATTAGATTTGTTCATATTTTATTCAGTTTTAATCCTTGACAAACTGATTATGTTGAATAGGATGTCACGTGGTTCTATTTTACATTCATTTTATGAGAAACAAATTAATTAAAACAGTAAACATTACAATTGGCAATATAACAAAACTTTTCTTTCAATTTATGTGTTTTGTAACAAACTTGCATATAGAAACACTCATCAATTTTAATTCTGCACAGTTATTTAAGAAATTATAGTTTACAGCAGTAGAAGGAAGCAGTTGTTATCAATAAATTAAAAGACTGGACTGCATTTTTGATTTTCTTTGAGGAATTGGGGTTGCATGATAGCATGAGATGTTAAATCAGCAGAAGTCTGGTACAGATTTGGGTTCGTGAACTATGATGATTTTTCTAAAGATCATTTAATGAATGAGGAGTGTTCAAGCAAAATCAACATTTCAAAATGTATAAAATATTAAGTAGATATGACTTATTATATATAAAGTGTGATCAGCCAATACGTTATATAAAATTCGAACCAAGTAAAATCCAACTAGTCCCTGTTTAATAAAAAAAAATAGTTAAAGCAATATTTTTTAATAAAAAAAAATGATTTAAAAGTTCTGCATCATATGTTTGCAGTAAGCAAACAAGCCTAACTTGGCAAATAAATTTTCTAAATAATAAACAAAAAGTTAATCTTGTACTGCTAAACAGAAATAAAAAAAAAATCAGTTGCTTTGTAAAGAATAAGATTCAGAAACAACTGTAACTTTGTTTTAATATGCTACAGACAGAATTCTCTATTTAGGAAGCATATTATGTAAGGGAGATGCCTTTCATAATTGGAAGTAATTTTTTTTTTTTAGGCTATGTGAAGTGCAACAGAAACAAAATAGTGTAGTTATTTACTAACTAGTTAATACATCTATAAAACAACGTGATGTAAAAGATGTAGATAATAATGCACATTCTTATAAAAGACCATAGTATTCTGCCAGCAGACAGACTCTTTGGGATGATTAAAAAGAATCTGAGATAAAACCAAGAATTTATAAATACATAGCATCTATAAGGATTTTGGAGCAGTAAAACTAGATTAAAAATTATAAAATATTCACTATTTACAAAAACTATATTAATATTAGAAATTTAAAACAAAAATATTATAAAAGTTAAAACAAAAAAAATTATACAATTATTTTAGAAGTGTTTGTTTTACAGAATTAAGTCTTTTAAAATGTGAATGAGCTGTAGAAAGTTGTTTGTTTTAGCTTTCAATACAGGAATTATAGCCCAGTATTTTGACAGCACAGTAAATCGATTTTAATGATAACTTTGTGAATGCTTGGAGGAAGACAAGGTGAAATTCAAACTTATATTTACATACTATTCAGTTAACTGTAATGGAAATTGGCTTGTTATCATTTATGTTGGGCATTAAATGAATAATAAAGAACAAAGACAGAATAAAATTTGTATTTTGTTTCTTTTTAAAATAAAATTTGAATTTAAATTAAATATTTTTCTTCTGATTTACATATTTTTTTAAAAATCACTTTATTTTAAATATTGAAATTATTTTTAATTTATTTTAAAAATAAATTATTTATCAAAAGTAATATAATTTTACTTATTGTAATAAATTTTTGTTATTTACCAAAATCAGCTAGTTGAAACTGAACATGCCCATATTTTTAATGCAAGATTAATAATTCATTTTAATTTATAATACAAAATTCATTAACAAGAGCATTAGATCTGAAATTTGCATTTAAGATGATTTTTTCTGTATGGTTTACTTGACAAAGAGTTTTTCATGTTTCATGAAAAAGTTGATTTGTTGAATATGTATGCTTTTTTTTTGGAATGCTCCTTAAATATATAAAATAAGTGTAAGGATCGTTTTATGGCTCTCTAGTTATAACATACATTGTTACATAACTTCTTTTAAATGTAGATTAATTTTTTTAGAGTTATATTAGGGTTATAAAGAACTGGAAAACCATAAAGTAGGAGATATGTTTTCGTCTACAACATGGACTGATTTATTATGGGCAAACTTTCAAACAGAATTACAATTCTAACAAATACTTAGTTTCAGTGTTTAATTAAGCTAAATAATAAAAAAAAGAATATTTACTTCACAGTAATTGATTTTTCTGTCTATTTACAGGATGAGAGTATCAAAATGTTAACTTTAACTGATTGCATTGTAAGTGCTGATAATAGTGTATTAGATATAGATAAATCAAAATCACTTTCTAATCCAAGAGTTGCTATCATTATTCGTAAAAGAGATATAACCAGTATTTTAACGTAAGTAATTGTTGATTCATCTTGTTTGGATTCCTTTTAATTTTTATACAGAGTATAGTCTTATCTATTTTTATGCAAGAGGGTTTTGTATCTTTCTGTTGTACATTTGAGGATGAGTTTTGAAAAATTAACTCTATTGTAGCTGTTCATTAATGATGCAAACCTATGTTCAGATACAAATGAGAAGAATATTGCTTTCTTCTTGCATAATTTTTTTTTTTACACAGATTATACTAAGTACAGGAACAAACCACATACAATGTGGTTTGAAAAGTCCTAAAATGTCAATAGCTTTTAATCAGCAAAGATAGAGTAAGTACTGTTTGAGGGTATCACTGAGGTTATCACTTTTCACTTGTACTAACATTCTTCCTGATTTACATGTCTCAGTTGCCATTTGAGAACAGGAAATAACATTTATGGCTCATTTATGTGTTAAAAATGTTAACACATTTAAACAAGACGTTTTAAACAAGAAGCATGTCAGTTGAGATATTGTATTTTACTAATTTTTTTTAATGAGGAAATGTGAAATCATCTCTAATCTCACTGACTATTTGAAGCACATGAAGAGACCTCCATGAGTGATGGAATGGTGAAAAAAATCAGTTGACAGTTTAATGAACATGAAAACATGGACAGAATGTTCTGAATTCTTGCCCTAAAACTTGTAAATAATTACTATCTTTTGCTTATAATACTAGAACAAAAGATGTGCAATGCTGACATGGTAATGAGTTATTTCAAAACAGTATTTGAGTGCACACTACTGATTTCAACACTTTTTATAATCTAATGAAATACCTGTTTCCTGAGTACAACTTATACATTTGACAGAAAAGAATTCTAAACTCTTAGGTCAAAGTATATATGGGTTGAAGTGAAATATCCTGTGTGAAGTGTTAGATCATATGTATTTCTATTAAATCTAGAAGAAGAAAATGAGTTGAATTCTCAGAATGACAGAGAATTCTCTGATATGATTTTTCATAACAGAGGAATACTCTTCTCTGACATGAAACATGTGTAACAATTCATAATTAAACCTCTATGATGTGCAAGCAAGGGGGTAAAAATGATTGTTAGGTGTATAATGGTATTATCCAGTTTGAACTGGTTTCAACTATGTGCAATAGAATTGAAATAATTCTTCAAAACACTGTTTACAATCTTGGCAAATACTTCAAATTAACAAAAAAAAAAAAATAATAAAATTATTATTTTACATTATGTAATGTATACAATTCAGTAGGACCATTTGAAAACTTTTAAATTTACAATATAAAATGATTAAAATATGATTAACAGATAATTTCATAATCTGTTTTTTTGTTAATTAATTATTCATTCATTGCTTTTTTATTCTATTTTATTCTTAAAGGTTATCACAAAAAGCTTGTCATGGAGCAGGTCATAACCATTCTAAGATGGAAAAGTCTTCTAAAATATGTGGTAAATTTTTAGGAACTGCCTATGAACTTATACCATTATTTATTGTTGAATTCTGCTATGTAAAGGTAATGTTTCATATTATTCTTAATTATTATTGAAAAAACTAATTTCTTAATTGTTTTTATGCATTGAAATCATTAAACCATTAAAATAATTCAGTTATTCCTTCATTAAGGAATAAAATGACTGATGTTATTCCTACATCAGTAACAAAATTACTGAGCTGACATTAGCAAAAAAGTTAGCTAAGAGAACTGTTATAGCAGTCCCATCAAGAGTGGGTTCTGCCAGAAGCTGTTTCATATCTTTTGAAGTAGAGCACTTAAAACTGCCAAATTTTTTGTCATTCTTATATTATAAAATCAATAGGAATATGCATTTTTCCTTATGAAAATAGGAGTCGCATCCTACTGAACAGATTTATGTGTTAACTGGGTCATGATTGCAGTAGCAGTTCATAGTATAAAATTTACAGCTAAATATCAAAATAAATAAGAAACAGAAATAAATAAAGATAATTTTCGGGTCCTTCAGAGTTCATTCTTTTTTTTTTTGGTACAAGTAAAGAAAAAATACACCAGCTGGTAAAAAAGAATGTTTTTTTAAATTTTTAAGGTAAGGGCCACATGCCACTTCTCAAAACATAATGTTATCAGGCAGGTTTTACAATGGTATTGAGTTACCTTCTTTTTCTTCAATTCTCCATAACATTGGCGACATTTAAGATAACAGGTTGATACTTCCATCCTTCTGGTGCAGAAAGTGAACATCTTCACCAGCAGCAGTTACAGTAGTCTTTTTGTAATCAGTAATTAGCTGTTTTTCCATAACTAGTTTTTGCCATCCTTTATTTGTGTAGGCATCATAATCATTCCTTTTATAATTTAATTTTGGAATCAGAGGAAAGGCATTTCAGTTTTTTCAATTGATTTAAACTTTTCTTTAAACCTTTCTTCATATAAGCAAAAAGAACTATATAATGTTACATCAAATAAGTGAAATATTACTATCTTAACATTAACAATTATTAAAATCCACCTTACCAGAACGTTTAACTATACTGACCTGCTCGCCTTTTTTTGACTTGATTCGAAACTTCTGGTGGATTATGTTTTCTATTTGACGACCTTAATGCTGTTTTTTTCTGCAATAATTGCACTGATAGACCAACACTATTAGAAAAATTATCCATTTAAATGTGATGTCCTTTGTTAAAATACGGTTCCAAAATCCAAAGAACAATACCATTAACCATACTGCCAGTTTCTTTTATTATTCTTTTTCCCTGATGTATTTCAATATTTGAATCATATCCCGATGGATTGGATATTTCATAAAATTTTATGCCATATTTTGACATTTTATTCTTCAAATACTGTCTAAATATTAATCGCTCTCTAAACAAAACATACTTTCATCCCGAGAAAGTGGTTTACCTGATTGAAAAGAATTTTTTAAATTACGTAAAAGTTTATTCAATAATGAAAAATAGGATGGTAATACAGAGGATCTGTAGAGAAATGATAATGTAATACCAGAAATTTCAATTGAGCACCCAATAAGCAGAGCCCTAAAAATTTATTTAGCTATTCTAATGACACTTGTTTGCTTTTACCAAGCCTGGGGATTTTGTTTCATGGATTGTTTGAATTCAATAATTTATCTCAATAATTGTTAGTAGAATGCAAAATCAGTTGCATTATATCTTCATTCCAAAGTTTGCAAAAAATATCATAAGGAGTTGCATTTTTGTCTATATTTATTTTTAAACCACATGTTGTTGAGTCAAAATTGAATTCTGTAATTGAAACTGCTTCATTTACCCACAAATCCTCCTCTCTTCTTCTTCATTATTATTAACATCATCATCATCATTAGTAAGCACTCTCCTCGGCTTCATCATCATCAGCTCATGCAGCTGATGTATCAGCAGCACTCTCCTCAGATCACAACTTTAATATTCAGATTTATAAACAACATAATCATCATCATCAATGTTTATATTTTTCTGAACTATTTGAAACATTGTGTCATAGTCATTATTACTAACATTATTTTTATTGTTATTACTTTCATTATTATTATTGCTACTATTATTTGATCCAAACTTTACTCGCACAAGAATTGTTCATTAAAGTTATATCTTCTATGATATTCATTTCAGCTTCTTCAATTCCAGTTCCTAACTCACCAGTCAATTGATCATCTAGATTATTTGAATTTATTTCTCTTCTTGCATGTATCACACAAGAATTATAATCAAAATTATTATCTTTGGACCTAACCTCGATTCCATTCTCTTTATCACTTTCATAGTCAGTATTGAGAGATTCATTCAATACATTAACTACTAGTTCTTCCAAATATTTTGAATCAATTTTGAATTACTATTCACGTAACATATCAATAATTCACTAAACACTACAACACAGTCTCTAAATAAAAATATGAGTACAAAATGAACAAAAGTTATAACAAATTCATCTCAAAATGCAGTATAAGGTTATAAACAGCTGTTTAAAAGAAATTCTTTTTGAAGCAATGCTGCTAACATATCAAAGTATGAACTGTTTCTAGTGGATCAGACAAGAATACTGCACATGATAATGCAGTTACAAAAGAACTAACAGATTTGTGATTTTTAAATTTAAATAAATATTGTCGAACAGTCATGACCCTTTTTAACATGCCAGTCTGATGGTATGTTATGCAAGTTTGTGTTTGTGACTGCTGTAGCAGTCCTACCTAACAAGAATGTATTGAGCATTCCAGCTTTTTTTGACGGTGAATGTGTTAAAACATAAATGATAAACAACAAACGTTGCGGAATATGTGCACCCCTGTCTGTGTATAGTGAGTGTGTGTGTGTGTGTGTGTGTGTGTGTGTGTGTGAGAGTGACGATGAAGGGAAGGCTAAGCCTAACTTAATGGATCAGTTGCTGAATATAGATCCAAAAAAATAGAAAAAGTTGTCTGAATTGTTTATTATTTCCTTTTTTTACATTTGTTGACACATTTAGCATATAGGGTAGGAGACAATGAATAATTACACTGATAGACAAAAAAAATTTAATGTTTCTCTAAATGTGATACCATTTCTTGAATTGCTTTTTTGCGTACATTACAGAAATGTAATAAATTAAGCTTAAAAAAAAATTAAGAGGAACTATAGTTAAAATCTGTCCAAATTTATAATTTTGCTTGGCTATAGCTGTGTTAGAATGATTTCGCTGATGCTTTTCTTTTATAAATAGCCTCAGGCACATTCCGAATTAATGCCCAACAGTAATCGGCTAGCATGTTAGTATTCCATTTCCCTTTATAGCGGCTTTCCGTCACCGAAATGACTTTGTGGAAACATTCACCGTGTTCCTTACGTCGCCGAGATTCTCTAGAAAAAAATCCAGATGTGAGAGGAGTAAATGTATTTTCAAAGACATATTACATCCCATACCTCTGTATGAAGTAGAAGTTGATAACAATATCGTGGTAATTGTCGGATTTTTGTCTGCTGATGTCTTTAAATGAAGCCTAAGCTGTACTAGAAAGTGCAACTATATAATAATGTAGAAACATTATTTAGCAATGAGTTAAATATATCATCTTTGACCAACTCTCCTATTTGAGGACCAACAAATATTCCTTATTTAATTTTTCCTTCACTTACATTTGGAAATTTCTGCCTGATGTACAAAATTTCTTTTTCTTTTATAAAATTTTTCATTAGCCCTAGCTTGGTTTGGAGAGGGGGTAAAAATATTTTTTTTGGGTTCAACTAAGGGCTCATGAATAATATTTTTCCCGTTTGGAGTTAAGTTGTCTTGTTTCTTCCACTCTTTGGTAACATAATGTTTCTCCTCAGCTTGGCCATCACATTCGCAAAGAAACACTTGGTACTTAGTATAGCCTAAATGCATGCCTAACAAAAAGTTTCAAATCACCTCATATGTTCCAGCTATGTTTTTTAAAATTTATTTTTTCAAGAAAGTCTCTGATTACTTTGTATGTCTCTTTCAATGTCCCTTTGTATGTCTCTAAGCGATTGGTATCGAAGGATATTTGTTACCATTGTCTAGCAGAACCACTTATAAACTATACTTTGACGAATCTATGAAAAGGTGTCAGTCCTCAGGTTAATGAATTTGTCCTAAGTGCAACATAAGCTCATTAATATTTGTGCAATAAACCAAATTATTTTCATCAATAAAGTGATGAGAATTTTTTGTTTGTCGGCTTTGAAAGCCAAAATCTTGATATTTTTTTGAAGTAAATTCCAACCTTGCAGTCTTGATCCTAACAGTTCGGCTTGATTTTTTGATAAATTTAAATCCCTAACTGAATCATTTAATTCTCCTTGTGATAAGATGTGGCTAATTGGAAGATAATTCAAAATGAAAATCATTGTTGTCTTCTTCAGTACTGCCTGATTCTTCATCACTGCTTTCAAAACATAGATTGACAGGTGGCCCAGGAACTGGAATAATTTCACTGTGAAGTACAGTCCTGATTGCAGATTGCAATGAAGGATATTTTACAATATTTTTAATTTTTTAGAAATTCCAGACACACTTGTTAAACAAAAGTAACAATCTGTTACATGATCCTTTGGTTCATGCCAAACCATAGGTACATCAAATGGCAATGCCTTCCGTGTACCTTTCAGCCATCCTCTTAAAATGAAATGATTTAATGACTATGAAATGATTTAATTCTTTGTCTAGTATTGTAAACTAAAATGCTAACTACACATTGAAAAATGAAACAAATCCTTTAATTAAAATTTTTCAAAAATGGTGGGTGTTAGAAAGATTCTGAATTTGTATTCATTTGCAGCTTCAAAAAACAGATTAAAATCATGTATTGCATGTTAGGAAACAAAAATTATGTTTATCAATGTTATTTAGAATACAGGTGACAGCTGAAAAAAATATTTAAATAAAGGATATTCTACTAGCTGGCTGATGAGAAAACTATACAAACTCTCATTTCCAAGTCTGATTCCTTCACAACAGTCTGGCATTTTTCATTAAAAAAAAAATCATAAAAAAAAAATCATAAAAAAAAAATTATTAAGAACTCTGAAATGATGCATATGCTTGTAGTATAAATATATTGATAAATCAATTAGTAGAATGCTCTTGTAGTATTGCAATATCTATGGAGGACAGTGAAGCATGTTTACTAAATTTAATTAGTTAGCAGCAGCTTGTTAGTGGGGTAGATGAATCCATGATAATTAATCCATGATTAATTTTATAGGTAAAGAATGTCCTCTCTTTCATGTTAATATGGCTATTGGATGTGTTGTATATGTATGATATTATTAATGCCAATGGTTTGTGATCAGGTAGAATCCATGAAATATTCTTTATTTATTGTTTAAAAAAAAAATTAACTATTAGGTAAACTGGAAATTATTGTTCCCAACTTCTGCATGTTTTTAAATTTATTCTCGAATAATTATTGAAGTTCTTTTTTTTATATATCCTAAAAAAGAGTAATTTTATAATACTTTTCAACACAGTTCCCTCCTCTACTGATAAATCTTTCCAGACAAGAAATCCATGAATGAAAACCCTGCTGGTAGAGATGGTAGTGGGATCATGTTGAAGTATGTGGTAAATGTTTTGTTAGACTAACTTAAACGTGGTTTGTATAAGATGTATTTAAAAAATGATTAAATGTCAATGTTTTATTCTTACATATTCATTGAGTGAAGTCGTATCACATCCATCAAAGAAGATAAATGAGGCATTACCTATTCGGTTCATTTTGCTATCTTCGTAAGGTGTTGTAGAAGGACCTGTTAAGTTTACACGTTTTGGTAAAAAAATTTGTAAACAGCATTTTCAGGTTGTGTTTTATGAAAGATTTGACTTTTTTTGAGTCTTCAAGTATAACTTGCTGATTACCATTAAAATTATTTTCAAATGAAGGAACAAGTACTGCTGATATGGAAGGATGCACACTTTTCCTTCTAATACATCCATCTTAATAAAGACCAATTAGATTAATGGTACCACTTTCATGCAATTGTAAGTTTTTGGGTTTGGACTATAAACAACCTCTACCTCATGATGAATTTCAATCATTGCTGCCTCTTTAGCACCATAAAAAGCAAAATCATTGATTTTTCACTTCTTCTTAGACTCATAAATACAGTAGTCATTGATGAACTTCCTAGTTGAAGAGAAATATATTCCTGAATAAAGCTCACGAGAAACTTGGCTCAGTCAGGGGTCATGTTACTTGGAGTTAAGAATCATATTTCACAGTACAAAAGTTGAAGGCAATTAGGTAGAGAAATGAATTCTCTGACTTTTTATCACGTTTTATTAATTGTTAGTAATGAAAGTGTTCATTGTTTCCACACTATAAAACTTTGAACGTGGAAAATAATCACATTATTGTATAATTAGTGTTGTACTGAATGTCCCAAACAAAAACAAATCCTCTTGGTCTCAATCAATAAACCACAATTTAACTTGTTTTTAATACTGTTAGAAGTGAGACAGTGATTTTCATGTTTCATTGTTGTAATACTATTTTTTCCTTAACCATTAAATTTTTTGTTTATTCATTTGTTTCCAGCGTGTGAGATAATGCTTTTAACAATTGAAGCTTGTAGCTTGTGTTTTGTTTGGTTGAAAATGCTTTGTTTTCATTGTGGTGGTGAGTACACAGAATATGTGAAGGAAATGTTTCATCAAAGGTTTTTGGACATCAATGTTCCACATCATAATGCTGTGTGAAACCTGATCAATAAGTTCTGAGAAACTGAGATCTACCAAAGACACACCCAAGTCTGGAGACCATCTATCCTGACAGAGGAAATTCAGATGATATTTCCGATCAGAAAATTGGCACAAGCAGAAATCTTAAGGAGCAGTACCTTCAAAGCACTGAGTAAACATTTAAAAATTCACCCCTTCAAAATACCTGCAGTGCAATTGTGTTACATGATACTGATTGTCCTAAATTTACTGAATATTGCCAGGGGTTTTTGGATTTTATAAATGAAAAAGGCAAAGACATTCTTTAAGTAACTTTTTTTTCAGATGAAACACAGCTTCTGTCAGGTCATGTCAACAGCCAGATATGGTCTGTGAGTAATCCTTATGATCATTATATTAGTGATTGGTGTGCTTCACCATTAAAATGGATAATCATTCAGTTTTCCCAGAATACAGTAAATTCAGAATGTTATTGCAGTGAAATCATTGATCTTTTTATTGGCTTACTAAATGAGGAAGAAATTGGTGGAGCATACTTCTAACAAGATGGAGCAATGGTGCACACCATCAACGTTGACTAAACTTGTTGCATGTGAAGTTTTCAGGGAAAGGCTCATTTCAAAGCACATTTAGCCACTGAGATCCTCAGATATTACACCTACAGATCTTTATTTATGGGGAGAAATGAAAGGATCTACTTACAAGAACAATCCTCTTATCTTGGATGAAATGAAAAATCATTCTAACTGAATTTATAAATGAAGTTACTTCTTTTCTGCTTAAGTGTGTATTTTCCAACATGTTGAGACATGATCAGAAATGCCTGGGTGCAAATGGTGGTTATATAGAGCATCTCCTGTAAATAAAAATTCATTGTAGTAAATATTATTCTTGTTTCTAACATTGTTATTTGAATATAATAAATTAAATGTTTGTAAATATCAGTGCATAGTTTCATCTGGGACACTCTCCATATAATTAGTGTTATATTGTAATTAGCATTTTTGCCTTATAATTGTCTGTTAATTACATTAATTGCGATTTAGTAATTTTAAACTGGCCTATTAATTAACAGCTGCTTATCTTTCTTTATAGGATAACCGAAAAAGTAATAATTTTACAGATGATGACGATGATGTTCAGGGTGAAGAGCCAAGAGAAAATCCTTTTATCAGAGCAAAAAATAAAGCAAATAAAAAAAGTAGAATTGGCTCAAATGACAACAATATAAATGGTAGTAACAGTGTTGATGAATCTAAAAACAAGTTTACATTAGAGGCTACTTTACAAACA
Source organism: Lycorma delicatula (assembly GCF_047948215.1). Classification (NCBI taxonomy): domain Eukaryota; kingdom Metazoa; phylum Arthropoda; class Insecta; order Hemiptera; family Fulgoridae; genus Lycorma; species Lycorma delicatula. Next base: position 161,489,276 of record NC_134460.1, on the reverse strand, counting down.
CCAAATTGGAAATCCCTCACTGACATAAATGTATCTTGTGCAGATATATCATCATTCGGTCTTGGTATGTGTACATAAAGAGTATACATACAATGTTTTTAAGTTTTATGTACAATTTATATATATATATATATATATATATATATATATATATATATATATATATATATATATATATATAAATTTAAGTTAAATGCTTTTAAGTGTGTACTAATAATTGTTAATTATCATACTAAAATACTTTTATATGAGTAGAAATCTAGTTCCTTAGTCTGACCTCAGTATTAAAAAGAAAAGAATCTTCTTTATTTTCCTGAAATTTGCTTTGAGACTTATATAAAAAAAAAAATGTTTAGCTCAAAGTTTGTCTTTAAATTCACAGATGCCATCTCTAGCTACTATACAAATCATAGGCAGTATCGTTTATCTTTCTGCTAAACCACAATTTCAGTGCCCAGGTGGATTGATGTATTACGAGAAAAAGTTTTACACCACAAAACTGAATCTTTAATAATCTTTTGTGATAGTGTGTGAGTGGAGATTTGGAAATCATTTGTATATTTTTTCTTTAGGAGAGATTTGTTGGTCTATATCCTTCACTTCTGTGACAAAAAACAAAATGACAAAATACATATAGCCAAGTTTAGGCTGTTTTACATTCTCAAATGAGATTTTGGTATAGATTTGCACAGTAATATCCAGGAGAACAAATTAATCACTGCTAACAAGATATATACTACCTAGCTGTACTCTACCTCTTCCATTTTTTGTTAACTAGCCATTCGTATAATCATGAACAAATTTTTTTAAGTGTAATTAAAATAAAACTTTTAACATAACATTATATTGAAAGTTTTGTAATTAACGGCATCTGTTTAACTTTGGAAAATCAATAATGTTATTACTTATTAAGATTAATTTTTATTTGATATTTTTCCAGGTAAAGTAACAAAGATGCCAAATATTTATAACTTGGATATGTCTTACAACAACTTCACTTCTTTAGAAGAAGTACAATTAATATTTCCTAATATTCAAACTATTAATGCCTCTTTCAACAATATCGGAAGCCTTTCTCTTAATAGGGTGAATATAAAACTAATTTTCTTAATTACAGGTAAATAAACTCGTTAATGTAATATTTTCTCAGAGAGTTACTCAACTGCCCTGATTGTATTAAGTTCTGCGTAGGACAAACAAGGTACTTTTGACAACTAGCAAAACATATTAATTCACAAAATTAAAACATAAAAGCTTGTCTCTCTTTTCATTGAATATACTTTCATAAATCCACCATATTGTGACAAGCCATCGGTACATATTTACCAAAAATGACATAAAAATCTTATGTAAATGTTAAAGGATAAAAATAAGACGCATTCCAGTAACTTGAAAAACTCGCACAATTTAAAAATAATCCAACATTCTAAGTAGTGAACAACACTATTTAAATCGCACATCCTTTTTGAATTTCAACAACAAACATCTTGATAAAAAAATCTAATGATAAAAAATAGTCACATAAAGTCTCTAATAAACTCTCTTTATTCTCTTGTGGTGTTATAGATTTAATTATTAAAAATTAGTGTTTTGGTATACATTTATTTATTAAATGTAGAGTAAATATTTTTTTGAAAAATGGACTCCATTTATTTCTGACCTGTGTATGGGATCCTGTAAGCAGTTTCTGTGAACTATGACATCAGAAGGTGACAGAGTTCAGCACATTATATGTATTCATAATTCAACACGTCAAGCGAGTATTGAACACGCTCATCTGACTAAGCATTACAAAAATACTGATTAAAAAAAAGGAAAAAATAAGTGAGAAAAAAATATTGTTTATTAATATGGTAATTTAAAAAAAAAAGAACAAAAGAGAAGATTCTGGTTAATCAAAGGAAGATGCAATTTGATCTTGTTTTGATCAAATAACTGATTTTTACTGATTTATTTATTTATTTTTTAACTGATTTATTTAGTAATAGCACATCAGAGATTACTTTGGAAGTGATTGTTTTATCATCTGGTCTTCTTCATACCAGATTTCCTTTTTTCTTTTAAAACAATCACTGTACATGATTTCAATCAATTTATTTTAGATGTACATGAAAATCTAGTGTATGGGATTTTATGGGTTTAGTTTCAGTGTGGTTAAATTTTTTCACAAATTATGACTATTTATTATTACAATGGGCCTGACTCATTGAAGTAATTTATTGTGTCTGGTATGAATCTGCACAACTGTGTCTTGGATTATTTTAGGGAATGTATTACAGATATTAGAAGAAATCATTTTTGGAGGTGAGGTAAATGAAAAGAAGAAAACTGCTTAATTTTTACCAACAGAATTTAATTATATTTATTTCATTTATGATCATAAAGAAAAACCAATCCACAGTTGAAATCCACAAGTTTTTAATTATGTCAACGATTTTTTACACTAGAAGTATATGACCATTATAATAAGCAGATGGATTCAGTTAAAAAATAATGTTCACTTTTGACTTCTAATAATACAATAAATTTTTCAGTTTGAAAAACTATAATGTAATAACATCAGCATTAAATAGTGACAAAATACATCTCTGATTTTAGCGACAACTTTCAGACACTTTTAAAATGAAATTTAATTTTATTTAAAATTGGGTTCAGTTTATCTTTATATATATATATATATATATATATATATATATATATATATATATATATATGAAATTTTCAGTCAACTCTCAAGGACCACAAAATTTTTAATTTAGTTTATTTTTTATTCACTTTTCTGAAGGCGAAGTTCAACTGCTGGCCATGTAAAATTTAACTGTGAACTAAAAATTGGCTTTCCAATTTAAAAACTGTTACATTTTCATTATTTTTTCTTTTTCAGGTTTTAAAACGTCTTGCCATGTTAGATCTAAGTTGGAACCATATTAGTCGATTGGTTGTTTTATTGTTACAACTAAAAACAAATGCTCCAGCACTTCACGATCTGAATTTACAGTATAATCCAATAGGTGATGTACATAATAATGTGCACATTGATTTTTTCATAAATAAATATCTTCCCGACTTGGTTGTCTACAATGGCCAGAACATTAAAAAAGAGGACAACACTTTTCTGAGACCGGTATGTAAAATGAGTTATGATAAAATGCAATGCGGTCTTTGCTGTAGTAATCATGAGAATCCATTAACGTTGGATTGGATGAGTTACATGTGTATGGCATCAAATAAAACTCTCGGATCTGAACCACACCTCGGTTTTGGCAGTACTGGACGTTTAGAATGCATCTCGGCCGGCGGACAGCCTTATTTTCATAATGAATTAAATGAGAAAAAGAATTTTGAATCTGTTATGTATGTAGATTTATCTCGAAATGGGCTTGACAAAATTCCAGCTTTTAAATACATGTGTAATTTAGTACAACTCAATCTGTCTGATAATTTAATCAGAACTATCTGTACAAATGCGAACAACTTTATATGCCTTACTCGCTTGAACTTAAGTCGCAATTATTTGACTTCTTTGAAAGATCTGTCAAATATAAATCTTCCTTCATTAAAGGTAGTACTTCTTTATTATAGTATTAAGTTTTTAGACTACCTTTATTTTATTAGTAATTATATTTTCTCCCCTTAGTTTTTAATCCAGAACACAACCACAAAAAAAGTTTGTCTTTGAGGAGATCTTAACTACAAAAAATTTAGTTTTTTGTATATTTAAATGCTACTTGTTATGCAACATATTTATAAGCACTTGACTTTGGGTCATGTGAAATAAGAGTCACAGGTCAATATTATTTTCCAGCCGTGCGCATAGTTACTACATTGCATTGTAATTCAACACATTACACTGTTAAAAAATTGTGGTTACAGAGAATAGCAGATTTTGTTTAACTTTTTTTTATCAATTTTATGTATTTCATTAATCTGTACTTTTATGAAGTAACAAAAAGAAAAAATCATTTCCTGCATAATTTCCTATAATTAATTTTTTGTACAATTTTATATTTATAATTTAATTTTGACAAAATAAAAAAAATAACTTTCTTCATGAATTTATGAACAATAAATAAAACACTTTATTACTTATCTTGTATAATTAATTTGTGTCATTCGGCTGCGATTCTTTAGCATATTTAATATACTGTATTTTTATATTGATTAATTTATTACTGTTTGCAGCTGTAAATTCTTATTATTGTTATTTATATACTATTTAATTTGTTATTAGGTGACCCACAATAAATTTAGAAATTATTCCTGAAGGCTATTTGATGTAGAAGTAACCCTTTGTTAGTGAAACAAATTATTCATGTGAAATAATACATAAGTTTTTTAACTTACTTTGTTAATCTTTCTTATTTATTTTCATACAAAAATACAGCAAGGTTTTTATTTATTTCCCTACAGATGGCATATGATAAGTTTTTGTTGTATGTTAACAGTTTTCTTTTACATGTATACAAATAATGATCAATTTATCTAGCACACCTGGAGGATTCTCAAAAAAATGTAAAATTTCTGTGCTACTCTAATGCAGTAGTTGTTTTATTTTTGAATTTATGAGAATACCAAAGGCATGGATAATAATGGCGAGAACGCTAAATAAGCCTACTGCATAAACATTTTTTAATAGAATTCTTCCCCTTTTGAAATTTCATAATAAAGGTTGATCGAACACTTGATTCTCCTCCTCTGTTTTTACTCTTAATCACAACCATTTCCACAACCATTTAATAATTCTATGGTGTCTGCCTTATCTTTAAAAAAACCTCTGTCTTGATTAGTATACATGTCAGTAACATAAGAATCTCTACTGCGTCCTTAGAAATAGATCCACTTTAATGCAACAGTTTGTTTGAATTTTACTTAGTTTGAAACTAGGTGCTATGTTTTTAACTCTTGGTTCCAAAGTATTGTAATGTAAAAATGGAATCGATTAAAAGCATCCAGTTTTCATATTTATGTTTGTTATATTATTAAGATTTTCATTACAAATATTTGTGATGGTTGACACCATTATGTTGTGACCTTCACTGCATATCTGGTCAGCAGTCTCAAATCGGTCATGACAACACGCAGAAAGTTCAGTGTGTGATTTAGTTTACTGAAACAAGATCGGTTATCATATGGCAGTGCCACACCTGTGAATAAAACAATACTCCAATACAAATTTCCAAAACAATACTCAGTGGTTTAATCATTTTAAGGAAAGAGGCAGTGTCCAAGGAAGTAACCCACCGGGTTGGTCTAGTGGTTAACGCATCTTCCCAAATCAGCTGATTTGGAAGTCGAGAGTTACAGCGCTCAAGTCCTAGTAAAGACAGTTATTTTTACATGGATTTGAATACTAGATCGTGGATACCGGTGTTCTTTGGTGGTTGGGTTTCAATTAACCACACATCTCAGGAACGGTCGAACTGAGAATGTACAAGACTACACTTCATCTACACTCATACATATCATCCTCATTCATTCTCTGAAGAATTATCTAAACTGTAGTTACCGGAGGCTAAACAGGAGAAAGAAAAAACGTGTCCAAGGAAGTCACCAGGCAGACCGTCCATATCTTAAGAGAATGTGGAACAGATAAGAGCATCTTGTATGTGTAACGTGAAAAAGTCATTAGCAAGGTGCAGTTTAGAGTTACGAATACCTTATTCTACAGTGTACAAAGTGGTGCTTAAGAGGCTTAGACTATGTGTACATAAGATACAACTTTTACATGAAATCAAACCCGATGACAAAGTGAAAAGATTGTAGTTTGCAGCTTTAGTGCTTACATTAATGAAAATGAGGACTACCTGAAAAGTACGATGTTTTCAGATGAGATGACACTCCTCATTAACAGGTCAGTAAATCGACACAATTGCAGGAATTGGGGATCAGACCATCGCATGAAATTATCGAACATCAGCGTAACTTTCTCAAAATCAGTGTCTGGATTGGACTGATGAATGATTGTATCGTGGGCTCGTACATTTTTGTAGAGAGCACAATTAATGGGGATATTTTCTGTGATTTCTCAAACTTTGTCTTTCCACAGATTGACGATACTGAGGAAGAAAAAGAATTAATTTTCTTATCAGCTAGACGGTGCTCTGCTGCATTGCAGCAACCGTGTCTCCATGCTGTATTAAACATTTGGTTTCAAAACAGGTAGATTGGAAGAGGAGGGCTGATCACATGGCCACCAAGGAGTACAGACATGACCACCACTATATTTCCTTTTGCGGGAGCATGTGAAAAACATGGTTTATTCAGAGAAAATCTGTGATGTTAACCACTTACGGGAGAGGATTGTTGCGGTATAGCACCTATTATACCAGACATGGTGGGGCGAGTACATGGGAAGAGCTGGATTACTGGTCTGGACATGCGCAGAGCAACAAATGTTGCACATATTGAAGTCTGAACACCAAAAAAAAAAATCAGTATTTACACTTTCAAAATATATACCATGTAAAAGTAATGCTTTACTTACATGAGTATATATTTTGCTGCTACTGTTAAATACTGCTGTTTAAATAAATAGCAGTTTAAATAAAACTTGAAACCAAGGAGTTCTTTTATAAACACCCTGTAATATAATTTCAATGTTGTAAGGATCACTGCAAATAAGAAAACGCTGTTGCTTAAATTGACATTGAAATATTTATTTTCCAGTCAAGGGTTCTCAATTTTCAGTAATGAACTACCTAAGCCTATGAAAAAATATACTGATTAAATCAGGTTTCTAAATGCTTATTGGAATCTATTTCAACTCCTTGTCACAAGTTGAAAACAAATACTGCTGGTCGAGATTGATAATTAATTTAAATCAAACACTGAGTTCCTTGCTTTCATTGCTTCCCTAAATGTATCACTATGAATCTGATCAATATACCATTCTTCTATGCTCTCTAAGTTAGTCATCATTCACCAAAATTTGTATGCTAATTTCCCATGTGTTCTTAACAGTAGAGTACAATAATCATGATATTACTGTTAGTTAAGACTGTAGAACTTTATTGAATGAATATTTATGAAATGGAATTTCTATTTATGCACTAGCTCTTGAGTTCTTTTAGTGAGACTGTAGGTTATTCTTACGATATCAGTTATTCGGCTTGATCATAAGTAGCGAGTTTTTCTAACTAAACAACTATTTAGGTTGTTAATTTTGTAATGAAAACAAACTGATTTTGTTTGTAAAAATGATGTGAATCATGACATTTTTATTCTAGTTACATATTAATAAATTAGTACATTAATATAAAATAAAATTTTATCTGGTGATAATTACTTTAAACTGTTCTACTTTGATGCAAAGATAGTGAGAGAGTGGTGATAAAATTAAAGCCTTTATTCATTTAAGGTGATATAAGAGTAATGTAATATTAATATAAGAGCGTATAACAGTAATGTAACGTTATAATGTAATGTTGCACCAGTTTTCTGGAAGGTAGTAAAGAGGTATGCTCAAACAAATAGTATTCATATTACTTAGGCTTAATTCTTTGTTAGCTCCTCAGATAGATAGCAAAGGGTAGGTATGATGTCCTGCTGCAGAAGTATCTAGCTATTATCCTTGATGAGAATCTTCAATTCAAGGAGTACTTTCTGTATGCTGCCAAATAGGCTTGCCATGCTTTCTTTGGTGTTCAGAGAGCAGTTCATCCCAATTGGGAGCTTAATTTCATTGTAAGTAGGGTGTATGTGAAATTATATTGCTGTATGCTGCACCTGTCTGGGCTCATTGAATGAGGTATAAATGTAATAGGAATATTTTGTTGCATCTCCTAATGTTATCTGTGATCAGTGCTTATATGATCGAGAGAGAGGCTGACATTATTTCTGGTATTAAGCTCATTGATATCCTTATGACTAGCTATTACATATGATGCCAAGAAGGTAGGCCAATTTACCTCTGAGGTTAGAAAAAATCACTCCGGTCCCTTTGTGCGCCGAGTAATTAGTGAGAATATACTTTGGTTTCGGTGTTTCTTGGCTGTCGGTTGAGTGTGTACCGCCAACAGTATCGAGGCTTGCTGTTAGAAGTGTATTCGCAGTGCACAAATTCTTTTAGACTATCATTTGTGGCTTCCTGCGGAGTGATTAGCGGAGGTTTATTCGGTGTGTACCTGCCTCATCGGGGCGAAAAGGGTGGTAACGACTGCTGGTCATTAGCCCCTGTAACAGGAAAAAGGCAGAGCCTTTTAGTCCTTCTGCGCTCTTATCAGAGCGAGGGCAGTAATCAGTGGTTTTTAGCTGCACTTCTGGTGCTTCGATCAACCGATCCAGTAGCGGCTAAAGATGCAAAGCGTGACAGGAGAACGTAAGGGTCTCCAGCTGCCCGTACTCGCTGCACATAGTTGTCACATCGTGGGCTTGCCCAAACCAGATAGTAGGAGGAAGACAGCGAGAATTTCGTTAGTTAGTCAGGACCATAGGGAATCTTCGGTCATGGAAGATTTTCAGGAAGTAAGGAAGTAAGGAAGTCCAGGCGGAAGCGCAAGCAGGAGCCCGTGCCGTCCTCCTCCTACTCATCGAGCGATGAGTCGAGCGCGATGGACACGGGAGCACCCACCCGGGTGCCTAGCGAGGTTCAGGTTGGTTGATTCCGGGTTGTGCCCGGAATGCGGAGTTGAGGACACAGCGGACCATGTCCTATATACTTGTCCCCGGTACGAAGCTGAACGTACCAGAATTGGTAGGGAACTTGAGAGAGTGCACTCCTTTTTGGATCTGCGAGTCAACTGGAGGACTCGCAGTGAGTGGACGATTGTGGCCAGGGCAGGGCGGCTGAAGGGATTTAGGATAGGAACCCGGGTGGGGCTAGGTTCCGTCTGGACAGTTGATTGACCGAAGGTAGGCGCTAAGGCAGCGTGCCTCGGTTAGATGTAATTGGTGTCCTTGAATTAGAATTAAGCTGTCGGCGGAGTTGCGGCCGCTGCCAACGGGCACGATTATCCTTGCCCGGGGGTGCGGTCGCGCTCCGACGAGGGCATTTTGTGAGCTAACGACACTGTTGGCGGGGCGTCTCTGGGTGCCGCTTCGGTGGTATGCAGGGGCGTCTTGACGAATGTTTGCGAAAGATGGTGAATGTCACGCGGGACTCCGAGATGGAGCTGTGTGGGAGTAGGCGTTTATTCTCCTCTCCCGGGCAGACCGGAGCGGAGTCAGATACAAACTCATTTTGAGTAATAAGCGGGGTTCTTAAGGGAACTAGGTCTAAATTTGCTGTGTGAAACTTTTTAGTGGGAATGTTTATTACAGAGGCTGTTAGCACGGATCTGAGACATTCAGTAATTAGCTCTTTAATAGTTAGGACTAGGCGCGGGGTCTTCATTCCGCGGTTAGGCTTCTAGCTTAGTTCCTGAGGGCGACGTGGTAGCTGCAGGTGTCCGTTGTCTTCTTTCTGAAGGCATAAACTCATAAAACTATCTCGGGGTGAACTTTACCGATGCAGATGTCCCTCTGAGGCATCTGCATCGGTGGCATCTCTGCGGGGACTGAACTGAAAGCTGTGGTGCACAATCAGTTTGAGGGCGAGAAGATGTCCTCCGTTAAAGCCACTACTGGCTAGGAACGGAGGGGGTGGTGTAGCGACCGTACACGCTATGAGGTGGGATCTTCTCCCCTCGGGGGGGAATCGAGATGAGGTTAGAAAAGAAATAAACAATCTGTGGAGGTTGGCTGTGGGGGGGGGGGGTCTGATTCTATTATAGATATATAGGTAGAACAGCAACCTGAATGGCTAGGGGCCTGCATGGATGCTTACTTTGTCAAGATAGGTGTTTTGGCATTGAGCCTCAGTTAGCTGAGATACTCGCTGATAGGATGAGAATGGATGTGTGGAGAGCTCTGATGGCCTGTGGTGCAGGCTCGCTCCTGAAAGTGGACCAGAGCAGAGAGACAGAGCATGTTTTCATTAGAAGCTTATTAAATTAGTGAACCTATTTTTTTTTATTTTTAAGTAAATCAAGAAAACTTTGAGTAAATTGAATTGTAGCCACAATTATCATTGTTGTGATCAGTAGTTTGGGACGAGGCCTACAGCAAAGGCAAAAGCTGAGTTTAAAAATCACAGATGCAAATGTCTACACAGAAACATTTACATCAGTGGCATCCCAAAAAGGCCTGGCTTATTACTATGATGTAGAAAGTTAGAGGGCGAAAGACGACTCCCATTAAAGTCCGTCAGGGCTAGCAATACGGTGGGGGGGGGGGGGTTCCGGAAGCGTCACAAGGCTTCTCCTATGGAGTTGGGATGTTGTGATCAGTAGTTATTTTGTTGTACTTACTACTTACTATTTTTGGTGTTTAAAGGCTCAATCGAGTAATGATCTCAGTGCATAGTCTAATTGAAATTAGATATGGGAAGAGTTTTGTGTGAAATGTTTGGTGTTGGAGGAAGGCGTAGGGATCACGCTTCCATGAATTGGTTAATTTGATAGTTTTGAGGGTGTAAGTTATGGTAGGTGGTCTTTGTTGGAAGAGGCCATATGAAAGCGACAGTAAGTTGTGTAAATACACTGATGGAGATGTATACCAAGTCATTAGCATCAGTGACATCCTGACAATGAGGCCAAACTGATGACTGTGATGTGTATCAGGTTTAGAGGATCTAAAAGGTAATCTTCAGTAAAGCCCATTAGGGCTAGGAACAGAGGGGTGGTGTGGCAACCGGGGTCATCACAAGGTGGGTGTCTTCCGCTATGGAGATCAGGAGAGAAAGATCAAGGTTATGTACTCCAAGGATACATCAAGGTTATGTAAAATAACCTTGATGAAAATGAACTTTTATTTAAAGATTGTTGCACTGAAAAGACAGAACCATAGCTTAACAATATTTAAAGGGAAAGTATCAGAGTTGCAGTGTAGTGAGACAAATACAGACATTATCGTTCAAAAATAAGTTGCTAAGATTAAGCATTACCTATAACAGTTTTAACTGAAAAGAATACTTTTTGTTTCAAATATCCTAGTTGTAAACATTCTGGGTCAAACATAGGATACCCTTGAATTTTTGGTCCACAGAAATTACTAAAAGTTATGAATAATAGTAAATGTTTTAATAGAATTAAATTTATGTTTATAATTGATTTATATTTAGTGTCTTATGAGGACACTAAAGTAATTCTTTTTTTTTTTTCAATATATACCGGGTGAAAGAATATTTTTATATAACAATGACTGTATTCCTCAGTCTGAATCCTTCTGCATTCAACTTTGTCATAATAATAAAAAACTGATTAACCTAGGGCTACAGATTTTAAAACATTAACAGAAAATGATTTACATGTATAAAATAATTGTGAGTTTATAACTGAGAAATTTTTGTAATTTAATCGTTCAAGTAAAAAATTTCAGCAGATAAACTTATTGTAATGTTACTATTTCTTTAATCTTCAGCTGCTCGATGTATCCTGTAATCGCATATCTTCATTGAGGGGCTTGCAGAACTGTTGCAACTTAGAAGAATTATATGCTGCACACAATGGACTATTTAGCTTAGAGTCGATAATGCCAGTAAAGAAGTTGCATAAATTACGTGCTATTTCACTTAATTATAATCTGGTCGTAGAAAATCATCACTACAGATTATTTCTTATATATCATTTAACTCATCTTGAGGTATTTATTTTTAAATTTTAATAAAAGTTTTATTATCATTATTTTTTAAACCCTATTCTGTTCCATTAATTGTTTAATGAAACCACTCGTATTGATTCTACTAGGAAGTATTTACAGCAATGTTATTACAGAATTTATTATCTATAATGACAAAGTATATGTACTCTGTTCTGACAATTTCTTATAAAAAAAGAATTCTGATTTTAATTTTCATTATATACTTTACACATGGAAAGTACAAGATTGTATCAATTCTATATGAATTTTCATCGCTCAAATCTATTATTGTTTCAGCAGACCCCATCTTAATACTTGAGTGTATATAATAATTATGAACTAAATTTAGGTAATGACATTAATGTTCATTTTATTATTGTACTCTGTTACTTTTAGCAATTGTTAAATTTATTTAGAAGGAATAGTCTAAATAAGTAATGGTGTAGGTGAAAAGTTACTAACTACTGCAGTGGGCAATCTTAGGCAGGTACATTTTATTTAATCAGTGATTGTTATGTGCCACTAGAAGCTATTGTTCTGTGTCTAATAATAAATTTTCATATATAGATACTGAAGATACCGATGCCTAATTTTACCTTTGCAGATACAGCTGCTCATGCTCTCTCCTTTCTTACAGAACCTGTTCATATGCATTCTTAAGTAGGTTTAGTGCTGCTTATACAAATACAGATGGCCATATCTTTGTAAAAATTGTTCTACACAGCAACAGGAAATTGTTGGTCCGTGATCACAGGTTCATCGGTTTTCATTTGTGCTGATTCTGATAACGGCCGGCCCCTCAGACACCCTTCTTTTGAGTAGATAGTTTGAATTATGGAGTCACCAGATAACTGCGCATCATGTTGTTATTGGTTAAATTAAATGTTTACATTGATACAAATTTTTTGGTGATGTGTACACTTATAAAAAGTACTGTTTATATTTGTGTAATATTCAAATGATTTTAAGGAAAGTAGTAATTGAAAATATGGCATATACATTAGGTTTAGGAAACGTATGGAATAGTAATATATGTAATGTTTATGCGTCAAAATCAGAATACTGATAATAATGAAGTTGTCATCAACAAATTATATACCGTTGTATCTATTGAGCACTCATGTTATTTAATATTCGGCTAGGCGATATTAGTATCACCTAATATCATCAACATTATACACACAAGCGGTCTAAATATAATATAGTTATTGCTTTCAGTCAGGTGATTTTAGTGCGATTTGATTATTAGTATAATAGTGTCTATATTTTTTGTGTTTAGTGTAGTACTTTTACATTTATTCTATTTCTGTACAATAAAATTTAATTTAATAGAAATAAATAATAATTAAACAGAAAAAAAATTAAAATTACCTGATTCATAACTGAGCATTTGCAGAACCAAAAACATTGTTGTGAAGATTTTGTAAGATGTAAGAAAAAAAGGAAATAACTTACTGGCACAAACTAAAATTGATGTACCTTCTGGTAAAACATTGTGCAGTTTCTTGACGTAGAAGAAAAATTATGATTTTACGTGAATGACAACAATTAGTTTATACAGTAACTAAAGGTACTAACACAAAATGCTTAAAATAAAAGAACTTAATGTAGATCAATTTTCTACTGATTGAGATAGGTTAGAAATTTTTTTTTGCAAAAATCTTAGTATCAGAATAACTACATTCATGTGAAAACTTAGTAATTCATAAAATGTTAATGATATACTATTGATATTCAATAATTATTAATTATAATTTAAGGAAATCAAACAAGAGAGTTAAGAGAGTTTTATTTATAAAAGAAATGTGCTAATATCATGTGCTAGACCAGGCGTGGCCAACAGTTTATGTATCCGGGCCGAATTGGGAAAAAAAACGTTTTTCACTGGCCGAACGAAATATTAAAAATAAAAAAAATATTAAAATAAAAAAAAGATTTATTTAAGTAAACAAAATTTTATTATGGAATTTGTTATACTCTTGTTTAGATTCATTAAAGAAAAATTTCGTTCACAAGTATAAGTTGAGATGAAGATTACTAAATATTTCTTGGCAAGTATTTTTAAACTTCCGTATTTTCCATTATTCAGCTGCTTATATGAAGCAACTGAATAATGCTAATATTGACAAATTTTTCGCGGGCCGCATAAATTGATTATGCGGGCCGTATGTTGGCCACATCTGCGCTAGACCCTTGGCAGAATTGTAAATTTCGTTTGCTGTGAGGCTTACAAGTCTCTTTGTGGGTTGTCTGTCCTTTCCTTAATTAATTCCTTCTTTCATGAGCACATGTTAGACAATTTTATTATTGCTGTCATACTTCCTTGATGGCGTAGTCATATGCGGAAACAAGTTGTTTGTTTCTTCATCCACCAAAGATGCGAAAAAAAAATTATTACACATGTCATATTCCACACAGGAGGAGGATGCCATCAAAAACGTTGCTATGGGTCATGTCGTAGTAAATGACATAAATTTCTTGAAAAATTAAAAAGTTTAATTTTTAAATAACATGTCTGTCAATAATATAACTAAATAAATTCGTCTTTATTAGCCGAGTCCTAGAATCACACATATTTTAACGTTAATTTTACCCCAATAGTGTTTTTTTTTTTTTGTTAACTGTAAATTTATTTAGAAGTTTCTATATATTTTTATTTCAGTTTGATTTGTTTTTCTCAGATTTTATTTTAAAACATTACTTATATCTTATTTAATTAGCCATTAGATGATTTTATTTACTTCTATGTTTGATATACCAGATATTATAAAATATTTTTCTAAAGTTAATTCTTTTAAGAATCATATTCTTCTGTAATAATGTAGAAAATTATATTAATTTGATCAACCTAAATATAGAATAAAATATAAAGTAGGATGACACTTATTTTAATAAGTAGGATGATGCTAGAAATTCGCGAAAGTGCTTTGATTGATCAAATTAATATAATTATTATAAATATAACTTTAAATATTAGAAATTAACTGAGTAAATTTCAACGTTCAAACAAAATTGTTAAAATATTAGGTATAACAATGAACTTGTAATGATACTCCTAACACAATGTACTTTTAATTATTAAAAGTGCCCTGTTAGGAGTATCATTGCAAGTTCTAATTTTTAGTACTTCGTTGACAAGTACATTGATTTTTAGATTAAAAAATTTCAATTCTTAAAGATTTAATTCTATATAATTTCAAGTGATCAGCAAGAGAAAAAATTGTGTGCGCAAGTATACCCGCATTACAGATATTATTGTAGGGTAGAGTAAGGCAGTAAACATCTAGAAAAATAAAAAGGATGTGAAGTAGAATTAAATACAGATAGATGAATACATGCTTTTTAAACCAGTTCTCACTCAGAGGTCATTGAAGTTAAAACAATGTCAGATGCGATCGATATTTTGATCGGTTGTGTACCATTAATATTTAGTTGCTAGTGAATGCTACTGCAATTAGCCAAAAATAATGCATAATTTTAACTGTATCTTATACTGAGATCATCTGCTGTTCTCAGTTTATAAATGGTGCTAAAGTCAAGGAAGAAGAAGAAGCTATGGCGATGGAAGAATTATCTGGTGTTATCGATCCGGATTATTTACTCAAAGAATACAGAGGAATACAGTTGCCTCATATAACAAGACTTGTGCTATCGAAATGCAGTATTAAAGCTGTAAGCATTTAAATTAAAACATTATTGCTAGTAGAATATGAAATTTATTAAAATGTATTTTACTGTGCATAAAAAATATATTTATAGCTGATAAAACTAAATACTCATTTAATTTATTGGCTGGGCATGATAAAATACAAACACAGTTTTTTCTAAAGTATGAAAATTAAATTGT
Organism: Lycorma delicatula; assembly: GCF_047948215.1. Taxonomy (NCBI): domain Eukaryota; kingdom Metazoa; phylum Arthropoda; class Insecta; order Hemiptera; family Fulgoridae; genus Lycorma; species Lycorma delicatula. The sequence continues at coordinate 161,473,813 of NC_134460.1, read as the reverse complement.
TTGTGTATTTCTGAATAAATTCAGATAGTGAGTAAATTAGGTTTTTTAAACTTTTTTTATTGTAAACAGGTGTTTGCTTACAACCTATGTGTCACATGCATTTTTGTTTAGCTTTACATTACTTATTTCAAGTAACTTTCTCTTGTTATTCTACAAAATAAAATAAAAATTGTGAATTTCATATTTTCACTAGCCTGTTGTTGCTGTATAAATAGATTATAAAAAAATTCTTTTAACCATTCTATTATGAAAATGATTTAGCTTTATAATTGCAAAAAATAATTACTATGGTGGATAGCCTATTTATTTTAAATTCAATAAGTTTAAACCTATATTTTTTCAGACTCATATTAATTTTAATTTAGTGAATTTCTTGCAGTAAATTAGAAAGGAAAGGAAGATTTTAAATCAGGTAAATATTATTAAATTATTGTCTCTTAATATTGTTGTAAAACTGAATAGGCCAATCACAGGTTTTCTATGTTTTCTTTTTCAGATCTTTCTTTACACAATCTAATAATTTTTTCTTGGTCTTCTTCCTATTATTTTTAAGTTAAATATTTCATATTGCTTTTCCACTCAATGTATCTGTAAGCACCTGAACAGTGTTAATCTACTGTTCAATTCTCACTTGTACTGTTCTACAACCCAAGTGTTATTTTATTAGTGTTTTTCGGTAAATCTATTCTTGTCTTTACTATTGTGCTTCTTAAAAACTTCATTTCAATTACCTATATTTTACTGCTTTTTTTTACACTTAGTTGGTACACATCTATAATTAACTTCTAATCCTTTGATAAAATCCTCTTGCCATCCTCAGATATTTCACGGGTTTTAACAATTTCCAGTACCTATTTTATATTTCCAGATTGCCTCTTACATGCCAATCATTCCTTTTTGAATACATTTTTTCCCAAAGTAACCAATATCATGCTTCTGTCTCCCTGTTACTTCTCTACATACTAATTGATTTCATCTGTAAAAATGATAAAATAACAAATACGAGAGTCTATTACCTCATCTTAGTCCGGTTTTATCTTATTATCCTTTAAAGATTTTTATAATTTATTGAGACACTCCTTTCCTCCATAATGTCACTCATATTTACCTACAAAGGACACTATTTGTAGGTTTCATTCATATTTTTCTGGTCTTTACCAGATTTCCTTGCTCTTCTTGATCATCTGTCCCATGGCAAAGATCAAATTCCACTTTCTCTTTATTATTTTTTCTGATATCAATCAGGGCACAAGTTAACACAGCGTAACTTCAGGTAGTCCTCACACTTATCTACACCTGCAGTCTCCTCACTTATCCATATGTTCAATTCATTCATAAGGATGATATCTTTTAACCATTCAACTGGCAGTTTCAATAAATAAATTTATTTCCACTTTTGATATTGTAATTCCACTTTGATCTCTCGATCTTCTGTCTCTTTTTACCTAACATTCTTAGGTAATACTTATGGCTGTGTAATCATCTCGATGTGTTCAAGCCACCTGATTTTCTAATTTTTTTGTTATATTTGTACTTTTTATGATTTGACATATTTTAATGTTTTTCATTTTTGTTTAATTATGTTTTGCTCGATTTACTTTTCAAAAATTTCATTTTTCCTACCTGGACTCTAGTCCACATTCCTCTTCTGCTTTAACATGGAGTATCGGTTTTATTTTATTAATTACTTTGTATCTACCAGAATAAAAACAAATATTTATTAAACATTTTCCAGCCAAATATGGAATTACAGTACCTTCTGTTTCCTTATGCCTTTCTTTTTCCTGTTTAGCCTCTGGTAATTACCTTTCAGATAATACTTCAGAGGATGATACGTATGAGTGTAAATGAAGGGTAGGCTTGCACAGTCTCAGTTTGACCATTCCTGAGATGTGAGGTTAATTGAAACCCAACCACCAAAGAACACCGGTATCCACGATATTCAAATCCGTGTAAAAATAACTGACTTTACTAGGACTTGAACAATGGAACACACTCGACTTCCAAATCAGCTGATTTGGGAAGACGCATTCACCACTAGACCAAGCCGGTGGGTTGTTTCCTTATGCCTACTTAACATATAAATTAACTGACAAACTATCATAAGCATCTCTTCATGTTCTTTTATAAAAAGGTATTGCATCTTAGTAAAACACAAATAATAATTAAAATAATATAAATTTTTAGTACTTTGTTGATGTCGCATTATTTATTAGTGTTAAAAATAATTTTACTGTCTTTAATTTCAGGTGCATTTAGATGGTAAATGCTTGGTGAATGTTAAAGTACTTGATTTAGAATATAATAGTATAACGTGTTTAAAAGGGATGGCTTCTTTACCTTCACTTAAGGTTCTTAATTTAGGATGGAATAGAGTCTCAACATTTGATGTAATACCTAAATCAGCTTCTGTGTCTTCGACTGAAAAACATGAAGGTGCTAAAACGGCAGTAGAAATGAGTGGTGATGGTAAAGTTCTAAAAAAAAATTCCAAGCATTCATTTTACCCAAATCTGGAAGTACTCTCACTTCATTCCAATCGCATAACGTCATTACTACCTTTACAATTACAAAGTTTTCCGAAATTAAATACATTAATGTTGCAAGATAATGAAATAACATCTTTACAAGGTAAATGGTTCAGTTATATTAATATAATGCTATTTTAATTTAAAATTTGGTAATTGAATCTCCAATGGAATGCTAGAATGCATATGAACTACAAAGACAGATTTATGGAAGGATGTAGACATTGCAGTATTTAAGTGTAAAAATGATATTTTGTACTATGAACTGGTTTTATTTGTTGAACTGTACAAAGCTTACAGGTCTAACATGGAATAGTTAAGAAACAGTATGGGAATAAATAAACTCCTGGAATAGTTATATTTAAAAATTTTAGTCAAAAGAGTTTGTGACATGTCAGAACAATGATGAATACTGACATAGGGAAAACCATTTTTAACATCTCATTTTGACTATCCCTGAATCCTTTTTGACTAGTTTTGGCATGATGTCTGTACATATGTATCTCACATGCTCAAATATGATTAGCTGTTGGATGTAAAATTTTGGATTTAGGACTGTTGTAACATCTAATTGTGCACTCCCCTTTTGACTGCAATCGACTGAACAAAAAGTGTCCAAAAAAGCACAATTTTTGCTTAACTGCAGTAGTAGGCCCTCATTGAGAGCTTTTCAACAATATATCATAAGAGTGGTCCTTATTTTCATTGGTTCCATTGTTATAAGACTTTATAATCAGACTTTTCATTTATTTTTTTAACTATTTTTTTAATTTAAATATATTGATTTATTAATAAAATTATTAACCACTGATTGTAAAAAGTTTTGATAAGTAATAATTCAAGTTATTAATGAAATAAAATTTTATGCACATTTCATTAAAAAAAAAAAATGTGTATGTGTAATTTAATAAGGCGTACAAGGAAGTCATGTGTTGAAAACATGAGATTTTTTAAAAACAAAAATTACAATAATTTTAGATTCTGGATGAATGAATAATGATTTTATATGCTAATAGATTTATGAAAAAAAAGAAATTGACCAGAAATTTCTATTTTCAAGAAGTAAAAATTAAATTTCAGTTGTTTAATTTTCAGTCCAAAATTTAATTTAATAAATATAACTATATAAATATATATATATATTATGCAGTTCATGTCAGGAATGGATAAATAAAAAAAGAAACTGCTCCTACATTTGCTTGGATGGATCAAGAGAAACTGTGGTAAAATCTTGATTAGAGCATTTCTGAATATCCATATATAAATAATAAAATAATAAATCTGTGATTTAAGTCCATAGTAATTATTTAAAATATACACACATATTGTGTTTAATGAAGACATCTTATGAGGTAAATACTAGAATTTTCGTCATTTTAAATAATTATGTTTAGATTTAGATCCAATTGTGTCACCTACAAAGAGGAGAAATAGTATTATATTATAATCTGTAAAGATAATTTTAATTTCTCAATGCTATAATTACAAACTATCATTTTCTCCCACATTTTCATAGTACATATCTACATCCACATGACATTTGTTTCTTCAATCAGATAATTTCTGTATTATTATTGTCGCCTTATTTAACAAGTTTCTTTAATATCCCTTAACCTAAATATATTGTTTCTAAAAGGAAAAAAAAAAACCTTCACTATTCCCATTTCTAAGGAAATTGAATTTTCAATGAAAAGAACAATACAGTTGTTAAAATTTACAAACACGTTCTGTAAAAGCTATGTAGAAAGCATCTAGTGTCCTGAATTAATTCTTATTTTTAAAGTTATTTTCTCTATAAAATTGCCTATTAGATAAAAATATGATTGGTGCGACTCATAATAACAGTAGATTAATAATTTAAATACTATATCAACAAATAAGAAAATTAAATCTATTCTTAGTTTCTTTATTCTTAAAAGGTACACACTCATATTGAAATCAGGATCTTTAATGTTCCTTTCTTCTCAACAACAGACGATTAAGTAATTGTGTTCAAGGTAATTAAGCCTAAAACAAATAGTGTAATTTATAAGCCACATTCTTAGAAGAAGATGAAGAAATAATGAGTTCTAATCATACTATGATTACAATGTCTAATCAAAGATGTAAAAAGAGAAAACTGTTTTATACTGATGAAAACTAAAATGCCAATGTAGAAAAAAATAGGAGGAAGAAACACAGTTTGAAAGTACAGGCTGAGTGAAAGAAACGAATGAGGAAGTAAACTTTCAGAATTTTGCAACAAATATAAACTAGTAATTGCAAACAATCCTTTTAAAAATGTAAAATGGATAATAAATACTAAATGATAAAAGGAAGATAACTAATAGACTGTTATGTAATGGTTAAGCAGAAATTTCAAAACCAAATTATTTAGCGTAAAACATATCCAGGAACAGTTATTCTGATATTCAAACAGATTTTAATGGGTTAAATTTGAAGAAACTAAAGTAAAAGGTGTGAACAAAGAATTAAACAAAGGAGAGAAAATGAAAATAAGAAACAGAACGAACAGGTTAGGTCTAGAAATTACCACAAAAATAAAAGTAAAATTCATGAAGAAATAATTAACACAGAAAAATGATCTCGGCTAGAAAGATAAAATATGGAAAATCATTAGAATTGATCAATGTACACAGAAAGTATAAGAATACCAAAAATGATAAAGCAGAGAAATTATATTGACTCAAAATAGCATAGGGAAGACTGGTTGAAAGAACATAGACAACATAATAAAGCAAACAGAAAGAAAGTTGTGGGAAATGAAGCCTAATGTAATAAAGCGTTCAAGATGTAAGATTGGTGTTACTGAGAGAAAGATAATTAATAGATGATAGGAATTTGTAGGACTATACAGCACCAGAAAAATTATCTATGCTGTAGGAGAAAAAATTGATGTCAGAGGAGACTGTAGTATGATCTGAATTTGACAGTATTTTGAAATAATAAACAGAAAGAGTTTACAGTATACTTCTGAATTACTCTGTTGGGAGAAGTATGATAGAATTCACTTTGCAAATTAACATGCAAAATTTAGAAACTAGAGAAGTAGTCTCAGATGTCAATATAAAAACATTAGTACATTATTTACTAAATAAAGACAGAAAGAGAGAGAGAGAGAGAGAGAGAAGTTAAGTGAGGGACATACTGCACTGTGGTTTTAATAACTCTTTCTTTCAAATTATTAAATCAACTAACTTATTGTTTACTAGATAAAGGCTGATATAATTTCACAAGAATTTGGGAACATAAGATAAAACTTAGCCGTTGAATTATGTTAGAAGGGGAGGTAGAAAGAAAATAAATAAAACAATATATACATAACTTTTGTAGATGGTGAAAGAAATAGTATTTTAATATAGTATATTGTAATAGTATTGTAAAGTAGCTATAATTAGAGTAGAAAGTGAGGAAAGGGAAGTTTCTACAGAGAAAGAAGTACCTTCCCATTTGAGTTTTTATTTGTGTGGAAGAAGCGATATAATAGCCTAGTAACAAGAATACAATCTCACTCAACTACTGCATATTATTTGATGCTGTCTGTCTTATACTGTGATGAGTGCAAAACAACTGAGAAGAGGGAAAGAGTTTTGTAATTTAACTGAGTCCAGGATTATTTTCAGAAGAGGGACAAGATGCAAGAAAGGAAAATATATATATAGATAGTTAATGAGTATAAACATGATAGTTTTAATCATTAAAAACACATTTTCGTGTGTGAAGGTAAGCATTTAATAGGATTAGGCAAGATTTAAACATATTTTTAACAAAAATTATTCCTGAATTCAACAGCCATATTATAAACAATGTCTCATCTAAATTGCTGAGATATTGTTAATTATTTGGTTGATCCGTTACTACAATATTATGAAACATAATAGATTGATTTTTTGATTGCATCTTAATAGGACCGTGCTTGTGTTCAATTAGTTAAAAACTATTTTAAGTATATCAATTTTGTTTTAATAACAAAACAAAATTTATGTACTAAAACAAAATTGAGTAATAATAAGAAGAGAAGCGTTCCTTAAAAAGAAGGGAATGGTGTAAGGTCTTCCTTCATGTAATTCTAAACTTACATTTGATCAACCATATTTTTTGGCCTGGTCAATAAAAAATTCTCATATTTGTACTTTTCAATATCAAATTTATTTTATTTTTCTGTTTATGATAGAAATATTTTTGTTGAAGTATTTTTTGAATGAAAGTCTATTATGCATAAAATATTGGTTAAATTATAATTTCCTAGCCTTACAAATTAACAAAACACTTTATAACATTCTCTAACCACTGCGATTCTGCACCAAATACTTTTACCATTAATATAGATAATGAATTAATTAAAAGATATAATAATACCAAATAGTAAGGCATTATAATCGACTCAAATATTATATGGAACTATCACATACAAATCTTAGATACATTACCTACATTCTAGGAAGATTACAAAAATTATGTACGGTTTATATTGTAACATAGGGAATTTTAGCATGGGGTTCTGTAAATAAAACAGTTTATGAACTTATCAAAATAATGCATGAAAAAATGATTAAAATAGTCTTTAAGAGTAAGATAAAAATAAAAAAGAAATACCGTTGAACTTGAGAAAAAAGGTATGTTTTAGAATCTATTAGTCATCATTACAGTAAATTGAAAGTACATTTTTATTGAAGTGTTAGTAGCAAAATAAATAATAATTTACAGTTACCCAAACTCAATAATGAAATTGGCAAAAAAAAAATCACAAATTTATTGCTTATAAATATTTCAACAAGCTTTCTCAAAGCTTTAAAAATACAGCAACAAAAAACTTTAAAATAAAATTAAAGAATAAGTTTTTATAAATATAAAAACTATGGAAATCAAAGAATTTATATAATTAGCATTGCTTAAAGGTATATATATTGAGTAAATACTACTAATTAAACTTAGCATATGAATAAATAATTATCAAATTTGTAACTAGTTTTAAGGTTGTATACATGCTGCATACAGATAATATCGATATCTGCAGTATATGATTGATATATGCTATACTGTATATTACTTACTAACCCACTGCGTTAGTTAACGTGTTTAAACTCGTCACAAAATTAGCTGAGTTTTTAAGTCAAGAGTTCCTAAGATTTGAATCCTTGTAAAGGCAGGTGCTTTTATATGGATCTGAATGGTAGACTGTGTGGGTAATAGTGTTCTTTGCTTTGTATTAACTGTTCTTTGTTTCTATTAACCATCCACCTCAGAAGCAGTTGACCTGAGTCTGTTCCAGATTATATGTTTACCGGTACATATACACTTATACACTGCACTACATCTGCAGTTATGTCAAAACTGGCAAGCCGGTAGCAGTAATTACATTTACCTATACACACACAACCAGACTAGACCCTGACAGTAACTGGAAATCTGATTGAAGAAATATTTATTGTATATTACTTTTGTAACCTGTTATCAATAAATAAATAAATATTAATTACTGTATTTGTCATTAGGATTAATCGGTATGAAAAAATTACGATGTCTAGTATTAGATAAGAATAAAATTAGCAACATTTCAGCAGAAGATTTTGAAGATGTTGCTACAGTAATATCTGAATTGTACTTAGAAAGTAATAGTCTAAGAAGCCTGAAATTCTTAAAAAAATGCAGTAAACTTAAGAGGCTGTTCTTAGCACAAAATAGAATACAGGTAATATATTGTTGTACACAATCTGTAGAAAATATTCCAGGACTAAGACTATAAAAACAAAACTATTAGTGCAGTCTCCGGGTGAGGTTGTTACTTGAGAGAAGTTGTGAATGTATTTTTGTGCCTACTGTCAGATTTAAAAAAAATAAAACTAGCAAACCTAGTCTTGTTTATTGCTGAATAAAAGTGCTACAGAAACAATAAAACAAGCACATGGTGATGAAGCTATGTCTTGTTAGAGTGGTTTGCTCTTTTTCATGTTGGTCAGATATTATTAGAAGACAACTGGGGAGGGGGAGGGGTAACCTGCTGTAGCGAAACATCATCAAACCTGTGTGTGAATTACTGATTGTCATCTAATGTGTGTTATTTGTTACTACTGTCTACCAAGATGCCTAGAATTGTTTATTGAAATGAATTCATTGTGTGCCACTGCATTTTCACAAAATCAAGGACCAATTTCTGCTTCATGACAATGTCCAGGTAACATAGCCATCATTGTACAGCAGTCTTTGGCTAAACGACATGTGACAGATTTGGTACAACCCTTACAGATTATTTTCTATTTTTTAAAGTTGAGCCAATGAAGGGGGAGGAGTATGTCCATAGAGTGTTACAAGCACCCTACAAAAGTGATCTAAATGTTGTCACATTGTAGGGTAGAACTTAAAATATGAATAAATTTTTTTTATTTTTATTTTTGTAGCCTCAGCCCTGGAAGTTTTGTATAAACTACGTAAATTAAAATAATTTTAAATAATTAATAAATACACTTGTACTCATAATTCTAATACCTTTTTTTAAATGAATACTTCTCTTCTTCTTCTTCTTAGGAGTAAATTTAATAAATAACAATTATGAATGGTGCACTTTGATTAATATGTAATATATGATAAGATAATTTAGTTTAAATTGCAACCCTCCACATTTTGGTAAATCTTCTAGGAAACCATTTATGAATTCTAATTCTCAATCATAACTATATAAATTACATTCATTATTTAAACAAATACATTTTTAAAAATTCTCTCCTTGTACTCTCTTTGGTAAAATCATTGTCTTGATTTAATACAAGGGCTGTCCAGAAAGTAACATACATTTTGAAATAAAAAACCAACCAAATAAAAAAAAAATATTATACACATTTGAAACTATTTTTCTACATAATTGCCATTTAAATTGAGGCACTTATCATAATATGCATAAGCTTTACAATTCTTTCTCTGCAAAAATCTCCGCTTTAAAATAAGTCATTGAGCGTGCAATGTAATAAAATAAGGATGTGGACAAATGAATTAAAATTTTTCTGAACTGTACAGATTGGCTTGAGAATTTCTGGAGCCTTCATGAATCTCTGTACTGTGTGAACTCATATGGCAAACATACATAACAAATCATCTGCATTCATGTATTATATGTTAAAGCTATGATCCTTCTTTAAGGTCAAAAATTAACCTTTGTCTTCCCAATTTTTATATTGGAAAATGTCCTCCCACATTTCATATCTTTGGAATTTTCAGACAGGTTGTAGATAAGGATTATCTTGGTTATGCAATCTATATGGTAAACCCCAGTCAGAGGTGAATGTAGGCTAATCACTTGCTAATTTACATTGACAGAAGTAATGTGCCATTGCCATCAATCATTAACATATGAAAACAGCATGTTAGGGAACTACAAATGTTCACATTGGTTATCTACAGGAAATAATTTTTATAGCTTTTAGTAATCTGTTCCAGGTGTTGTAGAGCTGTTAGGAAGTAGTTTAGCATGTTACTCTAAGAATTTAGGAGCAAGACTTTCAGCACAAGGACTTTTGTATCTGGAATTCTCTCATCCTGTGGGTCGAATTATGACATTTCAGTTCTACTGTAATTTTTTAAGTCATCTCTGAGATGGCTGTGAGGCTACAGTAAGAATGTGTTATGTATGTCAATAATATACATGTTCATGTCTTCCTATAGTATACATCTTCATGCTAACAATACATTGTTGGGAAAACACATCCTGAGACCCTGGATAAGACAGTAAACTTATCTTACAGTTCGAGCAATACATCTTGGAAGTTTTGCAATAATTAGAATATTCCGGTGAGAAGGAGGGATCACCATTAAATTAAACTGGGTGTGAAGTAAGAAAAATGGATCAATTAAAGGCACATTTAATTAATTAGCTCTGGTAGATTCAGACCATCAAAGTTAAGAAATGTCAAAGAACACTAGGTGTAGTATTCTTGCTAGCATTGGCATTTATTACAAGTTAATGATCATAGATGTTGAACTGACAAGACAAACATTGGAAACAGTTGAGGCATGGAAAAAATTCATAAAAACGTATTCATTAACGTATGGAGGTCATACGTTAATGGAGGTCATTAACGTATGACCTCCACCGTCTTTAAGAAGGTGGAGGTCATACGTTAATAAGATGAATTAAACATTTTTTCAGGATAGTTTTGGTAAGTAGTTTTAAGTAGCACTTAAAATTTTCCAAATCCAAATTACAAGAATGTAAACAAATGGATCCACAAAATTAAGTTCAGCATTTGTTGCTGGCATTAGGAAGTTGAAGCGGGGGGGGGGGGGATGTTAAACCCTTGATATAATCAAGAGTTTAACAGTAAAATCATAAAACAGATTATATCTGTCTTATGATTTTAGTTACTGTTTTATTCATTTATAAAAGATTATCATGCCTATGTTAAAAATATTATGTATGTAATTTTTATCAGTTAGCTTTGTTAAGCTATTACTGAAATTAATTCAGATAGGTTTATAGAGAATGTATTATGGATTCATTTAGCACTAGTAAGTCAAAAATGTATCTTTGAATGCAACAAAAAATACAAAGCCAAAACATGTTTCTGCTGAGAATGGGCAAAAAATATTAGAAATGTCTTTCAACAAATAAAATTCATGGAATTACATCAGCTTTTAGATTTGCCACTAAAAATAGAAAAATAAGAGCCTAATTTGAAAAGTTGAAAACTAAATCATTCTTTGGATTTGTATTTTATTTACAAAAAGTGTAGTGTACTAAATCAGTTTATAACAAAAACCTTGGGACAATAAAGACTGTCCTGTTCTGTGTGAAAAAGCTCATCGAATTGGTTGAAGAAAGACTGGTGAGAAACTCTCATTGTGACATTTTTAATTGGGCTGAGGCGTACAATGATTCCTGCGAATTCATATGTGAAATGTCAGCATTCACAGGAAATTCATCTAAGATGCTTTTGGACAAGTCGATTATTGCGATTGATGTGTGTACTACTGCTTGCTTGAAGTATGTACAATGCTTCTTCAAAGAACTTCCAAATTGTTTGCGATTTATGCTTTTCTGCAACATTGAAACAAAGTTACAATGAAGCTATATTCCACTTTTAAAGAAGTTATTTTGAATATCCCAATTACCTAAGGTGCATGCAGTATTCTTTCACATAATTCTCAATTCATAATTATTATATATATAATAATAATAACATTAATATGCATATTATATGTTTTTCATTATAAAAAGTTTTATGGTATTAAATAAAAGTTATAAGAACATACAAATGTAATGATTAAATGTGACTTAATTAATGGCCAGATGAATTCATAATATATTTTGTATATACAATTCCTGATGTATATATATATTACTTTATAAAAATATTTATAATATTAATAATATCTTATTATTGTAAAAATAAATACGTATTAATTAATGAATACATATTACTTTATCATATATAACAATTTTTACCATCAGTTCTAAAATTAAACTGACTGAACCAATGCCAAAAGCAATATTACACATTAAACTTCAATTGAAGTTTCAAAAAAAAAGTGAGTTTTTCAAAAAACTAATCAATGAATTATGGGCCAACATTTTTTACACACTAATTATAGAGTAATTAACAAAAATCTGAAAAAAAATTTGACATTCTATGACCTTAAGCTGAAGTTAGGTGTTATCTAATGGATAACAAGGAGAATTTAATCAACAAAGTGAAAGCAGTGTTTGCACAAAATTGATTATACAGGAAGAACAAATACCATATTCATTTGTCCTAGCAAAAAGGAGACTTTTCAAGTATTAACAAACAGAATTATTAGTATCAGATGTAAAAGAATCTTATATTTTGAACCCTTGTTTTTTTTTTGTAATACAACTTCATTGAGAGAGTTGTCTGTAGCCAACATATTAACTTTAATGTGCTGTTACGGTTTATTAACTTTCTGGTAAAAAAATTCATAAAGTTTGGAACCGACTGTGGTACCAACAAAATTTTCACTGCTGAAAAATATGGTGTTCTCTCCATATTATAGAAGAATCCAGAGGTTCTAAAAAAATATTTCCATGGTGACTCATCACACTTGAGAGGTGACGTTTTGTGGCCAGCATATTCATCCAGTGTTTCTACTCAAGATTTTTTCTCTGATTAAGTTCAAATGGAGACCCAAGAGAACAAATGAAGTGAAAGCTACTTTGAACTAAAATAAATTGATAAGACAAAAGAAACAAATAAGGTAATCATTTATTATTCAAGTTCAGGTCCAACAGAATATCATACCATGAAATTATAATTATATTATTTACTTATCATATTTTTAGTATAACTATAAATATATTTGCCGTAGGTTATTCATAGATGCCTATTTACAACAGAACATTTTTAATCTCTTTATATTTTACTAGATTTGAATTACAAAAACTAATGTATTTTATCTTTATGTCCACTAGGAGCCACAAGAATTAAAAAACTTGGATAACTTAGGATTACAAGAAACAACTTTATGGGGTAATGCAATCAGTCGCCTTAGTAATTATCATACATTAGTGTTAGAAAGCACACCGGACTTATTTAGATTTGATGGAGTTTTTTTACAACAATATGAACCAGAAAAACCAAAAAAAAAGAAAGAAATACTGACTGAATTAGACAAAGAACTGGTTACTTACAAAGATCACACAGAATCAAACTCTCAAATAAGTAACGAATAATAGAAAAATTATATCCGTATTCTTGTTGTGCAGTACTATTGAGTTTAAAATAGAAGTGTCTTGAATAACTATTCTTTTGTAACTGTTAATAAAGAAAATGAAATGAAATTATATATTAGTAGTTTCTTCTTTTACTATGTTCTAAAAGTTTGTATCAATATGAGAAAAAGACAGGCAATTTGTAAGTAGTATGTGTAACTTGAAAATTTATATATAGCAGGAAATAATCTATTTTACTGCTATATGGCAGTAAGTGAATTCTGAATAAATCAAAAATGAAAGATTAATAGTCAAAAATGAATGGTTTAATACACATTAAAAAATGAAATTCATATCTGCATTTTACATGATTGTTACGAATTACTATTATTTACAATGCAATATTTATTTTGTTAAAGTTCACTCGTTTACTCCAGATTTAATACACTTTATTATACTGCAGGTTGGCAGGGCTTTATAGACAATTGACTGTAGAAAAGCTAACATGAAACTAAACTTGTTCTATCTTTCTGTGAGATGTCTTATTCCAGTAAAGAACTGTTCAAAGCCTTTAAAATATAAAAACCTTTTGAGCAAACAAAAACTAAAAAACTGAGGGCAACAATTTCTGATCTGAATAAATTCCAGTGTCTTTTGAGTGGTATGATGGAGGCTTAATTATCATGCAGAATTATGCCTTTTGAGACAACCAGAACATCTCTTCCTTAAGTTTAATTTTATTTTTTAGCATGTCAAAACTGATTGTTGTGTTCTAAATAATTGCAATAAATTAGGCATGCCTAATCCCAAAACTGTCAGCACTTTATTGGCCGATGCATAAGTTTTGAGCTTTTTCCTGGTGGATGAACTGTGATTGGATTCGGGCTTAAAATGACAAATCCAAGTTTCATCCTGCTTATTATGCGATTATTTTTTCCTAAAAATGCATTATTTTCACTACCTTGGAACCCATCTCAAATCTGTCTTTGCGAATAAGATCACCGTTTCCATTTGTCTCAATTATTGACAAATCTTCATATTAAGTAATTGTTTGTTTGCTGTTTGTTTCGCATGAAATTTCATTCATTTAGTGCAGTAATGAATTTCAAAGAAATCGGTTTTAAAAGTAATTGTAGCCAAAAATAAAGACAGATTAAGGGATGATTTTTTTTTAAAGATTTTATCCTACCTTTGTAAGTTCAGAGCCAAGATTTACTTATTAAATTTGTAGCTACTTATTCCATTCATTTAACTCTTAACCAATGGTGGCTTAGTATAGGTGCTGTGGAACTGCAGCACCCCTATTTCCACTTTGTATTATCGATAACATTTAATATACGTGTATAATGAATGAGTCCTTTTTTCTTTATATTTGTACAAAATATAATCCTTAAGCTTAATTTCAGTAGCCATCCCCTAGTTTATGAAAAAGATACAAAAATCTTTATATGGAACCATGGAAAACGTTTGTTTATGGCCTTGAAAAGGCCCAGAAAATATTTTCTGGAGCAGCACCACCCACTAATTTTATCTGTGAGCCGCCACTGCTCTTAAGTACTCGGAAAACCATATTTGAAATATTATGAAAACTAAAATAATGTGTATTAAAACATATTTTTGTGAGATAGGAAAGACCGAATTGGAAATTTGCTTTATATTCAATGCCTCGTAAACTTGCTATAAGGATACTGCACAGATAACATTTAATTTTGTGGAGTCCCTTTCATAGGAATTTTCTATCCCTCACATATGGACATTGTGTAAGTTACTTTTTCACCAAAATGAAATGTTAATCATCACCAAACAGTATGATCCAGATGTAATTTTCATGCTGGAACATTTCAATCACAAATTCTGTATGCATAACATAGGCTTCTGTATCCACATGTCAGTAGGCTTAAAGCCCATAACAAATGAAAACAGTATATTTCCATATGTAAGCTTTTCCTAAAAACATTCCATAATGTAATCACTGACATTGACACTTCAGGACCGGCCTTCCAAACAAATTTTTTAGAACTACGCAGGAAAACATTTTCAACAGTCATCCTTTACTTTACCGTTTACACAGATGAATGTTACTGTCACTCAGAGAAAGTTATTTCAATTAAACTTCTATGCAATGGATGTTGAACTAGAAAATCACATTTAGCAAACTACAAAAGACCCAAGGCTTTCTATTCAGGAGTCACCAACTTTTACTAGTGCACTGTCAAGCGAAAAGATTACAATTAAAACTGTAATTTTTACTTTTTGATTCTAGTCTTAAATAACACTGTACACCTTATCCAATAGATATTATTAAAATATTAATTCAAACATTCTATTTTTGTACATCCATCCTGTAGAACTATTTTTATGTTACCATCATTATAAAAAAGATCTGATAGAATTTTAAAACATCATCTAGAAATTTCTGGATAAAAGATGCTGATGCTCCAGTAAGGTTGGAGAGAATTTAAATTACCCGGATCAACCTTCATGTGAATAAAAATGAGCTGCTGGGGAATCAGAGAGCTACAGACAGACTCACATTTTAATAATCATCATCTTAAGTTCTTTTACAAAAGGATTAACAAATATGAAATTAAGGTTAAGTATAATAAATTTAATGATCAAGTTGGCCAACAGCTCATAGAATTTCAAATAGCAGCAAAAAAAAAGAAAACAGGTTTTAGTATTCAGGAATAACTCTTTTCAACATAAAAGCTTTTTCAAGAAAAATCTATACGTTATCTGAGTTTATATGTATGAGTTCAGTGATTTTACTTTTACTGAAGAATATAAATATGATTAATTTTTTCTGATAATTTTATATAAATATTCTAAAATATGTAAAGAATATTTTATATATTTTACATTGTTTAAGTCATTAATTCAGTATGGTATAATCGGGTAGTAAGGAACCTTTCCTATGGCCTTTACTCCTTTAAATACAAAGAAAGATTTTTGAGGATAATCTTTTAATTGCCTTTGATCTTCAGATTTTTTTTTTTAAATTTAGAAGTTTTAATATAGCAATAGCTTCTTTTTAAAGCTATTTTGTGATGTATGATTTGAGTGGCTTATATATATGTTCTTCACAGCCCTCTCACTCTTTCACCAGTTTGATGCTCTTGATATTAATGACAATAACAAAACTGTTCTCTACAATTTCAAATATAGAAAAAAAAATCTAAGATAATCCACAAAGCTCAATTATTATATAAAAAGTGAGAAAAAAATTTAAAACATTACCCCCAGTAAATACATTTTGATTTATTACAATCAAAATATTTTATTAACAATTTTTTTTTGTACTAAACCAGGCATATGTAAACTGAAGCAGTTTACAAACCATAGTTCAAATTTTTAATTCATGTTTTTTTCATTTTTTGGTGCTCTTATAAATTATATTAAAATTACTGAAGAGTATGTCATGACAAGATTATGAAATTAAATTACTTGCACAGTGTTTACTTTTATAATAAATTTGTGCTGTGTTTTATTCTAATGTTATACTTTTTTTTATATTTATATTATGTTTTTCAATGAATACTGTGGAATATTAAACAATCCTTGATATTAGACGTAAATAAACATTCTTTAATTAAATGTCTTAGAAGTATTAAAAATAAATAAAAACATTCTTTATGTCTAATATAAAGGATTATTTTTCAGTGATGAGCGTGAAAAAAATCAGTCAAATAGTTTGTCTATTGCAATCATAGAAATGATTGAATTTTTTGCGAAAACAAAAAGTGACCAACCTGAAATGTCAGAGGTGGGGGCATTGTGTCTACGAAAGATGGTCCAGTAATTATACATATTCCAGACGATTAGACGTATATATCCTGCGATAGACATATCCCAGACAATTTAGTATCTTACTTTCTTATGATACAGTATCAACTGTACCTTTAAAAATGTACATAAACTGAAGGGGATGGAATATGTAGTTTGAAGGACTTTTTATTAACTAAGAGAAAAATGAGGGCCAACGCTTTGAAATTAAAAAAGAAATAAAGAAGGCGTTACAGACAAAGAACATTTATTTATTACAAAACCTCCACAATTTCAAATATTTACAATGGGTGAAAAGGAAAATATTTATGATGGAAAATGGCAAGGTGTGAGAAAGGCATATGTGAACTATTGGAGCTACTGGAACAAGATTTCTTGTACCTGATTAATAATACAGGCAACTGGAAAATAGAGAACGGGAATAAGTGAGGATTTGGTGCTAGACTGACCAAAATGGCCCTGGGGTTAGATTATGATATCCTTTGATCTTGTTGAAAATGATAAAAGTGGAAATGCATTCAAATTTTTTTCAAGAATATATATTAGTTGAAAATCAGCAGTTAGGGTATAAAGTTTATGATAGGGCAAAGATGGAGAATGTTAATACATTATAAATCGAGTGGAGGGTAGAATCAAGTTAAAATTTTAACTGATGGTAATGAACAGTTTTTGGTACTTGCATATTTATTGGAGAATAGTAATGTACAATAGAATTGTGATTTTCTCAAGCTGCAGAAATTTTTGAGAAATACTGTCTGAAGAAAACAATTTTAATGGGAGACTGTGATGTGTGTACGGGTCAGCAGCATATTCCTGAGGAATTATATAAGAATAGTAATGTCAATAGTTGTGACTTAAGATCCTTGAAAGCCAAAGTTATTAAAGCCACGGGGAGAGCTATGAAACTTATTTGACAATAATAATTTATTTATAATTAATGGTTGGTGATGAAAAGGGTGTATTTACTTGCACAGGACATTAATTCTTGATCTGAACAGAGACATTTTCTGGTCACTAGCCAGGGTTTGTATCAAAGAGTGTGAGTGAGTGATTGTCAACACTTTGAGATTGAATGGAATGAAAGTTTAGTTCTTGGAAGTTCAGGATAGCTGATAAAAACACTACATTTTACTTGTGGAACAGTGACAATTAACCAATTGTCACCCGTTTAATTAGGTCCATAAATGTCATATATCTGGCAATAAATGTCTGCTTGTGTCACATTCCTTGCGGTCAAAAATCAAATCACAGTCGTATTTCACAATCAATGTTCAATTATTTGAAACATTTCTTCACAAAAAAAACTGTACACAGTGACGCTATGATTGTAAACAGGACCTACATTTGTGCAAGGCATGCTGGGAGCTGAAGTGCATGCGTGCTTCAACAGCCACGCAACATCTACATAGCTACAGTCAATCAGACCTTACTTAAACAACCCTTGTAATTAAACGGACGGCGAGGTGATAATTAAGACTTTGTAACTGCCAGAAATTTTACACGTTATAGCACATCATGCGTTTTGGAAAGGATTTAATGCTAATAGGAAAAATAAGGTACTGAAATACTGCGATATGAAAAAATTATTTAATTTTAAAACTAACGTTATGAATGTAACAAGACTGTTAGATGTAAATCTCTTTACATTGCTGTTTTTAATAAATGTCTTATTAGTTATGGATATATTGAATTAAATGTCTTTTTGTTATTTTAGTTAGCGATAAGATTTGTTGTTTAGGCATAATTTTGCTATTGTCCAGATATGGTATTACAACTGCAATTTATACTGTACAGAATGCTTCCCATACTGATAAGGAATATCTCTAAATGTTCTTGTTTTAATAAAAATTATTTCAGTTTTAATATTTTCTTTCTTTTTTGATATTACTTTTACTTTTTGAATTATTTGGGGATCTTCAGATAACCAAAAAGTTTAATTTTTTAGAATCAGACAGACAGATTAAGTCATGCCATTGTATACTGAAGGTAGCTCTGATTTATGTTTTTCTTGGACTGACTTTTTTTATAAAATTTACTTTTTAATGTGTTTATTTAATTCTGCATGTAAATAAAAGATAAATGATACCATTTATGGTTGCCTCCTGAAAGAACAAGCTGTACAGTCTGTTTGCTTAGGACACAAAAAACATTAACCTTAGGGCTCTCACAAATGTACTGCAAAGTTGTATGAGTGTTTTAGCATATTACTGCTAGTTAGCAGTTATATGCTAATATAACTGCTAAATATGGGGTTCACCCCATATTTAGCAGTTATGGGTGTTCACCCTGCCACTGATGTGAAATGTTGACATCATTTCTACATATAACGTCAGCCAAGCATCATAATCTGTAATGAGTTCAACCATGGTTAGTTTGTATGACTAAGTGCAAACATTTAGGTAATTCGCGGCAAATGGTTTGTGGAATGCCATTCTCTCATGTGATGCCAAGTTTTCTTCAACTGTATGCAAATTTTTCAGATGTTCCATAGCAGCTCAGGAACACCTGATCATCCTGGTGATTTTGTATGATTAACCACCTCCCGATCATGATGCATGAAATTGCATGGTGTCTTATGCCGGCCTACTGGTCAAAGCAAAGTTGCACATCAGCTATACAAGCCGATTAGTGCTATCTAGTTTTTATTTTTATGAACTACACCTTTAATACTATTTGCAGTACTGTTGTTTTTAATTTTTAACATAGTACAATATTTTTAACAGTCTGAATTGGACGTGAACAGCTGTTTTGATTTGTAACTTCGTTGTTGGTTTACATTGCATGTGTAAAAGGCTTCTATGAGTGTTGAGACAGTAAGAGTTTTTAAATGATAGTGACTCTTCTGTTAGTTTTTATAATGTTTCTTAATGACATTGATTCTAGCCATAATGATAAAAATTTAGATTAAAAAAAAATTTTATAAAAATTTTACAGAACCTAATTTATTTGTGCATGATTATGGCCCTAATCATGATTTGTCACAAGGTTCTAATGAGTTTTTCAATAAGAAAAATAGTAGGACGTAAATGAATAATTCCAGCTGCAATAAAATCCCTAAAATCATCTCACCAGTTTATAAAACTTGAAAAATATGTTCAGAATTGTGTACTTTGTAGCTCTAAAAAGATAAAAAGTCAGTCAGGAAGAGGAATTAGGTCTTCATTCAAGTAAGTAAGTAAGTAATAGTGCAATCTCACAATTATATAGAGAGATCTTTCCTTGAGTATCATCAAGAGAGAGATGTTGAAGTGTACCAGAATATTATCCTAGTTTATTATTTTTATATTAATTAACGGTAGGTTTTTTAAGTATAGACCAAATTTTATTACTGTAGCGATAGATATAATAAAATAAACAGTATGTGAATGAAGATCAACCTAAAATCGACGTTTCTTCAAATTAATAAGATAAGTTACCAACATATAGATAGTTGAAATAATGACAGAGAGGGTTAACAGAACAGCCTTTCTCAATGAAGGTTTGGTGCAAAAATAAATTGTTTGCATACTACTACGAGGCTCCGTACTGTATTCTCTACGAAAATTATGTTGAACTGCAGTTGCAAACTGTAAACCAAAAAACACAGCAAGCATGTTCCAACAATATAGGTGGCCAAATTTGGTAGTAATGAACTATATGAGTCAAAACTTGATGTGTTTTGCTATGAAACGAGACCTCCACTGAATGTAAGTTATCTAAATAAATTTTTGTTTGCCTTTAAAGTTGTGAAGTCCTCTTTAAATCATTTTATATTGTATCAGGTATTTGAAATTGTTTGGTTTTGAATTTTTAAGTAAAACTGTAAAAAAACAACACTGCAGCATTTAGACAGAGTGAAAAATCTAGATATGTTTGCATTACAAAACTTAAAATTTGATGAAATTTATCAAAAATTAACATTTTTGCATAATATTTTTTGTAACAGGTATCAATCGGCTTAATATATGAGAAATTAAACAACATTTACAAAGCATTTTATATTATGTTACAAATGTTCTTTTAATGTAACTTTTTTAAATTTCCTTTCAGAAATAAATGAAATAAATGTATGAAATATTAGGAAACATCTATTCTATATAATTATAATATAAAAAAATTTATGTGAAAATAGAAAAAAGTTTATGTACATATTCGATTAAAAAAAAAGCACAAAAATAACAGTTTTCTAGTTTTTCTTTCCTACATTTATTATTTATTTTATCTATTTGATACTAATTATTTAAAAATCACAAGAGCCATCTGGCCATCCATCTCTCCACCTTTCATTCACCAATCTGCAATCAAACTGCGGTTTACCTAATCTTCGGTTAACATTGTTATGAACCCAACACAACCACTGTGTTAATGCTTCTTGACTCTGTACCATGGGTGGACTTGCTCTTAGTCTGAAACAAAATGATAAATTATTAAATCGATAAAAAAAATTTAAACAATTAATTTATTTCTTTGCTCTCTTCAAGTTTGTGTTTACTACAAAGATCATCTTACAGCAGGCAGCATTTTTCAAACTTTTAAAAAGACACATTTTACAGATCCTGCAATTTTAATAAGGAATACCTAGGCTAGGTATTCCTTATTCCTTTATTCTGAATAAACTAATTATTCTGTAGAATAGGTAGATATAATTATAAATAATAAATATAATAAACAAGTAAATCTCAACATTCAGAAAACAACATTTATTTTCAAATCATTATTTAAAATGCAAAAAGAGTCAACAATTACATGTTGTGGGAGTGTTCTTTATGAGTTCAGTGTTTCGGGGTCGTTTTTGCTGTAGGGCAGAATATTAGAAAATTGCATTCTCAGAACTGATAAGTGTCGAGTTTGTTCAGACTTTGGTTTGGTTGTGACATAATATGAAGGTCCTACCCTCAACATATTGAGACGAGACATAAAATTAACATATGTCTTATCTCAATATTCTGTACTAAGTAGTAAGGTAAAACAATTTTAAATATAGAGAAAGAAAATACTTGACACAACCTGTTATTTACAAAAACCAGTCTGTTTCATTAAACTGAAGACTAAGACAAGGATAAAACATAAATTAAAAACTAATATAGATGTCCATTCAAATGTAGTTTATATCCTTGTCTAATTTATATGTAGAAAAACCAAAAAAATAATAAAGGAAAATAATTAAAAGCAGAATAAATTTCAAGAGAAAAAACAAAGATGTTATGATTAGATGATTACGGCATGATTATTTCAATATCAGAGAAAAAGATTAATTATCAGAAAATGGAATTTTAAAATACTAAAGAATAAAACAGAAGAAATGAAATAAGACAGAAAAAGAATAACAATCAGTTAATAGGAAGAGAATACATACCTAGGAATTATCAGAGGCAATAAAATTGTAAATGACAGATAAGGAAAACATCAAAAGCATATGAAAATGGTGAGATAATTTTGTTAAGTAGAGAATACAGGTCTGTTAGAATCAAACAGATGACTTTAGTTCCATGATGGCGAACCTATGACATATATGTCAGAGGTGACATGTGAACTCATTTTGGGTGACATGCATTGACAGAGACAAAAAATTGCATAATTTAAATATTTGTCTCTTGCAATGGTCAGAGTTGGGCATCACTCGAGTAATATGTGTTGTGTAGCAAAGATACATAGTGAAAACATTCACGATAATTTATTCCAATATGTTAATATAAAAAGGTTAAGAATTGTATAGTACAATTCCAAAGAGATTGATCTTTACTCATGGCATTTTATTTTTACTTGACTGACAAAATGCCCAATTCAGAAACGGTCTTGTTATACTCAACATGTGCCTCGGGTTATCTTTGCGTGCGTTTGGGTGCATTCGGCAAACAGATGCACTTGATCGCCGTGTTCATTAGGAGGAAACAGGAGTGGGAGGGTTAGAAGAAAATGATATACAGTCCAACACTGCCTGACAAAACATTCTGCGTGTCGGATAACTGATTATAGCACCATATATTTGTTGGTACATACACTCTTTGAATTGCTTTGTACCAGGAATCAGTGCAAAAACACTGAAAAATGTTAACAGGTAAGAAACCTATCAAACCTTTTATAAAAAAAAAAAAATGCAGAGATTTATTTATTTTTGCAGCCATATGATGGAGAATCAAAAAAATAAAAAAGCAAGATAGGACATCCAATTAAAAAACTGAATTGGACATACAAAAAATTATCAGGTACCAAAGTGAAAAATTACTCATACAGTCAACTTCCAATTATGAGGGAGGAGGTTAGCGGATAATCCAAAATCATAGCCAAATCGTGGCTGATCCTAAAACAATATTTAATAATGTAATGTGTTAAAATGACCTAATACTAATACAGCAATAGAGTATTTACTTGCACTATTATATAAAGGAATAACAATAAATAATAAAATAAAATACAGTACATTACACTACTACATACTTGGTAAAAGGAATATCCAAAGTTTATTCAAAATATATATTAACATGTAACAAATTTTCACTATCACTAATGTCATATGTAAATATACCGTACAAACAGTAATGCATTATCAAACAATTATTAAAAAGTATAATAGCTAACAAAAAAAAAAATTAATGAGTGCACTTTACTCATTTAGATCTTTTTTTTAAAAATAAGACACGATTGATTGTTGTGTTAGTGAGTGAAAACACTTTCTTCTAATTGAACTTCATAATTTGCGTAGCATAATAATATCGCACAATGAACACAATAGTAATGGTGTACTATATATAATACACCATTACGATTTTCAAAAAAAGCACAATTCAAGTAGCAAATGAACGAAGGAGAAAACCTATTACCGAACTATGAAAATCTTAAAACTTTTACTTGGTTATAAGTTTTAAAATTTTTTTTTCAGAGGCATTATAATTAAGCCGCAATGCAGTTAAACTGCTCGTAGATTATCAGGAATTGATTATAATTATATTCAAAACACAGTCTTGTTAATTAGTTTTTATATAACAAGACTTACTATCTTCAGTTGATGAACTTTTTATCCTCTAATTTTGCATGGATTTAAAATATAAAAAGTTCTTTTATTTCATCTCCAAAACTTTATACTTACTACTCTATGACCATCACCGTACCAACCCAAAGAATTTTATATTCACATTTTTTTTTGCAAATTTCTCAATCATTACATACACTAAATTACATTCCATTTCTTAATTTCCTGGTTTAAGAAACAACGATCAATTTTTGTAATATTCAGCATTGCACAATATGAATGAACATAAAGCAAATATTTATGTTTTGATTTTGTTTTCCAATAAGTGTAGGAAAACAAAACAATCAGGGTTAAATTAGGGACAAAGAGATGCATCTCCATCATGACTTCTGTTTTAAATAGAAAAGCTGAATTATGATTAGAATAAGGCTTTTGCGAGTAAAGAGATCATGCAGCTAAAAAAGCATACTTTTAGTCTAAGAACACCATGCAAATTACCTATTAGAGGTAGTTTTATTTTGTTAAAAACAAGTCTTACTTAATGAAAATTACATTAAAAGTAAACCAGCAGTTTATTTTTCTTAGTTAAAAATAAATTTATGACTTTAAAAAAATTTTTGTGTAATTTCTTTAATCACAAATTTTTTTCAACATAGTATTTACAGTTATAATAGTAAAAATCCACTCTGCTTCCACAGTGAATTAATTTATGAACTAAACAACACCTGCTGAATGGATGTACTTTATTAAAAATTATAATTTAGAGCATCTAAATAATTGTGGTTGTCTAAAAAAATATCAATAATGATAAAAACTTACTGATTTCTAAAATGCTCTGCACATGCTTCACACGGATAGAATCTTGAAAAAATTGTAAAAAAGGTTACCATATCTCTCTGCTGCTGGATACTAGGTCTATCTGGATAATATGCTGCCATTGTATGCAGAAACGCCCATGTCTTAGAACCTATACAGAAAGAAGAGAACTATGTATAAATATGCTTTAACTCGACTCATGCTAGCATAAGTTACTTAAAAACTAACACTATATTTATTTCCAAAGTAGTAAAATTCCTATTTCTGACTCTCAATTAGTTAATACATAACTATACACAAGGGAAAAATATTATCTATGATGAAATTAAATTTGAATTTTTTATTCACCATGCAAGTTATTACTGCAAGTATCTACTTCAATCAAGATATTGTAACAAGACCAGTGTAGCGGGCCTGAGTAATGGATTCCTAGCAATTATTATAAAAGTAATAGAAAATGTAATGATCGGAAAGAATCCAGGAAGGGACAAAAAGGAGAAACCTTTTTGTAAAGAATACATCTGTTGCAATTATCTTTCGTTATACTACCCCCTAACATGATATGAACACCTGTTGTACGGTGAGAAGACCAGACTTGGAATTCGTGGGAACAAAAGCCCCAGTCGACTGTTCTCACCTTCGGCTTGAGTCTGGTCCAGCAGGTAAAGCCACTCTAGCACTATAAATAGCCCAGTAGTAAATCAGTTTGGCAGAAAGTTCTGCGAGGTGTTACGGCATTGGTCCCGCATGGGTAGTTCAGCGAGGAGAGGCTGCAAGTTGTATGGAGTTGTGCGAATTCAGCAGAGTTCTGTGAACCAGTCTAGCAAGACGTACAATGACGGTCCAGCATGGAGAGTCCAGTATGAGTCTGAAAGACGTCAGTCCAGTGAGGAGAGGATCCAGTTTGATAAGATTAAGGTGACGCCACGAGTAATTCAGTAACCATGAAAGTACTATCGGTGAGTTACAGTAAAACTATAAGTGTATATGTGAAAGAAATAATGCAATAGACTTCATTCATAAATTGCTAAGATAGACAACAAAAGGGATTAGCAAGTGAATTTTATAAGATTGTTAATGTAAGACTAGTGGTAAAAAAGGTTTAATACTAGTTTTCTGTTTATATACCCAGAATAAATTCCAAATGATTATTTATTTTAAACTCTCGTGTGTGTAATCTGTATTTACTTATTTACTAATGACATTTTTATCACAGTTTTTATGTCATGCTAACTGTTTTGATTATGTTATGTCTTATGTCATGTAATTATCGTTTAATATTATTATCCTGACTATTACTGTGGTTGTAATTACTATATTAATATTAATACCGTATATAATAATATTAATAACTATATTAATATATAATACCTACATTAATATTTTAACCGTTTTATTATTGTCACTTATTATTATCATTATTGTACTTATCACCACTGTTATTATTATTAATTTGCCTGGTTGTAATTTGAACATTTTAATCCAATAAATAAAAATTATATAAACATTATAAATTATCAACCACCTCTCAATACACTGATCAAGCCGCGCAGAACCACACATGACAATTTATAATTCTCCTACGTGACAATTATTTGATTTCTTTTCATATTAACTATTCCTAGATTAGGTGTCTATGAGAACTGCATCTGGTACCATCACCGTAATCTATGTATAGAATTAATGTTAGCATCTTATAATAGCTTAGAAGTTGCTCCTATTATTGTGGCTTAATAAAGGTTGTAATTCTAGAATTCCAGGTGTTATTTATAACCATAGTGTTGCACAGGAACCAATTTATAAAATCTGGTAAAATATCTGTAGCAGTTTATGCTCACTTACTTTAAACATAATACACCCTGAATCTCCCAGCAGCTTCTTTTATAAGACAAGTTTAATTGATGTGAAGATGAAATCAATAAATAAGAAAATAACTTTGTATTAATATCCTATGTTTTAGTAGCAGAAGAACTAAAAAAGAATTAAAGGAAGGCAATTTCTATATGAGATCTTTTCCAAAACATTATAGCATATGCATCCTAACTTACAATGTCTGGTCTGTAAATAAAGTAATGAGACTAGTATTTTTTTGGCAGCCAAACTTTACATTGTAAAGTTACTAGTAAACATATGGTTATACGAACAGCTGATTTATGTTAGGTATTAATATTTTTAGTCTATTTTTGCCACGCGAGATGTAAACAAACTTTTAGTGAAACATGTTTTTTGTTGTGCGTTACAAAAATGAGCGGATACTAATTATGAGCAACATTGTGCAATCAAGTTTTGTATTAAACTCTGTGAGAATGCTACTGAAACTTTTTCAAAATTGAAAGGGGCGTACGGAGATGACATTCTGTCACGAGCTCAGGTTTTTTCAGATGGCCGGGAATCAGTTGCGGATCATCCACGCTCTGGAATACTGTTAATATCAAAAAGTGATGACAATGCTGAGTGAATCAGAGACTTGATACGGTACGATTGTGATTGCAAAACAATTGAATTTTAACGATACCACAGTCCATCAAATTTTGACAAACAAATTGGACATGAAACACACGTTTGTGCAAAATTGAATAGAAAAACAACAGGATGGAAGTGTGCCGCAATCTTCTACGGCGAATTGAAACCGATCCTGATTTTCTAAAAAATGTTATTACTGGTGATGAATTTTGGATACTTGAGTACGACCCAGAAACAAAATGCCAGAGCAAGGAGTGGCACACGTCAAACTCACCACGCCCCAGAAAAGCAAAAATGGGCAAATCCAAAATTAAAACCATGCTAATTTGTTTCTTTCATAGTAATGGCATTGATTGTCCATAAGAAGTTTTTGCCTACAGGACAGACTGTAAATCAATATGTTTACAGAGCAATTCCTGAAAGACAGAAAAGAATTGCACACATGAGACTATCAAAGACAACTGGATGCTGCATCGTGACAATGCACCTTGTCAGACTGCACTTCTCAGAGTCCCTGCGACTTTTTCCTGTTCCAGACTTTAAAATCAACCTCAAAAGGACACCATTTTGGAACTGTAGAAAACATTTTTAAAAAAATGTAACCGACCATCTTTAGGACATTTCGGGTCTGAATTCCAACACTGTTATGAAGAGTGGGAAAACCATTTGAAGCGTTGCATGGCTTCCCAAAGGAACTATTTCAAAGGCGATAAGAGTTCATATATAATTGGATTATAAATAAATTTTTCCGAACTAGTCTCATTACTTTATTTACAGACTTCGTATTCTCCAAGGGGTTTTGAGTATGGTCTGTTCAGTCTTGATGTTAACACTGTGATTACAAGCCTCATTAATTACAATCACTCACAGATTACTTTCCTCACAGACTGAATAACCTACAGTAGATCAGCCTACGGAAGCTTTGTAACATGCTTGGAATGAAATATCAGATAACCAGGTCAAAAGTGATACCTCGAATAGTGAAATTAATACTTTCAGGAAATGCTGCACTGATCAATGTTTCTTGAGTTTCAGATGAATTACATATATTGCATTCATAATAAAAACTACAATATGGGGAGTATTAAAGCTATAAATTAACGTATCCATTTCTTTTGGAAGCAATGAATTACAAACACTGCCTTTACTCAGCAGGGTTAGCATTAAAAACAATACCTGGCTGGATATTGGTTCCTAAACATTTTTTGAAAACTATAACAAATCCTTTCTAAACACTGCTGCAGATATTATTCACCTCAAAACAGTCAGGAAACTGATTAAATGTCTGGACACAGCATTTTTTGTCAGAATATTATTCAGCTTATGTTGTTTTTGCATAATCATATTTTTAAATTTCATATTAACAAGTTGAGAATGTGAAACGTGTTACAACTAGCAAAGTTCCATTTTTGTGTGCTTGTCTAGTTTTTATTAACAGATTTGCAAAATCGATTATGTCATGCATTATGTTGTGGTTTTTGTACCTGTGGAAGATTGCATGTCCAATACAATACTACTCTTATGAAGTTTCTGATTTGCTACATTAACAAATGATAGTAATTTTGATGTAGGTATTTATATTTAAATTAAAATTTTAATAAAGGCAGATCACAAATGTGGAGAATTTAAAATCCATCCATATACCTTGATAAAGTACACTACACTGCTATAATTTAATAATAAAAAAATAAAAAAGTTTAATCACTGATATCTTTTTTATTCAAATTAAATAAAAAATTATTACTGGAAATGTTTTAACTTCATATCTTATCAGACTACTTCTCACCAATTTGATGAAAAATATTGAGAAAATATATACTGTTTATTTCTAGCATGATAGTCAATCACCGTAATTAGGTATAGTCATTACTATACTGTATGGTTTGGCTGAAATGTACTCCAGCTATTTTGAAAATGAAAAGAGATTATCAAATGAAACAAATATAACGTAAAAGTATCTTATTTATGACAACCTAAATATTCATCCTGTATGATTTATAGCTACACATCTCTCTCAACAGTAAACCAGTTTTCTCATTCTGATGCTTACAATTTTTCCTTAATCCATGACTTCGCTTCATGTTTAAATTCACATCTGTGGTGAAATGAATACTTTGCACATCCCTCCTTAATTGTGGAAAGACGTGAAAACCGCAAAAAATCTCATGAATATGGAGAATGTGGGATGTGGAATAGATTCAACTTTCAAGAACCTTGGCAATTGTATGTCATGTGCATGGCCGTGGCCAAACGCATTGCAGAATTATCAGCTTCATGGATTTTTGAACACGACACACTTCTCTTAAGGCTTATTAGAAGCTCCAAAAGGATGTGTTTCCGCTTCCTTATAGTGCTTCTTATCAGTTACAAAAACCGGTTGACCCTTGCAATGTTCATTGTCAATATTTTCTTTACTAGCATCTGATGAACAAAATTTGATTGCTCATCTATAAAAAGTACTTTGATCAACAAATAGCATCAAACAATATTTAAATGATTATGAATATCGCTGGTGTACAGTTTTTCTAAGTTGAATATTCAATCGCACATTGACATAGCAGGCTTACTAGACTCCAACAATGATGACAAATAGAAAATGAGAGGGCAGGGGTCAACAAGTTTTGGAATGTTAGAAGTAGGGGAATGAAACTATACAAGACAACAGCACCAGTTACTTTGTACTACAGTTTGTTCCTGTTATAATCCAGTGTGCATAACATTCCATCTGTCCTTCATAATTAGAGTATGAATATCCTCAAAATAAACTGTGAAATTAGTCTGCGGTTTAAACATTTATTGTTTCCAATTACTTGATGTTTTATTGATCTCGTACAAATTTTTCTGCTTATGATGAATGTAGGTGACACCACTGTACTGAATGTTGTCAGTTTTCAGTTATACAATGACATTAATGCTTCATTTCCTGTCACAGTAGTCAAGGAACTATCACTTCAGAATGAATGAAGAATGCTTAATGATTTGCACACATATATACATGATTTAACTTTATATATTTAATTATCAAAAATACTCCTAAAAGTAATAATAAAAATATTAACAGTTAATAGATTTCTATAACTCACCAAGTTGGTCTCGATCTAACGGGCAATCAGCCGGTGGGCGTTTTGTAAATTGCTGAGGGTATGCTTGCTAAAATGTAGAAAAGAAAATTAGAAAATTATAAATGCAGAAAAGTAATAATACAGACGTATTTAAAATATTAAATTCTTTATCTCAACTGCTTAAATGGAACACACATACACAACAAGTTATTAGTATTCAACTAATTTCCTTATGCAAATCCATTACAATAACTGATATAGTAGTTTTTTTAATAAAAAGTGTATAAAAATTCAAAACTTAAATAATAATAAGAAAAATATAATTTATGTGGTTAGAAACTTTTTTGCTAATAAAAGTATTATAACTTAAAAATATTTCTTATAATATATATTAACACTAATAATAAATATGGAGATTATCTATTTTTTATTTTATAATTGTGTTTTTTTTTTATATTACTTTGATTGAGGTTTTACAATTTCTTCTTTTAATCCATTAACAATCAGAATAAAAGATATATTTATTTAAGGATTTTTCACTTTAAATTTTATTAAAGTATTAAATTTTAAGCTCTATTGAAATATCTGGAGAAGTTGAAGAATAATTTCTAACTTTTTACTGTAATAAAGCATGTCTATTTATTGTAGCATATTTTGAAAGATATTTTTAAGGTAATGGGTTTTATGAGATTATGAACATTATTGTGCATATAAAACTGTAGAAATTCGTAACTAAAACTAAATTCATATGAAACTGAATGAAAGAACTTTGAAAAATGTTACTAATACTACTTATATGGTAAAATAAGTAATGTTATTAGTGTCAGAGAGAACGTTACAAACATTTTTGAAACCATTTGGTAATTTATTAAAAACTGGCAACAGGAAAGGATAAATAGCAACAGTTGTGCTGTCTAGTTTGACAGATGGATATTTCTTAAGAATAATGAATTAATTATTTTTAATGAAGACTGTATATTCAAAAATATAAACACAAGGATAAGTTTATATTTTTCATTTTCTAAATTTATAAAATGATTGACACAAATAATGAATTGACAACAGTGTTTTGTATCTTGGAGATGAATTCTAGATTTTTGAAGGAGCTCCAAGAGAAGATATTATATTTAGATGGGAATATGTTTAACTATAATAAATATTTAATAATGATGACAAGCTTAGTATTTTATTATTGCGCTCAAATCGAACAGTACAGTTTGATTTTATTACTAACAATAATAACAAATTGATCAACCCAAGAAAATTTTCATCCAACACATACTCAGAAATTTCAATTAATTGGCAAAAGAAGTACTGTTATCATTAATAGGAATTTTATCCATGCAATAACCAATGTTATGTCCACCTGAGAAAACAAAATTGAAAAACTTATTTATATTTAGATGATTACATTCCATTCAGTGAATTTTTTTTAAAAAAAGCGATGAAAGTAGTATCTATCATAAGTTGTGTTATTTTCAGAGATGGAAAATAAAATCATTCAAATCAGTCAGCTAATAAAAAAAAGTCTACTTTTTTAATGGGAGGTAGAGAATAAAAATTTATGAAATGAAAAGTAAAATTGCTGCATTGCACAATATAGTTATCACAAGTACTTACAGAAAAAGACCATAATCTCCTCACAATTCCGTTCTTTCTCTAACCAATAGAAAGAAATCTTTTTCTAACTGTTCACTAATCATATGTTGTTGCTTAAAGACACATATAAATAAGCCTTTTTTACTCTTTATTCTTCTGTAAGCATTTTAATTTATTAAAAATCAATGCGTTCTTCTTAATCCTCCTTCGTATAATATATTCAATCTATAATTCTAACTACAATTTTCTAATTTTATTAAAATTATTCACATAGTCTGTATTTTACAGTGAAAAAAAACCAAAACCAATATTTTGGGAATTTTATTTTATTTATCTTCAAATTATGAAAAATGCTATTTATCCTCACCGAACTGTTAACATTTTTTTTTTTCCTCTTTGATGAACTACGCTTGAAAATTTTCTTCGACTTTTTTACAGATTTTGGATTCTTATTTTTTGTTATTCTCTTATTTTTACAACTATTGAGACAGATTCCTCTTTCACGACTTGCACGTCTCTTCTTCTTACCCGACGAACAGAAAATTAATCTATCAGCTGTAGGCGCTTTTCTTTGTTGAGATTTTTTTTTAATCTTCATTTTCATTAAAACTTCAAAACATACACATTTTCATTTATAATAACAATACACATAAAACCATTCAGTATAATATTTTTCTTTAAAATGTAAATAATAAATTTTAACTACATTTTATTACACTAAATTTAGATATAAAGTTTACTATTTACACAATCAATATAAACAAAAACCATTAGGGAATATTACAAGGATTTAATTAAATACACTTAATTGATTATAATTAACTAATTACTATCTATCGATTATTAATATTAATTTCATAACAGTCGCTTTCAGTTTTTTGTATTCTTTAAGCATAATGATATTTTTTAATGAATGTGACAGATTATTAAAAGTTTGTAATTTTTTATAATATACTGAAAAAACATGTTTTTTGTTTAACTGCTTTAATTATACAAATGTAATTTTGTTAATACAATTTTCTCCATTACATTACATTTATAATTTCAATTCATCTTAAATTTTTTATTTTGATATCAATCTATTTGAGTATTTTTATCCTCTGCACTTACTTTTATTATAAAATTATGACACGTGTGTTCTTTTCATTTGTCTACTTCAGTTCTTTCTGTAGTATTTTCCCAGTAACTTTTTTTTCTCCAAATCAACTTAAACCCAATTCATTTTGATCTGTATGTAACATAACTTTTAAAATCTTAACTATTACTACAAAACTTCTGAAACTCTTTTTTTAAAGCTGAATTACATGATTAGAAAATGTCTCCAATTCCTAAACCTGTTTGATATTAGCAGATTTCTGAGGCTTCTTTCCTTGTTTATTTGAATCTGCTTTTGTTTACTTTCTTATTTTATATGATCTTCCTAATTTGCCGTATTAGTACATTCAGGTTATTTATAAGTCCTTGGTGTAATCCTGTACAATAATTTTTTTCTAACAAAATGAAAATAAATTTTAATGAGGTTATGAGAACTCAATCAGAAAATCGAAAACAATTTTAAGTGCTCATCTAAAATTAATGGCTTCTAAAGAATTTTGCAATTCCACCTCAATTAAGGGTAATCTGGATATAAAAATTGGCAATGGTCCTTTCATCTGAATGACACCTAGAAATCCAATATATCTACACAATTTCTTCCTTCTTGCTTTCTGAATTACTAGGCAGTCCTTTTACAACTTATTCCCCCCACCCAGTCTCTCTTTTCCTTTATCATACATCCTGACTTAGGTACTGTGGGAATTGTGTCAGTCGCTGCCTCGGTTCAATCGGCGATTCCAAGCTGGAACCTCTAAATATTTGACCAGCAAGGGTAAGAAGAGAATGGCAAATTTGTCAGCGAGAGAACATACAAGAATTGTTTCTTGTATAAAAATCCTAACTAGTGGATAAGAAATTTCAAGCATTATCCAGTAAGAATCAGGTAAAAAGATAAGATCTCACAGGTTAGCAACTGCCTCTTATATCAACAGGGCTAATTTTTTTATCTTATTTAATGAAATCTATCCCCCAAAAAGGTAAAAAATCCATGAAGAGAATAATTTGTTAGTTCAATACTGATAAATTTACTTTAAAAAAATCATATATTTAATGTAGGTATACAAATATCAAAAAATTAAATCATGCAATAAATTTTGTTCTAGTACAAGGCTATTTTTAAGTAACTACTAGGTTTTATGTGAATAAAATAGTAGTAACCACTGAACTTAATATTAAGCTGCAAATTTAATTAACTTTTGATATCAACTTTTCCAGATTTCTAGTAACTTCCTAAAAAACAAAGTCAATTAAAATTTACTTGATTTTAATTTAAACAAATAGATTTTGTATCACAGAAGCATGTTTGTTTTTCATTAATCACAAACTAGAAGGAAAGTAGATAATGAGTTACTGCGTTTTGAAGTAAGAACATGGATTTTTTTTAACAACTGAATTATTGCCAGAAAAATGAAATGCATGGTAGTGCTATTTCACCCAGACAGTAAATACATTTATTACCATTTGAGTTCCCTGGTCCCAGTTGCCGGTGTTCATCGTACCACTGTCAGCAGAACAGTAAACTACATAATGGATTGAATTATTGAAAAATCAGATTAATGGATCCATTTCCCTTATACGGAGAAATTAATGGGGCTAACCTTTTGGGACAGTTATGGTTTTAGGTGTTAAGGGTAGTAGGGGCAGTAAGTAGCACTCTCATTAAGATAAGGAACTCGTCAATATTTAGGGATGAGTACATTAACAGGAAAGATTGGTTATACATCAAATAATGTACAAGCAACTTGTGATGCTGGAGAAAAATTTACCAACAGAGTCCATGATGCAAAGATATGAAGAAGAAGTTCTGTTCTTTCTTGGCAAGATGGAGATTACTGGGAGATTCAGGGTATAGTATTTCTTTGTGTTTAATAACACCATATAAATCTTCTATGGTTAGTGCACAGTATCATTTTAATTTAACACATTGTGAGGAGCGGGTTATCATAGAAAGATTTTTTGGGCAGTGGAAAATTGTTTCCCAATTCTGGGTAATTGTTTGGGAGTGCTAAAGTTGATTGTGTCTGACACTTTTTTACACATTACAACGCACCTACCTTTAGTTAGTAAACGAAGAAGTTCAATTTGTTGATGAACTCTTGAGAATAGATCGAAGGGGAATAACAATCAAAGAGGAAGAAAATATAACAGCAAGATGAAATGTATAAATTAATGAACAATGTATTTTTTTTTAAAGTTGTATAATAGTTTTAAAACTGGTAATTATATTCTTTTATATTGTAACAAAATGATAAGAAAATTAAAATGACCTTTCAAAAAAAAATTAATTTTAGAATATATAAAATACTGGGATACTTATATCACAAATGTGTGGGTATGAATGTGTATGTGTGCACACACACACAAACACACGCAAGTATCACCCCTTGATAATTTTTTCATTTTACAATCTTTTCTTAAGTTTTTTAATTTATTATTCTTTTTTATTTAATGCATAAAAAAAGATTAGGATTGCAAAAACATTTATTAAAAATTGTGAAATTTTTTCAATTTCTACATTTCTTTGGACTGATTGCCATAAATTTTTTAAAAAACTTTTTCAATTAGCAGCTTTTCTTTTTTGATTTGCAGTTTATTATCTATACTTGCTGCAGGACTAAAATTTATTGGGGTTGTGCAAAGGACAAGTCTTTACTTTCTTCGTTTTGTAATGCATAATTGTTTCTGATTTTCTCTAATTGCTCACTTGACATGGTTGGTTCTGAATCAGTTATTCTGAGCTATTTTTTTCTTCAAAAATTTTCAGATTGAGCACTTTGTAGGGAGTTGTCTACTTGTCCTGTATTCAGGCTAACAAACTTCCCAAGATTTTACTAACCCAGAATTTTTCATTATTTCATTACTTTTATTTCAGAAGTGTAGTTTCCAATGGTTACAATTTAATTTTTTTAATATCCTGTTGTTTTAATGTCGGTTGGTTTCCTTCTTTATGGCAGATTTTTTATATAAGTTTTATTAATTGGATGGTCGTTACCAGTTTACCAAATAAAATTGAGAACAATTCAATGGAGATATAGATATTATTTTTTCTGACTATATCACTCCCAGCAACTTACGACTTTTCAAATACTATTTTATTTTCAGATAATAATTTTACAAACAAATTCCTATCTAGCCTTGTCTATTACCTCTAACATCTAAAAAGATGTCTTTTCCAAATAACTGTAAAATATCAACTCATGACACACTTCTCTACCGAAATATGATGTATTATGAAATAAAGATTACTTCATATCGACTAGCAAGTAAAAGTACATATCAGAATGTCTCAGTGTGGATCAGATGTGTGTTTGATTCATCAAAAATATAGTAACAACTAGGTATGAATGTAGTAGGAATTAGCAAGGTTCGGTGTAAAGAAAAATATAACTTTTGGTCAGGTGATTTTAGAATAATTAACTCAGTGTCAAATATAGGGCAGGCAGGAGTAAGTTTCGTAATGAAAAAGAAGATACTACCTTCTCTACTATCTTCCCTGATAGTAGAGCATTTCAAAAAGCTTAGCAATAAAATCATTGTAATAAGGATAAAATCAAAACCTAAGCCGATGATTGTTAATGTTTATAAGCCTACAAAAGTGCCCATGATGAAATTGATGGAAGTAATTAAACATATAAAACAGGATGAAAATTTAATAATAGTGGAGACTGGAATGCAAGAAAGGAAATATTGTGGGTGAATACGGACTGGGCAAAAGGAATGAAAGAGGAAACAGACTTATTGAGTTTTGCATGAAGTATAATTTAGTAATTGCCAACATCCAGTTTAAATATCATAATAGAAGAATACACACATGAAAAAAGCCAGCGATACTGCAAGGTATCTGATAGTTTATATCATGGCTAAACAAAGATTTAGAAATAAATTCATTAACTGCAAAGCATAACCAGTAGCAGACACTGATAGCGATCATAATTTAGTGATAATGAAATGTAGACTGGGGTTTAAAAACTTGAAGAAAAGGTGTCAGATGAATTGGTGAATTTAGAGAAACGAGGAAGGGGAGATAATTAAGATTTTTGTGGATGACATCAACAGAGATCTGAGTAAAAAAGATAAGGTAGAAATATAGAAGAAGAACGGGAGAATGTTAAAAAGGAAATTCTTAAATCGGCAGAAGAGAACAAGCGGAACAAAGAGAACTGGTAGAAAATCGAGAATATAAGAATGCTAATGATGATGAAGGTAAAAGGAATTATCGACAATTAAGAAATACTATCTATAAACAGGTAGTACAAATTAGCGAAAGAAGAGTGGATTAAAGAAAAGTGTTCAGAAATGGAAAGAGAAGTGATCATTGGTAAAATAAACAAAGCATACAGGAAAGTTAAGAATTCTTTTAGTACATAAATTAAAATCTAATAATGTGTTAAATAAAGATGGTACACCGATTTATAATGTGAAAGAAAAGGTTGGTAGGTGGGTGGAATATATTGAAGAGTTACATGGAGAAAATGAATTAGAAACTGGTGTTATAGAGGAAGAAGAGCAAGTCAAAAAGGATGGAAAGGGAGATACAATACTGAGATATGAATTTAAAAGATTTGAATGGCAAAAAGGCTCCTGGACAGGATACCTGCAGAATTACTGTGCAGTGCAGTAATACAAATTGGTGAGTGATATTTACAAAAAGAAGGGGAAATTCTGTCAGACTTCACAAAGACTGTTATTGTTATGATACCATAGAAAGCAGGAGTAGTTAAATGTGAATACAGAATAATTAGCTTAACTACTCATGCATAAAAAAATCTTAAATAGTATTCTGTACAGAAGAATTGATGTGTTAGAAGTCCTATTTGGTTTCAGGAAAAGTATAGGGGCAAGGGAAGCAATTTTAACGCTGAGATTAATAGTAGAAGGAAGATTAAAGGAAAACAAACCAACATACATGGCATTTATAGACTTAGAAAAGGCATTTGATAATGTAAACTGGAATAATATGTTCAGTATTTTAAAAAGTTTAGGGTTCAAGAATAGATATAGAAGAACAATTGCTAATGTTTACAAGAACCAAACTGCAACAGTAATAATCAAAGATCATAAGAAAGAATCAGTAATAAAAAAGAGAGTCTGACAAGAATGTTTCCTATCCCTGTTAGGTTTTAATCTTTACATAGAACTAGCAGTTAATGACGTTAAAGAACAATTTAGATCCGGAGTAACAGTACAAGGTGAAAAGATAAAGATGCTATGATTTGGTGGTGATATATTCTAGCTTAGAGTAAAAAAAATTTAGAAGAAACAATGAATGGTATGGTTGAAGTCTTTCACAAGAACTAACACAAGAAAATAAACAAGAACAAGATGAAAGTAATGAAATGTAGTAAAAATAAAGTAGATGCACCAATGAATATAAAATCAGGACAAGAAAAGACTATGTAGGTAGAAGAATTTTGTGATTTGGGAAGTAGAATTACTAAAGATGGACAAAGCAGGAGCTATATAAAATTCTGAACAGTAGAGGCAAAATGAGCTTTCAGTCAGAAATATAAATTGCTTACATCAAAAATTAATTTAAACATCAGGCAAGCATTTTTGAAAGTATATGAGAGTGAAATTTGGACAATTGGAATAACTGAGAAGAAAATATTAGAAGCTTTTGGAATGTGGTGCTAAAGGAGAATGTTAAAAATCAGGTGGGAGGATAAAGTGACAAATGAAGAGGTGTTGTGGCAAATTTATGTAGAAAGAAGTATTTGGAAAAATATAGCTAAAACAGACAGACTTAGATCTCATCTTAATGCATGCTGCAATATAGTCGCTTTGATACTGGATGGAAAGATAGATGGGAAAAATTGTACAGGCACGCAATGTTTGAAATATGTAAAACAAATTGCTGGGGATGTACTTAGTAGCAACTAACATCAGTTACTTTTTATTCACTTTACCAGAAGTACTTTATGTATATAAAGCTTTACACTCTCATGCAACAACTAAACTACAAAAAAAATCCTGAAATTATGGGAAAAAGGGAACAAGTTTAAATCATTTCTTGGTTATTTAAGTTACAAAAAATAATTAAAACAATTCACTGGAAGTGGATTATTACAAGGTTCAGAAAAATATCTTGGGTCTAATATCTTATTTTTTAAATCTAGGTTAACAACTCAGAAAAGTTAAGTTTAGTAAATGTTCTTCTGTACACAGACAATACTGCTGTATAGTGAATGAAATAATACAAGTTAAGACGACATCACTATAAAAACTGTACAATGAAAATTGCAGCTCTATGAACTCTAACAAATAACGATATTATTAAATCCTTAATCAGAACTCTTAAATTATTACTAAAATGAATACTTTAGGAGTTGTTTTAAAAAATATTTGTAATTTTAACAAAAGATTGGAGCATATAAATATTTATATATTACAAATGGTCAATCAAATAAAGGAAAAAAAACAACAAATTTCTCGTATTCAAATTAACAGGTATATAGACACATAAAAAGAAGTTATTCTGCTTATGTATATAAAAAATTATTATTACTAATCAAATTGTTTGAAGCTTATAGGTGCATAACTGAACAAGTGGTTACTCAGAACCTCTAATTAAGAGAACTTTACACAAAGATAATATCTAATGAAAATCTCTCTATCAAATGTTTTTGACTCTCAACCTTTTAAGCAAATATTTTGTTTACTTAAACACATATTTGGGCCAATCTATTTTAAATGACCCAAGGGTGGTTGCTTGACCAATTCAAAATAAACTGAAACTTTCCCACTTGTTTCCTGCATGTCTCAGAACTTAAAAATATTTTTAAGAAATTTTTATTTAACAGTATACCTGTGGCAGCCATTTTTGTTACAGTATGCACACCTACTTTTGTGATTGAAAGGGTTTACGGAAAAAATCACAACTAAAAACTATAGGTCCCGGAAGTATGAAACAAAAAGCAATTTATTCATATTTTCTCAAGGTAAAAAACTGAAAAAAGCGGTTCATTTATCTATCTCTCTCCTTTCTATGAGAAAATTACCAATAAATTTGAACATGAAAACTGAAATTTCACTTTTGGTAATTTTTTTCAAGAGGTAGGGATGGCATATACAGTTTGAATTATGTTTTATATACAGGTATATGTTAATAGTTTTACCATAAATAATAATAATGGTGATATACTTCCCCTAAAGTTTTATGAATTTTTGAAAACTAATTTTTTTTTTAAATTCAAATTTGCACAATTTGTAGTGTTTTTGTAGATGTTTACAGCAAATAAAAAAAGTTTCTTGTGTATTGTACTAATAAAAAAGTTATAACCTCCCAAAATCATGAAAAATCTGTTAAAAGGAATACCATTTTGACTCGCTATATAATTGCTCCAAGGGAGTTTTCTTGTCTTCTTGGCACTTTAATATTTTTATACTTATTACTATACTTGACATGTTTGAACCACTCAACTGTAGTGTTCATGTTAACAGGCCCTTTGAGTCATTTCCAGTAGTCAGGAAAATACATATTGCAACATTCTCACTTATGCTTGTTGCATCACAACTTTGCAGTTTAGACTGGTCAGTTTTGACATTAGTCATGACTTGGTCAGATCTTTATAGAGTGTCTCAAATTTCATTCTGTTTGGAAATGTTTATTAAATAAAATAAGTTTTACTTAATAATATTATATTTGCAAATTTTAAAACCAGTCAAATTTTTACATTATTTTCAACTAATACGTTTTTGTCAAAATTCAATCACCTGTATGGACAGTTCTGTTGTGACCCTTTGAGAACTCATAAAAAATCCGTTAAGAAAAACAACACTGGAGCAAGCTCTTAAAGAACATATTTTTCCAAATTTAAATTTAGTTCCTGAAAGTGTCTTTACATCAACCGTTTCAAATATATTTTTTCTCAGCAAATCAAAAAATTATATGAATGCAAAGACCAAGAGCAATACATGCCCCACATCACAATATTGAACAATTGGATGAAGCTACCACAAGTATGTTCCTGCGTCAAAAGACATTGCAAGATGTTACATTGTTAAGACTCCAAGGACTATAAAGACCATCCTGTGTTAAGTATTGTATCACTTTCATTAAAGGAAAAAGACTCTATTGCTTGTGCGTATGACAATCAGTGGCGGGTAGGAGAAGTGCTAGATATTAGCCTCAAAAATGACAATGTGCAGGCTCATTTTTTCTACGCAGCTGGACCACATACATAATTTCAAAAGTCTCAACAAGATAAAGTGTGGGTAATGATCTGCAAAGTTCTGAGAAAATTGACATCACTTGAACTAACTACAGTGATGGGTCATTCTCATACATATTCAAGAGAATTATCCGAAGAAATATCACAGTTGTTGGTTAACCATACTAAATAATATTTCAAATTAAAATTTTGCTACAATTTCTATTTTCTTTGATAGTGTTTACAAAAATAAACAAATATAAAAATAAAAATGAATTCTTGAAAAAAGATGTAAGCTACTCATTGAAATCTCAGTTTGGGTAAGTTTTACAAGCATTTTTGAATCAAAATTGTATTAGGGTATTGGTTATGTTATCATTAAATTACAACCTATCATTAATAATTTTAAAAATAATGAAAATATCAACTTCAACAAGATAGGTGCTAAATATAAAAAAAATGTGAAGTGCAAAGAAGACAAGAAACCCACTTTGAGCTCTTATTTAGCGAGTTAAAATAATATTGCTTTTAACAGGTTTTTCATGATTTTTGACAGGTTATTAACTTTTTTATTAGTACAATACACACGAAACCTTTTTTATTTGCCAGAAACATCTAAAAACCACTGCAGTTGTGCAAATTTGAATTAAAAAAAAAAATTAAGTTTCCAAAAATTCAAAAAACTTAAGGGAAGTTTTATCACCATTAATATTATTTATGGTAAAACTATTAACATATATCTACATATAACAAAATAATTCAAACTGTGTATGCCATCCCTACCTCTTGAAAAAAGTTACCAAAAGTGAAATTTTACAGTTTTTCATGTTCAAATTTATTGGTAATTTTCTCATACAAAGAAGAGAAATAGGTAAATAAACCACTTTTACCAATCTTTTACCTTGAGAAAATATAAATAAATTGCTTTTCGTTTCATCCATCCAGGACCAATAGTTTTTAGTTATGATTTTTTCCGTAAACCCTTTCAATCATAAAAATAGGTGTGCACACTGTAACAAAAATGGCCGCCACGGTAAACTGCTTAAATGAAAAATTAAAAAAAAAATAGTTTTAAGGTCCTGAAACATGTAGGAAACAAGTAGTTAAGTTTTAATTTTTTTTGAATTGGTCAAACAACCAGTTTATGTTTTTTTGGGATACTTTAAATGGATTCACCAATTTACATTGGATAATAATATTCCTATAGTTTTATTATAAATATTGTTAAAATAAGTAGAACAAAACAAAATGAAAATAACTGAAAAATTAACTGGTTATATAAATCAATCTAGTGGAATTTCTGAGAAAGCTTCCATTCATTACCTTACAAAAACAATCTTAAATAATATTGAGCTATATAACGCAATTGAAAATACTAATAGAGAAAAATTCATGCCATACTGAGAAGCTCATTTTCATGTATGATAAAGCAAAGTTTATGAGCAAAATTATAAGCCTTTGATAAATATCATACTATTGATGTTTATTTCCTAAAGCCTTCCACCAATGGGTATTTCATATTTATTTAACGTAAAATCTGAATACTAAAAAATGTCATCATAAAAAAAGTTATTTTCCTACTCAGAATTTTCTTGATCTGAACAGGGTTTTCTTTATTCTACATGTACAATTCAACAAAGTAAACCAGAAACACTATAAACAGTATTTAGTGATTATTATAATCACTTCTTGATAATCATTAGATCAAATCTCAGGATTAACACGTATTTAGTGTAAGCTGTATAAGGCTGCAGTGAAGGTAATCATATCTATAAGCATATTTAGTGTGATGCTCTTGTGTGATGAAGCAAAGGCCAGCAGCAATCTACTGTGAGGGAAAATCTCTGAACCCCAAAGAGATTGCCTGTGCACCATTGAGATGGTTATGAGCAAGCCCACTGTTGTATAAGTCTAAAAAAACAAGACTGCTATCATTGAATCCATGCATAATCACTAAGGTCCAACTAAT
This sequence comes from Lycorma delicatula, assembly GCF_047948215.1. Classification (NCBI taxonomy): domain Eukaryota; kingdom Metazoa; phylum Arthropoda; class Insecta; order Hemiptera; family Fulgoridae; genus Lycorma; species Lycorma delicatula. The sequence continues at coordinate 161,430,742 of NC_134460.1, read as the reverse complement.
GGCATACAGATAGTGGAACAGAATGCTGAAAGGTAGTGTTACCAGTGCAAATGGTTCCATTCTTAAAATAAACCTTTAAAAAATAACAAGTTTCATAGGGTTTACCATCGGTTTTTTGCATCGTATGTAACAAAGATGAAATTACGTCTAGGTTGGTCGGGAACAATTTTGGGTTTTCCATAAATGATTCTGGAGTCAATGACCAAACAGGATTGGAATTTGAGACATCAACTTAAGGACTTCCTGACTGCAAAGCCTCAGTAAACATTTTAAGTCTGCAGAGCAAAAATTTACATCACAATTTAATTATAGAGAAATGGGCTGCTGAGGTAAAAAAGTATTCCATCTACAATAATAAAAAGCCGAGGGAGAGTTGATGGGCAAGCAAAAATAATAATTAATGTAAATAATGCGGATTAAATCTGGGAAGACTTTGTTTTTACTGGATTGGTCCAATTTCTTATTAGTAGACATGAACATTTTGGATGCACTGGTTTACTTTGGGGTGACATTCTCTATTTTGTCTTTCAGTATCCAGAAATTGCATAAATACATTACTTTTGAATGTAAAGCCCTTGAGAGGAAGAACTTCTATATGTTTGGGGCTTATCTTTCAGAAGGTATACATGTTTCTAACATAGTCTGGGAAAATTCTGGTAAGCAGTAGATACACGCCTAGCTAAACTAGACTAGTTTCTTTGGAAGTGCTCAATAAGCATTTAAACTTACGTGACATGAGGGTTAACTAGGCTTTTTGTTATTAAATAAATAAATAATAAGCAATGAGTATGGACAACCAAATCTCACATTTCACAAGTCTTGGGAAGTCTTCACCAATTATTACTATGATCTATGCTAATAATAAAAATGCTATAAAAATATAATATGTTTATTCAGAGATGTTTTCTTCAAAAGTGCAAATGGGCCTATTTACCAAAAACCTATTTGTTCTGCCAAAAGATGATCTGTGTACAGATACATATAAAAGAGATATGGGTATAAAAAATTTAATGTAAAAGTTATGGTGGGCAGAAAAAAAATAATGAGTAGCCATTAAGGCTACGAAATCAATGTAAATTTCAATGTAGTTCACCATGAAGTACTTTAACCAAATACTTTACTGAATAAATATTTATCAATCAGTTTACCACAATATAAAAACACAAAAAAAAAAACAAATAAAATCTATTTCAGAATTATACATGAATATATCAATTGTAATATCTCAGGTAAGAAATGAATTTAAAGAAAAAGTTATTGAATTCAATCTTTTACTAGTTTAATCATAAATTTTTACATCATTCATATCTTAACTTTTCTAGCTAGTCTATTCATGTCCACATCTCCTCTCTAAGCTATGATTCTTGTGACTGCTAAAAACATACTTTGGATTCAGCACATTACTCATTATTTTAATATCTGGTAAATCTTTTGGTATGGCATCCAGCTATTCAGTTATGCTTTTCAAATTACGTATAAGATCTAAAATCTTGAAATTACAAGCTTTGTTTCAGCCAAAAGAGCAATAAGAGATCAATGAAGTTATATCATTTGAGCATCTTGTTCACAAATTGGTAGAATGAACGATTAGTTGAGGTCTGGACAACAGGAAGGGAAGTTTTCAGAGTTTCCAGCGAGTTTACAGGTTTGTTTGTTCATTAAGGTGAAAAGGAACATGAAAACAATATTAAGCTGCTTAATAATATTTTACTTTTTAACTTTTAGTAGAGCCAAGTATTCACAGTTAGTTCATAAAGTAGATCTCCACAATGGTAGCAACATTTTAGATTGTTAACACCCCACTTAAATATTAAGTACATTTACAATGTTTTATTTGCATGAACCCCACACAGCATCACTGTAAAATGACTATTGAATCTTAGATACTGTTTCAGCTTGACCCCAGCCAACTTTTGCCAGAAACCGATGCTACAACATTTGATACATTTTTTCTTATGTCATGTAAGAGATGACAATAGGGCAAAAGTAATCTACATGATTATATGCAAAGACTGTAGGGCGCAGAATGATTTTAGGAGCACGTGTATTAGGTGTGCTATATCATACCTCTAGATTACTGTTGCTTTTAAAGAAATTCAGAGAGAATTAAGATCGGATACTTTTTGAATATACCTTTTAAAGCGATAAAAATGTTTAAATAATCAAAAGATTAAGTTACACTAAAGTAAAAAGATCTTACCTCAACCCTTACCTATGGACAAATGCTTTAAAACTAATTACATTAAATATATATTTGTTCAGTGATTTTATCATTCTACTTCAAATTTTTTTAATATTTTACATTTTACTCTAAATTACATTGAAATAATAAAAATGTTATCCGAATGATTTTCAACAGATAATACAAATCTATTAAGAATAATAAACATTAACAGAAAATTTATATGATTTTGTTAAAATTTAACATCATTAGAGAACATTTACTTTTGATTTAAAATGAAATAGGAAGCAATTCTACAAAATTTCACTTAACCATTTTAGTTTTTTGTCATGTAAGTTGCCACGGTAACCATTCCATTTGGAAATAATAGAATTATGTACTAAATTATTTTTCTAAAATCAATCCTTTCAAGACCCATGTACTAATAATCACCTCTGTGCTAAAAATTCAAATATGTATGACTCAACGTGATCCATCCGAGTACAGAAAATAAAATAAAATAACTGAAGATGCAGGTTACCACAAAAGTACTTTTGTAGGATGCATATGAAAAAATTAGGCTTCATTTTATTTTATTTTCTATACTTGGATGGATCATATTGAATCATACATATTTGATGTACTAAAATATATAACATTTTTAAAATCATAAGACAAATATCTCATATCATTGGTATAAAAATAAAAGGACAAGTTTTACACATATATACACCCACACACACATTTATTATTATTACACATACAGTTTTTAGAACACAATTGAATCTGCAATACCTTTATAAATTAAAAATAAAATTTTAAAATAAATCAAACATAAATATAAAAGGCAAGAATATAAAATTGTAAAATAAAATTAATGATTTCATTGATACTTAATAAAAATATATAAGATTTTATCACCGAACACATTTAAATACTGGAAAAAATAATCGGTTAACTAATAACATACAGGATGTACAATTACTGGGGTTATCAATTATTTTCAATCACACTCTTAGTGTATCCCTGGTTTTTTAACTTGCTAATAAAAAACCAATAAAGCTTAAAAAAGTACTATAGAAAAAAATCATGATTTCACAAATTTTATTAAAAATATAAATAATAAAAGATATCAAACATTACTTTAATATTACAGCACATTACACAGAGCTCAGAATCAAATATTTGTGTAATTTAGACACCAAGGGCATTATTTACAACAAAATATGTAAAAAAACTTTACACCACAAATTCTTGACATCCAATAATATAAAAAAAAATTAAAAATATTTCATGAACATGATGACAAACAAAAATTTAAATACAAATCATTTCAACCAGACATCAAAAGAGAACTGACATGAAAACCTCCAAAATTGTAATGAAAGCCATAAATAACTAAATAACAATTTTTGCTATATATGCTATCTATAAACGCTTAAAAGTTTCTGTAATAATACAACACTTAGATAAACCAGCGGTTGCAAAGATATTAACAGTTAAAAAGTTTACATGGCTGCCATTTAGAAATAGACTGAGAGATAAGGTTCATTATTTTTATACAAGTAAATATGTAGGTACCCTAGCAGTATACAAAATTTCAGCTCAATACAATTACACATTCCTGAGAAATACATTTTTATGTTAAAAATACTTAATGGTGGAGAGCCGGTAAAGTAAGAGTTTTTGGACATAAATTGATAAAATGTTTTTCTTTATTTCGATGTGAGGAAGCATTCCCTGAATTCTTGAAACAGTTTTTAAAAACACTCTGTATATGCAGTAGCATGCAAATTAATCTGCACAAAACTTTTTGTTTATTTCTATGTTGTGGCTAAACTGCTTGACCACACTCATTCTTGTGCTACACTGAGGTTATTTGTTCTTTGGTTATTTAGTAATTTTCATGTTATAAACTAAAGTTTATTTTATTTTTGATTAAAAAATCGTATTTTCGTATTTTTTGTTGTCTTTAATATATAATAATAGACATAATTGGATAACTGTTTTTCTTTCTGAGCATACCATTATGACACTACAACAAATAGTTTCTGAGTGTGATGTTGGATTAGAGACAATGGTGCTATTATAAAACAATTTAAAGAAACTGGCTCCTTTTCGGCTCGAAGGAAAGGCAAATGTGGCCGTAAAAGGAAAACTATTCCAACACAAGATCGGTTATTAGTCAGAAAAAGTAAACTGATCCAAAATTATCTGCTGTGGATTTAAATTGAGAATTAGCGGCAGCGGAACATATATACACGTGACAACTGTTTCTTGCAGCTGGATGGAAAGCTGATTGGCAAACTAAAAATTTTCTTATTTTTTCTGAAACAGTAGAAATCTCTTCAAATGAATGATTTCCATCAGATATGTGAATGTAGGCCAGAACTGACAAGAATATTGATGGTAGATAAATGTTATGCAACAAAAATATAACAGTATTCCTTAGCCTCCCCCTTAGAGTACAAAGTCTGTACTTATTTAGAAAGTGTATAATTTTCCAATTTTTTTAAATAGCTTAAAAGGTAGTGTCTGTAGTTGTCAAGAGAGCTTTTGGAATAACATCTTTTTTTATTCCACTTACATACTTAACTAATTCTTTTTTTATTCTTATTTTCTGAGCATGTTTTTTAATCTACATGAAACAAACGTAAATAAACTTGAGTGAAACAAGTAATATTTCAGTAAATAATAAAACAAGTTAATGACAAAAAAAAGACTACCTTTTTTTGTGATCCAAAAACTTAACAGCATAGGGTCATAATATTAATATGCAATTATGTATTACATTATGTTTTAATCTCAAACACAAAGGAAATAATTCATTTATAGTAGAAGTAGGGGTAATAAAATTTAGTGGCTGTACAAGTATAAATTATAACTTATTTATAAATATACAAGGCACAAAACTGACAAACAAATAAATAAGGGGTAAGATTTGAAGATGCATCTTGTGAAGTATACTTCTGTATGGAACTGAAATGCAGATTTAACAGACCACACATAAAAGCCAAAAGGAAGACAGATATTGAAGTTACATAATTTCCAAAAAATTATGGAAAAAAAAGTATATCGACAAGCACATACATAAACAAACGTTAATGTATGTTTATACATATATCTTTGAAATGTTAACGAAAAACAATAAACCTATAGTTCAGAAGTTAGATTGACAGGTTTTAAAAATAGATATAATACATTGAAGTTAGAGCCGACTAAAAAACAATTACTAAACTGAAGGCCGAAACAGAATAATGCCTTCAAGACAGAGTAGACATAGAATTCAGTTTCCATAATTTTGCTCTTGTGTTATTCCTGCCCCCTTTTCCTGTTAGGTTTAAGTAAGTGGCATTTATTACATTAATTTTCTATTATTATTATTACTTTATAAATTTATTTATTTATTATATTTGATATTTATATCTTATTAATGAAAACACATTTATTTGTATGCAGATTACACTAATTTGGAAGTAAAAACCTAAGTTAAATGTAATTCTGGAACAAGAAAAAAGCCTTTCTAATATTAAAATAAATTATAATAAACAGATTCCTTTAAGAATTTGTTAACAGTTAATACACACTGAACAAGCTCTATACAACAGTTATGTAAATAATTGTAAATATTTCTTTAAGCCGGTAGTAACCCTCACTAATTTAGGGAAGTACAGTCTAAATTAATGAAGTTTTAAAACAGAGAAAATAAGCAAAAACAAAAAATGGATTAATTATAAGAATTTAAAAATTAAATGAATTAACACCTATACAAGAGTATACAGTAACTTCCTTATTACAAGTATAGATTTCAGTGTTCAAAATTAGTAGTTAATAAAAACAAAAAACCCATGTTTTTTTTAAAAAATATTTACATTAAAGAATAAATCTAAGAAAGATCATGAACAGTAAAATCTTATTAGGAAAAAATACATAACTAGAAATAAATCAGCAATAGTTAAGAAAACAAAAAAAAACATAATATAATCGCTGTGCTGAATTTTTCAGAGATAAGAAAACCACATCAAACTGTAGCATTTCCATAAAATTTTATTGAAGTTTTTCTTTAAATATTGCTGCAAAATTAAGTATTGTTTTATATCTATACAAAACATTGTCTATAGATATTTGCAATTTTTCTGAAGATTGACATTAACTTTACTTTAAACATCTGAATGAGGTTTTTTTTAAAATTAATTTTACTATTTATGTAATATCACATGAAATATTAATTGCTTTAAAAATATAACATATGTAAATATTATTTTAATACATGATTTTTAGAAATATTTAATCGATTACGCAGTGAAAATGTACATTGAATTAATGCATTACAAGTAATCATAAACAAGTAATTAGGCTACACTAACATAATATGCAAGTAAATGCACAATTTTCTACATCCCTAAGAATTTGTTTAACATATTCCAAACATTGTCTGCCTGTACAATTTTTCCCATCTACCTGTCCCTCCAATGTCAAAGAAACTATTCCAGGATGCCTTAATATGTGGCCTATAAGTCTTACTTTTCTTTTTGCTATATTTTTTCAAATGATTCTTTCTTCATCAATTTGCCACAACACCTCTTCATTTGTCACTTTATCCACCCACCTAATTTTTAACATTATCCTATAGCAGCACATTCCAAAAGCTTCTAATATTTTCTTCTCCAGTATTCCAATCATCCAAATTTCGCTCCCATATACTTTCAAAAATGCTTTCCTGATGTTTAAATTAATTTTTGATGTAAGCAAATAATACTTCTGACTGAAAGCTCATTTTGCCTGTACTGTTCGACATTTTATATCGCTTCTGCTTTGTCCATCTTTAGTAATTCTACTTCCCAAATACCTCCGTAGCCTTTTCTTGTACTATTTTTATATTCAGTGGTCCATCAACTTTATTTCTACTACATTTCATTGCTTTCATTTTGTTCTTGTTTATTTTAATGTGGTAGTTCTTGCAAAGGACTTCATCCATGCTATTTATTGTTTCTTCTAAATCTATTTTACTCTCAGCTAGAATTATTATATCAGCAAATTATAGCATCTTTATTTTTTCACCTTGCACCACTGTTACTCTGGATCTAAATTATTCTTTAACATCATAACTGCTAGTTCTATGCAAAGATTAAAAAGTAACAGGGATAAGGAACATCTTTGTCAGACTCTCTCTTTTATTACTGATTCTTTCTTATGCTCTTCAATTATTACTGTTGCAGTTTGATTCCTGTAAATGTTAGCATATTGTTCTTATATCTCTATACTTGAATCCTAAATCCTTGTAAGATGCTGAATATTTTATTCCAGTCTACGTTATCAAATGCCTCCCTCTTTAAATTTTCTAACCTATCAACCTTTTCTAGACTTTAACATTCCACGCTCCGTTATTTTTTAATTTTCTAGGAGATCCCTTCCTTAGTAGTCCCCATTCAGAGATCTGAACGGGAGACTAGTTTACCTCTGGAATATTTAACAAAGGAAGGCGCCATCTTTGTTACATGAAAATGCACAGAACTACATTTTCTTCAAAAAAAAAAAAATAACAGCTGTAGTTTTCCATTGCTTTCAGCTGCACAGTACTGAAGATTGAGTAATGTTGATATGGTAGTTGTATGTCCTCCTGACCTACGCCCTTAACAACTACTGAAAGAGCTGTTGTCCTCTTTCTGGAATCATTCCTTAGTCTGGCTGTCAATAGATATCTCTCCAATATGGTTGCACCTTTGGTCCAATTACTCTGTATCACTGAGCATTCAAGCCCCCTCACCATCGGCAAGGTCTCATGATTCATAGAAATATATTATACAATAAGTTCACGTATATTTTTTTTTATTAAACAATACAAAGAATAATTTTTATTAACAATAATTACTTATTTAAATTTATAAAAAAAAAGTTTTTAAATAAAACGCATTCACTTGAGTAACAAAAGGTGTCAAAATTTTAAAGGTGTAAGCCAATGTTTATGCTCATAGTTTGTAGGATGAACTACATCCTACAATTTTATTTCAAATTATAGTAATTGTTTGCGCATTCTATCTATCTTATCGCTTGATAATTATTTAATGCTAGAAAATTTTACTTACTTTTTTTGGCTACCGATTACATAATATAATATTATATAATTAAGCTAAGAATTAAAAAAAATATGAATTAAATTGTAAGTTTTAATATAACTACATTATGAGAAAACTGAATCTGAAGAATTTGGAACATACTGACTGAAAGAGAATTACAAACTGAAGCTATCCACAGCTATCATCTGAGTTAATTGAAAATCTTGACTTATTATTGTAGTTTTCAAGTATGTTCTATTTATTATAAATACTGAAAATGGCAATTTGTTTATATTTTAATACAAATTTTGAAATTTACTATATTTTCAAAATCACTTTATTGGAAAATATTATAAGTTAAAAATGTAATTTGTGTAAACCATATCTGTTGCTATTGCATGCATTCTATTTTTAAAATTAAAATACAGTTCTATTCTTGTTATTATTATTAACCTATATTTCAATAGTGTTTTATATAATTAATTGTATTGGGAGGGGGGGGGGCACATGTTTGTTTGTACTGAATTATAGAATAAATAAATAAATAAATATATTCCGGATTGTATTGTACTACAAACTTGTGGTCTGTTAATTACTGGTGTTGTAAATATTATCACAATATTCCAAATGATATTTTATTTATCATTTTTTTGCTATATCATTTAAATATGACCAGAAATAAAATTTTTTTTATAATTTACTTATCTTTAAAATAATTCAGTTTTACAACCTTTAATTTAAGAAATAATTAATTAAAAATAACAATAACTATACCGTGTATTGTCTTTGTTGCTGTTGTTGTTGCTGTTGTGAGTATCGATTAGCCATTGGTCACCTTTTTCATAAATATCTTCTTCAAATATTTGATAAATTAAACAAAAGAAAAAGGAAAATATCTTAACTGTTAAACAAATAATTACTAGGTAAAGTTTATATTTCTCTACAGAAAAAAATGTTATATATACAAAATTATTTATATAAAAACTGTTGTTTTCTTTATACGTTATTCTACATCACAGATACTAATATTTATTCTTAAATGAATGTGTCACTCAAGAATAAATGAATATTTATTGTCGTATCAACGTGAATAATAAATTCATTTTTTTCCTGAGAGTTAACTCTACATTAATTAATTCACAAAAGTCAATGCTAATCGATAACTAATATATTTTTTTTAATCAGAAAATCAAATGATGGAAAGCAACCTAATCATCAGACACATGTTTCTTACAAAAACAGCATAAACATTTAAAAAATAACAAGATCCTGCACCAAACTTCCAGAGGAAAATAACGTAGTTTTCTGTTGCCTTTCTTTGTTGAGCCAAAAATACTATCCCACATCAACACATCAAGAACAATGAAATGCAGTCAACATTCAATCTTACAAATAAAGCTTTCATTCAGTTTGTAACAGAGTGAAATGAAACTACTCTCAGCAGATACTGGGTAAAACATATTAATGTTGCCTATTTATATGAAATACTGCATTATGGAAAAATCCAGATAAGTAACGACAATTTGTACTCAGCTACTATAAAGGTAATACCTTCTCCACAATTTAAAGTTGATCCACCTTCATACCTTCACTTGTTTCTTATTGCTCCAAGTCTTTTACCCTAATACATATTTCTGTGAATGCTATGTGTTGTTAATATGAACCATTATATAAAATCCGGTTGTCTGTAAAATATGGAGTGTTGATTGAACTTGATCGCAATTAAGTTAGATTGTAGATATTTTTATCAATTAAATCAACTGAACAGCAATATAGTAATGAAAAAGTAAAGAAAAAATTAATAATGGAATAAATGTTCACAATGAAAATCATCAGATATCCCATCACTTATCTCAGAAGGCCGAAGTTACAAAACTGAAAAAAAAACTTGAGCTTCACTTGAAATGTCATAAATTTCATGATAAATTATCCATTCAAATGCTTCTTTCTTTTTCAAGTTATTATGGCCTGAGAAATACAATCAATAACTTCCTATCTTAATAAAATTTAAAAAAATGTAGTACACAAACAAAATACACTATTTAAATTTATAATTAAAATTATGCAAATATACTAGAATCCCATTGTACAGCATAATTCACAAATTAAATTGGAAACTGACTTAAAATGTAGCAGTCAAAAAGCAATCGTCAACTTACCTTTTAAAAAAGATATCCATTTCCTAAAAATTGGGTAAGTATTCTGCTTTTAAAAATTTCCAATTTTGGCACCCAAAACAATGCTGATAATGTGTGCTAGGTTAAGCCAACAATGCAAGGCAGCATAGTGAACAGAATCAAGAACAATCACACAGTTTTGCAGTTATCCAAGAGACTACTGGAGAGAGCACCGCTTGATGATAAAGCAAATATATGTGTTAATCTAGTATGTCCTAAACGGAGATGATAAAGGAAAGTTTCTTCATAACTGATAATCTCCAAGAAAATAGAACAGATTTAATATGACAAAAGCTTATGGTGGACAACTGTTAATTTGCTTTCATCTGATGTTCGACCTAAGTATGCATTTATAATGAATAACAGTATTCTCGAAAATTGGCTGAAAGCAATTTTACTTAGGGGCTCATCCTCTCATTCACAGTCTCAAATTCCAATGTGGCTAGAAACCCAAAATTACTGGCACATGTAATTTGAATACAAAGAAGAGAAGTGGTAAAGCATGAATGTGTACAATTATTGAATACTTAGTGAAATATGCCAAGTCCGAACTTGGAGAGTACCGAAATGAATCCTAACAACAGAATATGGCAAATCAAGTAACAAGAATATGGTGCATTATGTGGCAGTAAATATACTGCACTGGCAAGACCATCCGTGAAATTTTTTTTGACTGACCAAAAAAGTAATATTCAACAGAATCATTCTGCTTTGACCTATCTTTGTAAATTACTACATACATATATAAATATATATTTTTTCTAAAATCAATTCTTTTAAGACCCATATCACCTTTGCATTAATAATATAAATTTAAATATATATAATTCAACCAACTCCACCAAGGTACAGATATAAGACAACACTTACCTTATTTATATAATTTTTCAAAAAGTATATACAAGAATATATCAAGTCATTCATATACTCTTGCATTTGTAATCACAATTTTAATCTTTTAATTCTTTAATTTTATGTTTAATATGTAATTTTATAAACATTATACACGACTGATGATGCAGGATTCCGCAAAAGTAGTTTCGTGAAAAGTTATATAAATATACAAATAAGGTAAGAGTTATTAATTTTTTTTTTTTAAATTTATGTATATGTTTGTCAAAGTTATTAGCTTTGAGTTTCTTATAGCTAGAAAGCTAATGATGGCAGTGAGAAAGTGAAAGGAGCTTTAGCAAAAAAGAAAATTGATGTCTAAGATAAGTGAAAGCCCAGCACAAGAAATAAATTCTGAGCTCTTACACCACTGAGGTTGTTAAATGGAGATGCTTTGAAAAATGCTAATCCCAGCCACTTGTGTAAATAACATCATATACAGATGATGAGACCACACCTTTGTGCAATACATGTATGATTAACTGGTCCTACAATTACTTTTCGTCGCTACCAAAACACTAACAATGGGTTTGAGCATAATACATGAGCAATAACTTGAAGAAGGTTTTTCCTACAAGAGATTAAACATAAGTGCCATTTATCTGGCAAAAGATAAACTAAGACTATTTAGACAATATGTAAAATTTAAGCAGGCATGCACAGTCTGTACCTTAATACTAATAAAAATTTTCAATCTGCTTAATGATAAAACCCATTTACCACTTTTTACAGTCATTTAAATCAACTTTTCAGTTCAATACGAACAAATGCAGTGTCTTTCGCTCATTCCTCACAAATTCAGTTTCTTCACTGAAATATTCACATCGGATGTTGTAAACATTTATTTCAGATGCTTTGATCTCAGCGGACATCTCAACATACAGTGTTTTGCTATCATATCTTGTGTGAATACTTTTACACTCAACAACTCACGTGTGAATAGTCTTAAATGATGGTGAAGGATTACCAAGAGATACAACTAACTTGCTTTTTATTTATATAACGGTTTTCCCTTTTTTCACATAAAAGAATCTATGGCTACATATTATATGTCTACAATAATTCTTCACATGTGTCACCTGCATACAAGTACTTACTTATGTAACTGTAACTCTAGCTTAAGCAGACTATCATCGACGTAATTTGATGCCACGCTGTATCCAGACAATAATTAATCCCGTTTAAATGTTTATCATTAATTTTAAAATGCTGGATTATAAGACATCCTTCATTTTGCTGAAGCGATGATAAGCTCAGCAACAAGCTCAGATTACAATGGATACTAAAAAAAACTTTATTTGAAACTCTGATGTGAACACTTTAGGAGACCTGAGTAATGGATCAATATCATCCAGAAGAAGAACATCTTTTATAAATATTCCACACCATTTGTTACGGATTGATCTGCAAAGCTTCTTCAGCATTTCATAATAAATTTCCTATGTTACTCCTAGATCCCATATGAATTCTGCCAGAATTCCTTATGATCCCAAATTACTGAAAAGTCATTTTACAATTTGACAGTGGTTACTTCAATTTTTTTTTGGCTTCTCTGCACTTTGATTTTTTATATTAGGCGTAAACATGATTGTTACTTTACCACTATTGAAGAAAATTGATAACAGATAAGAGGAAAATGATAGATTGCCAATGATTACTGTGCAAGTGCTATGTTGCTAAGGAAACCGGTTAATTTCCAACAACCAAATGGAAGTAAATTTCTAAATAACTCCACAAATGCAAAAATAAAACTACACATGACTGATATGACAACAGTTTGTGATTTAAGTAAAATAAATATCAAGAAAAGATTTTTATATAAAATTTAGTAATTTGTAACTGATATACACACAAAAAAATATAAATCTACTAAAAAAAAAGGCAAAAACACTCTCCTTTACTGCTTTATTGTAATACACTTAGAAGTATATTATAACAAAAAAAAATGTGTAATGCATTCAAACAACAAATAAATTCATTCTAAAGTTTAAGAATGTAAGCTTAATATGCTTTTTGAGTAAATAACTTTTAGAACTAATCTACTTCATTTACTAAATCAAAGAACACTTCAACAAACACTGAACAAGAGTGTTCTGCCAATTAATAATGAATAATCATTAACAAGTAAATTGCTGAATGTGAAAGCTACTACTTTTAACTGTACATACAACCATTACTACTTCATCTTAAAAAAAAAATTTCACTCAATTTTGATAAAATTTTAATATTTTTGTTTTTTTTTATTGTGTGCAAATATAAAAAAAAATTATTATTGAAAAGAAACTGTTTATATTTTCTGTAGATTAAATGTCATAAAAATAATGAGACTGTTATGAAATGGTGCAACAATTCTTTTTGATTAAATTTAAACCTCAAACTGTGCTTATAAATATGTTCATGCTTTTGATCTATTGTGTTTACAGATTTTGTAAATATTTTTGCATGTGTAAATATTTGTGTGAAATATGATGTACCCGTTCATTTGAGATATCTACTGTCTAAGCGATCTCATGTCCTTTCAATCTTCAACTCTGTATAATACTAGGAAACCTAGCAATTTTTGAAAAAAAAAAAAAAAACTAAAAAGCCATTCTCAAGAATAACAAATCTTATCTCAATCTAATAATGAGAAGTGAGAGATGAAGCGATTTCCAAAGCAAAATCTTCTTCATTGAGCTGCATGTGTCAGCACATGCCAAACTCATTGAAATGTGATGACACTTGGCCCTACAAGCAATACCTTTAATTCTGTTTACCAAAGGCCCTAGAACTGGCAATAGTGAAAATTATTATTATTACTCTAAAAAAAAAGCTACTCTAACTGGGCCTCTATATCTGAGGTGTTTTACTGCTTAACCCATAACAATGGCAGATAATAACAATAGAGTAATGTATGGACCTAAGATGTAAAAGAGTTTAATTTTATGCTTTTTCTTGTAAATTAATGCATTATATACAAGGGATGTTGGGTAGATTCTAGCAAAAATGAATCTTGAAGACAAAATTTTTCAGGTAAATCTCTTTTCAAATCTGTACACTTTGTTCGATGACATTTTTTGATTCCATCCCCATAGTATGATTTTTGAAGTCTCCAAAATAAGCAAGTTTCAGCAGTAATCTCATCATGTCTTCTACATTTCTTTTCAAGAAGCCACATCTTCATATGTGGAAACTGATAACTGTCTGAAAATGGTATGTCTGGTGATTAGAGGAGGATGTGGTACAAATTTTTAGTGTAATATGATTTTGTTGCAGCGATTCCAGATGAATGAGTATGTACACATTGTCTTACAAAAAAAAGAAGGTTTTTCCCTCAAATATGGATTTTTCTTTTTCATTTCCTTATTCAGACGATCCAGCAAAGATGCATTAACATTGACCATTCTTCTCAAAGTCAATCAGTACTATGTCAAGTATACCAAAAAATGTGGCTGACAACTTTCAAAGGCAAAATGTGGAACTGTTTTTGCCTTTTTTTAGAACAATTTCCCTGACTGCAACCTACTATTTTCACTATTCCTTGGTGTCAGGTTGACAGTGACGTATCGAAGTTTAATCTACTATTACTAAATGGTGCAAAAATTCTTTTTGTTAAATTTAATCCTCAAACTACGCTTAGAAAAGTTCAGGCTCTTGATCGATCATGTTTACCAGTTTTGTAAATAGTTTTTACATGTGTAAATATTTGTGTAAAATATGATGCACCCATTCATTTAAAATGTCTATTGTCTAAGCAACTCTCATGCGCTTTCAATCTTCTGTCCTCTATAACATCATGGAATTTCTTAATATTCCCTGCAGTTGTAACCTGAACAGGCTGCTTGGAATATTTGACCATTGTTTGTAGTCGCTGGAGCCGACTCACAATTTTATTTATCCACATAGACTTTAGTTTCTAGTTTGGTTTTACATTTCAAAAATTACTCATTGATTATCACATGAAAAGTTTTGTCCATTTTTCACACAATACTTGATAGACTTAAGTAATTATATTCCATAGAACATTAGGGTTTTAACAAATTTTTTGAAACAGCATAATAAAATTATCTGCCATCTAGTACTCAAAATTATGTACTAAAAAATATTTTCAAAAGGATCCAAACCACTCAATGAAGGTCAATTAGGAGTTATACATTTGTAAATTTTATGTT
Source organism: Lycorma delicatula (assembly GCF_047948215.1). Lineage (NCBI taxonomy): Eukaryota > Metazoa > Arthropoda > Insecta > Hemiptera > Fulgoridae > Lycorma > Lycorma delicatula. Next base: position 161,415,306 of record NC_134460.1, on the reverse strand, counting down.
ATTCTATTTGTTAAGGGAAAAAAGTTATCTGTATATAGCAGTCGAACAAAATAAAAGTTGCACAAGTGTGATTTCAGTACCCATTCTTTTGTAATGTATCAGCTTAAGTAGAAATCTTTAATTTGTGAAAGACAATCTTTGGTTAAAATTTCCAGTTCACAATAATTCAGAAACATTTTGATGCATACAGACAGTGAAAATAAGATTTCAAACATAATAAAAAGTGGCTGCAAATTTCATAAAACTGCTGAGTACTAGCATCCAAATAAGATTATCACTTTCAAAATCTATTTTTAAAAAGGTAAGCGGTTTAAATAAACTGTATAATTTTTATATTGTGAATCAAACTTTTGATCACATCCTGTTTTCAAACAACTGCATATCAGTAAAGGATTTAAGAGTTGTAAGCAACCTTACATTAGCATAATTTTAAATCATATAACAGAAAAGACACCAGTTTTTTCTGCTGTAATAAAACAGTCATCCTATTTTATATGCATGCATAATAGATAGATTTTTTATTCATTTGAGGTTAGTCGAAAAAATAAATAACGGGAATCTATTAATATTCCATATAAATCATAAATATTTATTTATGATTTATATTTATTAAAGAAATAAATATTTATATTTATATATATTAAGTTCCAGAGCATTTAACATATTATGTCATAATTTATCAACTTTTTAAATATTATTTTACTAATTATAGTAAGAAATGTATCCACTTATGTCTTTCTTGTCTGCTTGAATCCTACTTTCAATGCATAAATAATTTAATATTTATCAGAATCGTAACAAAGATACATAACAGGTTCACATTTAAACTTATTGGATTGTACATATCTACAGTTTTTAGTACTAACATACTAATATAATACAGTAACAGAAACATAAAGCATAGGTATTAATATCAAAAATAACTAGTTAACTACTACTGACGTATATTGCTCTATTTGAGTAAATTAGAATAAAAACAAAACAAAGAATAATGTGCAGATTTCAGTACAATGGTATTAATGAATTTATATATATATATATATATATATATATATATATAAACGATTTCACTACTTAATAATAATTAAAAAAATTATTTAACAAGATAAAAACGATAACCCTACCTTAAAAAAATTAATTTAAAAATGCCACTCGCACAAAACTTGCAGAAATTTAAAATGGACAAACTTACACTGTATTATGAAATGTTTAGCATTAAGATGGTAAACAAACTTTATAATTTAGAAATTTAATATGTATATAAATTTTGAGTACATTGTAATGTAGTGTAATTTAGTGTAGTGTAGTGTTAGTGTTGTGTTGTGTTTGATATAAAACAGAAATTTTTTTTTAATCTAATCACATTTTCATTTTTTCTCCATTAACAAAAACATATGTGCAATCTTGAACACCCAACATTATATATGCAATAAGAGAAAGAATAAAACAGACAAAATCATATGTAATTGGAGAAAATTCTTTTTTTTTTAATAAAAATGAACAAATTACAGTGTTTCACAACAAGAATTATTTTTTAAAATAGTAAAAAAAATTTGTACTAAGAACAAATAAAATCATTACATTTTATATTTAAAATAAATGTGTACAACAACATTTGAAATTAACAAAGCATTTAACTAATAAAAAGAAAAACCCCATTACTCTCTACATTACTAAATTAACCACACACAATAAAAAAAAAATTAATTTCTACAGTTTTATGTAATTTTTTTTTAAACATATAATATTTGTTTTTAATCATATTTTTGATTTTTTATGGTGGTAATTTCTAGTAAGTAAATTATTATAGATGCTATGCAAAATAAATAAATAATTTCTACACACAATTTCTCTGGGTATAAAGTATTTGTTTATAATCAGATGATTTTTTATGGTAGTAATCTCTCTCTACTATGTAAATTATTATTATTGGTGCTTTGCTAAATAATTCTTAAAAATTTGAAAAAAAATATTTCAAGTCAGCTAGCACATAATGTCTCATGTACATAGATAAATAGTTTTTTATCATATTAATTAAAATTAACAATTAAAATCACTATTCACACTGTACTTATGTTTATCATTGATTTTTTTCATTTATAACTATTCACAGCAAAATTTCCATAAATTCAATTCATATCTACCACAGTTTAATATAATTTAAAAATTTAATAGATTTTTCTTCACGATTACTTCTAAAACGCCACAGAATTTTTAATCTTTTATTTTTAACACAGAGTATCGATAAAGAACCCAATACTAGAATAAAAATTTCAAAATAATTTATAAAGCAGATTTTCAGAGATACCTGGATATCTAATACCTAAGAAACGTTCCAAGCAATTCAGTTTTCAAGGTTAATGAAAATGGCACCGATTGTATGCTCATTTTATATCATGATGTATCTGGTACAATCGGCAGAGAAGATGAATTTTTTTGATATTTATATTATTAGTTAGTAGTTATCAGTGAAAGTGACTCTCTTTTTGATATTACTATAGATATTTTTTTATTATTTTTATTGCGTGCAACCCAATCGCATGCATATTTACATCTAACAGAAGACAGTTGTATTTTGTAGCTCTGTTCAACAGTAGACCAAAGACTTTGCACTAAATTTTGCATCGAAATTAGTAAGTGCTGCAGCACAGAGAAAATACAGAAAAAGGCTTTTGTAATAAAGATATATAGGATTGACTGAACAGCTTTTTACGAGGTCTGAGAAACTGCCTATTTTTTTCTCAAAATGTATTTGAATGGAAGTAGAAAACTTGGTAAATACAGTTTTAGAATCTAATGTGGATACATATTTTTTTGAAACCTCATGAGAGTCCATCAGTTGCTGTTCAGCAGTCATTGTTTTGTGTGTGTTAGTGTAACAGGTAACACAACAAGTCACCAATATAATGCACCTGGTCAATTTTCATGTTTAATCTAGGATTTCTGATCAACCACAGAAATCCTCAGATCGACCAGGCTCCTTATTCACCAGCATCTTATGATTTCTGCTTCTCCCCGTGCTGAAATTGCCACTGAAAGGGTACTGATTTGACAGCTGGGAGGACGTAACGACAAGCACGACAACAAAGACGGTAGTAATTCCAAGGTGGGATTAGAAAAATTATTTCAAGCAATGGAAGAACTACTAGATTAAACACAACATCATAAGGGGGTTACTTTGAAAGGCAACTAGCATTGGAAGCCACTATGCAAGCTACTTCTTTTTCGTGGCCTATGCTAGCATACTTTTGAATAAACTTTGTAAATGGTACGTTTTCAAGATGAACATTATCAGTTAAAGATAAGGATGCATTTGAAAACTCCAACAAATCAATGACCGATGAAAAAGTGGTAAGGTTATGGAACAATTCATGACTAGACTGAATTATATTATTTGTAAAGTCATTGAAGAGGTTGGTATCTCGTATAACTTTTGCAAAACTAATGAAATCATCATCATGAAATTGCTTAAAAAATGATAAATTAAGTTACTGCCCAACATTGTTCTAATACAATGCAATAGATCAAGGTACATAGTTGTGAGATCAAAACAAAGGTTCAGATTTTTCAATGGAAGCTTCCAAATGAGTTAATATTAAAAAAAGAATGTCAAGTTACATTGTCACTTTAAAGTGGTCTATAAAAACTGCCATATTTTTTGTTAGCATTTCATTGGTAGTTTGGGGATTTTTGTTTAAAATTACTGTAAAATAAATGCATCATATTTACCAGACTTCATGAAGATGATAACAAACCAAAAGGATACTACTTTTGTGACAGTTGAAGCCATTAAACAAGAATCACTGATCTAACTAGAATGTGTGTACCATTAATGAACTGAAGAATAAGAAAAATGTTGGTGTGCACTTTAAAAAATAGGTGTTGCTTAGAAGAGGAACACACAACATATGCAATAATGAATAAAGAATATATTTCAAATAAATAAAAATTGTTGGAACTTTTTATCAAACCTCATAAATTGGTATATTTTGATAGAATTAGATTATTATTATTATAATAACACATTGCAAGATTTTAGAAAATAAACCGTCTTTTAAAAAACAAAACAAAATGTGAACATAATAATAAATATTTAAAAATGATAATAAATTTTCTTTTTTTTTTTGGGCAGCTTTATTCATGATACTTTTTGTTTCATTTTTGGGATCCAATTACTCCTATCATTCTGTGCATAAATTCCACCTAGATATATACCTATTGCCTGAAAAACCAGTTAATGCAATAACTTTGGTTACCAGAGTTTTATATCATTCTTCCAAGGGAATCCTCTACCAATATCCATGCTTTTTCAGTTAACTCTGATTCCCTTTTCCTTGTAGAAATAGAATGACAATCAGAGGGACGCAATTAAATGTGGTACTAGAAAAAAGGACTACTTTCCTCTAATGAACTAGGATAAATCTAACTATTGAATTTGGTGGATATCTTCTCTGCCTAAAAACACACATAAATACACATGTGTATATATATATAAAACTCAGACTGCTTGCACTTCAGACCGCTGAGTACCTATACTATTAAAAAAATAGTTGTTATTCATAGAAATATTTCTGAATCACTAGCTGCTTAAAATACGGGTTTGTTTATTTCTGTAAACATTAATGTGTAACAAAATGTTGCTCAGAAGTACTCAATAAAGACTGTTTTCACAACCACCTGGGTAATGAAACCGACTAATCGACCATCAATTTTACATTACAATAGCAATTACTCAAACCCTGCATGGATTTAACATCAATATTACTGGATTATAAACAAATAAACTGAATGGTGAATACACTTATTATGCACACAGGTACTTTTAACTAATCATTTGATTTATCCTATTTGGTGTAACTAAAAACCATTTTGTGCCAAATGAATCCAATAGACTTTATATAACACAAGGCTTATTTTGAAACAAATTTGTGAAATACTTCCCTGAATTATTCTGAAAATAACCAGAATTTAAAAAAAAAATTCTTATTAAGCCAATAAATGTCACATTCACATGTTAACAATTTTATAAAATCAAATTAGCGCTTCAGATTACTGCATTCTTGATGTTTTAGTAAGGACTTCTTTGACAATATCATCTTGTATAACATGGAACTAAACAGAGCAGATATTACAATTGAATAAATATATCTGTTAAATGTTTTTTAAATCCACTACTGGTCAAAGGTATCCAAATCTGGAATGAAAGCATGATCACCAACCCCATGCACAGTCATAAATTGGCCAGTTCTCTAACACTATATACAAACAACAATGACACAATGATGGAACGATTCATTTTCATATTATCTATCTTTCTGCTTTGGTGTCAAGAGAATAGATCTTAATAAAATTCAATACAGTGATTGTTCTTTTGCAGTTTTACTCTCATAAACCATTTTAAACAATGTTAGTGTATTAAGATTCCATAATCGTAATAGTCATAGACAATATGACAAGAGCCACAAATCACTCCCAAAAAAAGGCACAACTATTCCATCCTGAGGCAACAGAATGAATGTCTTAGACAACAGGATACCATCCTGTTATCTTCTACACTGAGCCAAATGTAAGATTGCATTAAAAACATAATTAATTGACCAAAAATCATGATATTCAATCTACAAATGGCACATTAAGTTTGTTTACTGGAAGAATGGAACATACAATGATCATCATTCCTCTCAGAAAAGTACAACTTTTGACTGGAAACTTAATACTTCAGGTGCTTCATAAGTGCCACATTGATAAGAAAGTTTCGGATAGATTGTGTAAAGCAACAAATTTATATAACTTTTTCTTTTGTGAAACAATCTGTTTTGCAACCGTTTTAACTCAGCACAATAAAAATAAACTATAATCATACAACTTAAGATAAAAGATTATGATTAGGTTCATAGCAAAACCATGTACAAATTAGAGAACTGATTAATAGAAGTGAATTTCAACTAGATGTAACAAAATAATTACGTTTGTTATGTTTTCATCCAAGAAAGTCAGTGTGATTAAAATTATTTTAAATTATTAGCTAGTTACATTTTATATCAAATCAAATTGGATTTAAAACTTAAAATTTTATGTTTTAAATTTACATCTTAACAATCTCAGTCACACTTGTAACAATTTTCAGTGGCTGTTGGCGCTGTTCACACTGAAATAGCTGTTTTTGAGTTAGGCAGAGATGAATTTAGAATACGATCAAAAGATTTGTTGTAATTGATTTGCATTTATTATTTAGTATATCAATGTGTATTTGGTAAGTTTCTGTATTTCAAAATGTTTGATTATTAACCAGCGACAATTTTCTATGTATGTATAAAATATTAAGGTTATTCATGTTAGTAAACTAGTGATTTGCATGGATGAGATGGTTAGTAAATATTGAGAAATGTACGGTCAATATCTCATAGATACAAATAAAAATTCACGACAACCTTTTTATCATAGATATGCACAAAAAATAACAATAACACAATCAAATGTTATATAAACACCGATACTCTAAATATACAGACATTGTATTTAAATCCAGCACACCTCCTAAATACATACCTGCCTAACTACCTGCAATAAAAGTGACTGAAAATGGGATGAGAGTAACTGCATATCACTGAAGATGGCCACATACGCGACTGAAAGCATTGGAATATAAATTCTAAATTAAAAATTTAATGTTATTAAAATGGTTTGATTTGTAGTTTAATGATCTGATAAATTTAAATATTTATGCGGTACCATTTTCCTACTACTGATTCCAAAATATAAATAAAACTGAAAAAATTAAAATAAGTTAATTTAATTAAAAATTCATTTATTTTTGAAATAACTTAGAAGGCTTGAAAAAGTAAAGAAAATCAGATTTTTAGTAGCAGCCCGCTTTTCCAAATATTTCATCTTAGAAACAGTAAAAATACTGCATCATACAATTTGTTCCTAAAAATACATACTAATAAAAATGTTTCATTTATAATTTTCAGATCATTACAGGGTTATATTTGAGTACTTTTAACAAAGATAACAGTTTATCTTTAATGCTACAACAAACAAAATAAATCTAACTTTAATATCAGCAGGTAAAAAACTTTATGTTAATTCTGTGTCTAGAGTCAAGGTCAATAACAGATTATCAACATCACTCAACATGATAAAAGGCCTCCAAGGTTGTTTTATAACCTGAATTTATTAATGTAGCCCCCATTAAATGAAAAGGAAATGCTCAGAGACTGTAACACAATTGGGAAACACAATTCTTTACAGTTTACAATTTGTGGATGATTAGGTAGTTCTAACATGAGGTAGAGATTTTGAATATAATAACTCACAGAAACCTGTGAGCAATAAAATTTACAAATAATGCGATCTTACAATTAACATCCAAAAATCTAAATATTTGAGCATCAAATATGAAATCCAAAATGTACAATTAGGTAATTCAAACGAGATAAAAGTCCGTGAAGATTATAAATTTTTGATCAGGCGGGAGGAACAAATAAAACTGAGATAAGAGCAAGAATAACACAAGCAACAGGATATCTGAATGGGATTCAGAAATTACAACAAATATATAATATAATAAAATAATTAAAAGTAATCTATTCTATTAAGAGATTTAGAGAATAACTAACAGACATAAGAAAATGTTAGAAACCACTGAAATGGATGTATTTAGACTGACGTAAGGACTTCACAAGAAGATAGTCAGGAATTAAGATATATGGCAGATGGGACTGGAAGATATCAAGAAAAGACAACTCATTTGGTATAAAAATACAGTGATGGCCAACTACAGATTATCTAAATAAGCAATGAACCAGATCCTGCTTCATAAAAGGAAAAAAGGAGACTCAAATGAGAGTATAAAGTAAGCCATAAGTTTGAGACTTGCAAGCAGGAAGACGAAAGACAACGGTATCTAGATATCGAAGAATGCTGACATACTTTATGAGATTGTGATAATTAATTTTAATTTATAATTGTTAGAGGTAGTAAAAACAAGTATAGTATTACCACATATGTATTTTTTTTCCAGACAACAGTTAAAATATGTTGTAGGCACTACAACATATTTTTTGTGTATAACCTTCATGACATACATGGTAATGAATTTAAAAAAAATATTTAAAACATTGTTTTATTTCAACTCACTTTGTTTTCAAAACAATCAATTGCTTTTTTTAGGATACAATCTTTAAGATAAGCAAGAAAATTATTACATAACAACTCTTTGACAATATAAACAGTTGTTGAATTTGCAAATTCATTACACAAGTACATTGTGTGCTTTACAATACTCAAAATTCATCGCCTGAGTACAGGAAGTGTATAAATTACATTCTAGAATGCATTAAGTCATTTGTATAAAATTAAAAAATTATGGAAGTGATAAACATTATAATTAATGAATGATAAACCGTTATAATTAATGAACAATATAAAAAAGTAAATTGAAAAACAAGAAATGCTCAAAAACCAATTATAAAAGAATGTCTTAAAATCTTAAAACTAACAATTTTTAATTGGTTTCTTGTTTTCCAATTTTTTTAATAACTGTAGTTCAACTCTTTCTCTGTTTAGAAATGTTATACTAGCAATAGGTAAATATATTTTTATTTTTACTTGACATTGCAATCATTTCAGTGTAGTTACTTCTGCACTTTCTGTATACTTAATAATCACCAATAAATGCTACATATAAATATTATTTTCCTTTTAGACTTACAATAAAAGGATAAACCCATTCAAAAATAATTGAAGTGTATACAAATATGGACAATATTGTGATTACTTATTGATAAAAGAAATCTAAGTTCAGAGTAGTACAGAGTGTTGTACATGTTTATCAGATGAAAAGTGGGCAAGAAGATTCATGTTTGATGTCATCCAATATATTGGTTTTTCATTAATAATAGCACTTATGATACCACTGTATGTAAACAGTTATGATTAGTAAACTTTCATGAAATATGTCTTTGACAACGATAATTGTACCATGTACACGTTTAATTTCTTCCCCCTTTAATTCATTATATTCATGTTTCACAATCCATGGCATTCCGCAGTCATTTTATCAAGCAAAAATTCTAACTCCTATGTTACATGTTTTACAACTGATTTTTGAAGTCAAAGGTTCAGAGATTCATCCTAGTAAAAGTTGGTAACTTTTATTTGGATTTGAATACTAAAGAGTGGATGCTGGTGTACTTTGGTGGTTGGGGTTAAATTAACCACCATGTCTTAGGAATGGTCGGCCTGAGTCTGTACAACACTATACCTCTATTATACTTCTGTTGTCATACATATCCTCGTCTCACTGGGTTGCTTATTGTTCACCAGTTGAACAGATTGCAACACACATATTAGGAAGAAGAGGTATGTATGTATACATGTATATTTCTGACCAAACATTTAACAAAAATAAGTCTGTTTTATACATATTAATTTTACAATACTGCAATATTGACAGCTAGATGTTTTCTTTTTGTTTACTGTAAATTCAAGTTCACATTAATTTGCTTAAACAGCTTATAACTGAATATGACACTAACTAATTGTAATAACTACAAGATTTGTACTTATTTCATTATTTAGTTAAATTGTTAGATTTGTTTAAGCAGAATTATAATCTAGCATACAGATACTAATGTAGAATAACATTCTGTATTAATGTTGAAAAAAATTTTTTTAGGATATATAATTTTACAGTTTTATGGAAGCTAATATGATATTAATGTGGTTTATGATACAATATGTAATATGATGCTATATTTAAAGGCCAACTGAAAGCTTTAAAATAAGAAATATAATTAAAATTCATGTAATAATTATTTTAAGCTCTCTCTAGATTTCTACTAAATTGACTGTTCAAAAATTAAATATCAATTATCAAGTGGCCTTGTTATCGCTCACTACAGTAAAAAACAACCACTCAGATAGTAAAATGCTATGTAATAGAACCTTACCCAAAGAGCAAGGGCAAGGAAAGCTCAGTGCATAAATATACATAATTCGAGTCATTTAATCGTGAACAAAATCTATATAGTTGGATGATGTAAAAGTACTAAAAAAAAAATCATCCAAAATAAACTAAATAACAAATGTACGCATACATAATTTATGCATTTAGCTTACTATTATAATTACCACAAATGTAAGAATTAAGATGAAGTATAAATAAGATTTAAAACAAAACATTTACAGATTATATAAATCTAATACTCCAGCAATAACAATAGATACTTTTGTTAATTGATCATATAAAATATATCTAATTAGTGAATTTAAAATTGAGGATAAAATAATCGCATGCAACTACCAAGCCTATGCCATGTTTGTTCTTAATTTTTATAACATGTATGTAAAGAGCTAATGTAATATCTCTAAACAGAATGCATAATTTACTTGATTTTTGTTTTTCTGAAGAGAGAAAAAAGTTTTATTAAAATTAATTCAAGAACATATAGGGTATTACATATTTAAGAGAAAGTTATAACTAAAAAAAAATCTACATCAGAGGAACATATAACCCAAAAATTCTTATTTTGGCAAAGTTTTTTTTTTTTAATTCGGATTAGTAAAGATTATTTAAAAATTAAAAAAAAAAAGAAATTAAAACTTAAGCAGCCGTAACAAACAAAATTATAACTTAAAGAGCACATGAAATCACACACGATTCAAATTACAGTATGATGCAATTATTTACAACATACATCAAGAAAAATAAATTTTAAAGATTTTTACACAGATAAAATTCAAAATTACAGAGACTAGGCTATTATAATTAACAACTCGTATACACACCTGCTCTTTCGATTCTACTGGATTACCATCATTTTTCGGCTTCTCTGTGTGCAACTTTGCCCATGATTTGAAATCAGTACACGTTCGGCAAGCTTTTTTACCATTCTCATGGGGTTCAGAATAATCAGCACCAAGGCGTGAAGACATTTATCACGTTGGAAATACAAAAATCAAATATTAAAGACTAAAATGTACAAAACGTTGGCTTATCACAACAAATACGTTCGAACACAACGGCTTGTAATAACATAACCTAAGACGCTTTGCGGCTACTGTTCGTTCCCTCGTGAAACAGCTGATTCACCTGTTTCATTATTTTTTTTTAGGAAATGGGGTTGGGCCCAAGAACACAGTGTATTTCACTTGTGTCTAATGCGCATGCGTAATCTAACCAAACGATAATGTAGGCTTGATGGCGACGAAGTTAAAAGAATATATTTATTTACCTCCAGTTAAAAATAAGAAGTATGTCTGGAGCAGTTTGAAATAACATTGGAATGTTATTTCAACTGCCTATACAGTGAAATATCGGTAAAAGTCTATGATGAAACAATTGTGGTTGAATCGGTTATGAGTTTTTTAAAATTAATTATCAATTTGCTTTCGCTCCCTTCTTTTTTATTGCAACAAAATTAAATACAATGTTCCAAAAATGGCTTTAAGATTTTGTTTGTGTACAAAAATCAAACTACGAAATATTTCGGGTTTCTTTATTTAAAACTAGCAGACCAGGCAATGCTTCGCTATTGTCATATATATATAGAGAGAGAGAGAAAGAGAGATTGAGAGAGAGAGTTTAAATGAACACAATTGAAAATTTGATAAAAAAATTAAAAAACCAACTTCACAAATTTGACCTTTCACTTATTCTCCTTCCCCTTTTCCCTTTCCAACTTCTCCCTTTCACCCTTCTCGCTAACCCCTCTCCTAGTTTCCTTTTTACCCTTTCCTGTTTTTATATATATATATATATAGAATAAAAAAGTCTGAATATTTGTTTGTTTGCTTCGTAAATATCTCGACACCGGCCCCGCCTAGCGGGTATAGCTTTTGCAAGAATATTTCTTTTCACGTAACTAATATTTATATTCTGAATATGAACCAAATCGGTCCATAAATATATTTTTTCTAAATATCTCAACTAAAATAAATCTTTTATTCTGATCGGTAAATAATAATTAAAACATTACGACCATCACATCTACAATGGATAACGTAAATTAATGGGATAAAAAAATTCCTCTGACGAAAATATTAACAAAAAATAATACGTAATATTAACAGCAAAGTTTTAAAGATTTTTTTTATTTGGTTTTCTGTTATTTATACAATTCTTTTAAATTTAATGTAAATATTTTCTGTTAGACTAAACACATGTTTTATGCTTTATAGTAACTACAGATATAGGTTTACATTAACTGAAATAAATTTTTTTAGATTAATGCTGTTAATATGCCGTGTAAAAAACGTAAAGAATTCGCCTCTTGTAGTTTATAGTTTTCGGTTGTAATCCGAATTATTCCTCCATGAAACTAATAAACACTGATGTTCTTACTTTGAAATTAAAAACACTCTTAATATCCAAATTAAAATAGCCCCTTTTAATTATCAATATCCTCATACTCCTACTTTTTTTTACAATATTTTATATTAATTAGGAAAAACTTTTTATTTTATTACAGGTAGCGTATAAACAATATTTTTCAACGATGTATTCTCATTAGCACAACGCTACATATAAAAACTACAAAAAAGATTCAAAAGTATTAACAATTTTGCCGGAAGAAGTAAGCTTTCTTGACCATTTAACTGCGACCTCTGACATAAAAAATTTAAGTTGCCCAAAACTTAACTCGTCAAATCTCAGCCATTTATTAACGAAACTGAATAAACACTTATTTTTATTTTAAACCATACTTCTTTTACGTGACAATAAAATACTAATAGTTTACTCAAGTCTTTCAAATCGAATTAAACAACAACTCAAACATTTTTTTTCTAAAATAAAATTGTTGGTCTGCTGTCAAATTAAATTCTGTAAGAAATAGCTGTATGGTACAGGTACAAGTTAAAGTAAGAGAAATTTAAAATTTCCATATGTGTTTTTTATTTTTATTTCAATCGGGCAATCTAGTCAGGAAATTTTGTAGACTGTGTAGATGTGTTAATAATAAGCAACACAAAACAATAATTATTCACCGATGAAAAACATGTGGCTAATCTACAGTCAGTAATGAAAATTATACTGGCCTACTATTTATTGAATTATAAATATTTAGATAAAATTACATAATATTGAAGTTTAGGAATCTTTTGATCCTGATATTTTCACTTTAATATTTCAAGTACTGATTTAGTTAAAGGAAGATAGCCTAATAGGCAACTATACAATTGCTGGCAACATTGCTGGTAATATTTCTGGATAAGTTGCTGATGAAGAGAAAGTATTATTATTAATTATGACTATTGTCAGGCAATGTGGCAGAATTAATACAAACTTTTCTACTTCTATTTCTCGCACCACTATCATCTACTTTAGGAACAAAAAGAGGTAAATTTTTATTTTCTGTACATGAAAATACATTCGGTACGCTGAACTGAGAACTACTGCCGCCAAGAGTAGTAGCATCTTGTATCGGATCAACTTTAGTAACTCTATGCCAAGATTTTCCTTTAAGTCCTTTTAAATCTTCTTTCATTTCATTTAATACCATCCAGATTCCATCACCGCAATTTTCATGAGTCATTTTTGCTTTCAATGTATGTACATAATCTTCTAATCTTTTTATACGGCTTTCATCTTCTTGAATTTGTTTTTCTTTTATAAACTCTTCCTTTTCTTTTTTCATACTTTTAATTACTTCTTTTAACATGTGATTTTGTTTAAGTGTATTTTCTAATATCATTTTACAATTCTGTAATTCACTCGATAATTTTATTTCTTTTTCCATTGAATCTGAAATTTTTTTTTTCAATACAATAATTGTATCTTCAAAACATATTTCAGTTAAATTTATCTTCACTTGAATTCCAATAGATTCGGAATTTATTTTTTTATCGTTTGCTAATTTAATTAAGATATTTTTCATAAAACAGTTTTCTTTGTCTATATTTGTAAAAATTTTATTTATGTGTAATAATTCATTATGTATATCTTCAGTTTTATTTGTCCTGTATTTAACAGTTTTATTTATTTCATCTATTTTATCAATCATATCAATTTTCATTTCCTTTTTATCATTTTCTAATTTTTTATAACTGTTTTGTAAATCTGTTAGCAATGTTTCATTGTCTTTTAATTTTTGTATACATTTAGCTTCATTATTGTATGATTTTGATAATTTTAATTGCAATTCTTTTAAATCATTTTCTAACGCTATCATTTTATTTTCTTTTGATTGAATCGCACCATCTTTCTCTTCAATAATTTTTATAATCGTTTTAACTTCATTTTTAATTGCTTTTTCACCATTTTTGGCCTAAAACAAAACAAATAATTTCTTGTAATAAAATCTTATAATCATTTTAATTAAATTTTTAATATAAAAAATGCTGTAAAACAACATAATTTTTTTTTTCATTATGGATGATTAATACAAAAAATTTTGTTTTTAAGTAATGAAAGAAATCTACAGTAAATAAAAAATGATGAATCCCAGTCAGAACTGAACTGAAGTGTTTAGTATTTACATATTTGCTCTACCAATTTAGTTATCAAGATGACCCAGGGTGACTAGGAGGATTAAAGCAGAAAATCAAATGACCTAATTAAAATTTTATAAGATTTCTAACTAAAAATCTACAGCAAAAAAGGATCTTACTAGAACGTTGATGGAAACGAATTTAAATAATAAATCCAATCTCTAATGCAAAAAAATCTCATTTAACTTTTCAACCTTTATTACAATGTCTAAAAACTCAAAGTTTGTTTCAGTGATACTGGGCTTCCACATCTTTATTGTCAGATTTGAACCAAAGAGAGTTGGAAACAACATTAAGTACTATAAAGGTGGAAATGAACCCCTATCTATTACTGCCATGACTCCCGATCGCTTTTAGACAATCTAACCTGAGAAATAACTTAAAAACACGAAAATCATATTCAAGAACAATTATTTCTGCATTACCAAGCATCCTAAGAAAAATGAATTTCTACTGTCTTCTCCACTGAACGGAACATATTAAGAAACAGCATTACTATCACGATTTTAAAAATACTAATCCTACAAGTGTGATTTTACTCTGTTTCCATGGATTGAACATCATTGATATGATATTCTGAGATACAGTGATACCAAGATACAATTACAATGATACCTCATCATACCAATAAATTTAATTTATTGCTAATTGATTATAGACCGGCAAATGAACAACAATTCATAGAATTTTTCTTTTAATAATAATAATATTTAATATCGTCATGAAAAACTAATACAAATTTTGTTGTCAGAAAATCTATTAAAAGCAATTTAAAGATTGTTGTATATGTTTAAAAATAAATAAATTGCATTATATTGATAATGTATGGAGTTTTTTCTTTTGCTATATTTCAGTATTGTTTCTCCAAAGAACTTCTGGGAGTTAAATTTAAATTTATTTTATATTACCTATTGATAAAATAGCAAAAATATTTTTTAATTGTTATTTTAAATAAATAATTTTTTTTGTTAGTCTGCACTTTAAAAGACACGGTTTTTAAACTTCAAGAAAGGCAAGCGACTAATCTGATATTGTGTTTTCTTCAAATCATCAGAGACATCTATTGTCATTTGCATGACTAAAAATAGTTGTATAATATTAATGTAATAGTAATACTTATTTCATAAAAATCAAATAAATCTTTATTTATTTGGGTGCAGTGAGGTATTGGATCCTCAGGTTAAAGCAGCATAAACACACAAATATACCACTCAAACATGTTAACTTCCTTCTGATATAAATGAGTGAGAATTCTGAAACTTTATTTCACATAAAAGAACACATTTTTTAGCCAATACTACAGACTGTATGAGTCTGCCTCATTTTCAGGACCGATCTTTTGGGTCAGTTTCTGGACAATTTTGAAATATTTTGAGATCAAATTCTGAATTGTTTAACAAATTTAAAAAATAAACTAGCAAACTTATTTGTGGATATTTATTTTTATTTTGTTTTTTGAATTGAGAAGTCTTCATTACATCCTTTTAAAACAACGCTAAAATTTTCTGTTGTGTCAAATCAGAAATTTTCTGCTCGCTTCTTGTTGAAAAACTAATCTTGCTTCAATCATTATAAAACAAAGCGATACATTATAAAGAAAACAAGCATCATCTGCACTCAGCATCTTATTAAAATCTCTTAGTAATGGAAAATACTTTTTCTTAAAATCCTACTTATGAAATATCATTAGTTAAAGTCCACTCCGTGATTTTATATTTCCCTTCATGATCCAATCTTTTGTTGTGAAACAATCAAAAGTCTTGAAGCAGGCAGATTTTCTTTGGGCAATTGCTAGTATTTTCATGTTATGTTTTTAAAATTAGATTTAGGCTTTAGAAGTACAAGGCCTGATTTACTTTATATTCATCTCAGCCAGTAGTCATCAATCACTGCGCTAAAAACAAAGCTCTTGTATTCACTCTCATAAGTAAAGCCCTGCCAGCTATTCTAAGATGTCGGCATGACACCACAGATGGAACAAGGTAATAGTATAAATATTTGGATCAGTCATTTAAGGAACATCATAAGTCACTATTTTTGTCTGATTAAGTCCAGGTGTTTTGTAATATTTATATATGAATACACATTCCAACAAGAAATCACAAATCAAACGCTGCTCTGCTTCTTCTGTTTTAAATGGCTTTTAAAATTTTGTTCATAAGAGAAAAATCATAATTCATTTAACTAATGTAGATTAAAAAATGAACAAGATGACACAGCTTTCAGAACCAGCTGATTTCTAATAGGTTAGAGTACTGTATTGTTCAAAAAGGTTAAGTTGGTGGTGTTCAAACCCACCGGGTTGGTCTAGTGGTGAACGCGTCTTCCCAAATCAGCTGATTTGGAAGTCAAGAGTTCCAGCGTTCAAGTCCTAGTAAAGTCAGTTACTTTTATATGAATTTGAATACTAGAAAGTGGATAGCGGTGTTCTTTGGTGGGGTTGGATTTCAATTAACAACACATCTCAGGAATGGTCGAACTGAGACTGTACAAGACTACACTCATACATATCCTCATTCATCCTCTGAAGTATTATCTGAAAGGTAATTACCGGAGGCTAAACAGGAAAAAGAAAAGAAAGTTGATGGTGCTTGGTCTGTCATCTTGTAATCACATTTATACTATTCAGAAAGCCTAATTTTATAAAAGATGTATGCTTCCTGTTGAAACTGTATAGAAAACCAGTTCTGAAGGAAGAGAAAATATTTTGCATATTTTACAGGATACAAAAACTGTCTAAGATCATTATTTCAGTATCTCCCAAGTAAACAAGTGGAATATTTCTGTGATGATTTACATAGCTTACTTTAAAGAAAGATAATAAAATGAAGGTTCTTGACAATAAACTATAATGTTGTTTTAAATTAATTATATTATTATTTGTGTCATTTTTTTTATTCACTGTCAAGTTTAATTTAATTTTTTTGTTTAACTTTAGGTCCTTGCTTGACCTTATAATCAACTTTTAAATCGGCTACAACTTGAAAAACAGATGAAGTTCAGAAATTATACATATTTTTTTAAATTCTTAAGTCAGATCCCATGGGACCCCCCTTTTTTAAAAAAGTTTCCTATGTCATCTAAATTAATACTAGGTACAGTTGGGGATTTTCAACCAAAAAATTAAATTAAAAAAAAAAAATTAATTACATATGAATTCCATTCAGCTCTTTTTTGTTTTTTGGGCCTTAAAAGTTCTTTTATTGGAGTAATTACTTACTTCAATAAGGTAGTCAAATTTGGTACAATGTTATTCAACAAGGTTAAAAAAAATTTATAGTTTACTAAAAAAATGTGGGCACTGTGATAATCTGTTGTCTGATGGGGTTGAAAATCAAGCCTAAGCTGGGATATGTAGATATGTATACTATTATATAAAGTGAAAGAGGGTTTTTATTTGTTTGGGATAAACAAAGAATTACTTGATCAATTGCAACCAAATTTTTACCCATGTTTCTTGCCATAACTGATAAGGTTTTCAGATACAAAACATTTCATCTTGAAAAATCTCTAACATGTAATATATAAATAGCAGTGGAGATTTGCCGGTTGAAGCATAAACTTTAATGAATTGAATTAATGTACTGAGAACTGTGAGTCTCTCACTGTGTGAGCTGGGTTTGAACTGAATTATTCAAATGAATATTACAAAAATAATAGAATTAAATTTATTATTTTTTTTTTTTTTGTCTTCAGTCATTTGACTGGTTTGATGCAGCTCTCCAAGATTCCCTATCTAGTGCTAGTCGTTTCATTTTAGTATACCCTCTACATCCTACATCCCTAACAATTTGTTTTACATATTCCAAACGTGGCCTGCCTACACAATTTTTTCCTTCTACCTGTCCTTCCAATATTAAAGCGACTATTCCAGGATGTCTTAGTATGTAGCCTATAAGTCTGTCTCTTCTTTTAACTATATTTTTCCAGATGCTTCTTTCTTCATCTATTTGCCGCAATACCTCTTCATTTGTCACTTTATCCACCCATCTGATTTTTAAAATTTTTCTATAGCACCACATGTCAAAAGCTTCTAATCTTTTCTTCTCAGATACTCCGATTGTCCAAGTATTCTGTCTATTCCAGGAGCCTTTCTGCCATTTAAATCTTTTAATGCTCTCTTAAATTCAGATCTCAGTATTGTTTTTCCCATTTCATCCTCCTCAACTTCCTCTTCTTCCTCTATAACACCATTTTCTAATTCATATCCTCCGTATAACTCTTCAATATATTCCACCCATCTATCGACTTTACCTTTCGTATTATATATTGGTGTACCATCTTTGTTTAACACATTATTAGATTTTAATTTATGTACCCCAAAATTTTCCTTAACTTTCCTGTATGCTCCGTCTGTTTTACCAATGTTCATTTCTCTTTTCACTTCTGAACACTTTTCTTTAATCCACTCTTCTTTCGCCAGTTTGCACTTCCTGTTTATAGCATTTCTTAATTGCCGATAGTTCCTTTTACTTTCTTCATCACTAGCATTCTTATATTTTCTACGTTCATCCATCAGCTGCAATATATCGTCTGAAACCCAAGGTTTTCTACCAGTTCTCTTTATTCCGCCTAAGTTTGCTTCTGCTGATTTAAGAATTTCCTTTTTAACATTCTCCCATTCTTCTTCTACATTTTCTACCTTATCTTTTTTACTCAGACCTCTTGCGATGTCCTCCTCGAAAATCTTCTTTACCTTCTCTTCATCAAGCTTCTCTAAATTCCACCGATTCATCTGACAACTTTTCTTCAGGTTTTTAAACCCCAATCTACATTTCATTATCACCAAATTATGGTCGCTATCAATGTCTGCTCCAGGGTAAGTTTTGCAGTCAACGAGTTGATTTCTAAATCTTTGCTTAACCGTGATATAATCTATCTGATACCTTGCAGTATCGCCTAGCTTTTTCCAAGTGTATATTCTTCTATTATGATTTTTAAATTGGGTGTTGGCAATTACTAAATTATACTTCGTGCAAAACTCTATAAGTCGGTCCCCTCTTTCATTCCTTTTGCCCAGCCCGTATTCACCCACTATATTTCCTTCCTTGCCTTTTCCAATGCTTGCATTCCAATCTCCAACTATTATTAAATTTTCATCTCCTTTTACGTGTTTAATTGCTTCATTAATCTCTTCGTATACACACTCTACCTCATCATCATCACGGGCGCTTGTAGGCATATAGACGTTAACAATCGTTGTCGGTTTAGGTTTTGATTTTATCCTTATTACAATGATTCTATCGCTATGCGTCTTGAAATACTCCACTCTCCTCCCTATCTTCTTCTTCATCACGAAATCTACTCCTGCCTGCCCATTATTTGACGCTGAGTTAATTACTCTAAAATCACCTGACCAAAAGTCGCCTTCCTCTTCCCACCGAACCTCACTAATTCCTACTACATCCACATTTATCCTATCCATTTCCCTTTTTAAATTTTCTAGCCTATCAACCTTTTTTAAACTTCTAACATTCCACGCTCCGACTCGTAGAATGTTATTTTTTAATTTTCTGGTGACCCCGTCCTTAGTAGTCCCCACCCGGAGATCCGAACCGGGGACTAGTTTACCTCCGGAATATTTTACCAAGGAAGGTGCCTCCATCATTGCTATATGAAAATGCAGAGCCACATTTTCTTGGAAAAAAAGCAGCTGTAGTTTTCCATTGCTTTCAGCTGCGCAGTACTCAGAGGACTGAGTGATGTTGGTATGGCTGTTTAAGTCATTCTGACTCACGCCCCTAACAACTACTGAAAGAGCTGCTGCCCTCTTTCAGGAATCATTCCTTAGTCTGGCTCTCTACAGATACCTCTCCGATATGGTTGCACCTTTGGTCCAGCTACTCTGTATCCCTGAGCACTCAGCCCCCTCACCAACGGCAAGGTCTCATGATTCATAGAGGAGGATTAAATTTATATTAATAAAATAATTTTAATAAATTAAAAACATTTCTGTTTAACAATAATGGGCTTCCCATGGGGACTGTGTGTGAAGCTAGAGTGGTGAGGTATGCGAGTACCTCGATGGAGGCTAGACCAATAATCACCATCAACTGGTGACAAACAGGGTATTACTGGGGTGCTATTTTGGGAGGTGCAATTGGGTGCTTTTATAATATCTCTGCACACAATCATTTGATTTTCAAAATTCAAACAGAGTATTTGTTAGTAGATTGAATGCTAACTTTTGCATCAATCAGGTACACTCTCCATCTAACAGATCATGGTTATTCAGAAATGTTTATATATGTATAAAGTTTGTCTGGTTTGATTGTTATCACATTATGCGAGAACCAACCGACCGATCACTTTCAAATTTACAGGATACATTCATGTTATCCCAGCCATCGACCAAAGCCCTCACTCCCTTGAAGATTAAGATATCAAAAATATTCATTATTTCTTTGCCCTCAAGGAGGGTGAAGTTGTGAATTAAGGAAAAAATAGATTAATCCTTTTATGCTTTTACTTCATTATTATATTTCTGCCACCATGGTAAAGAAATAAGTTATGAATTTTTTGTCGTCAAAGATGCGGGTACTTTAGTTACCATAGTTACTATTATTCTATATTTTGTAATTTAGTTTCTTTTTCAGGTCTCTATAAAGCCTGAATACTATAATTATCGTTTATCAGTATTATTATCACAACCATGAAGATAACGTACAGTGCGGTGGTCCAGGGGTGGAGCTCTCTTGGCAGTTGGGAATGGCAACCAAAGCAAACTCCGCGGGTGTCCAGGGCGCTGGCCTCCCTGGCAAATTGGTAATAGCAAGTGAAGCGAGCTCTGTGGCCATGGGGTAGACCCCTTGGCCCTTAGGAGCCCCTGAGTAAGCTCCAGGATTCACCTGGGCTGACCTAAGCCCCAAGGGTCCAGCTTTTGGCTAGATGGGCCGGCTAGTGTAAATAAATAATTATTAGATGTATCTTGAGATTTTGCATATATAGAGAAATATTTATACTAAATTTTTTTGTCAACAAGTTTCTGAAATATAATGTAAAAACTGTTAAGAAATATTGTTGAATATTCCCCACCCCTCTGACTACTTAAAACTCAATTTCCATGACCAGTATACAAAAATTAAAAATGGCAGAAAGTACCCCTCATCTTTTTTGATTTTGTCCAAAATTTAATGATATCAATGCCTTATAAATACAATTTTTTGAACCATTTATGAGGAATTTATATTTAGTCAGTCCAGAGATATTAATTAAATACAGACTAATATATATGTGTGCACATACATACATTTTCCAGAAATCTCTTTAACTTTTGTTTGTGTTTTTTAGACTAAAAGGTGGTCTTGAAACATTAACAATTACAAAAACCCAGATACACAAAATTTGGTTGATCGCTGTATGTTCATTTTATAGCTATGCTACTGCAGCTGCAATAAAGCTACAGCCGGGTCAATAAAATCTATTAATAATTGTTTCATTAAAAATTTGTCTTCCTTAGTGTAATTACTCAAATTGAGTAAAAATTGAAACAAATATCTGTAAATTTGAGAGTAATATAAGTCAAAGAAAATAAAAAATATTTTTCCTTTAAAGAAAAATAATTTTTAATATTTTCATATTTATTACAAATTAATGGAGGCTAAACAATAATCATCTAATTTTTCTGTACATTTAGTCTTTTCCCATGAAGGTGGATCTAGGCCTGTGAAACCTGTGCTGCCACACAGGGCACTACTTTAAGGGAGCGTCAAATCCAGAGTAAGACAAAAACAAAATAATTAACTGACTAAAAATTTGGAAAAATATTTAGTCTGTAAAACTCAAACTATGAATAAAATATTTTAATGTCTTTTGTACAGAGTGTGACTGTAATTAAGTAATATCAAGTACTATTTATAAGTAATTTTAAATATTATACGAAATGTATGACTCGTATATAGATCTTGGGTCTTTTCCGTTACGAGTCTACATGCTACAGACAGTAACAGACGGAATGTGAGACAAGTCGAAATCACACAGACTCGTATTTATATAAGTTTATGTGGAGGAATAGCTATCAAAACGATGATTTATTTGAGAAAATGTTAGCACACATACTGGTCTTCTGTATACGAAAATAATTATCTTCCTTTCCTTTCACCCAAGATTCCTATATTTTCTTATTTTCCTAATAATAATAATTGTAAAATAAATGACATTCAAAAAAATAAAATAAAAAAATTGAGGAAAAGAGTTAGTGACCCTCCCATGTTTCCGAAAGATTAAAAATGGATTTGTCCAAATAGGCGACTCCTTGTTGGCCAAGAAGAAGGTGGAGGAGGGTTTGATGACTTGTCACATGCTTGCCACTTCACCACTTGCCCTTGGTTAGAGACTAGACAAGGGAAACAACAGTGCATCCTGCGAATCCGAATCCTCTTAGTTAGTGTTCTTGTTATGTTAGTGGTTACGATTACAGAGCCAATAAAGATACAAAATTAAGGAACTACTAAATTGCACAATTACTTGTAATTGTGCAATTTATTAATGAACTACAACATTTTAACAATTCTGAATTTTGACAGAAATGTCAGAGAAAAAGAAGCATTCTGAATTCTTTTACTGAAAAGGGAAATTACGAGTTGAAAATGAGAGGAAAAAACAAGCGTCGGCATTGAAACGCTTTATTTTGTGATGGTGAGCACCGAACCAGTTACCTCCTCGGAAAAATTGGCATATGTGGAAAAATATGGGAATGAAGAATTACAATAAAAATGCTAGGAAATATCATCAGCATCAGTAAAATCTTCTGAGCCATTATGTATTTTAATACAGGTAAGTAAAGTTATCATTTTTTTTACCAACAATTTGTAATAGATAAATGATTTGTTTATTCTTATTGTTGTAAGCGTTGGTATAACTAGGATGAAAGTCTACAGGGGGACTGAGCTTTTCTCAGGGGGACTGAAAATTTCTCAGGGGCATGGTATACCCCCATGATAAAGGGGGTATACCATGCCCCTGAGAAATTTTGAAATTTTAATTCCTTAAAATCACATTTTAGAGGTTATTTTTGCCAAATAAAAGTGTAGGGATGTATTTAAAAACTAACAAAAAATGCATTAAAAAAATTATGATTTCAATCTCCTAGAAAATTCACTCTAATCATAATAAAACTTGTTCATGAGAATTAAAACGATTCTTACACATCTGGTCTAATATACTATTATTTTATTCTAATAAGTAAGATAAAAAGGAATAATATATACTTCAGCATTGAAAACCACACCAACATTGACATACTGATACTGTAAATTAACAAGCATAGCATGGTAGCAGTTAGCAGCATCTAACTAATCAATTAATAAAAAAATATGTCAATGTACTCAATATGAAAAAAAATATGGATCTATTGAAAACATTAAGGGAAGAGACCAAAACTTACTGAAATCTCATTGTTGCATCCCTGCTGACTGCTACCCACAGCTTGTTTTGTTGCTTTTACAGATTTTATATTTAGAATTACATTTTGTATAGGAAACTGTTTTGCTGTACGTCATTAATTCTTATTTAAATTTGAAAATTTTTTAAATTACAGTAATAGTGGACAAATAAAAACAAACAGTGTTGCATGTGGCATCTTGATCAAAATGTTGCGATCCGCCTTGAATGACCACAATGTTGCAAATGGTGTCTTGATCACAACTTGTATGCTTCTTCCTGAGTGTCTCGACACAGGGAACTATTTTTGTTGATGTAAGTTGGGTACTTTTTTTGTCGATGTGATTTGGTAGTGTTTTTTAAGTAACTGTCTGATTAGTGTTTTTTGGTAATTTCAATGATTATGCTACATAGAGAGGGAAGTAGTGCATACTTCTCAATACGGATGTAGATGGTGGGAAAAATACAAAATATGTAACAGTATTTGGAAATGGTGACATAGGTGATTTTTAATGGTAATTTGTTGGATATGCAGGGATGAAGGGAGTGTTTGGTAGATGTGGGTTTTTACCTCTCTACTTTTATTATATGTTTCTTAATTACTTATAATATCAGCAGCATCTCTTACTTTCTTCTGTGGTGTTTAAGGGTGTTTACTAGTACTATTCCAATTGATACGACATAGATACATTGTGTTGTGTATTTATAAAATAAGTAAAGTACAATTTAAGTGTGAGTTTGGTAATACTGAAGTAACAGTATTAGGACTAACTTGGGATTTTCAGCATTATATACTAAATTTTATCTATACTTGTTTTTTGTAGGTGACTGATGAATCTTTGATTGCTGATGCCAAAGATCTTAAAGAAGAAGAGGATAAAGAGAAAGACAATGAGGAAGAAAACAAATCTCCCTTACGTGCAGAAGACAAATCTACATGTCCGAAAGAACCTTTAGCTGTGAAGGTAAATTACAGAAAATTTTAATTATGTTGTCACTTATGATGTTTATGTTTATTATACAATTATTCTCTCACAAACCACAAGGGCAGTGATTTATAAGAAGTCCTTATGCAAATATGAAAGGTTTTTGGCTAAATATTTGCCTTTGGAGAGTACAAAAATTTTTTTAATGTCACTTGTTGGATTTTTTGTGGCAAATGTTATACACTGTGCTTGTGTGTTCCATTTTTCAGTTTTTTAACTCATTTTTAAGTAAAAAAAATGTTTATCTATGTTTGGGATAGGTATTTATGGTCTGGTGCTACCGTCTTAAAACAGTTTAGTTAGAAGTCATTTAGGTAACTTATGATTATGATGTGATATTCGTAATAAGCAGTTCAAAAACCATGAAAAAAATGATTTTAATAAAATTTGGTTAATAAATTAAAAATACATTTTTCTACCAACATTTTTATTTTAAATGGGCTGTTTTTAAAAATTTGGTTTTTTTATTTACCCTAGTAGTTTTGATATAACTTGGTAAAGTATATCATATTTCAAGCATTTAGATTATTTGGATATTTGAAAAACGTTACGTCACTAATAGAACAGTATAGAACCTTAGATCTCTAGATATTTTAAGATTTTGAAGCTTTTAACACAAACTATTCATTTGATACCTTCTTTCTTTTTCGATTTCATCAAAGCCAGATAATGAAATAAATTTTCATTTTTCTTGATAAGAATAGAAGAGAAGAAGTCTGTATATTTCCATATTTTGACAATTTCATTAATACAGATTCATTTTAAACTACTTTCATTTTCAATTTCATCAGAATCAAATGGTCAATATAAATTCTAAATTTAATATTTTCTCGTACAGAATTGAACTTCGAACCAGGGAATTAAACTATTGCTTTTTTAATATTTAATGCAGTTTTCATTTTGTAAAAGTAATATTAAAAGATTTCTTGATACCTGAAAAAATTATTCACTTACATGACTAACTGATTTATGTATAGCAAAATATATGTTTTTTTTTTCAGAATTCTCAAGAGCAACTAACTGTATGTGTCACATGACCCTGGAGAATGACCAGTCTATATAACTGACACTGCTTGACAAATTCTTGTTAAGTGTGGTCCAGAGCAGATTTCCAATGTAGAATTTCCCTTAAACATAGACAATCACATATTTGGTGCCACTCATTATTGCAGTCACCTGAACAACGGTGAAGTAGTTCAGTGCAGGTAGCTAATTTACTCTATGTCAAAAAATGTTATTTTCTGCTTTTGCTTCTGCCTTTTTGACAATAGCAGAACAACTTTATCTTTATCTTTAGAATTTGGTAACTGTGACTGTTAACACATGTGTGAGATATTGTTTGAACATAAAAAGTCCTCTGGACACACATGAGATCATTTCAATCTTAGATTGAGTGTAGTTGGGCAAAGCAATCTATCACGAAAATCAAATAATCAAGTGTTCAAGTGCATGGTGGTTATGTCAAAATTTTGTCCCCTCATAAAATCTAGCACTTCTTGGTAATACAAAGAAACTGTATGCAAGAGATAATGGTAAGTTTTTGAAAATGTTAGAGTTTGTTGGGAAATTTGACATAATCATTGCTGAACAGTTATGCTTTTAAACCATTTTGAATATTTAAAGCTGTCTCTGTGTATCATGCATGTGCAAGGCTACGATAATGGAGCCAAAATGATGGATAAACATGCTGGAGTACAAAATAAATAGAATCCTCACTTTGAATCCTTGAGCAATTTTTGAATTGTGCAGTGCTTATTCTTTTAACCTGCCTGTGAACGACACAGCTCTTTTTTTTACTGAAGCAGTAAATTTCATCAGTACAGCATAAGAAGTACACAATTTTTTTTCTGTTTCAACCCACCGATGGTCTAAAGAATTATGTGATTTCTTTGACACTAAAATTCCTTAGTGAAACTTGCAGGGAGAGTAGAATTGATGCGATAACTCTTCTTAGATACCAGGCTGGAAAAGTTTATGATGCCTTGTTTGAACTTTCCAATGATTCCAAAACAGATGGCTGTGGCAAAACACTGCACTAAAAAAAAAAAAATCAGGAGTTAACACATTTATCTCCTGTCTTCTGTTGTGGCATTCGGTTCTGTTCAAAATTTGATCAGTAAATTATTGAAAAAACACTTCAAAGGCTATAAAATTCAGTGATCAAGTGAAAACTTATTTTAAAGACATGAGGAGTGACAAAGGATTCAAAATAGTTCGTACTGATGCTAGGGAAGTTGTTAAGGCTCTAGAAATCGATCCATCCTTTGAAAAAGAGGCACAACTACGACATAGAAAATAAAAAGGTGGTTTGGTTACGAGTCTCAGGATGTACGTCATCTTGATCCAAAGGAAGCATTCAAGAGGAACTTGAATGGAACTCGTGAAACAACACAACATTTTTGGTTTCACGTATGACACTGAAACTGAGGAAAAGAAACACTTTTGGAAAAATGTGCCAACTTACAAATCACATTAATGAATGGAAGTCATACCAACACAGATTTTCAACTTCACCAAGAATTGTTGGTCATTATATCCATCTACCAAAAGACTGTTTAAGGGGACCAATGGAGATATTAAAGTATTTAGATGAAAACTTCCCAGAATTGTATGTAGCCCTCAGAATTGTCCTCACTCTCCCAGTCACTTTTGTTTTAGGAGAACAAAGATTTTCAAAACTTAAACTCATCAAAAACTACTTAAGATCAACAATGTCTCAATAACAGTTGGTTGGTTTGTTGTTGATTTCAATAGAATATCAAATTCTTCAAAAGATCAATATAGATGAAATAATCAAAGATTCTGGCAAAAGAAAAGCACGCAAAGTGTTACTGTAGTTCTAAGTTAACCTATATGTTTGAATTCTTTATAATATTATATTACAGATGTAAGTTGCCAGTACTTTCCAAAATCATCGTAAAATTTTATCTTAATATTAAGTTATATATTTTATTATTTGTAAATTTTCAAGATGCAGAATGTTCCAGTAATTGTTTTGCCAATATCAGCAATTGATAAACTAAGTAAATAAAAGCTGCCAGTACTATAATAGATAATAGCAATGGGCATACTGTGTAAAGAAGTTCATCATTATTTGATGGCTTCTCCCTGTACACAACAAGTAAAAATTCAATGCCAAATTGTGTATAAGAAAATTAATGTCTCGCATAGATGAACATTTTATCTCAAGCCGCTCATGTCGCTGATAACTCGCAGTTTCTCAAATGACTATTCATTTCCAATAGTACTTAATAAGGGAAGAAACGATGAAGAATAAGTAAGGGTAAGAATGAGTAGAGGAAGGGTAAGTTAATTGACAAAGAGATTTGCTTTTGATTTGGGTGATCTGCAATCTTATCGAGGATGCAAATTACCAAAAATATATACTCTATCAAATTATTATTTTCAACTTTATATTTTCATAAATGTTTTACCTTTCTAATGGAAAAAATATGAATATACCTGTTCCAGCTCTGTTTCTAGACATTCAACTTGTTGTCTGGATTCTTTTGTTAATTGATGAATAGCAGTTACATGACGTTCTCTTATCTCTGATTGTGTTTTCAAAAACTCTTTTTTTAATTCTTCAATCTCATGTTCCTTTTCTTTTATTTTGCTGGAAGAAATGTAAAAATTATTTTTTTATAAACAAGAAAAGATCTTTCTTTATTATATTTGTTCAGTATCCAACAGTATTGATTTTATTGTCGACAAATAATTTTTCTACTACCACTGATAGATCATGCAATTCACATTTAATAAATTACAAACAATTTTTCTTCAATACCTTTATTTTCCAGCACTATTTAAGATTGATATATAAATCCTGTGATAGTATTTAAAATTAAAAAAGTGTATGGTAACTTATCAAATCAATAATTTTTATTTTACTTCTACAAAAATTTTCATTTATGAATAAGTTAGAGTTTAATTAATTGTATACCTTTTAAAATGACAACTAAATATTTATACACTTCTACTCATATCTAATTAATATACCTTTTATTATTTTATAGCATCAGACTGATTCAAATAAATTACATGGAAATTTTGTTTACTTTTTTACTGTATTATACTTTGATTTGTTCTGGTTGACAGACTTCGACTGACCACTTTACTAAACATACTTTGAACAATTCTTTTTTTAAATAATATCTTATTGCATTTTCTTGCATTCCTATTCTTATTTATGTCTTACATTCCTTTTCAGAACAGATTGTATTTTTTATAAAATTTTGTATTATTATAACAATATTTTAGGTATCTTAAAATAACATTTTGTTAAAAACAGTAAATATAAAAATTAAGTATAATATTAAATTAATAAAAAGATTAAAACATAATATCAAGAACTGTAAATTATATAATAATTGTGTTATTTTACCATACCAAATATAGAATAATTAATAAAGTGAATAAATTTAAATATCTACGGAAATAACTAAACCCAACGCTATAGGTAAAGAATCGAATAAAGTTAAGTGCTAGTAAAATGGATCTTGCATATCACTTAACAAAGCATTTATACAGTAAAAAATCAATTTCCAGGAAAACAAAAATTAGGCATTATAATGCAGTTATTATACCTGAATGTTTGTATGCCTCGGAATATTTATGATGAATAAGGTAGGTGAAATTGAAGAAAGAGAAGAAAGAAAGGAAAGTATTATGAAAAATATTAGAGGCATTTAAAATTGAAGAGGATAAGTGGAGTATTAGAAAAAATGAAGAGCTTTATAAATTTAAATATAAATTTGGATTGGTGAGGGAGAGGAGGAGGGAATTGTGCTATATTTAGGACAGTGGCTAAAATGTAATGCATCTTTGCTAATAACTCAATGGAAAAAAACATTCAAATGAAACAAAAAGATATGAAGCTACATCTTATTAATTACAAGAACTACTTTTCAACAGAACCTTGTTAGGTTGTATTTTGTTTAAAATTTTACTTTTTCAAGAAAGAACCAGGTTTTTCAAGAGTGAACTTGTCAATAAGTATTCTGGCGGTCTTTCCTTAATCATCCAATGTATCATGAATGTCCTTAAAGTATTTATTTAAATTTGAAGCTAAATCAGGTGGAAAATAATTCACAATTCAGAATGTGTTACTGAAAATTATTTTAAACACATACCAGTATTTAGGTACACAATGAATGAGATCCAGGAAAACGAGGATTTATTTAAATAGGATTATTTAAAAATTCATCAGCAGAGTAATATTGTTTCTGTTTAAAAGTGTCTTTTAATTGTCAATAAAAATAATAATAACAATAATAACAAACAATATTTATCCCTAACAAATAGGCAACTGAACTGTTTTTGTATAACTCAATACAATTACTTCAGTTTATGAGAAAAGATCTTTTAATAAATTACCAAACCATTTTAAAAAAATCTCACTTATTTATTTAAAACTTACAAATTTTAATAAAACCATGGGATAAAACTAAAGATTTAGAACTGAGATAGGCAAAGTATAATTAATGTGAACAATTAGAGAATAAAAAATAGAAAAGAGAAATGTGAGTACAATGAAATGGTTTTATAATCAATGGCAAAACAATTAAATTAAATATAAAAAAAAAAATTTCGGTAAGAGAAAATTTGTGAACAATAAGCAAAAGAATGTCAGAAAACTTTTATCAATATTTCGTCTGATCTAGTTAAAACTAGAGATCATCTGAACATACAACTAATGCATTTCTGATTTTTTTCATATAAAATCAAGTTACAAATAAAGAAAAAGAGAACTAGTAAACATAAAAGGTAATTGAAATTCAAAGTTTCCAAAATTTTAACTTTTTAATGAATTTAAACATTCTTCAATACTAAAATTGTAAAGGAATAAAACAAAGAAAATTGTTGTTTAAAAGTTTCATCTCAAACAGAGTGGTGAATTCTTTATGTAAATGAGTTCATACCACTTCAGCTAACACTTTTATATAATCTCGAACAACAAAGCTGTACATATATATGACAAGTAGATTTTTGAACAGAACTTCTTTTCAAAGAAGAATAAGTTTTTAACTATTCACTTCTTTTCCTTTAACAAAGTTTATGAGTGTATGGTATTTTAAAGTTATAAAATATCTATAAAAGCAAACAACAATGCTTTTATCAATGAAAAGTCATTAATTGATTAATTAAGCCACTATTGTAAGGAACAACTCTCTTTATACTCACTTCATCATTTCACTTTGAAGGCATTTTATTAAATTTTCAGCCTTGGACTTTTCATTTTCAAAAGACATTTTAATATCTGAAACATAAATCAACTGTTATCAATAGATATACATTTGTTTAACCATTGTTAACATTTCAATAATTAAAGGTAAAAAAAAAACATTAGACTCAGAGTAAAAGATTACAGTTTGATTAACAAAAGAAAATTCCTAAATGCACTATTATAATTTTTAAAAAATTTTCATAAAAATAATGATAAAAGTTCATATTCTATGAGTGTTAAATACAATTTCTTTTTAAAAATGAAATTAACTCTATAAAATAACATATATCAAAGCATAAAACCAATCTTTTCTAAAAATAATCTCATTATTTCACTTCTTAGTAGTGTACTATACAGAATGATTCAGGAGTAAAGTGAAATAATTTGATAACTGTTTCTAAAGCTTGAAATAAGGAAAAAAGTTTATACAAAACAATTGTTCAAAAATGCTTTGATACCAAGTTATGGCTAGCAAAAACTTTCGCCTGGATTTCAGTTCCCCCTGCAAAATGAGGTCATACTAAAATTTTTTAGTCACTATGAAAGGAGTATAAATATAATAGTTTGTTGTGTTTTTTGATCTGAAAAATCAAATTAAATAAGTCCTGAAACTGTATCTTCAGAGCTTTCATGATATCAAACATAAAACAGAAGAATTTGGTGACAAAAACAAGTTTTCTTTTTAGGTTTGAAGTAAACCCATCAGGTTGGTTTTAACTGAGTCATCACAGGTCAGTTTTAACTGATCATCACAAATCAGCTGATTTTGAAGTCAAGAGTTCTGAGTTCAAATCCTAGTAAAGGCAGTTACTTTTATATAGATTTGAATACTAGATCCATGGATACAGGTGTTCTTTGTTGGTTGGGTTTCAATTAACCACACATCTCAGGAATGGTCAATCTGAGACTGTACAAGACTACTCTTCATTTATATTCAAACATATAATCCTCATTCATCCTCTGAAGTAATCCTTACGGTGGTTCCAGAGGCTAAACAGAAAAAAGGAAAGGTTTGAAGTACAATAACTTTGTTAAATGACTAATAAAGGAGTAAATTTTGTTATCAAAACTTGTAGAAGATTTAATTCTTTCTAAGTTGATGTAATAAAATCTGTAAAAAACAAAAAAAATCAACTTTTAATAGAAAAATGTTATGGATTTGTAAAAATTAAAAGCGCTTGATTTTAGTACCATAAATTTAGACCTTTGAAAAATTAGGTTGCCAGCACTAACTGTATGCTTCAAAATTAATTTGAATACAACTCATTGTCATAAAAGTTATGGTTACTTGTTATTAATAAATGTAGGTAGTTTAGTTGTTTTTGACATAATTTTGATTGCGTTTCATTATTTTTAAGAATCAAATTACATAGTGACTTCATGATTGTTGTACTCTATTTAGCTATGTTTATAAAAAAAAAATCAGGTGACCTAATTTCACCGGGGGAACTGAAATCTGGATAAAATTTTTCACCAGCCATAACTCAATAACAAAGCGTTTTCGAACATATGTTTGTATGAGCGTTTTTCTTTATTTCAAGCTCTAGACAGTTACCAAATTATTTCTTTATCCTCCTGAACCACTCTGTGTATTAAATTATAATACTATAAATAGTCGTACATCGATATTAAATGATTTTCATGTTAAAATGATTTTCATGTGATTTTTACATTTCAATGATTTTTGTAATATAACAGAACAAACTTGCATTAAATTAATCAAATTTATTTAGTCATTTTTTAATGTATATTGAAGTAAGTTTTTAAATGTATTTTTTAGTGCATACTTTATACCCTTATATCATATAAACATATGATATAAGGGTATAAAATATTGTACCATCTCATATTGGCTGGCCTTCCCTCTTTTTATTTATTTTTCAACAATTTTTTTCTTATTTTACTTCTATTTTGATTCTATTTCAACAATATTAGAAAATTATTTATAATTTTCTAATAAAAGGTTAATGTTTTTTGTCAATAAAAATTTCATCAAAATACCTGTTTGATTTTCTTAAAATGTTTAATTGTTTATTAATCCTCAACCAATAGAATTTCAATATTCAAGCTAGTTTTTTTTGTAAAACTTTATTTGCCTATTGAACAATTAAATTTTTGATTTTTTCATATTTTAGGATTATCAATTTTTTTGTATTGAAGAGAGAAAGAAAGTGATTATGATTTATTTAATCACACTCAGTACTTTCCCACATTGTAATATATTTCTTTGTATAATTTTAGACCTCATCAATATCAAAATGCTATTAATTACAATTATGGTTTTTAATTTTTATTCACATTTTACAAAATTACCAGATTTTGATATTTTAATAAATAAATGACCAACTTTCATCATTCAAATTTTGTTGCCTTTGTAATTTTCTGCAGTTTAACTTGATCTTTTGCTGTAAGTTCAATTTTAACTCTCTACAAATTTCGTAGTACAATAAAAAATGTTGATTTCATCAGGCAAAATTTCCTGAAGTCTGAATTTCTGAATCATAGATGTCTTAAATTTTATTCTTTACTGTTGTTGTTATAGGTTCACTGTCTGCATATGCACCATTAAAAAAGTAATTTTTCTGCAACTTTAGTAAATTTAGTTTTCTCCTTCTACTTATATAGAGTAAATTTTATTTCAAATATAATAGCTTCATAATTATATTTAGCCCAACGGGCTGGTCCAGTGGTAAACTCATCGTTGCAAATCATTTGTTTAATGGCTGATTTTTGATATCAAAGGTTCTCCTAGTAAAATCCTAGGATAAGCCTAAAAAAATTCCTAGTAAAAGCTAAATTACTTTTATACAGATCTGAATACTAGACACTGGTGTACTTTGAAGTTGGGGTTTAATTAACCACACATCTCAGGAGTGGTCAGCCTGAGTCTGTACAAGACTACAGTTCATTTACATGTCATACATATCATCTTCCTCTCATTGGCACTGGAGGGGTTGTTTATTGTTCACTGGTTGAATAGATTGCAACATACACATTATGAAAATAAATATCAATATTTTTCAATAGTCCTCTAATTTCGGAGCCTTTGTTCAGTCATTTGGATTCCAGCCATCATGTAAGTCAATGAGTTATACCTCGACCGTAATGTTAAAAGAAAATATACCAGTTGTCATCTAAGGAAGTTCAAGTCCAACCACAGCTCATAAATAATATCAGCCATCAGAACTTCTCGAATCTGTTGAGCAATGATGGGATAAATTATATATTTAAGAATTACATAAACCTTTAAGAATGTATTTTATAAGTGAGTATTACTGATTTTTTTTTAATTTAAAGATAAGTTACAAGGTGACTCATCTATTTTATTTAATTATATATTTTATTCAAATATGAATTTGTTCAAAGTGATATTTTTTTTTAATAATGTTAATAATTTCTTCCTTAGAGGCACAATTATAAATTAACAAAATTTATTATGACTTTCTAAAAACAGCAAGTTTAAATCATATCTAAATTCTTTTTTATTATTTTTTTAATTTTTGTAGTTTTTTTCTTAAGTGCCAAGAATCTCACAGGAAGAATCTGATGTCCTTCAAATCTAATCAATCATTTATTATAATTATTATTATTGAAATTAGTAATACTTAGATTTTTTATTTTGTTATATTTTTCCAAAATTCTTTCCTAAAACATAAAGATTTTTTTTTATTCGAACAAAGGGGATATTCCAATATGCAGTTACAATCTCATTCATAATAATTTAAATTAAGCAAAATTACAGTATATAAAATTTTTGATCGGTATATAAATACAAAAATTCTTCTAAAATCCATTCATTTGTTAAATATCAAGTTCTATACAATATTTTAAGAAATTCATCTACAGAATTTTGAAATGTTCTGAGAGTAAAATAAAGCAAAAAGTACCTCAGTCTCAATACTTGGCCTATTACTATTCATTCTGTACATAAATGATACAAGTTATGGAAACATTCTTTCCTTTGTAGATGATACTCAGCTAAAGGCTGGAATGCTTTATTTAGAAACATAAGTTCTGATTTTCCTTCAATAGTCCAATGGATCCTTACAAATAAGCTAACAGTTATTTACCTGTGAAAAAACATACTCTTCCATTTTCATGACAGTGTCACTGTACCAACTTTTAAACAGTTACTAATAAATTAAACTAAGTTAAACAGTTAATAGTAAATAATCTGAACATAACTTTTAACAAAGTATGGTGTTAAGTATTTGGGCAATACATTTGATTCTCATTAACATTGGAACCAACCTGTTGGAAAAGTTGAAGAATATAATTTCTGTTTGTTAAATTAGGGAAATCCTCAGTAAAAAATGGATAAAAACGTAAAAATGTTAACAATTTAATTTTAACGTTAATTTTAATTAATTTTCATAATTTTTAAATTTTAATTTAACTGAATAAAAGTGTAAATTCTTAAAATAAAAAGATTAAAGTTTTAAATTTTAAATAAAATAAATAAATGATTTATAAGATATTATATTTTATGAAGTTTGTAATGTAATTTCAGATGAATTTATGAATATGTAATGCACAGCTGATGATGCGAGAAAATTGGAAAAGTGCTCCTACATATTTATTGAAATAAGGTAAGTCATTCTAATTTATTTATTCTGTACTTTGGTTGATCTAATAAAATAAATATATTTGTATATAGTACAGATGAGTATGATTCTTAAAAGATTGATTTTAAAAAAGGGCTTAAGTTGTAAAAATCAGTTAACAGCACAAGTAAGAAAAATTTTAAGAGAGATAAATATTTTAAAAGTAATAAAAAAAAATAAACTAATGGTTAAAATAAATACCTGAAAAACAATTAAAAAATATAAGAGGGGTAAAATCGAAAGTCAACAATATAACTGAATAGAAAAAAAAATTGATTTATTTTAGCTGTAAGTTTGGAAATAAGCTCATAGTTTCAAGTAAATATTTTATTTTATTTTAATTTTATCTATTAGATCTGTATAATAGTAGGAGGCGAACAAATGCAAAAAAAAAAACACTTTATATTTTTATAAATTATAATGTAAGTTATACATGTAAGTTACTCCATATAAATAAATAATAAAAAGCAATTTAAAACAACCATTCCACTCCTCATCCTTTTTTTGAAAGATTACTTCACTTAGTAATTGTAAGAAATCTTTTTCTTAACATAATGTAGAGATACGTCACAAAATAATTTAATATTTCATTCAGTGATTGGATGAGATATCTATCACAGGTGATATAATGTGTCCAATTCCTATTAATTTGTACTTTCTTTTGTGCGTTTAACAACACCTCTATTGTGTATAAACACGGTAATATTTTATTACTTTAAAAAAATTTGCCAGTACAGGTATGTAAATGATCTCTGGAATGTTCAGCAGATTATTCACGGCAATGAGGCATCAATTGTTACACTAAGAAATTTAGTTGAATCACATGTGTTTATGATATTGAAACGATGATGAAATATATATATATGTATATACATTTACCAATTCCTTCATTGTGAAAAATATAACACTTTAAATGTATTAAAGATTATATAAGCAAAGAAGGTATTAAAAATTACATAGGGAAAAAGGAAGCAAATATGTGCTTCTTTCTTTAATGCAATACTGGTGGCATTGTCATTAATGTATTAAAAAGATTAGGAAACTTCTTTACCATGTAAAGATAATATTTTGAACCATGTTTTGTCCATTCATTTAAAAAGTTCTTTTGTCAAATTTAGTGAATTTGTAAATTTATTAAGTGCATAGAGAAAGATCTAGGTTTTTATGTATAACATTTTTGTGCGGTACTATCTTTATATCTATGTCCTGTTTCTATCAGGTGCCTCATATATAGTACGTGCCTGTATGTTTTTCAAATCTGTGGGTGAATATGTATAAGAGATAGTGTATCAGAAAGACTGAACACACTAAATACTTCATTAGATAGACTGATTATTTAGGTGTAATGATTTTACTGTAGGTGGGTTTACTGGGAAATTATTTATTACATAGATTTTAATCATGAAGTAGAAATAAGTATAGTGTATCAGAAAGACTGAACACACTAAATACTTCATTAGATAGACTGATTATTTAGGTGTAATGATTTTACTGTAGGTGGGTTTACTGGGAAATTATTTATTACATAGATTTTAATCATGAAGTAGAAATAAGTATAGTGTATCAGAAAGACTGAACACACTAAATACTTCATTAGATAGACTGATTATTTAGGTGTAATGATTTTACTGTAGGTGGGTTTACTGGGAAATTATTTATTACATTATAGATTTTAATCATGAAGTAGAAATAATACTTAATTACAATAGTTAATACTTTAATAAAAATTAAATGAACTGCTGTATTAAATCATGAATAGTCAATTAAGATTAGAAAAGGTTTTTTTGAAATTCTGTTAATAATAAATACTAAAATGATACTAAACAATAATTAAACAAAAAAAAGAAGTATAAATAATTAATGTAATGTAATAATAATTACCTCTAAAAGCAGTTTCAATATTAGTCAGTTCACGTTCCTTTGATAGCAATAACTGAAGTGTGTTGTCTAACTGTTTTTGAAGATCTATCACTTGTTGTTTTAATGTTACTATCTGATGGTCACGTCCTTTTATTGCAGTTTCTACAGATTTTCTCCATTCTTTCTCTTTCAAACATATGTCAGTCTAAAAGAAAAAAAAAAACTATATTAATAAGAATGAGGCAAAATAGTTTGATTTAAAATTTTTGATACTTTTTAATTTTAGCTATTAGTTTTAAATTGCAATATAATTTTTTTTATGCAAACTACCAGAAAGGTTTTACTTGCCTGAAAGTTAAAAAACAAAAAATTTGTAATCTTTTCGATTTTAAAATTCATCAGCTCAGTAATATACGTTTTTTAAATTTTATGTTAGAAGTTTTAGTGTTAGTTACTAAATTATTCATTATTACTATTATTTAGTACTTTCTAATTTGTAGATTTAAAGATATCACATAACTACTACCTGTAAATACAATATTTCACATTTAGAAATTAGACTGTTATCTTATCTTTAGCTGTTTCGTTCAGTATTATTTTTGTAGGAAGGAGATGTAAACTTTTTACGTTCTACTTTTGATAATATATATTTGCATTATCCTTGTCACATTTAATTTTTTTTTTAAGTTTATGTTCTAAATAACGGATTTCTTTATGTTCATCTGCATTTGTTGTGCATTTTTTATGGAATCCCATCTCACTTCACACACATCTATTTTTTGCTTAACTTTGTTACTTTCTGCAAAGATTTTTTTAATTTCCATAACTAACAGCTATCAATTTAAGTACTTGATTTAATCAAGTATAGTAAAGTAATTTTTTGATTTTCTCCATTATATGTCATAATTTTAACAGCCACAATAAATAACATGTGTCATACATAAAAGTTATGAGATCATCTTCTATTATTAATTCATGTTATAACAATAAAACTGCAGTTTTGTTTTGGTTCAGACTGTACATATTGCAAGCCTGCTTCTCATTTTTAATGCTGTGTGTTTTGTACTGTTGTACTTATGAATTTCAGTTTTTAATCAAAAGTGTTCAAGACAAAGACACCATGATACATTTTCTTCAGGAACATGGTATTTTATGAAATCCAAACAGGTGTGGTCACGGTCATGATATTATTTTAAGGATGGGAATGTGAGATCAAACAAAGACTGCACATAATATAAACAATTAAGAATCAATATCTTTTTAACAGGTTTTAATATTAAGGAATATCTGCAGTGGATAACAGGAGCACCAAAAGTTTTAACTCCAGTAATAAGGCAAAGAATATGATCACGTAAAACCATAATTTGAGAAGAATGATGTGTTTAAAGGGGCGTTCAAACACCCCATTTACTGGTAAATCTTAATCATAAAACTGTTAACCACATATATAATTTTGTAGACCTACCATTCCTGAAAGAGGGCAGCAGCTCTTTCAGTAGTTGTTAGGGGCGTGAGTCACAATGACTTAAACGGCCATATCAATATCACTCAGTCCTCTAAGTACTGCACAGCTGAAAGCAATGGAAAACTACAGCTGTTTTTTTTTCCAAGAAAATGTGGCTCTCTGCATTTTTACATAACAATAATGGAGGCGCCTTCCTTGGTAAAATATTCCAGAGGTAAACTAGTTCCCCGTTCGGATCTCCGGGTGGGGACTACTAAGGAAAGGGGTCACCAGAAAAGTAAAAAATTACATTCTAGAGTCGGAGCGTGGAATGTTAGAAGCTTAAAAAAGGTTGGTAGGGTAGAAAATTTAAAAAGGGAAATGGATAGGGTAAATGTGGATATAGTAGGAATTAGTGAGGTTCGGTGGGAAGAGGAAGGCGACTTTTGGTCAGGTGATTTTAGAGTAATTAACTCAGCGTCAAATAATGGGCAGGCGAGTAGGTTTCGTGATGAAGAAGAAGATAGGGAGGAGAGTGGAGTATTTCAAGACGCATAGCGATAGAATCATTGTAATAAGGATAAAATGAAAACCTAAACCGACAACGATTGTTAACGTCTATATGCCTACAAGCGCCCATGATGATGATGAGGTAGAGTGTGTATACGAAGAGATTGATGAAGCAATTAAACACGTAAAAGGAGATGAAAACTTAATAATAGTTGGAGATTGGAATGCAAGCATTGGAAAAGGCAAGGAAGGAAATGTAGATTGGGGTTTAAAAACCTGAAGAAAAGGTGTCAGATGAATCGGTGGAATTTAGAGAAGCTTGAGGAAAAGGAGGTAAAGAAGATTTTTGAGGAGGACATCGCAAGAGGTCTGAGTAAAAAAGATAAGGTAGAAAATGTAGAAGAAGAATGGGAGAATGTTAAAAAGGAAATTCTTAAATCAGCAGAAGCAAACTTAGGTGGAATAAAGAGAACTGGTAGAAAACCTTGGGTTTCAGACGATATATTGCAGCTGATGGATGAACGTAGAAAATATAAGAATGCTAGTGATGAAGAAAGTAAAAGGAACTATCGGCAATTAAGAAATGCTATAAACAGGAAGTGCAAACTGGCGAAAGAAGAGTGGATTAAAGAAAAGTGTTCAGAAGTGAAAAGAGAAATGAACATTGGTAAAATAGAGATGGTACACCAATATATAATACAAAAGGTAAAGTCGATAGATGGGTGGAATATATTGAAGAGTTATACGGAGGATATGAATTAGAAAATGGTGTTATAGAGGAAGAAGAGGAAGTTGAGGAGGATGAAATGGGAGAAACAATACTGAGATCTGAATTTAAGAGAGCATTAAAAGATTTAAATGGCAGAAAGGCTCCTGGAATAGACGGAATATCTGTAGAATTACTGCGCAGTGCATGTGAGGAAGCGATTGATAGATTATACAAACTGGTGTGTAATATTTATGAAAAAGGGGAATTTCCGTCAGACTTCAAAAAAAGTGTTATAGTAATGATACCAAAGAAAGCAGGGGCAGATAAATGTGAAGAATACAGAACCATTAGTTTAACTAGTCATGCATAAAAAATCTTAACTAGAATTCTATACAGAATTGAGAGTAGAGTGGAGGAAGTGTTAGGAGAAGACCAATTTGGTTTCAAGAAAAGTATAGGGACAAGGGAAGCAATTTTAGGCCTCAGATTAATAGTAGAAGGAAGATTAAAGAAAAACAAACCAACATACTTGGCGTTTATAGACCTAGAAAAGGCATTCGATAACGTAGACTGGAATAAAATGTTCAGCATTTTAAAAAAATTAGGGTTCAAATACAGAGATAGAAGAACAATTGCTAACATGTACAGGAACCAAACAGCAACAGTAATAATTGAAGAACATAAGAAAGAAGCCGTAATAAGAAAGGGAGTCCGACAAGGATGTTCCCTATCCCCGTTACTTTTTAATCTTTACATGGAACTAGCAGTTAATGATGTTAAAGAACACTTTAGATTCGGAGTAACAGTACAAGGTGAAAAGATAAAGATGCTACGATTTGCTGATGATATAGTAATTCTAGCCGAGAGTAAAAAGGATTTAGAAGAAACAATGAACGGCATAGATGAAGTCCTACGCAAGAACTATCGCGTGAAAATAAACAAAAACAAAACAAAAGTAATGAAATGTAGTAGAAATAACAAAGATGGACCACTGAATGTGAAAATAGGAGGAGAAAAGATTACGGAGGTAGAAGAATTTTGTTATTTGGGAAGTAGAATTACTAAAGATGGATGAAGCAGGAGCGATATAAAATGACGAATAGCACAAGCTAAACGAGCCTTCAGTAAGAAATATAATTTGTTTACATCAAAAATTAATTTAAATGTCAGGATAAGATTTTTGAAAGTGTATGTTTGGAGTGTCGCTTTATATGGAAGTGAAACTTGGACGATCGGAGTATCTGAGAAGAAAAGATTAGAAACTTTTGAAATGCGGTGCTATAGGAGAATGTTAAAAATCAGACGGGTGGATAAAGTGACAAATGAGGTATTGACAAAAGAGGTATTGCGGCAAATAGATGAAGAAAGAAGCATTTGGAAAAATATAGTTAAAAGAAAAGACAGACTTATAGGCCACATACAAGGGCATCCTGGAAT
Source organism: Lycorma delicatula (assembly GCF_047948215.1). Lineage (NCBI taxonomy): Eukaryota > Metazoa > Arthropoda > Insecta > Hemiptera > Fulgoridae > Lycorma > Lycorma delicatula. The sequence goes on along the minus strand of NC_134460.1, from coordinate 161,373,653 downwards.
AGTCGCTTTAATATTGGAAGGACAGGTAGAAGGAAAACATTGTGTTGGCAGGCCACGTTTGGAATATGTAAAACAAATTGTTAGGGATGTAGGATGTAGAGGGTATACTGAAATGAAACGACTAGCACTAGATAGGGAATCTTGAAGAGCTGCATCAAACCAGTCAAATGACTGAAGACAAAAAAAAAAGACCTACAAACAGGGGTACATTCCCAGATGATTGAAAGCATATGGAGACTTGCAAAGCTCAGAAATAAGGTAGAATGTAGGACAAACAGAACTATTTGGCGGAGTTAATGTGGCAACAGTGCAATAGCGCTTATGATCTTTTCATCCAAACACTTTTAAATATAGCCACCTACTGGCCTTCATTATAAAGGTAATTTTTATTATTTACTGTATAAATAAATAATAGATTAATTACAATTACTATAAATGGCATTAGGGCTTAGTTAATTACGCCTCAATGTCAATCAGTCTCTCACTAAAATGGTTACACATAGTGGAGAAGGTCCCTTAATTTTTCTACACCCTTGTTTAATGTGTACTAAATCAAATGTGTTTAAGTTTAAATCAGAGGAAGAGAAAAGGCATGTGCGAAGTAGGATTTCCCTTTCAATGGTAGATTACCATCCAGACTTAACCAAAACTCTGCATTATTTTACTTTTGTTTTTTCTAATTCAAACTAACAACTATACTCATTTAGCAAAATAAAAAATACATACAACAAGTATTTAAATACATACACTCATACACTCACACGGAAGAGGAAATGGAATATAAACATAAATAATATAAACTATATATTATGAGATTTTCAATAGCAATGCAAGTCATAAAAAAATGTATATATAAGGTGAGGAGTTTAAAGAAGATTAAATGGTATTAAAATGAATTAAACTAACAAAACATTGAACACTAAGCACTGGCCTTAAAGAAAACAAAATAAAAAAATAATATTATGTACTCAGGAAGTAACATATTGGAGTATTTATTCTTTTTAATTTATTTTTCTAATGCTGTAAATGAGAGAATGTAACACATTTTAGCTCTTTCATCTGTTAAAATGAAAGATCTGCCATTTTAATTTGTTTTTTTTTTAAATTTAATAAAAAAATTACTACGACAGTATAAGTTTTTGTTATCAACTTTATAAAATTTATTTATATACTACTTAATAGTGACTTATGATTCATGTTAAATACGTAGAATAAATCTTTATTCTTATCAGATTGTAATAAAACATATATAGATAACAAATAATATAAATTTAAAAAACAAATTATAAGATAAAAAATTAAATGTGTTTAAATTCAAAAATAATTTTTAAATACAAACGTGAAATAATGTTGAGGTAAATAGTTTAAATATTTGAAATTACTTCAAAATAATTCACAATTCAGAAGCTACTATTGAAAATTATTTTGAGCAGATATTTATATAAATGTTTTTACAGGATGCAGATAAAGTGAGTTTTTTGTTTTGTTTTTAATCACATAATTTAAAAATTCATCAGTAGAATACCATTGTTATTGTAAAAGAATACCTTTTATCGTATTTTAAATAAACCGGTGAAAGATTTTTCAAACGGTTTGATAATTTTTTAAAACTGGCAAGATTGTATTATAATACTGTTTCTAGTAAGCCGTAATATATTGTATGGAGTTATGTGAAAATGTACTGTTGTCTGGTTTGGTAAAAGCGGTATTGTTATTTTTTACTAAGTTACTATTCTTTTTAAAAAGATTGCAGGTTCATAAGGATAAATGCAACAATAAGTTAATGTATTTAGTTTTCTGATCATTACACTCGTACATACTTACATTATTTTAAGCCATTAAAAAATAGGAATTTTGTTGTAAAAAATTTGGGTTGCAATTATGGTTGTTACCAAATTGGTGATCATTTAGTGTTTTTTATAGCTAGTCTCAAAAGCTGGCCTACTGTAATCACCCCAAGTAGTGGTCTTGTATAAAAAAAAATAATTTTGAGTTGGGGATATTAGATAAATTAAATTTTTTTTATTGTTTCATTGTTGAGCAGTTTCTTAAGAGGTATTGTAGACCATTTTTGAAACCGGCTGTGAAAAAAAAATAATTGGCTGTTATTCTAATTAGGGATCATAACCCAAAGTACTTTTCAACACAATTTTTATTTTTCAATTTCTTTAAATTAATTGTCAGAATCCTACATTTCTATTTAAAATTTTTGAGTTTTTCCATCTTGTTATTTGTCGTAGTTTATTAGCACCCTGTTTAATTATTACAGTAAAAACTTGTTAATCTAGGATTTGAAAGTCAGAATTTTTGTTTACCTGTCCAGGCCAGATATATGAAATTTTTAACTAACACAAAAATAACCTCCTTCTTTTGAGTACTGCACATCCGATTCACCCGAATCGGGTGAGCAGTACTCAAAATCACTGTTTGATGTGGTGATGTTTTGAGGTAGTGGATAATGAATTTTTTGTTGAAAGATACTCATTTACTTCACTATAAACATTTTACTACTGCAATTTGGGCCAGATTAACCTACAGAATGACTCAAACAGAACAGAGGATTGACGGGGCACTGGACAATTAAGATGTTTTAAGAGGATAATGCCTTTATTTACATTACAGCTTTTTAAACTTAAATAGACTATTTTTGTTATTAAGAAAATAATAATTATTATTATTATATTTTCTGCTAAGATCACTATAGTTTCTATGTTTGAGTTACTGTTTACCTTTTTTTAGTTTCATTCTTTTATTATATGATGTGTTTCGGAATATAATAAGTTTTAACAATGGATTTGTTCCAAAATGCATCAACATATATTAAAAGAATTAAGCTAAGAAAGGTAAACGGTACTCAATATAGAAATTGAATATGCCAATATATAACAAATTAATCAATAAACAACTTATATAATTTGTCAAACAGTTTTAGAATAAAAATAAAATTTTCAGACAAAACATATTTTTCACATATCAAATAAGTCACATCGGTATTAGAAAAATATGTTTAACTCTTGTTTCTGATAAAATGTTACATTTATTAATAACAATTGTGTCCTTAAATAACAGCTAGATAATTTTACACAATTGTATCTTTGTTTAAGAATTAATACTTGATAATGAAACATTTTATTTTGCCTTATTTATAACTTTTATGGAGTAGAGTGTTGACAAAATTTTGTTTGAAAAACAGTTCATCAGCAGAAGAACTCTTTGAGAATTAATGATCTAGAATGAGAATATAAATTATATATCTTACTTAAAATAGTCCAATAAAGACACTAATGGTGTTAAACATTTAAATACTGAAACCATATATGAAAACTAGGTTATTAACTTATCACTTTCTGAATGTAACTTTGTGAATGAAACAAGTGTGATTCTATCAAGTCCAAATTTCCTGCTTTTTTTTGCATTTTTTCATGTTAGTTAACTCCATATTAAAAAGTCAAAGAGTAGGTTGAAAATACATAATTTTAATTAAGAAATTGTGCCTAAATCACAAAACAGTTATGAAAATAGGGGATATACAAACTAAATGTTTTAACACAAGTAAGGCTTACTCTAAACTTTAATATGTATGTTGAAGTTGTCAAAAGTGCTCTAGAAAAGAATGAAGAGATCAGCTTGGAAGGATAGAAAATAAAGTGTGCAAGGTTAAAATAGGAGAAATGTTTTTAAAATTAGTATATGGTGATAGAATTAAAATGAAAATTAATGTTAAGAAAACAAAAGTAATGAGATAATAAGCTGATTAACACTACACAGAAAAAGGAAGAGCTAAAATGACACAGGTAATAGGTATGCTATTAAAAGAAGATTGCAAAGGTGGTAAATGAAGTTAAAATTATATAGGAACAGTTAAGGAAGTGCTTAATAAAAAGAAACAGTTATTAAACAGTAAATTGAATTAGACTAGAAGAAGCATCTTCTGAACTGTTTAGCTTGTAGGTACAGATGTGATGTATGGATTACGGATACTTACAAAGCTGCAAAATGAAAGGCAGGAGACATTTTAAATGTGAGATGGAGGAGAACAGAGAAGATAAACTGGAGTGTAAGAGTAAAAAATGAAGTAATGAGGAGAGAGAGTGAGAAAAGAAGCATAATAAGAATAATTCAGAATAAGAAAGCTTGGGTGGGATATATCATCAGAGGAGAAGGACTGAAAAAAGTTCCAGAAGGATCACTAGAAGGTGCAAAGGAAAAAGTCCTGAAAATATTAAAGTAATAAACGATAAAAATACAATGCATCATTAAGTTTAAATCACATTTTGGGTTAAGTAATTTTTAGTCTAAATACTACTTAAACTTACTGGTACAGTATTATAATCCAGTGAGTATACATTTAAGCATTTTAATTCATTGTAATAACTAGATTCTAAATTGGTAAAAAATTATTTAAAATTATGAAAAAGCAAACTAGTTTTTTAATTTCATCATGAACTGTTATGATGCTTCATGTTAATTTATAAAATGTAGTTTTGGCAGCAGCTGATCCAATCTACACAGAGAAAGTTCGAAGAAGAAGGTATAAAGTTCAGCGAAAGGGAAAGTGGATAGCTGAAAAAGATGATCTACCCAGAAAGGGATTCCACATATCACTGACAGTTTATATCTCGTCTAGCACCGATTTATCTCCTAAAGGAATTGATTAATTAAATGTGGTTTCAATACTAAGAACAAATGGTTTTTCTCAGATCCACAACCTTTAATTTCCAAAATGCTATTCAATGAGATATTTCAGATGTTGTGGAGCCATCAAATTGTTAGCTGTGCAATTTTGCATATCTTATCCAGGACTCAAAAAAAAAAAAAAAAATTATAATTATTTTACGTAATATAAAAAAAAAAGTAAGGACAGAAATAATTAATGGATTGGTCGAAATGGAATTGTAATATCACTGTATTCTATTTAATGAGATCAGAGCAAAATCTTTTGCTAGTCGTAACTCACTAACGGAGCGTTTCCAGACCCATATTTATTTAACTTTTTTCATTATTTTTGCTAGTAAAATGACCTCAGCAAGCAATGTTGACACTACGTGAATCACTCTGTTTAAACACTTGAAATAATAAGATAAATATATAGATTTCTAAATATAAAAAATAACTAGAAAATAAATCGTTATTAGAAGGTATTAATGAAAATTATTTGAAGCCAAATTTTTGTACATGTTGAACAAAATGCAGAAAATTCACAATTTTTATTTTTTTTAAAATTAGTATTATTTAAAAATTCATTGAGAGAGTAATATTGTTTCCGTAAAAGTAAATCATTTAACTGCATTTTTAACAAACTGATGGGGAGATTTTGTAATTGGTTTAGTCGTTTATTAAAAATAGGTATTTTTTAAAAACGAAACTTAATAAGACTCTTTCTCAAAAACCAAAGTATTGCGTCAAATTACATGAAAACAGTTCGGTTATCCGGTTTAATAGATATATTTATTTTCATAAATACAAACACATGGATAAATTAACATTTTTAATCTCCTAAGTATATGAATTATACTTTGACTGCCAAACAATGATCTGGCAGCAATTTACTGAAGAAGCCCCAAGGGATGATATTTTAATTCAAACAAGAATATGCATATGCATAATAAATATTTTGAAAATGACAAACTTAGTGTTTTTAAGGCGCTTCAAAGCAAAGCAGTACGCTTTGATTCTACTGCAAATGAAATCAATTTGATCATCCCACCCAATAAAATTTATCATCCAGAAATTTTGCTTCACGGGGAACAGAAATTCTATTATCATTAATGGGAATTCTATCCATGCAAATAGTAATGATACATCTACCTGAGAAGAACATTATAACAGTTTTATCCATATTTAAAGTTAGATGATTACAATCCTTCCAATAAATAATGTTTTAATTGCTAACGTTTCAAGCCCTTTGAAAATAATTATCTGCAGGTACTTGGTACAGTAATTAATAATTTGGCAGAAAGAAAAAATTCTTAAAATTTTCATTCTGAGACTGTAATATTAATGAGATTATAATGACATGTGACAATACGGAAAACCGTTTAATGTTTTTTTATTATTTTGTGATTAATGATGCAGTTCAAGATTCGAAAACCACTATTACATGCTTTTGGCATGCCATATTAACTATATTTTGTAGTGTGAAAAAACTAATCATGTATTCTATATTATATATGTAAAACATATGGTAATGGTAATGTGATATGGTAACATGATCACTACTGTGTATGCAGCACTGCACTCTATAGAAATTAATAAAAAGATAACAATGAGCCATTACTGTCAGTTTTGCTGAAGTCAGGTAAACAACTGCAGCAAGAAATACAGGAATGTTATGGGGAAGGGTGAATAGAAAGAAATAATAACGCAATACTCAGTTGTAAACCCTTGTGGTGTACTTTTGAATTAGTTGCTAATCCATCACAACACTTAATGAGCTTTTTTACTTTGCACGTTGTTCATTTTATGTGCATCAAAGAACTAAGTATAATGGCCACCTCCTTTTGTGTAATTATTCAAAGACAAATTACACAAAAATTGCCACCGGTGTGCTTGCTATTTTACTTAATAGATGACTATGTATGTATATTACATATATATATATATATATATATATATATATAAAAGACATTTGATACCGGTTCAGTATTACCATTAGCTATACAGATCCAAATCCTGTGAAGCACTATAAAGTTGTTCTCTACCAGTTAAGGAGTTGTATGAAAATTATAAAATTATTAAACTTTTACTGAATTCTGAATAACAAAACATTAAGTGAATAAATTCATGGCTGAGAACATAACAAATATACAGAAAATTTTAATTCAATTATATTTATATATAATTAACTTAAAAAACAAGGATCTTCCTATAAAGCAAATTATTTAATAATTTCCAACGATAAGATTTAAGACTAGCAGGTTTTTCAGGATGAAAGCAAAGAATCACTTTGAGGAGTTCAAAGGATAGTGACGAAAGTTATAGAATATGAATTTGTTACTACAGCTGTTCAAATGACATGGATAATTGATTCTATATCACTGAGATAATAGATGGATGAGTCATCTACAAAGATTTCCCAGTAAATATTTATTAGATTTGAAGGTTTTAGAGGTTTGATTTTACTTAATAAGGACCTCAGCAACAAATTCGGTTTTTTATATGTCTGTTGAATTGAAGTAATATATTTATTTTGAAGAATAATTTTTACGTACAATCATTTTTACTACTATTCATACTTCATTTCTTTTAGTATTTTGAGAAAAAGGGTATCTGTCTGTAAAAATTTTTTCAATTTTTCCTGCCTAACCGTAGGCAAGATAGGCATTATAAGAATAATTAAAGTTATTCTAATTTCAGTATGATTTGTACATTTGATGAGTTGTCAGATTTTTAGTCGTGGTTGCTGTGTTACAAAAATGTACCCGGCAATAAGATAAATCAATTATAAATGCTTCTACAACAAGGAAACTTGAAAAGGATGATTCCAGCCAGGAACAAAACAGGAATATAAGCCAGAATTTATTAAAAAAGATAATTTCAAGATCTACTGGAAACTGTAAAACTGTACCAAAGTGACAGATAGAACAAAAATACACAACAGACCAGACATTACACACATGGATAAGTCTAAAAAAAATTTGTGTTTTTTGTCGATATTGCTGTCTCATTGTCATAAATCTTAGAAAAAAGAGGAGAGAAAAGTCAGAAAAATACATGCCATTGGCAGATACACATAATACATATTGGCATAATACGTGGCCCATACACAATATCATTATAGTTCCAATAATAATTGGAGCAGTGGGGGAAATTTCAAAGAGTTTCATAAAACACCTTAGACAATTAGTACACACGGTGGGAAATACATATTGGAGGCAACAAATTTAATGAGGCGGAAAGATCAACGAAAAATACTGATAAAAGCCATATTTCTTGCAATGTATCTGCTGAAATGTGGTCCTTCAAGTCAACTTTTACTTTGACTGAGAAAACCAGATAATAATAATAATGCCTCAGGTTAAATACAATCCCACGTTCCAAGCTGGTTGCGGTTGTGTTTCTCGGTTTTGCTGTTTGAGGTGGTGGCGGGAGGCATGATCGTGATCTGTTTTTTTCCGATGCTCGGCGGAGTGTAAACGGGAATTGCTCATTCCTCTTCCCAGTTGTGAGCCGGGTTGAGGATGGGGTGCTGTGAGCTTGCTCTGCCGAAGTGTTGCGCCGTTCGGTGTGAGTCAGTCACTTCGCCTGTTGGATTGCCCAAGGATAAGGATATCGAAGCCCTTACTGATATGTACGAGTCCTGGGATGTTGGGGTGTCGATATTATGGGTCAGGCAGTACCTGAATCCCCTGGCCCGGGTTAAATTTGTGAGAGGCGGCTGATTGCGGGAACCCACACAGGATCAATGATCCGGGGCACGCCCAACCGTCTCTCCGTTCGCACTTTCTGAGATATTAACTGGCGAAAATATAGGCTATGGATACATAAACATCCACAACTTCCGCGGTAGAGGGTCCACGCAAAAACTCTCGTCTTGGAAGGTCTTTGGCTTCGAAACCGAAGCCAAGGGAGAGTATAGAAGTTACGAAGACAGAGAAGACGGATCGAATCAAGTTTCGTCCGAATAGGGATGGAACGATTCTAAAATATTTGGTGATTAAACGAAAAGAACGGAATTTCTCTAAAGTCAGTCCTTTCGTGAGAGTTCGAGGCATCACGAATGCTGCTGTTGTACCTGTAAAAGAAACAAGGGAAACTACTACTGGGCTGTTCGTTGAAACCGTCAATCATATAGAATCGTCATCGCTACTCAAAGCCAAGAAGATTGGAGTCTTGGACATTGAGGTTACACCCCATAGTACCCTGAATTCCTCAAAGAGTGTAGTCGTGTGCAGGAAATCGTAAAGGAATTAGGAACTTCATGAGCAAGGAGTTGTTGCGTGTTTTCGACTAAATACAAGACGCAACGGAGAAATTCCACTCTCTGCTTTGCAGATGTTAACCTTTAATAAGCCAAAGTATCCAGAAAAAATAAAAGCCGGAATCCACAGGTTAGATGTTCGTCCGCTAATCCCAACTCCTTTGCACTGCTTTGGATGTCAGCGATTCTGCGGCACGTTGAACGAGGAAGGAAATTTGTATATGCAGTGACCTATTACACCCTGATGACCTCGTGCAGGGATCCACTTGTATGTGTCAATTATCATGGGGCACCACATCATGCAAATGCATTATCATGCAAAATCTAGGAATTATTCGATCTACAGGGAAGTAGCTGTACAAGACTACATTGAAAGTCAGCTACTTTGAAACCAGGAAGATTGTGCTTAGCAGAATATCAAAGACTGCATCATACGCCCATGTTTGCAGCTTACATTAAACCAGAACGTAGTTTCTGAACTGGTACCAGTTTTAGCACGCATGGTCGAACGTATCATCAATGAAAAATTTGAAGAGTCGACCGTAAAGACAAAGCAGCATAAAATCGGCGTAAAAAAAAGCAAATGCTTCCAGCCATATAATAGTGAAAATGAGGTTAAAACAGAGATTCTGATTTAGCCCGAAGCTAAATAAGAACAAGTTAAAATCAAAATAGAGAAAATGACCATTTATGCAACAGCAAAGCCAGAAATTAAACTACTACCGAAAGAGAACTTTGAAGTCCAACGATGGAGCCTTCTAGACACGGAGGCATTTAAATGATAAAGCGGGTATTTCAGTTGCCTTCAAGTTTTAGCGGGGACTGCTAAAACTTGCTAAAACTGCACTGCTGACCGCACAATCGAAGCCGGGATCACCTGACGCTCGCAGCAGGAGATGTTCCGTGATTTACTGCGGAGGATCAGAAGAATGAATCTCCGAGGCCTCAGACTCCCTGGAGTTTGACATCGAGAAGATGGGAAAAATAAGAAAGAAAGGATGGCCTAGAAAGAAAGGAAACCTAGGCGATAGAAATTAAGAAATTTATTATGTGATTTGATCTATTTTGTGATTTAGGGTTTTAATTTATTTTGTTAGTTTTTAAACATTTCTTTAGAAATGGTTTGAGTGCTTTTTTAAGTGTTTTCTACGTATTTACAACTGTTTTTTTTAAATGTGTTTTTTAAGCATTTTTAAGAGGTCTTTTACATATATGTCATTTTGTGGTTTTCGGAGGTTTTAATATCCTTTTCGTCAAGTCTATTTCTGAATGGCTTGACATGACAAGAGTAGTCTTTAGACTATGACGGTAGTGTATTTGTCTGGGAGGGAAGACAAGTTTTCTCTCGTTTTTTTAATGTGAATATGGGCTAAAGATCACAATAGTCGATGCTCCTAAAACATAAAAAAATATATATATGTATATAAATATATACCGTATTTATTCGAGTACCCCCCGCCCACGAATAAGACCCGCACCTCGATTTTCCGGACCGAAAATAAAAAAAAATCGAGTATATACCGGTATTTTAAAGTGCAACAGATATGATGAAAAAATTAATAAATAAGAAAATATTCAGAAAGTAAAGCATTCAATTCGTTCATTTAAATTACATTATTGATATTACATTAATAATTAATTACCGTAGGTACTAGTTTAGTTCAGGTTCGGCAGGCCAGTAAAACGAAAAGAAAGTATCATGTTGAAAACGATTATTTCAATACACTTTTTAATAAGGGACTTTATTTTTAATTAATCACTGTTATTGTCAATGTCTGTAGAAGAGTTACCGGTAGTCTCCACGTCGCTCTGCCAAAGGTGATCGTTTTCACTACCATCATGTCCATTAGTTATTCCGTATTTTTTAAAGCTTTTCCTTACTAATTCTGTGGAAATACCTTCCAAAGAATCTTTTATCCAAACACAAATCTGGTTAAATTCTGGGAGTTTGATTCTTCCTATAGGCGTGGGAAAGAAATTTTCAACAGCCATCTATTTACTGTACAGTTGTTTTAATGAAAATTTTAACGGTTTATTAATGAAGTCATCTAATGGTTGCAATAGAGATGCCAATCCGCCTGGAATTATTACTTGGTCTGTCATAATCTTTTTTAAAATGTCTTTCACTTTATCAGACGTATGGCCCCGATAACTATCCATCACTAGCATACCGGTATTTTTTTTAAAGTAAATCTCCTGATCGCTTTTGTCATACACACCTGATCCGGTGTAAAACTAAGGTTTCGTTCATCCAACCTGATTCCTGTGCTTTGATAATAACTCCATTTTCCTCTACGGTAGGAAGAGGTTTTCTTTTAAAAAAAATTTCAGATGTAATGCAAAGCATAACACTACGCCTTTGATTTTCATTACCACCAGTGCGAATCGTAACACTTTTTTCACTTTTTGTTTATGGCATTTCAAAATATACGGGGGTTTGATCAGGGTTTCCTATTTGAGAAGGCAAATAGCCTTTATCTTTTCTGTGATTTATTATGTATTTGTGAAAACGCAATATTTTTTGTTCATAAGCGTCTGGAAGTCGTTGAGAAATGGTCGTTTTTCGTCTTCTTGAGAAATCATTTCGTGCAAAAAATCGTTTAATCCATCCACATCTTGCATCAAAATCAATTTTATTCAATGATTTAGCGATTTCACGAGCATATGATTGACGTATTCCTGTCGTGAAAGAGTAACCGCATTTCCTTTTTTCCATAAAAAAGTCATACAATTTTTTTTCTATGTCTGTGTATTTTGGTTTTAAGCCACGAAAATACTTTTTATTCCCAGTGCCTTTTACCGGAAGTGGTTTCTTCTTACACGAGTCTCGAATGTCGCTTTCATCTACGTCAAACTTTCTTCCTGCTGCCCGATTTCCAATTTTTTCAGCCTCTTCTGTAATGCGCAGTTTTTCATTTACTGTAAAAGGTCGTAGACGCTGTCCTTTTGTACTCATTTTAATGGCGTAATTAAAATAAATTACCATATTAAATTAAACTAAAAAAGATAAAATACAAATAACCGTCCACATATACAAACAGTACAATGACTATGGCGAAAAGACAAGACGACGATGGGTAACTGATACTGTAACGTTAGTGTCATTAGAACCGGATGCAGACTATACAGAATGAATCAGTTTTATAAAAATACCGTAACTTCGTTCCTATGGATAATAAGAACAGGATGTTAATAATTAAGGATGCATTCTGTATAAGCGGCATCCGGTATTGATTAACGAAAGCCTAATGTAACTAACTATATTTATATAATTGTATTTAGGTACTTCTAAAATAAATTTTTACTTACATAAATTATCCTGGATTAAAAGCTATGTTTCATGTAAGTCCCGCACCCTTTTTTTCTCTCCAATTCCAAGAAAAAAAGTGCATGGAGTACTCGAATAAATACAGTATTTTGTGTTCAGTTATTTGACTGGTTTGATGCAGCTCTCCAAGATTCTTTATCTAATGCCAGTTGTTTCATTTCGATACATCCCTAACACTTTTTTTTACATATTTCAATCGTTGCCTTCTTGTACAACTTTCCCATTACATGTCTCTCCAATACTAAAGCGACTATTCCAGGATGCCTTAATATGTGGCCTATAAGTCTGTCTTTTCTTTTAACTATATTTTTCTAAATACTTCTTTCTTCATCAGTTTGCCGCACACCTCTTTATTTGTCACTTTATCCATCCGTCTGATTTTTATCATTATCCTATAGCACTACATTTTAAAAGCATCTAATCTTTTCTTCTCAGGTACACCGATCGTCCAAGTTTCACTTTTATATAAAGCTACGCTCCAAACAAATACTTTCAAAAATGTTTTCCCGAGTGTAAATTAATTTTTGAAGTAAGCAAATTATATTTCTGACTGAAAGCTCCTTCCCCTGTGCTATTCGGCATCTTAAATCGCCCCTGCTTCGTCCATCTTTAGTAATTCTACTTCCCAAACAACAAAATTCTTCTACCTCCGTAATCTTTTCTCCTCCTATTTTTATATTCAGTGGTCAATCTTCATTATTTCTACTACATTTCATTACCTTCTTTTTGTTCTTGTTTATTTTCAAGCCGGTAGTTCTTTCGTAGGACTTCATCCATGCCGTTCATTGTTTTTCTTAATATATTTTACTCTCGGCTAGAATTACTATATCATCAACAAATCGTAGCATCTTTATCTTTTCATCTTGTACTGTTACTCCGGATCTAAATTGTTAACTGCTAGTTCTATGTAAAGATTAAAAAGTAACGGGAACAGGGAACATTCTTGTCGGACTCCCTTTTTTATTACTGTTGCAGTTTGATTCCTGTAAATGTTAGCAATTGTTCTTATATCTCTATTTTTTAAATTGCTGAACATATATATATATATATATATATATGTGTGTGTGTGTGTGTGTGTGTGTGTGTACGCGCGTGTGGTGTAGTGTATTGTAGTGTTTATATGACAGTTTATGTCTTAAACATTTCCAATTATCTGTGTATACAGTATACGAGAATGAAATTATATAAAATTTACAATAAATACAAAAATAAAAAAATATATAAATAAGCGTAATTAATAAAAAGAATCTAATAAAAAGTACTCATTTACTTGTTAAAAACCGCCGATACAAGATAATAAATTAAATGGCATAATCTGCCGTAAAATATCAATACACGAGTGTAGATACAAGAAAAAGTTTACTGTTAGAAAAATTAATGAGGTTTCACAATTATTTTTTATTAAAATGTCAACATTACAAGTTTAAGACTTATAATAGAAAAGAAAAAAGTAGACAGAAAGCTGATTCAAGCTTTACCTCCCAAGAGACAGGAAGGGATGTTTAATCCAGTATACCGGGGCTATTCCTTGCAAGTACTGTACAAAGCTATAGCTTATTATAGACCTGTTGCTACGGTTATATACGTTTCCTTCTTGTTCAAACTTTACCTACCGCTTGATTTGCATTCTATGAATATTTAAAATTATCTATTCATTTTTAATTTACATTTATTTAGCGACTGAATTTGTGAGATTTTATTTAATGTAATCGTATTTATATCCATACGAAAGTAATTAATTTTAACAAAAATTTATTAAAATATTTACAATTTAGTTTCAATAAAAACCTGTTTAATGAATTTTATTCTAATGAAAATGTGTTTAATGCTCTTCATCTATTAAATCCAGTTCCTCTTATAGAAAAAAATGGAACATATCATCAAATCTGTCGTTGTCGTCTTTTAAAGCGGCTACAACAAACAGAACGTGTTTTAACCGATTCCATTGCAATAATTGTATACCGCTTACCGACAGACAGTTTACTCAGCTTTTTAGTCGGCCATAGTAATGTATTTATACAAAAATAATGTATCCATTTACCAACAATTGTGAGTATTAATTATCCAAGCGCTTATAGATATATGAAGTGTGTGAGATAAGTAATGAGATTGGTAACACTGCGAGCGATCTGGCAATGCTGGGTCTACCGGTCTGTGCTAGACCGGTTTGTTCATCCCTTCCACATGCTCAGTACGAGTTTCAACTTCGTTCAGCCAACACATTATTTTTGACAGCGCCTTCAGTGAAGTTGTGTGTTAAGAAAATGGAGCGTCGGAATTTAGAGCAACATTGTGCAATCAAGTTTTGTGTTAAACTTGGGGAACCCGCGAGTGTGACCTTTGAAAAGTTGAAACAGGCCTGTGGGAAGCATTGATTATCAAGAGCACAAGTTTTCCGCTGGCATAAATCATTTTTGGAAGGCCGAGATCACGTTGAAGCTCAACCTCGCTCAGGAAAACCTTCAACTTCAAAATCTGACGAAAACGTTGAGCGTGTGAGGGTTCTTGTGAGATAAAAAAATAAGGATGATGTGTGAACAGTTAAATTTAAACACTTTCACCGTATATCAAATTTGGACATGCGAAAGATTTTTACGAAATTGGTGCCGAAAAACCTCACAACGGAACAGAAGGAGAATCGAAGAAACGTGTGCGTAGACCTTCTCGAGAGGATTGACAATGACCAAGAATTATTCAATCGCGTGATCACAGGTGATGAATCCTGGATATTTGAGTACGATCCTGAAACAAAGCGACAAAGCGAAGAATGGCACACTCCGTTATCTCCTCGACCCAAAAATGTCAAATGAGCAAATCAAAGATCAAAACCATCCTGATTTGCTTTTTATAAGCAGGGGTATCGTACGTAAAGAATTTGTTTTTCCAGAATAAACTGTCAACCAAGTGTTTTACAAAGGTGTCTTGAAAGGCTCAGGAAAAGGGCGATTCGTGTGAGACCAGACATTGCAGACACGTGGATGCTTCATCATAACAATGCCCCATGTCACACGGCCATTTCCATCAGCGAATTTTTAACCTCAAAACGCATTCCTACGGTTACTCAACCCCCCTTTTGACCTGATTTGAATCCTTGTAATTTTTTCCTTTTCCCTAAATTGAAACGTGTCTTAAAAGGACGTCATTTTAGAACTCTGGAGAACATTCAAAAGACTGTGACCGACCAATTAAAAAAGCCCTACCAGTTGAAGCCTTCCAGCGCTGCTATCAGGAGTGGGAACGACTCCGCCGGTGTATAGCCGCCCAAGGGAACTACTTTGAAGGGAATAATATTGCTGTTTGAAAAAAATAAAAACTTTGGTAAGTAAAAAGTCAGTCTCATTAGTTTTCTCACACACCTCGTAGTTACAGATAACTGTTGTGAACATCTTACTGACAAGACGTTTTCTTTTAACACATGACTTATTTTAAAATTTGACAATCAACTGTTATGAAGATAATAATTTTAATTTTTCTCTTCGTTTTAATTGTTATTCAAAAAAAAAATCTATACGCACAACTATAAAATTCATAATTAATAAATAATCCCTGATGATTGAGGAATAATCCGAAAGCGTTTGGATAATTAATATTCACAATTGTTGGTTAAGTGGATACTCTATTTTTATATAAATTGTATAAATACCAACGGTGCCAAATGTTAAGAAAATTAAACATAGTTATGTAGCTTGATACATCTATATAAGAAATACGTGCCGTTCTAATTGCATAAGATATTGTTCGCATGCAACAATCGGGTATTAGTTAAAAGCCGTTTCGAAGCTACCGGTCACTATTTCATAGGCTATAATTCGCCTACCAAAGACGCGTACTTCATCACGGTTTTGTATAGCGATATTACAGTACGCCGTAGTGTTTGTCGTTATAACGCTGACGGTTTCAGAACTGATCTTCAAAAATACAGCTCGAGAGTTCAGCGTCTAGTTTTGTTGGGAGCAGTCGATGCATTTACAAAGTGATTTGCATGGCACATTTCCTCGAAACTCTGCTTAGTATAAGCCGGCTCGCTGTTTTCCCCTTACATTAACGCGATTTCCAGAAATCAATCAAGATCTTGTACATCTAACTGAAATCGCCTCCAAGTTATTGTACGAATAGTAATCCGAATTCAGAAATACTCGTTCAACTTGCAACCGTCACCATGAGTCATGGCTTTTGTAGGTTGATTTATCCTGCCTATTTGATAACTCAACGTCATGTAACAAAGTTTTTTTCTCTTACTATGTGGTCTGTAAGGTCAACTTGTAACTGTCGCTCAGCAGTGTTGGAATATATATGTGCTATTAGAAGCAACTACATAGCCACTCGTCGCTGCAGCAGCCGATGACGTTACTGACTTGTACTCTATGGCAACATCCAGATGCGAGGTTTCACGGCCTATCCGATAACGTCACAATGCGACAGGTCATGGTTTCGCGGTCGATGATATCAGATGAACTTTATTCTGTGCTAGAACCTGCGAACCACGCTTTTAGATGACATCGTATGACCTTGACTTCATACTATAACCGTGTTTAATATTTTAAGCACATCTGTTTATTTTTTTGTCTTATAACTAGAAAAAAGGTGGCCCTTGGCCCGCTACGAAAGTGTTACATGGTTAATGTTTCATGATATATGATTCTGTTAAATGTTTTTGTCAAGTGTAATAAAATAGCGTTCATGAATTTAGCGTACTAATATCAGAACAAACTTTTAATATGAAAAGCTTCAAACTCTTGAACATTTTTAGCTGTTTCTTGAGTTGTGATTTTCTAACACAGCTTTACCCCCGATTTTTTCCTTTTTTATTCCCAAAACACAAATATAATTTTAGATAAATCGTTCGCATCAAGAAGTATAAATTGTTTGAACGAATGAGTCGTTCGAGAAGTATAAATCGTTCCAACAAATGAATTTTTTTTGCGCTGCGCGCAGCAACCCGGCGCATCACGTGATACGCTAATAACTGCGAAAATAAGAATGTGAGCCCATACATCAAACAAACAAACAAACGCACAATCCTTTTTTAAGGGAAAGATTTGTTTTTGTATATATATATATATATATATATATATATATATATATATATATATATATATATTCCTAACAGAATAAATATTTATTTATTTATTACTTTATCAAATTTTGACTTATTGTTTGAACAAATAAAATTGTGATTTCAGTTAGAGTAGATCATCCAAATTATGTGATTTGTGATTCGGCCAGTAATTTCGGTTATTATGTGATGTTCTCCCGGTAACAAATAAAGTTATTAGACAACTCTACAGGAAGATTCACTACCCTGGTGAGCTCCATTAAAGAGGGAGGTGTTAAAAACAAAAAAAAAGCATTAAAAATGTTAACAAAGATTTGAAAAGCGGTGGAGATAGAAGAGAATTAAAAATAATTTGGGTGGAAAAAATTTGAGAAGAGAGGTCTTACGAAGAAATAAGTCCACGAGAAAGCTAAGTCCGAGAGTAAAATATTTAACATAGGGAACAACTTCGAAACTGAAAAAGGACGATCAAAGATATAGTATAATATAAATGAATACATCGAAATAAAAAGGTTACTGGAAAAATAAAAAAGAATGAAGAAATAAAAAGCGACAAGAAAATTTCAATAGGGTGAATAAAGTACGTGTAGTTAGTTGTAGTCAGTAGATTGCTCTATTGTTACATAGAAGGAAAAGCATAGAACTCGGTTCTGAGAACAGATAATCACAAGGAGATTCAAACATATAACATTCTGAACACAGACGCTGTAACAATATGCTAAATAATAAACTATATACTACAGTATTATTAAGTTGTTTGGTGCGTGCTGTACACTGTTACTATTGACTGACTAAACGTAAAAATTTATTTTAAAATACTAAAAAAAATTGTGTTTTGGATTTCCGGAATATTAAGACAAATACAGTGTTTGAAATATAAACAAAGTTCAAATAATTAATAATCAAAGTCAACAAAAAAAGACTTGTATGTGTGTGCGCGCGCTCACGTTTGTATGCATATATATATATATATATATATATATATATATATATATTCATGTCCACACAATGATCGTCTAGAAGTGGTTTGTACTGTGAAGGCATTTGACTGGTACAGACTGTCACTTGTCAAGTACAGTCGACCTCTAGGTATATACAGGAGCAGTTAAACATAACGGGACAAGAAAGGTACGAGAAGACGAGTGGAGGGCGTAAGGAGGGGGATCAAACACGAACCTTATTAAAGGACAGAGTCTAATCGATGTTCCTCCTGCTGTGTTGTGATGGGGAATGGAGTAAATCGGACAAATAGTTGCAAGGAAAGGAGGAAGTTCTATCCGATGAGTTGAAGTAAACTGACGTACGTCAAATCATGACAAGAAACGATCGCTGTATTGTATGAAAGTACTTATTTCTCTTCTCGTAGATTATTAAGGTCTAAAATAAAATGGACAATAACGACGTAGTTTTGTTAAAAAAAAAGTAATAATAAATTTAAAAAAATAGAAATGCAATCTTTCGTATATGAAATATATAAAATATGTATTACAATTTAAAACAAAACTCTTAAAGAAAAGATTTTGTTAACAGATCAAATAAAAATGCTGTACAGTAGAACAAAACACATATACGTATCTACATGTATAGAAAAAATCCTCTATTAAAGATTTTCATCCTTAAAAGAAAAAAATCATTACATATTTTTTCCCATTCAAATGAAAATATATAAATAATTATTACCAGAAACTAGTAAAATGTTTTCATTCCTATTGAATATATTTTTCTTTCTTGCATTCCGTATGTTTATGATTTATTTGTTTGTTTATTTTATTTATTTTTTTGTATTGATTTATTTGTTTATTTTTAAATTGTTATCCTGTCTAGGTAGCGCTATAGCAGAGCTATATGACATTTTGACACCTAAGGAACCAAAAAAAAAACCGAATGAATATTTTCCGGATGCTAATGTTTGTATTTACACGCGCGCGCGTATGTTCGGCGTTGGTCTCTGAATCACCTTATATCTCCAGGACTACGAGTCAATTTTGACCAAACTTGGTCAGATTACTGCTATATATGCGCCAACAACTTAACTTTCAACATGAAAGGTCGAGAAGGCGAAGTTGTAGAACAAGGTACCTCGACAACAAGCCACGCTCCCGTAAAAGAACAGTCGTGTTGGGAGATTTTAACTGTAGGACTGCATTGGCTGGAGCCACCACCTCCAATGCTAGGGGAAGAGTTCTTGAGGAACTACTGGAGACCACCGCGGCGTCCTGCATGAATGAAGGGACTGCCACGTACTGTGCGAGAGGACATGAATCGATCTTAGACTTAGTTTTAGTTGACGGCAGGTTGAATATTAATACAATTGATTTCACAGTCCTCAATGAGGAAATCGGCAGCGACCATAAGGCCATTTCAGTCACTCTTGGAGATCACCCTACAGGAACAAGACAGATACACATCAACCACCGATTGACCGACTTACAGATCCACCGCGTAATCAGAAACGCGGCAAATAAAATCATGAACTGCGCACAAATAGACCCAGTGATATTTCAAGATATCATCAAGGAAGAAATGGCCAAGATACCGCAAAACAACAATAGACACCTTCCGGTATACTGGTGTTCACCGGAAATACAAGACCGAAGGAAGATAATGCAACGGTGTAAAAGAATTGCACAACGTTTACGAGCTAGAAACGGCATGATAGAGGAAGTCAATCTAGCTGTAGAAAACTACAGACAAGCCAGAAAGAAATTGAACTTTCTTATAAAGCAAGCGAAAAGAAGTAAATGGCTGGAACTGTGCCATGAACTTAATGCTGACCCCTGGGGCAAGGCATTTAAAATCATTACTAAACGTCTGGGCAGGCATATGCCGACGTTGAGTAATGAAACGTCGGCACAACTAGTAAGAACATTATTCCCCAGAGCAGAAAATCCTAACAGATCAGTGATTGGTTGCGAAGGCGGCAGGTTTACTCAGCAAGAGGTAATGGAGGCTATCGGCAAATTGAAGAATAAAAAAAGCCCAGGGCCTGATGGCATAACAGCTGCCATCATTAAAGGTCTTGCAATAATAATACCTTGGGAAATGGTGGACATTGCCAGCTTTGGCCTACAAAACAGGTGTTTTGCTGACTGCTGGAAGGTAGCCAGGACGGTCTATCTCCCTAAGGCAGGACCAGCCAATGAAACAGGTGGTTATAGACCAATTACGCTAATTAACAATATGGGGAAGGTCGTAGAAAGACTTATTGAAACCAGGCTTAGGAAAGAAATTGAGGAGAGGCAATGCTTACACCCAGAACAGTACGGGTTTAGGAGAGGATGCTCTATTATAAGTGCTATCCAAAGAGTTAAAAACTGAGCTTTAACAACTAGAAGTGGATCCTGGAGAGTCAGGAAAATTCCCCTCATGATTATGCTCGATATCAAAAACGCTTTCGGCACAGTACCGTGGATAGCTATAGTAGAGGCCCTAGTAAATATGGACATAAGTGACTATCTGATTAATCAGATTAATCATTACCTCCATCTTAGGTTTAGCGAAGTTAAAACGCTTGAAGGTAAAGCTATATATCAGGTGTTTGGAGGCGTTCCTCAGGGATCCGTGCTTGGACCTACCCTGTGGAACGTCTTCTATGACGGGATTTTTAGATTAAATTACCCGGAAGGGGTATCAGTGGTCGGCTATGCGGACGACATAGCGGTTCTAGTGGAAGATATAAATGTACATATCGTAGAGGACAAAGCCAATCGAGCGCTATGTCTAATTGACAAGTGGCTGGAAAGAAATCAGTTGCAGATTTCCCTTAGGAAATCTTGTTGCATGGTTCTCGCTGGTAGAAGACCTATCAGAAACATAAATATAAACATCAGAGGAGAAAGAGTCATCAGAATACCTAGAATAGTCTAGCAGAATACCTTGGTGTTCTGCTAGACAAAAGCTTAAAATTTAGTAAATATGTCGATATGATTTGCAACAGGGTTACCCCCACTATTAAGGCCTTGAGGGGGCTCTTTCAAAATCATGGCACAACTAAGATGGAAATCAGGAGGCTGATAACGGCGGCTACCACATCGGCGTTATTGTATGCGGCCCCGGTATGGGGAAATGCAATAAATACACAGAGAAATAAAACTAAACTAAAAAGTGTTTATAGACTCGCTCTGCTTCGGGTGGCTGCAGGCTACAGAACAGTGTCGTATGATGCGTTGTGTATAATAACAGAAGTTCCCCCTATAAATTTGCAAATTAGAGAGAGGACATTAAGAGCCATGGGACTTCTCAGAGGTGAGACCATAGAGTTAATACAGCAAGAGTGGCAGAGTGTGTGGGCGCACTCAAAAGTTGGGGATTGGACGAGAAGGTTAATCCCCAACATAAATACATGGGTTGGCAAGAGACTGGGTGATGTGAACTTCTACAGCACGCAACTATTGACAGGCCATGGATGTTTTGGTCAATATTTATTCAGAATTGGGAAGAGGGCCATCCCACTATGCGTTTATTGTCAGGAGATCGACAATGTAGAACACACCATCTTCGCATGTCCCAGATGGGCTGATAATAGAAGGGAAATTTTAATTAATAGACTGACCCCTGACAATTTAATTATTTGGATGGTGCATAGTCAGGAAAATTGGGACTGGTTCAAGAAGTTCGCGGGGGAAATTCTCCATATTAAAGAAGACGAAGACAGAAGACAGGGGTCGTAGTTAAAGTAGGGAAGGGAGGACAGTCCCTCCGTGGAGGGCCCGCATGCTGAGGTGTGCGGGTTCCTGAGAAGGGAGGTAACTCCTGGGGAACTGTGGGGTAAAGTTAAGACTGAGTACCGGCCGGCAGTGTCAACCCTGCAGGTGCCTTGGTGCTTAGTGGGGTCGGTGCCGCCGGTTTGAGGCATGGCAAAAGATAAAGACCGAGACCCGGTTCCCTGCCAAGGGGCTGAGGGACGGCGTTGCCGGACCTTGGCCGTGAGGTGGGGGATTAGAGACATGGCAAATGGACATATGGACCATCCTGAAGAACAGTGTCTTTTTTATAGACCCCTCAAAGCGTACTTTGAATGCAGTCCTTCATGTTGGAAATAATATCCCATCAATCCCTTTAGCTTGTGTAGCTCACACGAAGGAATTGTATGAAAATATAAAACGTGTGTTGAATACGATTCAGTATGAGAAACATTTATCGAGACCTGAAAGTGATAATACTGTTACTTGGTTTACAACTTGGATATATTAAGTTTTGTTACTTCTTCTGCAAGCAGGACAGCAGAGAAGAAAGAATCATTGTGTTAAAAAAAAATGACTCTAAAAGAAAAACATTGACAAGAATGTAGTAGTCCACTGCTAGTAAAAAAAAAGTAAAAAGTTTTCCTTTCATCATTAAACTAATTTTAATGAAAAATCTTGTTAAAGCAATGGACTCTGATAGATCTGGATTGCACTTTCTAAAAATGTTTCCTAACAAAGTGACGTTAAGAAAAAGGAAGGTAAATTTGTTGGACTGCAAATAAGAAAACTAACAAATGATATTGAATATGATAACAGTTTGAATGACTTAGGTTGCTGCATGGAAATTTTTTAAAAAGGTTGTAAACAAGTTCCTGGGAAATAATTTAAAAAAAACTTGATTTTCTGGATCCTGTTCAACATGCATACAAATAAATATGTGCAAAAATATTTTTCATTAATACTTTCTGAATTGTGAATTATTTTATGGTTGTTCTTTATATCAAGTATCTTTTTTTATTTATTATATTTTAAATAATTAATGTGTACTTTAAAAAACTGTTTTCATCTTATAATTATTTTTTTTTATTAATAATCTTACATGATGTAAGATTATGTTACAAATGTATTATTATGTTCTGATCAACATATTTATTTATTTCTCTTTCTGAAATTTTAGTTTTTATTGTTTATATATTTTATTGTAAAGATAATCATTTTTTAGTTTTTTATAGTGACATGTATATTTTTTAAGTCATTTTATCTCTGAGAAAAAGTTGACTGAAGCAAGCCTACATGTTAGCCATTAGACAGCATCCAACAACTACAGATTCAATTATCGATCTCAAACCACAAACCAAACAAACATGCACATGTTTAGCGACAGCTCATTGGGGATCTCAGCAATGACAGAATGATGCGGGTGCCTTTTGAAATGTCTTCCATCATACTTCTAAAAATGGGTTAAAGAAAAAAAATTGGTTTAAACTAAAGTATAAGGAGTGAAAAATATCATTTTATGTCGCAAATTTAAAAGTTTATATAATAACAAAGATTTTGGCATGTTATAAGACCATAATCTATCTATAATATAGTTTTATAAAATACTTCTCACAAAATTATGCAAAATAACCGACTAATGAATGTTTTCCTGAACATAGTAGGTCCATTTTCGGATTCCTGTGTAACTATTTGACATCTGCTGGGTGTATTTATTTAATGGAAACTTGAATAAATATATTTCTAAACAACGTTTTGTTGGGTTATTCTTTAATCTTAAAAAAAGAACTGCTTAATTCAGTAAATTAATATTAATTTAATCTCTTTATAGCAACTGGGCAGCAATCAGAGGATAAGCCAGTATTTTGGCGTAGACCACATCTTTTCAAAAAGTGTGAAATATACACACTTAAAAGAAATTTCTCTGCATTCTCAGTTAAAATTTATTTTTTAATTCTTTTGGTAAATAAATACAGCCATTACAAATATGTTTACTATTAAATCAATACTTCTAAAAAATTTATTTTATGCAAAAATTGTAAGACAGAATGTATTTTTTTTATAAAAAAAATTTTAAATTATCTTTTGAAATAGAATTTAAATCTGACTGAATTATTAGTAGAAATAACCGATTCAAAAAGGGGTTGAGGACTTGTTACATAATATTAAATTTTAGAAATGTCTCTACCAAATATTATTTTATTTTAATGAAATATTTTTTCTGAGGGTGGGAGGTGAAAAATGAAAAGATTTTGTTGCTTTAATATATAAAGATAAAAAATAAAGGAATACGATTCAGATATTTAAGTTTGGTAAAAAATAAAAAAAATAACATCAGTGACTACACAAAAAGTACATGATACTTCACAAATAGAGAGACATACAAACAAATTAATAACAAGAAAAGGTAAGTATAAAGAATTCATTATTAAAATATAAATTTAAAAAAATTAGGTAAAATGCAAAATCAGAATGCAATTTCGGGTGATAGTACAAAATAGTCTGAACTGATTCAAAGAAAAACACTAATGACTGAATTAGATAAAATTAACTGTCAAAATTAAAAATTTGTCTGTTTAGTTCACATCAAATCTAGAATATTAGTATAAAACCAATTCTGTAAAAGTTTAACTTATTTAAATTCATGCCTCGGTGCTGCAGAATATATAATTTAGAAGAATCTGGAAAATCAAAATACGGGTACACATTCAAAAACTCATTAAAAATGCATCAATATCATAAGTGTACCCATCTGTCTTGATATTATATAACAGTATCTAATGGGAATGTTGTAGCGCATCTCTGGATGGCATAAAAAAATCATACATCAGCACACCGAGGAGCAAATTACAAAGGATAATTTGTTCACAGAAACAAGTATTATAGAAAAAAATTCCGCAGGAATACTCTGTTTTACATGTTTCGGCTTGTTAATGTCAACACATTTTCACGTTAATCACATACTTTGCCAAAATGTCTTCAACTGATGTTTCATAAATGTATCACCAAAATAACTATATGAAAGTCAGCTGAGTACAAGCTTCTAAGAGGCTGCTTCAGCTCATTAATTTCTTTGTCTCCGAACCCACCATAATTTATTTGTGTGTTGAGGTTGCTGAGGACAGGAAACGAATGTGTGTACATCCGAAATTACTAGATGCGTTCGCAGGGTATAAAATATGGCAGGATCTATCTATTTTGTTTTAGTGAGGCAGATTTAACATGTAATTTCTTAAGTCAAAAACAACGGCACCGTATGAAATCACTCGATTTAGATAGGTGTCATCTTGATTCATCTGGAAAGTTGATTAGCGTTAATTTTTTTAAAGCAGTTAATTGATGTTACAGAATAGTACACTGCACTATGTTAAACTGTCAAATCTTGTGCTGGAGAAGTGTCAGTAGAGAAAAATTATAAAGTTAGGAGATAGAAATCTACAATAGGGACATATGTTGAATTTAACACCTGTTGTTGACATGTATTAGTTTCAAAAAAATGATCACAAATTTATAAAAAAGATTATAAAAGTGTTGGGCTTTTTATATGACTTGATGTTCATGTTGGTGGGAGAGAGGGCTCTACAATTTAGCTATGAGCAGGATGCAACATCCTAAGAGTTGTAAGTTTGGCGGAAGAAAATGCTACTTCAATATAATCCAGTTAAAATCTTATGGAGGTTTGATAAAATTTTTAACCCATATTTGATTTGCATTACAATTACTGTTAATTCGTTTCATTATGTTTAAAGAATGAAATTTAAGTTCTCTTGCGTTAATTTATACCATGCGTTCTCCAAAATCAAGACCATAAATGTTAAATCATTTAATATTGAGACTTCTATCGATTCAGAAATAATTTAGATATATTATTCATAACTAAAGAAGTGAATAATATTTATGGGTTGAAATCTAATGCATTTCATCTGACCAGAACCACTCAAAGCCTTGAGCAAGCGAGACAGTCATCTCAGAACCTGTGGTAAAATGTACAAATGATTATTTTTTAGTAAAAATATAAGAATCTATGAGTAACGTTCACAAAAAAAGTTTCAAGTGTAACAAAATTTTGTATATCAGAAAAAATCCAGATCAAAAACAACAATTGTAATGTCGTTGAAAAACTGCTAAAAATATCATAATAAAATTTCACTTGAGTTTGAGAAAATAAAGTGCTTTTTTCTGGCTACATTGTTTCTCAACAAAAAAATAAAAGGAAAAATACGAAAATAGATTTCTTGACATATGAATAATATAATTTTATATTTTTTCAGAGTTGAAGAAAGATATTTGTAGTATTCTTCTTTGTGCATGCAGACCTTAGTTTTGCAAAAGATTTTTTATTAATTAAGATGTTTCAACCAGATGCTAATTAACATTAGCACCAATGAATATTAAAAGTGAATATCTTTAAACTTTAACTCTTTAACAAGTGAGAAACGTTTTCTATGTCCCGTAGAAATGTTAAAAATCTTTATTATTTTATGTTTTATTTTGATTATGTTGAATGTGATTTAGACAATTCAGGGTTTAAATTTAAAAAAAAAAAATAATAGTATAGTTTAAAAATTCAACGGAGTTAATAATTGTCCCTGCAAAAGAAAATATTTTAAGTAAATTTGAAATAAATTTGGGGCGAAAATTTTTAAATAGATGGTTATTTATTAAAAAAATAGCAACGGACGCGTAATAAAGCCTTTTCTCGTAAGCTGAAATATCGTGAAGAATTATATGAGAACAGTTCTGATATCTGGTTTTACAGATATAAGTATCTTTTATGAAAAAGGGACAATTATTCTTAATATATTTTATTTATTCCCTCTATTTTAAAAATTCTAAATGTGTACATATAATGTAATATGCATATAATATACACATATTATATATATATATATATATATATATATATATATATATACACTGGGTGTACAAAAAAAAATATACAGGTTTAAGTTGTTACATCTCTTGGACGTGGTGTACAGTGTTGAATTGAAGCTAGAATCAAATAATAAAAATCTGATGTTGACACCACATGAATTCCTTGTTCGCCTATTAAATTACATATACATTTTTTAAAATGAAAAGTACATAAAATTTTATTTCATTAATAACTTCTAATATTTTTTCTTTTTTTTTTGTTATTACTGAATTATTATTTATCGTAAATTTTTTTTTACAATCAGAAGTGAACAATTATTAATAAATCAATATATTTAAATTAAAAAAAAAAAAAAAAAAAAAAACGTTAAAAAAGGACATGAAATCCGATTCGAATCGATGTGCCTTTCTCTTGTGAGATCCAAATATTTCATTAATTAAAATTTCATTTGGCTATAACTCTGGAACCAATGAAAATAAGTACCACTTACGATGTAGATCGTTGAAAAGCTCTAAATATGGGATTATTACTGTAGTTAAGAAAAAGTCCAAAATCCAAATTTTTTAGGATTTTGAGTTTTTTTGAACACTTTTGGTTCAGTCGATTATAATCAAGAGGGGAGTTGCACAACTAGGTTTTATAACAGTCCTAAATTCAAAATTTCAACATCCTAACGGCTAATCGTTTTTGAGTCATGCGAGGTACATATGTACGTACGTACGTCACGCTAAAACTAGTCAAAATGGATTCGGTTATAGCCAAAATAAATATTTCTGTTGAAATATAAAAACCGAAATTTTTCGCGATTACAATACTTCCTTGTAAGACGTACAAGGAAGTAAAAAGGGTAGTTTTAATTGTACGCTCGGCCGTAGATTGAGTCCTATCTTGTCGCTTGACAACGCCACTCGCGAAGACGGCGACTTCTGAAGAGCAAGTCATCTGTATATCTATATGTACATTCAATACAAAGTTTAATTGTAATCCTTCTATTGAGAATAATTCCGTCGGCAGCATAATAGAGATGAGTACGACGGGATGATCGAAGGTGTATGAAGAAAATGTTGAACGGGTCAGGGGATCTTTCCTGCGTAGTCCTAAAAGTCTGTTAGAAAGACCAGCCGCGAACTAGCAATGCCGATGATGACTGCGAAATGATTTAAGAAAACAGTTAGACGTGTAATCATACCGTTTACAGCCGTTACAGGCACTGACGCCTACCGACTACGCCGTGCATGCTAACTTAGAAGATGTATGATTGCCTTGATCGTATTGTGTTTAATGATGAGTAAAGATAACATCTTAGTGGAAAAGATAAAAACATACATAACTTCTGACGGGTGGTCATAAAATTCCCATGAACTTTTACAATGCGAAAGGATCTCCAAAATTAAATATTTTCTGTGCAGTATCCCAACGGCAAGTTAATTTTTATTCGCTGAAGTAAAAGTCACAGGAGTTACATATTCGGATATGTTGCGGCTCTTTTCTCGACTGCAAGATGGATCAGAGAATTTTATTTGGAAACAAGGTAGTACGCTTCCTCGCCGGTCAAACTCTGTACGGGATCGGTTGAATATAGATTTCCACGTCTGTTGGATCGGTCGGCACGGACCCGATATTAGAGATTGTTTCCGGTTGCCTCCAAGGTCACACCCTATCTGACCCCATGCGATTTTTTTTGGTACTTTTAAACGATCTTGTGTATGTGTCTCTTCCACCTACCGATCTACCCGATTTGAAGTAAAAGATTGAAGCAGCTGTGGCTTATATTACTTCAGACATCTCGGTTAAAGTGTAGGACGGATTCTGTATCGGTTGGATATCTTTAGTGTGATGAAAAATGTCATGGTGAATACTTTTAGAGAAAAACTGTAAAAATTATTCTTTTAATAAGTCAAAGTTAAGTGATATTAAATAGTTTTAATAATGTATTTTCATTTAATTTAATTCTTTTAAATTTGACTGAATAATTTATTAGTAAGTTTTCTTTATAGATCCTTTGATGTTAAACTTATGAACAACTAAGACATTAAAAATTAATTTTTTATTTCCATGAGAGTTACAATTAAATATTTAAACGGTTTATTTGCTTTCAATTTTTATTAGAGATGTGAATCCCGCTTTATCCTAATTTTTACATCGTCGCATATTTATCAAAGGATATAATTTTTGCCAATTTAATAATTATTATTAACCTAATGAATTATTCAGCAGTTCAGGATGTTGTAGACAACCGGTTACCTATACAGTTCTTATTATCTTAGTATCTTATATCTACAGTTCTTATATCTTATCATTATTATATTAACATAGAATAACCAATAAATGTTTAATTTCAGAACTAGGGCTGAAATTAAACATCGGAAAAACAACGGTTATGATGGTAGAAGAGCCAAAGATTTTCCAGTCAGTGATGCGCTGTGTGATTTCGAAAATGTGGACCGTTACTTATATTTAATACCCGCAATAGATAAAGATGAGGACTCGTCGACTCAAATATGAAGAAGAAATTTCAAGGCTAAGAAGGTGCTTACGAAGTCGACATCTATTTGGGCGACCACAAGGATACAAAGCTGAGACTGCGTCAGGTGAAATTTATCTTCTCAGTAGTCATGTACGGCGTTGAGACTTAAGATCATAAGGTGTAAGACCGGAAGAAAACTGATGCATTTGAAATGTGGGTCTACAGAAGAATGCTTCGAGTCACAAGGAAGGAAAATGGAACAAAGAACTCGACTATAAACGAGTGGATATACAGAAGAATGCTTCGCGTCACAAGGAAGGAAAAGGGAACAAAGAACTCGACTATAAACGAGTGGGTATACAGAAAACATTGTCCGCAATAACGCTTCCTGCGCATCCTCCGCTTTTTCGGCCATGTAGTTCGTAGGCCCGGCAAAAATCTTGAGAAGCTGTAGCCCGGCAAAATACAGAGAAAAATCGAGGGGAGCAGTTCACGCGGAATACCGTCGAAACGGTGATGGACCGAATTGAAGATACGACAGGAGAAATATTATTCGAATGACAGAAGATATTGAGTTATGGCGGAAATTTGTCAGCGGGATTCAAAGGAAAGTTCACTGTGAAACAATAAAATTTATTAGAAAACTGAGTGGTAACATCCAATTAACCGACACGATTTTATGAAAGTAATATTGATCGTATCGTTGCGTTATATGGTAACAAATTTCTGTCGATTTCTGTTTCTTAAATACGTAAGAAATTTCTGAACATATGTTGTGTAAACAAACAAAAACTATGGAATTATAAAATAATTTTCATATCTAAATCTATAAAAATAATAATTTATTACTAACATCCCTTTAAAGTTAAAATTTCGCATCCTTTTATAAAAATTAAATTATATGCGTTATATTTATATAAGTTATAGTCTCTGAAACGGGAAAAATTATTTCTACGATCGAATAAATTCAATTATAGATTATGCCCATGAAAGGACTGGTTTTTGTTTAATGTAGAGGTTTCATTTTGCATCATTAACTTTTGCATCGTAAATAATTTATTTTTTATATTACTTAATCGAAGAAGATTCAATTTGCTTCCTGGCAACTAAAAGGGTTGAGAAGGTTCTGGAAATGCAGAATTCATTAACTTATAATTTTCTATCAGTATTTCTCTAATTTAATTTATTATCTGCTTAAATGAAATTTACGTAAAAAAGTGTATTATATTTTAAATTTGTAAGGGTACAAGATGTAATTTTAAAGGTTTTTATAAACTATTTTTTATCGCGTACTGTTTTTATGTATATTTTTCTTTAAAGAAATTTAAACTAATTTATATTGAAATTTAATACCGAAAGAAGAAAGGAAATTAAAAAATTCTACCTCTGAACGTGAAACAAATTCCCTGAAAAAGCTTTTGATGAAGTAAAACGAATTAAAATCTAATATAATATTAATTTTTTTTTTAATAATAATTTAATATTGATTCAAAGTTCTGAATTAATTTTCTTTAGAAAAATTTATGAAACTTGCATAAGGTTATTATACAACATCTTTTACATTCACAAAAAAAAAAATAAATAAATAAATAAAATACCCTTTATATCTTTCTTTGGGGATCTATGTATGTGTTGTTATATACATGAATAAATAAAATATCATGACAGTAGTTATAAGACATACTGCATGTTTTCTCACCTCTATTTCGGTCTCATGGGAAAAGAGAAATACTGTTTAGAAATGTGTTACTGTTTTGCATTTCAATATTACAGTTAACAAAAAGAATGAAAAAGAGAAATTGTTTAATAATTTATTTCTATAATTATATGTTTATTGGGTGTAACATTACTATTTTTTTTTTGTTTTTGTTTTTTGTTATTACTTTCTTTTTCCTTTTTTACTTTTTTTTTAGAAAAAAATTAAACTGGAAATCAAGAAAACTGTTTACAAAGATTTTCCTTAAAATTTAAAACTAGATGACCATTTGATTGGTAAACGATAATCGTCCGTAAACCTTGAGAAAATACGGTAGATTTATACGAGATACAAAAATGAAAAAAAAAATTGTATGCGAATATTAATCGACAAAGAAATATACTAATGAAACACAGATAAATTTTGTTAATAATGTTTTCATAATATAATGTACAATTTCAGATAATACTAATTAAAAGTGTAAATTCAGCTTAAAAACATATACTAGTGAAACCTCCGGCTCAAATTGTCCACTAATGGGTCTTCTTACACAGGATGTCCGGGAATAAAGGAATGCAAAGGTAATGGCTTTTTTCGTGTTTAGCTTCCGGGAATCACCGTCAGGTATTACTTCAGAGGATGAAATGTATGAATGTAAGTGAAGTACAATCAAGTCAAGTACAATGAAGCCTTGTACAATCTCAGGTCGACCGTTTCTGAGATGTGTGGTTAACACCGGTATCCACGATCTAGTATTCAAATCCGTATAAAAGTAACTGCCTTTACTAGGATTTACATTTAGAACATAAGTCGTCATAATCACTTAAACGTAGGCTCAATCGTGAAATATCTGCAAGATTTTTTCTGTATACTCTCAAGGTCAACGGAATAAGCATGCGCAGGCTAACCGATCCACAGTGTAATATATTGGAATCCGTCGAGATGTGGATACCACAACGGAAGATTTTTTAATGCGTGGTTTGGTTAGCGGAGTTTCAATCAGTTGCGTGTGTTCAACCTTTAGACATACTTTATATATGTTGGAATAAGAAAAAAAAACTCCAAAAAGATATACGTGTAGAGTGTAGATAGCACAAATCTTAAATCGATAAAATAAATATCCTCGCTCATGAACGAAATTTAATTTCTTGATTGAAAATTCCCACAAAAAGATTTTAATTTATTAAATACTCTTTTTTAAAATTCTCTATTTTCAATTACTAGTTACAGGACCGATACTTTCTTCACCAAATTACGAGTATACTCGTATATAGAGGTTTCTGACAATGTCAGGACAGATAAACATTAAAAACGTTGAAAGCTGTTTAGAAAAGTAAAAATGTTAATTTATCATTTTTATATTTTTGAATGTACTACCTACTATCTAAAAAAGCAGTCACTTATTCTTAATTATTTTCTAATTCTTAATAATTAAATAAATAAAAAAAATAACAAAAAAAAATCGCTTTAGGCACGCCGGAAGGCGGAGGTAAATTTTACCGATGCTAAGTAGGAGATAAAAAACCCACCGGGTTGGTCTAGTGGTGAACGCCTCTTCGCAAATCAGCTGATTTGAAAGTCGAGAGTTCCAGCGTTCAAGTGCTAGTAAAGACAGTTACTTTTACACGGATTTGAATACTAGATCGTGGATACCGGTGTGCTTTGGTGGTTGGGTTTCAATAAACAACACACTCAGAAATAGTCGAACTGATATTGTACAAGACTATCTATCAATTTACTGATGAGGAAAATAAAAATTAAATCTTTTTAGTACAAAAAGTATAATTACATTTACACTCATACATATCATCCTCATTTGAAGTATTATCTGAACGGTAATTACCGGAGGCTAAACAGGAAAAAGAAAGAAAGTAGGAGATACAAAAGATTTCCACTTTAAAATTAAGAAAAACTTCAAATGTACTCAATACGACAATGGTTGCATGTGAAAAAAAGTTTAACATGTTTAGCATACGACAAGCCCATCTTCTTACAATTCCAGCAACATTTTGATCATACCTTTGCGTAAGGTTTGCTCATATCAAAACTTGTTTCAGACAAAAGTTTTAGGTAATGTTTAGAGGACTAACGACCATTTTAAACCGATTCGATACTGTGCCTATTAAGGGAGGTATGATTTTTTTTGTCTTCGGAACCCAGTTTTTTCCATCCCCTCGTCTAATGGTTGGTGCAATTAAAAAACCTTACTAAAATAAGTTTTAGGCCGTTATTAAAAAAAAAATAGTAGGAACTTTAAACGAATTCAATATTTTACTTAATAAGAAAGTTATAGCGATATTTTGTTTTTTCGAAAAAGATTCCCCCCATTTTCATTCCCATGGTCCGATTTTGGCCGTTAACAAACTTGACCAAGATTTTTGGAGGACGAGCTATTTTTAAGGAACAATTTGAAAGCGATTGGCGAAAAATTACGGCAGTTATTCTGTCCACAAGAAACTGAATTATATATATATATATATATATATATAAACTTTTGAGCTGACGATGGCTTTGTGGTTGGGGGATGTGAAACGCGAAGATATATCGAAATTTTCCGGAAGTCGAATCATGGTACAAAAGCTAGTCTCTTATGAAATCTATTTAAAAGGAGATGAAGTCGGATTCGAACCGAAGTGACTTCCCCTTGATCCAAATATTTCATTAATTAAAATTTCATTTAGCTATAACTTTGGAACACACGTTGTCGATGATACGAAGGATTATTTAGTTTTTATTAAACAATCGCTAATCACAAAAAATGGACCACAGAAATATTTCATTGAGGCCGGAACCGAGTGGTCACTAGACTTGGTACATTTATAAAACAGGACCAACATTACGTAGATATACAGTCTTACTCAATGACCGACCGGAAATATTTAAAATACAATGTTTATACAAATTTTTTTATTAGTAAAAATACTTTATTTTATTTTGCAAATATTTACGGTCTTATAGTTTTCCAATATGTTAACCTTTTAAATAAGAATTTTCCTAAACGTTTGTATACGTAAAAACAATTAAAAAAATATTTGAAGTTATTAGTGAAATAAAATTTTATGTACTTTTCATTTTGTTTCAAAAAAATGTGTATATGTAATTTATATGTAATTATAATTACATTATTACATTTATATGTATTTATATGTAATAAGCGTACAAGGAAGTCATATAGTGTCCACATCAGATTTTTATTATTAGGCTACGTATAAAACAAGTGACTGTATGATAATGTTAAGTGTTGACATGTTAATTAAAATGTCTAATCAATACTAGTTTTCAATGTAGTATGTTGTATCGTTGCTAGTGTTAATATTACGGTAACTGTATATTAATACGTTAATCCAGCGGCTATTCGGAAATTATAATGTATCATTTGTAGGTGAATTGACTTAAACCTTGTCGTAAATAAATGTTTAATGTTTTTTCCTTGTTTAAAAATTTGCGTTAAATATAAATTTCCATTACTATCAGATTCGTTAATCTGCTTATTTTTGTTTTCATTTTATTTTCTAGAATATCATGACGTGACAGAACGTTCATTCTTATTTTATTTTTAACTCCATCCAATTTAGACTAGAAAATCGAACGATTCGATTAAAAAATGCGTCAGAAAAGTTTAAATAATAATTTTCTTGAATGAAATAGTCACTTCGCCGAGAATTCACCCCAACAAAATCGTATCCATTGAAAGTAAAATAACAAAGGTTATTTTATTTTCATATCGATAAGGAATAATGTTACTGTTTTAGTAATCAACATACACGGACATCTTCCTAAATTCAAAAATATAATCTTATAAATTTCTATTTAATATCTAGAAAAGTTTTTTCAAATATTAAAGATTTTAATATTCGAAACAAACGAGATAACTAGCGAAACCTATATTTTCTGTCAATGAGGTAAAATTATTTGATATAGTATTTTAGTAATAATTTTACGTCTTAATAAAATTCGACAATAAACAATTAATCTTTTTAAATTACAACACTAAGTGTTGTAATTTAACACCTTTTTAATATATGTTGTATATTACTCTTTTTCAAATATATTTTACTGGTAACGGGAGAAAACACCCTTAAATTTTAATTAATGTTATCTTTTTTATTGGCAGACGATAAAATATGAATATGTAAACGATTATGACACGGTTTTTTATTGTTTAATTATAGTGCAAATAGATAAAAATTTACGTATTATTTGTCGATTCATAACCGTCACATATCCTGCGGAAAAGGAACGGTGTATGACTCAAACGCCATTTCAATCTTCCCAATACAATGCCGGTAAAAATAAACCAATTACAATACGCAGTCATTCAAAACATATCGCAGTTCACGTTTAAGTGTCTCCGCCTTAATAGATTGGTTCAATTACATAACCAATCAGAATACTGTAAATAAACCGATGAAAATACGCCCCAACAGGTTATTTTAACCCGAAACCAATCAGAAAACCAAGTTAGCAGGTTATTTATTTCTCATATGTATATGAGGGTAAGTCAATTATTATCCGCAATTTAGTTATATTTTTGTTTATGTTGGTAGTACTGTTGTGTTGCGTAGATGACGCTTGCGTGGTTTAATTGTTGTTATGTCCGTGCAAGTTTGATGCTGCTAGGTTAGTTCCGTTATCGCTGCCCTGCCGTTAACCATGGCTGCTCCGCTTTCTGTTTGCACCAAAGAAGAGCGACGTTCAGCGATCCGTTTTTTGTGGTCGGAAGGTATATCAGGGGCCGAAATTCATCGAAGACTTTCGGTACAGTACGGGAACAGTGTGTTGCCGCAACGGAGTATCTACGAACGGATTGAAAAATTCAAAAAAGGTCGCACAAGTGTTACGCACAACGCAGGAGCTGGACGACCGTTTACCGCAAAAAATGAGGAAAACATTGAGCGTGCACGTGACACGGTTTTCTTAGACAGACGAGTAACTATCGATGAAGCGGCACATCGTCCGCAAATTAGTCACGGTTCTGCCTACGAAATCAACCACAACAGATTTGGGTTTCATAAAGTCTATGCAAGACGGGTCCCAAAACGACTCGCACAGTCGCATAAACAAACGCGCTTAGACATCTGCCAAAAACATTTGGATCGCTACGGTAACGAACGGGACATGTTTTTAGACAGAATCATCACCGGCGACGAAACACGGATCCATCATTACGAGCCGGAGAGTAAACGGCACAGTATGGAATTGAAACATCCAAAATTCGCCCTGCAAAAAAAAGTTCAAGACACAACGGTCCTCAGGAAAACTGACGGTTACGGTTTTTTGGGACTCACAAGGCCCAGTACTGGAACATTATTGCAAGACAATAAACAGTGCGCTTTACAGTGAGATGCTTACTGACAAGCTGAAGCCTACAATTCGAAGCAAACGCCGAGGACTGCTGTAGAAATGTGTGTTGTGTTGTTGCACGACGGCAATGCCCGTCCACTTACTGCTGCCCGCACTAATGAAACGCTCCAGAAACTCAACTTTGAAGTACCGGCTCATCCTCCGTATAGGCCTGAGGCCTGATCTTGCCCCTTTTGACTACTACTTGTTTGGTCCACTCAAAGAGGCATTAAGGGGCCGTTGATTTACCTCGGACGAAATAGTGAAAGAAGCGGTGCATTCGCGGGTCGCAGCTCAACCGAAAACCTTCTTTTATGAGGGCATCAGGAAGCTTGTGCAACGATGGACCAACTTCGTTGAAATGGAAGGGGACTATGTTGAAAATAATGTACATGCAAGTTTCCTATTTGTATTGCAATTGCGGATAATAATTGACTTACCCTCGTATATATATATGACTAGTAATATATATATATTACTAATCATAGTAATATATATATCTAATATACTACTACTACTACTACTACTACTACTACTACTACTACTACTACTACTACTACTACTACTACTACTACTACTACTACTACTACTACTACTACTACTACTACTACTACTACTACTACTACTACTACTACTACTACTACTACTACTACTACTACTACTACTACTACTACTACTACTACTACTACTACTACTACTACTACTACTACTACTACTACTACTACTACTACTACTACTACTACTACTACTACTACTACTACTACTACTACTACTACTACTACTACTACTACTACTACTACTACTACTACTACTACTACTACTACTACTACTACTACTACTACTACTACTACTACTACTACTACTACTACTACTACTACTACTACTACTACTACTACTACTACTACTACTACTACTACTACTACTACTACTACTACTACTACTACTACTACTACTACTACTACTACTACTACTACTACTACTACTACTACTACTACTACTACTACTACTACTACTACTACTACTACTACTACTACTACTACTACTACTACTACTACTACTACTACTACTACTACTACTACTACTACTACTACTACTACTACTACTACTACTACTACTACTACTACTACTACTACTACTACTACTACTACTACTACTACTACTACTACTACTACTACTACTACTACTACTACTACTACTACTACTACTACTACTACTACTACTACTACTACTACTACTACTACTACTACTACTACTACTACTACTACTACTACTACTACTACTACTACTACTACTACTACTACTACTACTACTACTACTACTACTACTACTACTACTACTACTACTACTACTACTACTACTACTACTACTACTACTACTACTACTACTACTACTACTACTACTACTACTACTACTACTACTACTACTACTACTACTACTACTACTACTACTACTACTACTACTACTACTACTACTACTACTACTACTACTACTACTACTACTACTACTACTACTACTACTACTACTACTACTACTACTACTACTACTACTACTACTACTACTACTACTACTACTACTACTACTACTACTACTACTACTACTACTACTACTACTACTACTACTACTACTACTACTACTACTACTACTACTACTACTACTACTACTACTACTACTACTACTACTACTACTACTACTACTACTACTACTACTACTACTACTACTACTACTACTACTACTACTACTACTACTACTACTACTACTACTACTACTACTACTACTACTACTACTACTACTACTACTACTACTACTACTACTACTACTACTACTACTACTACTACTACTACTACTACTACTACTACTACTACTACTACTACTACTACTACTACTACTACTACTACTACTACTACTACTACTACTACTACTACTACTACTACTACTACTACTACTACTACTACTACTACTACTACTACTACTACTACTACTACTACTACTACTACTACTACTACTACTACTACTACTACTACTACTACTACTACTACTACTACTACTACTACTACTACTACTACTACTACTACTACTACTACTACTACTACTACTACTACTACTACTACTACTACTACTACTACTACTACTACTACTACTACTACTACTACTACTACTACTACTACTACTACTACTACTACTACTACTACTACTACTACTACTACTACTACTACTACTACTACTACTACTACTACTACTACTACTACTACTACTACTACTACTACTACTACTACTACTACTACTACTACTACTACTACTACTACTACTACTACTACTACTACTACTACTACTACTACTACTACTACTACTACTACTACTACTACTACTACTACTACTACTACTACTACTACTACTACTACTACTACTACTACTACTACTACTACTACTACTACTACTACTACTACTACTACTACTACTACTACTACTACTACTACTACTACTACTACTACTACTACTACTACTACTACTACTACTACTACTACTACTACTACTACTACTACTACTACTACTACTACTACTACTACTACTACTACTACTACTACTACTACTACTACTACTACTACTACTACTACTACTACTACTACTACTACTACTACTACTACTACTACTACTACTACTACTACTACTACTACTACTACTACTACTACTACTACTACTACTACTACTACTACTACTACTACTACTACTACTACTACTACTACTACTACTACTACTACTACTACTACTACTACTACTACTACTACTACTACTACTACTACTACTACTACTACTACTACTACTACTACTACTACTACTACTACTACTACTACTACTACTACTACTACTACTACTACTACTACTACTACTACTACTACTACTACTACTACTACTACTACTACTACTACTACTACTACTACTACTACTACTACTACTACTACTACTACTACTACTACTACTACTACTACTACTACTACTACTACTACTACTACTACTACTACTACTACTACTACTACTACTACTACTACTACTACTACTACTACTACTACTACTACTACTACTACTACTACTACTACTACTACTACTACTACTACTACTACTACTACTACTACTACTACTACTACTACTACTACTACTACTACTACTACTACTACTACTACTACTACTACTACTACTACTACTACTACTACTACTACTACTACTACTACTACTACTACTACTACTACTACTACTACTACTACTACTACTACTACTACTACTACTACTACTACTACTACTACTACTACTACTACTACTACTACTACTACTACTACTACTACTACTACTACTACTACTACTACTACTACTACTACTACTACTACTACTACTACTACTACTACTACTACTACTACTACTACTACTACTACTACTACTACTACTACTACTACTACTACTACTACTACTACTACTACTACTACTACTACTACTACTACTACTACTACTACTACTACTACTACTACTACTACTACTACTACTACTACTACTACTACTACTACTACTACTACTACTACTACTACTACTACTACTACTACTACTACTACTACTACTACTACTACTACTACTACTACTACTACTACTACTACTACTACTACTACTACTACTACTACTACTACTACTACTACTACTACTACTACTACTACTACTACTACTACTACTACTACTACTACTACTACTACTACTACTACTACTACTACTACTACTACTACTACTACTACTACTACTACTACTACTACTACTACTACTACTACTACTACTACTACTACTACTACTACTACTACTACTACTACTACTACTACTACTACTACTACTACTACTACTACTACTACTACTACTACTACTACTACTACTACTACTACTACTACTACTACTACTACTACTACTACTACTACTACTACTACTACTACTACTACTACTACTACTACTACTACTACTACTACTACTACTACTACTACTACTACTACTACTACTACTACTACTACTACTACTACTACTACTACTACTACTACTACTACTACTACTACTACTACTACTACTACTACTACTACTACTACTACTACTACTACTACTACTACTACTACTACTACTACTACTACTACTACTACTACTACTACTACTACTACTACTACTACTACTACTACTACTACTACTACTACTACTACTACTACTACTACTACTACTACTACTACTACTACTACTACTACTACTACTACTACTACTACTACTACTACTACTACTACTACTACTACTACTACTACTACTACTACTACTACTACTACTACTACTACTACTACTACTACTACTACTACTACTACTACTACTACTACTACTACTACTACTACTACTACTACTACTACTACTACTACTACTACTACTACTACTACTACTACTACTACTACTACTACTACTACTACTACTACTACTACTACTACTACTACTACTACTACTACTACTACTACTACTACTACTACTACTACTACTACTACTACTACTACTACTACTACTACTACTACTACTACTACTACTACTACTACTACTACTACTACTACTACTACTACTACTACTACTACTACTACTACTACTACTACTACTACTACTACTACTACTACTACTACTACTACTACTACTACTACTACTACTACTACTACTATATATATATATATATATATATATTACTAATCATTATCTTCTTGAAAATAACATCTAAAGTTGATAAATACTTAGTTTGACAACAAAATCCGTATTCATATAAAAAATGGCTAAGTAATGCTTCCTTCAGCTTTAATTTTATTTTTATGTAAATAAAATTTAATAATTTCTTATGCATATGATTTTTTTGTTATTCTGATGAAAAAATTAAACTTCTGCTAATTCTCATTATAACTAATAAGATATCTACCTACAGTTAGATGTTAATTTTTTTTTACCTTAATTTTCGTTTGACTCTTAAAACATTATCTAGCCTTGTAACTATTTCAAGAAAAATAAATTTAGGTAATTATTATTTACTACAAGGAACTTATGTACAGTTTTGTTAATATCTATAACAGTACTTTCATCATAATTTGAAAGGTCGGAAAAACAATATCTTGAAAATTATCTCATTATTCATCGGTTTCTGATAGCCGATTATGTTGCTCAGTTGCTTGCAGTACTGTGTTACTGTAAGATCTGATATAATTGTACAGTTTTACGAAAAGGCAACACATTTTACTTTCTCATACAATTTTGTGAATCCGGATTCTAACGTGCACACACAAAATACAGAAAGGCTATGCTGTGCAAGGTACGCTAAAATACGACCCGTATTTCTTCCGCTTTCCGATAACATTTATTACAACGGAATAATATATGTTCATATATTACATGTTAATATATGGTCATATAATTATTACACTTCTAACATTTACGCACGGTCGGTTATTTCCTAATCTTCTTTGAAAAAACTTATCCGTTTTTCTTCGTTTTGCGTAACGAGAATAAAACTAGTTGAAATATGTCTGCACTCGCAACAAGAAAAATTACGGTCATTATTAGAATATAAGCCGTGTCTGAGAGTGAAATAATAGCAGCGATGTTAAAATCGTATCGAACAATGCGCTGTGTAATATATCTATTTTGATAAGGTACACACACATTTCTAGCGTTTCGACCTTTAAATTACCTAAAAATATTCTTATCTAAAAAATTTTTATGATAATGGATTAATGGATATAAATATTGAATTATATTACCGTTTAATTTGTTTAATAGTCATTATCTTCTTGAAAATAACACCTTTTTTTTTTTTGTTAAAGAGGTGGGGAATCCCATTTACGGACGCCTAAGCAGTGTCGGGCTCGCTAACAGGTGCCGCAAGATGTTATTAATATGCGTATGTAAGCCTGTGCACTACCGACTAAACCACCTTGCTAGCGAAGCATTCCTTCTGGAAGTGGGACACGCCCACTTACACAATCATACGTCATAGTGCAATCGCATCGTAATAGGAAAATCAACAGAAACACATCAGTCACAGCAAACAAGATACATCACCATACATCAAGATATAGAAAACAGATTATGAAACTACATACAAAGAAAAAAGTCACCAATATATACAAATACAAGAGAAGAAAAACTCAAGAAAACAAGTCTCATAACAATATAAACATAGAAAAATCATCAATAATACGCGATCAGTGCAATAACACAACACTAAAAATGCATACATCGGACAGCAGAAAACAAAAATCTGTAGCCGAACAGCAAAACCTCTTGAAAATAACACCTAGAATTAATTAAAATTCATTCCCTATTCGTAACATAAATAATGTTTCCCTGGACTTTAATTTTACGCAAATAAAATTTAATAATTTTCTTATGCGCATGATTTTGTAGTTTTTCCTCAAACAACAATTACCGCAATTTATTAATGTACTGATTTTTTAGCCTATGACAAACCGCTTTTTGTAACAGATAGCTATCATGCTATCTGAAAATAACATTTCAAACTCGATTTAAGTTTTTAAAATTTACGTTT
Source organism: Lycorma delicatula (assembly GCF_047948215.1). Lineage (NCBI taxonomy): Eukaryota > Metazoa > Arthropoda > Insecta > Hemiptera > Fulgoridae > Lycorma > Lycorma delicatula. The sequence continues at coordinate 161,330,711 of NC_134460.1, read as the reverse complement.
CAAGAAATTTGACAATGCTGAAATGGAAAAAAGTAGTTGTAAAATTTGAAGGTTTACAATTTACTTATTTACTATATAACTTTTATAAAATTCCTTATAATTTACGATATCAATTTTTAGATAAATTATTAAAAAAGTTATTTTTTTGCCATTTTAAACTTTTTTTAGGAATCAGGGTAACTCGACTGTTAGGAGCACGAGTCGGTAAACATCGAAACACGAAACGGTGAAAATGTAATTAAAAATATTGTTTACAAGGAAATTCTACGGGTAAAAGCTATTCTCCTTCAATTACTATAATAATTATTTTTGTTAGAGAATTGGAGGAGGGATTGTGCCGTGAAGAAAGCCACGTAAGCTTGGTTGTTACGATGTAATTAACAGAATTTGAATTTGAACTATCGACTTCAATCTATCAAGGAATCGAACAATTTAATCCTCTCACTCTCTCATCTACCCTTCCGCAATTTCCTCCTACTAGCTCCTCACACTCTCTTACAAATGTTCAACCTTTATAAAACAATTTACTGCCACGTATCGCCTCGGTATCTGTAACTGAAGAGAACCACAAGCAATCTAATCTTCCCTTACCGCAAAGCCTGTACAATATCTCCCCCCCACCAATCACCCTTACCGATACTTCTTCCGTTCCCCCTCTCTTCCTGAGACCGACTACAAGAATAAAAGAGTAAACCCTCTTTCATTTCATTACTAACACTTGATTGAATAAAACTGTTCTTTTTCTAAGAAAAAAGAAGAGTAACTTTATCAATCTTAAATTACATACACTAGTACATAAGGTACATACAGCCCACAGGCGTTCAGCTTAGAAATAAGGAGAAAGAGAGAGAGAGGTAGGAGATTGAATAGGATTATCTTGAAATATCTTTGTACTATTTGTGGGAAAATAAAACTTTTTTTACGTAGCTTAAATTTCAAGTTTCATACTACCCGAGAAACAGACTGCTTTTTTTATCGATATATAAATTTTCGATGTTTTAAATTAATACGAATTCGCTTTATTTTATTACTTACTAAACATCTAACTTATGTAAGATAAAGGGTTAATTGATTTTAATCAAACTACGTAAGTAGTCGCAAGGAATGCGGGCTAAGACTCTGGAATGCGAAAATATTTATTATTATTATTTATGTAAGTGTCTCGATTAATTTTCTTGAATTTTTGAGGAAATACTTATAATCACTACGTTATAACAATTCTATACCGAGATATAATGACCTCCCCAAAAAATCAAATATATTTTCTTATCGTCTACATACACAATACGATTAAAGAAAATCTTCCGCTTAACTTATCTGGAAGAAGTTTACAACGGAAATATCAAATGAACTTCCCTTACAAAATAAAAATGTGAATCATCCAATATAATGTAACTCCGCTATAACGCGGTTATAGAGGGACTTTCGTGACACCCGCGTTGTAGGGTTGTAGGCTAACCGCGTTATTTCGAGAAGTAAATTTTAAATCGCAAAGGAATCAATTAAAAAACTGGCAAAAAATCAACCGATAATGGTTTAACAGAAAAAGCCAATGCAGTATAACGTGTGTACTTACATAGAAACAAGGTAAGTGTGGAAGATAAGGTATTTTTTCTTCGAATGTAAATTATTTTTTGAAATAATAATTTATTGTTTTACTGTTTCGCGGTTGTATGTTTCTTCTTTATAAATATGACTACAATTTGTAAATGCAATAAATTAATAAAAATCTGCATTAAAATTATAGTTTAGTTTTAATGAATCATGTGTTTGGGAATTCCAAGGCTTTAAAATTGGTTGTGACTAATTGACAAGTGTTATATTAAAAGCGTATTATTGACAATTTCAAAGGATTTACGGTGAGTTTTACGAAAATATCGAATACAGTGGTTGGGTGACTAGCATTTCTTCATCCTATTTTATTTTTTCAGATATTTTGTTGGGGACAGGTTATAATCCGCGTTATATCCGTATCCGCGGTATATCAAGCCGCGTTATAGCGAGGCTGTACTATACGTCCATCCAGTGAAAACTGAGGCTTTAATATAAAGAAAACCATATACCGTATTTTAAAAAATCTTTATGTATTTACAACCTAAATGCCATTCTATTATTTTTAGTATTTTCATATTTTAAATAAATCGGTGGGAAGACTTTAAATGGAACGGTAATTTATTATAGATGGATTTATTATAAGGCCGATTCTCGTAAGCCGAAAGAATTATGTCAGTTACATGAAAACAGTTCCATAAACTGGTTTGGTATATTATTATTATTTTTTTTTATAAATGTCCTATTTTTTTGTTCAAAGACTGCACATTAAGAAATAAATACAAGGATAAGTTAAGGTTTTAATTTAATTCAGTTGTTTCCAAACTTTTCCGAGTCGCGGCGCCCTTTTTCAATTAAAATGTTTCCATGGCACCCTAAGTAAAAGAATGACTATTCGTTAGTAAGAGATAAAAATAAATAAAACTCGTGTATCTTCATTATTTTTTTACTTAATTAACATTAAATAATTATAAATGTCTTGATTCAATTAATTATGAAGCTTTTACAGTATTTTGTGGTGCCCCTGTGAAGAGGCCGCGGTTCCCCGGAACGCCGCGGTACACAGTTTGGGAATCGCTGATCTATTTTATTAATATCGGTCTACATGTTTCACGGTTTGGAAGTACAGAATGCAATCTGAAAAAACTCAGCCTAGAAAGTGATAAATTGCAGAATGTAAAATCCGTAAAACAGAACAGATATGGAAAACGTTTTCGAGGAGAAATGAAAGACAGACGATTACGTGAAGCTCCTTGACTGACTGCGCACAATTAGATTAAGAAAAGGAATGACGATTTTTTATCAGGAAGGCTTCGCTTATTATCTTCTCTAATTTCGGAGAAAAAGCTCTAGAAAAAAGATCGGCTTTCGTCTAAGAGTTTGTCCTGGGAAATTCTAAAAATAAAACTAAACCTGTCAAAAAAGCAGGCATAAATTAAAAAATTGATTTTTAAACACAATAATTGGAATTTAGAATGCGTACGTCAAAAAAAAGAAAAATTGTTACTAGAAAAAAATCAGCATCGATTAATTATGCATGTTAATATATATAGAAAATCGGAAAAATCGGCAGTATCCTATCATCGCTTAGATTAAGCCTACCATTATCCTACCAACTTAGATTAGGAACGGGCAGGTCAGGAGACATAAATACTTGTACTACCAGGGAATCAGCGGAGTGACAGCGGTTGGCCGTGACTCGGCCGATGCAAGACGAAAAAGATGACGAGAGTAAAGAAGCGTCTATCAAACCATCTTAATTCACTAACCGTACTTTTTTCCTCTATCTTACAATTTTGGCCTATTGTTAGCACATGCGACTCCTTCCGGCGAAGGGGGTGAATTGCATCCTCCAATTACTACGGTCTTATCAGGCGCATTCCTGCTAGATCGAAAGGCGCTACCACCGACAGGCCTTCAGTGGGAGAACTGTAGAGGAATCGAACCGAGAGAAAGACACGTATACATCGCTAGTCTCCCACGGTTGAGTCAAGTAACGTTTTTAAATAAGAACTATAAGAAGCGGAATACAATTCACAATTCTGTCCGTAAACATAACAAAGATTTAACCGACAAAAATACACAAATATCCGCCCGATAATAAGAAAGACCCAGAAGCAAGGGACTATTGTCCAGGTTCTGCGATTAATAGTGGGATATATATATATATATATATATATATATATATATATATCGCCAGTTATCCTTGATAGTTTCGTTCCTGAGTCACGTGCATTCAATTTTGGACAGTAATTGGAAATAAGATTCTGTTTGGTAAGCTACTTGTAGTTTAGAAGTGAAAATGACAATCTATTTATTCATAAAGTGTAGGGTAGTTATTTTTTAAACAGTAAAAGTAAATAATACTTGCAGAAAGCTAATCGTATTAATTGTAAATTATGCTGTTACCCGATTTTTAAATTCAATGTTAATTTCTGTTAATAATTATTAAGTCTTTGGTAAATGGGAACTGTATTTGGTATTTATAATTTAATCGCCTTCAAATCAATTTTGTTTTTTTTAATTTTAATTACTATTTTGTACATTCTAAAAAATCCCTTTCAGCAAGGCGGGAAGCGGAGGTAGATTTCACCGGTGCTAAGTAAAGGATAAAAAAGATTTCCACCTTAAAGTTAAGAAAAACTTAAAATTTATTCAGTACGACAATCGTTGAATGTAAAAAAAAGTTTCACATGTTTAGCGTACGACTAGCCTCATCTTCTTACAATTCCAGCAACATTTTGGTCATCCCTTGCCGTAAGGGTTGATAATATCAAAACTTGTTTCAGACACGTTTTAGGTAATGTTTAGAGGAATAACGACCACTTTAAACCGATTCGATACTGTGCCTATTAAGGGACGTATGGTCTTTTTTTCTTCAAAATCCTATTTTTTCCACCTCCTGGGCCACTAGTTGGTGATATTAGACTTTACTTAGATAAATTTTAGGCCCTTATCCAAAGAACAGTAGAAACTTTAAACGAGTTCGATATTATACTTAATAAGAAAGTTATCGAAAAAGCTCTCCCATTTCCATATCCATGGTACGATGTTGCCCATTAACTAACTCGTCTGAGACTTTCGGTCGAATTTTTTTAGGGAACAATTTGAAAGTGACTGGCGCAAAATAACGGCAGTTGTCGTGTCCACGTAAAAGTGATTATATATATATATATATATATATATATATATATATATATATATATATATATAAACTTTTGAACTGAGGTTTTGGGGTCTGGCGGATGTGAAATGCGAAGATATGTCGAAATTTTTCGGAAGTCGAATAATGGCACCCATTACAACAGGTAGCTTTCTTATGAAATTTACCTAAAGTTATTTAAGAGTAATAGATTGAATCTATAAAAAATGTTTACGTGTGCTATCTCTCAATATCCTTATCGAACTGCGAAGACGCGACAATAAATTGTAAGTTGTAAATTGACATACATGATGGTATAAATGGTATATACATATATATATATATATATATATATATATATATATATATATATATATATATACACATTTATATATATATACATTTATACCATGTACATTCATACCAACTTTTCATATATATATATATATATATATGAAAAGTTTTTTTGTTAACAGCTATAACGTAGAATGGAGTAAAGTTTTTCTTTCATAAACGATAACAATCAAAGTATTAAACCTTTGTGGGTGAATGTCCAAACGTACAATAACATAATGGCCTCAACTTTATACTATCAAACTTTTCATTAATGGTATACCGATATCCATTTATAAAAACAATGGTATCGATACAAGTATTATATACCGGGGTTCCGGCTTATCGTTTAACAAAAACAGGATTCATTCTACGGGCAAATAATCACGCCTTTGTATAAATAATGATATTTTTAACGTTCGGACTGGATTTTAACCACAAAGGTTGTAAGAAAAGATCTATAATATTCTGAGATGGTAGATTAAAATACTCGTGTAAATAACGGGGTTTGACCCCATACATACAGAGAGGAAATTTTTTTATATTTTTTCACAGATTTATTTAAATTTAAATAGGTTCATATCAATCGACCTAACTGACCTTATCGCTTCCGTTTTCTTTTTATTGGTGAAAGTAGAAAAAAGACAGGGCTTTTTCCAGGAAGTTTTGGAAAAGTAAAATTTGGATAGCTATAATAAAAAGTAACCGACGGAGATAAAAATTTATCCATTTAACTTTTATTTATTTATTTTTTTTTACCTCCGGGACCTACGTTTGGTTTTGCTACATAGGATGAGATGAATGGAAATTTTTGTAGCGTAATATTGCTCTCCCGCGGATATAATTCCTATTAATGATAACGAGAATTTTATTTTTCCATAAAGCGAAATTTCTGGGAGGTGTTTGTTTTTAGATGACAAATTCTTTTGGGCTGATAAAATTCATTTCCTTTCCCACAAAAAAAATCGTACTGTTTTGTTTTGAAGCGCCTTCATAAAACTCTAAGCTTGTCACTATTATTGTTTAAATATTTATTGCTTTCTTATAATCTTTATCTGGAGTACAATACCTACCATCTCTTGAGCTCCATTAAAAGTCGAAACGAGATTTCACGATACAAAAACTAGCTGGCAGATCGTTGTGAGTTTTCTTGAAGTACGAATTACATCATGTTGACCGACATTTAAAATATTAAACATTTTAACCTATCTACGTGTTTATATTTATAACTGTTGATTCTTTGTTGAAAAGAATAATCACGAACTCTTAGAAAATAACTTTCCTGACCACAGAACTGTTGTGACAACAAAAGAGAACCATATTTTGTAATTTCGTTGCCATTTTTACTTCCTTATATGAAGTAAAGAAAAAATTTGTGATCGCGAAAAATTTCGGTTTTCAGATTTCAACGGAAATATCCATTTTGACTAGTTTCGGGGCGACGCCTGTGCGCACGTACGTTTAACTCGCTTTTCTTTTTGTCTTCAGTCTTTTGATTGCTTTGATGCAGCTCTCCAAGATTCCCCATCTAGTGCTAGTCGTTTAATTTCAGTATACCCTCTACATCCTACATCCCTAACAATATGTTTTACATATTCCAAACGTGGCCTGCCAACACAATTTTTTCCTTCTACCTGTCCTTCCAATATTAAAGCGACTATTCCAGGATGCCCTTGTATGTGGCCTATAAGTCTGTCTCTTCTTTTAACTATATTTTTCCAAATGCTTCTTTCTTCATCTATTTGCCGCAATACCTCTTCATTTGTCACTTTATCCACCCGTCTGATTTTTAACATTCTCCTATAGCACCGCATTTCAAAAGCTTCTAATCTTTTCTTCTCAGATACTCCGATCGTCCAAGTTTCACTTCCATATAAAGCGACACTCCAAACATATACTTTCAAAAATCTTTTCCTGACATTTAAATTAATTTTTGATGTAAACAAATTATATTTCTTACTGAAGGCTCGTTTCGCTTGTGCTATTCGGCATTTTAACTCGCATAACTCAAAAATGATTAGCTGTAGGATATTGAAATTTCGTATTTAGGACTGTTGTAAAATCTAGTTTTGCACTTTCCCTTTTGATTGCAATCAATTGAACCAAAACTATCCAAAAAATCCCAAAATCCAAAAACTTTGAATTTTGGACTTTTTCTTAACTGCAGTAATAAGCTCTCATTGAGAGCTTTTCAACGATATATCATAAACGGTGCTTATTTTAATTGGTTCCACAGTTATAGCCAATTTAAATTTTAATTAATGAAATTTTTGGATCTTATAAAGGGGAAGGTACAACGGTTGAAATCAGATTTCCTTTTTTTAAACTTTTTTAAAATTTAAATATATGATTTATTAATAATTATTAACCCGTGATTGTAAAAAAAATATTACAATAAATAATTAATCAATAATAACAATATTATTAGTGAAATAAAATTTTATGTACTTTTAAAAATGTGTATATGTAATTTAATAGGTATTATTACGTATGTGTATATATAATATATTTGGTGAAACATCTGATTATTTAATATTAATTGAAAATTATAATTTAGAATTTTATTATTTTCGGATTTTCTAGTTTAATTTCTGTTTAATTTTATTTAATTATTCTGAAATTTCTGTTTAATTTGATCTACATTACAGTTAACTATACAGTGACTAAAAAAATAGACGCTCACAAGAACAAACACACACTGAGGCATACATGCCCGTTGTTTAATAAATTGCAAACAAATTTTAATCTTTTAGTTCATTATTCCTCTGATATTGTCGGACAATATTCTCCCTAAGACGAAGTTTATCATAATTTCGTTTATTTGTTTTTTGTTGCCGATCATTTAATCGCTCTTTGGTTAAATATTATAATTCTTCTGATCTTAATTTGTGTACAAATGCTCTAGTTTCAGCAATCGTGTAACCGTCCGCTTTATTAAAGAATTGGAGGATCGTATCTCACCTACAAATGAAATAAGTTTAACTGAAGTGCAGCAAAAAATATGTATATGTAATTTAATAGGCGTACACATGAGGTGTCCCCATCAGGTTTTTAATAAATCATTCGGTCATTTAAGAAAAAAATCTGTCCACCAATTTATTTAAAATATAGAATATTTAAATATAAATATTTAACATACGTAATTAAATGGGTTTTATAGAAACAATTGATTAATTCAGAATAATTTTTTTTAAATATTACTTATTTGATAATAACAAAAACCCTGATTTTTCTAAATCCCGTTCAACTTAAGCATGAATGCGTGCTCAAATAATTTTATTAACGTCTTCTGAATTGTGATTTATTTTGTAGTAATCGTTTATTTTTAGTACCTTCATGTAATATTATTACATTTGTTATATATTAAGTAATTAATAAATATTACTTTAATTACAAATATCTTTTATTTTATTATTAAATGTGGGTTTTGAGGTGCTGCTGAGAGAAGTTCCGAATAATAACATACATGCACACACACACACACACACACACACACACACACACACACACACGCGCGCGCGCGCGCGCGCGCACGCGCGCACACACACACACACACAAGAAAAATGTTTTCTACAGCAGGAGTAAATAACAGACAGTCTTTATAAATATTTTTGACTCATAAGATTCTACAGCTCAACAAATCGATGAAGGCTTACAATGAATTTGTTCAACAAAAACGTGAAACGACAGCAAATCATAGCCATATTTGCTATGATTTTTCTTCTTAATATACTGGTAAATAAAGTAATTTGCTATTTTTAAAACAATATAATTAGTATTTATAGCGGTTAATAATAATTAAACAGATAGTAAAATATCCAGGTATTCATTATCGATTAAATTCCCTACGCCAGTAATACTAATGCATTAAACCTTTCGTCTTCATTCTATGCCGCATGAATACAAGAGTATGTTTTTATTTAATAAAAAAAGCAGTAATTTTCATTTACTTACTTCTGAGATCGAAACTAATTATATTAAGAAATACGTTAAACTAGAAAATTACAAATTCTAAAACAGTACAGTATGAGGAAATAAATTTAAAATAGTGACATCCATCTTACTTCCTTGTACGAAGTAAAGAAAGTATTGTGGTCACGAAAAATTTCGGTTTTAGATTTCAACGGAAATATCCAGTTTGACCATCCCTGAATCAATTTTGACTAGTTTCGACGTGACGTCTGTACGAACGTACGTATGTTCGTATGTACGTACGTAAGTATCTCGCATAACTCAAAAACGATTGGTCGTAGGATGTTGAAATTTTGAATTTAGGACTGTTGCAGCATCTAGTTGTGCACATTTCCTTTTGATTGCAATCGAATGAACCAAGAGTCCAACAGTCCAAAAAAAGCCCAAAATCCAAAAAAAATTGGATTTTGGATTTTTGTTTTAACTGGATTAAACCCTCATTGAGAGCTTTTCAACGATGTATCACAAATAGTACTTATTTACATTCGCCAGAGTTATAGCCAAATAAAATTATAATTAATGATATATTTGGATCTTAAAAGGGAGCACATCTGTTCGAATCAGACTTCACCACCTTTTTTTTAATTTAGGTATATTGATTTATTATTAACCTCTGATTATAAAAAAAAATGTACGATAAATAATAATTCAATAATGTAATAATAAAAAAACGTATATATATATATATATATATATATATATATGAAAAAAATATCAGAAGTTATTAATAAAATAAAATTTTATGTACTTTTAAAAGTGTGTATATGTAATTTAATAGGCGTAGAAGGAAGTCCTATGTTGTCCACATCAGATTTTTTATAAAAGGCAGTGTCCCTACTTCTGAGATCAATTTCACCTACTTCATTGTAAAGCCTTCATCGATTTGTTGAGCTGTATAATCTCATGAGTCAATATATATCAGTCAGTATATATATATATATATATATATATATATATATATATATATATATACATATAAAAGAAAAATGTTTTCTTTAGCAGGAGTAAATAACAGACAGTCTTTATAAATAATTTTGACTCATGAGATTATACAGCTCAACAAATCGATGAAGGCTTTACAATGAAGTAGGTGAAATCGATCTCAGAAGTAGGGACACTGCCTTTTATAAAAAATATATATATATGTATGTGTGTGTGTTTTATGTTATTTTTACATGTTAACGTAAATTAACACGAAAATAAATCGGTAATAATTTAAATCTTAAGAAATACATCAAAGTAGAAAATTACAAATTCTAAAACAGGACATTATATGAGTAAATCAATTTATAACAAGAGAGATTTATTTTTAAATTATTCTATTAATATTCGATCGTAAAATTAAGTTCTGTGAACAAATCGGGTCGTTTAACGGATGTTCGTGTAATCGGTAATATACTCTACTTATATGTTTTAAGACCTTACATGTTCAAGATAAAATACCATAGATAAGGTATAATTATTATACACCTTATATTTACTATGTTACATCGAAACGGGCGGAATTAATCCGGCGAACTAGTAATAGTCGTCGATCTAATATATCGATGTCTATATATGTCTGTCTGTCTTCTACTTCAATTAATATGGCAAAATTCCAGAAACAGTTCTAATAACCTAAATCGATCCGGAAACCGTATCGTATTATTTCATCGTAACAAGTTTTATCCATTTAAATTTATTATAAAAAAAAAAAACATTTTCTGAAGCTAACATAAAAAATAAAATTCCATAAATTTCACGGTGTAAAAAAGTAAGCGGTGCATATATATTTTTTCTACATTATATTTGTTTATTGCGATTAAATTTCTTAATTTTATTTTAAATTTATAAAAAAACAGTATTTTTCTTTTTTAACTTATTCTTAAAGATAAGAAAAAAAAAGTGAAATGTCGTAAAGGTATCGATCCTTTTTTTCCCCGACTGAATTCTGCAGATGTAGTTCATAGTTCACGTACCGCGGGTACTGGAGGGAGGGGGGGGGGCGACTTTTAGAGCTGGTTTGTTCTTGATGTAATTTGGCGAGGGAAGCGTCTTGAGAACGTATCCGGGAAACGTTTCCTTTCTAACGGCTACACGATAAGCCTTCTTTAGATTTGTCTGGTCGATATAAGGAAAACTTTAACGGGTCTTTACCGGGTTCTTTAACGGTTCAAAAAATCATCTTGTCAGCAGAAAAAAAATGTTTAGCGATATCGTTCGGCGTTCTGTATTAATATATTATTAAGTGGTACCCGATGCAATTGTACCGTGTGGGTGCAGTACACTTCGTAAATCGTTTGAATAAAAAATGCGGCCGGGTCTAGTTCCCGTGTTCGGTAGTCACCCTACTACTCTATGGCTTGATTTATACAAGCAATCGGAAGCGGCAGTCCCGGAGGTGATAGTAAAGCGTGTTTTTATACGAGACATTCGATATATCGTTCGTGTGATATCGTGGTTGGAATTATCAACCGAAGCCCTGTTAGAGTATCGGCTGTTCTGATATGCCTTTTCAGAAAACAAACAGATTATTGTGGAAAAATCTAACGTATCCTTAGGCTGGAAACATCCGTAACAGGTTTATGAAAGATTCTAAAGGAACTGAAGTGTAAACGGCAAAGATTACTCCGAAGCCGAAGCACTAGTATATAAAATAAGTAATTCATCAAAAACTGTATTTTCTGCGTCCCATTCAATGTATACGTAAATATCTGCTCAAATATTTTTCATTAACGTCTTCTGAATTTTTTGTATTTAGTGTATTCACCTTATATTGTTTTATTTGTTTATATCAAACAAAAATCGATAGGGAATTGTTAATAATACTGCTGTATTATGTATGAAATTTGAATTACACATTTTCATTTGAATTACACATTACAGATTTTCATTATGATATAGATGTTCAACCGATCGAAAGCCTTTTAACCATTGACCAATCAGATGCAGGTATTGTTTAATTTAACAGTTGCGTTTTACTTCCTTGTACGAAATAAAGGAAGTATTGTAATCGCGAAAAGTTTCGGTTTTCAGATTTAAACGGAAATATCCACTTTGACCATCCCTGAATCCGTTTTGTCTAGTTTCGGCGTGACGTCTGTATGTATCTCACTCAAAAACGATTAAACGTAGGATGTTGAAATTTTGGATTTAGGACTGTTGTAACAGTCTAGTTGTGCACTTTACCTTTTGATTGCAATCGATTGGACCAAAGTGTCCAAAAAAGCCCAAAATAAAAAAAAAATGGATTTTGGACTTTTTCTTAACTGCAGTAAGCGTGAAGTACAGCTTCTAGCATCTTAAGCACGGTATGACGCATTGAAGAGTAGCCGACGCAACCATAATCCAAACGGGACCTAGTTAAGGGAAAAAAAGAAACGCAACATACAAGATCGATCCGCTCCCCACTTGGTGTTGCCAAGGATTCGTAGCACATCTAGAATTTTGAAACAGTTCGTTTTTAATTATTTTATATGTAAGATATAAAACGATTATAAACCCAGGTAAGGGTTTATAGTTGTTTTATAAACCCTTACGTGGGTTTGTAAAACCCACGGAAGACGGAAATTAAAAAAAAAAAAATACCTAAAAACTTCTTAATTCCACATTGAGAAAAACTTGTGGAATAAAAGAGTCTCGCAGGCGAGAAAAACTACATATTTTGTTTTCTCAGGCGAGAAGGTAAAGCCGGTAACCTTGGATCAAGCTTTAAGGCGAGATATAATATTTTGTAGTAGTCTTTCAGTTATGGCTGTTGAATAGGACGTAATATATACAACAAATAAGGAACACGGGACAGGAAGCTGTACTTACTTTTGCGGAAAAGTCTGGAATGAAATATCTTGATATGCTACAACTATGGCTCTTTGTCAACTGCTTTACCAGCCACAGAACTTTATTTGGCAACAAGATGGTGCGCCTTTTCACTGGAACAACGGTGTACGTGATTGGTTGAATGAAATTCTCCACGACCGCTGCATTGGTCGAAGGGGATCAGTTAACACGGCTTGTTTGCCGTGGCCTCCACGTTCGCCCGATTTGAACCCGTGCGATTTTTTCTTTGGGGTTTTATAAAGGATCAAGTGTATACTTATAATGAAAATAGTTATTAAAATGAGGTAAAGTAAATGTATTTATAAAGTGATTTCAATTCTGTCATAAAATGTAACTTAAATCTACGAATCTAAATATAAAACTATGTACATAATAATAATTAACCTAAACAATATAAAAATGTTAGTAATACTATAAATATCTTAACAAATAAAATTTATCTAAATATATTATAAAATTATATATAATAACAATATAATTAATCACAGTAACTAGGTATTTATTGAAAACATTATTGAACCAGCGGCAAATGCTTCGAATACTGGAAAAGTTCAATAAGGCACGTATTCGAACAGCTTTTGCCTTAATAACAAATTTTATTTAGTTCTACAACAATAGACCTCATTCGTTACACATGACAAAGTACTGTTAACGTCTTTTTCTAATAATATTAGCAAGTATGCAAAGTATTATAATATAATTAATAATTAACAAAATAGAGTATATATTTATTATATGTAAAATATTAAAGTAATTAAATAAAAATTTATTTTTTAAAAACATCTTTCGTTAAGTAACAAACTTTTATAGATGTAAACAGGGTAGTAGTGAAAAGTTCCGGGCCTCACACAGAGATGGCGTTAGTAGTCTTTAATTTCTTAACGGCGTTGAATAATTCCATTCTTTAATGGTATACTATAAGAGTTTCAAACCGCTGCATCACTTAATATAGAACTATTTACCGTCCGTCAAATTAGGACGTTTATTTGCAAAACGGAAAAACTGGAAATTTGTACGTGATTTAATACTTTTTTCTGAAAGGTTTAAGTGCAAATTAAATTAAAGAAGAACTTGATAACAACATTGGGAGACTCTTCTCCATCAAATACAATAGTTAAAAGCTGGGTGGCAGAGTTTAAAATGGGTCGAACACGCACTAGCAATGAACCCACGCAGTGGACGCCATTCTGAAATCGCTAAGCCAGAAATGATAGAGAAAGTTCATAAAATCGTTTGGCAGATCGACGAGTGAGTCTACAGGCATATCTAAAGAACGCTTGCGCAGTATTTTGTAGGAGCATTTGGCTACGAGCAAGCTGTGCGCTAGATGGGTGCCGTGTTTGCTCACGCCTAACCAAAAACAGTACCGAAAAAACATTTCAAGCGATTGTCTCGAGCTCTTCCTGCGCAATCCAGAAGAAATTTTACGTCGATTTGTGACTGATTTGATTCCCAATGGCTATCCCTTGTTTCCTAATCTAAAAAAATGGCTTGGAAGAAAGAGATTTTTTGATCAATTATGAAGTTATTGCCCGCCATAGATCGTTATTTTAATGAATTGGATAGATCAACGTACCGAACTAGCATAAGGGCTCTTGTGGAACGCTGAGCTAAATGTATAGACCTTAATGGTGAATATGATGAAAAATATATCAAAACGTACCTAGAAAAATGTTATTTTCTTATTCGGGCCTGGAACTTTTTCACCCTACCCTAATACATACATATTTGTAAATATACAAAAAGGTAAGTTATATATTTAACATAAAATTTGTGAAACCATTACTTTTATCTGTACTTGCATAAATGTGAAAAATGTTTATTTTTCAAAATAAACCCCTTATATTTATATTCATTTAGCCCAAATTTTAACAAGTTTTTGTATTCCTTCCTAGAAGAAACGTTTCGATCTAGTTCGTGCACAATTTTGGACCGTTTCCATGACCTGTTAGAACAAAAATTATTCCTTGGTAGTTCTTCTTCAAGTAACCCACCGAGTTGGTCTAGTGGTGAACGCATTTTCCTGTATCCGTTGATTTGGAAGTCGAGCGTTCCAGCGTTCAAGTCCTAATAAAGGTAGTTATTTTTACACGGATTTGAATACTAGATCGTGGATACTGGTGTTCTTTGGCGGTTAGGTTTCAATTAACCACACATCTCAGGAACGGTCGAACTGAGACTGTATAAGACTACACTTCATTTACACTCATACATATCATTCTCATTTATTCTCTGAAGTATTATCTGAAAGATAATTACCAGAGGCTAAACAGGAAAAAGAAAAACGTTCTTCTGGACGTGTGATAAAAAGGATAAATATTCCTTGGGACCAGGTCAGCACTGTAACGTGGATGATCCAGCAGCTCATACTGTGATCTTGATGGCAAAGTATTGTTTGCTTGTCTCTATGAGGTCGGCTTCTATTTACCACATCTTTTGGACTTGATTTTTGCCTTCAGTGATGGAAGTAGTTTTTACTACGTATCCCTTTACCGTTAGATGTGAAACGAGTGAAAATTGGTCCTTCAATATTCCAGAATATATTCATTATCAACCTTCCTGCAGGCTTGTGAATTTTTTTTGGTCACAGGCGATGAAACTTCCAGAGTAAATTTTTTCACTAACATTCGGTTTCAAATCGATACCATTTATTATTCACAAAATAAATCTCTTTTGGAAAAGCTTTTGGAAAATTTTCAAACGATTCTATTTGTAGATAACTACCAGTCGATGTGAAACATAGCAAGTACAAACCTCTTGAAAGTTTAGGAGTCATTTAAAAGTCGAGCTGTGGTATATATTCAACTCGCTTGTAACTTCATCGACTTTAATTTATCGATTATTTTCACTAATTTATTCAACCGCTACGATATCGTCATTATTCTTTGAAATGAATGGCTTATTCTTTATTATTCATCGCATGGAGAAATCAGATAAGCAAGTGTTTATTTTGGAAGATAAAGGTGGGCGCCTTTACCCGAATAAATTTGCGTCTGGTAGTTTTTATTCTCGAGAGTTACGAATACCTTTTGGAAGTGATTTTCTGTTTCGTGTTAATTCATCTGCAACGTTTCGATGACAATAAATGACACAGGCCTTGTCGATGTCATTTGATGTCATAGAAACGTTGTCAATTTCATTTAACATTCGGTCTGTGAGAAATAACAGAAACAGTCTACTAATCTATATGCTGATTACAAACAAAAAATCAAAAGTTTAATAATTTTTTTTTTTCAAATAAAATGTATCGGTAAAATACGTCTTAATAAAACGGTACATATTCAGTTGTAAGCATTATTATTAGCATGCACTTTGTTTTTGAAAGATTAAAATCGATGTAACATTGCATTCATGTCACAGTATTTAAAATCGTATCCGGTCATAATGAATGCGAATATAAATTTAAACATTTACTGTTTTTTATTTGTAAAAACATGTGCTCTACATATTAATCGAATTCTCGATGTAACTTTCCCTGTTTTTCTTCTGTTTTTAAGTTTATTTAATGTTATTTATTCAAACGGATCTGTAAAGAGAAAAAGTTAACAGATATTTTGTTACTAAAAATAAATATTTATAACAAACTTTGTTTACAATGTATTATAATCTGTTTAGTTTTATTTTTACCGTCTCCACTTTATCATAACAAAAAAGAACCACCGCTTATTTTGCTTTAACATGTTAAGCGTTATTTTCTCTTTTTTAATATGTTAGCACATGTGTTACAATACGTGGTTAGTTTGTGTAAAAACAGGACGAAATGTAAAACAGATTTTATATTTTGAAAATCAACATTTAGAATTTATGTTGTAAGAGAAATCATTCAATTATTTTATTAATTAAAAACAACAGACTTTTTACTTATGAAATAAATTGACTGAGCAATACCGAATATAATGAATCAAGGAATGAATAAATCTTCCATTCCTATATCAGAAGAGTTAAAAAAAATATTATAAATTAGAAAAAAAGTTATGGGAGGAATAAAACTTCATTTACTACTACGCAAACATAAATATGGTGGTGCTTGTTTGCCATTAATAATTCCTAAATTAGAGTCGATCTTTACTAAATAAATATTTGATACTATCGAGAGAATTTAAAAAAAAAGTTTATTAAAGTAGAAAAACAAAATATTTTTGATGACAGAATTGTCTATCCAGGAACAATAAGATCAGCTGATTTCGAAGTCGAGAGTTCTAAGATTAAAATCCTAATAAAGACAGTTAATTTTATACGGATATGAATACTAGATCGTGGATACCGGTGTTCTTTTGTAGTCGGGTTTCAATTAACCACACATCTCAGGAACGGTCGATCTGAGACTGTACAAGACTACACTTCATTTACATTCATATATATAATCCTCTGAAGTAATACGTTACGGCAGTTCTGAAGGCTAAACAGAAAAAGAGAACAGAAAGATTAAAACAAAAATATTAGTTATTTATTAGGATTTTCTTTTTCAAATCGATACCTGGATCATTAATACCAAATCAAAATCTCACTCGTAAGAGTCGGACCTCCTAAGGATCGTGCACGCATAGTCCTGAATTCTTTCTTTTCCAGAATAATTTCATCGGTCCCCCTTCGTTTCCTTTTCTGTTTCTCTGGAATGTAAATTTATCCTTTAGTTTTCTGATTATTTTCTGCCGAAAATAATTTCTTTGGAAATATTTAATAATTTAAAATATTATTTCAATTTTTTTGAACCGGCTCATTTTTATTTTTTTAAAAAGTTAAAATATTTTATCTGCTTATCTAGTTTTATTCATTCTGTAAGTGACCGTAAAAATGTGAAAACTTCTTTTCTTACTGTGTAGTCTATTTTCTTCAAAATATTTTTGAATTTCTTAGAATTTTCTTAGTTTATAAATATTATCTTCAGTTTTGGGCCATTGATTTTAAAAAAATATTCATTTCTGAACTTTTACTTGTTTATTCCTGAAAAATTTTGTAGGTCTTTCGCATTAATATTACACCCTTCGGGTAAAACTACGCTTTTATAACGTCTTAATTTCACCTTTATAGATAAGAATTATTTTTAATGTAAATTTTTCTTATAAAAAGAAAATTCATTTCCAATTTTTATGTTGTGACGGTTATTCCTTCTTTTTCTAAAATATTTGGGTGGTAATATTACCTAAATATTATTATTTTTGGATATTTTTATTGATTTTCTTCTTAAAATTTTATCGTTTAAATTCTACTTTTATTTTTGGAAAACCGTTTTGTTTTTTCGTTCGAAATTTGTAAACCGATTTTGTTTGAAGACCTTTATAGTTCTTGAATTTTGGTTATCGCCTCTCTCTAATGTTTTTTGCGTCTTTTCCCAAAATTATCAGATCGTTAGCAAATGCTTAACCGATTTTTTTTTTTTTGCTTGATGATATCGTCACATAAGCTTGAAGCTTGTGCGTGGGATATAGAAATGGAAGTTTGTAGCGTATGAAAATGCCACGCCTGTCCGGGATTTGAACCTGGGACCTCCGGATGAAAGGCTGAGATGCTACCACACCCACGTCACGGTTAAAAATGTAGATTTTGTACTCATTATATCATAGTTTCATTTATCTTAACTATTTGTATTTTCTTATTTCATTATTGGATTAATTTCTTCAGATATAACTGCGTTAAGAAAAAATTAATTATATATATATAATTAATTTATATATATTAATTATATATATATAAATAGTGTGTTTTTTGACCCCCAATTTTTTCTTTTATGCCATATTTCTCGAAAACTACTAAAGTACAGTTCTGGAACTTATTTTCTTCAATTTGTCAGATCACATTTCATATAAAACCACTAAGCTTACTCCTTAATTCAAGTTCCAAGAATTACAGTCTAGGCACAGAAATCAGAAGGAAATCTTTCACCAGCCGACACTCACTAACAAAGCCTTTCCGAATCTATGAATATATGAATTTTCTCCTTTATTCTCACAAGTAGAATTTGTCCTGAAAGTTTGTTACATTCTTCGTGAATCACTCTATATATATATTTTTTTTTTTTTAGGTTGGTCACGGTAACAGGGCGTATCATCCCTTCGAATGATACGCTGTTGGTATTCATCATTCTTTGATTCACGAGATCGCCGGATTTTATATTATGCAATCTTTTCTTTCGGAGTTATTTAAAGATGGCTGACGAATCAGTCAGCCATCCCCAAGAGACGTCGAACAACAACTCAAAGAAAAAATTTATCCAAATTCCTTTGTAGACACACACACACACACACACACACACACACACACACACACACACACACACACACACACACGTGTATGTACGCGCGCGAGTGCATGCATAATGCTCACACACTCGCGTATAATAGTGCGCGCGCGTGCGAGTGTGTTACGCCTTGTGATGGAGAATGTAAAAACACATTTTTGTAATGTAAAAATATAAAAACAAGAATTTCAGGTCTATCACCCTTCAATATGTAGTGTTTAGAACTTACAGTATTTTACGGTACAGTTACGTAAAACTTCTAATACCCGTTTACTAGTAAACGGGTAAAAGTAAATTGATTTCACGTAAAAAAAAATTATTACATTTTAAAATTTGTTAATTTGATCTCCTTATTCTCTAATAGAATTGTGAACTTTTACTTATATTTGGTTGTTAATAATTGAACAAGTAAATAAACGTATAGATTTTTTAATATTTTCTTATTGTATTCAATTTTTTCTCGATGTTGTATATTTTTTGTTTATTATCATCTTTTTGGTTCAGAATATTACAAAATATGTAGAAATACATAATCACATAATTATATAATGACATTTTTTATGATATCTGATACGTTCAGATATCCAAAAATTCTCTAATACACGTACAATATATATATATAAATATATATATACACACACGAGATCTGTAAATAAAGTAATGATGCTGGTGTTCAGAAAAACCTTTTATTTACAATCCAATTAATTGTACATGGACTCTATAACCTTCGAAATAGTTCCCTTGGAAAGCCACGCAACGCTTCAAAACGGTTTTCTCACTCTTCATAGAGTGTTGGAACTCAGACACCGGAATATCCTTCAGATGGTCGGTTACATTTTTTTTTTTTTAATGTTTTCTACTGTTTCAAAATGATGTCCTTCGGGATGGTTTTAAAATTCGGGAACAAAAAAATTTCGTAGGGACTCAAGTCAGATGAATAAGGTGGTAGAGGAATGTTTTTATTTGCCAAAATCTCTCATTGAACAAGAATGAAGTGTGAGAAGGTGTACTATTATTATGCAGTATCCAGTTGTCTTTGATGGCTGGTCTCACGCGGGCAACTCTTTTCCACAGTCTTTCAAGAATTTCTCGGTAAACTGATTGATTTACAGTCTGTTCAGTAGGCAAAAACTCCTTATGGACAATGCCATTACTATCGAAAAAACAAATCAGTATGGTTTTGATTTGTTCATTTTTGCTTTTAGGGAAGTGGTGAATTTGAAGTGTGCCGCTCCTTGTTCTGGCGTTTTGTTTCTCGGTCGTACTCAAATATCCAAAATTCATCACCAGTAATAACATTTTTTTAGAATATCAGGATCAGTTTCAATTACTCTAGAAGATCGTGGCACCCTTCCACTCTGGTGTTTTTCTATTCAACAGTGAGATTTTTTGGGACCAGTTTTACACAAACCGTTTTCATGTCAAATTTGTTTGTCAAAATTTGATTGACTGTGGTACGGTTAAAATTCAATTGTTCTGTCATCATTCTGACGGTTAATCGCCGGTCATACCGTATCAAGTCTCTGATTCGCTCAACATTGTCGTCACTTTTTGACGTTAACGGTGTTACAGAGGGTGGATCGTCCGCAACTGATTCCCGGCAGTCTGAAAATGATTTAAACAATCTAAAAACATGGATCGTGACAGAACGTCATCTCCATACGTTCTTTTGAATTTTGAAAAAGTTTCAGTAGCATTCTCACCGAGTTTAACACAAAATTTGATTGCACAACGTTGCTCATATTTAGTATCACTCATTTTTGTAACGCACAACACAAACTCTTTTCACAAACAGTTTGTTTACGTCTTACGTGGCAACAATAGACTTAAAATATTAATATCTAATACAAATCAGCTGTTCATATAACAATATGTTTACTGGTAACTTTACAGTGTTGCCACATTGGCTTCCAAAAATGCTAGTCTCATTACTTTATTTACAGACCTCGTAGGTACTGAATTACTGAATACGTATATATATATATATACGTATATATACTAATACTAATATAATACTAATACTAATACTATATACTATTACTAATACGTATATATTACTGAATACGTATATATATATATATATATATATATATATATATATATATATATGTGTGTGTGTGTGTGCGTGTGTGTGGGAGGTGGTGAGGGTGGGTGGGTGTAGGTGTGTGTGTTTGTATGTATGTATACATTTGTGAGAGAGTAAAAACGAGGAATGGGCATGAATAAATCTTCCCAGTTCTATCTAATGTGAGAAGTGTGACAGCGCGGGGAAGAAAAAAAGCAACACGCATGTACCGAGTAGAAACCATCAAAAAGTAAAATGAATGAGGATGACAGTTTTGAATAAAAATGACCTTGGCTAACTCAATCTACCCTTCCGATATAAGCACATATAGATGGAAGACTACAGCTAGATTCAATTTTTTATTGTTTTTTTTTTAATTTAACCTTTTTCTTATTTTCATTAACTCTTTTGCCATAAAATATAACCAATATAACCATTCATTGTTAATAAACTATTTAAAACGTAAAAATAATGAGTAAATGATAAATTAGAAAATATCTACAACGAAATGGATTCCTATTTAGGCTTCTAAGAAACAACAAAAATCTGTGAACGTAAATGGAAATAATGACAGAATTTAAAATAAATCCTTTTTTTACTTCAGAATTTCTTCTTTCAAAAGCCATCACTTATATCAGCTGAAATTTGGGAATACAATGTCTGCACGATCGTAGAGGTCAATAAAAAATCTACTATTTTACGTATACTTTAGCTTATGAGAAAGAAATTAATATAACGGCAATTAAAAAAATACATCTGTATCACTAGAATGAAATTCTGTCTGTTTGTCTGTCTGTCTGTTAGAACGTCATGTCTGAACCGTCAAACAAAATATGATGAAACTCGTAAGAAGGTTCTTGACTTCGGCTGGGTTTTATGACGTTTAAAATTTCGAAAACTTGTGCTCAGTAAAATTAGAATATATCCGGGATCTGCAAACTTCGAAAACCAGTGAACCGAAGGATTTTATTTGTTCAGCCCGATCTAAATTTTTGATTCTTTAATTTCGAACTCAAAAAATATTTTGGGCCACAAAATTAGGATGAGCGTGTTTCAAAATTAAAAAAGAACTGTTGGATCGGTCGATTCAATATCACGGATAAAATGTATTTAAATAAATTATCTTTCTTATTCAATTTTTTCTACGTCAGTACTAGACTGTATAAGTTAATCGGGAGGAACAAAACCACACTCTTTTTCAAAAAACTATGCTTTTATTCATTTTATGCCATTTTATACACTGATAAATACATGTATTGCTATGAAGTATGTCCGCCTTTAGCAGAAATGGCCTCTTGAAGACGTTTTAGCATCGACTCCGATAGATAAGTGCACATATTTGTGACTGCATCAACCACACAAGTGTGGTGTGAAACCGTACCTTTATAGCATTAGTTATAATGCGTTTTTTTGTCACATAGTCCACCTTACCTAAACGTCTCTTGGAAATATCCTACAATTTCTCAATGGGATTTAAATCAGGTAAATTTCCCGGCCGGTCAAGCACATTAATTTTATTTTCCAGCAAAGTCTTGACTCGTGAAAGTCTTGATCGATTTTGAATTACGACAAGAGGCCAAGTCATGTTGAAATGTTCTGTCAAAAGTTTGCATGAATGGAACAATCCTACGTCGTAATATTTCTATGTACTTGGTTCAATTCATCGTACCTTGAACAGGAACTAAGCAACCGCTACCATTTTTGTTGAAAACCTCCCAAAACATCTGTTTTAAAGGGTGTTTTACAATTTGTTGGACATGCTCAGGTCTCGAGGTTCACTGTAACCTCGTCTCATGACATTTGCTTTGTAATCCTGTAGAAATAAATAAGTTTCATCACTAAAAACGACCTTCCAGTCGTCAGCAGTCCATGATTATTATTTTTAGACTCATGCTAAACGTTCTTTCTTCATTTTAAGAGTTAAAATTGTTCTTTTAGTGGTCTTCTTGCCTTCCGGCCGGCTTTCAGAAGTCTACGCCGTACAGTTGAACTACTAACATCAAAACCAGTGGCAATAAATCTCTTTTAAGGTCTGAGCTTGTTTTTCTTGGATTAATTTAGCAATTTCTTATTAGAATTTTATCAGTTCTTGGAGTAGTTTTTCGTTTGCGCCCGTATTTTCCTCTCCTTTTTGGAGACGATGATCATCCAGTTTCTTTGAATATTGTCAGAATTCTTGATACACTTGATTTACCAACATCGACTGCAGAAGTGATATCTCTGTCATAAAAGTGTGATATTTAAGAGCAATAATTTTTGCAAAGAAAGCAACACGTGTAATACAGAGCGCAAAAACTAACATCTACTTGCCACACTCAAAAATTCACAACTGAAGCTAAGGTAGACTGCTTCTATTTTAAACCGGTCAAACTGCTTTCTTATTGTCAAGATCGAACAGTCACTCCACCCACCTCAAAACAGATAAAACTGGTTTAAAGCAGTTTCAGACATAACTGGCAATCATAAAACAATTCAGAGAAAAAACAATAGCTTGTCCCAATTAATTTACGCAATATAGTACATAAAGTTTGAATTACGCAGCTGGAATCTGTATCGTGACGGTAATTTAACACAGATGTTCAACCGATCAAAAGGCTATACTTTAACCACTGATTGATCGATCAGAAGCGGGTATTATTTAATGTATCAGTTGATTTTTACTTCGATTTTAATCCGATTTAGTAGTTAGCAAGCAGAGGTTAATTTGAAAGTATGCCAATAGGTAATAAGTGTTACACTAATATGTTAAATATAGACTTAGTGTATATATATATATATATATATATATATATTGGTGTCTAATATATATATATATATATATATATATATATATATATAGACACTAAGTGTCTATTAAACTGTTTATCCTTTTGTTAATTACGTTGGATTCTGAAGAAAGATCGGTATACCCTATCGCCACAAAAATGTATTGTTTAATGTATTTTTCTTTTAAATCTATAACGCACTCTGTGAACATTCTATAACAATCTATAACGCATTCTATCATCGATCTAAATGAATAATCCTAATATTTTTTCAGCTGTTGAAAAAATACAGGATGCAACTCTCTATAATGGTCATTAATGCATTTTTATGAAGTTTATTTCGCCTTCGTGCATTAATGGTTATCATTATAGACTCGTTGCATAATGTATTATTTTGTAATTACAATGTGGGTTATTAAAGGTATTAACTTTAATACTGGGTAGGAACAGACATGATTTAAATAACCGAATGCAATTTTCATACGCGCATTAAATTGCAAATAAATAATGTCTATTCACCGCTAATGATATTATTCTAGTACCAAATTCACACGATTCAAATTTTTTTATGAGCGACAAATTGATGTCATCGGTATTTGATTTCTGATCTTGAAAACATATATTTAATTATTTATATTTATATTGTTAAGTCAACAATTTATCTTAAATAGATTATTACAATTCTTTTTTAAATTAATATTTTATTGTAAACAAATATATGTTAAAAAGTAACTTTTTTTATTATAACTAACTCGTACGTTAATGTAATAAACGTACGAGTTATAAGTTACAAATTTATATATTAATACAGATTATTAAATAAATAAATAGAGAAACTAAAAATTTAGCAAAGGAATTTAACTTGGCGCCCGATTAGATCCGAGTATATTCATTTCCTCGCTTCTTGACATGCGATTAATACGACATGATGCTATTATATTTGGGTCATTACACATAACGGACTCACGAGATTTTAAAGTTTAAAAATCTTAAGATATTTTTAGCGTTGCTTTAATACATCTTTCTTTTCTAAAACGATTCTGTACTAATTCCATATAAAATGTATACTTAATACTGTTATACCGGAAATTCAACTGTAAAAGTTTTCATCACTTTAAGTTAACGATTTGAATTTATAATAGCATAAAATATGTTTACTAAAAAACAATTTATGTTAATTCAACATAAACTGTATTTTATACACATAATACATAATTAACTCTTATTATATTAAGTTAAAAATCTTATATCGCTTAGAAGAGTCGGTTTTATAGAATGTATAAATTTCTTAATAAATAGATTATCCCTTTAACGTTATTTCTGTGTCTTTAATACCGACTTTAACAAGACTTAAGAGAATAAAATTTACCTTAACTACGGACTGAAATCTTTATATTTTAATTTACAGTAAAGATTTTTTTCTTTAAGACGGACCCTACTCCACTTTTTCTGGAAAAATATTCTTTTATGTGCACGCGCTCAGGAACAACCTTTTTTTTGTAAATATTTCCCGTAATATAAATATGGATCGAGCAAAATTTAATTCTTCCTCAAATAAAAAAGTTACAAATTATATTTACTCGAACAACTTCTCATTAAAAAAAGAAAAACCAGTTATAATTAGAAAATAAAAGCTTTTTCAACTCTTCTTTAAATTTATACGCTGAAATCCATGAAAAATTAATAAAAAAATAAATATAAAAACTACGAGGTATGTGAGAAAAGTAATGAGACTGACTTTTTACTTACCAAAGTTTTTATTTTTTTCAAACAACAATATTATCCACTTCAAAGTAGTTCCCTTGCGTAGCTATACACCGGCGGAGTCGTTGTTCCCACTCCTGATAGCAGCGCTGGAAGGCTTCAACTGGTAGGGCTTTTTTAATTGGTCGGTCACAGTCTTTTGAATGTTCTCCAGAGTTCCAAAATGACGTTCTTTTAAGACACGTTTCAATTTCGAGAAAAGGAAAAAATCACAAGGATTCAAGTCAGGTGAATAGGGGGGTTCAGTAACCGTAGGAATGCGTTTTGAGGACAAAAATTCCCTGATGGAAATGGTTGTCATGATGAAGCATCCTCTTGTCTGCAATGTCTGGTCTCACGCGAATCACACTTTTCCTGAGCCTTTCAAGGACACCTTTGTAAAACACTTGGTTGACAGTTTGTCCTGGAGGAACAAATTCTTTATGCACGATACCCCTTATGTCAAAAAAGCAAATCAGGATGGTTTTGATCTTAGTGGCAAAGCGAAGAGTGGCACACTCTTCGCTTTGCCGCTTTGTTTCAGGATCGTACTCAAATATCCAGGATTCATCACCTGTGATCAGACGAATGAATAATTCTTGGTCATTGTCAATGCTCTGAAGAAGATCAACGCACACGTTTCTTCGATTGTCCTTCTGTTCCGTTGCGAGCTTTTTCGGCATCAATTTCGCACAAACCTTTCGCATGTCCAGATCGTCTGTCAAAATTTGATGTACGGTGCAAGTGTTGAAATTTAACTGTTCACTCATCATCCTTATTGTTAAACGACGGTCTGTTCTCACAAGAACCCTCTCACGCTCAACGTTTTCGTCAGATTTTGAAGTTGAAGGTTTCCCTGAGCGAGGTTGATCTTCAACGTGTTCTAGGCCTTCCAAAAATGATTAATGTCAGCAGAAAACTTGTGCTCTTGATAAGCAATGTTCCCTATAGGCCACAAATAGGTCACACTCGTGGATTCCCAAGTTTAACACAAAAACTGATTGGACAACGTTGCTTTAAATTCCGATTCTCCAGTTTTGTAACACACAACAAAATACAACTTCATTGATGGCGCTGTCAAAAATAATGTGTTGGCTGAACGGAATTGAAACTCGTACTGAGCATGTGAAAGGGATGAACAAACCGGTCTAGCACAGACCTGTAGACCCATCGTTGTCAGATCGCTCGCAGTGTTACCAATCTCATTCATTTTCTCACACACCTTGTATGTATTAATTATTCGTTGATTTCTAAACTTTATTTTATTTTATTTTCATAATGTGTACGTTGCAACCTGTTCAACTAATGAATAATAAGTAACTCCCTTTGGCCCAATGAGATGAGGATGATATATATGACATGTAATTGATGTGTAGTCTTGTGCAAACTCAGACCGACCGTCCTGAGACGTGTGGTTAATTGAACCTCGACCAACAAAGCACACCGGATTCCACAGTCTAGTATTCAAATTAGTATAAAACACGTAAATTTTACTAGGATTTAAATCTCATAACCTTCGACTTCAAAAATCAGCTGTTAAACAATTGATTTGTGACGATGAGTTAATCACTTTAAATAAGAATAAAATGAGGTGTTTATTTTTATTTTATTTCAAGGTTATGTTAACGTAGATTTTTTTTTTTTACTTTCGAGGCCACATTGGATCATTTTAGTCATCCATATTTCAGTTCTTTTTGAATTAGTCTGGCCTTACGATTTTCTTAGTTTTTCTTCATTCCATTAGATCGTTGCTTCATGATCTCGTCTGTGACCTCCTGTTTGTTGTCTTTATAATTTTTTAACGTTGAATCGATTGTTTTTAAGTGCGTAGTTAATTTTCATTTTGTCACAGGCGTCTTCAACCCTCAAGCCAATTTCTTGAAGACCTCTTTGGATTTCTCCAACATATTTTCCACATGTTATTTTGTTAATATTCCTTGTGACCAATTGTTTTAGAATTCGGTTCTCAGGCATTCTTAATGCATGGGAAAAATGGGAAATTCTTCGTGTTTTCATTGTACTGAGAATCGGGTCGACTTGTTTGTAGGCTGTTTCATTTGTGGCAATTCGCCAGACTCCATCATTTCGATAACTTTTATTTAAACAAGTTCTGATAATTTGCCTTTTTGTTTTATGTAATTGGTGCGTTTTACTTTCATTCTTAATCTAAAAGATAGTCTTACAAGCATAAAGCGCCACCGGAAGAACTACTGTGTTATAATGGGGAATTTTGTATTTTATCGAGAGACTTTTTTATTATACGTTTGCCAAGTTAGATTTTGTGCTCTTTTAATTTTGGTTATTCTGTTTTGCCGTGGTTGTTTTTCCTTCAATCTGAAGTAAATGATTTCATCTAAGTATTTAAATTGTTTTATATATATATTATAATATAAAACCTAAAATAAAGAGAAAGCCCGTTAACTTCGTTTGAATCTTTTTCATAATATATAATACAATATAATTATAATATATAATTATGAAAAATATTCCGGTTTGGTCATTCAGAGTACATTACTTTATTTTTTTAAACTAATTACAAACATGCTTTACAAAATACTATAAATTCAGAAATGAGAAAACCGTAATCTTAAAAAAAAGTAATACATTATGAATCTGCGTTGATAATATTTCATTGGTTTTGAAAGCAGGACTTATCTTTCGTTCTGCAGTACATAGTAAAATTCAAATTTTTTGGATTTTGGGCTTTTTTGGACACTTTTGGCCCTGTCGATTACAATAAAAAGAGAAGGTGAACAACTAGATGTTACAGCAGTCCTAAATCTAAAATTTTAACATCCTACGGGTAATCGTTTTTGAGTTATGCGAGATACTTACTTACATACGTACGTATGTACGTTACGCCGAAACTAGTCAAAATTCATATTTGTGTTGAAATCTATAAAAAAAACATTTTTTGCGATCACAATACTTCCTTTACTTCGTACAAGGAAGTAAAAATGTTTATTTATTTATTTTTTATATACAGAGTGATTCAAAGAAACGGGAAATTTTGAAAGTTGTATTGGTAGCCGTAGGCGATTGGTACCGCTTGATAAGTGGCGCCAGCCTCTCTAACCTAACCTGCCATTTAGTTGTCACGGATACTTGGAGTGGTGCGCAACGTGCATTTGCTATCAAAGCGTTTTACAAAAACAATGACAGTGTGGAGGGAGCGCGTAGAGAATTTCGCCATCAATTTAATCTGGGACGGCACGACCGTGTTCCATCAGCAAGTGCAATTAAAACACGGATATCTAATTTTGAGGAAACCGGTTCGGCAATGGAAAAGAAACCTCCAGGCCGTGAGCGAACCGTCCGTACACCACAGAATGTTCAAGCTTTACAAGATGCTGTCACACGAAGTCCACATCGGTCAATCCGTCGTCTCTTAGCATCTTTACGATCGCATAGTTCAAGCGTTCGAAGAATGTTAGCGAAGGACTTGCAATTCCATCCGTACAAGTTGCAGATCGTCCAGGAACTGAAACCGAACGATGCAGTTGTGCGAGCACAATTCTGTAATGTAATGCTTCAGAAGATAAACGATAACGAAGAGTTTGTTCACGAACTGTGGATGTCAGACGAAGCGCATTTCCACCTCAGTGGATTTGTTAACGAGCAAAATTTCAGATACTGGGCGCAAGAAAATCCTACGCAGCTACACCAGCGTCCGTTGCACAGCCAGAAAGTGACCGTGTGGTGTGCTATGTCATCTTACGGTGTTATAGGTCCTTATTTTTTTGAGGATGACAACGGTCTTGCGATTACAGTGACGTCGGCTCGTTACGTAGCCGTGCTTGAAACCTTTGTTGTGGAACAACAAAAGAGATTTCCACCGATTCTTAACACAGCCTGGTTTCAACAAGAGGGAGGAACGTCACGTACTGCACGAATATCGATTGTTTGGACAACGTGTCATTTCACGAAACGGTGACATTAGATGGCCTCCCAGATCGCCTGATTTCTCAGCTTGCGATTACTTTTTGCGAGGTCACCTTAAAAGCAAGGTGTTCCACAGTAGACCTGCTACAACGGAAGAACTGAAGGCAAAGATCCGAGACGCAATTGCGGAAATTCCCGAAGAGACTTCGTGAGTGTTTACGTAGAAGAGGAGGTCACCTGGAAGATGTCATCTTTAAAAAATAAACTAAAATGTATGTTTCCTAAAATGGCAACATTTGTACAATTACATGAAATAAAATTCATTTTCTAAAAAAAAATTTTCATTAACGTTATTTAATATTTTAAATTTCCCGTTTCTTTGAATCATTGTGTATATTATAATTTATTCAAGGAAAATATTTACCGAAATAAAGTTTTTTTTTGCTATTAATTTGTTGAAGGTGTAATATAGTAAACAATTTTGCTATTTTTAGTAATATGTATACAATTTTATTAAATACGTAATGAATTTTTTTTTACAGTTAGAATTATATAAATTCTAGTTTAATTCAGATTGTTAATTAAATGAGATTTTTTATCAGAAAACCTTTCCGATCGCTGTCTCAGGAGGGCTTAAGTTGGTTTTGGAAACTATTTTCCGCATTCAACAAACACAAGGTAAAACAAAAAAAGGATTTTCAATAATTCGGTAGTAGGCTATGTTCTTCATACGTAAATATTCGAAGAAAATTTATGTAAACCGGAGGACACACGCTTACTTTTTTAATTATTTGTATCGAAAAAATCACATCTCAGGCGGATTACGGTTAGTTTTATTTTAATTAAATTTTATTTTTTCGTTTAAATTGAAATTTTTTAAAGAAAATGTACATGGATTATCAAATGTAAAAATGGCCAAAATTTTACTCAGTCGTTTAAAAAAAATCTCGTATAAATTAAATTCAAATAAAATTTGTGTTTATATTATTATTTATATAATTAAATAATAATTATTTAATAATATGTTATAGTTTCTTTTATACTTACGCTATATAACGTGGCGAGAGACTTTACCTTGATTCTGTGAAATTAAAAAAAATATTAAATTCATAAATCATTACTGCACAAAATAACATTTTCTTTTTATTCGTGTGAAAATAGAAAAAACGCGGTTTTTCAGGTGATTTTTGGATAAGTAAAATTTAAATACATATAGACAATTAACACACCGTAATAAAAGTTTTATATTATAATGTTAGTTCCTTAACCTTACTTATCACTCACTCACTTTTCTACTACTATTTCGATTAATCGATATTTAAAACGCCCGCGATATATTTTGCAAAAGAAACGTTTTCCGGAATTTAACTTAGTGCAGCTGAAATCGTCAGTGCAGCGTAAATTCGATTACAAAAATTTGTTATCGAATTAAAATGCTTGGGAGGCTTGGCGGAAGTAGATTTGAGACTATTTTATGAATAAAAAAAAAATCCCCTTTGGAACGCCGGAAGGCGGAGGTAGATTTCACCGGTGCTAAGTAGGGGATAAGAAAGATTTCCACCTTAAAGTTAAGAAAAACTTCAAATTTACTCAATACGACAACGTTGCATATGAAAAAAGTTTCACATATTTAGCATCCGAAAAGGCCTATCTTCTTACAATTCCAGCAAAATTTTAATCATCGCTTGCCGTAAGGGTTGGTCATATCAAAAATTGTTTCAGAGAAAGATAATGTTTAGAGGACTAACGACCACTTTAAACCGATTCGATACGTGCCTATTAAGAGTAATGATGTTTTTTGTCTTGAAAATCCAATTTTTTTTACCCCCTGGACCAATGGTTGGTGATATCAGAAAACTTTACTTATATTAGTTTTAGGCCCTTATCCAAAGAATAGTAGGAACTTTAACAGAATTCGATTTTTTGCTTATTAAGAAAGTTATAGCAATATTTTGGTTTTTCAAAAAAGCCCCATTTCCACCCCCATGGTCCGATTTTGCCCACTAACGAACTCGACCGAGATTTTGGGACGTTATATTTTATGTATTAATTTCAAAGTGATTGGTGTAAAATTACGGCAGTTATCGTGTCCAGAAGAAAGTGAAATATATATACATATATATATATATATATATATAATGTATATATATAAATGTATGTATAAACGTTTGAACTGACGGTGGTTTTGGGGTCTGGGAGATGTGAAACGCGAAGATATGTCAAAATTTTCCAAAGTCGAAACATGGTACGCATTACAACAGGTAGGGCTTTCTTATTAAATCTACCTAAAACATTATAAATTGTCCAAAAATAAAATGAAATAAACTATTTTGTAATTTGGGGGTTTTTAGCCATTTGCAACCCCTTAAAATTGGATAATTCATTCGGATTGAAAAATAAATATTTGACATAAAAAAAATAAATAAAAAAAAAAAATTAATTATTAAAGATTTTTACTGATTTTGAATTGAAAAGTCCATTTAAAACCACGACCTCGTTTGTATTAAACATCAGACCTTTAATTATTAAATCACGTCATTATTTTCAAGTCACTTAAATATAAAGTGATGCGTTGATATAACGTAAAAGCTGCCGTTTCCTATTCCTATTGTATTATAATATAATATATAAATTTAACCTTATTTTTCATATTATTATTAATTATAAGCGCGTAAAAATACACGTGTATTATTCGTATTTTTTTTTATAAATGTTGTTTTTATAAGATAGGCATTTTTAATATTATTACCTTCTATTAAATGAAATATTTTATCTCTTTTATGTTTAAACAGGGAATGTAATAATATTTTTTATTACTTTAACCGGAAAACTCGTTTATAATTCTATATTATAAAATGTAGACATTAGAATATAAACAACAAATGTATATATATATATGTAACCTTTTACTTCAAGGTTATTATATTTTTTTCTGTTTAGCATCCGGAACTACCGTAAGGTATTACTTCAGAGGATGAATGAGAATGATATGTATGAATGTAAATGAATTGTAGTCTTTTACAGTCTGAGGTCGACCACTCCTGAGATGTGTGGTTAATTGATTACCAACCACTAAAGAATATTAGCATCCACTATCTAGTACTGAAATCCGTAAAAATGTTATTTTTGCCTTTGCTAGCATTTGAACCTTAGAACTCTCGACTTCGAAATCAGGTGATTTCCGATGACGAGTTAACCACTAGTCCAACCCGGTGGGTTTACCAATTAAGCCTACTACTCTTCAAGATCTGCGAAATCGAATCGTTACAACAGCGAATTCAATAACCAGACACCAGTTACTAATAAAAATAATTTGGGACCAATTAAAATAATTAACAATTTATTAATGTCGATTTTTACATCCTTGTATGAAGTAAAGGAAGTATTGTGGTTGCGAAAAATGTCGGTTTTCAAATTAAAACGGAAAATTCCGTTTGCCCATTTCTGAATCCATTTTGACTATTTTCGGCGTGACGTCTGTTCGTATGTATATATCGCGCATCACTCAAAAAGGATTAGGCGTAGAATGTTGAAATTTTGGATTTAGGACTGCTGTAACATCTCCCCTTTTGATTGCAACGACTTGACCGAAAGTGAGAGCTTTTCAACAACGTTTCATAAGTGGTACTTATTTTCATTGGTTCTAGAGTTATAGCCAAATAAAATTTAATTAATGAAATTTTTGGTTCTTGCAAGGGGAAGGAAGATCGGTTCGAATCCGACTTCAGTTCCTTTTTTTAATGAAAAGAACATAAATTTTCATTAATAACTTCTGATTTTTTTATTGAATTATTATTTATCGTAAAACTTTTTTCAATCAGAGATTAATAATTATTAATAAATCATTATAATTAAATTTTAAAAAAAGTTGAAAAAAATATTTCTGCGGTGTTAAGGAGGTGATACACACATTTCTACCTTAAAGTTAAGAAAAGCTTCAAATTTATTCAATACGACAATGGTTACATGTGAAAAGAGTTTCACATGTTTAGCATACGACAAGCCGCATCTTACAATTTCAGCAAAAGTTTGGCCACCCGTTGCCGTGGGTTGGTTATATAAAAAATTGTTTCAGACAGCAGTTATAGGTAATATTTAGAGGACTAACGACCACTTTAAATCGATTCGACACTGTGCCTATTAAGGTAGGTATGGTTTTTTTGTCTTCAAAACTCCGCTTTTCCCACTCACTGGGTCAATAGTTGGTTAAATAAAAAAAAATTACTTATATATGTTTTACTCCCTTATCCAAAGAATAGTAAGAACATAAATTGAATTCGATATTTTACTTGATAAGAATGTTATAGCGATATTTTGTTTTTTGTTTTGGTCATCCCTTGCCGTTAGGGTTGGTCATATCAGACAGAAATTTCTTCAGACAAACGTTTTAGGTAATGTTTAGAGGACTATCGATTACTTTAAAGCCATGTGATACTGTGTATCTATTAAAGGAGATATAATTATTTTTTGTCTTCAAAACCCCATTTTTTCCATCCCCTAGGCCAATGGTGGTGATATCAAAACTTTACTTATGTAAGTTTTAGGCGCTTATTCAAGGAATAGTAGGAGCTTTAAACGAATTCGATATTTTACTTAATAAGAAAGTTATAGCTATATTTTATTTTTTCGAAAAAGTCACACCATTGTCACCCCTATGATCCAATTTTGGACCGTGGATTTCGGTCGAACTCGACCGCGACTTCTGATCGAGTTTGTTTTAGGAAACAATTTGAAAGTGATTTGGCGCAAAATAATTTAGTTATCGTGTCCACAAGATAGTGAAATATATATACATAAACTTTTGAGCGGACGGTGGTTTTAGGGTCTGGGGGATATGAAAAGCGAAGATATATCGAAATTTTTTGGAAGTGAATTATGCATCCATTACAATAGGTAGCTTTATATGAAATCTACCTTAAAGATGCGAGTGGAATGGCAGTTTTGTTTTTTATGTACACAGAATTTCAACTGAACAAACATCCTCCTGTTGGAAGTAGTAAAGTAAATAATGAATACTTAATAAAACTTTGCAGCTGTATAAAGCATTATATTCAGATTATACTTAAAGTAACTCGGAGTAACTAAAATATCATTCGACAGTTAACCTTGCACGAAACTGAATAAGAAAAGTAAACGAACAAAATTAATTATTCAAATTGATTTTTTAATTATTTTTCCTTAATTTAAATCACTTTTATTTTACTTATAATTGTCTATATTATGTTACTCCCCCCCCCCCAACAAACGAGCGTTAACGGAAAATGTTAACATATTTTGATTTTGTTATACGATCGGAATATTCCCTTTGTTTCCTGTATTATGATTATGGATGTCGTCCTTTTCTAAGATTAATTTCTGCTTAAAATGGAACAGCGTTAATGACCGAATGATACAAAAAACCTGCCGACATAACTCAAATCGTTTAGCAGAATTCTATAAAATT
The DNA here is from genome assembly GCF_047948215.1 of Lycorma delicatula. Taxonomy (NCBI): domain Eukaryota; kingdom Metazoa; phylum Arthropoda; class Insecta; order Hemiptera; family Fulgoridae; genus Lycorma; species Lycorma delicatula. The sequence continues at coordinate 161,295,761 of NC_134460.1, read as the reverse complement.
TTTCTGAATTTTACTATATATATATTTTTTTATTTTTTTTATTTTTTATGTAAATAAAACGTGATAATCCCATACTTCAAACAAAATAAAACTGTAAATATTACAAAATTTAAGCTGTAATCTTGTGTTGCTACAACTACTTTTACTTGCTGAATGGTGTCTCAGCCTTTCATTCGGAGGTCTCGGGTTTGAATCCCGGTAAGGCATGGCATTTTCATACGCTACAAAATTCCATTTTCATATGTCACGCACGAGCTTCAAGCTTACGTGGCGATATCATCAAGCAAAAATAAAAGTTGCATTTGAAACAAATGAGATACGGTAACAGTTTTGAATTAAATTAAAAATAATTTCAACTAAAACAAAATTAAACTGTTTAACAACGGTAGATTACTATCGGTAAAATACAATTTATCAGAGATATTAAAAACTACTAACACAAAAAATTAAAACGGTCACAATTTTTTACTTTTAAAGCGAAGAAAAACCAGTGTAGAATGAAATGTATAAATAAAATTTTAAATAAATATCTGAAATCGTTCTCAAAATAATATCTATTTAAACGAATATAAGAGAACTTTTAAATTCCCAGTATTTTTATACGAACAAACGAAACGAGGTGCATTTTTTGGCACTCTGTATTTTCTTTATTTGTAAAATAGTTTTCCAAATTTTTTTAAAGATAAGCTATAAGGTTATTCGGTATTAAGTGCAATAACGTACGTTCAAAGATTTTTCGTAACATTTTTCCTTTTAAAACAATAATTAGATAGTTTCAGATAGGGTTGAAATAGTAATAAACGATGCGGTAGAGGAGAAATTACCGTCGCAAAACCACCGCTGCTACTAACTGAACGCGTACTATCCCGTCCTGCCCTGATAAGATTTAGTCAAGAAACTCACCCGTCGTTTTCAGTCCGCCTTTCAGGGGCTAGCCTGTAAGATATTTCATTTTGTCACGTTTTACTTCATTTGAAAATAAATACATATTTTTGAGATAGTTTTCCTGTACTTTCGAGAATCGTGCCCACACTATAAATATGTACTACACATTACGTAGCACGTTATATGTTATTTACTTATTAATATTACGTAGATTTCCGATAAACATATTTTTTATTGATTTTCCTTTGAGGATATAATTTACAAAAGAACTGAAAAATACAGAAAAATGCAATTTTCTAAAATATATATATGTATATATATTTAATAAGTTCAAGATATTTCTTATTTCTATTTCTGAATACCTTAAATTTTCTTTATAAAAATTTAAAAATACAAGCTGTACATATATATATATATGGAGGACCGAAATTATTGGGCTATTTCGCTATCGCGAAAAATCTCGGTTTTCAGATTTTAAACGGAAATTTCCATTTGCCCATTTCTGAATCCATTTTGACTATTTTGGGCGTGACGTCTGTACGTACGTATGTGCATATGTATCTCGCATAACTAAAAAACTATTAGCAGTAGGATGTTGAAATCTTAGATTTAGGACTGTTGTAATATCTAATAGTGCACCTCCCCTTTTGATTGCAATCGACTGAACCAAAAGTGTCCAAAAATACCCGAAATCCGAAAAAAATTGGATTTGGAGATTTTCTTGACTGCAGTAAGTTCTCATCGAGAGCTTTTCAACGATACATCCATCATAAGTGGAATTTACTTTCATTGGTTTCAGACTAACAGTCTAATAAGATTTTAATTAATGAAATATTTGGATCTTATAAGGGGAAGGCACATCGGTTCGAGTCACACTTCATGTCTTTTTTTTTAACTTTTTTGTTTTTTAAATTCAAATATATTGATTTATTAATAATTATTAATCTCTGTTTATAAAAAAAAATACGATAAATAATAATTCAATAATAACAATAAGAAAAAATATCAGAAGTTATTAATGAAAATTTATGTACTTTTCATTTAAAAAAAAAAAAAAATCTGTATATGTAATTTAACAGGTGTACAAGGTGTAGTTTTATATAAAACCTTTCAGTTGATTAATAACTTCTGATTATTAATAATGAATAAAAAACAGATTATTTAATAAACATGGTTTAATGTATTTATTGGCATCTTCTGATTGAAGTAAAAAATATTCTTAATTTCTTATCGTGTAATCGAATTATACTTGGACGTGTTCAACAAAAATTTACCTCTACTCATTTACATCATTGTGCTTTCAGAGTCAGTAAGTATTTCCAGCTATATAAGTGAAAACTCTTTGTCTTATATAAATAATAATAACTTTTGTGGAAAAGGACCGTAGCAAAAGGAAATAAAGGACAAAATTATAATTTACAATTAACATAAAAATAAAATCTGACAATGATGCTACTGAATTTTTCCGGTATTTACATCGAGCTTAATTTAATCTTTCTCCGGTACAGTTACCTTACAACCTTTATTTCTTGGCTATTTGCATAGCATTTTAGCTGAAAAAGTTCTGCAATGATTTGTTAATCAGAAAATAATTATGCGTTTTATCACAAATTTAATTGTTTACGCTAAAGTACTGTGACATAAGGTATACTTAAACGTGTTTAAACCAGTTCGAATTACAATATTTTCAGCTGGGTGAATATTTACTTAACAAATTATCTCTTACCTCTTTAATGGAGGTTAAAAATTATTTCCATCCTTAATAAATTTTGTTTAGGAATACAATAATAAAAGTTAAAATACAAAAATTTTTTTTTTTAATTTATAGATTTTTCTTGTTTTTAATGATCAGATATTTTTAGATGCTAACTATATCAAATAATGTTTTACAATTATTCGCGCACTAAAACACCAGATTCAGAAAAAAATCTGATGTAAACAACACATGACTTCCTTGTACACCTATTAAATTATATATACACATTTTTTAAAATGAAAAGTACATAAAATTTTATTTCATTAATAACGTCCGATATTTTTTCATATATATATATATATATATATATATATATATATATATATATATATTTTTTATTTCTATTGATATTATTGAATTATTATTTAATGTAATTTTTTTTACAATCAGAAGTTAATTATTATTAAAGATCAATATATTTAAATTAAAAAAAAGGAGATGAAGTCAGATTTGAACCAATGTGCCTTCCCCTTGTAAGATCCAAATAATTCATTAATTAACATTTTATTTGGCTGTAACTCTGGAATCAATGAAAATTAATACCGCTTAGGATATATCTTTGAAAAGGCCTCAATGAGAGCTTATTACTGAAGTTAAGAAAAGGTTCAAAACTCAATTTTTTTGGGATTTTGGGCTTTTTGAACACTTTTGGTTCAGTCGATTGCAATAAAAAGGGGAGGTGCACCACTAGATGGTGCACCACAACAGTCCTATTTACAAAATTTCAACATCCTACGGCTAATCGTTTTTGAGTTATGCGAGTTACATACGTACGTATGTATAAACGTCATGCTGAAACTATCAAGATGGATTCAGGGATGGTCAAAATGGATATTTCCTCTGAAATCTGGAACTGAAATTTTTTGTGATTCTTTACTTTGTACAAGGAAGTAAAAATGACGAATAAAATTCAAGTTGATAAGGCAAATATTATAAATATAAAAATATAAAATAAAATTTCTAGGAGTTACAAGTCATCCCACGAAATTAATTTTTCAACGGTACACCGAATCATACTCCTGAATATCGCACCGAATCATTTAATTCAATCGTATGGATTTGATGGAGTACACCAAATATTTGAGGACGTTATTAAGTGGAAGCACAAGTTTTCTGAGAAAGATCTACATTTTCATCATTGTCACTGAGCTCTGTATAGTAATTTTATGACGAAATCTGTTATCGCTAAGCTTTCTCCAAGAGAAATCAAACGGGACATTCGAATGTTCAGTTTTTAATTTTAATTTTAATAACTACGTTTGTAAGACAAAAGTAATTGATCGGTAAGCTCGTGCCACATCGTGGGAACAGCAAACGGCGTAGTATATTTCATCCACTGAACTAGACGCATTATAGGTAACAAAACAAACAAAGATATCCAATTTTTATCTAAAGCCCCAATTTTACGACCAAAATAGAAAAAATATTCTTTTTTCACTTCTTTTGTTTTAGATCTATTTCATGGTTTTAATACAAAACATAAAAAAACTTATCCGGTGAATTCTTAAAAGATCTGCGGTGAAAACTTTACATTTTGAAAGTAAATTAAACTTACAAAACAGACTATCAGGTTGAAGAAAGGCAGCGAAGTAAACATAAACAAATACAAAATTGCGAGTATCCCCCTCACTTAAGAACTGCAGAGTTTCCAACTATGACTTATTTGAAAATGTTAAAATACGATAAACAGGGGCAATTAATAATAAAGTAACAAAAAATGTGACGTGCTGAGAATTTTTTAATAGTTGATATTTAAATTACATGAGAAACGAATAATTAAGTGATAATTTGGTTCGCTTTAATTAAAAAAAGCCTATTATCCAAAAGTAAAAAAAAATACACACACAAAGAAATTGTAAAAGAATTCGTTTAAATTTTAAGTTTTATTATTGTTATAATAAAACTACAATTAAATTATATAAATTATAATTTAAAGGCTCCTGAATAGACGGAATACCTGTATAATTACTGCACAGTGCAGGTGAGGAAGCGATTGATAGATTATACAAAGTGATGTGTAATATTTATGAAAAAGGGGATGTTCCATCAGACTTCAAAAAAAGTGTTATAATCATGATACCAAAGAAAGCAGGAGCAGATAAATGTGAAGAATGCAGAACAATTAGTTTAACTAGTCATGCATCAAAAATCTTAACTAGAATTTTGTACAGAAGAATTGAGAGTAGTGTGGAAGTGATAGGAGAATACCGATTTGGTTTCAGGAAAAGTATAGGGACAAGGGAAGCAATTTTAGGACTCAGACTAATAGCAGAAGGAAGATTAAAGAAAAACAAACCAACATACTTGGCATTTATAGACCTGGAAAAGGTGGTCGATAACGTAGACTGGAATAAAATGTTCAGCATTTGAAAAAAATTAGGGTTCAAATACAGAGATAGAAGAACAATTGCTAACATTTACATGAACCAAACAGCAACAGTAATAATTTAAGAACATAAGAAAGAAGCCGTAATAAAAAAGGGAGTCCGATAAGGATGTTCCCTATCCCCGTTACTTTTTAATCTTTACATAGAACTAGCAGTTAATGATGTTAAAACACAATTTAGATCCGGAATAACAGTACAAGGTGAAAAGATAAAGATACTACGATTTGCTGATGATATAGTAATTCTAGTTGAGAGTAAAAAGGATTTAGAAGAAACAATGAAAGGCATGGATGAAGTCCTACGCAAGAACTGCCGCATGAAAATAAACAAGAACAAAACAAAAGTAATGAAATGTAGTAGAAATAACAAAGATGGACCACTGAATGTGAAAATAGGAAAAGAAAAGATTATTGTGGTAAAGAGATTTGTTATTTGGGAAGTAGAATTTCTAAAGATGAACGAAGCAAGGAGCGATATAAAATGCCGAAGGCGTAACGAGCCTTCAGTCAGAAATATAATTTATTTACATCAAAAATTAATTTAATGTCAGGAAAAGATTTTTGAAACTGTATGTTTGTAGCGTCGCTTTATATGGAAGTGAAACTTGGACGATCGGAGTATCTGAGAAGAAAAGATTAGAAGCTTTTGAAATGCGGTGCTACAGGGGAATGTTAAAAATCAGATGAGTGGATAAACTGACAAATGAAGAGGTGTTGGGGCAAATAGAAGAAGAAAGAAGCATTTGGAAAAATATAGCTAGAAGAAGAAACAGACTTATAGGCTACATATTAAGGCATCCTGGAATAGTCGCTTTAATATTGGAGGGACAGCTAGAAGGAAAAAATTGTGTTGGCAGGCAACGTTTAGAATATGTAAAACAAATTGTTAGGAATGTTGGGTGGGGGTATACCGAAATGAAACGACTAGCACTAGATAGGGAATGTTGGAGAGCTGCATCAAAACAGTCAAATGACGACAAAAAAAGATTATAGTTAAATTTTATTATAAGTTTAAATTTTAAGTTTTATTTTTTTTGGTTAAGTGTTTTTAGTTTTATTATGGATGTTTTGGTCACGTTTTTTTTTAATCCATAATAAAGAAAAATTGAAAATATTTAAAAATAAACTAACATGAAAGTTCGATATAAATAAATAAAAAGCAATTTATATGAAAAAGTAACGCAAGACGCTTCATACAATTCGTTTAAAAATAACAATATTTTTTCTTTCTTTCTGTTTGTTATTTTCATATTAGGTAGAGAAGCAAAAGTTAAAGTTAGTCTAGTAAGAGAAAAAATAATTAAAGATTAAAATATTAATATAGATGATATATTTTATACGATGACAACATTTCGTTTAATATGCATCTCTTATACGGGTCGGTAGAAATAACATTTTATCAAAATGCGCGTACGCGTGTGTTTTGGTGTGTAAGCGTGCGTGCTATTCTGGTATACAAATTGTATTCAATTTCCCACGGGATTTGAATTTCTCTAACTTCTGTAGGCTCACATATATACGCAACAAAATATTGTTAATGTAAAACGTGAGAATAAGTGAAGTACACAGTAACAAATCATATGTTGCAAAACGATGATAATTCTTGAGCGATAAATACCATATGCGGTTGGTACGCACAGCATTGTGTTAATATACCGTATAAGTAATTTAACAAAAAAAAAATTATTTTAATTAGCCATTATTTAGCGTGTAAAGTACAAAAAAAAAAATTCAACCTTATTCAAATTAATTAATTTAATAGTGGCGGTGATGAAATCCGGCCGAAAATTATGTCATCTATTTTCTGCAATAATTTAATGATTCTCAAAAAAAGCTGACAACACAGTCAACTGTGGATTGTTTCTGATACACGGCTTACACACACATACACATACAACTTAATTAAAAATATTTATCATGTTATTCAAATATAATTTAATTCAATGATTCTAAGTAAAGCGCGCGCGCAACCGTATTTCATTCGGGCTGGTGTGGCGGTACTAGCGACCACTTTAAATACTTTTTCCACTTTAAATATTATTCGTTTATTTAATTCTAACGCTCACCTGTGACGTCACAACATAACAGAAGACTACAACAACATTTTTTGTGGTGGAGGTACGATATTGCAAAACGTTTTTTTGCAAATATTGTTATTTTTAATCGCTAACAAATGTGTCTAAGAAAAATATGACTTTAATTAGGCGAAATCTCGAGATACTGAGGTGACCTTGTTCTACAGCCTCACTCCATTTAACGCCATTGAACATTTAATGGCGTTAATGCCCTATATATAGAAGTATTCTGAACAAGTTTGGTCAAAATCGGACCAGTAGTTCTGGAGATATAAGGTGATTTAGAGGCCAACACCAAATTGACGTACATCCGAAAATTAACATCCGGAAAATTACCATACCGTTTTTTGGTTTTTTGAGTTCCTTAGGTGTCAAAATGTCAAAATCCGGTGTGAAAACCACATGCCCGAACCGGACCGATTCCAGTAGTTTCCCTTCTAGAGCTATAGCTCTGCTGGAAAGTAATAAGGTGCAATTCTGTTTACAATGAAAGGTGTAATATTTTATTTTTGCTAATAAAACATATTTTAATAAAACTAACGATTACCAAAATATAAAGATATTAAATTGATTTACTATCATTTGAAATCTGTGACCATATTTACACCGTAATCTTTTATTTTTTTTTGAGAAAGTTTGCGTGTAAAGATGTATACCAATTAAAGTAATTTGTCAATAATATATTCATATATAAAACTCTTTATTTAAAAAATAGAAAACAGCGGACATAAGGAAAACAAACCAGAAATCACCACTTTTCATACACTAATTTCTTCTATTCATTTTGATACGTAGAACTCAAAAATGAATAATGAAATAACAATTTTGTTATATCATATACTAAAAAAATTTCATTTTTTACACAATGTTTTTTTTTTTAAATTAGAACACAGAGCTCATCCAAATAATTCTTTTGATAGATATACAAAAGTTTATATAAATATATATATTTCACTTTTTTGTGGACACAATAGTTGCCGTAATTTTGCGCCAATCACTTTCAAATTGTTCCTAAAAAATAACTCGTCCCAAAATCTCGGTCGAGTTCGTTAACAGCCAAAATCGGACCATGGGGATGGTAATGGGGGTTGGCTTTAAAAAAAAAAAAAAAATATCGCTATAACTTTCTTAATCAGTAAAACATCGAATTCGTTTAAAGTTTCAACTGTTTTTTGGATAACGGCCTTAAAACCTATCTAAGTAAATTTTTTTTTATATCACCGACCGTTGGCCTAGCGGATGGAAAACATGGGGTTTTGAAGACAAAAATCATACCTCCCTTATTAGGCACAGTATCAAATCGGTTTGAAGTAGTTGTTAGTCCTCTAAACATTACCTAAAACTTTTGTCCGAAACAGTTTTTGATATGACCAACCCTTAAGGCAAGGGATTACAAAACTATTGCTGAAATTTTTCAACAAAAAAAATTAGGGGGTTTGTAAGCTAAACATGTGAAACTTTTTTCACATGCTATCACGGTTGTATTGTGTAAATTTTAATTTTTTTTTAACTTTAAAGTGGAAATCTTTTTTATCCCCTACTTAGTACCGGTGAAATCTACCTCCGCCTTCCCGAAAGGGATTTTTTTTAAATCGAAATTTGCATGGGAATGTTAATACATTAAGCAGTTTTCTGTGTGCACTCCCGTTCGTCTACGAAGGTTATTGGCCCTCACCGACCAAAATAAATAAATATTTTACAAAAAATATAGTAACAAAATCAAACAGATCAGATCAAAATTCTTTTAAATTATTTTTTAAATTTTGTTTTTATCTATTTATTACATAAATTTTTATTCGTTATCATTATATATTAAAAAATAATCTTATGTTATTAATGCAATATTATGCGATCTAAATAATTATGAAGAAATAAATTACAGTTTACACGATTAAACTTTTTATTCATAGTGAAGAAAATTGATTATTCGCGTGGCGGAGAGAAATTGAAAGAGAGGCTGTATAAAATAATAGAGGGAGAGAGAAAGTGTGTGTGAGGTACTGAGTGATCTGGAAGCGGATGGTCGGGCCCAATACATTTCCACTGAAAAAAAAAATGCATCAATACGCATAAAAGAGTAAATGCACATACGGGGTTTGCGGTCACAGGCTGCAATTCTGAGAAAATATTGTTTAGTAAACACTAATGAACAAATTACCTGTATAAATCGAATAAAAAGTATTTTTATCTTTAATCAACTCTACACTGCGGTTCTATAATACCACAGTTTAGCTGATCGGCAAGAATAGCTTGCCTAAACAGCGATCTGTTAATCACAAGAACCAAAACTTTGTATTCTAACATAATATTGAAAATTTAACATACAAAGTTTTTAAGTTATTATAATTACACGTTGAGAAAGTTGGATTATATTATACTGAGATTCCGATGACGACTATGAAAGAAAAACAGAGAATTTTAACTGAAAAATGATATTTTTGAAGGAAAATGTCCAAAATTATGGAAAAAGACAGCAATTATCATATTTATTAATAGAAAAATCATGAAATATCAGCAACCGGTGGTATAATCATTTACAAATAACGCATAACACACGATGTCAAAGATTATTTTGAATTATTACTTTCAAATTACAGGAATATTGGACGTCATAGAAAGAGATGACGAAAACATTAACCGATCCATTGATAAAAATGTTAATTAAAAGACAGTGAAAATAATTAATACGAGAAGAAGCTGTTGAAAGAGCTAGTACGGATATTTCTTTGTTTAAAACTGTTTTTTAAAACATTTACTACATTTCTGAACTATGTAAGATATTCTTCACTTTGCAGCATATAAAGGAGAGCGGTATGAGAAGAGAAGAAATATAAATTTTGAAATAAAAGGCGGTGACAGACTCTTTACAGTAAAAATAAGATATGGACATCACATTACTTCCTTGTACGCCTATTAAATTACATATACACATTTTAAACTTATTTCATTTGAAAGCGAGATACGATTCTCCAATTCTTTAATAAAGCGGACAGTTACACAATGCGGTGGACAACCACATTGCATCACATTTTTTTGTGGTGTCCGTTTCAGCATTTTATATTAGTTTATATAGTAATTTTGTTTCACGTCGCTCGAATAGTTATCTGGTTTAAATGAGAACATGTCGGATCTGTAACTATGCACACATCGGTTCGAATCCGATTTCATATGCATATATGTTTTTCAAACTTTCTGTTTAAATTTTATACTGATTTATTAATAATTATATCTCTGTAAAATGTTTAAAAATAAAATGAAATGTACATAATATTCTACTTTACTAATAACTTGTGATTTTTTTTTACAATCAGAAGTTAATAATTATTAATAAATCAATATATTTAAATTAAAAAAAAACACTTAGAAAAAAGGAGGAGAGGCCTGATTCGAACCGTTATGCCTTCTTGTAAGATCCAAATACTTCATTAACTAAAATTTTATTTGGCTTTTTTTATTTCCGTTGAAACCTGAAATTTTTCGCGATTACATTTATTTCTTTACTTAGTACAAGGAAGTAAAAATACAGAAAACGATTGAAAATTAAAGGTACGAGTGAATTTATTTTTATTTTTTTTGAAAGTGAACTGATATATAGTTATTTTAATTATTTAACAATAAATTAGTTCGGTGAGTGGTTAAATATATTCTTGTCAATTAACATATTAATGAAATCCTGAAATCAATCGTTATAATACCCCGTTCTAACTCGCATAAGGTTCTGCTTTACACTGTGTAATTTAATAATATAGAGGTTTTGATAATCCGACAAACATTTTGTCAAGAAGCTATCGGAAAATAAAGATTAAGCTGTAATGTATGTGAAGAATAAAGTGCAAAATGGCACGCACACGCGCGCGCCCACACACGCATTAAAATTTTAAATGGAAAGATAAGGATTGTGACTCATCTTTTGAGAATATCATATAGGCATTGAAAAACAAAGATATTCATTGAAAAATCTTCGGCTACTAAGTTTTTTAGGCCGATTACTAACCGTTTTCTAGACCGATACTAACATTTTGAAAACCGATTTTCAAAATGGTTTACAGTATCTCTGAAATAACTTCTTAACAATAAAACCTTAACAACAAAACAAATAAGCAAATGTTCCTATCACAAAACGAGCAATTTTTATTTCGTAATTTTATTTGTAATCGCGAAAAATTTATGTTTTTTCAGTTTCAACGGAAATATCCATTCTGAGTAGTCCTGAATTCATTTTGGTTAGTTTCGGCGTGAGGTCTGTATGTACGTATGTATCTTGCATAACTAAAAAACGATTAGCCGTAGGATGTTGAAATTTTGAATTTAGGACTGTTGTAACATCTAGTTGTGCATCTCCTCTTGATTGTAATAGAATGAACCCAAAGTGTCCAAAAAACACAAAAAACAAATTTTTTGGAATTTGGACTTTTTATTAACTGCAATAATAAGCCCTCATTGAGAGCTTTTCATCGTTATATCATAAGCGGTATGTATTGTCATCGGTTACAGAGTTATAGCCAAACGAAATTTTAATTAATGAAGTATTTGAATCTTACATAGGGAAGGTACATCGGCTCGAATGAAACTTCATCTCCTTTTCTTTAACTTTCTTTTAAATTTAAATATATACTAATTTATATATAATTATTAAAAATTTTTTTACAATAAATAATAATTCAATAACAATAAAAAAAAATCAGAAGCTATTACTGAAATAAAATTTTATGTACTTTTATAAATGTGTATATGTAATAAGCGTACAAGGAAGTCATGTGGTGTCACATCAGATTTTTAATTTGAAATAACCATATTCCCAAGCTCCGATAGGAGTTTGGTATAAGATTTTCAGCGAAAAGAATACAGTGTGTCATATATCATTTGAAAGGGAGTAAAAAATAAAATTTTACGTAAAATATACCGGGCAACGCGAACCCTGACCGAAAGGCGATGAATTAACATTTTTCATTGTTAGTTTCGAAAGTGGCCTACAGTATAACCTAAGCAGAGGGCTCGTACCAAAAAAAGAGTTCATTTTGAGAACAGAGTTTGATAAATTTTTTTTATTTTTTGTTGTGTCACCATTGAACGATTATCTAAAAAGATCGGTTAATTACTTTTGTAACTAGCTTTGAAAAAACTGAATGTCATTTTGGTTAGGGTTGACGTAGCAGAAAAGTTTTGTCTTCGAATGCTTTATAAAATGATGTTTCATAATCCTACATTTTCCATTAAAAGTTTTTCGGTTGTGCTCCATGGAAACTCCTTTGGGCCTTGGAGATGTAGTAGTCTCTGATCGAAAAAATAATCGTTTCGAGGTAAAAGCATTTCTTAAATTTAATCTTTCTACATTTGAGATGCGGCTAAAGCCGGTGAAAATTTGAAGGAAGACTGCAACTAGCTCTCAGGAAGACGGACAGATTAAGTACTCGCTGAATTCTCACTAATCAAAAACCACAAAAGGGATGATAACTTTTAATTTTGTTTATTTTACCTCGATTAAACATATCTAAATTAATAATATTAAAACCTGTATTTAGTTTCCTGTTCTTTCAATACTGTAATCGCAGTAATTTTTATTCAATTAAAGGTAATTTTTTTGTCAATTACTTCTCCTTGAGGGTCGGACCTGTTTCTAATACGAATATAGCAGCGATGGAAAATCAGGGGGAATTCACTTCTGTACTTCCTCTTTTTGCGGATAATTCTGACCGGCATTTTCAACACTGTCTGCCGCACCTGTTAGGTCTGCATCGTAGTCTCCATGATGTTATCGGAGGTAAGCGTGCTGAAAGACGACTCCGGTAAACCTCATCAGGACTAGGAACGGTGGGAGGGATGGTGTGGCGACTGGGATCGTCACAAGGCGAGTGTTTTCTCCTGCGGGGTGTACAGCCATTCCAGCCGCAGTGTAATACGTTGGTTGTGGTAATAGCATACAACAAGTAATTGCCGGATAAATAGACTACGGATAATTTACACTTCTTTTATTTACTTTTAAATTTACATTGAATTAATTAATAAATTATATCATAAGTTTCATACTGTAGTTAATACAAAATATATGTTATAGCTAGAACAGATATAAAATCAGTCGATTAGTTCACAGTTTAAAGGAAAGTGAAGTCATAAGTTATTAATCGCTTAATAATATTTAAGCTCAGGTAGTTCATTATTAAAAATAAGAAATAAGAAAATGACAGGATATGTTTACATTTACTAAGGGTAAGAAGAAAACACGAATTTGAACACAGGGATCAGGATGATACCATCTTCCCTGCAACCTGCGGACTAACGATGCTTCTGCATCCACCTTATTTGTCCCCTTACACATCGCCTCTGTCTTCAAAACAACGAGGTCCAGGGATGTAAGTTCGGCCACAACATTGGCGGCTTCGCCTAAAATGGTATATTAATGCTGTAACTGCAGAATCAGTTAACCGTACGTCTCAGGTCAAGATATTGTAGGATTGTACTTTAACTTAGACTTGTTAGATAGCGTGAAGTAAAAATAAAATTATTAATAATGGGTGAAAATGATTTTTTTTCATTTACACGTTGAAAAATGCCACCCTAGATAGAAAAAAAAGAGATCATCAAAAAAGATAGGAATAAATAGAAGAGAATAAGAGCATCGAACGATTTGTGAGTTAATGAACCTCTTTCCTTTTAGCCGCTTAATCCTGAAGCTATACAACAACAAGTATAAGAAGAAGAAGTCTACGATGAAAGTTTTTCTCATTTATTTTCCGACACTGAAACCGTTCTGTTGTTGTTACAAAACTAAATAACACAGCCTATAGTAGAAGGCAAGAAGAAAGCACTACCGAAAGGGGGAGGTAAGACAAAGGCAAACTTTAAACTACATTTTGAATACCGAACGGTAGCAAAACCGAAGGAGTTGTTGTGTTATGGTGTCAACTTTCTTCTTCCAACAATTTAATATTAAGTCGTCAAAAAACAAACACAAAATTACTCTATCATGGATAATACACCACAAGTATGTTATAGGTTATAGGTTTCTTGCAATAAAATTTTCTTTCGTTCCAATTAGTTACAAACAAATAACACGGGAGTAAGTCTTTAAAGTTTTGTAATCAATTGTTTTATACTTTAGTTGGTTCAGAAAAACGTATTCTTAGATATTATATAACTGTATTTGTCCGTTATTTATGTCTTAAAATATATATATATATATATCTACATAATATTTTTTTTTTTTTTAAATAAGAATCTAAGTATGAGAAGATTTTATTATTAACCGATTTCGATGATACATTTTCGTGAATACTTCCATGAAGAAATGGTAGCGTGTCTACTTTTCATCCGAATGATTCTGGGTTCAAATCCCGGTAGGCTTGGCAATTTTTGCAGACACTGGGTTAGCATAAACAGATGTAATTTAAATTAAATTTTATGTATAAAAATATTAAATCAATCAAATAATAAGTCATTTTTTTACGTGGAAAGGGACTTTGTGACGACGGTATAGTTTGATTTTTAAACAGATAAAGACATAAAATTTCCCGTAATATTTATTCAACCCCTTCAACGAGATATAAAATGAAGGTCAAAGTATTAAAATATCGATAGTCTATTCAAACAAAAACGGCATTATAAAAAAATATTTCAAGTCGATTTAATGAAACAATCAAAAGTTAAAAGAACCGTTAGTGCGAAAATCAAGAAATTTTGGGCGATCTAACATAAGATCGAAGACACTTCCTGCAACATAAGCGTTCTGAAAAACAATAATGCAAGTCTTACAAGGGTAAACGAGAAGTGAAAACATCTTCCGTTGCCTTCTTCACCGAACCGAACCGAACAAAGATATAATCTGGACTTGACGCGATGCCTTCAGTCTACGGATCAATAAACAACCTTAAGCAAACTGTGGCAAATAATGTAGAAAGGAAGTAAGATTAGGGAAGATATAAATTTAAAACAATTTCAGCTGTTAGGGATCGGGCTGTTTTAAAAAATTAAACAGTTGTTTTTTTTTTTTAAAAAGAACAGTGTAACTGTATTTCTAATAGTATTTTTTTTTGTGCTTAAAAGAAAAGAACTTTAACGAGTAAAATTTTTATAAAAATTTACTCCATTTGAAACACAATATTCGCTTCATATTTCCAACACTATATCCGATTTCATATAAGAATTAATAAATAAATTCACTTAGTACAGGAACCTGCATACCTCTCTCACCAAATTTTAATATTATAAGTCGTCTCGATCCTGAGATATTCTTTTGGCCGGGGAAAAATTTAGAAATATTAAATAAAAATAAATAAAATAAATATTAAAGAAAACACATACATACACACATAATATATATATATACATACAATCATTTTAACCAGCATTTTAACTTTTATATATTGTCGTGTCGCCGAATGGCTTCGACGGCGTGTAATTAATAACCTTGCGGTGGCCCTGAAAAGGGCAGTTTTTTGTGTTAGCTCTGAGAAGAGGTGTTGGGTCCGGAAGCTGGTCTCCGGCGAAGTCGGGGAGTTGCAGCTCGTCCATTGAAGTCCGACCGGGCTTTCCCTCAGCGGCAGTCGAGTCCCTGCTACAGCGTGTCAGTGGTGGCCCCCAGAGTCCCGCAATATCGGTCGTCCTTCGCCGGCGCGGCCAAGGTGAATCTCTCCGAGCGATCCCACGCTGGGCCGGCTCCTGCCGCCGAGTCCAACGGCCAGGGCGATTGAAGCCCGGCGAGCTGGAGTAGGAGCAGGAAGGTACCGTCTGCGTCCAGCGACTTCCTCGGCGGGCGGATGTTCACATCCACCGGGAGGTCCTACGTTGAGCCGACCAGGGAACATCTTCTGTCTTCTTCCATCTTCTTCTTCTTGATCTTCTCTAGGTGGTGGTCGACGATGAATTGAAAATTCACTCTCCTGCAAGGTCTTTTACCGGAGCCTGAGAATGGTGGGGCCGCAGCGCCGCTATGGTGTGGGAGAATTGCGGTCATCTGCGCGGCGGTAGCGATGCTTTATCAGCGCGTCCGTGTACTGTGCGCCAGTTCGCTTCTGCTGTACCGTGTTCGGCCGCCGATATTCAATTAGGCATATATATGGTAACAATATAAGTGAACATTCAAGTAATTTCTAAATACATGAATTCAAAGAAAGAGGTTATTTTCTTCCAGTAGCTGTTTTCTCTGTTATATAAACAGTCAAGAAAGTAAGGTTTTATTACATTAAAACGTTTTGTGTCTATTATAGCCTAATAAATTTTATGTAGACTAATGAAATTATTAACTGAGATTTTACCTTAACGGACTTTATAATTAGTTACAGAGGAATAGTGTAATTAGCTGTTATTCTCGACGTTAATAGTTTTAGAAGTTCTCTCAGTTAAAATTACTGGTAACATCCTTATTGTTTATTCTATGTTGAAAGCTTTGGTACATTTATTTGTTTGATATATAAGCCTTTCTTATAAATATATTCGTGTATATATCTAATTTTATATTTTATATATGCATAATTGTTTAACGGTTAAATACTGTTCTAGTCCCGAAGATTTTAAATAAAAAGTAAAAATTGAGTCGTCGATGCATGTAAATTAAGGTAGGCTGAATTCTATTTGTATGCGAGCTTGGGTTACGTAACGAACTCGAAAGGAAACGAGAAAACGATTTGGTATTCCTTTTATATTCTCATTTTATTCTATCAAAGCAAAGAACTTCCCGATTGTAATCAAAAGAGAATGCTAGTTTAACGTTAATCGTTGTTGATTGCGATAGAATTACATTTTTTTAGAATAAAGTAATGAATTTTAATACTTTTTTAAATGCAAAAAAAAAAAATTTTGTTTGAATTTTTCTATACGTATAAGCAATAGTAGCAAATTTAAAATGTTATTGATGAACTGAAATTATAATTCTTATGGTCTAGAAGTTCCTTTCTTTCCAATAAAAAAAGTCAACAGAATTTAAAAAAAATATAAATAAATAATTATACATTAATTAACAAAAAAGAAAATGAAAAAAAGTAGTTTTATTAATTTTGAAAGGATTTGGGAATCTGGGACTATGAAAAGACCGGCAATATAATAAATTGAAATTATGTTAAAAAATTAAACGAAATTTAAGTAATAATGATCTATATTAATTATATTAAAAAAATGATAATTATTGTTAATTTATAACAATACATACTTTAACAATAGTTTATTTACTTTATAAAATATCATTTTGAACAAATTTTGATTTCAATTAAAAAAAAATATTTTTATATTATACATATATAATAATTTATCCCATCATTTTAGATTGGACTGGCATTATTGCCCAACCGTGGTTGAACTTTCAACGAATTTCCATACGTGACGACTAGAGCACAACTATAATCTATCTCTTTACGGAATCTTGGCCAAGGCACACAACTCACTGACTAACATGAAACGGTGAGACAGTGAGAGATAAATTTACTAGACTTGTAGAAAAATTCCCTTTTAGGAGGATGTAATACGCTGACAGTGGACCAAGATAAAT
Organism: Lycorma delicatula; assembly: GCF_047948215.1. NCBI lineage: Eukaryota > Metazoa > Arthropoda > Insecta > Hemiptera > Fulgoridae > Lycorma > Lycorma delicatula. The sequence continues at coordinate 161,278,182 of NC_134460.1, read as the reverse complement.
GAAGCATAATTATAGTAAAGTATAACATTTAATTCTTATCTACGATTCAGAAACTGGCGTCTTATAACTGACGCCGCTGTAATGATCTAAAAAATATTGTGTCAAAATAAAATATATATTTATAATATTTTTATCTATTTATAACAATTATCACACTGCAAAATCTTGGGAGAACTAAATTAATCAGAACAAATTCTAAAGACAATATATTTTGAATGATAAAAATCAATCTATTATCTAATGAAATATTTAGATTTAAAAATTTGAAAAAGTAAATAAAAAAGTTATATAAAATCTTAATTGTAATTAATAAGAGGACTGCTTATCGGTCTATTCGATCCTCCGGAGTGGACCACCATCCGAGTCCAAGTGGCATAGCCTCATCTTTCTTCTCCTCTAATATAGAGGACCCCCCAGGTACCATCAAGCTCAGAGGGTCCGGAGTCCCCGTGTAAAATCACCAAGCCCATCCTAGCAAGCGTGGACGAACGAAGGCTCCGCAGAGGGCTGTCCATCACTCCGTCACTGTCCGGTCCTATGCTTCTGTCCAAACCTAAGAAGTTCACGGTTTGAGGCATTAGCACAGGACCGGAGAGGGACGGGGTGACGGACAGTCCTCTGCGGAGCCTTCCTTCGTCCACGCTTGCGAGGAGAGGCATTGGTGATGATGCAAGGAGACTCTGGATCCCCTGAGCTCGATGGTACCTCTCAGGGCTGAGTATGCTTGGTTGCAGAGCCGGTCCCGGGAGGGGAGGAGAATCGGTGAGACAAAAGTTTTAGTCGGTAGGGTGCAGATTTATATTCGCTCTTAGTAACATCTAGCGAAACTTGTGCGAGTCCGACACTGCCTCATTTATGGGGCGTGCGTAAATGGCATTTACCTGATTCATTGTCTACAAAAAAAAACCATTATGAAGTGAAAAGATGAATCATACATAGAAACAAATTTAGAGTACGGGAATGTGATGTGATTTCTTTTTATTAAAGAATAATTCACCACAAAATCTCGAAACTTGTACCTGGGAATATAATATGGAAATTTTGTAGCGTATGAAAATGCCATGCTCGACCGGAATTCGAATCTGCGACCTCCAGAAAATTAATGATTACCGGATAATCGTAATCATTATCAAATTAAATGGATCTTCAATACCAAAAATCTTTATCTATTACAAAAATATGACAAATTTGGAAATTATATACCATAACGGGCAAGTATAAGAAAGTGCAAACTTACATTTTAAAATCGGTTTATGTATTCAGGAGTTAATAAGCACTTTAAGATATTAGAAACAAAAGTTATTTGATATTTTTTTAGATATTGAAATAAAGTCAAAATAGAAGGAAAGCTTTAAAAAATTTTTTGTGTGGTGGATCTCTTCCGAATTCACGTCGAAACGCACGTTGAACTAAAATTACGGATTTTAATTCAGGTATCAATAAAACACACTTTGCTTTGTCTTTATCCGATATATAGTAACTCACTAAACTCACCGCAACAACAATACAAGAACTGACGTTGTTGTTATAACTTCTGATAAACAAAATTTTGAGTTGGAGGCTTTCAGGGATACCAATATAACATCCATAAATTATCCTACAATCTTCCTATGAATTACTAAAACCACACCATTCTTTTATGATAACCCTGTATTTATAATTCTGGTTTCAATGGCATTAAAGCATCTGTTTTCCAGTAAGACACCATTATCTCCGGAACTTACGATACTGATATTTTCCAGTCTTCTACATTAATTGACGAAATTGCATCTAATGTAACGGTTCTCAGTTCTGTTAATCACTTGTGGAAAATACTGCGTTCTGGAATTTTTTTTAACTAGATTTCAAATAAATTCAATCGGGTTAAAATCTGGGTGGTAAGGTGGCAATCTAAGCGCTGTAATTTCTTTGTTATTTAGTATTTCATCTAATTCATATTGTGGTTATGGGCGGTGTAGTTTGAAAATTTATAAATTTTTTTTTTGTTAGATCTGGGTCGTAGTTAATTAAAATTTTTTTAGAGAAATTCTTGAATATATTTTTTCATGAATCGGATAACGGAGGTTTATTTTTGTTTATTATGGTAAGGTACGTCATCTATGACTAAATAACAATTTGTTGATGGTAAAGGCGGCTCAGGATTGATTCTCTAACGCTATCAGACATAGTTTTATGAAGAAATTATTCTACATTCCTTTCATTTTGAATCGAATGGATTGCAATTACCGCTTCACTTTTACGTTCTTTTTATTACCTGCAGTTGTTCGTGGATTATTTTTTGTTTTGAGGGTCATCTTCATCTGTATTGGATTCTTAATCATAAGGCAGTCAAAAACCATTTGTTCAGTAGACCAATAAAAATTACGTGTATGAATCCGTTTACTTGACTAACGTGGAAAGTTTGTTTAAACTTTCTTTTAAACCTGTATTTCAAAATATTCAAATTTTACAGCGATACAATGTGTTTAAACTGCGCCGCTCTGCATAAAATTATACATTTGAATAGAATTCAGCAGTTGATCGCGTGGTTGGTATTTGATGAACACGTAAATAATGACCTTGAAATTAGGCTTGATGACGCCATGCGGAGGAGTAAAGGTTAAGACTGCACCAGAATCCTTCATTTATATCTCCTTTTATAATTTGTTTTAATATCTAAGATAGCTCTGGAAAGTTTCAAAACAATCATCGAGTAAAATCCTTTATGTCATTTTTTCTTTACAATGTTAAAAATATCTCAACTATACTGCATATTTAAATTAATAATTCTAACAACTCTTTTTTTTAAAGAAAAGTATCTTAATCCTTAGAAGAGCTGGTAAAATATTTGTATTTTTAAGGCTTAAAAATGTAATTACATTACTAAGCGCAATTCTCTTTTCATTTTTTCTCTTCTTTGTTTTATAACTCTTTTTTTCCTTATAATATTTTGAGAATAATAAAGGAAAGGCTATTTTTTATAAAGATAAAATCGGATTTCTTAAGGCAAAATAAAACAAGGTAAGAAAGGATGAAAAAATTATACTTTTTTCTGTCGTTAAGTAAGAATATACGGAATATACGCTTACATATATTACACACACACACACACACACACACACACACACACACACACACACACACACACACACACACACACACACACACACACACACACACACACACACACACACACACACACACACACACACACACACACACACACACACACACACACACACACACACACACACACACACACACACACACACACACACACACACACACATATATATATATATATGGAAGTGATGTAAAAGAAAGATACTATGAAAAATTCTATTATTATTTATACCAGTGTTCTATTTCTTCAAGATAATCCTGATAAAAGATATACGTAGCCAAAAGCATTAAGCATTAAGCATAATATCTTTGTATTTGTTTAATAAGAGAACTACATTGTTTTATCTTTCCCATTAAAATAGTGGTTCTCAAATAGTATACTTCTATGCTACTGTTTGTATACAGATTCTGCTGTATATTGCACAGGAGACCTTGAAATTATGACATGTACTCAACTTTAGAGACTGTAAACTACAAATAAAACAACAAAACAGTAAAACCAAAAGAGTTTTTCCCGATAGAAAATTTTACTAAAACGTGTTCGTTCGTATTTTAATTAATAAAATATAAACAAATAATCGGCGACAACATTAACTAAGAAATTAATAACGTTAATGTAATCATTAAGAACTTACTGCAATCGTATCGTTTTTTTTCTGAAAAATAAAAATTATTTTTTTAAACTAAATAAATAAAAAAAAGAAGAAATTATTTTTATAAAAAATTCTATCATCTATCCTTTTCATAAGAGGATCACCTCTTTCTTTTTTTTTCTGTTCATTGTAAAATTCACTTGGAATAACCTCTAAGCCGGTTGCTCTTTTTATATACCTTCGGATATCGTTATTTCTGTATTCCTTAATTTACGTATTTCTTCTTTCCTGATTCTCCCAGACTTGCAATTTTACAACTTTACCTTACTTATTTCTGTCAGTTTCAGGGTTTTTTTTTTGTCGTATACATTCAATCCGTGTAATAACATAATACTCGTGTAGACAAAAATCCTGTAAATTCATTTCTTTACCCGTAAAAAAAAATCAATAATCCCACTAGTCTTTCTTTACTTAACCTTTCCTAAATATTTAATTAATCTATTTATCTTATAAAGTCTACTACGGAGTGGGATGGAAGATCCTTTACGCTCGTTATAAGATTATTTGGATAGGTGGATCCATGTTGAAAGCATAGCTGTAAGCGCCTCCACGTCCGGTTGTTCCGCATCCTCAACAGCATGTTAGGCGTGATCGTTTCAAATGGTGATCGAACAGCGCCTTGGAGCTGCTCGTTGTTTACGTGTTTGCGTTTTCGGATATCTTTTTTTTACAAAATCCCTGAGTGCGTTGTCAGTTGTTGTGAAGTCAGATCTTCTTGCCGGGCAAAACAGTGGAGTACGTACCTCTTCTGACCCGAATCCGATCTAGCGATTTGGAAAAAATTTCATCGAGACATCTGCGGAGATTCGAAGAAAAATGCGCTGGAGCATCGTCTTGCTGAAACGTAATGATGTCAGCGATCCCATTGCCGTTAATTCTATAAGCAACCACTCGTCGAACATTCTCAGATAATTGTGTTGATTAACTGCGCCATCAAAAAAATAAGGACTAATGACATGTTCAGATGGACTAATGAGATCCCATGCCAAGTAATAACATGTGACAGATGCTGTTCGATTTCATAAAAAAAAGTGATGATTGTCTTAGGCCCAGAAAAATAAACATTTCGATTACGAGAGTTTTGATAAATCACACGTTCTTCTGACAACATGACATTTTTTTATAGTTTGTTCTCGAAAAGCGTTCAATCAGTAACTAGCAAGTATAAACACGTTGATCAACGCCAGTTTACGAAGTATTTTTTTTAATTTTTCAAAAAATACATTAAACAGTACATTTCTGTGGCCGTAAGTTATTTCCTTATTAATATGGATCGGTTTATAGATATTTCTTCTTCAGAACCCGACATAATTAACAAAAAGATATAATATAGAAATTTAGTTACCCATCCGTATAATTTCAAAGTAATCTCTGCTTGCTACCTAATAAATCCGATTAAAATCAAAGTAAAAAAACGGCTGATACATTAAACAATACTCGCTTCTGATCTGTCAACGGTTGAAAATCTTCAACTTTTGTATTACGCGGTCTTTCCGGCCGCGTAATACAAAAGTTATAATACAGCCGTAGAAAAAAAATAAAAAATTACAAATTTTTATCTTTTATATATGGAAAATTTTTTTCATAAACATTTTAGTCGGATAGGGTAAATTTATAAACTTTTGCTTTTTGATTATTATTGTTATTATTATTGTTTTTACATTCTGGTACGAAGTAAAGGAATTATTGTGATCGCGAAAAATTTCGGTTTTAAGATTTCAACGGAAATATCTATTCTGACCATCCCTGAATACATTTTTACTAGTTTCGGAGTGACCTTTGTAAGTACGTGCGTATGTATCTCGTATAACTTAAAAACGATTAGCCATAGGATGTTGAAATTTTGGATTTAGGACTGTTGTAACATCTAGCACCTTCCCTTTTGATTGCAATCGACTGAACCAAAAGTGTCCAAAAAAACACAAAATCCAAAAAATTGGATTTTTTACTTTTTCTTAACTACAATAATAAGCTCTCATTTAGAGCTTTTCAACGACATATCATAAGTGGTAGTTATTTTCATCGGTTCCAGAATTATAGCCAAATAAAATATTAATTAATGAATTATTTGGATCTTACAAGAGGAAGGAAGGCACATCGGTTCAAATCCGATTTCATCTCCTTTTTTTTAAATTTAAATATACAGATTTATTAATAATTATTAATTTCTGATTGTAGAAACGTTTTTACAATAATAATAATTCAGTAATAACAATAAAAAAAAAATGAAGAAATATGAGAAGCTATTAGTGAAATAAAATTTTATGAAACTTTTAAAAATGTGTAATTAAATAGGCGTACAAGGAAATATGTGGTGTCCACATCAGATTTTTATTGATTAATTACTGTATAAATTTTATTGTTATAATTTTCAATACGAATTGGATTACACCATCTACTGTTAGCCAGCGCAAGTCTTAGCACTTTTGATGTAGTGTACTACTAAGTGCAGTTTAATAATAAATAAATTTCAGATTATAGAGCACAAAAAAATCTCAATTTTTATAATTTTATCGGATTATTGATCTAAAAATCCAGATATGACATTTTTTATTGTATTTACACAATATCTAATTCTCTGTTCTAAACTAATAATCTAATTCCAAATTCTAAGTTCGTAATATTATGACTTACATAATGAAATAAATCTGGTCGATGAAAATTTATAAATTCATTGATAATTACAATATAATAATAATTAGGCTTTGCAAATTGAAACAAACATGATGTTTAAATACGTATTATAAGAGGATATTATATTAAATAACAATAAAAGGTCAGTAAAACAATAACAATATGTTAATAAATGTTAACAAACAAAGCGGCAACCGCACTACGATGTAGATTCTGTTTGTGAATTTAGTTTTGTGATAGTGCATGTGCATAGTATTACTGGTAAATTACAAGATTAAATTGTAGAGCGGCTAAAGTCCTAGAGTATCAGACGGAATTGAATTCTATTTGACTGCTGATCAAAAGGGATAAAATGAGTTGCTTAATGTAACCCGTTGCGTTGCGATGCTCATGTATGTATTGCATGATGGAATATATTTGTGCGGGTGTGTTTGTAAAGTACTCGTGACAAAGCTTTGATGATAGAACGGTACCTTAGTAAATCAGTGATTTAATACAAATATTTGAAATTAAGCCGCATTCCAAGCCCCTTACTCTTCCTCGTTCTGTATTACCACCCGTACGCTACCGCCCTCCCTCGTAACTATTTCCCGTTCTTTCGCCATATAATTATTAGTTATTTTGTATTTATATCACATTGAATTTATATTATATATACATATATATATATCAATATTATATCATTATAACTAAATCATGGTTTTACCGTGTGTCGTATTAGTTGTAAATCGTTTTATAATTTAGAATCTACTGAAACAGATTTCCATGCGTGCTAATAATTACGAGTATTACCAAACAGAATTATGAATAATTTTACTATTATTAAATCATAAACATTCCGAGGTCGTGTTTTGTTTAGTATGCTCAAAACACACACCCCCCCGCGCGTTATTTTTAACTATCGGCCTATTAAACATTTTTTTCTGTTAATATATAAATTTCACTTGTTTATAAATTGAATAGCTTTTGTTACAACGTGTAATTTTAATTCTTTTGTAGACCAACAACGTCAAATGTTATTACAATATCTTTCATCAGCTGGAATTGCAGCCGATACTGAAAATCATGAATATTTTTATGTATAATAATAAATTTTTTTTTAATAATATTAAATTTATATATATACACGAGGTGTGTGAAAAAAGTAATGAGATTGGTAACACTGCGAACGATCTGGCAACGCTGTGTCTACCGGTCTGTGATAGACAGGTTTGTTCATCCCTTCTACATGCTCGGTACGAGTTTCAGCTCCGTTCAGCCAACACATTATTTTTGACAGCGTCATCAGTAAAGTTGTGTTTTTGTTGTGCGTTACGAAAATGGAGCATCGGAATTTAGAGCGACGTTATGCAATAAAGTTTTGTGTTAAACTTGGGGAATCCGCGAGTGTGATCTTTGAAAAGTTGAAACAGGCCTATGGAGAATATTGCTTATCAATAGCACAAGATTTCCGCTGGCACAAGTCATTTTTGGAAGGCCGAGAACACGTTGAAGATCAACCTCGCTCAGGGGACCTTCAACTTCAAAATCTGACGACAACTTTGAGCGTGTGAGGGTTCTTGTGAAATCAGACCGTGGTTTAACAATAAGCATGATGAGTGAACAGTTAAATTTAAACGCTTTCACCGTACATCGAATTTTAACAGACGATTTGGGCATTCGAAAGGTTTGTGCGTAATTGGTACCGAGAAACCTCACAACGGAACGGAACGACAATCGAAGAAACGTGTGCGTTGATTTTATTGAGAGGACTGACAACGACCAAATAGTTCTTCAATCGTGTGATAAATCCTGGATATTTGAGTACGATCCTGAAACAAAGCAAAGAGTGTCACACTCCGTCATCTCCTCGACCGAAAAAATGTCGAATGAGCAAATTAAAGAACAAAACCACGCTGATTTGCTTTTTTGACAGTAGGGGGTATCGTGCAAAAAGAATTTGTTCTTCCAGGACAAAGTATCACCTAAGTGTTTTACAACGGTTTCCTTGAAAGGCTCAGGAATAGAGTGATTCGCGTGAGAGTTGCAGACAAGTGGATGTTTCATCATGATAATGCCCCGTGTCACACGGCCATTTCTATCACGGAATTTTTGACCTCAAAACGCATTCCTACGGTTCCTCATCCCCCCTATTCACCTGATCTGAGTCCTTGTGACTTTTTCCTTTTTTCGAAATTGAAAGGTGTCTTAAAAGGACGTCATTTTGGAACTCTGGAGAACATTCAAAAGACTGTGACCGACCATTTAAAAGCCCTACCAGTTGAAGCCTTCCAGCGCTGCTACCAGGAGTGGGAACGACGACTCGTTCCCGGTGTATAGCTGCCCAAGGGAACTACTTTGAAGGGGATAATATTGTTGTTTGAAAAAAAATAAAAAGTCAGTCTCGTTACTTTTCTCACACACCTCGTATATATATATATATATATATATATATATATATATATATATATATACACTCACCCGAAGAATGACATTAAATATATTTCACATGTTTATAATAAAACTAATATCCAATATCCTGTGAAGTTAACTGCTGTTCAATACTGCAGTAAGTACAGATTTAAGTTGTTATTACAGTATTCTTTGTAATAATTTTGGTACTAATACATATGTATATTTCGCTTCTTTATAAAACTTAATTTTATATAAACAAATTCTATTTTTTTATTACGCATACACGAAACGTTTAGATATTGTACGTGTTTTAGATTTAAATCGTACATTGCCAAAAGTTCCCTGAATCCTTATATCTCGACTTACGGATGTAAAAAAAAAATAATTTAAAGCAAGTATAAATTTTTCGTTAAATAGAGATTAATTTGAACAAAGTATTTATTTTCACAACTATAGATTTTATTAAAAATATCCAGTTAAATGTTTTTAAATAAATTTCATTAATAAACATTACAAATGGAAAATAATGTTGCCTGAAAAAAAAAAAGTCAAACACTCTGTTGCGCTACGATTTATACATATAAAAAAAAAAAAATTAAATTCATTCATGCACTGAAAACACAAATATATCGTTTTGTTATAAAAAAATTTAATTATACTTTGGTCGCTTATACATAAAATTAATAACATGTTATATTTAATTGTCGTTGAATATTACAGTAGTCAAACCTGATATAAAAAAAAATAATAAATAGCAATCTGTCATGGATTTATACAAGTTTTTTTAAACATTATAAAATATGAGTTGTTTGAAAAGAACTCTTCAAAATATTCTGTATCGTGGTGTGTGAATATTGATTAAGACATAAAAATTCTCAGTTAGTTTTTGTAAGATAGAAATTCGAATATTTATTATATTTTTTAAAAGATTCTAAAGTTAAACTTTTCGAAAAGTTTATAACCAATGTCTATACAACTACAAGAACTGCGAATCCCAACAATTCGAATCTCAAGTATCTACCGTAACAAATGAGTTTGTAACGCAACACGATAAATACAATCGCAGTGAAGTATTAAAAAGTTAATATGCTGAATAAGTTTGACAACATACTCTGTACACCAGTCGTACAATATAGAAACATGATAAATTTTTACAACAGTTGCGTATAAAATTGACTACAACCTACCGGATATTATTGGTTGATGTTTTGAGATTTGTAATATAAAATCAACAGTTGTCGCGGGCGAAATTCAAAATTCAAAATACCAATTCGTTCGAATCCCCCGTTCTGACGATTCGACTTACAATCTACTGGATTTTATAAATTTCTTATTGAAGGATAATTTTCCACACAAAACCAATATATTCTGGTCTTTGACACAAATAAATGTAATAGAAAGGATTGCTAAGATACCCAGTTTTGTTACAAAGGATGTTCTCCATGTATTTAGATCTTATGTCGTGGCGCATCTGTTTTTGTTTCATTCGGCATCAAATTCATTACCTATGATGTGCTCTATTGCTAACTTTTGATATGGAACCGGTTTTTGTTGAATTTCAAAAACTGAACGTGAAATGACTCAGTCCGATTCTGGACGGCTATGTAAATAAGAATATTGAAGAGGACGAAATGATAAGGAAATTTTGCGATTCGACCAGTTGCGAATTTATATTAACGTTAGACCCTATAAGATATATGAATGAGGAAATCATAAGTTTTGAAATGTGTAAAAATAAAAATGAACAAATAATTTGTGTAGAATCGTATAATATTTTGATCGAAACGAATCTATTTGCAGTTCTATTGAAAGTTTTGTCAGTCAATCTTCCATTTCCGCGTAATGTTTTATTATCTCAGAGCTTTATACCGCTTTTCTGTTTACAAAGGTTTCGCAGATGAGCTCCCATTCTCTTCTGCACACCGTCAATGTACTTAGCCTAATCAATTACAATCGCAGGGCCAGCGAGACTATCTATGAATAACTCTGGCACACAGAATCATATACTTTAGAGTTACCACCTTCTAAATAGGTGAGGTATCTAAAACCACGCTTTCAAGACAAAATTATTAAATATTGCTATAGCTTCTTTGACCTCAATATCACCGCTTGATCCTTCGTAATTTAATTTACACTCATATTCATGTTTTTCCTTTTTATTTTCATCACCCTTTGTAAATACACATCCGTGACAATACTTGGATAAACAATGAACATCAATTATTTCCCCGGTTTCGACAGACGATGTGGTAACAAAACCATTCAGCGAAGAATACCCTACGTTTTGCCGCGTCCCATCGATGGCAATAGCAAGATCTCTTGAACCAGTTCAAGAGTGGTTTCAATTGTACAATCTTGAGGTACTTTTTCAATAGCAGACCGTATAATTTCAGTGAAAGCCTGAAACCGTAGGAAGTCTAAGGGTGTCAAGAAATGAACACACCAATCTATATCAGTTGTCCTTTACCAATTGAGCGAAGAGCGGAGACAAATTTCAAATTTACGTCATACCCATTATATACTTTTTCACTAATCATGAAAGAATTTTGGCCATTACAAAAACTAATGCAAATCCTTAACTTTATTTTACATTTTCACTAATTATGCCTGGGCCAGAGCAGCATTGTTTACGAATACAAAACGCAGAAAACATTGATGACAGAAAGTGTAAATTAACAACTGTGTACTGCCACAATTATTATAATTAGACTTACCAAAACCAAAAGTACTACTAAGTTTTCTAAAAGACGTCGATGTCTCAGAATCAGCGATACTACTTTTAGTTTCAGAGTCACTGTAACTAGCAGAAATATTTTTAGCCTGTTCATTCTTTCGATTAAAAGTATCTTGTGGTTTTAGTGTACTGGTTATTACCAATCGGTTCGTTTTTTGAATAATCCTGTTCATCGTGGCATGACGACGAACAACACTAACAAAAACACTCTGCCGGTAAGAGAAAAATTACGCTTAACTTGAAAAAGAAAAACAAGTACAAACAATAAAGTTACCCTACCATCCAAAGAACTACCATTCGCAGCTAATTAAATACAAAACTATTCATTACACGTTTACAGATAAAATACCCAAATATTATAAAAATAATGACAATAATAATTAAAAGATATATACATTATCTAATTTATATCCGCATGGAGAAATTTTTAAAAATAGTTTCTTTATGGAGATGATTATGAAATACATCAGTAAAATTTTTATTTTTTGCCGTAGAAACATGATTTTGGTAGCACTGGGAAGACGGAATTTCAGAGTATAATACAGAGTTAAAATGAAAAAAAATCGATATTTTTACTTCCTTGTACGAAGTAAAGTATTTCAACGGAAATATCGATTTTAACCATCCCTGAAACCATTTTGACTAGTTACGGCGTGACGTCTGTACGTACGTATGTATCTCGCATAACTGAAAAACTATTAACCGAAGGATGTTGAAATTTTGGATTTAGGGCTGTTGTAACAGTCTATTTGTGCACTTCTTTTGATTGCAATCGACTGGACCAAAAGTGTCCAAAAAAGCCCAAAATCAAAAAAAAGTACTTTGATCGCCAGAAATTCTGGTTTTCAGATTTCAACGGAGATATCCATTTTGACCACCTCTGAAGCTATTTTGATTAGTTTCGACGTGACGTCTGTACATACGTATGTATCTCACGTAACTCAAAAACGATTAGCCGTATAATGTTGAAATTATTTTTGAATTTAGGACTGTTGTAACATCTAGTTGTGCACATCCCGTTTTAATTGCAGTTGACTTGACCAAAAGAGCCCAAAATCCAAAAAGTTTGGATTTTTTCTTAACTGCAGTAATAAGTCCTCATTGAGAGCTTTTCAACGATATATAACAAGTGGTACTTATTTTCATTAGTTCCAGAGTTATAGCCAAATACAATTTTAATTAATGAAATATTTGGATCTAAGAAGGAGAAGGCACATCGGTTCGAATGTGACTTCATCTTCTTTTTTTTAAATTTAAATATATCAATTTATTAATCATTATTAACCTCTGATTGTAAAAAAAATTACAATAAATAATAATTTAATAAGAAAAAAAAATGTAATAAAAGGTATATGTAATTTAATAGGGTACAAGGAAGTCATGTTGTGTCCACATGAAATTTTTTTCTTTTTTTGGTATAATTCTGTAGTATCTGTAGTATGTTGTTTTTCTGTAGTATCGGGGAATGGTAGAAATTTCATGTAATATAATTTTAATGACACTGAAGATGAGTTACGTACCATATATCTTGTTTTGATCTAAGTAATAACTATTATTCTATTGTTTACGCATTATGTTTCATGTACTACTATTTTGTTGCAGTTGATTGATAATAAGTAGTTACATTATCTTTTTACATTGCGTGTAGTACATTACTTATCACTATTACTTTGTATTTCGATGTATTGTATTATGATGTATTAATTGTAGTATCCTTACTGAGGAAGTAACTGTTTTTGCTATATTAATATGATTATGTATTATTAATTCTTAATGTGCCGCATATTGTACTTTATATTTGTTGTATTTCTATATTGTGCATTGAATTTTATGCACATAAAATATACGAACTGAATATTTATGTATTTATTGAATATATTATGTATTTTGATGTATTGTATCGCTGTATCCTTATTGACGAAGTAATTGTTTTTGCTTAATTAATATGATTGTGCATTATTAACTCTTAACGTACATAATATTGTATTTGTACTAGCTGTATTTGTGTTTTTACAATGTGCATTGATATAATGTATCATTATTACTTTGTATTTCGATGTATTGTAATACGATGTATTAATTGTAGTAGTTGAAGAAGTATTTGTCTTTTGCGTTATCAGTAGGATTGCATATTAATTCCTAACGCGCCTTATATTGTATATTGTATTTGCTGTTTTATTGTATATGTATTGTGTACACTATTGTAGTATGAATGCGGTGCTCGACTGTGTGTGGGCGACTCGTACCTTCCTGATGAAATGCAACGTTAGCTGTTCCAGGAAGGGTGGGCAGCCAGGGGTGGAGGTTTAGTCGATAGTGCACAGGTATACATACATACCTAATAACACCTTGAGGAACCTGATAGCGACCCTGACACTGCCACTCTGACACTGCCTCGGCCTCTGTAAAATGGAGGCAAGAAACTTAAAAAGAAAAACAAATTTTCTAGATTTTTTACCAATTTATATACTTCTCTCTTATAGCTGTAGCAGCACATATCGCTATATCCGGGAAAGTAAAATTAACTTAAATCTATTTTATTGACTGAAATCCTTTTGTTTAGCCGCACAGTTAAATTTGGGTCACCTGGTATTATGGACGTTATAGTTGTGAATTTACTATATTGTAATACTGAACAATACGATAGGACAAACATGGAGGAATGCAACACGTGCTAGAATAATAACGTTTAGACCCGAACGGGATAAACGAGTGAATATTTGCGATTTGAGAGATTCAACCGAGCAGTGGTTAAACGGCAATCCTGCTGCTTGGCAAAGATAAGACAATATTGCCGTATAACGGTAAAGACAGTCACCATTACAAATCGACCATCCATTCGGTATAATATTCAGTACTCGTTGGAACATTCATTAGACCGAACGACACTAGCAATTCTGTAGTTTATATCCCCCGTTGTAATACTGTCAAATATCGAGGCGATTTCTATAGAATACAGAATAAAGGAGGAGTTGTATATACAATACTTATCTAACTGGAACAAACTATCACCGGTTATTTCTAGTGACGTATAGCTCTTTAATGATCGATGTAAATGTAAGTAAATTATTCTAAAATACGACCGTACAAACCTTTAAGCGTATATAAAATTAAATTAACATTTTCATACGGCATTATTCTGGATTATTTTTACAAAACAAATCGAATGCATTAGTTTAATGCGGCATATATCAAGTAATCTTTCTTTAGAACGAATAAATAGATTGAACAGAAATTTAAGAGTTTAGTTACGATCATGGAGAAATAAAAAATTATTAAACTTGACATTCCTGCTGTTTTTTTTTAAAACAGGAATTAAACAATTATCAGGAAAGCCAAAAAAAGTAAACAACATTATTTAAACTTCCAGGACTTTTTGTAGAGATAAATATTTAATCATCTAAAATCTCGTTTTAAATAACACTAAACAGTGTTAAAAATATAAAAACATCCCAATAAATTCCAGTATTGTCATCCGGATCATAAAAACAAAATTTAACGGAATCTAACCTCCTAACATTCAAGATAATATGATTTTACGTCGTAACGTTCCTGAGATATAAAACCGAACCGAGGTAGTCATAACAACATACAGAAACTTAAATAAATGTTTTATGTTATGCTTCTTCAAGTCGATTAAAGTTTTACTTAAGTTAAAACATCCTGACCCTGTAGGGGAAGACGTCCACCATATGACAGTTGCGGTCGCTACCCCACCCTCTCCATCCGTAGCCTTTATGGGCTTTACATGAGATTATTTTCAAAATCTTGACAAAAGGCATCTCTCAGTCTTGTTCTTGCCTCAGTCAGGATGTCACCGATGCGAATGCCACATGGAACATTCCAATCGGCGTATAACTATCCTTAAGAAATAATAAAACTAAAAACAAAACACATCTTACGTTTGTTTCAAACAAGACTGAGTAAACAAATTCAGGAAAGAAACTGAAATCGAATAGTAATTTTAATTTTAAAATTAAATCGCATTTATAAAATCAACATATATAAAATAAAACTATTTTTACAGATAAATAAATAATTCTGTTATATTCTATAATATAATAATCTATTTTAACCAAATAAATAAATCTTTATTCTGATCGAAATATAATAAAAGATTATATAGATTTCGTCAACATAAGATAGATTGTAAATATAAAAGCAAATTGCAAGATAAAATAATTCAAAGAATAGTAAGAACTTTAAACGAATTCGATATTTTACTTAATAAGAAATTTATAAGCGATATTTTGTTTTTTCGAAAAAGCCTCCACTTCCACCCCCGAAGTCCGATTTTGCCCAATAACGAATTCGACCTAGATTTTGGGTCGTTATATTTTATGTATCAATTTGAAAGTGATTGGCACAAAATTACGGCAATTATCGTGTCACAAGAAAGAGAAATATATATATATATAAACTTTTGAACTGGCGGTGGGTTTGGAATCTGGGGTTGGGAAACGCGAAGAAATGTTGAAATTTTCCGTAACTCGAATCTTGGTACCCATTACAATAGATAGATTTCTTATGAAATCTACCTAATACATTAGATTATCCAAAAATATAATGAAATAAACTATTTTGTAATTTGTGGGGGGGGGGGGGGGTTACCCATTTACAACCCCTTAAAATTGGATAACTAATTCGGTTTGAAAAATATATGTTTTACATTAAAATAAAAATAATTTATTTTTAATTATAAAAGTAAACTAATGTTGAATAAAAGTCCATTTAAATCCACTACCTCGTTTGTATTATACATCGGACCTTTAATTATTAAATATCACGTTATTATTTTCAAGTCATTTAAATATAAAGTGTTGATATTAAAGTGTAAGCCGCTCTATCCTACTAATATTGTATTATAATATAATATTAAATTACAACTTGTTTTCATGTTATACTCTAATATAAGCGTGTATTATTCGTATTTTTTTATAAATTTTGTTTTTATAAGATAGGCATTTTTAATATTATTACGTTCTGTTGAACGGAATGTTTTATCTCTTTAATTTTTAAATAAATAATTTAATTTTTAAATAGCAAATGTAATAATATTTTTTATTACTTTAGACCAAAACACTCATTTATAATTTATTTTGTAATATGTCGACATTAAAATATAAACAACAACAAATATATATATATACACATGTAACATTTTACTTCAGGGTATGAAGATGATATTTATGAATCTAAATGCAGTATAGTCTTGTACAGCCTCAGGTTGACATCCCTGAGATGTGTGGTTAATTGAATCCCAACCATCAAAGAACACTGGTATCCACTAATTAGTATTCAAATCTGTAAAAATGTTATTCTTGCCTTTGCTAGCACTTCAACATGAGAACTCTCGACTTCGAAATCAGCTGATTTGCGATGACGAGTTAACCTCTAGACCAATCCGGTGGGTTTACCAAGCCTGCTAATCTTCAAGATCTGCGAAATCGAATTGTTACAACAGTGAATTCAATAACCAGGAACCAATTACCAATAAAAATAATTTGAGACCGATTAAAATAATTATCTGTTATTTATAAATCTCTATTTTTACATCCTTGTACGAAAGTACAGCAAGTATTGTATCGCAAAAAAATTTGGTTTTCAGATTTCAACGGAAATATCCATTTTCACCATCCCTGAATCCATTTTGACTATTTTTGGCGCGACGTCTGTACGTACGTATGTGCGTATGTATCCTGCATAACTCAAAAACTATTCGGCGTAATTTTAAAATTTTGGATATAGGAATGTTTAACATCTAATTATGCACCTCTCATTTTGATTGCAATCGACTTGACCAAAATGTCAAAAAAAGCCCAAAATCCAAAATATTAGGATTTTGGAGTTTTTTTTTAACCGCATTAATAAGCCCCCATTTAGAGCTTTTTAACGATATTATGATAAGTGGTACTTATTTTCATCGGTTCCAGAGTTAGAGCCAAATAAAATTTTAATCAATGAAATATTTGGCTCTTAAAAGGGGAAGGTACATCGGTTCGAATCCGACTTCATTTCCTTTTTTTTTTTTAAAATGAAAAGTACATAAAATTTTATTTCACTAATAATTTTTGATTTTGTTCATATTTTTTTATTGTTATTATTGAATTATTATTTATTGTAATTTTTTTTTATAATCAGATGTAAAGTATTAATAAATCAATATAATTAAATTAAAAAAAAAAAATTGAAAATGATTTCATCGGTGCTAAGGAGGGGATAAAAAATTTTCACCTTATATGAAAAACTTTAAATTGAAACAATACGACAATTATTTTTGTTCTCAGGACATGAATTATCAAAAGCATCAATAATTAAGAATACACATTTTTTCAGATTTTCCTACGCCACAACTTCTTTAATTAAATTAATATTCAAATGATATTTAGTAAGTTGTAATGATTTGAAAGCCGACAAGCCACCATTTTGAAGTTTTGAAACTTAAATTTGCAGTTTTAATTTGTGTATAAAAATTCTGAGATTCAATTGTTAGAGAAAATTGCCTTATTTTTGCATGAAAATTACTTTCAAGAGTCTAATAACATATTTTTTAAATATTTCGGAATAATTTTATAAGTTTGAAAGGTTAAAAGAGCAAGCGGCTATGATTAAATAAGGGCTCATAAAAAAAAAAAACTCGAGTAATAAAAATAGCATATTATCTGGTCCAAGATCATTCGACATCGATTGGTAAACGAAGGAAATTTGCTTTCACGGCTGAATAAAGGAGATAACAATTTAAATACAAAGGCTTTAATTTTATTTAAAGTATAAAATTCTATTGGATTCGTATATTAAGAAACAGCAGCAGTACACTTTTAAATTTCAAATAAACGAAAAACATAAAAATAGCTTTGTTTTTCCAATTATAAAATTATATAAAGCAAACAGAGGAAAATACTGTAAAAATAAATCTGAAAATATGTTACACTATTTATTCCCAGAGGCAAATGGAACGATTATTTGAAATGAAATAGGCTACACGCGTTTTAATAAACGAATATTTCAAAGAAATTGTATTATGTATTAAATTAATTTCATTTTTGTGAAAGTTTGTTTATTTATTCACAAAGTTAAATTAGAAAAAAAAAAACATAATATTGAGTTTGTACACGGTTAAATGTGAATTGAAAGTAGTTTTTTTGTACATATATTTTTTCACGAAAAAACTGATAAAAAATTAACTTACGTGTAATATTTTTACTTCAGTTAAAAATATGAATTGATTTTCTTAAAACTTTTAAAGAAATTTTTTGATTATTAAAAAAAAAAATTTATACAGGTGTTTTAAAACTGGCTTTAGGATTCTGTTTGAGTATAAAATCCAAACTTTACAAAAATTTTGGATTTCTTTATTTAAAATTAAAGCAATATTGATTAAAACTAGACCTGAAAGATCATATCTTTTAAAGTCCTCCTCGGCTACGTTGGCAGGCCATCGATACGAACATTGAAATTTCGTAGGATATTAACGAGCATGGGAGCCTCAATCTCCCTTACCGGGGCTCGGATGTTACCTTTTAGGGTTGGAATGTTTGCTAGATTATAAGTATAACTTATAAATTTTACTTTTCAAATAACAACGAAGAGAAAAACGCCTAAAGAGGTCAGGTCGTAAGATCTTGGCTGCCAAATCGCATCACTATTCCGTGATATAACACATCCAGGGAATCTCGTGCGCAGTACAGTGATGTTGTTCTCGTATTTTGTAACATATAGCGCCAGGTTGTTGAAAATAAAGATGATTAGTTTTAATTTTATTTAAATAAGTCTGTTAGTATCTCATTATAAAGTTCTGCATTCACCGTAACAGTATTACCTTGACTGTCTTCCAAGAAAGTGGGCCGATGATTCTTCCGAAACATAAACCGTACATTTTTGCGCAAAACGTGACCCTTCATTAATCATTCTAGGGTTTTATTCTCCCCAAATTCGACAGTTTTGTTCGTTAACTCTACCGTTTAACGAGAAATGAGCCTCATCGCTAACGGTGATTTTATGTGTAAAAAGTGGATCTGCGCCTTCAACTCTTGAGTCAGCTAAACTTTGTACGAGTGTAAATGCAAGTTGTTATGTAAGATTTTCCATAAACTGGTTCGAGGAAATTGATTTTGACGATTCATTTGCGAAACTTTCTCGTACAAGAATAATGTTTTCAGCCAAACGTACAGTTTTTGGCCTCCCTGAATGGTATAATATGAACAGACCCAATATTTTCAGTTTTTCCACTAAATCTCAAATCGCTTGTTCCGAAGGACGATCTAAAGCTCCGAAAATGTTATTAATTTTACGATAAGTTTTTTTTATGGACTGACCATTTTCATAATAGGATTTTATGATTTCAAGACGCTGTTCTTACGAAAGCGGGGCCACGGTTAGATATTTACACTTCTCAATTTGGGGAATATAAAGGTTTACCAGAAAAAAGAAAATGATTTGTTGTTATAGTCATTTAAAATCCTAAAGCCATTGTTGGAATACCCATTATATCCATAAGACAAAGAACCTATAGGGTTGAGTAGACATTTTTTTTAGGCTCGCTTCAATCGCAGATAAGTAGGAATTTAGAGGAAATATATAGTATTTTTTTGTTAAAGAATGAAATATTCTTGAAATGTAAAATTAATATGTTTTTAAAAAGAATCTAACCAAAAAATACAGTTACGAATTGTATTCCAGAAAATATTGCAAAGGTCGCTTTAACCCGAAAAAGTAATTAGGTAAGCTGATAAAATTCGAAATTGAAATGTTTTACGACAAACATATTAAAATAGCATAAAAGGATAAGGTCGGTAAATTGTGTGTTTATTAAGGCGTACAGGTTTACTAATTTTAATAGTAGAATAAGATTAGAAGGTAAATACAACGAAGGAAGACAAAGTTTAGAATGTATAAAATATAATAATCAAGAGACATAATATATTTTGGTACAGAAGAAAAAAAAATTGAGAACGCATCGAATCGATCAAGGGGATGAAAAATAAACTCGGTGCTCATATCCAATTATATTTTCATATTTTGTATCTCCTTGTTAAGTGTAGTACATATTTTTTGATTTCGTAAGAAATAGAGAAACCAATATCTTGCCCGTGCTTGTAAGTACAAATTTATAAAATGAAGTGTTACTAATGGCCTTTTGCCGCTCTACAGCGTTATAATTACAAAGTAATGTTATTTATCAAAAAAAAAAACAAAAAAAAAAACGGATAACATCTATTCCATTTACAACATCTCCCAGCCAAACCCCTTATTTTTCTCTTTACTTCCTATCACAGGTATGGTTTTTGCTTGGCATTTCTCCCGCCACCTCCCCGTTCGGTCGCCCTAAAGCATAAGACCGAATGTCTATGCCACAAACGACTACTGAGCCTCGAAACAGTTTAGCGACCTGTGTCCTAAATAGCTTTTAGATCTTACCTAACAGCGCAAGCGGACTAAGCGCGGTGCCATACACCACCGGTTATGTGTCACAACCGCTTACTTGTCATATATTTACTAAAATGGGTAGGCGCACCCCGTCAACTGCTAAATATATATATAACACTCGTAAATTAAAATTTACTTCGTCTAGACAGCGATTCGCTGCCACGCCTAGGTCGCTGAATGCCAGCAAGTACCTGTCCACCAAATTAAAGCGCTTGGAGCCTTAATTGGCTGGTGGTCAGCCATATATCTCTAGGTTAGCTTCCGACAGCAGTGCGGTAGTAGTCTTTCCCTTAAGTAACCTATTGATGTCGGTTAACATAGCAACCGCATTAAGGAACTTCCACACGATCCGACAGTGCAGCTCTCGCCACACTGACTCTCCGCTTGTAAGTGGCCAATTCTCCCCTTGACCTGTAAGTCCCAGGGTGGCCCGATCTGCAGCCCACCCAAGGCAGTCAAACATCAGCTGTTAATTTGGCTGCATCTCCCCGCAGACGCACAGGTCATCAACTGTCAGGCTGAACCGAAACAGATATTGGTTCAAGTTAGCGTGATTGGTGAGCATCTGGGCATCCGTTGCCCTTAAAAACGATCCCCTCAAATCCTGTATAAACTTATACAAGAATCTTCCCTTAGTCGTGATGTCCCATTTCAGCTGCCGTGCTTCCATCGCGAGGCTCTGCAGCCTCTTCCGCACTCGGGAGACGGGCTACTGATCGCAGGTAAAATTCCTATCAAAGGTAAAATTCGTGCTCAAAATCTATCTCCAGTCCGTCCAGACGTTCTACTGGATGGATTGATTTTTTTTGTTGTGCTCGAGATGGCCCGCAGATATGTCATCAAACATCGACAAACCTTCAAAGTGATTTTCCTGGGAGTAATAATTTCGAAAAGTATCTGAACTAAAAAATAAATGAGTAATTCTCAGAGGAGACTCAAGTTTCGTGACGCTTGATGACAACATATCTTTGGGTCAATCCGAGTACAATAAAAAAATAATCAGCCCGATCCCTTCAGTAGAACGCCCAGACCGACGGGAAATAGGTTTTCAGCACAATTCTTTAAATATATAATAAAGAAAAGAACTGCGAAAGAAATTAAAATTTAAGTAGTTGTGGCAGATCTAAGAATATAAAAGCTTCGATTCGAACAATTAATTTTAACAATTAATAATATTAAGTTATTTAATTAAAGAAGGAGTGGGAATTACAGTACTACATTAAACAATACTAAAACTTTATATTCGGTAAAATTTGTATTTTGCATACTGTACCCGAAATCGATAGCGCTCGTATGCGAGTGTTAAAATTATTATATTCCTGTGGTTAATCAAAATAATACTACTTTAATTAACAAGATATTTATTTAGTCGCTAAGTTTTACATGAATAAAGAGGAGGAGGTATAAATACTAAAATAGATGCAAAGGACAGATAAAACGGAGATACAGCGACAGGATTCTGGGTTCATTATGCAAACGCAAAACATATCCACGGTGGTCGGTGGTAGGAACGGCAAAATAGAGAATATAGCCCTCCCGTCCGTATAAGTAGAACATCGTCCCCTTCTCTACGGTATCACGATATCGGATGATAACACGATGAGGGAGGGGTAACGGACGAGACCGCTGATAACAACCCGTTCACTATCATTCTATCTCTCTCTTGTCCCGACAACAACAAACAAGAATTACTCGTACCGCAAGTAACTCGACTTATATCCCCTTTCCTCACCACCACGCCGGTTAAGTTTCTACAGATTTTAACAACGTAACGAAACAAAAACCAACCATCCTCCGGGCCCGGCATCTCAGAGAATACTATACTATACGTTTTATTACATCATATATTTTATTTCGTCTGTAACCCGTATTATAAGAAAACACATTTTCTTTTAACTGGCGAACACACATTGATTTAAGAAGACTACATCCTTCATTCTGATTTTATTATACCGAATCTCAAAAAAACCTAGCGACGATGTTATTGAATTCTCCTAGTATTTGTGTAGAGATAAAGATTAAACCTCTTCTACATGATATAACAGAAAATTATCATTACTATTAGGGCGTTATTTATTTACCGATCTTTTTGTGAAAAGAAAATAACCGATAAAGAATTCCACAATGACTTGTTAAATTAATAAAAAAATAACGATTATTTAAAACGGTGAAAAATAAATATTACCTCTTAATGTTATCATAATGTAATTAAAACTGATCAAATGATAATAAAATGGTCGGTTGAAAAAGCAGTTGTTAGTTGCAGAAAAGCTAATCCTCCGACCTTTTTTCTTCCGAGAATCACTGTTCAGGTATTACTTCACAGGATGATATATATGAGTGTAAATGAAGCGTAGTCTTGTACAGTCTCGGTTCCACCGTTCCCGAGATGTGTGGTTAACTGAAACCCAACCACCGAAGAACACCGGTATCCACGATTTAGTGTTCAAATCCGTATAAAAGTTATTGCCTTTACTAGGACTGGAACTCTCGACTTCCAAATCAGCTGATTTGGGAAGACGCTATCACCACTACGCCAACCTGGTGGGTTAAATACTCCAACCACTAGTTACTTATTTCCATGATCGTACTTTTAACTTTAGATACGGTAAAATATTCGTCTGACGGTAAGGTCGATGATCTTAAAGGACCGATTGTTAATAATAATTTATGTCGAAGGATAAACGGGTATTTTCCAAGCACGATTTTAACTCGGAAAGCCGAGTTCAAGTAGTGACGACTATCATATGGCATGAACGTAAACGCTTTTTTGAAACTGGTACCTGGTAAATTGTTACGCAAAGTTCCCTCAAATGTTAGCGGTAGTTTTCCATAATGTTTCATATCAATCGGTAAAGCTCCTAAATTTAACCCCCTCCCAAAAAAAACGATACTGTCTGGAAATGATACTGGCTAAAAACGATACGACTGACTGGAAAAGATCCGTATTTCATATACTTCATCCGTGCTACAAATCAAAGTTATATGGATTAATTAAATTAAAAGAACGTATCACGTCCATGAAGTTATACTCCCTGATTGTGACTCGGTAATGCGGTGCGAGACTCAATAATGGGACCGGGTGGGAGAGCGAGGTTTGTCCCCGACTCCAGAGCGGACCGGAATGAGTTTACGTTCCCCTTGGTAGGGCGACCTAATTTGGTCGACTTATTTGGGTGTAGGTCTGAATTTCTATGTTGTGTAAAACATAATTTCGATTGGTACGAGTGCAGCACTGATTTAACTTACAATTCGTTCGTTTTCTGAGGCGTTCACTGTAACTAACGGTGTTGTCAAATTTAGACTAGGCGCGGTGTCCGCGCTTCCGCGGTTTCGGTTAGTTAGTTTAAAGGAATCATTTTAGGTCGGATGTAAAGATGTCTGTTTGAGGCCTACGTGAAGGTAAAAATTTGATTCGTATTTTACCGATGCAAATGTCTGCCGAGGCATTTACACCGGTGGCATCCCGATCGAGGCCAGGCTGATGGCTGTAAAATGTAATCTGTTAGAGGGTAAAGACGACTTCCGGTAAAGCCCCTCAGGGATCGGAACGGAGAGAATGTTGTGGCGACCGGTAACGTCACAAGGTGAGTGTCTTCCCCTACGCGGTTGCGATGATGAACTTATAGATGGATATCGGGTTTTTAGATTTCCTTTCTTACCGTCATGATTTGAATCAAAATAAATTGATACGGTGAAGTGTGAAATGTATTACAGCTAATCATAACACAACATTGTAGATGTCAGATATTTACAAATTAACTAAGAAAAAATTTTATAAATTTGAACAGAAGTTTAAAAATCATCCTGCGAAAAAAAAGGCGAAAAAATGAAGCCGATTATCTACAGCATCTGCCACACGTGCAATATTATTGACCAACCCACACCGTACAATATATTTGAAATTGAATATTTACGCAATATTTCTGTCCAAGTAGTTTTAAAAGATTGCGCGACTCGCTCAAACAATTTTATTTTTCAATCTGCGATAGTCTTTTAGTAGAGCACTCCTGAAGTACCGATACATAGAAACGTTTAGCTATTTTCTTGATAATGCTTACTACAAATTACTCCAAACCAAAAAACAAAAAAAGATTGTAAAAAGTTAGTTTAGTTTTGTTAGATTTTTGTTTTTGTTTGACGCAAAGAAAACCGAAGTGCATATACTGATACGCACCTTTTAAGAGAACTAAAAGAAAAATTATGAAGATGATTACAAGTACTACTTGATAATAGACGATGGAATGTTCAAATTTTTCAGAATCGTGGGGTCTATCGTAAAGAAAAAGGATACTGTAATAAGAAAACCAATAATTGTAAGAATGAGACTTATTGTTAACCTAAAGTTTCTATCTACAGGTAAAGAGATATTTTAAACAATATCGGTTTTCTATGAGAATTTCCCAACAGCGTATTTCAGTTATTGTTCAGAAATGAATGTGAAGCAATGATAAAATCGTTGAAGAAATACGAGTATGTTAAGGTAGGTTCAGAATTATTAATATTATAATTATATTGTTGCTAATATATTAAATAAAATAATTAAAAATTATTACTGATTACTACTAATTATTATTATTATTAATCAGTACTAATTATTATTTAGTTTTAATTATTGTTAATTACTGAAAAAATTATAAAACTAATCCAAAAAAAAAAACTGGCGTCCAATGTAGTACCAATGCCAATCCAGTAACATGTAATTTAATGACGTTTCTGTAGCTTATGGAAATTTTTAATTTGAAGATATTGTTTTTTTTTTTTTGTAAACAGTATATTAAGTATCGCAATATGCAAAATGAAAAAACTTTTCCAAATACTGAGATAAAATTATTTTTATTTCTTAAAAGAAGCAAAACAAACTTTATATGTTTACATTTTATAACAGACTTTTATGTCAATTGACAATATAGTATTGTAAAAACAAAAATCTTATGTGGACACCACACGACTTCCTTTACGCCTATTAAATTACATATTCATATTTTTTTCTGCACTTCATTTAACTTATTTCATTTGAAAGTGAGATACGATTCTCCAATTCTTTAATAAAGTGAACAGTTATACAATTGCTGAAATATTATGGCTGCCTGCGATTTATGGCTCTTTCCTAAGCTTCCTATTTTGTTTAAAGTAAAGAGACTTCCACACAGAGAAGAGATTAAAAGAAAAGCAACAAGAGGACTTGTGGTGCTCGCAAAAAATGCTTCCAGCAATTGAAGCATCACTGGGATAAGTGTGATGCCATCAGAAGAGGGCTACATTGAACCGGACAATCCATATTTTTTTTTATTTTTGGTAAAAAAAAAAAAATACTATTACGAGTTTATTTTTAACAGGAAAAACTATTTGACCAACATTTTAATACTTCAGACAAACGATACATGATGAAATTTCAAAATACCATAATTTTTCATATTCTCGTAAAATCAGGGACTAAAATGAAATTAACCAGGCATTATTTCAGTTATTAAACGTACCTGAAAAATGTTATTTTGGGGGTAATTGAACTCGTTCTAGAGAATGAACTATTTATAAAAAATGACCGTTTAAATCAATCTCATTTAAATGGAGACAAATGTAGAGAAATAATTCGGAAACAGTATCTTTGGGTGTATTCTATAATTACAATAAAGAAATTAATTCAGAACAAATCTATTTTCTGACCATTAGCATAATTATAAATTTTAACACTTACTAAAATATTTTCAACTTTATAATTATAATTATTATTTTATTAGTTAATGGTATAATGTGTACGTTTTTTAAAAATATTTTACAATATGTAGTGCGATGATAATCGTTATGCAAGATAGAAATAAGCTAATATTCAGACAATTTTAATTACAATTTTCTATACTCTTGGTAACAATTCTTGACTCTGACCCCGGTGTAATGTACGTAGTGCAAAATTAAGTGTCGATTATTAAATTTTCATTAAAATGGATTTTCATTAAATTGTTTAACGAAATATTTTAATTTATTTCTGCACGAGAGAATAATTCCTTTCAAATTATGGTAACGGATTAATATTATCGTTATTGCAAAAATATATACTTTACTATCAAATTTTTTTTAATCTAAACACAAATAAATATTAGTATCCGAACTAATATAAATTAAAATAAAATGAATCATGGTAACGTAATAATAAATTTAAAAGTATAATTTTATCAATTATATCGGTGTTTAAAAAAAAACCGGTTCAATCAATTTATATTTATTTATTTTATTTTTATTTAACCGAAAAAAAAACTAGGATGTAGATTACAACACACAAAAAAGTTATAAAAAAAAAAGGGTATTAAAAAAGGGTAACTCAAATTTAATTTCAAATGCAAATTTAAAAAATAAAAATTCTTTTCAATTAAAAAATAAAAATACCTTTTGGCAGACCGGAAGTCGGAGGTAGATTTCACCGGTGATAAGTACGGAATAAAGGCGAGTGGTAGCGTCTCAGCCTTTCATCTGGAAGTCCCGGGTTCGAATCCCGGTCAGACATGGCATTTTCACACACTACAAAAATTGTCATTCATCTCATCCTCTGAAAAAATACCCAGCGGTGTACACGAAGGTTAAAAAAAGTAGGGAATAAAAAAGATTTCCACCCTAAAGTTAAGAAAAATTTAATCGACACGACAATGGTTGCGTGTGAAAAGAAAAGCTTCACGTGTTTAGCGTATGACAAGCCCCATCTTCTTGCAATTCCAGCAATATTTTGGTCATCCCTTATCATAAGGGTTGGTCATATGAAAAATTGTTTAAGTTAAAAGTTTTACTGACCACCACTTTTAACCGTTTCGATATTGTGCCTATTAAGGAAGGTATGATTCTTTTTTATCTTTGAAATCCCATTTTTTCAACCCCCTGGGCCAATGATTGGTGGTATCAAAAAAAATTATTAAGAAGACGTTAACCCTTATCGAAAGAATAGTAACAACTTTAACGAATTTGATATTTTACTTAAAAGTTATTGCGATATTCTGTCTTTTCGAAAATGCTCCCACATTTCCAGCTCCATGGTCTAATTTTGGTCGTTAACAAACACGACCATTATTTTTTGACGAGTTACTTTTAAGGAACAATTTGAAAGTAACTGGCGCAAAATTAAGGCAGTTATCGTGTCCACTATAAAGTGAAATATATATTTTATATATGTATATATATATATATATATATAAAAAACTTTTGAGCTGGCGGTGGTTTTGAAGTCTGGGGAATGTGAAACGCGAAGATATGTAGAAATTTTAATAAGTCGGATCATGGTACCCGATACAATAGGTAGCTTTCTTGTAAAATCTACCTAAAAATTTATCCTTTTGCAATCTTTATAACAGTTTTATAATACTTACATTTTATAAATCATTAGGTCATTATATCCTATGACAACTTCTTTCGTAAAGAGTTTTATGATGCGATAGTATAAATCAACCAGGATCAAACAAATTAATAAATAAATACATTACAAATTGTACCTACCACGTCAAGGCAATAAACAATTACATTAGCTCTAGTATTAGACTACTAGAATAAAGGCGGCCAATGGCCCGCCGCGTGAAAAAAAAAAACATATAAATACGTTAAAGAAATAAACGTCAATTTTTTTACCTTATGGGAGTTAGATGCTAACATTAAATTACATAAAATAAGACCGGTTAATTGAGAAGTTTTATTTTATATATTGTGAAAGATTTATCAAAAAAGTGTATAACTATTTATTGTATACAGATCTGAAAATTGACTAAACAGAAAGGGATATTAAAAAAAAAAAATATCGCCGTATATGAACATAGCCTGCTTCACACAGCAGGCTAAAAAATAATTCATTAAATTATTTCAAAATATATATTGAAAAATAAATAATTCGTTTCATTTATGAAAAAAAGATGTAATTTCTGACAGCTGAATTTTCTGTACCGAAATAAATCATACGACTAATTGTTGATAATACTCGTATCATCCGACCGGTAAGCTATATGAACAGAAGCTATGTCGTAAAGTTCATTATTATTTCATTCATAAAAATAAGTAATAGAAAACGATACGGATAAAAGAATGGACTGGGCTTCAGAAGTTACACACAACCCTTCTGTAAAGCAGGGTTATAAAAACCTAGACTCCTTTTTTCCTTTAATTTAGAACAAAATTCATAAACTTGTACGTAATAATAATAATAGAAAAAAGAAAATACAAAAACAACGAAGAGAATATGGAACCGAGAGAATAAGAGGAATATGAGAATAAAGAAAAGTGGAAAAGAGTAGGATTAAAGGATATATAAAAGGAAGTAATTAAGATGGCGTATAAAACAAAAGCCACAAATTTAATGGCGACCCGGCAATGACTAATGAACAGTCGACGCTACTCCGTTATTATAATAAAGTGAACACAAACAGAACCGACTTCACTAGTTTCGAAAAATATTTGTCAAAAATATAGGAATAATCCTGCATTTGATTTATAAATAAATAATTTTATAAACAATTACAGGTTTTCATAATCAGTTTTTTCGCAAAGAAGTAAAAAAAAAAAAAAACAATAATGATTAATCAAATTTCTAACCACCACATATTTTTTTATTCTAAGAAAAATAATAAGAAAAAATTCTTTAAAAATTTGGTTAAAATATTTATTTTTTAAATCTGGCAACGAGATTGATAAAATTTCAAACCTGTATTTGAACTCCCCTGGGTTGAACGTTAACCCTTGGATCGATAAAAATCATTCATAAAAACTTAAACATATCAATACTTGAATCATAATACAAAACTTTTACGATTAAAATTTTACTTCCAGAGAAAGCTAAATCGTCGCCCACCCCTTAACTATGTAGTTACAAGTTTCAAATTTGTATTTTTTTCGTTTTTGGATTCAGGGACCTCAAAGCACGAACAGATGTAAAACACCGGGCAAAAATAAATTTTGATAGTATAATACTTTATAATATTCTAGTAGATCCCCGCGGCGGAGATCGGTTTTTCATCCGGAGGTCCCTGGGTTCGATTCCCGGTCAGGTATGGAATTTTTCATACGTTAAAAGATTTCTATCTTTATATTCCCACGCATAAGTTTCGAGCTTATGCGGTGAATTAATTCATCGAACAAAAAAAAATTCTATATTGTAATAATCAAGAAAGTAATTTGTACCGATTCAATTTTGTGCTGAAATAAGTTCTGTCTTAAAGTATAATAAAAAAAAATCTAAACAGACGGTATTTTGGGGTGCTTCATAAAATAAGTAATCGATTCTAAAAGTTTGCAGTTATAATAGGTTTGCGTTTATTATATACTCGTTGACTGCGCAATAAAATAATTAATTTAATCGCAAGTTATTTTGGTTGTTTAATGTTATTGTACTCTTAATGTTTTCTTATTTGTACTATATTCTGGAGATATAAACCGTGAAATAAACCTTAATAAAAAATAACGATTCAAAATTAAAAGGGAATCTTCAGCATCCGATTTGGTATGTTAATTTAAGAAAAAAAATTTCGATGAACACATCTCCAAAAAACCTTTGTTTTTGAGTTACAACAAGCGAGTTACAAGTTACGAGTTTGAGTTACAAGTGAAATATTTCTTCTGATTTACCCTAAAAAGATGAAATTTAGTCATACTGTAACTCTTGGGGAACAAGTTAAGGTATAAATTTAATGATTTTACCTTTTCGGCCCAGAAAAATTGAACAAAATAGGTCCCAGAAACTTTGATTCGGAGAAAATTGTTACAAAGCTCAAACAAATTAGGAATCGAATAAAAGATTTTTTAAGGTTCGGTATAAATTAATTTTGTTAATTACAGGTGAAAAAATAAAATTTCAGACAAAATTCATAGAAAGTTTAATTCTCAAAAAATTTATTAAATAAAGTCAACAGGAAATACAGAAAATTGTTTCTGCTTATTACTATCTACTATGAAGTAAAGGAAATATTGTGATCGCGAAAAATTTCGATTTTTAAATTGCTAGGAAAATATCCATTTTGACCATCCCTGAATCCATTTTGATTAGTTTCGGCGTGACGTCTGTACCTACGTAAGTATGTACGTACGTATGCACATATGTATGTATCTCGCATAACTCAAAAACGATTAGCCGTAGAATGTTGAAATATTGGATTTAGGACTACCGTATCATCTAGCTATGCACCTCCCCTTTTGATTGCAATCGACTAAACGAATAGTGTCAAAAAAAGGCAAAACAATTTAAATTATTGATTTTTTCTTAACTGCAGTAATAAGCCCTCATTGAGAGCCTTTCAACAGCCTTTTATAAGTGGTACTTATTTTCATTGGTTCCATAGTTATAGCTAAATTAAGTTTTAATTAATAAAATATTTTAATTTTACAAGAAGAAAGCACTTCGGTTCGAATCAGATTTCGTCTTCTTTTTTTTAAATTTAAATATATTGATTTATTAATAATTGTTAACCTGATTGTAAAAAAAAGATTTACAATAAATAATAATTCAATAATAACAACAAAAAAAATTGTGATATGATTTCCTTACATGCTTATAAAATTACATAAACACATTTTTTCTACACTTCATTTAAATTTAATTAATTTGAAAATGAGAAACGATCTTCCAATTCTTTAATAAAGTGAGCAGTTACACAATTGCTGAAATATTAGTTTAACATCAAATATTTATACAATTATTAATTCAACAATCTTACATGAAATATTAGGATAGAGTAAAAGTCCCTTTATTACTCATTTTAGTAGTTCAGTATTATTCGTATCTTCGTGAATTGCTGATTACAAACGTTTTAGATTTCTGGTGTGTCTTATAAACAAGAGTTAATAATAATTAACAAAGATGGACCACTGAATGTGAAAATAGGAGGAGAAAAGATTATGGAGGTAGAAGAATTTTGTTATTTGGGAGGTAGAATCACTAAAGATGGACGAAGCAGGAGCGATATAAAATGCCGAATAGCACAGATGAAATGAGCCTTCAGTAAGAAATATAATTTGTTTACATCAAAAAATTAATTTAAATGTCAGGAAAAGATTTTTGAAAGTGTATGTTTGGAGCGTCGCTTTATATGGAAGTGAAACTTGGACGATCGGAGTATCTGAGGAGAAAAGATTAGAAGCTTTTGAAATGCGGTGCTATAGGAGAATGTTAAAAATCAGACGGGTGGATAAAGTGACAAATGAAGAGGTATTGCGGCAAATAGATGAAGAAAGAAGCATTTGGAAAAATATAGTTAAAGGAAAAGACAGACTTATAGGCCACATACTAAGGCATCCTGGAATAGTCGCTTTAATATTGGAAGGACAGGTAGAAGGGAAAAATTGTGTAGGCAGGCCACGTTTGGAATATGTAAAACAAATTGTTACTGATGTAGGATGTAGAGGGTATACTGAAATGAAACGACTAGCACTAGATAGGGAATCTTGGAGAGCTGCATCAAACCAGTCAAATGACTGAAGACAAAAAAAAAAAAAAAATAATAATAATTAAACTATTCCGTTTGGTAAACTCATATATACCGGTTACAAATGTTAATGTTGACCTAACAGTGTAAATTACTCGGTTTCTATTATTAGATTATTTGGTGAATAATCAAAAATGAAAAAGAAACAATCGTAAAGGTAAAAGAAAGATAACATGAAGAAATATAACCCAAAAAACGACAAGAAGATGAATGTGAAACGGAAGAAAATTTTAAGAACAAGAGAAGAATAAAAAATTAAAAGAAGATGATAAATATAAAGAGAAAGAAAACGTTAAGACCAAGGAAAGAATAAAAAGGTTAGGAGAGGATAATGAATATAAAGAGAGAGAGAGAGAGAGAGAATTTGAAAACTAGAGAACGTGTGCACAAATTAATATCAGAAGAATTATCTCAAACCAAAGAGCGATTAAATGATCGGCAACAAAAAACAAATAAACGAAATGATGATCAACTCCGCCTTAGGGAGAATACTGTCCGAGAATATCACAGGAGTAATGAACTAAAAGATAAAATTGTTTTGCAATTTATTACAGAACAGGCATGTATACCTCTCAGTATATGTTTGTTCTTGTGAAAGTTTATTTTTTTAGTCACTATTCTTTTCTTTTTGTCTTCAGTCATTTGACTGGTTTGACGCAGCTCTCCAAGATTCCCTATCTAGTGCTAGTCGTTTCATTTCAGTATACCCTCTTCATCCTACATCCCTAACAATTTGTTTTACATATTCCAAACGTGGCCTGCCTACACAATTTTTCCCTTCTACCTGTCCTTCCAATATTAAAGCGACTATTCCAGGATGCCTCAGTATGTGGCCTATAAGTCTGTCTCTTCTTTTAACTATATTTCTCCAAATGCTTCTTTCTTCATCAATTTGTCTCAATATCTCTTCATTTGTTACTTTATCCACCCATCTGGTTAGTCACTATAGTTAACTTTAATGTAAATAAAAATTAAACAGAAATTCCTAAAAATTAAATAAAATTAAACAGAAATTAAACTAGAAAATCAAAAAGTAATACGATTCTAAATTATAATTTTCCATTAATATTAAATAATCAGATGTTTCACCAAATCTATATTACATATACACATATTTAATTCCTCTTAATTTACACTGACACATTTTGAAAAGTACATAAAATTTTATTTCACTGATACCTTATGATTATTTTCATATATATATTTTTTGTTGTTATTTTATAATTATTGTTATAATTACTTTTCGTAAAAGTTTTTTTACAATCACGGGTTAAAAATTATTAGTAAATTAACATATTTAAATTAAAAAAGGAAAAGTTAAAAAAAAAACGAAAGGAGATGAAGTCGGATTCGAACCGATGTGCCTTCCCTTTAAGATCCAAATATTTCATTAAAAAATTCAAATTTTTATTTTAATTTCGATTGTAATCAAAAAGAGAGGTGCACAACTATAAGTTACAACAGTACAATCTTTAAGCCTAACGTTGTTTTTTTCTCTTGAGATAATTTTCCTATACTATTTTGTAAAGCACTGATTTTTTTCCCACATAAATCTTTGATAAAGTTATTTAATATTTTTCCCAACCGACTTGTATATCTTACTGAGAATCGAATTCTCTATAAGTTTTGTTTAAAACCTCTACGTGTTTATTGTTCAGTAAACTACAAAAAAAAATTCTAAGACTTCTTTCTTCAATTTTCCAGGTTTGATTTCATTTAAAACCACTAAAGTTTTCCCTTAGGGTCCCAATAAGTTCAATCTGGCTTAATTTTACCAAAGGTGTATAAATCAGGGCGAAATCTTTCGCTAGATGACACTCGCTAACAAAGCGTTTTTGTACTTATGTTTATACGGACCTTTTTCTTTATTAAAAATTTTCTTTATTATAAATTTTATTTATTAAAAATAATGTGTTTTTCTACCTCCAATATTTTGTCTTTTACCCTACATTTTTTGAAAATTACTAAAAATACAGTTTTGGGTTTTCAGTTTAGATTTCATATAAAACCACTAAATTTACCTCTTAATTTGGTTCTCAAGAATTACAGTCTGGCTTCATTTTATCGAAGGCGCAGATATCAGGGTGAAATTTTTGCCAGCCGATACTCGTTAATGAATCTATGTTTATATAAATTTTTTTCTTTATTTTCAGCAGAAAAACTGTGCTAAACGTGTGTGTGTTTTAACTGTGCTAAACTTTCTTTACATTTTTTGTAAATCGTTCTGTATATACACCCAATATTTTTCAATTTACTTTTTATTCTAATTATAATAATTAACGTACAAGAAAACAGAATGCATACAAAAACACTTAAAATTACTACTGTACAAAAAAAAGCAAGCGATATCAAAAAAAAATAAAAAAATAAAAAATAAATTTAAGGATGTTTTTTCTACTTTATTATTTAGAATTTCAATTTATTAATAGAAAACCGATAAAAATTTCGGTAAATTTGATAAACATACAAAAAAAATTACAGAGAGATTTTTTTTAGGCAATAATAATACATTTCCTTATATTACGTACTACAATAATTGAGGAATAATAAATAAAAAAAAAGTAAAAAAAAACAAATGTTTATAAATATTTATTATTTAAAAGGAAAATTAAATTAAAATTAAAACACTAAAAGAGACATAAAAAATTACAAAAGTTTTATTTGCCGCCAATTTCGAAGATCATTAATAATAAATTCCACCCGGAAACGAAGATAATAATTATTTTTAAAAAACCCACAACACACGCAGTAAAATTATTTAAAATTATAAAAAAATTAATTAAAAAAAATCTATCTCTGAATAACGCGTCTTATTTTTATTAAAATTCTTCTTTTATTCTTTTTAAGGTTTATTTAATATTTAAAGGGACTGACAGTAAGCTAAATTAAACAGTAGTCCATTTAATTTTTAAATAAAAAACGCAGTTTAAAATACAAACGATTAAAGCACTATTTATAATAAGAATATTATTAATTAAGAGGAAAATAATAATAAAAAAAAAATATATAGAGCAGTGTAAGATTGATTTTTAACGTTTAAAGGGACTGACAAAAAGATAGATTAAACGTTAGTCCATTTAAATTTTAAAAAGAAAGACGCAGTTAAAAATCAAAACGATTAAAACAGTATTTATTATCAGAATATTATTAATTAAGAGGAAATATAGTAAAAAAAAAAAAAAACATTCCCAGCTTTGTCCTTGACAGATTTTATTTTAAATCAACCATAGCGTCTTTAAATATTAAAGATTTTATTATGCAATATTTAGAGTACAATTGCGAAAAATAACAAAATGATCAGTAAAATATTTTCTCAATAGCACAATATTATACGACCACATTTTTTCAGAACAGAAATTTGTTTCCGGATTTTTTTTTGAAAATAAGTCATCATTCTTTTTACTTCCTTGTACGAAGTAAAAAAAGTATTGTAATCGCGAAAAATTTCGGTTTTCGCATTTCAACGGAAATATCCATTTTCACTAGTTTCGGTACGTATGTATCTCGCGCAACTAAAGAACGGTTAGCCGTAGCATGTTAAAATTTTGGATATAGAACTGTTGTGACACCAAGTTGTCACCTCCTTTTTTGATTGTAGTTGACTGAACCAAAAATGTCCAAAAAACCGAAAAAACCAAAAAATTTGAATTTTGCTTAACTTCAATAATGAAAATTCTGTTGTATCTTTCTTGTATAAGTATTTATAATTATTTCGTTGTTATCTTGCATTCACTCGTTCTTTTTCACTTTCTTGTATGAAGTAAAAGAAGTATTGTGATCGCGATAAATTTCGGTTTCCAGATTTCAATGGAAACATCCGTTTTGACCATCCCTGAATCCATTTTGAATAGAATCTCGCATAACTCAAAAACAATTAGCCTTAGGATGTTGAAATTTTGGATTTAGTACTGTTGTAACATCTAGTTGTGCACCCCCTTTTGATTGCAATCGACTTGACTAAAAAAGCTCAAAATTCAAAACAAAATAGATTTTGGACTTTTTCTTTTTCTGCAGTAATAAGTCCTCATTGAGAGCTTTTCAACGATGTATCATAAGTGGTTCTTATTTTCATCGGTTCCAGAGTTGTAGCCAAATAAAATTTTAATTAATGAAATATTTGGATCTTACAAAGGGAAGGGACACAGGTTCGAATCAGACTCCATTTCTTTTTTTTTAACATTTTTTTTTAATTTGAATATATTTGAATATGTTGATTTATTAATAGCTACTAATCTCTGGAAAAAAAAAATATGAAAAAATATCGAAAGTTATTAGTGAAATAAAATTTTATGTACTTTTCATTATAATTCAAAAATCTTTACAAAGGTTAATAATTATTAATAAATCAACAGATTTAAAAAAAAAAAAAAAAATGTATGTGTATATGAAGTCGGATTCGAACCGACGTTTGCATGGTCACGGATCCGACACGTTCTCACTTACACCACATAACTACTTGAGCGACGTGAAACAAAATTAATATATAAATTAATATAAAATGCTGATACGGACCCCGAAAAATAATGTGATGCAATGTGGTGTCCACTACAATGCAGCTGTGTGCTGCGCACTTTATTAAAAAATTGGAGGATCGTATCTCTCATCAAATGAAATAAATTTAAATGAAGTGCAACAAAAAATGTCTATATATAATTTAATAGGCGTACAAGGAAGTCATGTGATGTGTAGATAAGATTTTTTTACAAAAAAAATTATGAAAAAGCAACTACGACTTAATCTTTCGCATTACTTTATGGATTAAACTTTCATTCGATAATTTTCCCACTACAATGAAGTATCTTTTACATTTTAATGCATGAAACGTTTTTCTACACGCAACTCTACGACTATGGTTTGCTTGGCATTTCTGCCGCCGCCACCACATTTAATCGCCCTAAACCATAACACCGAATGTCTGTGCCACAAACGGTTACTGAGCCACGAAACAGTTTAGCGACCAGTGTCCCAAATAGCTCCTAGAACTTACCTAACAGCGTGAGCGGACTAAGCGCGGTGGTTCCATACACCACCGGCTTACGTGCCCCAACCGCTCACTTGTCATATATTTACTAAAATGGGTACGCGCACCACGACAACTACTAAAAATTATATATATCCATAAATTAACATTTACTTCGTCTAGACAGCAATTCGCTGCTACGCCTAGATCGCTGAATGCCTACAAGAACCTGTCCACCAGATTAAACCGCTTGGAGCCTGAACTGGCTGGTGATCAGCCATATATCTCCAGGTTAGCTTCCGACAGCGTGCGGTAGGAGTCTTTCCCTTAAGTAAACTACTGATGTCGGTTGAACAAAGCAACCGCATTAAGGAACTCCCACACGGTCCGATAATGCGGCTCTCGCCACATTGACTCGCCGCTTGTGAGTGGCCAATTTTCCCCTTGACCTCTAAGTTCCAGGGTGGCTCCGGTCACTGGCTCCCCCCCCCCACCACAAGAGCAGGGCAGTCAAACATCAGGTGTTCATCTGACTGGACCTTTTACCTTATATAAATAGGAATTGGGACAAATAGATTTATTAAACTTGTAGAAAAAATCCCTTTTTGCATAATGTAATATACTAATGGTGAACCAACGTGAACTGTAATAATAGTAAAGTATACTATTAAATTATAATCGATGATTCAGTAATCCAGATAATAGAAAGCCTTTTGGATGATATGAAACTACAAATATACATTAATAATGAATATTTTTATGTAACTACAATAATTTTCTCTATCCGATCGCCGTAGATGAGTAGGAATCGTTTCAGTATTTCGCGCGGAAGTCCCGGGTTCGAATCCCGGTCAGGCATGGTATCTTTTCATACGCTACCGATTTCCATCGGACTAACGATCATAGCTGCTGATATCCGTTTTTTCATTAAAAAAAAACATTCCTTTATCGTACTACACATTCCTAAACTGAACTTACAGAAAAGGATGAAACTAAAAATAAAGAAAATTTAAAGATAAATGTGAATGAGAAAAATCGGTTCATTATTGAGATATTTGAGGTTAAAAATTTAAATAAAGATTGTAATTAATAGCATTTTTACAATCGATAAGGCTTCAATCATATTTAGAAATATATTAAGGGTGGAAAGTTAAAACAAACGTTTTTTAACCAGAATTATTTTCATCCTTTTTTTATCCATTTCCAAAAAAAGGTGAGTCTTATTAATTAAATTAGTTTTTTTGTTAATGATTGGTTTGCTTGGCATTTCTCCCGCCACCATTCCATTCGGTCGCCCTAAAGCATACCTAAGCTTTTTCTAGTTTTTTAGTGAGCTAACTAAGCGCGATGCCATACACCACCGGCTTACGTGTCCCAACCGCTCATTTGTCATATATATGCTAAAATGGGTAGGCGCAGCCCGTCAAATACTAAAAATATATATGACATCCAAAAATTAAAATTTACTTCGTTTAGATATCAATTTGCTGCCACGCATAGGACTCTGAATGGCAGCAAATAGTTTAAAAAAAAGTTTACTACCGATGTCGGTTAAACATAGTAACCGCATCAAGCAACTCCCACACGGTCCGATAATGCGGCTCTCGCCACATTGACTCGCCGCTTGTGAGCTGCTAATTTTCCCCTTGACCTCTAAGTTCCAGGGTGGCCTGAGTTCTGCCTCCCCCCCCCCCCCAAGAACTGAGCAGTCGAACATCATGTGTTCGTTCGACTGGACCTCTCCGCAGACGCACAGCTCATCAGCTGCCAGGTGGAACCGATATCGGTTCAAATTAACATGATTGGTGAGCACCTGGGCACCCGTTGCCCTTAAAAACTAACTCGAGGCATACCATCCCCCCCCCACAAGATTCCGTATAAACTTGTACAGGGATCTTCCCTTAGTCATGGTGTCCCATTACAGCTGCCGCGCCTCTATCGCGAGGCTTTGCAGACTCTTACACAGGCGGGAGATGGGCAACCGAACGAAATTTAGATCCGGTGCATTGTGTTCCGTTCCGATACTGACCCGGCCCGAAACCGAATCCGAAATATCTCGGCTTCTCAGCCTCTTCGCAATCTCCACGTAGCTGCCCAAACTTTCACTATTAAATCGATCGGCAGAGCCTTTCCCGATACGTTGGTAGCCTCGTAGGAGGTTGCTTTAAAAACACTAGTGCATTTAATTTGCGTGTATATGGAAGGATTATATCGGAGTATAACGAATGTGACGATTTCCACGATTCTGTTTTTAGTTTATAGAAAAAGTTCCTCTGGTAGTTCAGATTTGTTAAGTCAAACGTTTTATTTTTAATAAATAAAATATAGATTTTTTCGCCATTATTAAATACTGTACAGGTTTATTAAAGAGTAACAATGTATGTCTTTCTGGAAGAAAATTCTATAAAATCGACAGAAGAAACAAGTTAATATATTGATAATATACGCTTTCTAATAAGCCTTGCTCCACACTCTGTGATAGTTATGTAGTTAAATAAGAAATATCCATAAAACGTATAGATTTTTCTTTTATCTTAGATCCAGGTTTCTTGTAAACTACTTATTTTTACAGAGAATTTTTTACAACGTTTGGAATTATATGAGAAAATGAGAGGACGGTCGATCGCCCTCCCAACGCTTCGAGTTGGGTCCGGTCTAGCAGGTAAAAAAGATGAGTTTAAATACTCTGGGGAAAACCAGTTAAAAGTCAGTTCCGCGAGGAGAGTCTACGGTGTGAGACTACGAGATGAAGTCTGCGAATCAGTCCGCGAGAGTATTCTGCGAAGAGGTCAGTGGAGGAGCTGATTTCGAGTGCAGTTTCGATGCGACTAAGGTAACTTCACGAGTAACGGTTCGGTGAATTACTGTAAGACTATAAGTGAAAGAGATAATGTACTAAATTTCATTCGTAAACTGTAAGGGTAGTTTTATTTGCGAATAGCAAAGGTATATGATATTTGCACTAAAGTACTATTATTAAACTGTACTAAACTGTATATTAAAGTGCTATTATTGTACTGTACTATTATTGTTAGTACAAGACCGGTGGTGAAAAGTGATAAGACTAGCGGTCAAGCTAGTGGCTTTTGTCAACGGGACTGAATTCTGTTTTTCCATTTTATTTATCTACCTGTGAATAAATAATGATGATTACTTTAAATTCTCTTTTGTATGTAATCTTTGTTTATTATTATTGACATTTATGATTATTTTTTTGTTATTGACATTTAATATCATTATTTTACGATTGAAATTATTGTCATTATTCTAATTATTATTGTGAGTTTTTTATACTCTGTTATTATTACTATTATTCTGATTATTATTGTGGTTGTGATTACTATAATTTTTTTATTACTTGCTTTTTTATTGTCGTTTACTATTATTATTATTATTAATGATTTGTCTTGTTTTACTTACGTTTTTAAACCAATAAATTGTAATTCTATAAATATTTTTATTTGTCAGTCTCTCAGTATCCTGCTCGGGCCACGAAAACGCGAGATACAAACAATGGAATCCGATGTGCTATATTCCTTCATGCTGTTTCTAACA
This sequence comes from Lycorma delicatula, assembly GCF_047948215.1. Lineage (NCBI taxonomy): Eukaryota > Metazoa > Arthropoda > Insecta > Hemiptera > Fulgoridae > Lycorma > Lycorma delicatula. The sequence continues at coordinate 161,237,280 of NC_134460.1, read as the reverse complement.
TTTACTAAACTTTTTCTTATCTGACTGAAGTGTTTTGGAACAGTAAAAATTTATTTTAAACGTGAGAAATTTTTTCTCTAGACGTTATCATAAATGAACATATAAAGAGAAAAAAAATAGAAGAATTAGGCAAAAAAGGGTACATCCATTTACTAATTGTACGCTCCAGAAAGGAGCGTTTTATTTATAGTTTATAACTCGAAATTCTATCAGATAAAAATACAACTTTTAATTACTTTATTATTCGATCGTGAATCATTTCGATAAAGTCTCATTTTGTGCTATTTTTTATGAATATTATTGTTTTTTCGTTTGATTTAAAATAATATGGACAATATTATAAATAAAATACTGAATAAAACTGATGCTATATAAATTTATCGTTTATTATAAATATTTATTTCTATATTGTAAGTAATTATTATTACTTTCAATTTATTATTATTTCAATATAATAAAATAAAGGTTATTGCATTAACAAATTCAACAAAATTATGCTGAAAATTTTGATTTCACTGGTTTTATAAACTTTTTTTAGGCGAAAAATGCGTATACCTATACCTTATAGAGCACTATACGAATCGCTACAGATGAGGATGCGACGATATTTTGATCTAATGATGTTCAAGGCCATTTTGATGGCGTAAAGTTCGGCATTGTAGACACTTGTAATACCAGGTAGACCGAACACGTAAGTTCTACCATTTACAACAAAATCGCATCCCCAACCGTATCATTCTGCTTCGACTTATCTACGTATACTACAGCATCTGGATTTGTTTCTGATAGTAAGTGGTAAAATATTTGCTGAAAGATGAGAGAAGTTGTTAATTTTTTATTATACGCGTTATGTTCAAAATCTAACGAGAATTTTTGTTTTTTGGAAAAAATGTAATTTATTCGTTTACATTAATGTTATCCCCTTCAAAATAGTTACCGTTAGATACTTATGCCATCGATTTTTCCAAATCTTGAAACACTTCTGGATCTCGATCTTTGGAATGGTGTTTAGATCTTTCAGCTATTCGCTTTTAATCTCATCTATGCTTGTAAAATGACGGCCCTTTAAGGTTCTATTTATTTTTGGGAATAGAAAAAAGTCACACGGAGCCATGTCTGGCGAATATGGCGGCTGGAATATCATTACACTCTTGTTTTTTGCTAAAAATTGATGAACTAGCAACGAAGTGTGAGCAGGCGCATTATCGTGGTGTAAAAGCCATGAATTGTTTCGCCAAAATTCCGGGCTTTTTTTTCGGATTGTTTCACGCAAACGGCGTTGAAGTTGTAGGTAATACTTCTTATTGATCGTTTGACCTTGTGGCAAGAACTCGTGGTGCGCTATGCCGTTAAAATCGAAGAACACGGTAAGCATAACCTTCACATTCACAGCATAACCTTCGACCGTACTTGTCGAGCTTTTTTCGGTCTTGGTGATCCAAAATGCCTCCACTGGAACGATTGAAGCCTTAGATTCGACATGGTATCCGTAAATTCATGTTTAATCACCTGATATGACACGTTTCAGTAGTTTTTCATCGTTGTTGACTTCATTTACCGACTCCTGAGCAACTTCCTTCCATTCGCCGCTGTTTTTGTTCGAAATTCGAAAATTTTGGAACAAATTTTTCATAAGCAAAACATCCGAAAAAATTTCATAGCATGAGCCAGTCGATATCCCAACATCATCAGCGACTTCTCTGATTGTGATTCGGCGATCAACTTTCTTTCACGTTTTCCACGTTTTCATCGGTTGTTGATGTGTTGGTGCGTCCGGGGTGCTCGTCGTCTTCACGACCTTCTGGGAAACGCTTATACCACTCGTAAACTCTTGCTTTACTCATACTAGACTCATTAAAAGCAATATTTAACATTTTTCAAATATTGTTACACTTAATAAAATTTAATACAAATTCTCCGATCTATTATTTATACAAATAAAAATCGCCGATCGTACCAAAATAAGTGTTACCTTTTGACAGCTGACAACAGACTAAACATCCAATACGGCTAAAAATATACATATACTTTCCAGACATGTTTACCAATACAACAACGAAGAAATCCCGAGTATCGGACTTATAAAACTCGCGAAATTACAAAATTCTCGTCAATTTTTGAAAACACCTCGTATATGGTGTGGTCGTAATTAAAATTAATGGGGTCGAGTCTCCACGGAGGATAGTTGGAATAGGTTGGGAAAATATAAGCTGGGTTGAAATATAAAAGGTACATTAAACGCCGGGTACGGACATCCATCGGTGTTGTATTACGTGGATGATTTTCATACCGTTTTGAAATTAGATTTTGGCGAGGACTGTACGAAAAAATCCGTATTTAATCATTAGTTAAGTGTACACTTCTTGAAACACGTATGATGGAACAAAACACACAATCTGTGAAGCTATTAACAATATATTAATTACGATAAAATTCAAAGAATAATTGAAAATCACCTTTAGAAGTTTCAGTAATGTTATAAAATATCATAAAGTATTACAAAATTATACGCCAATCTATAAAAGAAAAAAGTACAAAAAAACAAAAAGTTATCCTCTGAAAAAATGAGATAAGTTTAAAAAATAACTCAAAGAAATAAAGAAACAAATTAAAAAAGAGAAATGAAAAACAAATGAAAACAAAAATTATTACTACAGATTGAAAAAATTGTTGAGTTATTAACTTAACGAAATCAGTTTTAGATTGGTTTTAATATTTACTTAGTATTTTGGATAAATATATTTTAGTATATTATATTTTTTACATTATAAATTAATACTATTTATAGGCAAAAAACAGAAGATATAAAAGCAATCTCCAATATTAAAAAGAATTATTAATGTACGAGTTAGTGTTTACTTCTTAAAATAAATAGGTTGGAGAGAAGCATTTTATTATTTTTTAAATATTTTTTCTCTTAACTGGAATAAAAAGAGAGATTTTTATCATTGGTACAAAAATCAAAACGGTCCCATACTGTATTTTGAACTAATTATTACGACTTTTTTTTATATAGGAATTTTTATGTATAAACCAAACAAGGATGTAAAGTATGTATACTGAAAACCATTTCCTCGACAACGCAAATGTGGCAGAACCATACACCGCACAAGTCTAGTTAAAAGATCCTGTGTGAGGAGCGGTAGAGAAGGGGATACTCATATTGCACGATACCAAAATCTGGTTTGAGATAATATTTTCTAATTATTAATTTAAAAAATTAATAATCTTTTTTTATGAATTTAAAAATCGGATGTGGGAACCACATGACTTCTTTGTACGCCGATTAAATTGCATACACACATTTAAAAAAAATGAAAAGTGCATAAAATGTTATTTCATTAATAAGTTCTGATATTTTTTCATATTTTTACGTTCTTGTACGAAATAAACAAAGTAATTGTGGTCGTGAAAAATTTCGGTTTTCAGATTTCAGCGGAAGTATCTATTTTAACCATCCGTGAACACATTTTCACTAGTTTCATAATATTTTTTACAATCAGAGGTTAATAATTAAAAATAAATCAATATATTTAAATAAAAAAAAAAATAAAAAAAAAGGAGTTGAAGTCATATTTGAACCGATGTGGTTTCCCCTTGTAACATACAAATATTTCATTAATTAAAACTTTATTTGGCTACAATTCTGGAACCGATGAAAATAAGTACCACTTATGATATATCGTTGAAAAGTCTCAATGAGAGCTTATTACTGCAGATAAGAAAAAATCCAAAATCCTTATTTTTTACATTTCGGGCTTTTTTGGACAATTTTGGTCAACTCGATGCAATCAAAAGGGGATATACACAACTAGATGTTACAACAGTTCTAAATCCAAAATTTCAACATCCTACGGCTAATGGTTTTTGAGTAATGCGAGATACATACATACGTATAGACGTCACGCCGAAATTAATCAAAATGGATTCAGAGATGGTGAAAGTGGATATTTCCGTTGAAATCTAATAACCGAAATTTTTCACCATCACAATACTTACATTACTTCGTATAGCGAAGTAAAAAGTTACTTTTATTATTCAGTTTATTCAATTACTTAACTGTAGGTAGGCATTCAAAGTTCAGAATGTAGTTTTGAAAGTGTCATCGTTTTTATTCATTGATTTAAGTCAAGTTTTCATGTTTATCGTTTTCCTCGCGTGAGATAATAATTATCTGTGTGTGCGTGCGTGTGTGAATCACTAAATACCTAACTGTTTAAATACTTCCTTTTCTAGACTTAAAAGCTTCAGTGTACTCGCTCGAGAGAAAACTCCATTCTGGTGATAATGCGGTCTGGAAACAATCGTTTAACTACGTTCATCGGTCTTCCAGCCAAGCGACCGGTCACAACATCTTGTTAAAAGCAGGTGTCCTGATTTACTTCAAATTTCTCCGGTATTTGAGGAGACAAAAATTCTTCTAATGAACCAACATATCGCTTTGATGTGACAATAATATTATTTCCATTAATGCATTTAAAGAAATAAAGAGCAACTAAATATTTCAATCTATGCTAACGCATACTGTACGGATGACGTTACAGTACCGCGGGCAAAAAACTTATACGATTAAATCTATCGGCGTAAATATATTTTTTCTACAGAAGATCATTTACGGATGGATTAATGGATAAATTAATGCATCCATATGCATTCATATATCCTTATGAAGAATCTTTTAAACATTTACGTTCAACATGCCATGTGAAACCGAATGGGCAGACTGTTTGGGGCTTCGTCCCATCACAACTTTTACGCAGTCTACGTTTTTCGGTGCAATTGCTTTGTTTACTAGGAGATTTATAGTTAAATACTGAACCAGAATTTTCAAAATACTTCTACCATATCGGATTTTAACGTAGGGCCGTTTGATTTTGAAGTGGATATTGTGTAGCGGTAAATCTATAGCGATTTTTGTAGGATGCTATAAGCGAAAAGACGGACGTAGTTCACCCGTTCGATTCTATATCGTTACTAAATGCTATAGAAAGAAAAATTTATTATTACTTCAAAAAGAAAACCGATGTTTACAATCATTAGTTTCATATATACCATCTGCGTAAGGAAAAGCTTCTATTACGTTTCAAAAAACATAGGTCGATACAAAAGGACTATACTATATACGAAACTTCATTCACTGTAGTAATATTTTTATCACGATAATTTATAATGGTAGTAGGTTTAAATATTTGTAGCTTTCCGTTTTTCATTTTATTTTATAAAAAAAATTGTTGTAAGTAGACGCGAATTTTCTTTAATGTTTTTAGTATTGTAATATCAATAGAAGTATTTTGAATATTGTCGGTGTTCTTTCGATAAAGATTTCAGAGCACGGTACCTAAAAAACACGCAAAAATAAATCTTACATTTTTAATTCACTAATCAAACTGAACATATTTTAAGGCTGTAAAGATTGAACGTTAAAAATTTTTAATTGATATGTCGGTTCTGCTTTGAAATCTGCTTTGAAAAGTAGTATTTTATAAATTCGCTACTTTAAGTCAGAATATTTTCGAAAGATAGTTTCAAACCGTTTTTTTTAAGCTAAGAAAAAATTCCTTACAAAGTGTTTTATTCTCGGCAAGGTCCTATTATTAATAAAATATTTATTCAGTTTAATTAAAATTAATGTTTAATTAGATTAATATTTTATTTCATTATATTTTCTAATACTGTGCGGTTTGTCTAAGGCAGCGTTTGAAGGACTACTATGAATAATTTACATATTACTTAACAGTTGTAGCCGGTTACGTTTACATCTATAAAATAATAAGTTTTCGTAAATATCATCATCTGTTCGCATGCAACATTTTATCGTGGTCATGAAGCAAACAAGATAGTTTTTTACAGAACAGTAATATACGAGAAAAAACACTAAGGCGAACGGTATATCTTTTAGAAATAGTCTATGTAAAGTGTACGTTTGTGCGTACACACGCGACTGGAAACATTTACTTGGTTACGTTGCGAAGGGGCAGCCTCTATAATATAACCTAACGATATAGAATATAAATGTAGCCCGTAAGTATACGTCTGTTTTTAGTTTCATACGGGGTTACGGTATGAAATCGAATAGGGTCACAGATGTGTTACAGATATTTTCAAATTTTCTTTACTCTTACGTATTTCATCCTTTTCTATTCTATTTCACCTCTACTTTAATAATAGTTCTATTTTGTAAAACGTTTCTTTACGCTAGTTTTGCATTCCTTCATTCTGCCCTAAATTCACCTCGCTAAACGTTGTTTCACTATGTTACAAAAATATATATATTTGTTTTCGTGCGTTTACGGATTGTTTTCGTACAGTATACCCGTTCCAATATTCGTCTCGCTACTGTCAACAATTTATAACATTCAAATGGAATGCTACAATAAAAATTGAATTAATGTTTTTTTAATGTTTTGCGTTTTTTAAGTTTCGCATATTATTTGCAGATTCTACCCCAAATATCTTGTTTTATAAAAAAAAATGATGATAATAATAAAGAAAATCTTTATTCTGAATCGGTAAATAATATACAAATCATATAAGAAATAAATGTGATTAAAGTCAAGTTAAAATTATTTTCTTTGCTTAATTAATTAATTCGTCGAGTCACCAACCACTGTGAAGCTTGTATGTGGGAATATGGAAATGGATTTTATAGTATATGAAAAATGTTGTTAAAATAAATCCAGCCTGACCACAGGTCGAACTCCAGGCCCCAGGATGAAAGGCCGAAACCCTACCACACCTCTACGGAGATAGGCTAAATTATTTAAGCGCATAAATAATATTAAGGTATATAAATTAAATCTATGAATATACTCGTATTAAAAATAACTACAAAATAGTTCACAATTAAGAAATTGTTGTGGGGTGCAAGAAATTTACGATTTTAAAACAATTTTTTTTAATTAGATTATTTAAAATTTATCGACGCAGTAATTTGTTTTATAAGAAACATTTTTTAAATGTATTTTAAATTAATTAACGGAAAAAAATTTAAAAATATTTATATAAAAAAATATTGCAATGTATTTAAAAAAGATAACAGGAAAAGTATAGCGTCGGAGGCATATTAACACTAAGTAATCCAACAGAATCAGGACCGGTCAAAAGAATGATGAGAAAAATACATATATCTGTCCTGCCGTGATTTTAATTTCAATAAATGAAGAAAGTGAAAACGGGTACAAAATTATTAGATCGCATACCCCAGCTGTTTGTCGACCGATTTTAATAAATATTGTATCATTTTGTTTAAAATAAAATGCTTAACAAATAAAACATAATTCAAGGAAACCAATATTAACAAAGGTTTTAATAATTAAAAAAGGTGGCCGTTCTAACATTTTTAAGTAAAATTTTCAAACGTATTTATATTTTTTGAAAATGTCATCGAGTGAATTACAGCATATTCCATTAAAGTATCTCAAACTGTTTCTAAGATACACGTTTATATATAAAAAAAAAAATGAAATAAACGAATTAATCAAAATCGCAAAAATCAACGATCGTTCTATAATCTAAAATTTATATCAACAAAAACTGAAATGTATTCTATTTAAATACAGATTGCATTCTTCAAAAGACATTAGCGCAAAGGTGAAGTAATTACTCGGTGTATAGTCGGTTTGTATCTCAGGTTGTGCATACCGTCAATGATAATTACAACAGATTCTATACGGTAGACAACAATAAACAGGTGTATGATAGAAGAAGGGGAAGCTCAGCCGGATTTGGGACCGATTCCTTTTCCTCTTCATTATATGCTAATTAGAAATTGTGTAACAATTAATTTCATTATACAGAAACAAACAGCTTTCCTACAATAGAATTAATTTCCTTAAATCCAGTATCCGTCGCGTACAATAGAATTATTAATAAAAATTATTTCTTCAAATTCTAAGATTATCTCTACTTTTCATAAATAACTCGTTCACGATTCGGTTGTCGTTAAAATATTAGAGTTTCCGAAAAAAATTTTCAGTAACGTAAACGTTCTCTTTTGGAAAAAATATTAACAACAATTTTTCGTACCTGTAAATGATTGGAATGTAAAATAAATATTTTAAAATATCAAATGAAGATGCCACATGATTTCCTTGTACGCCTATTAAATTATATATACACATTTAAAATTTTATTTCATTAATAACTTCTCATATTTTTTTCATGCTTTATTATTTTTATTATTGAATTAGTATTTATTGTAAAACGGTATTACAATGAAAGGTTAATAATTATTAATAAATAAATACACTAGTCATGCATCAAAAATCTTAACTAGAATTCTATACAGAAGAATTGAGAGGGGAATGGAAGAAGTGTTACGAGAAAACCAATTTGGTTTCAAGAAAAGTATAGGGACAAGGGAAGCAATTTTAGGCCTCAGATTAATAGTAGAAGAAAGATTAAAGAAAAACAAACCGACATACTTGGCGTTTATAGAACTAGAAAAGGCATTCGATAATGTAGACTGGAATAAAATGTTCAGCATTTTGTACAGGAACCAAACAGCATCAGTAACAATTGAAGAACATAAGAAAGAAGCCGTAATAAGAAAGGGAGTCCGACAAGGATGTTCCCTATGTCCGTTACTTTTTAATCTTTACATGGAACTAGCAGTTAATGATGATAAAGAACAATTTAGATTCGGAGTAACAGTACAAGGTGAAAAGATAAAGATGCTACGATTTGCTGATGATATACTAATTCTAGCCGAGAGTAAAAAGGATTTAGAAGAAACAATGAACGGCATAGATGATAGATGAAGTCCTACGCAAGAACTATCGCGTGAAAATAAACAAGAACAAAACAAAAGTAATGAAATGTAGTAGAAATAACAAAGATGGACCGCTGAATGTGAAAATAGGAGGAGAAAAGATTATGGAGGTAGAAGAATTTTGTTATTTGGGAGGTAGAATCACTAAAGATGGACGAAGCAGGAGCGATATAAAATGCCGAATAGCACAGATGAAATGAGCCTTCAGTAAGAAATATAATTTGTTTACATCAAAAATTAATTTAAATCTCAGGAAAACATTTTTGAAAGTGTATGTTTGGAGTGTCGCTTTATATGGAAGTGAAACTTGGACGATCGGAGTATCTGAGAAGAAAAGATTAGAAGCTTTTGAAATGCGGTGCTATAGGAGAATGTTAACAATCAGACGGGTGGATAAAGTGACAAATGAAGAGGTATTGCGGCAAATAGATGAAGAAAAAAGCGTTTGGAAAAATATAGTTAAAAGAAGAGACAGACTTATAGGCCACATACTAAGGCATCCTGGAATAGCCGCTTTAATATTGGAAGGACAGGTAGAAGGAAAAAATTGTGTAGGCAGGCCACGTTTGGAATATGTAAAACAAATTGTTAGGGATGTAGGATGTAGAGGATATACTGAAATGAAACGACTAGCACTAGATAGGGAATCTTGGAGAGCTGCATCAAACCAGTCAAATGACTGAAGACAAAAAAAAAAAAGTGAAAATTACAAGGTCCGCAGATTTATGATGAAGCGTCTCATTTTGAACAAGGCTTCCCCTTGTAAAATCTGAATAGTTCATTAATTAAGATTTTATTTGGCTATAACTCTAGAACCAATGTAAGTAAGTACCATTTATGATAAATCGTAGAAAAGCTCTAAGTGGGGGCTTTTACTGCAGTTAAGAAAAAATCCAAAATTGTTGGATTTTGGGCTCTTTTGGTCAAATCAACTGCAATTAAAACGGGACGTGCACAACTAGATGATACAACAGTCCTAAATCCAAAATTTCAACATCATACGGCTAATCGTTTTTGAGTTATGCGAGATACATTCTATTTTATTCCCTACATCCCCGAGCCGGACATCCAATTAAGTATACTCGACTCAGGGACGTGTCCTTTCCGGATATTTTAATTGCCTGCCTCTAATCTCCAACGGAAGAACCAGGCCCGGCTATGCCGTTCTCAGCCCCCCTCCGGAGAACGGGTCTCGGTCTTTCCTTTTGCCAGCCTCAAACAGACAGCGCAGGAGCTGAAAGCGTATCCGGGAACCCACACCGCCGGCCGGTTCTCGGTCTTTTCATTCGTTCACACCTAACGGACCCCAGGCGTCCCCGCTCCATCACGGGAACCCACACACCAGGGCATGTGAGCCCCCAGGAACGGGGCTGTCCGCCCAGCCCTGCTATAAACTACACCCCTCAGTAACCCAGTCGTCTTGCCTCATCTTCTTTTATTCTGAGGACTGCTCTTGCAAATATTGCAAAATTATGCCGGTTTCCGGACATAGCAAAGAGTCACTCCGAGAGCTGCTCCGGTCGGGTACGCATCAGTCCTGCATTTATACGATGTTCCTCCCATCTTTTGCACACAAATATAGTGTGTTCGGCATCGTCAACCGCATCGTAGTAACAACAGATGGGTGACTCTCCTGCTAAACCTATGCAGGTATTGTTCAAACGCACCATGTCCCGACATGAGTTACGTTGTATGGTATCTAATTCACCATGAGAGCGATCTAGCCAAGCATCCAGGTCCGGGATAATTCTTCTGGTCCATGCGGCCACTGCTTTGGCTACATATCTTCTATAGCGATCCATGGCGGCTTATAACCGTAAAATTAATATAAGAACCTGTTCTGAGGTGAAACCTATGAAATGCAAAAAAACCGTATCAAAATCGGCCCAGCCGTTTTAGAGAAACAAATTTATTGCAGTGCTTCCTGATGGCATATAACCGTAAAAAATATCTAAGAACCTGCTGTGAAGTAATACCTGTGTAGTGAAAAAACCGCATTGAAGAAATTTTTCCAGCAGTTTTTGAGGAAAATGGCAATCCGACACACACACATAAACACACCCACACCCACCCACACACAACACACGCACACACACATTTTACTACAAACGCATACACAGTCTCTGTTTCGTCGTGGGTATAAGAAAAGTGTGAGGCGTGCTCTTATAATCAACCACTTTATAATTAAAGCGCGCCACAAGGTTTTTTGTCATACATAGAGAAAATCCTTTTAAAATTAATTTTCTTGAAAACAAATTTACTTTTACTTCCTTGTACGAGGAAAAGGAAGTACTGTGATCGCGAAAAATTTCGGTTTAATTATATTAATTTTTTGTATATATATATATATATATATATAAAAAAAAAAACAAAAAAACATAGGGCCACAGCTCGCCGCTCTTTAGATTCGTATCTGGCTGAATACATGTGACGATCGGCGGCCGGTGGCAACGTATTCAACGAGCTCCTCGGCGACATCGTTAAGCTTTGGGATTCTGTTCAAGCAAAATAGTAGTTTGTAAAATGATATAAATAAAGGTCTATACTGTGTGTATATATTTGATTGTTTTTTTAAACATTACTCTTCCTTCTGATAACAAGTGGCCTCCATTTAATCAGAAATTACCCTTTTTGGTATGAATTGTTTTTTTCTGTTATTTATTTTAAGAAATTTATGTTTAAAAATTAAAAAAAAAATTCTTTTATCGTTTGACATGGTTTTATTGCTGCAAATCGAAATGTTTAAACCCGATTAGGATAGCATCGTTTTGTACAAATTTCACAGATGGTATCACAAAACGTGCCGATTGCAATCTCGAATGCTGTAAGATCAACACTCAATTCATGACGTCGTTGACGCCTAAACTCTAAACTAATTACACGTTCTTGTTGCGCTTCTAGCATACTACATTCTAAATAGCGCTGGCGTTGATTTAGCAAACGAGCTTCGCGATCTTGAGGTATCTCTGTAACACGATATTGCGATTCGCGCTGGCATCAAAGTGCCAATCGAACATCACGCTGTTATGGTGTTTAGATAGCGCTCAGGTTATCAATATTCAATCTTGCCCGATCGACTACTTTATCCTTATTTGCTTCTTTTTGAAGCGCTTTCTCTGACCGTCTTCTTCGTTGAGTCGCTGTCTCTTTATTCACTGTTGTACAATGTTTTTTGTTTTCTTTCCTACATGCTTGCTGAGATTCGTTGTCTTCCGACACTTCTTTTAAAACGAGTTCTGAGGAATTATATTATTCCATTTTTTATTTCCTCCACAGAACTTCGTAAAGTGTTAATTTCACCACTACTTTTTTTTTTAGCCGTTTTAATTCTTTACCGTATAGAAAAAAAATTATGTGCAATTTTATTCTATATTATAAACTGATGAATTGATTTCCTTTTTTATAAATGATACCGCTTTACCGCTTATGTTTATAACTTAATCAGATGATTAGCGTACACAAATTTTAGAAGGTAAACTTTACATTAGTTACTTTAAAACCCGCTTCAACAGACACTTGATTTTTTTTTGAAGCGTGTGAAAAATGCCGCGCCGGGATTCGAAACCCGAGACCTCCGGATGAAAGACTAAGACGCTATTACTCGCGCCACGGAACTGGCGTGATCTACTCATACTGAATCGACAGACCTAATCGGACGGATCGATAGCTGATAGCTTCATCTTACGATTCAGGTCCCTTCCTCAAGATGCTTCTTTTATATTATTTATAAACATATTCAAATACGTATAAAATATATGAAGTTAACAATGGAATATTGTACTGTTACCCGACTTACGTCACCGTGTAAAATTTCACCAAGCTAAAAAAAAGTATGTAAAACCACACATTACAATTGATTTTTAAAAAGAATTAAATAAATACGCCTTTCATCCGGAGGTTTTGGGTTCGAGTCTCGGCCAGGTATGGTAATTTTTCACACGCCATAAAAAAATTCATTTCATTATCATCTACCAATCAAAATAAAGCGGAATATAGAGGAGTTTATTCCTGTTGGGTTTTTTCTCCTGAAAGTCAATTATAGTTCATTCAACACACGTGTTGGTTGTTCCGAGGCAAGAGATTGTTCTGTAGATATTTAATTGGGTCAAAAAAAAAACGCAATATCTAGAAGAAAAATGTAGAATAACATATGATTTTTTCGGGACTTTTTGACGGGAAATGCTGCGGGCGCCTTGTAATTAATAAATTTATATTTAAAAACAATTTTTTAAATATAATTTTTTTTTCATTGTTTTATGTTACGCTACACATATAAGGAACAGAACAGCAATTTTATATATTTTTTCTGGGAGATAATTTTTCTACAAATACTGATTTATTAATTAATGTTAAACTTTATCGCAAACATGTTTGGTAATACTTCTTATTTTAAATAAATATGCATTTATTAATTGTTTGTAAGCCAGTTGTAGATTATAATCTGAAATTTCTTAGAGGAAAGAATTTTATGAAATTAGCATCAAGTTACTAAGAACCATAAAAAAAATTATAATTTAGTAACTAATAAGCAGCGGTAATAGCATATTTTCTCTTTATTTTTTGAACATAATATATTACCTCTTAGTTATTTCTTTACGAGTTAATTTTTTTTTTATTATTAGAACCAGAAATGACAAAAATGGCAAGTTTGATATAAAAATACAAAATTTATGGTCGGCAAATAATTATCCTTTACTCAAAACCAGAAGTAAAATGTTTAGAATGATTTTTTTATTTTTATTTTGCTCCCCTAAAATGTAAAAATTAAAAAATGTAAATGTACACGTGGTGGTCGTAGTTGGAAAAAGCAATATGCAGGCGATAGTAAACTGTGTAAATATACTGATGGAAATGTTTACTGAGGCATTTGCATCGGTGGCTAAATTGATGACTGTAATGTGTGATCAGGTTTAGAGGGTCTAACGGATGTCGGGATCGTCACAAGGCGAGTGTCTTCCTCTACGGGGATCTGAACGCTATGGTGTAATAACCGCTGATGCAGTTCTAAATAAATTTACAATGATTTCCTAATTTAATTCAATCTTAATAAATTTCATGAAATATAGAGCTGATTTCACTGTTACGTAACCCATTGTTTCATAAATAAACTGTTACATTAATTTTCGCTTACGATTTTACTCATAGTTATGAAAGATTATGCCTTCCTCTTTCCTGTTTAGCCTCCGGGAAACACTGTAAGGTATTACTTCGGAGGATGATATGTATGAGTGTAAGCGAAGTGTAGTCTTGTACAGTCTCAGGTCGACCACATCTAAGATGTGTGGTTAATTGAAACCCAACCACCAAAGAACACCGGTATCCACGATCTAGTATTCAAGTCCGTACAAAAATAAGTACCTTTACTAGGACTTGAACGCTGGAACTCTCGACTTCGAAATCAGCTGATTTGCGAAGACGCGTTCACCACTAGACCAACCCGGTGGGTGACAAGATTACACCTGGAATACAAGAAACATATCAAGTTTCTATCTATGAGAACATAATATTCACTATATCACCAGACTATGATGTACAAAGAAAAGATATCGTTTATAAGGAAGAATATTATATATATTTTTTGGGCCTGGCATGCTGATATGAAATCGTATATCTCATTCAGAAAAGAAGATAACGGGAAACCACTTCATTTTTATCTACCCGGTAAGGTTTCTTAATTATTCTTTAGAACTGCTGTTCCATTTTTGTGAATGACACGTATCACTTTGCCAACAACCGCCTGGCGCTTAATATACGCAGGTTACTGAGGTACCTATCGGTTGGTCAAGCGGTGATCGCGTCTTCCCAAATCAGCTGATTTCGAAGTCAAGAGTTCCAACGTTCAGATCCTAGTAAAGGCAGTTACTTACTTTTACACGGATCTAAATACTAGATAGTGGATACCCGGTTCTTTATGGTTGGGTTTCAATTAGCTCCACATCTCAGGAATGATCGACCTGAGACTGTACAAGACTATACTTCACTTACACTCGTACATATCATCGTCATTCATCCTCTGAAGTAATACCTGAAGGTGATTCCGGGAGGCGAAACACGAAAAAAAAAAAAGAAGGCTATTGAGGTACAAAACTACTGCCGACTGATTATTTACAAAGTTCTTTTACATAATTTTAAATATTAACTTCTACCAGTTTGTACCAAAAAAAAAAAAAATGTAATAAAATGGAGTCGAACAAAATTTAAAGATCATTTTATTGATCATTTGATAAGTTATAATTTAAATAATTATTCCATTACAGAAATTATAACTAAAAAGCAATATAAAATAAAAATTTTCATTAACTTTTATTAATTTATATACTTTTATTATTAATACTCGAAATGAAAACTGAAGCCCGACATGACAATCACTGTTTTTGAATAAAATGAATTTCCTTACGAGAAAAATTACTTATCGTTCAAAAAGAATAAAACTTTATAAAAACCTTACGTACTTAAAATCGTTAATAATTTGCCTATACTAATTTTGTCGTTAAAGATCCAGCTTCAAATACATTCATACGAACGCGTGCACAAACGCTCGCACGGAAGATATTTTCATCGATTGAAATAGTCGTGGTGGTAGTAATACGACTTTATTCAACGCAATACAGAAGTCGATGTCACATCGCATGCGCGTATCAAAAACATGCGTATAAAGAGACATATTTCTGTTATAATGCCTCAAAACGGTTAATAAAGGTGGTGGTTTCAGATTTTCCCTTAGGGATGCATTAACCAAAATTCATAACGTACGAGTAACAGTACAGAAACTATAGCATTTCAGCAATTTGTATACAGACTAAGTAACGTTGAACTTTAAACAACACTTCATTGTTAGAGGGTGATTTATAATTAGCTAAATTATAAAGTTGTTCTATATATATATATATATATATATATATATATATATATATATATATATATATATGTATAATATATACACAAGTGTATACAAATACTTGGCAACTGCCCTCATTTAATCTCTTACTGAAATTAACATTATATTGTACAACACTACTACAACCAGTCGACAGACAACGCTATTGTTATCTTTACTTGAATTTTGATCTGCGAGATGTAAATTTGTTAGAATTTATTCAATTCTTGTTAAAATTTAAAACAAAAAAACCGACACTGATGTCGATGAAGTTTCATGTAATTTGCGTAAAACTTAAAATTTAATCATTCCGCCGGTAATGATAAAATTGAAAATTATTGTTCCTCTGACGACCTTACTTTTTATTTATACTTTTACATTATAACAATATTATAATACTACTTCTATTATATTATAACAGAATAACAATAAATAAAATTAATTTACCCCATTACAAAAAATACATAAAATTACAAAAAAAAAAATAAATAAATAAATAAAATTTAATTCCTATCCAATTCTTTATGAAGTCCGCTAGAAATTAAACGCTAACAATTACCGCCAAAGAACCATATCAGTGTTTAATTTTGCGCCGATTTCAAAAATAAAGAATTAAAAATACTCCGCTTTATTTAGTTTTATTTTCCTGGAATCACAACTCTAGAGCTACGGTGTAAGAAGGAAAGTTTGCTAATAAGTTATAAATTGGTTTATGGTGTTATTGCAGTTCTCGATGTTTCATGACCATAACAACAAATAAAAGCGGGAATAATGTTTATACGTAAGTGTGTTTGCGTGTCTGAAGCTTAATTATCTGAATAAACCGATTCTGATGAAACTTTGTACAGTAACTCGTATATCGGGTGAAATTTGATGGTAAAATTTTGGAGTCAATATCTTCAGGTGGTGGGGGTAGGTACTTTTTTGGGATCAATTTTCTCAGATTTTTGCCAACATAACCCCTATTTAAATTAAGCCAGTACATGCGTGCATGCTTATATTACCATTTAAAAAACATTTTGCCCCAAAAGTTTCTCCTTTCCCAAATATCTAAAAATCTTTTTGTTTATTTCTTATTTTTCAAACAAATTATTTTTATGTCTTTCTAGGCATACTATTAGTGCTAGTGATTCCAAAAATTCTCTGGGGCCGATTATTATTATTCGGAGAGGGGGAGCCAAAAAAATATAAAGATATCGATTATTTAAATTTTTTAAAACTTTATTTTTGGTTTATTTTTATGCACAATTACTCTTATTTTTCCACTATATAAGAATAATTAACCAATGCTAGGAAAGTATTACGACTTTATCTTTTATCTTAAAATTCATTTTATTATTTTTTAACGTTATTTTAAATATTATATCTTTATTTAAAATACGAATGATAGAAAAAAATTACTGACCATATCAAAAATTCGTTCTCAAGAAAAATAAAATGCAAGATCTCCGACGGGAGTTTCTTAAAGAGTCGACTCTTTAAGACTTTGGGAGTTGGCATCCCCACACGGCCCTTGCCTCTGCAGGTTTTTTCTTTCCTCTACACCCAGAGTTACAGAACACTTGCACACACACACACACACACACACACACACACACACACACACACACACACACACACACACACACACACACACACACACACACACACACACACACACACACTCACAGAGAGAGACGCATGTACACACGCACGCGCACGCGCACGCACACTACATAAATTACAACCATACCCTTACACAACAATATCCTATTCTATTTCCTCTTACATTACACTCGGTGGTGTTGCGACATCTTACGAAACGCAACCGTAATCAAACGTGGAAACTATCGTGCGGATGAGTGAATGGCTCTACGTAGTGAGCCATTTGTATTTAGCCGAGTTGTATTTAGCTCTAGCTCCAGCACGCGTGCGCTCTGCTGGAGTGGTCCGTTATATCGCCCTTGAATATCGGGAAACGTAATGTTCATAAAGTCACGCAAACCACGTGTAAAACGATCTGTTTTTATTTAGTGATAAAAGTAATTTACTTATAAAATATAGGAAACTAAACAATATTTTAGATTTTTTTCCACCTACATGACAATAAATATTCAAAATGTCCACTTTGAGCGTTGATGCAGGCGTCAACTCGTTTCTTCATATTCATTGAGTTGCTGCACTTATGATTAAGATTCTATCTTCGATATTTTTTCGATTCGTCTAAAACGAGCGGATCGTTCTTGAAAATGGAGTCCTTCAGACGACCCCGTGAATAAAAATTTGACCGTGGAGGCCTTAGTCAGCGCTAAATTAGACGGTCATCGAAAAATTCACGCAACGACCCCATAATCAGATTTGCAGTACAGCATGTAGCGCCATCTTGCTGTAACAAATACGGTTATGAAATTTGTAATAATATCTGAATAACGTTTTGTAGTTAATATTTCTGTAAAATCAAAGAAAAAAGGGGATCGAACAATTTTGTTCGCAAAATCACTCACCAGACACAAAACGTTTTTTAAAATGCAACCGTCTTTCGTGACAAATTTGACCATTTCTTACGCTACTGTTTTGACAATTAGTGTAGTATCTAAAAAGATGAACCCGGCGCCATATGAATAAAAAACCCGTCGTCCAAAACATGCAGACCATTTCAAACGAAACCTTTTAACCACCTATTGTACTGAGACTTCGTTTAAAATCAGCTTCTCTAAGTTCATTCCACTACTCAAATTCGATATACTGGCGGAACTTTCGTTTTTATAGTTTTTCTCGAGCGACTGTTTCGGAGAACGTAAAAGCGACCGAAATTGTCAAGTAACACTGAGAGACGACCGACCATTATGTTTACCATCAATCATATTTCCTGTATCATAAAATCTAGACACTAAATAAAAAATAATCGATTTAATTGGTACTGCACTAAAGAAAGATTTGCTGTAAAAATATTTTGGAATTTAGAATAAGGCCGGGTTTTTTTTTGTCTTCAGTCATTTGACTGGTTTGATGTGCAGCTCTCCAAGATTCCCTATCTAGTGCTAGTCGTTTCATTTCAGTATACCCTCTACATCCTACATCCCTAACAATTTGTTTTACATATTCCAAACGTGGCCTGCCTACACAATTTTTCCCTTCTACCTGTCCTTCCAATATTAAAGCGACTATTCCAGGATGCCTTAGTATGTGGCCTATAAGTCTGTCTCTTCTTTTAACTATATTTTTCCAAACGCTTCTTTCTTCATCTATTTGCCGCAATACCTCTTCATTTGTCACTTTATTCACCCGTCTGATTTTTAACATTCTCCTGTAGCACCGCATTTCAAAAGCTTCTAACCTTTTCTTCTCAGATACTCCAATCGTCCAAGTTTCACTTCCATATAAAGCGACACTCCAAACATACACTTTCAGAATCTTTTCCTGACATTTAAATTAATTTTTGATGTAAACAAATTATATTTCTTACTGAAGGCTCGTTTAGCTTGTGCTATTCGGCATTTTATATCGCCCCTGCTTCGTCCATCTTTAGTAATTCTACTTCCCAAATAACAAAACCTCCATAAGCTTTTCTCCTCCTATTTTCACATTCAGTGGTCCATCGTTGTTATTTCTACTACATTTCATTACTTTCGTTTTGTTCTTGTTTATTTTCTTGCGTAAGACTCTATCCATGCCGTTCATTGTTTCTTCTAAATCCTTTTTTACTCTCGGCTAGAATTACTATATCATCGGCAAATCGTAGCATCTTTATCTTTTCACCTTGTACTGTTACTCCGAATCTAAATTGTTCTTTAACATCATTAACTGCTAGATCCATGTAAAGATTAAAAAGTAACGGAGATAGGGAACATCCTTGTCGGACTCCCTTTTTTATTACGGCTTCTTTCTTATGTTATTCAATTGTTACTGTTGCTGTTTGGTTCCTGCACATGTTAGCAATTGTTCTTCTATCTCTGTATTTGAACCCTAATTTTTTTAAAATGCTGAACATTTCATTCCAGTCTACGTGGCCGGGTGGTTTTAAATAATAGGAATGAAATCTTGACAATTTATTTTTTCTGTTATTACATTTTTTGTTTCTATCAACTTTTATTGTTATATTTTTGCCATTTTGTTATTTATAATTTAATTAAATTAGCGTTACATCCATATTTTGTGCGTAAATATTTAGTAAGAAGAAGAAGAAGAAATTTTTTTTATATCATAAAGAACGCAAACTTTTTAGTATTAATTTTAATTTCTTTTAAAGTAATCTATTTGCCAAGAGGCAAATATTTTTCTGTACTTGTCAAAGGGTAATGTTTATAAAAAAAGTATTTTTTAACTTTAAACTTCTAAAACCTACTATAATTGTCTGTATTTTACAAAGTAAATGGTGGATCGAGCTGCAGGCCATTGATGTTGGAATTTTGTCTTATCCTCCCTTTTCACTGAGCACAAAGTAAAAAATAACATATTTCTTTTAATAGTAATTAAAAAAATAAAAACTCTTGACCTTCTGCTTCCGTTCAACGTATACATAAATTAATTAATTTTCATTAACGCTTTCTCAATTGCGATTTATTTTACACTTACTTATTGTTTTGTGTATTTATTATTTTTAAGTATTTATTTTAACATTATTTAATGTATTTATATTTTTAAATAACTATTGATATAGATTTTAATTACATCTATTTTCTATTTTAAAATTAATTTTGTATTTTATGGTGCTGCTTCGATCAAGATTTTACCACGGTTTTCCTTGATCCACCCGTTAAATATTTGGTCAGTTCCTTTACATTATCCTTGTAATAGGCTTATCTACCGGTTTCTGATAATGTGCAATTATGTAAAATTTGAATAAAAAATAATATTCATTTATTAAAAAAAAAAGCGTACCTATCTAGATTTAATATTTGTAATTATGTAATGTTCTTCTGGCTTGAAAAAGATTTCTGCGCCCCCAGTAAAATTAAGCCGACCGTATTTCTTGAAATCAAATTATGACGTAAGTTTAGTGCTTTTATACGAAATCTGACCTGGAAAATTAAAAAAAAAGCCCCAAAACTCTATTTTTAATAGTTTTTGAAAAACATGAGGTAGACAAGACTCGGGTTGATAACACACTATTTTATGTTTGGCCTAAAATAACTTCATTAAATGGGAAATAAACACGTAAACATTTTGATTAAAATTTATAGAGAATTTCATTGTGCGTAAAACGGTTGAATAAAATACCACAAAAACTAAGAACAAACGTAAGAATTTCAAATTTTATTAAAAGCAAAACATGTCAAAATATTTATTTCTGGATGCTGGACAATATTAATTACGTAGATTCTATTTTGGATACCGATGAAGCCTCTGTTGAAATAATTAACCGCTTCGGTGTAATATCTCAGTTAGGTGTAATTACTCTATATATTAACTTTACCGGTTCATATTTTGTAATAAATAAAAGACATCGTCCAGTCGATGATTAAATATTAATTTGAATAGGATATAATAATAATTACACGTTTAACGTTTTAGTTTGAATTATATTAAATGACGATTACGTTATTGGTGAAAGTGGACATGAACGAACGAGATCTAAATGTAGATTGAACAATGCATTAATAATAACGAATTACTAATATAAACTTTCAGCTGATAAAAGGCCAGCTGTATATAAACAAATTTATTTACTTTTATAAATGAATAAGAAAACGAGACGGATTATGTATTTTATTAATTAATAAGAAGAGAAAGAGAAATAATCGTAACTGCTACATTTACTTGAAATGCAATTTTTAATTAAAAAATAAATCATATATATGGGATTACGAAACTCCACGAGGCACTGTAGAAAACGATTACAAACACAGATTCCATGCAAACGTTTGGTGCAGTATTATAGGAAACAAAATATGGGGACCGTTTATCTTCAATGAGAATGTTTTGAGTGCTTCATACTTTTTCATAATAATTTGCCGGATCTGTTGGAAGATGTCCTTTTGATCAAAAAAAAGGAAAATGATTTTGTAGCCGGACGGGGCACTTAAAATGTTCAGCATTTTAAAAAAATTAGGGTTCAAATGCACAGATAGAAGAACAATTGCTAACATGTACAGAAACCAAACAGCAACAGTAACAATTGAAGAACATAAGAAAGAAGCCCTAATAAGAAAGTGAGTCCGACAAGGATGTTCCCTGTCTCCGTTACTTTTTAATCTTTACATGGAACTAGCAGTTAATGATGTTAAAGAACAATTTAGATTCGGAGTAACAGTACAAGGTGAAAAGATAAAGATGCTACGATTTGCTGATGATATAGTAATTCTAGCCGAGAGTAAAAAGGATTTAGAAGAAACAATGAACGGCATAGATGAAGTCCTACGCAAGAACTATCGCATGAAAATAAACAAGAACAAAACAAAAGTAATGAAATGTAGTAGAAATAACAAAGATGCACAACAATGAATGTGAAAATAGGAGGAGAAAAGATTATGGAGGTAGAAGAATTTTGTTATTTGGGAAGTAAAATTACTAAAGATGGACGAAGCAGGAGCGATATAAAATGCCGAATAGCGCAAGCTAAACAAGCCTTCAGTAAGAAATATAATTTGTTTACATCAAAAATTAAAGATTTTTGATAGTGTATGTTTGGAGTGTCGCTTTATATGGAAGTGAAACTTGGACGATCGGAGTATCTGAGAAGAAAAGGTTAGAAGCTTTTGAAATGCGGTGCTATAGGAGAATGTTAAAAATCAGACGGGTGGATAAAGTGGCAAATGAAGAGGTATTGCGGCAAATAGATGAAGAAAGAACTGTTTGGAAAAATATAGTTAAAAGAAGAGACAGACTTATAGGCCACATACTAAGGCATCCTGGAATAGTCGCTTTAATATTGGAAGGACAGGTAGAAGGGAAAAATTGTTTAGGCAGGCCACGTTTGGAATATGTAAAACAAATTGTTGGGGATGTAGGATGTAGAGGGTATACTGAAGTGAAACGACTAGCACTGGGTAGGGAATCTTGGAGAGCTGCATCAAACCAGTCAAATGACTGAAGACGAAAAGAAGTTTATAATCTTAGTATGATGGTTTAAAAAATGGATGAGGTAAAAATTGATATTTAAATATTTTATTAAATAAACGAATTAAGTAAATTTAAATTAATTTCAAGATTAAATTTAAAAAAAAGAAAGTTGTATTATACTTCTTTTCTGATATTATTTAAATTAATGTATCGCAACATGGTTCAATAATTTGATATTAATTAAATATAAATTTAAATTTGATAATAATTAAGTAAATAATAATAATTAAATTTACCATAAAAATAAAATTATTTAAAATTAAAAATAAATATGTAGAATTATATCCAAAAAAACAAGAATGTAGCAAGTTTTCAGAAATGTACTGGGAAATATAAAGAAGAACGTTTATATAAACAAAGGTTTGGTAAGCGAGTGTCGCACATCGTAAGCAAGTGTCGGCTAGGGAAAGACTGCGCTATGATTTCTGTGCCTTCGGTAAAATTAGCGACTGTAATTCTTGGGACTAAAGTTAAGGGGTATTGCTTTTGTATGAAATCTAACCTGAAAGAAATAGGTCCCAGAACTGTATTTTTTCATACTTTTAGAGAAATCTGAGGTAAAATCCAAAGAATGGGGCCGAAAAACACACAATTTTATGTTTGGCGTAAAATAACTTTGTTAAATGGCTAATAAGCACATAAAATGCAGAATCTGAATATAAACTTACAAACGAATTTCGAAATTTACTTAAAATAAAACATAAAAATTTGCAGATTAAATGAAACAAAATTTTCAGTATTACAAAACAAAAGAATTAAATATTTTAGAAAAATACGTAACAAATACAAACACAAACAATCAAACAGACTTAAATAACTGTATAAACTGCTGAAAATGTCCTCTACCACTGTAAATATTGTATTTCAGCAAGGTGGTTTTATATTAGTTGTACTAAAATGGGAATTTTATTAACTAATTCTCTTGCGTTGTAGTCTTAATAATATACGATAGGTTATCCCTAAAGTATAGACTGGTTCGCTGTAAAAAAAATGTATTCTAAAAACTTTATAAATATTTTTTATTTCTCTGAAACTACATACTTATACTACTACTCTGTATAATCGCTACATGAATTGAGACATTTATCGTAGCGATAACCAGCTTCAATATATCCTCGTCGTATTCTTCTTCCACCAGTCCATTTACCCACTAGTTAACAGCATTTTTAAGTTCATCGTCACCCGTGAATCGTTTACCGCTCAAAATTTCTTTCAATTTCTCACACAAACGGTAATCAAAAGGAGCTAAGTCCGGACTGCATTGTGGGTTATCGTAAACTTCCCATTCAAATGGTCTCAGTAAATCACGTGTCGGACCCGTAACATGTGGACGTGCATTATTGTGCAGCAGGATGACGCCGTCAGTCAGCCGTTCACGTCACCGATTTTGAATGGAGCGCCGTAACTTACGTAGAGTTTCGCAGTAAGCTTCTGCATTTATAGTCGTTCCACGCTCCATGAAATCAATCAGCAGTATGCCGAACCGACTCCAAAAGACTGTGGCGATCAGTTTGCGCCCAAATCGCTGTGGTTTGACCTTTGCCGCTCTAGTTGGTGATTGAAAATGACGCCATTCAGTTGACGACCGTTTTCTCTCTGGAGTGTAATACGAAATCCATGTTTCATCGCCGGTAACAAATGAATTAAGGAATCACCTTTTTCTGTGTAGCGCATCAAAAATTCCAAACCAGATTCCATTCGGATTTTTTTTCGGATTTCTTTTTTTAAGACGTACGGCACCCGACGTGAGCAAACCTTTCTGAAGCCTAAACGGTTACAAACAATGCGACCGATAACAGCTCTTGAAACATCAAGAAAAAGAAGGGTCGGAAACCGTTGAGAGACAATCTTTTCTTATTTACTCATCGACGCGTTTCAACAGATCCTCGTGATTATCGAGAGCCTCCCCTAACGTTCTTTATCATTCACATTAATTCTATTACATCTAAACTTTTCACACCCTTTTCGGACGTATCTTTCATTCATTACATTATCACCGTACAGATCAACCGACTGCCTATGAATTTCAGCCGGCGTAATGTTTTGACGGTTTAAAAACATATGACTCCACGTATTTCACAGTCGGCGGCAACATCGATTTTCTTATTCATTTTATAACGTAATAACTCACACGTAATCAAAGATACTACAACGCGAAAACTCACAGAAAACAATACAGTGTGTAAATTAATAGCGTGGCCATGAACGACGTAGGATTGCCAACTTTAAGGAGGAAATTTCCCAGCGTTCTTTACTGTAGAGATATCCCTCGTATTTATGATTCTAGTGGCACCACAGGTATTAGTCCAGAGGTGGTAAGTCAGGCGTCCTTGGAGGTCAGTTGGTAAATCCTCCACGTTAAATCTACTTGTTTAAAAAAAGTCAGTTTTAAAAAAGTAGTTAAAAGAAGAGGCAGACTTATAGGCCACATACTAAGGCATCCTGGAATAGTCGCTTTAATATTGGAAAGACAGGTAGAAGGGAAAAATTGTGTAGGCAGGCCACGTTTGGAATATGTAAAACAAATTGTTAGGGATGTAGGATGTAGAGGGTATACTGAAATGAAACGACTAGCAATAGATAGGGAATCTTGGAGAGCTGCATCAAACCAGTCAAATGACTGAAGACATAAAAAAAAAAAGTGAAAATTACAAGGTACGCAGATTTATGATGAAGCGTCTCATTTTGAATGAGAGAAAGAAAAATTTGCTATTTATTTTTAAAATAATGAAAGAGCTTAAACAGGAGTTTTCATCAGTTCGGAAACGAGTACGTGCCATACAATGTTATTTAAAGGGTAACATTTTCCGAACTGTCTCGTTCTTGAAATCCACGTTTTTTTTTTAAATCTGTCTTTACAAATGCAAATTTTCATTACTTAAAATAGTTTCCAGGAGGAATCCGGAACTTTGATTTCAAGGTATGTTTACGGTTCGATTATCGAATATGTTTCTTATTCTTGTTTTATTTTAATTAACCGAGGTGGTACGCAGAGGTTTTACTTAAATGAATAAATACTAATTCTTAAAGAAAATAACAATATCCACTTCTAAACCACGCAATAGAAAGATTTTCGTATTAAAAACAGGATAATTCGACTAACAAGAAATGACCTTCTTACGAATCCGTAACCAATTTTAATAATGACCGAACCGTTTAAAATTCTTCCCGTTTATTTATTTAAAATACAACTAGACGGTCAGGGCTCACTTCGCTCACCCTTCCCATCTAGACATTACTTTTTTCCTTTTTCTGTTTAGCCTCCGGAACCGCAGTAAGGTATTTCTTCAAGAGGATGAATGAGGATGATGTATGAATGTAAATGGAGTTTTGTATTAGATCATCTACCACGACTCCCGCTGGTTTGTTATCCTCATTTTGAGAATAATACTGAAAAATAACTATTTAAGCTTGAAAACCGCTCTTTCCTTCAACGTTTCCGTTATTCTTGATGTATGTGCTGTGTTTCTCCACTCATACGCTCTCGGAAGGGAGCTAAAACCTTCGATCTACGGCTTAAAATTTTCCCTGGGATAACATGAATGTATCCTGAAGATTTAAAAGCAATCGGTCGGTTGGTCCTCGCGTGATGCCCCGTCTTCATATTTTCCCGATATTATTTCGAAAATTATCAAGTTTGGTGCAAAGCGCCGCTTGGTGAACGAGATTATTTTTAGTCTTCTATTTCGACATGACGTTTGTTTTGCACGATTTCGTATTAGTATTACGCGCGCGTGCGTACATACACTTAATTTTCTTAATAGAAAAGATTAAGAAATTTTCTTCTACAGAAGCAATATTACTCTGTCGATGAATTTAAATGTTACTAATTCAAAAAATTTAATAACCCCTCGGTTTTGTAAATCCCTTTCAACTTGTACATCGAACATCACTGTACTGTAGTTTAAGGCATCGTTTCGTATAAATAAATCCTTACTATGTAAAAGATAAAAGGATAATATCTTATAACGCATAATGTCTGTGTCGTAGGCGAACTGAAAAATCAGGGTTATTGCAATGCGCTCGGCTAATTGGAAAATGAAATATACAATATTTGCGTTATTGCTTATAATTATAAATATAATTTAACCTACGCTCACATCGCTCGGGTAGAGAGCGAAGCGAATGTAGGTTAAATTTGCTTAGATTATATTTACAATTTCCAATTAACCGGTAATATTCCAATTAGCGAACGCATTGCAAAAAGCCTGATTTTTCAATTCGCCTACAACATATTTAAACGAAAGGAAATGTTTTTTGTTTTCCTTTTATACTTAATTTTCTAATATTTACTGAAATAATCTGATAATAATAAAACCGTTAAAAAAATCTTAAAATAGATTACATTTTACGGTCCTTTAACAAATTTTAGGGTAATAACTAATTTTGAAGCGAGCCGAAATTAAATTTCTAATATGGTTTCCAGAACTAAAAACGCTTGGCTTCATCTTTTGGGATTATTTGAAAAAGGAAAGTTTACCGAAATAAAAACTTCGCAATAGTTGAAAACTGTATCCGGACCTGAACCTACCGTGACAGACTAACAGCTATTATGAACACTAAGAAGGTTATTTTAAAAATGAAAAGACAAGACATTTACGCGTATTATTTTTTCATTCGATTTAAAAAAAAAAACTTTATTCTTTGTAAATTGTATTATTATTAAAATTTTGAAAGCTTCATATTAGCATCAATTTAAATCGCCTAGAAACATTTTGCCCCATCTTTGCTTGTTAGAATAATATGATCATTCTTAACAATTATTTATTTATAACGTTTTAAAACGAATTTCCGATTGTTTAAATTAGAAAAGTTTTACGTTACAGGATGATTAATATCCTCCTACTTTCTACACGTACTACGAGCACAAACCCCGGATTGCTATAGGCTTCGAGAAAAAAGAAATATATCTTTCTAAAGGAAAAGGAAGTGAGCATTATAATTCCATATAGGCTGTCGGAATCACGTACACATTACGTGAAAACACATATCCATATATATATAACACACACAAAATAAGACGCTTACACAATCATTCGTAAAATTTTTTACTTTAATACCAAATTAAAATCAATTTTTGCAACAAAACTAAGTTTTACCATATATCTGTTATTTTGTAAATTTAGATTATTACTTGAAAAAAAAAAGGTTGTATACATTTTTGTGACTATTCCGTTTCTAAAATGCGTATTTAAACGGTTTTCTAGGCGCTAAAATTAATGCAAGATAGACCACTGACCGCTGATATTAAATGATAGGAACACCTGAATTATTTTTTAAAAGACTTACCCCTAGAGTTTATATTTATTAAAAATAACTTTTATTCTGATGAAGTGCTAGAAACGAATTAGCTTTTTCCGATATTAAAACAAAATATAAAAAAATATTTTATAGAACCCATTTTAAAAACAATTTGACCGGAATAAATTATAATCAATTATAAAAAAAAATATACTAATTCGATTCTACTTTCAATTTCGAGTTCTTAATAATTGGTATAAAACTAATAACCCTAAATTACCACTTGCTGAAAAAATTTGAAATTAAAAAACGAATTGTAACGGTGTTACAGGTTTTTTTTTTACTTTATTGGATTTATTAATGTTAGAATTTTAACGTTGATTTCTATACTTTTAGTTTATTTATATATATAGTTAAAAGACGAGACAGACTTATAGGCCACATACTAAGGCATCCTGGAATAGTCGCTTTAGTATTGGAAGGACAGGTAGAAGGGAAAAATTGTGTAGGCAGGCCACGTTTGGAATATGTAAAACAAATTTTTAGGGATGTAGGATGTATGGGATATACCGAAATGAAACGACTAGTACTAGATAGAAAATCTTGGAGAGCTGCATCAAACCAGTCAAATGACTGAAGACAAAAAAAAAGTATATTTATAAATAGATAATTTTAAGGGATTTGAAGTTTTTTTTTATTAAACTTTTTCAATTTATTTAAAATAAGAGTAGCCCTATAAAAAACTATCCATGCGAAAAAGTTTGCAAAAACGTTAAGTTAGTACACCTGTATTTTAATAAACGTAGAAAAAGTTTACAAAGAATCAATGTAAACAGATCGGTGCTGTTGAGAGCTCCCGAGAATACGAAAATATGAATGAATTTTAATAAAAATGAATTAATCTAAGTTCACCTTCAAATACTGTGACTATTAGAATAACATCGAGAAATTTTCATTATGCCTCACGTTTAACTAAATTGTTGTTTTTTTTCAACCGGTTTTCCAGCTACTATCAGGTCTGGTTTTGTGTGGTATAGGCAAATGAAATTATAGTTATCGGCTTGCCAGGTCTGACGTAGCTGCAGTCTAAGTATAAACGTACCGGTAAACATACAGTCTGGGGTAGATTCTGGTCGACCACGCCTGAGACGTGTTGTTAATTAAAAAATCCAATCGCCAAAGCAACTGCCTTTGAACTCTTGACTTCGAAAATCAGACGATTTTACAATGACGAGTTTAATCGGTAGACTAACCCGGTGGGTTTCAACAATTAACTAAGTACTGGAACCAAAAAAGAAGATTTTAAATATTTGAAAGATTTTTTATCAAAGACTTTTTAAACGTTTTTTTTTCTTTTACATAGACGTGTAGACATTCATATTTCATTAAAAAAATTCTTCTACTTAAGTCACAGAACTTCAATCCGCAGCCTCAAAACTTTTTGTGGCCGGCGGACTCAAAAAAAAGAAAATAAAAATTACAAAAATTTATTTTATTTATAAAATACTCGTGTATTTGTAAAATAACTTTGATATATATAAAATAGAATAATAAAACAGAATAATAAAATAAAATAAAATAGGATGACACTTACCTTATTCCATAATTCAAGCAAAAGCGCTTTCAAGTCCCTCGCACCATCAGCTGCTCTGTATACTTTTTCAAATCATTCGTACTAAATTTCACATTAATTGAAATTAAAAATCCTGTACTATACATAAGATTTAAAAATTAAAATTGTTAAAAGATATTTTGCCAAATTAAAATCAAAACAGAAATTAAAACTAAAATTAAATTAAAATTTTTTTAAAAATTTTAATTAAAATTAAAAATTGCATATACAGGGTCATTCACGGGAACGGGATGTTTTTAAAATAATCATAAAAAATTGAATATTTACTTTAAAAAAGTTTTATTGGTATTGAAACACTTGTTAAATCAAAGCATTTGTTACTTACTCGTGAACGAAAAATTATGTCCGGCAAGTGATGTCCATTTTGGGCAATACATTGTTGTAGTCTTTCACGGTAACCGGCCTCAATTCTTTGCAGCATGTCTACATCAATCTGGGTGACGTGATGACGAATTGCGATCTTTAGGTCCTCCAATGTGCGCGGTTTATTTCCGTACACACGCGAT
Organism: Lycorma delicatula; assembly: GCF_047948215.1. Taxonomy (NCBI): domain Eukaryota; kingdom Metazoa; phylum Arthropoda; class Insecta; order Hemiptera; family Fulgoridae; genus Lycorma; species Lycorma delicatula. The sequence continues at coordinate 161,207,212 of NC_134460.1, read as the reverse complement.
TTTAGAAACCCCCGCAGAAAAAAATTACAACTACTCAAGTCGGGGGACCGAGGGGGCCAAGGAATGTCGCCGAATCTGGAAACGATCCGTCCCGGAAACAAGTTACGGAGAACAGCCATCGTTGCCCTCGCTGTGTGCGCTGTAGCTCCATCCTGCTGGAATAACACATTTTGAAAATCGATTCCCCGGTTTCGTAACTCGGGGATAAAAAACGTATTCAACATCGCAATGTAACGATCAGCTGTTACAGATACGGCAGCGTCATTTTCTTAAAAAAAATACGGTCCAATAACACCGGGGACCCGGTGGTTTTTTCTTCAATATTGAACCGCTTGATCGAAGGTTATTTACCCGTCGCAATATTGTGTTACGAGAAGGTACACTTGTATTACGATGGATATTAAACTGACGGCGGAAATCTCGCTGAACAGCAGTTACGGATTCGTCATTTCGCACAAAACTGTCATACGCGTACAGGCGTTGGTCTAGCGTCCACGGCTCCATCTCAACGACTAAAATGTAAATGCTATGAACAAAGGAAACGTCAGACACAAGCCACATGCCCCTCCCACCACGAACGCCCGAGTACAACCCGCTTCAAAACATCCGGTTCCCGTGAATGACCTTGTATAAGAATATATGAAGTCATTTAATAAAATAAAATAAAAAAGTTAAAATTAAAATCAATAATAAAAACAAAATAGAAATCCATGTGGACTAGGTACCCGAAGTTATGTGACTACAGAGTTGAAGTATTATGAATTATCCTATATGATTATTTTTTTATACATACGGAATTCTTAATTTTAATTTAAATTAAAAAAAATTGAATTAAACAATTTTTAGTTTTACTTTCTGTGTTGATTTTAATTTGGTAAAGGATCTTTTATCGATTTTAAATTTTAAATCTTATGTCTTGTATAGGATTTTCAATTTCAATTTCAATTTTAATGTGTAATTTCATACGAATGATATGAAAAATTATATAGAGCAACTGATGATGCGAGGGACTCGCGAAAGCGCTATTATAATGTATTTAGGTTGATCGGATTAATATAATTTGTATAGTGCAAAACAATATGATTCTCAAAAGAATCGATTTTAGAAAAAAAAAATTATGTATATATATATATATATCTTATTCAACTTCATTATTTGTCGAATTTGTTATAAATGATAAATAGTAGACGGTAAACGACATAGAACTAAATTTAATGAGTATGTAACAGTTTAAGAATTTGCTGAGTCAAATGGACGTCTAAAAATATGTTGTAAAAGCATTTAGAAAATCTTCCTTAATGTAAAAGTAGCGTATATTGAGGTACGACCTTTTGGCTAAGAGAGTCAATATAGGCCTATAAAAACAACATAAATATTTATACATTCGAGTAAAGTTTAATTAAGATTTAAGTTATTCGGAAACAATATTACAGTGTAGTCCCAAGAGTCTCTGCACCCAAAAAATAAAAAAAAGAATTAACATCAGTACCTTTGATTAAGATGTAGGTTATCGATAATCTAATGCTCTTTTTATTCAAAACCGGAAAAAACTATAAATCTCTTTACTGCTTTAGGTGCATTATTATAGCCGTCACTGCTTCTTTGCTCGCGCGGTTTCCATGTCTATATATGTTTATTCTCTTCTACATCAAGTTTCTTCCTTTCATGACCACCTCTTTCTCATAGATCACCCCTTTTTTCCTCTAAGCGGATGACCGTTATAAAATCCTAGAAAATCCTGTTGCATCAGTTCTGCTCATGCGGTCAGGTCAAACTGACCTGCTTGATATCTCCGTAGTATTCCAATTCTAAATTCTTTCCAATTCCCTTTTATAAATCTGTCCCGCCCGGTTTCCATATAACTCAATTATTTACATCAATTTCTAGCCGAAAAATCGATCGCACTTTGGTTTATACCTATTCGTCTGTTCTATAAACTATTACAATATAAAGCGTTTTGTTCTTTACGTTTCGTTTTTCGTTTCCTTTTTTTATCTTCTAACCCCACCGAATTAAATCGTTGGCTTTATTATAATCATTTTTCCTTTAGCTGCTCGACTAATTACCCCATCTTAACTGTCCTTTTTTCTTTCTCTGCGGATAGGCCTTCAAGAACCACGCTAATGTTATTTCACGTAGTTTCTTTCTTGTACTTCCCGAAATTTTTATTCCTTGAACCTGTTTAGCTATATTTTTTCAGCCCGTTCTCCACTGCTGAGTTTTTATTTACACCTACAGGAACCGTTAATTCAAAACTTTCCTTTCTGTATTCTTTTCAATCTAAACATCTATTTTCTTTAATGTTGAACTTTATGAGCTCTTCTTTTACCTGTTTAACACACCCACCTTGATTTTTATAATTCCATAGTTTATTGAAAATCTGTTTGTTTAGCCTTGATCGGTTCATTCGAACCACGAGTTCATTTTACTAGTCATTTTCTTATGGTAATTTACAGGTCTTCAATTTTATCGTGTACCTCTTTATTTGATTTCAGTTTGTGTTCTTCTTGGATCATAAATCCTTCTTAAAGTTCTTCTTTCTATCTTAAGTAGATTTTCTATTCCAGTTAAATTTGTATTTTTCATGCCGTACAAGATGACTGTCTTACAACTGCGGTATAATGCTTTAATTTTGCATTTGTAGAAAAATTCTTTTTGTTGTAGATATTTTTTGTAAAGAATGATAGTTGTTCTAATTTGTGTCTTCCTTGGTCTCAATCGCTAGTTTTTCTGTCCATTTCTACTTATTATTTCTCCAAGATATTTAAAACGGTATGTGATCTTAATTTTGCCGTACTTTGTTTCTATTATCTTTTTCAGATATTTAGTGGCACTTGCCATCATTTCTGTCTTTGAAATGAGAAATTTATAACTCTGTTTTTTCAGCTAATACTTTCAGTCGGTTAATCTGGTTTATTTGCTTCGTGTTCTTCAAAGAGTGCTAAGTCGTTGAGGTGAGTGTAATCGGTTGAGGTGATTGTTGGATTCCCGCCTGTAGACTTGATGATAATGAGCAGAACTAGGGAACTGAGAACACTCCCGTTAGAGAAAAGGAAATGTTCTGCTGATGAACTAGAAGAAGAGATCGCACAAACATGGCAGGAGCGGTGCGACTGGGCCATGAAGGTTAGGTGGACCCACCGTCTTATTGGGGTCATCAGGGGGTGGTACCGGAGGACCCATGGCGCGCTGAGTTTTGAGTTAACACAATTCCTGGCTGATCGTGGGGGATTCAGGTTTTATTTGTTTAGATTCGGGCTCTATCTATCTGAAAACTGTTCGGAGTGCGAGGTTGAAGAGACACCCCCCCCCCCCAACATGTATTCTTTTTGTGCCCGCAATTCGCCATGTAGCGTAGAGAGAGGCTCGGCAACCTGAGACGTGAGCACATGTTCCGCCCTGAAGATACCCTACGAATCCTATTACAAGGTGAGGCACAGTGGAAGACTGGAAAGATTCGTCAGGACGGTCATGAGGAAGCTGCAGTTATATGAAGAATCCCGCAGAGGAGAATGGCGCCGGATGGCGCGGGGGCGGACAGGTTCTCGGCTGTGTGCCTAGGGGGTCCCCCGTACGTGTGGGGATCGCCTGGGTGGGGAGGCCTGGGATATTCTGCTCGTGTGTCTGATGGTGGCCACTGGTAAGTGGTGTGACTATCTGAGATTTCTGTCTTGACTGCTGTCCTAAAGAACCTTTGTCCTGTTTCCTGCAGGGTTTTTGTATGATGTTGTCGGTGTTTGTATTTGACGTGCTGTATGTGTTGCTTCCAGTGGTGTTGTTTGTGTGGTGTGTGACATTTGTTGGTTTGTTATGACTGTGTGTGTGGGCGATTCCCCCTTCTTCTGATGAAATGTTTTTATAAGCATCCCTGGAAGGGGGAAGCCAGGGGTGGAGGTTTAGTCGGTAGTGCGCAGGAATACATAAGCCCTTGGTTATAACTGGCGGAACCTGTTAGCGAGCCCGACACTGCTTAGGCGCCCGTAAATAGGGTTCCTCCACCTCGGGAAAAGCTAAACATTCGATCTTGAAGTTTTAATGGATTCTTATACACGTACTCAGCTATTCTAATTTTTGTTTTTAACTGATATACTTGAAAACGCTTTTACAATTTACTTTTCAAAGCTTATTAATAGAGCGTTATAATCTTGTTCGTCTTCAGTTATTACGATCCGGTCATCAGCAAGTACATCACAAACATAAAGTTATCTTCCGAATTTGCATACGTTTCTCTACACTTACGGGTCATTTTTCTATTACTTCATTGAACTACAGTTTAAATCAATCTACAAAAATCCATATCACTGGCTTAAACCTTTATTCGATATACGTTTTTATAAAATATTTTTTTATTAAATCTTTTCTTTCATGTAACTTTTTTAATTTTTACAAATTGAAAAATTTCACAAAAAAGTGGAAAGAAGATTCTAATCATTTTAAATATCGGCTGTTTCATATAACAATGTATTAATAATAGTTAATTAGGGAATGGGAATATAGAAATATAATTAAGCCACACAGATGGTACAGCAGCATTGTAACTACTAGCGTTTCTCCGGTTACCCTCAACTCACAGGATGTTACAACGCGTTATACCATAACACGATTTCTGTCCTCGGATATCTCCCTTATGATTAAATGTGCGATTAGTGTTTGTGCTAATTACAGTAGTGCGCGGTTTATGAAGAGAAAGACGGACGTCATGGATGGATGGATGGTAGTAATCTTATCTATAAAATACATTACTGGCTAATAACGTCATTTTGTAACACTTCTTGCTTCAACGGTTGTTGGGATATGTAACAAAGAAAAAATATTTTAACGGGTAAGTTTTACTCTACTGAAGAATTTTTTTTTAATTCTTCAATATTTTTTAATCCCCTTAGTCAAATAAATACTGAAAATGTGGATTAAAAAATGAAGAAATTATGAGTTCAGGTTTATACACGCGTGTATGAGAATAGGTTTGCTTAATATATCAGAAATAGTTTAAATTGCATTAATGAAATTTCGCATTCTTGGTAGATTGATTCTAAAAATTTTTTTAATTCAAAAGAGCGGATGGGAGGCTACACTTTAAAGGGATTAGAATTTGTGCAAAAATAAAATATGCGATTTCAGTTAATAAAAAAAACATTAGTGATAAATGCAATTTAAAAGCAGTTGAAAAAAATTTCTGTTACTTCCAATCGAAGCAATTAAAACTAAATATATTTATATTTCCTTAATTAAATTAAATCAAATGAAAACTTAAGACTGATATGAAAACCGTTAAAATATGAAATTCCAAACAAATGAAAGCTCTTACGTTCTAAACAAAGTTTAAAATATCATATCGACATAATGTAACCTGACATAATGTAACCTGTATGATAAAATATAGCCGATTTAGAATGTTTAAGAATAAAAATCGCACGATCGGAAATTGTATATAATATATATATAAAATAAAGAAATTCACTAAAATTATTTAAAATATAGTGTATTATTTTCTACGAATTATTTGGAATTTTTTTTTGATCAATTTACAAATTGTAAAATAAAAAGTAGTTGTTATTAAAGTCCATATTAATTATTTAAAATGTAAGCAAATACAGAAAATAAAACCACTATAGCTGTCATAACTCTTTTGTCTTCAGTCATTTGACTGGTTTGATGCAGCTCTCCAAGATTCCCTATCTAGCACTGGTCGTTTCATTTCGGTATACCCCCTACATCCCACATCCCTAACAATTTGTTTTACGTATTCCAAACGTGGCCTGTCTACACAATTTTTTCCTTCTACCTGTCCTTCCAATATTAAAGCGAATATTCCAGGGTGCCTTAATATGTGGCCTATCCAAACGCTTCTTTCTTCATCTATTTGCCGCAACACCTTTTCATTTGTCACTTTATCCACCCATCTGATTTTTAATATTCTCCTATAGCACCGCATTTCAAAAGCTTCTAATCTTTTCTTCTCAGATATTCCGATTGTCCAAGTTTCACTTCCATATAAAGCAACGCTCCAAACATACACTTTCAAAAATCTTTTCCTGACATTTAAATTAATTTTTGAAGTAAACAAGTTATATTTCTGACTGAAGGCTCGTTTGGCCTGTGCTACTCGGCATTTTATATCGCTGTTGCTTCTTCCATCTTTAGTTATTCTACTTCCCAAATAACAAAATTCTTCTACCTCCATAATCTTTTCTCCTCCTATTTTCACATTTAGTCGTCCATCTTTGTTATTTGGAATAATTGTTTAAAACAAATGAGTAGGCCAGTATGGGGATGTAATAATTGGATTTAATTACTTTTAATAAATACAAATGTCTCACTTAACATAAAAAAAATTATTAAAAGCTAAAAAAGTTAAAAGTTAGTTGATTTTATAAAAAACACTTTCTTTTTTGATAGATAGGTACTGACGGTCTTTCTACATTTGGGTGGAAAATCGAAATATTTGATATTTGAAAATCCAAATATTTACACAAATATTTGATAAAAGTCAATTATTGTTAATTATGAATAACTACAAATTAAAAAAAACCGTCAAGTATTAAGTGAAGTAAATAACATTAATTAAGTCTAAGTTGAATGAATTCTTGAAAATTAAAGAATTCATCTTCTAATACGAAACCATAAACCGAGGTAGATTTTATTGTTAAATAGATAAAAATAATCTTGAAAAACTATTACATGTTTGTTGTTATAAAGTTGGTAATTCACAAATAGGATTTCCTCGGGCATACCGAGTTCAAGAATTCAACTTATACTTAAAATCGAAAAAAAATATACCTTAAATAAAAAATAATATAGGAAACGAAACGGTAAATTGTGAAAGGCCAAAAATTACTAAATTGATTTTGTCAGATTTTACATCGATCGTAAAAATTTTGACCTATTTTTACTTTCCCATCTAGCGCTGTAGCAGAGCTTTAGCTTTAAAGGGAAAGTATTGTAATCGGTCCAATTTGTGCATATGCGATTTTCACCGGATCTTGACATTCTGACACCTAAGGAACCCAAAAACTGGATGGAAATTTTCCGGATCTTCGTATGTGCGTGTGTGTGTCCGGTCATTCACTCGTTATATCACCAGAACTACTGAACCGATTTTCAGAAAACTTAGTCAAATTAGTTCTATATATAGGGAATTGATGACATTAAATTTTCAATTTAATAGGTCAAGGAGGTGAGGCTGTATACCAAGGTCATCCTCAGTATTTCGAGATTTCGCCTAATTAAGGTTTTATTTTCCTTAGGCGTATTTGTTAACGATTAAAAAATAGTAATATTTACTAGAGTAGCACTGACGTACAACAGTTGTAGTCTTCTACTATGTTGTGGTGTCACAGGTGAGAAGTAGAATTAAATAAATAAATAATATTTAAAGCGTAAAAAGTATTAAAGTGGCCGCTAGTACCGCCACACCCGCGTAAATGAAATTCGGTACGCGTACGGGCATTAGCACGAATCATTGAATTAAACGAACGAAAATAAATTATATTTAAATAAAATGATATACGTATATTTTAAATTAAGTTGTATGTGTAAGCCGTGCATCAGGAAAAAGCCGCGTGACGGGAAAGTCCTACAACTGTGCTGTCAACTTTTTTCAACGTAGCTGTCAAATAATTTTAAAATTAAACCACAAAATCCATTTATACAATTTATTTAATAGGGATCTAAAAGAAATTGTAATAAAAGCCTTTTATAAATTTAGAAAGACCGTTAAAATATCTTTCTAATATAATAGAATGTCATTTATTTATAAAATTAACTAGCTTTACAGCTTTAATACTTACCCCGGCTTCAACCCAAACCGGGTTTTCAGTACTTTTTAAAATTATTTTTCCATTATTTAAAAAAAATTACTTAATAAACTTACGGGACGATATTTCTAATTTTTTGAAAAATCATCCGATGCAAATGAAAAAGTCATCCGACTTGAAAGTTCACCCGTTAAAAATGAAGTTTTTATGTTTGCAACTTTAATTGGATTACTAAAGTACCGAATACAAAATTTGTTTTTATAACGTAAATGGCGGAATCTCAAATTTTTTAAGGTCACAGTACTAATGTTATCCGCTACAGAGATAGAACTATCTTTAAATTTATAAATAATACTTTTTATTTACTTACCGTTAAAAAAAAAAAAAATACAGAATCGACTTTCAGATAAGACTGCAATATTTATTTGAGGCGTATTCTCAGGAAAATGTATGTAATAGTAGTATAATTCTCATCTTTTACAAAGTACATAACATTTTGTACTTACTCCGTAAAATTACTTTGTAACTTAGTATTCTTGCTAACCGTTTTTATTTTAAACAGTTATACTGATATTAATAAAATATACATAACTATATGGATATATATACTCGTATAAACAATAATGAAAGAAGATTATATTGTTGATGTATTACAATCTTTGATCGTAAAATGAGAACTAGCTACTCCTGAGGAAATCCTATGTGGGAGATACCAACTTTATAGCAACAGAAATTTAATAATTCAACACCATCGTCTTTATGTATTTAAGAAACAGAATCTATGTGTGGTTTATGGCTTCGCTTTAGATTGAATTCATTCCATTCGTACAGTCATTACATTTATATACTCCCAAGTTTTTTAATTATTACCCTTACATCGGGCCAATTGATTATTACTATTATAACTGGATATAATTAATTTTAGTAGTTTATTTAAAAACTATTTATTCTTTATACTCGGCCCTTTAGTTTTTAATTATTGTTTAAATTTTTTTTATTTTATGTTTTAATATTTTATCTTTTAAATGTTTAATATTTTATATATTTAGAGTTATTTTTATTTCCCTTGTACGATGTAAAGGAAGTATTGTGATCGCGAAAAATTTCGGTTTTCACATTTCAACGGAAATATCCATTTCGACCATCCTTGAATTCATTTTGACTAGTTTCAGCGTGACGTCTGTACATAAGTATGTGCGTATGTATCCCATATAACTAAAAAACGATTAGCCGTAGGATGTTAATTTTGGATTTAGGACTTTGGTACATCTACTTGTGCATCTCTTCTTTTGATTTTAATCGACTTGACCAAAAGCGTCCAAAAATGCCCAAAATCCAAAACAAATGGATTTTGGACTTCTTCTTAACTGCAGTATTCAGTCCTCGTTCATATATTTCAAAGATATATCATAAGTGGTACTTATTTTCATCGGTTCCAGAGTTATAGCCGAGTGAAATTATAATTAATGAAATATTTGGATCTCTAAAGGGGAAGACAAATAGGTTCGAATCAGACTTCATCTGCTTTTTTTTTGTTAACGTTTTTTTTAAATTTAAATATACTGATTTATTAATAATTATTAATCTCCGATTGTAAAAATAAAATTACGATAAATAATAATTCAATAACAATAAAAAAAAAATATGAAAAAATACCAAAACTTATCAACGAAATAAAATTTTATGTTCAGAAGTTATATATGCTTAATTTTTACAGAGGTCAATCATGCCCGAAATGACATTACTGCCATTCGATAGAATTCCAACTTTAAAAAATAAATGAAGTTTTTCGAACCGAAAAAAAGTCGATGTTTTTATCGAATTTTTGTATATTTGCAATTGTTTTTTAATATGCGCTTTATTTGCACAGATTAGGACAACTTTTAAATAAACTTTCAAGCCCCGGATGAGCCACATAGGTGCATTACAGTATTAGTTATTCGAATTTTAAAAAACTTTTTTTTTTTAAACTATTCAATATTTTGCAAAGTCAAAAAAAGGTACTTATTCTACTTGTCAAGAACTACGTGTTCTGCAAGTTTCGTCAAAAAATCTTTTCCCACATTAATGATATTAATAATTGAAGAAAACGTTATTTTTAGCGGTGTTTGTTTTGCAATAACTAATTTATTTATCGATCAATTGACATCGGGCTGGGCTTAAATTTCTTTTTTTTAAATAGTTCTAAAACTTTTATTTAAAACTTTGTTTTGTAAAACGTCTAGTTTTTCTTTAAAATGAACAAAACTGTTATTCGTCAATTTTGGACGCCATTTAGCAAATTCATTCCATTTTTACGTAATTTTTCCTATTTTTTACATGCCTTATCTAATGGAAGTTAATTTTGGAAAAAAAAAAACGAAGTATTTTGGACAATTTGATTGGCCTAATAAGCTATAATTTACCATTATTAATTTGATGCAATATGAAAAATAAATGAAGATAAAAATATGTAGTAAACGTTCATTTAATATATATTTAAAATAAAAATAAAATAGTGTTGTACAAAATTTGTGCATTCTGTAAACGAATATGCAAAAATCTTCACGTATACTAAAATTTATTTTAGATCTTCTTTACTTCCTTATTAACATAAGGATAATAACGAACTAATTTGCTATTTGTTTAAGGAACGGAAATAACGTTTTGCAAATCTTCTTGAACTCCGAAAACACTTGTACTAGAAGGTTAAAATTGCTGACGTAATCATAATAAATTTTAAAATATCTCGACCGAAGGATTGAATTTTTTTCCTATGTGTAAAATATTAAATCATTTTTATTCGTAATTTTATTTACGTTTTTGTTACATTATTTAAATTATCTCATTATTTATATTTATTTTCTATTCATAAGTCGTTGATTGGTTTGATGATATTCTCTAATCGTTTCTCTACTGCATTAAACCTTTAACATAGAGGTATTTACTTTAACCTATTATTCCCCATTATTTGATTTATGAATTCAAACAAAATTTTCTAAGTTTTTACTTTTCTCACATCCTTCTATCACTAAATTAACTACACAGAGATATATTAATGTACGTCTTAACAAACTAGTCTCTCTCTCTCTCTTTATAAGATTCTACTGCACATTTCTCTCCTCTCCTCCTCTCCTAGCTTAATTTTGAAAATTTTTTGATCCGTTAAGTTTCCGACTAATAGTGTTCCGTAACACCGAATTTTAAAGTCCTCTATTCTTTCCTTTTCTGTTGTCATATTACCCACGTTTCACGAATGTAAGCGGTTGTAAATCGTGAAAATATTTTTACGAATTGTTTTCTCATTTTTTAGATCTAATTAAATATTAGCAGATTTATTTTTTGCTTTTAAGTTTTCGTTCCGTATCTGTATCATATCACCGGTACTGACAACAGGCCGCTACTGGTTATCTATAATCTGATAACAGACGAACAAACACCATTTTTTTCATTGATAATTTCATATTTCAACTTCCACTTTGAAATATATATGTAAAAGCAATATGCCCGAGGTCATAATATTTAAATATAAATATTAAAAAAAAATTACAATGGAATTGCAATCGACAAAAAAAAGTTTGTCATGAAATTCAATTTGTTGTAAGGCAATAAATTTTAATAATAAATCCATAAGATACATTTAAGTTATTCATAAAAAATACAAAAATAATCGAACAACGCAATGACATCCAACAAAATTATAACGAAATTGTAACCGTACGGTAAGTTTCGCACATATCATTTCTTCCGCTCAAAAAACAAAAATGTCTGTAATATAAATAAAATTGTTTTTGACAAAACGATATTGATATCAAAAAAGGTAAGACACTACATTTCTATTATCAAAATCTGTTATTAATTTACAATTTTGTTTGAAAAAAAATATGTGTTAAATATATGTAATAGACAATAGATATACAATAATAGAAAATATACAATGTTTAAGCGTTCCACATAATAAGCAAAAAATAAAAAAAATTCTATTTTTCTATTGACAAAAATCTTACCGGCCCGATTTCATTATACGTAATACATATCACATTTAGAGAAATAATACAATTCTTATGATTATTCGTTGTTTAATAAATGAAATCGGGCTGGTAAGAGTTTTGTAACAAAATTTTCTTTTTTTTCTTATTATTGGAACGGTTAAACATTTTAACATGGATTTTTTTAAAGAAAATTCTAAATTAATAACAGCTTTTGATAATAGAAATGTAGTGTCTTACCTTTTTTGATATCAGTATCGTTTTGTTAAAAACAGTTTTATTTATATTACAGAAATTTTTGTTGTTTGTAAGAAATAAATGATATCTTTTCTTTTTCCTGATCAGCTTCCGGGAATCACCGTCAGGTA